>NW_027072144.1:1200000-2400000 GCF_023522795.1 Fusarium solani | reverse complement strand
GCACCTTCAGCCATACATTCACATTTCAAGAGGCAACGAGTTTGCAGATATCAATGATCTCTGGCATCTTACAAAAGCATTTCCAACACTATTCCCGTTCGGTTTTGGTGGGCCACGGTGCAAGGAAGAGATAGAATCGGACCTGTGGAAGAACAGTGTCCAGCTCACAGGGCATATCCGTAATAGAGACGGTATTGGAGAGGGTGGAGAGGATGCGATTTCGCCAACACGTAATCTCGGACTTCGCGCATGGATGAAGAAGGTGCTGCAACGACATGGTGGTCGCTTTGCCAATCATCCGGCGTTTTCATTCCTAGTCTTCAACATAGAGGTTCGGTCTAGGAATAGAGGAGTAAGTATGGTGAGCGTGCGACGGACCGATTTTCCTGAGGTTGAGAGGATCATTCAGTCGTTAACACTAGACAGACTGGCGGAAGTGCAAAAGGAGTTAGAGGCTGGCGGGAGCACCCGAGATGAAGATATCAAAAAGCTCCTGCGACACATCTCATACTTTGGCTACAAACAGGCCATGTCGCAGGAGTCGCGGCTAGCCATGCGCAGAAAGATTAAAGCGCTCATCATCAGATACGGTATACCGGCGATTTGGTTTACGCTGAACCCTAATGACATTACGAACCCGGTAAAACTACGTCTGGCGGCATATCGAAAGGAGGACAAGGCTGGCGCGGAAGCAACCCTGCTTCGGGCCCTTCAGGATAGGTATGAGAGAGTGAAGCTGGCGATAACCGACCCCATAAGCTCTGCCATCTTCTTCCACCGCGAAGTAGAGATGTTCTTTGAGCATTACGTCAAGGTTGGGGAGGAATCTGTGTTTGGTCGGATTGGACAGTATTTCGCCGCCGTCGAGACCAACGAACGCGGTGCTCTTCATGTCCATGGTTTGCTATGGCTCGAGGGGAACTTGGAGCTCGGAAACTTCATCGGTGCTCATGGAAACGGGGAGGATGATGAGAGTGCGGCGATGGAACGGGAAGGAATCCTGAAATATGTCGATTCTGTCTTTGCCGAGGTATGTGCATCCATATATCCACGTAACCAAAAGCCAACGTAGGTCGGAAGCTAAACTATTATCTAGGATCTGAACGAATCTGCTGCCTTTAATGAGGAGAGCCAGACTAGGGTGGTTTACGACAACATATCCCACTTGATGACCGATACAGGGCGCTTCTCTGAATAGTTTGACGATGAAGCCCACTTTTGCGCGGGCAGGGTCCAGATGCATGTCCACACCGCAACTTGTGTCAAATACTCTCATAACAAGGAGGGAGGGAAGAAGCCCACGTGTCGATTCCATGCGCCTTGGAAGCTCTTTACAAAAAGCGAATTCGGCGCGGATGGTATACTTCGGCTCCAACGCTCACATCCCATGATCAACCGATGGAACAAGTCAATGGCGGTTGGGTTGAGGCACAATCACGACATCTCCTTCATCGGAACCCAAAGCAAGACAATGGCGCTGATATACTACCTGACAAACTACGCCACAAAAATCGAAGATCCGATCTGGAAGAGAGTGGCCATAGCAGCAGAGCTCTTTCCGAGTATCAGCACAACCAGCGCCGTCGGGCTTGGTGCAACAACTGCAAACTACGAAGCCAAGGCAAATATAAACCGCCAGTATCTGATGAGAATCGCAAACCGAATATTCACCGAGAGGCCATTATCGCAGGTGGAGGTGATTGCGCACTTCTTGGATTACCCAAGTGAGTTCTCGAGTACCAAACAATGGTCATATGTGAATATGACAACGATGTACTGGGCAATACTCCGACGCTGGCCGCATCTCCAGCAATGCAGTACCGGTAGCACTATAGGCGACGACGATGATGGACCTATCGAGAACATAAGTGGCAATGGCAACGGCAACGACGCGGAAGCCAGCGCGGAGAGGGTCTTGGTGGGAAGCGATGGCAAGAAGCTACCATACATTGAAGCCTACCACCACCGTGGAGAGGTGCTGCAGACATTATGCTTCTATGACTACGTGTCGCTTGTTACATTACAAAAGAGGATAGATTCATCTTCCAAGGAGTTGGTGAAGATAGAATTTGAAATGAACTGGAAGCCGGGAAGGGACTGGGTGCAGGTTCTAAGACCCCCGGGGAAGTATGCAGTGCCATGCATGAACGGGTTTCTCGATATGGACTTTGATATTGACACAAACGCAGACAGATACCGCAGGTAAGCACAAGCCATAGAACAGATGGGATGGATAAACGAGGAGCATACACTAATATTAGCACCAGAGCTGCAGTACAGCACCTCGCACTCTTTGTGCCATGGGAGAAGTTCACTACAGCAGCATCAGGCGATATTAATGAAATCTGGGAACACTGGAGACGGCGACTCCCAAAAGACTCCAGACTATCGCAAGCAACATCCAGCTCTTGAAGCGATCAGCGGAAGATGCGCGGCGAGACGCGAAGCAGTGGGCAGTTGCAGGGGACGATGCCATTTTAGATGATATCGATGCTATGGGGGATGATATCCAAGATTCTATGGGCCCAGTAAAAACGTATCGCTCAGATCAGGTTGGCCAGCTTCGCCGACTGATGGAAACAGTACGGGGTGCCACAGCTCCCAACCAGGTGACCGCTGGTTCGGAGTCTCTCGTTAAGCTGCTAGATCAGCTTCATGAAGCCCACGCAGATATCACCGACTTTGCAGATGATCTTGAGACTGTCGCCCCTGCTGAGAGCCTTGAGCAGTACCAGCCAACTATGGTAGCTAGAAGCGAGCTCCCAATGCAACATCAGCTCAGGGGGATTAAGAGCAAGCAGGATAAAGCCGATAAGGAAATTGTGCAAAGAATCCAAGGCTCTGACGGAGTTTAGGATACTCAGAACACGGCTGCCGGCACAGAAGCATTATTGAACTATACTTTTGCGGGTGCAGGAGAAGATAGCATAGAGATATCGGAAACAGACACCAGGAACACTGATGGACCCAGCACTACGGTCGCTTTTGGACCGTCAACCACATTCCTCCATGCCGGTCGGCAGATCGCAAGCAGGTTCACCCTGAACGAGCGGCAGGAAATTGCCTTCCTTTTAGTATGTCGCCATCTCGACACCATCCCGGACGAAGGTGACAGCGATGATTTCGATAGCAGTAATGTCGAGAACAATGATAACGCACAACTATGCGAGTTCCTGGGTGGGGAGGGCGGCACCGGGAAGTCCAGGGTCATCGAGGCGTTGGCGGAATTGTTCGCTAGCAAAGACATATCGCACAGGCTGCTCATGACGGCGACATCGGGGGCCGCAGCAGCGCGGATCAACGGCGTGACTATTCACTCCGCCTGTGGGATGCAACCCAACGCATCCGACGGCAATACCGACGATGGCAGCACGGTAACCTACGTGGACGGTGATGCCCGAAGAAGATGGAGCGAAAAGTGGCTGCTCATCATTGACGAGGTGAGCATGCTGGGCCTCCAGACGCTCTCCAACATCAACAAGCGGCTTTGCGCCTCCCGAGGATCGAATCAAGATTTTGGCGGCATCCCAGTGGTGCTACTATCAGGAGATTTCCACCAATTCCGCCCAGTGCAAAACAAGTCGCTATTGACGCCATGGTCCGCCCTCAGGATTGCAGATGAAATGAGGGCGCACGCACTCTGGGCTCGATTTACCACCGTCGTTATGCTCACCGAACAGGTGCGCGCAGCGGGGGACCCGCAGCTGCAGCGGCTGCTGACTCGGATCCGGCAGGGGCAGCAAGACGAGTCCGACATGGAGCTTCTTAATAGCCGGTGCTTCCAGGAAGGCCGAGCCATACCATGGGGCAGGGGCATCACAGTAGTTACACCCCTCAACAGCACCAGATGGAGCCTGAACATGGATGCGGTCTTGGCCTTCCAGGGGCACCACCAGAAGCCAGTCCGGATATTTCTACCCCAGCACCGTTGGGGTAAACCCAGTACATTACCGGTAACGGAGGAAGAAGCTACGCTCATGGCCAGCGTCGGAGATGACAGCAAGATCTGTGTGCCGGCCACGTTCATGTTCGTGCCTGGCATGCCGGTGGTAGTGACGAAGAATATAAACCCAGGCCTCAAGCTCGTGAACGGGGCCAAGTACAAAGCACTGGAAGTTATACCAGACTCCAAGAGTTTCCCAGGGTATCAACTCGCCTCGAACATCATCCTCCACTTTGGACCACCTGCCGGCATCATCCTGTCGTCCGAGTCCACCAAGAAGTTCAAGTTTGATGACATGCCACCAGGCACGGTCCTGCTTACTCCAACAAGTGCCCAGATACCCATCGAGAAGAAGAAGAGGGCCAAGAAGAGGCCTTGGCAGAGGCACGAAGTGAGCCGCCGAGGACTCCCCTGCACTGCCGCGTTCGCATGCACCGATTACAAAATCCAAGGCGAAACCCTCGTCGAGATTGCGCTGGAGCTGCGAGGAACCGGAACAAAGCTGAATACGACAACTGGACAACTCGAGCCAGGAAAGTGCGATCCGTACAGCCTGTATGTGCAGCTATCGCGGTGCAAATCGCTTGATGGTATTATGTTGCTGTCAAAGGCACGGGTGCAGGACATAGTCGGGAATGAAATACCACAGGAAATGTTTGATGGCGAGGCTAGGATGGAACAGTTGTGCGAGAGGACAGTAAATGAGGCCCGATTATCGTTATTGTCATATCCATCTGCACAATACTAGCAGTAATGTAATTTAGATAACTGTTGGATTGTGACCCTGTATTACGAAACCTCTGATAGATCGATATGCCGACCTTAGTCAGAGGCGGCGTGAGATGACATAAAACCCCTCTCGAGAAAAGAGGGGGCCGCGAGGCATCCTAGATCAATACAATCATCATCTTTGGTCTCCACACTCTATTGACCATTAATCCCTTGGATTGAATGTGTGGTACGCGATCCAACAATAACTAATACATTAATTACACCTAACTCAAGCATAAGAGAAAATGTCATAAAATATAAAGACAAGAGCAATAATGCGATCACACAAACCGAGCTCGCACGTGCATTTCACGTGCATTTCACGTGTGTCTTAACAGGAAACCCTCAAAAGAAGACTCCTTTGCACTTAATCTCAGAGAGCGAATGAGAGTTCACATGTGCGCATTGCCAAATGAGGAAGAGAAGATTGGCACCTCTGAGGGGCATTCGGATGGGGTTAATCCGGACCAATAGGAGGTGCAGTTACGCTTCCTAATCGGGTAACCACTTAATGCGGGTGGGGGGAATCCCAGAGCTTAAGAAGACCTTTCGTACCGAAAGGCATAAGATAAGGCCCTGCCGGACCGCTACAACAATGGTTCACATGCATCAGACGCGAAAGCAACAACGACCTTTTGACCCCGCACAGGATTCTTCAACGCTCATCACATCCATTCCATACTTCAAAACCGCGGTTCTTTATGCCTTTCATCATATCTTTTTGCTACAAGCAGAAAAGTTTTTCTTTATTTGCCAGTCAATTCTCGGATCTCCCATTGTTTTCTGTAAGAGAGCGCACAACGAATCTAACCTCCATTGAGCCCGAGACACCATTGCATTAGCTCGCTTGTTGAGTGGTATGTTCTGCCCAGTACTCCCAACGTTCGATTTCGTGTCTCACGCGTTTAATACGAGTATCAGCCAAGCCCAGTATCATGGATCCCAAGCACGACATGGCATTTACCCAGCTGAAATACTCCTTCAGCGAACTCTGTCTCGCAGGCAGGGACTCCACTGCCGGCCAGGTTCTAGACCTAGTTAAAGGGCTAGGGTGGGACTTTGAGCGTGTTGAAGGATATAGACCTGCCATGGCCGACGATGGGATATGCATAGCGACCGGCGAATCAATGCTTCGCGTGCACTTGCGTAACGGCTTGGCGCATCTGACTAGAGCTTCGGAGGAGCTGGGACGTCTCGGTCTGAGAACGTATGGAAGAACATGCGAGAAAATCATTCAGCAATGTCAAAAATAAAATGGCCCTGCATCTAATACAGACACCTGAGAAGAGGCCGATTCCGACCTACCGCAAAGCTGCAGGTCCGAGGAGGTGCGCAAATTGTAAATCTCCTTCTCAAAGGCGGAAACGAGAGATAACCATTCTTGTAGGAATAACCAATGAATTTGTCCGGAAGGGCCAAGGATAAGCAACATGGGGTTCCCCCCTGAATTCGTCTTCTCGTCTAGAAAAACAGTGAGAACCCACGACCCGGTAACAATGACATTTATCTTTTGCATCATGTTTCAAATACCTACGTGCTTTACTAGCGACAAAGAGGGCTTCCCTCCATACACGGCGATCAGTCGATGGGAAAACACGATTCTGATAACTTTTAGCAGCTTGCTAGACGAGAGGCAAGCTGGGGCTGATGCTGCCACCACAGATCAGGCTGAGTCATTGTCTCATGCACTAGCATTAATATGTTTAGTGAGTTAGCGAGATCTGGATTGTCTCGGATCGAAGCGACCCGCGGCAATCGCGAATGTGACTGTCGCTCGTACCGCATCCATATCTAGTAACCACTCCTGTCCATCTGACCAGCCTGTGAGTAATTGCCGAAGAGGCTCTTCCCAGTCATCAATGTTCCCTTAAGGATCTCGGTTGGCCATGCTTGAAGCCGCTGCATTGGCAGAAAAGGGAGGCGGGGATTGCGTACAGTCTACGCTCGCAGGCTCGCAGAAGGAAAAGTTATCCATGGTGCCTCAAGTTAACCAAGTCAAGCTATCATACTACTCCAAATGGGACAATTCCGAGATCGTGCGTATCTGCTGCCACATGTACTTCTCTAACTTGTTGGCACACTTCGCATACAGCGAATTCTCGTCATTGAATTGCCGGCAGTTCTCGAAGATGAGCCGGGCGTCTTTAATGAAATCCTCAGGTGTCATGTATTGCTCCGCTTCCAGCCTGGCCTCCATAGTACTGAGGTCCATTGGTGCCTTGATGACTTCGTAATAGTCGGCGACGTCGTCCTCGCTGACAGGCTGCCGGAATGGCCACGATGATTGATGGTTCTGGAGGTCATTAGGAGATGTAGCAGCTGCTTGTAGTTCGGACCGTGGCGGGATTGCCTAGCCAGCTCGTCCATCTCAGGTAACCAACCCGACGCCCGGATTGCGTAGATGGATAGGGGGTCAATGGGAGCGAGGCCGTTCTCCCACTGTTTCGGAGGTTGATGGACCACGTGGCTCTTACTAAAAGCCCGCATTTTGGCACGGACGCATTTCTTCTGCTTGAGGAGCATGCGGCCTACCTCTAGGTAGCGAATCCTTGGGAGCATAGAGCACTGCATAAGAGTTCCGCCCTCATAGTCTTTTATACACCCCTTCCAAATTGAGTCATCCAACGTGATCTCCTTTGTATAAGCCTGTTTCTTGAAATAGGGGATGGCCAAGTTGTCGGCATAGGTCAGGAGATGCATCGTATCCGATGATGCCTTGATGTAATCCTTCAGATGCGACATGAGGTGCGCCCCGCACCCCTTGGCCTGCTCGTCTGACAAGACGGCGCAGAAGACAATATTGACGAACTTGCGGTGCTTGAACGGCCGGTACGTGATGCCACCTACTACTGCTAGTGGCTTTCTCACAATGGCGATGGACATGTGAACTCTATCGTAGACGAGGCGCGCGATGTAGCTCTTGGGCATTTCCGGCAGCTGCTTTTGGAAGACGCATTGCAGCCCGCCCAGGACGATGAGACTCTCCCGGTCACCATCATTGTTGTCCTTGGTTAGAAAGAACAGGTGTGTAGGCCGGATTTATTTTGATTATCTCCCTGTAGAGTAATCATCCAGTAAACTTTCTTCCATTTTTACAATCGAGCCGATCAAGTGGCTCATGCCACGCATCACAATAAATTGTAACAACAAACTCTTTGAGACGTGGCAGGCCCTGCCGGAGAAAATAAGTCTCAAGTTTAGGATAAAGCCGAGCTTAGGACCTCAAAACATGTACCGATGTTCCCTCCATTCCTTTTTCGATGCATTGAGATCAAGAAAATCGAATTACAATAGGCTGAACACATTGGAAGCATAATATTCGTGTCCCGGTTGGCAGGTCTCGTATCGTCATTCACGCCGCTGGCTGGCCGAACCATTTGAAGACGGCCCCAATCCAGTTTGGATTGCGCGAAGCACGACTCGGCGCGAGATGTTCTCGGACCTTACCTTAACTGTCATCGGATAATCATGACAGAGCCCCATGACTGGCCATTCTGAAGCTTGACGCGTTGACCATTGAAAGTGCGCCCCCAGACGTGATCGCCGCGTTTCCCCTGTCTTACGCCTTGTCACACTTCGCAGGCCAGTGGGTCTTGATTTGTACCCTCAGCTGCTCAAGCAATAGTCCATTCACGTCTTCGTTTCTGTCTGATCAGCATGCATAAATGCGGGCCAACTGTCCTCGTGCGGTGCTACTTTTTCTTGCCGCCTGGTGTCCCCCACCCTGCTTGTCAGCTCCCTTTGTGACAGATTCTTGTGCTGAAACCCTCGACTGCTGTTCAACGTGGCTGCCGCCATCATGCCGGCAAGTCGTTTCTCTCTTATCATTCGTCCGGTGCTCCGCAGCCCATATTCTCCTCAGGCGGTCAATCGCACTGGACCGTATCCATCTCGGCCCACGCGTGTGACAAGCCAGATATGACGAGCAGCCCCAAACTCACAGGCGCCCTGAATTTTGAGAATCGCGGGCACTGCCTAGGGAGTTAGGCCAGCCGACTGAGGATTAGGGGTGCGGCAACATTGGGTTAGAATTGGGCACCCCAAGATTACAAGACTGGACGTCGAGTGATAATCGCACGTCCAAACCACGGCTACTCTCGAACCGAGAGCATTGAAGAATGAGAAAACACCTATACAAGCACCAATATCTTAATCAGACTCTTCCAGCGCCAAATGCTGGCCGCCGAACAACTTGCAGCTCCTCATCGGAGCCTGCCTCGTGCCGTGCGTCACCGCGGATGCCGGCGATGATTTCTCCAACCCCCTGTTCACCGACCTAGCTCCGTACGTGCCGCAGTTGGCCTGGTGCCACCCGTGTACTGACGGGACGTTGCATCTAGGCTGCTGGCCCTCTTCGGGGAAAGGGTCACCATGCAGCTCATGAGCAAAGCTATGGGCTGGGCCGACAATGTTATTCTGGCAGTGGGCCCGCTGGGCAAAATCACCGGTATCGTCGGCGCCATCAGGATCAGATGTCCGTCGTGGTTCAGAGCCATCATTGGTAGAGCGAGGGAGAGCCGTGCTGTCCCCGTTCCGGCCACTGTTTCGTTAGCGTACCGGCACGTCGCTTTTATTCCACAGCCAGCTTTCACGTGTCCTTCGTGTTCTTGTACTGGCAATGTCGAGATAATCGAGCTTCTTCTCGCTCCAGGCGCTACCGCCGAGAAGCAATGTCATGCCGGCCGAAGTCCAATGTGCTGGTCGCGGCGCGCCGGCAACATTCTGCAAGAAGGATCTTAACGCTCTAGCTCAGAATTTACATATTATTAGTGGACACGAAGCTTTAAGCGACCTTCCCTTTGCATTTGATAGCGAAACTTTCGGCATCTCTACCTCATAGACCAGTAGGACGGCTGAAGTCTTGGGCGCTTTGCTATTGATACTCGCAATCGCCTCAAGCGTTACAAGCCGCTTGGCTTCAGCCGTAGGCAATCCTAAAACGGAAGAAGGAGTTGTTTGCCCTAGAGAGGACAGCTTTCGTTGGAGCCTGGTCCATACCGGAGGCAGGGCATTGTGAAAAAACGCCAGTCGTTGAAACGTGTGAGGACAGGATACGGTTTGTCTGTAGAGGCTGAAGGGAGATGTTAGAAGTGTCGATTATGGCGTAGAACCTCGCCTTGAGGTCTTTCAACCTCTTGGGTCCTGTGCCTGTCTCGAGAAAAGAAGCCGTCCCATCGGTTCGCAGCCGAAACTCCACCCGCTATGTGGGCTGTCGCGTAGTCGATGCCTCCGTCGTCGAGTGCCCGTAGCGAGAGCAGGGCGTGGCTTTTGCCATCGCCGCTATCGTTGCTGGCATGGACAAAGTCGATAAACCTGGCTTGTGGGAATTCGTGCTGCCGAAGATAAGTCGTGCCTCTTCAATAGGGTCGCGAAGCATCTTTGTTCATGATGGTATCAGGGTGTTGGTGTATAAGGTTACGTTGCTCCGGAAACGGCCTACCCAGGCCTGGACTATTGAGAAATAACAAACCGACGTATTCAGAGTTCACCTGGGGGAGGCACCGCAATATTTCCAGAGCCGCACAGTTCATAGGTCTCCAGGATGCCTGCAGGTAAAATTCTGCCTTCTTACCACCACTTTCATCGGCTCCTCCCAAACATTTAGCCACAAAGATAGAGAGGGCGTCGCGTCTGCGCTCTAAAAACCCAATCCCCCCAACGCAACGCCAGCTCCTGTCGCATCCTGGACAAGACGAGAGCTAATGTTCTGCAGCACTCCGCGACGACAAATGTCCGAATCAGACCAAGCCTATGGCCCTCACTCAAGAGAGCCAAAGATCAACCTCAAACAGCGCATTGTCGGTTGCCGACCGGGACAAAGTCGAAGCTCCCAACGGCGTCACAACGGACGACGGTGATGAAGAGGAAGGTGACGACGAATTCGAGGATGAATTGTGAGTTGCTTGTCTGCAACGAGCTTTCATAAGTTACTCATGTCTCAGTTTCAATGTAGAGACGATCAAGAACCACGTCATCGACAACGATGTGAGCATGCTGCGTATGACTTGGCCGCGTATGTGGCTGACGTCTTTCTAGGGTATTCTCAAATTTTTGGTTAAGTGGGAAGGGTTCGACAGCAAGAAAGACTGGACGTGGGAACCCGAGGACAATCTGAAGCAGCGTTCTACATAAGTAAAGTAAGTAAAATTTTCAGGCTTACTTACTTACTTACTAACGAAATCCTTACTTACTTGCCACCGCGAACTATTTACTTACTTTATTGGTGACCTCACGCAGTCAAGAGGGACAGAGTGTGTGTAGTTTGGCCGCAACGGGTCACCTGTCACTGCGGTCTTATGCGTAAGCGTGTTAGACCGCAGCGTCAGAGAGGGCCCGTCCGCGCTCCCTCGTAGGGAGGCAAGTGTCTGTATATTGTAGTAGTGCTACATACAGAGGGAAGGTGGGGGGGTGAAAGTCGAGTCTTGACTGCGTGAGAGATGACGAGACACTGCCGAGGCGAGCAATTGACTCCCCGTGAGGCAGTTGCAGGAGGGAAGAAAACCCCTCAGTGAACCTTCCGAGCCGGGAAGTCTATTGTGCAGTGTGGTCATCACGTGAGGCAACCCCAATAAAACTACTCCCTATATCAGCGGGGAAAGGGGGAGGGCCTACTTATCGGGTTAATATAATGGCGATCCGGGTCAAGTTTTATCTTATCTTATCTTATCACAGATGTGGATATGACAGGGGTTCGGTTCAATATAAACAGATTATGATTGGCCCGTAGAGATCCGACAGGGATAGCGTTCGTCCCGCAATCTGACAAGCATAGGTTTGCACTTACCCTGTACATTCATGCTGTTGACTTAAATGAAGGACAAAAAGCTTATGAAATGCATTATAATATTGAGATTTGCTTTGATCAAATAAAATAGACTTTTATCCATCTACTCATCTAATTTTTATTTTCTATATCATTGTGGCTGATTTTTGGCTGATTAAATTGCGTTTCTTACCCTTTCCGAACACACGTGCCAACCCGCAACCCGAAGCTCAACTTTGATAATCCACCAATCTCTGTAACCGCAACACGGTCGGCCTCTCAAGGGCTCGGCTCGTTCCGAAAAGGCATTGGCGGACCCCGTAGGGGACCGGTCTCCTGTGTGCCGTTAGCAGACGGAGCGTGGGTTGGCTATGTCAATTTCGGGGGTCCTACCAAGTCGCGAAGCCGGGTTCTTAACATCTGGATGATGGTTTCATTACCAATCCCCTCAGCCAAGGAGAGGGGTGTGAGGGGGAGATCGGTAGAGAAATTTGGGATTTGAGGTTTCCCGAGCACCGTGTTCGAGTAGTAGGGCTACAGCTTCGGGATTTGAGGTTTCAATTGCCCGCAATAGAGGTGACTGATGGTCTCGTTTGCAATGAGGTTGGTTTACAGGGACAAGGGTGTACTGACCTGCGTAGAAGAAAGGGGCGCCGAGCATTAGCACATAATTCAAACATATTAGAATACATGCAATTGCGGTTTACGCTTACTCGCTACAACAGCCAAAGGCAGCATCATCAGTAAAAAATACAAAGATGAGAGTAGATCATATTGACTTACTCGCTACAACAGCCAAAGACAGCATAATCAGCAATCCATACAGAGATCAGAGTGGATCATATTGACTTACAAGCTACAACAACCAAAGGCAGCATCATCAGCAACCCATACAGAGGTCAGAATAGATCATATTAACTTACATCCTACAACAGCCAAAGGCAGCATCATCAGCAACCCATACAAAGATCAGAGTAGATCATATTAACTTACATCCTACAACAGCCAAAGGCAATATCATCAGCAATCTATACAAAGATCAGAGTAGATCATATTCACTTACATCCTACAACAGCCAAAGGCAGCATCATCAGCAATCCATACAAAGATCAGAGTGGATCATATTCACTCACAAGCTACAATAGCCAAAGGCAGCATCATCAGCAATCTATACAAAGACCAAAGTAGACCACATTAACTTACAAGCTACAACAGCCAAAGTCAATATCATCAGCAATCTATACAAAGATCAGAGTAGATCATATTCACTTACTCCCTACAACAGCCGAAGGCAGCATCATCAGCAACCCATACAAAGATCAGAGTGGGTCATATTCACTTACAAGCTACAACAGCCAAAGGCAGCATCATCAGCAATCTATACAAAGATCAGAGTAGATCACATTGACTTACAAGCTACAACAGCCAAAGTCAATATCATCAGCAACTCATACAAAGATCAGAGTAGATCACATTCACTCACAAACTACAACAGCCAAAGGCAGCATCATCAGCAATCCATACAAAGATCAGAATAGACCATGTTAACTTACATCCTACAACAGCCAAAGGCAGCATCATCAGCAATCTATACAAAGATCAGAGTAGATCATATTCACTTACTTGCTACAACAGCCAAAGGCAACATCATCAGCAACCCATACAAAGATCAAAGTAGATCATATTAACTTACATCCTACAACAGCCAAAGGCAGCATCATCAGCAACCCATACAAAGATCAGAGTAGATCATATTAACTTACATCCTACAACAACCAAAGGCAGCATCATCAGCAACCCATACAAAGATCAAAGTAGATCATATCTACTTACTCGCTACAATAGCCAAAGGCAGCACCATCAGCAATCTATACAAAGATCAAAGTAGATCACATTCACTCACAAACTACAACAGCCAAAGGCAGCATCATCAGCAATCCATACAAAGATCAGAATAGACCATGTTAACTTACATCCTACAACAGCCAAAGGCAGCATCATCAGCAATCTATACAAAGATCAGAGTAGATCATATTAACTTACATCCTACAACAGCCAAAGGCAACATCATCAGCAACCCATACAAAGACCAAAGTAGATCATATTAACTTACCTCCTACAACAGCCGAAGGTAGCATCATCAGCAATCCATACAAAGATCAAAACAAATCATATTCACTCACAAACTACAACAGCCAAAGGCAGCATCATCAGCAATCCATATAAAGATCAGAGTAGATCATATTCACTTACACCCTACAACAGCCAAAGGCAATATCATTAGTAATCCATATAAAGATTATAATAGACCATATTCACTTACATACTACAACAGGCAAAAGCAGCATCATCAGCAACCCATACAAAGATCAGAGTGGATCATATTAACTTACAATCTACAACAGCCAAAGTCAATATCATCAGCAATCCATACAAAGATCAGAGTAGATCATATTATTAACTTACATCCTACAACAGCCAAAGGCAGCATCATCAGCAACCCATACAAAGATCAGAGTGGATCATATTGACTTACAAGCTACAACAGCCAAAGGCAGCATCATCAGCAATCCATACAAAGATCAGAGTGGATCATATTCACTTACAATCTACAACAGCCAAAGGCAGCATCATCAGCAACCCATACAAAGATGAGAGTAGATCATATTTACTTACTCGCTACAACAGCCAAAGGCAGCATCATCAGCAATCCATATAAAGATCCGAGTAGATCATATTAACTTACATTCTACAACAGCCAAAGGCAGCACCATCAGCAATCCATACAAAGATCAAAACAAATCATATTCACTCACAAGCTGCAACAGCCAAAGGCAGTATCATCAGTAATCCATACAAAGATCAGAGTATATCATATTATTAACTTACCTCCTACAACAGCCAAAAGTCAGCATCATCAGCAATCTATACAAAGATCAGATTAGATCACATTGACTTACAAGCTACAACAGCCAAAGGCAGCATCATCAGCAACCCATACAAAGATCCGAGTAGATCATATTGACTTACAAGCTACAACAGCCAAAGGCAGCATCATCAGCAATCTATACAAAGATCAGAGTAGACCACATTGACTTACAAGCTACAACAGCCAAAGTCAATATCATCAGCAACTCATACAAAGATCAGAGTAGATCATATTCACTTACTCGCTACAACAACCAAAGGCAGCATCATCAGCAATCCATACAAAGATCAGAGTAGATCATATTCACTTACATCCTACAACAGCCAAAGGCAATATCATCAGCAATCTATACAAAGATCAGAGTAGATCATATTTACTTACTCGCTACAACAGCCAAAGGCAGCATCATCAGCAACTCATACAAAGATCAGAGTGGATCATATTCACTTACTCGCTATAACAGCCAAAAGGCAGCATCATCAGCAACCCATACAAAGATCAAAATGGACCATATTAACTTACAATCTACAACAGCCAAAGGCAGCATCATCAGCAATCCATATAAAGATCCGAGTAGATCATATTCACTTACTCGCTACAACAGCCAAAGGCAGCATCATCAGCAACTCATACAAAGATCAGAGTAGATCATATTTACTTACATTCTGCGACAAGTAGAGACAAGACCGTCAATCATTGATTTATCTCCCAAGTTCAGTGCCGGATCACTCACCTGGACACTGTATGAGTAGTTCACTTTCGCGCCTCTTTCTAGCAGTATCCTAATAATATCCGTAGACCCGTTGTCAATGGCACGAGCTAATGGTGTTTGGCCAGCGCTATCCGTCGTCTTCGCATCAGCGCCTTTGTCCAGCAACAATCGTGCAACGGCTGCGTGCCCGCCCTCAGCGGCATATGATAGCGGGGTCCGGCCAGCGCTATCCATCGCCTCCTTGTCGGCGCCTTTGTCCAGCAACAATCGTGCAACGGCTGCGTGCCCGCCCTCGGCGGCATATGATAGCGGCGCCCGGCCAGTGCTATCCGCCGCCTCCTTGTCGGCGCCATGTTCAAGCAGTCGCTCGATGACAGCCTCGTGACCCTTCTCGGCAGCTGACAAGAGTAGTTCCCGCCTAATCTTGTCCACTGATTCGACCTGGGCACCTTTCATTAGTCGGTCGGCTACAGCCTCCTGTCCACTGCAAAGGGCATAGGATACTGGCGTCCCTCCAATCTTATCCTTTGAGTCGACGCGGGCTCCTGCCTTGACCAGCCGCTGTACGACGGCCATGTGGCCATTCCAAGCGGCGTATGATAGCGGCGTTCGACCATGCATATCTCTTGCGTCAACTTCCGCGCCCCTCGAAAACCACAGTTTGGCGATGTTTTTCAACCCAATCATCTTAGGGCCCTTGATCAACATCTCCACGACACCGTTAAATCCGTTCTCTGAAGCCCAAGAGAGCGCCGAACGCTGATAAGTCCCATCTCTGGAATCCACTTTAACCTCGTCTATGTCAAGCTGATGCTTTACAATTTGTTCAAGTCCGAAATATGAGGCAATCATGAGAGTTGTGAAACCCTGAGGAATACCCGTATGTGTGCTCGCCCAGTAGATCCTGAACCAGGTCCGACAACGTCCCGAGCTCGCATCACAGATCCGCCACAGTGATTCCCTGACTTCGTCGCCTTCGATACCTGACGCTCGCAAGTGGGTAGTCCAGTTTGTAGCAGAGTAGTCAAGGAAAATGTGATCGTAGAGGTAGTGGGATACTTTCCCGTCCAAATTTTCATCCAGGGGGTGAGTCTCAAACTCAGTAAAGAGGAGGTGCCAGATACAGATCTGGCAAAGAATGCGATGGGACTCTGGTGGCTGGAGCGAGGATTTCCATCTGAGCTGACTGTCCTGGTCCCCTCGAGAATCTGAATCGTCGTTCGGGACCAAGAATTCTTTCGCGGTCTGGTGAAGAAGATAGATCTTCGAGTCTGTGATGGTTACGAAGAGACCGCAGAGGTCTGTGACATACTTGCGGAAGCGCGCCTCTGGCCTGTCGTCCAGGTCTTTATAGGACCTGTGATTTTCTCGAAGAGCCAACGCTAGGTCCATTTCTGCCAGAGTCAAGGGTCGTGCTGCCGCGACGATAATATGCAGCAGTTTTTTGGCTTCTTTGGCATCGCTACTCTTAGCTAGAATCCTTTCGTACGCGCCATCGACCGTTCGTGGAAGTGAGGAAGTGACATTGCGTATCTTGGCCTTGTCGATGCTGATGTCGCTTTCGATCAAATCTAGGGTGAGATATACCCATAGGTAGGTCTGGTTAGGGACACTCCGTAGCTCATTCAAGAGCAGCTGTGCTTCGTCTGGTTTGAGAGGCAGACTATCTCGGATGTCAGAGACCCTGTAGTCTATGTAGACATCGACCTCTTTGGCAATCTTCGATATCTCTGCCTCGCTTTCCCCTCCAGATGAATGACAGGCTGGAAGCCCAGTCTGATTTTGTCATAGGGCCGACTGGTTACGAGAAACTTCAAGTTGGCGTTGTTTTTCGTGTCATTTTCTGTGCCATAGAGTTTGCGCAGGGCTTTGACAAACTTGTCCCGCTGTTGGTCTTCGCATTCGTCGAATGCGTCAAGAATGCAGACTAACTCGCCAGCATTGTTGTCCTGTGAAGTCATAACCAGGACTTCCCAAAGTTCATCAAACGAGGTGGTAAGATGCGTTCTATAGTCTTCGAACCGCTTGACAATCTTGTCAGAGAAAAGGATCTCTTTTTGTGTGAAGACCTGATGTAGGATGCAGCTGAGAGCGCTTGTCGCTGTCCTCTGATCCTCGAAGTCGTCCTTGAAGAAGAAATAGCAGGTCGTTCTGGATTTTGTAGTCGGAAGCTCAGAGTCCACCAGATGTTTTACTAAGACGGATTTTCCGCAACCAGGATTTGCGGACACCCAGAGGATATTTGACGATTTGCTTTCTCGCCATTGCTGAAAGTGGTCATGACGTACGAACCACTCACACGTCCCTGGGACCCGATCTGGATTCCTGTTCTTTCTATCCAGATACGGCGAGGTATGGAGGGTCTGGAGGATCCGAGTCTTGGGCCTTTCACTGGATTGACCTGCAGAGGAGGAAAGGTCAGTCTATTGGTAATGAATCTATCTATGGATCTTGTCATTTCGTACCGAAGTTCATAGTATGCCCACTTCCAGAGACAATATACTGCTGGCCACTCCCAGAGACGATTTTATGATCTTGGCCAGTAATATTAGACTGATAGCCCGTTCCCCCGGAGGCGATATGCTGAGAGTTTGTCCAGGGACTGTCAAATTCCGAGTCTGGCACAGATGACTCCACGTTCGACAGCTGATCAATCGCCTCCTTCAGCTGGGCCGTCTGGCTCTGCGTTGCCGTCTTGAACAACTGGTTGGTAGCTAATGCATCCAAGTCTCTCAAGATGCCTCGCATCAGTGTCTCCACCCTGTGTGCTTTGCCCAAGCGGAGCAGAGAGGTGCGATAGAAGTCGAGCACAGATCCATCCTTTGAATTCTTCGCCCCTTTTTCGACTTTCTCGAAGATGTCCTGCAGCAATTTGGCTCTCTCTTCGCAGCCACTGACCACAGGCTGGATGGCCTTTTTAGATGAGTCATCCAGGGCCAGGCCTTGGAGATGATCGCGGGCCAGAGCCAGAGTATCTTGCGCGAGAGGGAGACTCTGGTTCACTTCTTTGAACTCATCTGGGAGGCCTCTGAGGTGTTGAATCGCCTTATACGTCGACGAGACGGCTTCGACGATTGCGATTGTGGACGCAATGATGCTGAGTGGATCCATTTCCCTCTTCGGGTTGCGGGTCTTTCGAGGCTCGGGTAGACGGGAATCGGGAAGGAATTCGGTCACCTGCAATCACTGTGAATTGTTATTCAACTACTCATACATGGGAGGTCGTACGTCTGAGCGATTCTCCACTGGGTTTCAATGAGTACCGAGGGGAAAGTTATGGGGACGTTTCGGCCAGGGATGCGGATGTCCCTGGCGGATATTCTACCACGAAGTTGAGAGTCGGGGATATTTCGGGGGCAAATGATGGCCTTCGTTCGTTGCCGACAAGACCACCTAGGTCGCGGGCGATGGAGATTAGGGATAAGATGATCGCGGATCTAACGAGTTATCAGAGCCTCGCGGGGAAGCAAAAAGGAAAACTGGGCGACGAGACGTCAAGGCCAGCTGAATGTCAAAGGCATCCTTTTGCCGGCGGCAGCGGCGTCTGCCTCTTTATTGCGCTCTGTCGTAACTTGTCAGCTTTCCAGCTTAGGTAAGGGATTGAATACTTCTGGGCTGGGGCATTGTCGCAACGGATGTGGCTTAGCCCTCGGTGTCACTTCAGCGTCTGCATTGCGTAGACGAATAGAAGGGCTACTATGGGCTGAAACAAGTCATGTTCCGCTCCAGCACCTTACCAGCCGCTCCAATTCAACAAGCGTCTATGCCCTGTTCAGCTTAGCTTTGCCCATGATGTAGCCATTCAAGATAGTAGACGGGTGCCATTCCGCTGTTGCGAAGTGGGCAGCATCTTGGGACGGTGATGAGCAGGAAGCTAAGCCAAACAAATGAGTGGGTGGGAAAGTCACCAGAGGTAGAGACTGAGACTCATCAGGCCCTCCAATGAGATGAAGGAGCGTGCGGCCGCAGCCGCATTCGGTGGAGGCAGTGAAAGCGCCATGTTGGTCGCTGCACCGGGATTAGGCGAGGCTGGGAAACCACTTCGCAATGTCACCTTCCTCCAGCCAACAATTTCTACCCTTCTCGGCCAGATCATCTGGTCAAAGCACTCTGCGGCCAATCAGGGAAAGACGACACAAGTGACGAAATGTTCTGAGCGTATCGAGACCGATAAAGACTTCACAACTGAGCGCGTACTTGCAGGTGAATCAGCATGCCTCGGCCAATAAACGTCGTTCCAGTGTGCCATGGCGGGTTGGGTATCGTGCGCTTCACTAACCATGCCTAACAATGTCTCATGCACCGATAGACATCGCCTCCGCTCGGCAGGTATGATCTGGTTGAGCAACATATCGAATGCTCTGCTAACAGAGTTCTCCATTCTCCATCCAGCTTCTCAAACGTGAGAACGAACATGCTAAGGACGCATTCCAACGCGATCGCGACCGGCCCCTATCGCTGTTGCCCGCTTCGTGCCGCAAGGAAGCGTCAATATGTCACGGCCTGTGTTGAGAAGGAGCTCGACCAGCAGCGGCTCATCAGCATGCAGGCCCTGGCTCTGGATTGCGGGTCTGCCCATGTCGCCGCGCCGCGTTCGCTGCATCACCAGACACTACGAAGTGGGGAGATCCTTGTCAAGGAGCGGCTGAATATGCATCTCGTCTGGTCAGATGTTCCTCAAGCCGACGCCCCGATTCCTCCGAGAGCCGAGTTCAACGGTGAACAAATGGGTGTATGTGAGAGTCCAGCTGGTAAGAACCTCTCGTACGCTTTGATCAGTTTTCGCCAGCTTTGAGCTCGTCATAGGCATGGTTCCAAAGTCGCTCTTGTGGACTCGGCAGCAACGAGGTATCGGAATCCGTGAGGTAGGTGGAGAAGAGGTTGGCTGAAATGTCGGTCGAGTGGTTAGTTGGGATGCAGGCTGAGACAGCGTTTGCGAAGGTGTGGCTGCCGAGGCAGATTCTTGGGGAGAGGCTTGCAACAACCTTCTGGCCTTGGATTTCGTTTTCTCAAACAAGCTCTGCGCTATCTTCACCGACAATAGGATACCTTGGTCTTGCTGCGGGTTATCATCGTATTATCGAGGCGGCTTCTGCCCCAATCAATGAGTCGGGATGACGATGGAGCGTCACGACTGACAACTTGGGCAGCAACATCTGCGGGATTTCTCGTGCGGGGAAGGGAAGCGTCAGCAGCTGAAAAAGACCCCTGCAGCTCGGCGCAGCTGATGAAGCCAGTAGGGTTGCCAAGTAATGGGATGTGCAGCTGCGCCAGGTCAATCGCAGAGCTCTGCCGTGTTGGGAGTGGAAAGTACAAAGCAAAGCAGGTGAGGGAGAGAGGTGAGAACAAGCTGGCACGATTTGACTCCATGTGTCCACGGCCGGTTGTCAGATCATGTCGGGCGGGTAGCTTACCCCTGACCATCCACAAGACAGCTCCAAGGGGACTGCACCAAGGAAACAGCACTAAAAATTAACGTTATCGGCTCCGATTGCTTCTTTCGGAAACGCCTCCCCAGCTTTTCGCTAATGAGCATAGCAGCCGGCAGTAGCATGGCGGTTGCCAGTCGCAAATGCGGGTTCACCCGTCGTCTCGGCGTCCATGTCTGTAATTAGCCGCCACCCCAAGTCGTTGTTGATGTGGGGGCATGGAGCGCTGTGGATGTGTTGCTAATTCAGGAGATCGAGCAGGATCGAGGTAGACCGCAGAGAAAGCGTGAAGCTGTTGGGGCAAAAATATGGATAAGAGCTGATTGATGGGAGATAATGGCGCAAAATAGTTGGCCTACACTGGTCGTCGGAAGGACATATGGCGTGCTGACCCGTGACTAGAGTCAAAGATACTGCTTCTAGATAAGCGAGCCCAGGCAGGGCGTCGCCCCGGCGGGGCCATAGCAAACCATGATATTCTGATGGTTAGTGATGAGGCTTCGAAGGTGGTTTAACTTGCCGACCAGGAGCCCGAGACGAAAGAATGCGTGGTGGCTCTGTTAATAGGGGACTACGGCAGATGCCTCACCAGGCCGTTGTGTGGCAATGTCGTTTAAGGGGCATTCCTTTCAGACATAGTCATTCAGGGCGTAGCGCCTTTTGCATGTCGCAACCCCAACCCATCAGACATGCAAGTATTCTCGTGCTAATGATGATGAATGTTGTTATTTAGTTCTGGAGTTGCGAAGTCATTAAATTCAACAGGGGTCAGAAGACGGAAACGCGACGCGTTTCACGTTTTTGGTTTTCTGATTTTATTAGCGCTCTGTGAGAAACACACTGCGTTTCTAGAGGGGGAAATACGGGGCGGAAATTCTAGACGCTAATTGGTTAGAAAAGGGAAACGCACTGCGTTTCCTGCGTGCATTCTTGAGTAAGGGTAATTTAATATGGGACACACTGGGCGAATGAATTTGCGTTTGTTCGAGAGAAGGTCAAGCCAGCGCGCCCGACGGACGAGCCTTCATTCTGAGGAAAGAAGTCGGGGCCGCAAAATAATGGGGCCAACACCATCGAATGGGCCTTCCCGACTGGGATGTATGCGGCTGCGGTAGATATTGCGAAATGACTACCTGAATGGTGTCCGATAAGAGATGGATCATCACAACAGGATTTTTTGTCTGACTCGTATTTGGACATGAGGGAGGGAGAGGAGAGGCATCGACCGTGCACCAGGCAGCCACGTATAGTGCCGCTGTCAGACATTTGCACACAATGTCACCACAGGTCGACGCTGCCGCCGCCACCTCAACTTCCTCGAAAAAGAAAGATTGTTGGTTGTTTTTGGTCTATCTTGGCAAGCCCCTCCAAACCACCCGCGAACAGCGAAAACGCCGATAAACCTGCCGACACCGAGGCTCTGCAACGGCAGTTCCGAGATGACGCCGGTCTCGGTTGGGATTCGAGTCTGGGTGGCGGCCTGCAGGGTGGTGCTTGTGAGGAGGAGAAGCTGTTGGCCCTCCTACGGGTATTGGACACTTGGTTGCCGAGACATGGAGAAGAAAATGCGGAATATACAATAACAGGATGCAGGGCCAAGTCAATAGCCAAGAGGCAGCTGAACTTGAGGCAACAATAAACATCCAATCCGAGTTGTCGCCTTCTGCATGCCAATGCTTGGTGAACAGTTGTGGAGGCTCAGCTCGCGGCGAGGGGGTTGCCAAATACGTAATTTCGGAGTAAAATCTCTCCGTTTCTCGTTTCTTTTTCTTAAATAAAGGCTCAAAGTACGTTTAGATGTGCCAAGTACTTGGCGGCTGCGTGTGCCTGTGTTGTCTCTCTTTGGCGAGGCTCGGCTCCCCGAACACATGATGGGGTTTGTGAAATGGATTAACGACAGTGGAAATTCTTCATAACTCCTAGATATTAAGCTAACATAACATATGGCTACATAGTCCACTCAAAAGAAAGAGCAGAACTGAACATGAAGACTTCTATACACATGTAGGGGTCAGATTGAGACACGCAGTTCCTAATAATGCCGTGCCGCTCGAGGCGCGTACCATATCCAGCCCGTGTCTCAGTGCAGGCGAGAATGGCAGAGCCTGATGTAAATACAGCCTGCTTTAAGACCTGGAGTAAATTTACATAGGACTTCCTATCCAATAGCCGCCATTTTCGTACCTCCAACAGCACTCATTAGAATTACGACGACGCCACAGCGCTTCAATGTGCAGAATTCCGGATTGCCTGATCTTTTCCCCCACGCTGCCTTGTTGGCATATATAGGGTACTTCAGTTGACCGAAGTCCTGTTTGATTAGCTCTACAATATTCACACACTCAACTCTGAATGTTTTACTTCCTCTAACTTTACCTATCATTCACCATGGCCTCGGAAAGAAGATGTGGCGAATTCTTTCATCGTCCATCAAACCTTGGTGGTTTCAGCTTTTCTCAATGCTTGTTTCCATCGGTTTGGTCGGTAGTATGGTGTTCGTGCTGAAGAGTTCAAATGGGAAGCCCGTAAACGGCAACGACGAAACTCTCAACGCAAAAATATCTGCCCTCTCGACTGCTAATGGTGTGTTCTTACTCTTGGTTCTCGGAGCATGTCTCAGTCAGCAAAATTGGATTCTATTTTCTGAAGAGTCACGATGTCTGTATGACTTTCAGGCAGTCTCGGACGCGAGCCGTGGGCTTCAAGGGAGTCTTCGGCTAATACTCAGGTTCTGTCTTTACTTCATTCGCGATCGTCTAGTTCAGTTATGGCCGGGCTTCAACAATCTTCTCACTCGGTTATCCCATCTCGTGCCGGGCTTCAACTATAACAAAGAACACCGCCGCCTTCACGGTGGGTGAGTTTTGACTCTTTGGGTCTATTGTTAGACCTACTCCTAACAGAACTTTGTTTGACGTGTTTTCTAGCACTATAGTCATGATTGGCGCTATAGCTACGTGTCTAGCTGTCGCCATGGACCCCTTTGCGCAGAAATTAATTAGTTTTGACGAGAGAGAAAGTTTTGGTGAAGCCAGCATCCCGTATGCATCACGATACTCTCGGGGAATCAGTCTCGCTGGACTGTCTGGCGTTCAGGGTATGGGTTTTTTCTTTTCTTTTCCAATCTACGCAGTGTGGCTTACTGATTGATTGTACATAGCGAACGAGGATGGCCGTGTTGATTTGCGTGGCCCCGATGTCTATGCCAACGCCGACTTCGAGATGCAAGCTGCCATCGCATTTGGGTTCTCGGCAGATGCCGAAGCAATTCAACAGCAGACTCCGTTCTTCTGCCAGGGAGCTCAATGCGTCTTTGAGGACTGGGAGTCGTTGTCGGTGTGCAGCAGGTGCTCCAACATAACGGATCGCCTCGAGACAAATACACTGAGCGACGGTGGCCTCTACAATGTCCTTCAGTTCGATCAGAGCTTGGCACAGATCGATCCGAATAGCACCGAGTATTCGCTACCGAATGGTCTATTTCTCAACAACATCGACGACCAGTATGGCCCTAGTCGGAGAATGGTGTACATGACAATGAGCGGCACAGCAGACCCTACTAAGACCGTAGTCATGAGTGATATTGACACACTCGTTTGGGCGCAGACAATCATCAAAGTGGCCACTAAGCCAGACCCAGACTCGAATGACACATGGCCAGCCTTTGGAATCAGGGCCTCGGAATGTGCTCTTTATTACTGCGCCCGGCGCTATGAGAACGCAACGTACAACAACAGTCGGATGAGCTTCACGTCAGAGAAGCTGAAGGATGTAGAGAGGACCCGGAATCTTGGGCATCGTTGACCTCGCTCCTCCAGGCCAGTGACGGCCTATCAGACAAAGTCTTGAAGAGCCTGGCTTACCACCCTCACGATTCATTCATACGCCGATCAGACCTACGACTTCGCAGTGCTGACGGAACGAGTGGATGGAATGTTTCCGACACGGCCGTTTATGGAATAAGTTACTACATGCAGACGTTTTTCGCCACCTGCCTGAACAGAGAAAATTGCACCCAAGCTGTAGAAGATTGGGTCATCCCCAACGGCTTCTACCTATCCGCTTCTTCCAGCGATGGGAGGCAAAGGGAGGACTATCGCCCTAGTACAGCAAAGGTGCTCTGGGAGACCGACGACATCGAATCAATCTTCAAGAACGTTGCCGCAAGTATGAGCAATGCTCTACGTCGCGGTGCCGATGGCGAAGTGACAGGAGATGGCACTATGCTATCATCCGCCACAGTCTACAAAGTGGTGTGGCCTTGGATAACCTTACACTGCCTCGAGGAGATCACAGCGCTATTTATTCTGATATTCACCATACTCTCGACACACCGGCGAATGCGGCGATCAAATAAGATCGATGTCTGGAAATCGAGTGAGCTCGCTGTTTTTGCCAAGGGCGCTGCCCTCGATACTATACTCGGGGGACTCTATACAATAGAGGATCTTGAGAAGGAGGCAAAGAAGATGGAGGTCGATTTGTTTAAGGCGTCTAAAGAAGCTGGGCTAAACGCCTCGGATAATCTCCTACCCTCTGGTCAGGATACACCAGGGGATGAAAGCTAGTATTGGGTAGCTATCGTTAGCGCTCTGGTGAGGAGGGTCCCGGGTGTTTTCAAGCCGAGGAAGCAGTGCAGTTTCTAGATTAAGTGACAGCGTTTTCCGACTGGCTTCTTAAAATCTGATAAGGATGCTAAGGGTAGATATCACACGAGTGCAAGTGATAGATACCCAAGATTATCACGGCCTAGATAGATCTCAGGTCATATGCCAGATACTACCCTATGATACTTAGTTAATCCGTAAGGATATTAGTCCGCTTACTCTTATAATAATAAGCTAACCTATACTACTTACTATAGGGATAATAAGTAAGCCTATCTCACTTACTTAGACCCTAGTGACCTACTTAGTATATATACTTCCTTATATATTAGCTACCTTAGCTATTAATATAACTTAGTTATACTTAATACTTTAAGTATATTACTAGACATAACCTATATTATCCTTTAAGGCTATATAATATCTGCTTCTATTAATATAAACTAGTATAACTAGTTTATCCCTTAAGAAATATTATAATTATTATATATTAATAGCTCTTATTTAGAGGATTATTAGTATTACCTTAAATAATATTATGTTAATAATAATATATCTAATAATATTTCTATTAACTTATTAGCTTATATTATGCCTCTAAGTAACACTAAGATAGCCGCTAAGCTCTAATAGCTCTAGGCTATAATTTAGTAGCTATAAATATAAATTAATTAATAAATAGTATAGATATTAGCGCCCCTTAATTAGCTCTAATATTAGCTAGGGATATTAAGGAAGCTATTAAACTCCCTAAGTTAATTCTTTTTAATAGAGATATTAAGGATATTATTTTATTTCTTATTTACTATAAGGGATATTTTATATTCTTTCTTAATAAGCTTATAAGTATTAAAACAAGAGCTTTATTTATTAATTAGCTTATAGAAAGGATTACAAAGTAGAAGCGGAGGAAGGTGTCTCTTCGCACCGGGTTTCAGGGCGTTCCGTCACACCAACTGTCTATTCCGCTCTAAAAATGGGTGCACCCCTTAAGGCATCGTTGTGGCACACTCAATAGCCGCTGTGGCTGCAAAACTCCCCACGGTTCGCTCTAACACCAACAGTGCATATGCGGCCCATCGAGCCAATTATCGTACCAGCCCTCCCATCTGGCTGCCCTACTGAAACCCAATGATCTGAGATTCAAGTAGGCCTGAGCGATTTTTCATCGCCTCTACTTCTCCTCTTTCAACACCATACACTGGAGCATACACAAAGAAAATGGAGAAGCCGCAGCCAAACAGACAGCGACAGTGTGAAATATGTCTCGCCTTCTTCAAAAGCCCCTCTAATCTTGCTAAGCACTGCTTGGAAACCGGGCATCAAGCCGATCAGTGCTGTCATCAATGCGTCAAATGGTTTGGCAGCAAGAACTCTCTGGCGCAGCATAGAGCCGATAAACACTGGAAGCCCCGCGCAGCTGTGCCATCAGCAAGCCCTCCTTCAGTACCGGACACAGGTGCTAATATACTTTTATCCCCCCTCATCCCTGGATCATATACTTCCAGCGACCGAGAATACAAACTCTTGTCGCCGCTAGACATGAATGCCGTTTACGATCTGCTCCTCGTCACTTGCCATTCACAAGATCGCCTCAGAATGGAGGGGTATGTTTTGCCAGATGACCTAAACAAAGCGTCTCGCAGTGGACAGAAGCAAACCAAGATGCTAAAGCAATGTCTTCCTACCCCTGTCTGCGAACCCTTATCCCCCAAAAGAAAGGCCATCGCTTTCGATTGCGAGATGGCAGGTGTTGAGGGTGGGAGAAGTGAAGTGGTATCAATCTGCGCTGTCGACTTCTTCACCGGAGAAATATTGATGAATTCCCTCGTCAAGCCACGGGAGCCTATTCTTGAATGGCGCAGTCACATTCATGGTATAACGCCCTCGATCATGTCGATAGCCGTCACTCTTCGGCAAGCTCTCGACGGCTGGGAGGCAGCGCGTGAAGAACTCTGGAAACACGTCAACGAGCATACCGTGCTTGTAGGACAGTCTCTACAAAACGATCTGAAGGCTCTGCGGGTGGTACATACCAAGGTTATCGACACTGCTATTGTTACCGCTGAAGCTGCTTTCGGCAGGGGAAAAAGTACAGGTCGCAGGTGGGGTCTTGAATTGCTGTGCAAGGATCTGCTGCACGTCCAAATTCGCCTGGGATCTGGGGTACATGACGGATTGGAGGACGCCATGGCGGCACGGGAGCTAGCTTTATGGTGTCTTTGCCATCCGATCGAGTTGCAACGATGGGGGGGAAGGCGCGGGTGTCCTTCTATTCTGAAAGAAGAAGAAACAGAAAGCGCCGCCCAAGGCCGGCAGCGACAGCATCACGCACAGCAGGAAATGATGACGATGGAGAGAAGGGCTATTTCCAACCGCCTCAAAGTAGCGATGAGGAGATTCTTCGCTGGGAGGATGTGGTGGACTATGATGTATGGCCGAAATCGCCTCCTGACTCGGATTGAGGCGACCCTCTTTCTAGTGATATCATTAGATTGGACCATATCCGATGTGTCTTGGTGTAGTCCTCGAGAGGCGATATGACGTGCGCCTCGTACCGCTTGGCCTGCTCGTCTGATAAGACGGTGCAAAAGATTATCTTGACGAACTTTCGGCGCTCAACCGGCCGGAATGCAATACCGCTTATTATACCAGCGGCTTCTTTATAAGAGTGATCGATATGTGAGCGTAATTGTAGACGAGGTGCGTGGTACAGCTTTTAGATATCTCTGGCAGTTAATCCTGGAAGATATACCCAAGACGATGAGACTCTCCTAGTTAATATTATGATAAATAATGTAAAACTATATCTCGCCGATATATTCTTTAATAATGGCGGGCTTTATGGTGTGTCAGTTTTCTATATTACTAGAGTATGGGGGTTTGGGATGGTAATATCTTAGTGGTGATCGAAATGAGCCTTAACCTCAGCCCCTCCTGTGCCGGAAGCGAGGGTATGAATCGATGGGCGTGTTGTAGCTCTTGTACGCAGGCGAGGAGGGATCCTCTGCCGCTTCAAGATTCGAGTCTAAAGGAAAGTCAACATAACAGAAAATAAAAATAGAAAAGTTCTACTGACGTACTTAAGTTAATACGTGAGATGATCAGACAAGTGAGATGATCAAAAATCCCTCAACCTACATTATCACTATTTGATCAATTGATTCTCAACCACCTAATATGTCAGAAGGAAATAGAGAGGCTAGAATTCTTCTTGCCCTTCAGGCCTATAAAAATACCCCAAATTTAAGTCTCCGGCGAGTCGCAAGAATCTATAAAGCCAACTATAGTACTCTCTTTAACCGCAATCAAGGCATTCAAGCCCGAGCTGATACTATCCCGAAATCACGCAAGCTATCCGATCTAAAGGAAGGGATCCTTCTTCACTTTATTCTTGACCTAGATTCGCGAGGATTCCCCGGCTTCGTGGTGTGAAAGAAACGGCTGATCAATTGCTTGCCGATCGTGGTGCGTCACCAGTCGGCGTGCGCTGGCCCTCAAACTTCGTGGCGACATCCAGACCTTAAGACGCGTTTTTTTTGCAAATATGACTACCAGAGAGCCAAGTGCGAAGATCTAACCATTATCTGCCATTGATTTCGGCTTGTGGCGAATACAATCGCGAAGTATAGCATCCGATCAAATGATATCTATGACTTTGACGAGACTGGCTTTCTTATGGGCATGATCGCAAGTGGAATGGTCGTCATAGGTTCAGAAAGGCGTTCAGAGCCAAAATCAGTGCAGACTGGAAACCGGGAATGGATTATAGTCATTCAAGCGATCAACGCGGAAGGCTGGGCGATCTAGCCATTTATCATTAGTGCGGGCCAATATCACCTCGCCAACTGGTACCGAGAAAGCAACCTTCCGGGCGATTGGGCTATTGCGACGACCCAAAATGGCTGGACCGATAACGAGACCGGCCTAGAGTGGCTTAAACACTTTGACCGGTGCATAACCAATCGATCAATTGGTTCCTATCGTCTCTTGATCCTTGATGGCCACGAAAGTTACCACTTGATCGAATTTGAGAGATATTGTGAGGAAAAGAAGATTATCCGGCTTTGTATGCTACCTCATTCCTCTCATCTTTATTGTACTCTAGCCCCTTGATGTTGGATGCTTTAGCGTGCTAAAGCGAGCTTATGGTCGAGAAATAGAGCGATTGATCAGATGCTCTATAACCACGTTTCCAAGACTGAGTTCTTTCCGGCCTTCCACGCTGCATATGAGGCCACTATGACGGAAAGAAATATCAAGGGAGCTTTCAAAGGAGCTGGCCTTATTCCCTTGACCCAGAAGCTGTGGTCTTAAAGCTTGATGTGTAGCTATGGACTCTAATGCCTGCCGAGGAGGGGGTTAAACCCTCCACCCCTTGGGTCTCAAGGACCCCAAAGGCCGTGCTTGAGGCCGGATTTTAGTCTGAATACCTTGAAAGACGAATCAGAAGGCATCAGAACAGCCCCATAGAGTCAATTATAGAGGCTATGAGGTCTCTTACGAAGGCAGTGAAGGGAAATATGCATGAGATAGCATTATTAAGGGCAGAGGTTAAAGGCCTTCGAGAGGCAAATGAGATACTAAGCCGGCGCCTGAGGGCAAAAAGGACCAGACTACAGAAAAGAGGGGTTATGACAGTGGAGGAAGGAAGGCAGGTAATTGATCAGATGGATATTAATGCGCAGGTGGTGGATGAATCATCGAGGAGTGGTGGTCAAGGAAGGTCGGCGCAATTGGGTGTTCGGCGTTGTGGTGTCTGCGGCAAGCCCGGCCATAATGCAAGGACCTATCAGGTAGTGATTGAGACGTCTGGGGAAGAGTATAGTTAGTAGTTCAAATTGATCAAATGGTTTATAGTGTTTTTATTGTGATTTCTAGTTTAGAGGTTAAGAAAAGGGCGACGCTTACTTAACTGCGACGCTTACTATACATATACGTTACAAGATAAGGAATCTTGGTTGTAGTGTTGAAAACCTAAGTGCTGGTTCCCCCCTGGACGGGCCCCGTTTCCGTCTTTAATTCTTGAGTAAGTAGAATCACTCCAAGAATATAGGGTTTCCTAAAACTTGAGTGGTTTCTTTCGTAGACACCTCGTAAGCTAACCCTGCCATGCCCATCGCATGGGATGCAAAGAAGGACACGCACAATGACGAAGCTACATTCCCTGCAACTGGCGCGCAAGGGGGGAAGGCGACCGATGCAACTACACAACCAGCACTACCAAGCCAGCAGCCCAAGGCCCCAAAAGACCGCCCATCATCACTGAGTTCTGAGGTTTTTCGGGCAGGACACCAATAAAGTTGAGATGCAGTCTCTCCGCATCTGAGCCTTGACGAAGGGCAAACCACACAAGGTCAGTAGCTCGATGTCGGCCTCCGGTAACAACCAACGGCAGCAGTTCGTCGGCAAAGGCAACAGGACGGTCGATCACGAGCGGATAGTAGGCCGGAATGACGAGATGGAACACGGCGGCATGCCCATAATCAGTCGTCGCAACAAGGGCTTGTCTATCGGCTCCCATCCTCAGGCAGATAGTCGGGAGATCGTGATGGTAGCCGCCAAATGCAGGACCAAGGGGGTCTGCTGCCTGCCTTCCTTCGAAATCAGGATACCAATCGCTATCCGGGTGCCAAACATAGAAAAAGTGGTGCTGATTATCTGCACCATCCCGTGTACCGTCGACCGCAGCCATCTCATTCTGGACGAAGCGATGCACATACGCTCCGAACCCACCATTATCCCAACCCTGTACCTTCGCGACGTTTGAAATCGCGAGTTCGGATCGTATGGCATCGTGACTTACACCAACTCTCTTTATAGCGCTCGCGAGATCCAACAGTGCTAGAGGTATAGCACCCAGGGCGGCCGACTGGAAGTAGGCTATGAAGGTCGGGGTCGAGTTGAACGCCTGTCGGACGACTCGAATTTCTCTCGTCTGAATGTCGTTAAGTAACCGTGATAGGGCGTCCTGCATTTCCTGGAACGTGTATTTCCTGGAACGTCTGCTCTTGCTGTCTCCATGCTCTCCCTTCTCTCCGCTGATTCAATATCTGAAGCAACCAGAGCAGCGCGGCCGGCCCATATGTTCTGGCGATTTGGATGGCCTGCGCCTGAGTAAGGCTTCTTATGATGATGGGGACGGCCGGGCTCATTTCGATGATTATCACCAACAAGCAGGAAGACCTGTCAGTGGGAGGCTCTAGGGTCGTCTTTTGGAATACCTGGTCGTCGGGGGCGAACTGCTATCAAAGGTGATTGAGAAAACCGACAAGGTGACCCGAAGTGTGAGCACAGAGTCGCCCAGCATCCAACCCTCAGCATCATCAGAACTGAAGAGGGGTAGTCTAAGCGCCAGCCTTGTGCGGTCCGCAACGTGCATATCGCCAGCCAACTAGACACCTCGACGAGTGGTCGTTGGATGCATGGATGCCCAACCTGCATCGGTTACTCTGTGCTATCGGTGGTTGCGCGCAGAATGAGAAACTGTGTTTATAGCCGCTTGTGAGTTCATATAAAGCGGGCTGGAGTTGTCACTAAATAAGGTAATGAATGTGTTAGTTGGCTTTATCAATGACTGGTCTCACTAGAGGTGATGACATTCTGATTGTCACGGCATGGCAACGCATGTGGCAAGGTAAGTTGTGTATTGTGTGTTGTGCCGCGAGGAAGGAAACCTCATTTGTGGCCCACGAATATGTGGTGGTGCGCACATACTGAAGATTCAGCAAGCGCAAGAATTTCTCTCGTTACTTTGTTATTGCAGCGGTACTTTCGAGGTACCCCTCAGCCCGGATGCACAGCCACAGGCGTTAAGAAGTGGACTCCACTAAAACTATTGTCTAGTAATCGCGGATCCGCTGCTTGTCTGTGCCCCACTTGCCGTCTAGCCTCATTACTCCGTACCACAAAGTGATTCACAATACTGATTCACAACACCAAGAGCTGTCAGGCTACAATAACGACGGCATGGTCTCCCTTCCCGGACCCAATACCTCATCAGGATACACGTCTCGAGCAACACAAAGAGGGTCATTTGATCACTGACCACCGCTCGAGCCCCCACAAACGTAGCACAGCTGACCGCGCGCCCCCACAACCCCCCCAGTAAGCCATCTCAGTTCGACCGAGGCAAGGTGCAGTTTGGACGGCAAAGGGGATGACTGTTTTGGTATTGTTGCAGGTCTGAGGCATTTCCGGTAACATTGGCTGGGAAAACACCGCATCTTGCCGGTTTTATCCGCCTTGGTTGCTGCCAGTAGAAAAGCAACTCATGGGTCTTCGTATCGTGTGAGGTAGGACAGGAAGCTCGGTTATAATCAGCACCTGCAATGTAGCAGCAAGATTTTTGCTTTGAGGGCGACTAGATAACGCAGACCATCCAGTAGGCTCTAAGCGATCAGCACGGGGCGGGCCTGTGTGCCCTCCCACGATTTGATCTGACAAGGTGTGCAGGGTAAGCGATGGCTTCAACTACCCACTGGTGCAACTTTCAGTGTCACCTTCAACTGAGGCAAGATGACGACGGGCCAATGATTTCGAATCTGGTCGCACTTGCGGCTGAGTCGCTTTTCTCCCCTCACCGCCCCACCACGATTTCTTACTCCGTAGTACACGTCTTCCTTTGAGACGATTGCGCCTTACCCCCTCCCACACCAGCCAGTGACCCGCTAAGCTGAACAAACGCTTCCCCGCCGATCAAGCGTAAATAAAGGTCAGATACCCATATGTCTCCACCACAACTTGATCAGCTGCCTGGAGTTAGGCACCTATCTAGGCCGTGTTCATGTCCGCCCTGCTTGTAAGACTCGACCCCTGCGAGGGGGGCTATTGGGGCTGCAGCCGGTTAAACAAGCTGACGATGGTTCTTCGACAAGGGTTTCTATCAAACCAAAACGGCAATGGATCGACACAGTTTTCTCTTTCCCTGGAGAGGAGATAACGTAGATCATCCCATCAGGATCTCTGGCCCTCCCGCTCCGCGTCGAAGCTAAGACCTAAGAGCTTTGGATGCTGGCTAAAGGGCACTCGAGCGCTGCTACGAATGTGAGATCAATAATTCCCAAACTAAGGTGCCTTCCGACTTTTGTCTTTGAGTCGAAACAAGAGGCGTGTAGGCCGAGATTAATTTGATCATCTGCCTGCAGGGTCATCATCCCGTAATTTCTCTTCCATTTTAAAAATCAAACCAATCAAATACCTCATATCATCTATTGCACGGACTTATAAACATAAATCGAGGCGTGGCAGGCCCTGCAGGAGGCAATAAGTCTCAACTTTGAAGTAAAACTGAGCTTACCTGGGGGTTTGTGATGTACCGATATCCCTCCCTTAGTAATTCTTTAATACACGGAGATCAAGAAACTCAGGTTACCATAGCCTGAACATATTAAAGGCAAGTTAGACAAAGAAGACTTTTTTCGTGGCGACGTATATTAAGATGGAGAATACGATACGGCCCAAAATATCGTAGTTTGATCCCAACTCTCTGACTCCAGCTATACATAAGATTCCTTTTCAGGGCTATTGACCGCCTTGGTTTTGATGCTAATGGCGATAGACTTTCTTTGAAGATCATGTTAATAAATGTGATTGATTTCTTGATTGGATTGCTGGTTTAGGATGACTCGCTAGTCGTTTCTGTAATGTATCATCATGATATCTGCTATCGTCGACTACGAAACACACCGCTCAACCCACCCACGGAACTCTTGGTTAACCCAGCCTGCCAGTAGTCGCAACACCGCGAGCAAGCGGTATGAGCCATCCACGGTAACGGTGCTGCCAATCTCAAGCGGACCGCACACCTCAACCTCGCCATCTCTGTCGAAGGCAAAGTATAGCTCCCAATTCTCACACACAACGAGGAGGACTGGGAGGAAGGGCAGGTTCGCCAACGTACCTGGATCCTCAGGAGGCAGCGGCGCAAACTTGGCCACACGCCCGTACCAAGCGGCTAACCATACTCCCAGCTGAGCCTTACCCTCAGCACGCCGTCGGATATCAACCTTGGTCTCGACAAGCACGCCCGTGGGCTCATAGCACAGCGGGCCATGTGTCGATTGGTTAAAGGATCGTGGGCCATCGAAGCCGTCGACGAAGTCGGCGATGCGGATGGCGAGATCCCTATCAGGCTGGAGCAGAAGAGCGTAGTCAATCATTTTCCCGCCCAAGGTCTCAAGCTCCCCGCGCGAGGGTGGGATAAAAGCCTTGGCGATGGCGGCTTGAGTTATGTTCTCAGCGCCGACGTGCGGTATGCCAGAGACAGCCAGGCGAAGGGCGGGGCCATGGATGTGGTCGTTCCACGTCGCTTCAGAACGAGTCGTGTTTATAAACCGTATCGTAGTAGCGACGATATTGCGAATAGCGCTAAGCTCGTTGTAAAGGGCGAGGAGGCTGGCTATCCCGGCGTCAAAAGATGGGAAGAGCTGGCTGGCATCGTCCACCTCTTTCTTATCCACGACCAGAACTCTATCCTCAGCCGCGAAGCGAGACTCGCTAACCATTAGCTCATCTTTCAAGATCTTTTTCAGCTCCCGCGGCAAGTATCCTTCTCCTTGTATCACTCTCCAAACATCGTCAAACAAGCCCAGCGCCTGGGCACTCCCTGTCTTCTTCACCGTGTCCCTCAATGTACGAGGGTCAGGGCTCGTCCATGTGACAGGTTTCTCGAGCTTAAGAAGGTCGTCTGGGTTCTTGATGGGGCTCGTAGATCGTGTGCGGCTGGTGGCACTGCTCCGTTCTCGTGAGCCAGAGGCAAAGGATTGCCGGTCGCTTGTGCTAAGCTTGGCAGTGAACGACATGGGCGGTGGAAAGACATGATGCAGCTGCTGCCGTTGCTGAGGAATACTCCGACGGGGCCGTGGTGTAACTTGATGGGCGGCTATATCGGCGTCGTTGTCGTCGGACGTGAACGGGTCTTGCTGATCTGGGTGGTTGTCGTCTTTCTTTCTCGGGCTGCGTCGCATATCGCGCTCTCTCGGTGCTTCTCCGTCGGAGATGGGATCGGTGCCGGCGCTATCAATCCGTTGTCGCTTCGCTGAGGGACAGAGGCCGAGCACGTGTCGACGCCGCCGCGGGGAGGGAGAGGTTGAGGACTCGTACTCGTACTCGAGCGGCAACGAACACGTCTGTGGATCAGAGCAGGTGTGGAGCAGAAGGTGCTGGTCGCAGATCCAGGCGGCAATGACTTCAGAGTCCATGTGACTCCTGCAGACACGACGATTTGGAGCCGTTCTGCGATTGTGCGCTGAGTGACGTTGAGGACGAGGATATTGATGGTGTGTATGGACGTGATCGGGTGATTGTTTGTTTTCAGTTGCTGCGTCAGCTGATAAGATAAGATAGCAGTTCAACATTAACTGACTCTGATTGGCTCTTGGAGAGTTGACAGGGATACCGTTCTTCCCACGGTCTGATCAGGCCAGGGTAGTAGTTAGATTTACCCTGTATATTCCTGTTGTTGATTTTCACGAAGAATAAAATTCTTGCTGAAAATATTTAAACATTTAATGTAATCTCATAAAATCAAATGAACCTTTCTCTATCGATTCATCTGCTTTTTATTCATGCACCGTTGTGGCTGATTTGGAGTTCGATCTAATTGCGTTTGCTGCCCCCTTGTAACCCAAGGCTACTTGGCAACCCGCAACCCAAAACCCAACTTTGATGACCTATTTAAACTTCAAATGGGTCGCAATACCGCAATTACGGTTTTCTATCACCAAAAATAAATTTATAACCTATCCTTTATATAATTAATCGGTGTATCTAATTAAAATGCATTTTACTAGATAAAACTTGCGGGTGACCCAAATCCATTGGGGTGCAATGGATTCGCTTCACCTGTTCATTAGCGCCTTTTTTTCTTATATGGAATTAGCCATTGGATTCGGCCCCGTTTCGGTCTTTAATTCTTGAGTAGGAGAACCAGCGAACGACGGCTGTTCAAGAACGCACCGTGGACAGCGATCAGAGAAAGAGTGGAGGAAAGGCTCCGATGGCTGCCATGGGATGACGGCGTGCAGACCCAAACGGACATGCTCATGGGAGTTGTGCTCGAAGCAATCGACAAGCTCGTGCCACTAGCAAAGCCATCCCCGTACGCGAAGAGGTGGTGGACAACAGACCTAACCCGGCTTCGACGGGCGTATACGTACTGGAGGAACCAGGCGAGGTCACAACGTCGAAGAGGTCAACGGTCGCCGGACCTGGAAAAGAGAGTCAAGGAAGCAGGCAAAGAATACCATGACACGATCAGGAGGCAGAAGAAGGCGCACTGGGACGACTTCCTCGAGGACGGAGCCAACATTTGGCAGTCGGCAAGATATCTCAAGCCGGAAGGTGATACGATGAGCGACAAGATCCCACCGCTCAAGAGACCGGATGGAGCAAAAACAAAGAACAAGGCAGAGCAAGCCGAGGAGCTGCTCAGCGCATTCTTCCCCGCCACTGCCGGCCGTCATCGACGATGAAGGAATCCGGCCCCGTCGGGCGGAGGTGGAGATGCCAAACATAACCTTGGACGAGGTGGAGCAGAAAGTCATGGCCGCCAAAGCATGGAAAAAGCACCTGGAGAAGATGGCTTTACCAGCGATGGTGTAGAAACAACTTTGGCCAGTGCCAGTGGTCTAGGACCCGGGTATTTGCATCTATCTATTCCGAACGTCATTGATAGATGGAGAGTACTACCGGACCAGTGGAGGAGCGCCAAGATCATCCCGCTCAAGAAACCGGGAAAAGGCGACTACGCGATCGCCGCCAAAGCATGGAGGAGACCGATCTCACTGCTGTCGACGCTAGGCAAGATTCTCGAGGCGGTCGTGGCGTGGCGGACAGGATCCCCGTACGCCGTCGAGACGTTCGGGCTACTACCCACAAACCACTTTGGAGCAAGAAAACGGCGATCGACAGAGCAGGTACTGCTGCTCTTCCAGGAACAGGTCTACAAAGCATGGCGGAACCGCAAAGTGGTCAGCCTGGTCAGCTTTGACGTCAAGGGAGCCTACAACGGGGTGTTCAAGGACAGGCTGATGCAGAGGCTGGAAGCACGAGGTATACCCAAGAAACTGGTCAAGTGGATAGATGCGTTCTGCTCGGACCGCAGGGCCACCATCACGGTGAACGGCTACACCTCTAGGCTACAGGAGCTGCCGCAGGCGGGCCTCCCGCAAGGCTCACCGCTGTCGCCAGTCCTCTTCCTCTTCTTCAATGCAGACCTAGTGCAGAGTAGGATAGACTCGAGAGGAGGATCGATCGCGTTCGTCGACGACTACTCAGCCTGGGTCGCAGGTCCAACGGCAGAAGCGAACAGAGACGGCATACAGACCATCATCGACCGTGCACTGGCGTGGGAGAGGCGTAGCGGAGCGACGTTTGAGTGCGACAAGACAACCATCGTGCACTTCACACGCGTCGCCGAGCGCACCAGCCACACACCGTTTACGATCAAAGGGGAAGAAGTCAAACCGAAGCAGGAGGCCAAGATCTTGGGAGTGGTCATGGACACGAAGCTTGGATTCAAGAAGCACATGGCCGAGGCCGCCACCAAGGGTCTCTCGGCGGCCATGTGCCTGAGGAGACTGAAGATGCTATCCCCGCGTACGGCTAGACAGCTCTTCGTGGCGACCGTTGCGCCGACCATGGACTACGCCTCCGCCGTCTGGTCGCATGCACGAGGTGAAAGAGAGCTGACCTGGCTCAACAGGGCTCAGAAGATGGGGGCACGAGCCATCACAGGCGCCTTTCGAACGGTCGCGACAGCAGTGGCGGAAGCGGAAGCTAGCATTCAGTCGGTAGGCGAGCGACACGCCCATGCAGGCTCGAGATCATACATCAACATCCGGACCCTGCCAAAGACGCATCCGCTCGCAACACTCCGGGCGTCAGTGAGTCGAAGATACATGTCACCGTTGAAGCGACTAGCCCTTGCGCACGAAGGGAGCGGTATCGAGCGGATGGAAACGATCCAGGCTTACACGGTGCCACCGTGGCACAGCCGTGTGTCGACGGTATGCGAGGCTGATCATGACGCGGCGATAACAGCAGCCAAAAGCGCCAACGACATTGTTATTGTGACCAGTGCTTCCGACAGAGAAGGGATCGTAGGTATAGGTGGCATCGTAGCATACAGATCGCCGGACCGGACAGACAAAATAGTGGCCAGATACTCGGTCACCCTCGGGTCGCGAGACGACCAGAACCCATACACGGCCGAGCTGGAGGCGATAGCGATGGCGTTGCGTTGCATGCCCGATGGGCTGCAACATCGAGAACTCACGGTGCTGTCAAGCAACCAGTCGTCACTGAAAGCGATCGCACGACCACGGCAGCAATCCGGTCAGATCACCATCCGACAGATCTATGAGTACACCAAACGACTGGGAAAGAAAAGTAACAGGGTCAGAATGGTATGGATACCATGCCGGGACGATGACCTCGCCATCGGCCGCAAGGCGAAGAGACAAGCGCAGAAAGCAACCAGAGCAGAATGCACGCCGCAATCGCTGCCATACCAGGCTCGCTCTACCCGGACCAGACTGGCGAAGTTGCAACTGCGGCAGCAGCGGGCACTGCCCGACAGAGTAGGCGGCTACTCCAAGAGGATCGACAAAGCTTTGCCAGGCAAACACACGGAAGCGCTATACGATGGACTAAAGAGAAGAGAAGCAGACGTGCTCTCGCAGCTCCGTACGGGAATGGCGAGGATCAACAGTTACCTGTGCCAGATAGGCGCGGTGGAGTCGGACATGTGTGATTGTGGACAAGCAGCCGAGACGATGGAACATTTCCTGTTTCGATGCACAAAATGGGAGACACAGCGCGAAGGCATGAGACAAGTTGGACAAAGTATGATGGGAAATCTCTCGTTCTTTCTGGGGAGGCAAATCGACGTCGGATGGACAGAAGTGGACACCTAATTTACAGGCGGTGCGAACGGCGGTCAAGTTTGCAAGAGAGACGGGGAGACTGGAGGCGAACCGGGAGATATGACACATTAACAACTGAACCTAGGGAATACTAACATCCAATAGCCTCAGGTGGACAGTCCATGATTAGGAAATCCGGCACAAGACGATCAGGCAAGAATCGCCGGTCTTGATTCCCAGTCAGAGGCTAGGTTTGAAGCACACTCCGACTGGTCATCACACATTCCTGATACTTCGAGTCAGATGGACGTTGAAAGCCAGCCCGATGACGTGACCGAGTCGGACCATTTTTCCGGCAAAAGAATTTCTCGACAAAACGTGGAATCGCCTCTGTGCCTGCCGATAGGAAGAAAACATGGACTGGCGTGGCCAACCGGTACTCAACCTCGAACAAATGGCTGGATATTGGAAAACCCTGGGAGTGCCGGATTCGATCGGCCCTCCTTATTCCTCTTCTTCGAATGGATAGCGGACGTCAATCACCCCGATTCGGAGTCTACGTCTTCTTTCCAGGAATTTCCCACTTTTGTCGCACAGCCTCGTACCTTGCTAATGATGAAAGGCGATTATGGATCGATCAGCTCCCTTTGCCTGCAACCTGTCGCTTTTGTCCACCTGGTGTTCTCCAACAGCACCCTCGTTCTTTTGACGATGTTGAAAAGTAAAGCCCATAGTCGCGGTGAGAGCTACACTGGGGCATCGTTCAGAGCAGCATAGACATGCATCGTTATCTCCCTCAAGAACGCCTGGAGGCAATCTGGCGGCACATGGCTCAGAGCACCGAATGTGTCGATCGTGTTGGGTCCCAAGGGATAAACCGGCCGTGCTGGGTTATGTTGGCAGGAGGACTAGTTACGTGGTCTTTGAACAAATGGTTGTCACGTCTGGTGATGTGCTCAAAGGCATTGGGTGTAGCCAAGTTGTATTGATAGCTGCTACCGGTACATGAGAAAGTGCAATGAGTGTGTGCTATATACTAAGTGGCTCATCGAAGGGGAAGTGAGTGAGTCTGTTCTCCCCGCTCTTGCCCTGGTGAGGGATGTGGGTTGGCTCACTGTCTCGAGAGTGAACTGTCTTTGGTATGATTGAGACCAGTGGGGTCACCGTGTCCACGTGGCCCCCGAGTCCCGCCGGGTCATGTCGAGGGTCGTGACACGGAAGACCCTGCCAGGCATTGCTATCCAGGCCCCATGAGTCCACCACTCTACTCCCCTTGGGCTTCAGGCTTCATTCCATAAACTGAACAACTATCGATACGTTAGCCCACGAAACCAAGAAATTAATGGACACGCGTACATTGGCCAGTAGGCATGGATCTTTGGATCATTCAAATCGTTCCTCACCTTAGGCAGGAAAACATTTACCTCCTCGCTAGACCAACCGAGGCCCCTTGTGAATGGCGCCATAGTCAACGACTCCAGAGCAATGCTTGTGTTTTCATTGTTCCATGCTCCGAGCTCCTTGTACTTCTTGTCCTTGGCCCAGCGATTTGTCGGCCATTTGAAGCGTGTGGCGACGATATTAGTGAATCCGACCTCGGCCATAATGTCCTTGAACTTGTCGGTTTGTTCGAAAGGCCGGCCTAACTTAATGGCCGCTTCCTCCAGAAGCTTGTTCCATTTGAAGAGTGCATTGTCCTCGGTAAGAGTTCCGTCATCGGACTTCATGATAACATCAATGTCCTGGAGTTCAACGTAGCCGCCTGGGGTGAGATTCCTAGCCAAGTTAGGGTTGATGGAGAGTACAAAGGCCGAAATGAACCTTACTGGTAGATTTTGCGCAAGTAGCCCAGCCAATCCTGAACGCTAAAGTTCATCATTCTGCTGTGGATGTAATCAAAGGGCTCAGAGTACTCCCATTCCTGGTCAATATCGTCAATGAGAAACTGAACATTCGGTGGAACACTGATTGACTGTTAGTAACTATGGGAAACGCCAAAGGCAATCCGGTTTTTACAAGTTCGGCTGAATGGGAGATAGATCGACGCCGACAATCTAGAGTTGTATAGTTTTAGCTTTGACTCTTCGCTTCTGAGATGACTCAATTTACCTCAGCCTCAGGATGGTCGTCACCAAATTCAATTGCCCAAATCCCCGTGCCAGTGCCCAAGTCGAGGACTCGTTTGACCTTGGAATCAGAGAGGTTCGGGGGCGAAAGACCAAGTTGGTTGTCGAAAGTGAGAAGGAACAAATTGTGCTGCAGGTCTGAACTTTTTCAGTACGAACTATCCAGTACCTGCCGAGGGGGTTGTTATACCTAGCCTCTCGTTTTCTTGGTCGTCGTTCGGAAGGTTATATTCTGCACGCGTCAGACATCATTGTGGACTCTCTAGATCACCAGAGGAGAGATCATCGGCAACCCACTTCCATCCTTGTATCGATGATACGTTCTCCCATTTTCTCGTCGGTAGTCGAGAATGGAACTTCTCAGGCTTTCAGTCGACGATGTTGTATCCTACCACCATGGCCTGGATTAGTGGTCTTGTCTCCACGGGGTTGCACGACAAGCAAGAAGCAGTTCCTACATCTCCAAGCGACGAGTCCCGATCGTCAGCTGCCTGGACTGAAAGTCAGCTCATGCTCTTCTTATGCAAGGAGAGGCATCAAACGTCTTCATCGGGGGCCACGATAGGTTCTGCATTGGCTGCTGCCATTTCCTGAATCGTCCTGAATCGCGTGTTGGGCTTCTTGGTAGATTGAGCGGCGTGATATTCTCACCAAGGTTTCCCCTCAATGAAGGATGGTAAGTCGACTAGCTTTAATACCGCGGCACCGTATTGACGAACTCGAGCGGGCACCAATCAAATCTGAGAGAGGGGCCGCCTTGTTCTCTCTCTCCTCTTCTGATGTTCTGCAAGGATGTTGGCGACATTTCGGGTGGTTGACTGGACGCGACCCCGCTCTGGAACGATCCTAGCTCACAGGGACTGGAAAAAGGAGTAGACACTCCACCAATTGAGATGAGATGGAGTTGTTTTTATGTGAGCTAAACCGCCACACATGCTCGCCGCTCGGGCCCGGGTACTCGCAATCGGAGGCTACATCGGTACCTATGACAAGGCCAATGCTCAGCTTTGCAAATTATATCGTCTGTTCTCTTCCAACAGGGTTTCCGCGGAACTGTGGTACGGCATAGCAGCAAGGCAACGAGCTTATTTGTAAGGGTGATCAAAAACCGTTGTGTCTCAGTTGTCAGCTGGCGATGATGACAGGTGGACGCTAGAAGGGAAGGGTGGGTAGCTGGAAAGCTAAAATAAGCAGCTCGTCCCGCATCGCCTGGTGGCGTCAGATCCTTTTAGGTCAGGCCGGCCCGCTCCCGTGTAGATCGTTAGCCCGACTGGATCACCCGAGCTGTTTATTCGATGATAGAGATTCTTGTGTTGCATTCCAGATACGTTGGTCGCCCGTTTTGCATCAAGAGACGGTCAAGGATGGGCACGTGGCAGCATTGTCCCCGAGCTTAATTCTACTATATTTGATGGACATCTGAAGGAAGAACGACTCTATTTCTTCCGTAGTGCTAAAATTAATGAGTTCTAGGTGCTCAGAAATGCCTGTCATCAAGTTTAGGCTGCTCGCTGTATTATCCAAGTGCTGGGTAGGATGGCCGTAATCAACTGGAGGCATAATAGAAGGAAGGTGCAAGTTGTAGAAATTGCTGTATGGCAAGCCCCTCTCTCTAGCTGCTACTTTCTGCCGCTTTTCCCGTTTGCGTTGAGTATCTGCTGTCGCTTTGTCCTGGGCTGTTGCATATATGCGTGGTCGTCCACGCTTCGTTGGTCTCTCCATATTAACTCTAGTAGATGTTGGAATATTGGGTGTTGGAAATTACTTGATGTTGATGCTTTAGATTGCTTCTTGATATTCCTATTATTTTATTGCTTTTGCGGGTTGCTATCCCTTCAATTGTCGAGGACCTCCCGCCAGGTCACGGCAGGGGGAGCAGCCAATTAAAATGCATCGGATCAAAGGTACCTAATCCCCCACCTATTTTAGCCTATGATACAAGTCCCAGCAATCTCTCGAGTTACAAATCACTACACTACACTGCTCACATCCCCAAATTGATTGATGTCTCCTTTTATTACGACTGACCGGCGCCGACGGCTTCCTTGAGCTTCTTGACCTTGGCTGCTCCAATTGAAGCCCCTGACAAGCGAGGCATTCTGATTTTTTTCCTCTTCGGACGAATTTATGCTGTGCAATAGGCGTAAATTCGACCCCGGCTCGAAAAAGCTTCCTTGACTGACTTTGAGGATGGAAGGCCTTGAAGACCGCGTTGTAGAGGCATTCCCTCCACTTCTTCTGACTCGTATAACGGCTCCAAGTCGGCTGCCCGTGTAGCTGCAAGAGGAAGCTATGTACAAGGACCACATCTAATAAGAAGGTCCAAGCAATAGCCTGCCAAGCGCCCCGGAGGATAGGATGATCATAGCCAAGATATGACCTTCTTTGGTCGCCCCGGTCAACATGATTCATCTCGTCGTTGTAAGAAGCAGCGATTGTAGGAATCGATATGAGCTTGACTGGCTCACCACCAAAAAAGCGCTGTATTGGCCGTGCCGTTGGGGTCTGCGTTGATGGTCTCTTCCTCCAACGCTCAGTCGTCTCATCGCCGGTGAACACGGTTGAAAGGGACAATACGAGGTTATTATCCTTCCACGCGATTTGGTTAACCTAGGGAAGAAAAAGACTAGTCAGCCGCTAGATAAGAAGAAGATTAGATTATCTTACCTGATTATCGGCAGTCGGGATGGCCTTGATCCCATTGAATTGGAACCCTGACTTACCTGCCTTATCGGCATTTTTGGCCTCTGCAAGACCTTTGTAGATACCACAGTTAGGCCGGGCTGTGCCGGTTGCACCGTGGCCGTGCTGACGAAGAGAGCGGAAGAGGTCCGGCGACGAGAAGAGGTTATCCACGAGGATGTGATATATCGACTCCGGTAATAGGTTGATAAGGGCAATAACGACGCTTTGAGTCGAGTTGAGAGCTATGATCTTAGCCCCGGCTTCCGTAGCCACGTAGATAACTTCTTCAACCTCGTCGGCCTTATCAGCCGTGCTAGGACCCTTGCTATTTCCCTTGCTTTTCTTTCTTTGTGATGCCGGCTTCTTCTTCTGAACTCCAACAGGGCCGTATTTTGCGCCGGGTTGGTGCCATATCCACCTCATGAAGAGGCCTAGCTGGGCGGCTATCCACACCTTGAAGCCTGTGTCGATAGGCTTACTGGGGACGTATGCAACTTGCTTATTCCTTCCGGTATATTGGATCATAGCCTCGTCGCCGGCAAGATGCGTGCCCGGCTCTCAGAGCTCTGTTGTTGCAAGTTGAATGTGCTGAGACTATGACTCAACGCATTGGAAGACGATAGGGAAGTCGTCGCCGCCGCCGTCGGTGAATTTGGTATGGTCAAAAAGGAGGATATGACGATAAAGAAGCTGGAATCGATTGTAAGTCATGAACTTGATTATCGAGTGTTCAGCCCGCTGATCCTCTAGCTGAGAGGTCTTCCAATGGTCTTCAACCGTTATTTCGCTGTGGACTCCCATATAAATAAGGATTCCAAGCCAGATATATAGCTCTGCAGCCGTGGTTGGCTTCCAGGCGTGGAGGCGTGACTGTTCTGTTATTTCGTGTTCTTGGCTATCAATAACGCCGGTTTGGATGAGGCTGCTGACCCAGTCATTGGTGTACCTGACCCAGTTATTGACTAGGGAAATGGGAATAAAGTGTTGGAAAGGTAATAGCGGGTTCTGGGGCAGCTTATTGATGAGAAGCTCTCGTCGCGGCACCTCGAAGGGTTGAAAAGTGAAGCCTCGGTCTTCGGCAGGCAGAAAAGCCGGTCTCCGGGTGCTGTCACACTCGTGCTCTTGACGTCTGTTATCTTCGTTGATGAAGCTACTACCATCATACGCGTTGAGCGCCTCCGCCGAGATCTCTGTAGGTATTGATTGGGAAGTCATCAATTAATTCGAAATGAATTGTAGGGTGATAAAGGCGGAATCAATTAATGACGCATCACTACGTTCCCCTCATGTACCTCCTGACAAATGGGGGGATGTGGGGCTTGGTACGGCCGGGAGGCTCAACACAACTCAAGGGATACTCCAGATATCTCCTATGACCTGAGCAGGTGATATCCGCAGAGCTGTTCTGACGTCCTCTAATATGCGCATAGCATCGTCGGTACTGCAAATTCTCGCAAACGTTGTGGCAAGGTGGATCCAACATGAGACCTCCGACTCCCCAATGCCGACATCATTCTGATGAGCCCTTAGACCTTTCTCTATCCCTTGAGTTGTGTTGAACCTCCCGGCCGTACCAGGCCCCACATGCCCACCATCTTCTAGGAGGTACAAGGGTGGAACCTCGTGATGGAATGGGAACGTGAGCAGTGTGATGTAGCGATTTGTAACTCGAGAGATTGCTGGTACTTCTATCACAGGCTGAAATAGGGGGGCGACAGGTATCTTTTGATTGACGCATTTTAATTGGCTACATCTCCTTGCCGCGACCTGGGGGAGGTTCAACACAACTCAAGGGATACAACGAAATTTCGGGTGTAACAATGACGGATGGAATTCGCTCCAATCATTCAGGGAAATGTTAAGGAATAACCGGTCATGGCTCGCACACTTGAAGAAATCCCCGCGCGTACAGGCGACATCGAGGGCCTGCACAAGACACTTGTCCGCCTCGTCGTACAACTCCATATGGGCTGCATAAACATAAGAGAGCTCAAATAACATCTCGTAACCGCAAGAAAACTGGCCGTGGGAGTCTAGATAAGCCAGAATATCTGTCATCAATCTTTGCATTTCTTCCACAGTCAACAATTGAGATTTCAAATACCCCATTCCGGCAAATAAGATTGCTTGTCCCACGTCTGTCGCTCTGCTTAATAGCTTCGGCACTACTCGCCTGAACAACGGAAGAAATTCCGCTGCCCGGTCTGTGGACGAAGCCACCTCGCAGACTTCCACCGCGAGCTCTAGGTAGTCTGTATCTTCCGCACCAAACAGATAGTGGTAGCCGGACAGGACGCGCTCGAAGTCGGGGAGATGTGGACGAGAAATGAATTCGCTGGCCGTAAGGACTCCACTGAGCGCATCAGTGATTGCCATGCCGTTGGCGCCGGGTGAGTTAAGTGCTTGGTAGAAGTGGCTACATGCGTCGCTGAGCCTGTGAGGATCGTTTCGCAGGAGGTCTCCTTGACCTACCGTAGGATCTCGAGAAATTCGGACACTCTACGGAGGCAGGGCCCAAAAGTTCTGACCCGACTAGAGGTAACGAGCTGATGAGTCAGCGCCTAGAGTACTTAGTAGTACTTTTAATTTTTATGGAGAGCACTAAACCCTCTATATCTATGCCCCTATCACCGCTAGAAAGCTCGGCACTAAAGTCACTAAATCTAACCTCTTAGCACCTATATCCCCCATAAAGCAGTTATACTTTAAGTACTTACAGGTACCAGTACTTGATTAGTCATATCCTGTACACTCTGTTAGGTCAGAACTTTTGGGCCCTTCCTCCGTAGCTCCACCACTTTTCCACTTTTTAACCTCCAAACCGTTGAGTCACCATTGGTTAATTGGCTGATTCGGAGTTTTGTGGCGACGCTAGAGTGTCCGAATTTCTCCAGACCCTACGGTAGTCATGCACCCGTGCCGAGCGACACAGACACTGCGATCGATACAGGCCTCAGACTTTCCGAAATTGGCTTGGATTCTCTCATGGCAATCGAGTGGCGAAGATGGCTCCGCTAGGCGTTCGGGCTTCAGGTCAGCGTGTTGGAAATGATGGGGCTGCGTCATTGAGGCAGCTCGGAGAAACGGTAGCTACGAGGCTTCGGGAGAAGGTCAGCCAGTAGGATTGTTATGACTCATGAATCCAGAATGTCATCGTCAGGACGGGACTGGAATATGCCGATTTCAAAAGTCTATTTCCCAAGGCACACTTCTTGTTTCTGGAATGTTTTCACCTTTTTTGGCTGGAATTTTGCTGGCTCAGATAGATGCCCAAGGGTGATACGCGATTGTCGGTGAAGGTTCTGGCGTGTGCGGGGCTCGGCCACACACGACGGTCCATCGGGTGACATTGAGATGTGTGTCTAGACCTAAACCGATTGCAGATCATGGGTCTGGAACACGCCACAGGCAGGCAAAATGAATCAATTAAAAAGTCCCGACCGCCGCCTAGCCACTGTATGTGTTATCATAAATGACAGGGACGCGAGTGTGAGGAGCAGTAACAGCTTCGACACAAGAGGTACCAAGATTAACATGGTCTCTAATAATGGCAAGGTTACTTGTCATTTATGTTGCACCCAGCGGATAAAGTGGCCCGAGTGTTATCGTCTGGCTGGTGAAGGGGAACAAAATGACGGCAAAGTAGCTGTTAATAAGTAAGATAGTGTCTGAGCGGTGCCTATTTACTGTGATCGCCTTCAACCCCGCTTACCCGCGTACCAGCCACCCTTAAAACCCAAACACCGGATCCTGCTCTAGCCTCTCACAAACCCTGCTTCACGGCTTGCCCTAAAACAACACGAGAAATTGCCCAATAAAAACTGCCTCCCCTGTCTTGGATCTCGCGCACCCTCCAATCCCCCGTCCCGATCCTCTGGGTCACCGTGTATAAGCTTTTCCCAGGCAACCAACCCATCGGGTCGACTCTCTGTCTTATTCAGCGATCTCAGCCTTAGACCCAGTCTGTCGGTGTCTCGCTGAAACCCCTCTTCTCCTCTTCACAGAAACACACCACCGCAGCACGCACCACCATTTGACCCTACAATTCCCTCTCCTCTCCCCAACGCAAACTCCTGCCTTTGATCCCTCTCCACTCTTGAAATCCCTGTTAGGGCGCGACGTGTCGTTGCGCACGACGCTTCCAGTTTTCACGGCAGCGACCCCCAACTCGGTTATAACTCTGAGGATCCCGATGTCGAGCACTAATGGGCCGAGAGACAGTCTTTCCGAATACGAATTCAGCTTTGAGGCGTACCTTGACTATTCGACAGGAATTGAAGTCGACGTGAGTCTCATAAGAAAACCTTGGCCCCGATTCCACCGTATGCTCACATTTCATAGTCAAATCCTTGGAGTCGTCCCACGCTGTCAGCTCTCGGCCCTCGATCGCCAACGTATCTCATTTTCAGGGCTAATGTATCGCAGAGACACCGCATCCGTGGCAGAGAGCATCTACGAGTTCCACAAGGAGAATGGGCGAACCTACCATGCTTATCGCGCTGGCTGTACGTTCTGCTCTCATGTCTCATCTCATGCGCAATAGAAGCTCAACTTGCAGCCTACTACTATCCCAATGACATGATCGAGGTTGAACGGTTGAATACCCAACATGAGATTCTCAAAATCCTCTTAGATGGCAGGAGTTGCCTTGCTCCCTTCTCTCAGAAAAACCCTCCACGCAAGGTTCTTGATATCGCCACAGGATCCGGCTGCTGGGCTATCGATCTGGGAGATGAGTTTTTCCCGAAGCCCGGATCATCGGCACGGACCTGTCTCCTATCCAGAGCGACTTAGTTCCTCCTAATGTTGAATTCATAATTGACGATGCGTGCGTAACTGCCCCTAGCCCTTGCCTTTGACAAATAAACTGACAATCATAGAACCGATGAGTGGCCTCAAGGCAGGGACTGGTGTAACTTTGACCTGATACATACCAGGGTAACCATGGGCTGCTGGTCTGATATGGCTAAACAAATCATTCAGCCGGCCTTTGAACGGCTGAAGCCTGGTGGATGGATAGAATGCCAAGAACTAGAGGGCCTCTTGGAGTGCGACGACGGTTCGGTCAAAGACAATGCTTTCAAAAAGTGGTGCGATGACATTGTCGACGCCAGCATAACCGCCGATCGACCCTTGCCCGGTGCTGCAAGTATGAAGCAGGCGTTCATAGAGGCCGGATTCGTGGATATCCATGAAAAGATATACAAGATTCCCATCAACGGATGGCCTAAGGACCGCAGGCTTAAGAGGTTTGGAGAGCTATGGCATGCGAACGTGGTGGAAGGACTACAGGCGCTTAGCTACGGCCTGTTGCATCGCGTTAAAGGCATGACTAAGGAAGAGATCGAGGTAAGTTTCGACTACCTAATTAACCTAGCACTCAACTAATAGGTACTAGGTCAACCTTGTCGACGTGAGGAAAGATTTAGCAGACCAGAGAATGCATGGTTATCAGAAGTTCTATGTTGTATGGGGCCGCAAGCCAGAGGATGCTGAGATGTCCTAGAGTGCATTGTGCCTCGATTATGTTCGATTAAGACCTTCGCGCACTGGAGTATGTATGTTGTTATTTAGGGGCCAAGAAAATTCAGGAGGATTAGGATATCACTCCCTAATTCTCAAAGGTGCCAGACTTGATAAAACCCAAATTTCTTACCCTCATCAGGCTTTAGACAACCGCTGTGCTGATCACCGTGTAATCTTCCTTTCACGGCGCCATCGAATCCCTACTTGCGACGAATGCTCGACTTACACGATCCGTCATTGGCAAAAGAGGTGCCGTGGAGCCGGCAGTCGGTACGTATCGCTTTTAACGAGGACTCTGATTGGCCTGATACCCTTGTCGTGACCGCATTGGAGGGCTTCACGCACTCGGAAGATGAGAATGGCTGCTTGGAAAGCCAGCATGACATGACAACGGAAGTCAAGAAGCCTGGGCTGGTCAAAACCGGTTGCAGAATAAGTATATCAATCCATATGAATGCCCAGCTCCAACCACGGTCTGTTGCGCGATATCTGGTTGAAGCACTGCCGTTCGCACGCTTTGGCCAAAATTCCTCCTCTCTAGTCCCTCCATTAGGGCTTTTGTTTTGGTAGAGGACTTGAAGACACCGGAGCCGATGGAGAAAAGTAGGGTCATTATCAGTGCTATATTTCCAGGACCACTGTAGGTGAACCAGATGCACAATATAAATGGATTTTTTGGACCAAGTCCATAAACGACGTACCATGCTTCGAGAGGTGCAGGGCCCTTTCTCAAGCCATGATGGATGAAAACCTAAACGGCGCGAGACGTCAACCATGACCAACTCCGAGGGCCAACAACTAACCGACTCGTCACCATTGTCATTTTCAACTCCGCTCTCTTCTCTGCTCCTCTGAATGAAACCCCAAGCTGCCGTATGACCATCATCATCAGCGTCACAAACCCCGCCACGCCCTCCACTCTACTATTTCTTGGGCGCCTGGGTCACCCTCCGCGCCAGATCAGTTCTTTTCTCCCTTGCGTCGCGACAAACACCACACTCGCCCGAAACCACCTCGCTCGTCACCTTCGTCACGAACTTGCCACATGTGGTGGCGCAGGGCACCATCCCCACGGGCTGCTCGCCTACGCGCTGCCCACATGCCTGACAGACGAGCGTGCCCAGGTTGACGAAGCACATGCTAGTGCCCCATTCACGACCGCAAGCTTTGAAAGGTCGAATTCAGTTGGAAAAGCGTCTGTGTGCAACACAAGACTGGAACGTTGCTTGTTATTCCACAATGACGAAGATGCGTTTGGGGTCGCCACGAGGAGTTTTAATGCGCGGGGCCGGCATGGGCAATGCACAAGTGGATGGAGGAGGTATGAGCCCTAAAACTTAAAGTTAGGGACAAACACAGTATCGGCTACTGGTCGATTATTCTCTACTTTGAGAATTTGGGTCTCGGCGGCGATAAAGACGGGGAGGCAGATGCTTCAACCTTGGCTGCCCAATAGGTGGGCTCCTCAGACTCTCGCACTGCCTTCAACACTAAGATTTAGGCCTCCCGCCGATCCCTGTCGCATAACATTCGTGTGACCGGATGTAACTATCCGGTTTCACATCTGGCCTGTCGCATAATCCTAACGACATGAGCTTAAATAGCTGTGCCCGAACACATGACTGTTCGATTTCTTTTGTTCTTTAGATAATTCTCATCAATCGACTGGTACCACCAATGATCCCTGCGGAACCAATTGTCTGACATGGCTTCTTCAGCGCCGGCTCAGATTCGCGGGCGCCAGATGGTGGTTGGTGTTGGCAGGGTGACGATTGCCCCCGAGCGTCTGGGGTTCCGCAGGCATGTCGTCCGTTGCTGCTCCACAGCGGCATCTGCTCCAAAATTTCTCCGATCGTCCAGGATGGTTGGACCGGATCTGTAGGGAGCACGATAGGGGCTTTCCGTGTTCCCCGTCGCCGTTGTTCCCCCTGCCAGCATCTGGAGCTGCAGAGCGTGGTTGTTGCCTCCACGCACGTACCTATCATGTGCCAGGGGTGATGTAGGGCGAGTTACGTGCTGGAGCCTCACGTCAGTCAGTGGGATAGCAGTCTGAGAAGTTGAGGTATGCAACAAGGGTGCGGGCAGAGGAGATGATTGATTTGAGCAGTTTAATTCTATCTATGGGAGTGACGAAAGTCGGTCTCTTATACTTATGTTCAATCTGCCCATATCACAGGCAGTAGGCTGCTGCCTAATGCTAGTTGTGGTCGTTCACAATGATCGTGATCCTTGCTTCATTTTCTCCTCATTCCAACAAGTAATGTGTTACTCTACACTCACTAATCCTTAGGTAGAACTTCCGTACTGGTACGTCCGCGGCATCCCATCCGACGTGCTAGTCACTTCTGCCCTGCGTCGCTCAAGACCGACTTCACAATATCCGGAGCTTTGTTGACGGCGTTGGTGCCCAGTTCCGGCAGCTTCCTAACATTCTCAGCAGTGGCTTCAGAGACACTCGAGGCGGTATTCCTGGCCTGGGTGGACAGGTTGGCGACAGTTTGCTTCCCGCTTTGAGTCATATCCTCAATGCGTCGTTCTATGTCTGTGGCAGTCTCTCGCGCCTTGGAAGAAAACTCCGCTGCCTTGGCCTTGCCATCTTGGGCAAGGGCATTTCCCTTCTCAGCAGCCGCAGTTGTCAGCTCTTCAGCACGCACCATTCCATCATGGGCTACCTCACAACCCCGAGGCGAAGTGATGAGGGGAGCGATGTAGAGCGAGATCAAGCCCAGCACGGCTAACCAAAACGGAGGTACGACTTTGGTTAGCCAATACAAGGCCGTGAAACCGAGGAACGCCTGCCTGTACGTTAGTTAAAGGTTCATTTATACGGATGATCCATATCCTGGGGGCTACAGCTTACAGCGAAGGTTTTGTCCAGGTCTTGACCAAACATGATTCTCTGGACTTGGACCACGGCGTACTGGACAAAGTCATGAATGTCTTTCAGCGTGGCGTTGAGGGTGGACTCTGGGACCTTCTTATACTCCTTGGGTCGTAGACGGGCGAGAAGGGTGTCCAGGCCGAACAACCGGCTTGCGAATTCCGTGATCGATATTACTGACAGGTCATAGTCAACGTGCATTCATCTCCAGAGATCGTGCGGGTGTGATATTACATACCTCCAAGAGTGGCCGCCCCGGCCTTCAGGGCTAGTTGTGTAAGAGGTAGGTAGTGTGCTCCGAACAGGATGCTCAGAGCACCGATGAATGAGCCGAGGGTGCGAATTGGATCCTCCCACTGTAGCCACATGAGCGATCAGGTCTGTAGTCAATGAATTTGAGCGAAGGACCTACACTGGTGTACTTATAAAGGCTGTCTTGATGAGCTGTGGTATCGCAAGTGTTAGCGCGATGCTCTGTTTCCTCTTTGATTTTGCTTGACATATGATTCGTACCTATAATCTTCAATGGTCCAATGTCCCCTTGTCTGCCATGGCCCTCGGGATGTGTCTTTTCGTACAATGACTGCTGAATTGCTGAAGCGACTAGAAACAAAGAATGTGAGCATTTGACGACTGGCACTTTTGGCAGACCCGTAAAGGCTTACTCTTCGCTGTGTCTGGTTCGGAATGCTGAGCACCATCGGCCTGGACGGGCATAACGACGTAGGTCGGTCCACTCATGATGGTGGTGTTGGTTGCGGATGGATGTTCGTATGGAATGTCCTTTGGCAAAAGCTGGTTCTTCAGGTTACTGAGGGGAGTCGCGCCACGATTGTGGCTGGCAACTATCGCTTTCTATTTGAAGGACAAAGGTAGGGTTTGCGTGCTTCGGACTGAAAGTGCGGTGCGTCATGTTGATATTTGTTGATGAGACTATGACGACGTGTTTTGTGACATCAACCGGCGGTCATTAGCCGTTTGTCATTCAGGAGCAACAACTCCGCGAAACTCCTTCACCCTTGTGCCACTGTGGCACCGCCCCTCTTTTGAAGGTACATGTAGTGGCTGCACTGCCGATCACCAAAACGGGGTCAGGAAGTCAAAGCTAGAGGATCAGACAAGCAGTTTCATTCCTTTCTCCCTGCTGGATCTATTCTTTCTTATATGAAAGAGCCTCTGCCATCCTAAGCTGCCGACCCGGCTGTTCTGACTAGCCTGTCCGAAGCCAATACATTTGATCGGATGATATGATCTTCCGGACTAGCTGTTCCTAGCTGCTGGACCTGCTGTTGTTGTGTTTTAGGGTCTTTGGGTTGTGCTATACTATTGTGGCTCTTACTGCTGTGTGTTCTTGATAACACTCGGGGTCAGGAAGGGCTTAGAAAAAAATCTTCAGCCACAAGAGTAAGCACACCAAAGTGACACTTGCACTGAGTAGATCGTAGTGATTATCTTCTAGATTGCTTCCTGACTCTTTAGACATAGAATTCAAACAAGCCTGAAGACGTCCCGGCGTGGTACAACATGCAAACGAGACATGGCACCCACAAAATTTTCCTAGTGGTAATAGAGGTAGCCACCGTGATTCACGCCGACCTTGCTCCATTCTTGATAAGAAGCCTCACCACCGCCTCGTCGCCGTTGCCCGAGGCCCATGAAAGTGGTGTCATCAGTGTTTCGTTTCCTCTTCATATTCTCATGGCCATTCTACGCGTTCTTTCTCTTTCACTACTTTTCCTGCAGTAGATCATCCACCCATTGGCCGCGGTTCTCTATTGCGGCAGCCGGCGAATGCCTGTATGGCACAAGGTATGACATGATCTCCGCCGGGCTAAACTCGGACTCTGGTACCTTTGCGGCAAATGCAGCGGCTTGTCTCTCAACTTCTCGGTCATTGTCCTCCTGTTGCTTCACCTCCGCAAGTGTCGGTTCTAGTTGGCGCATATACTAGGGGGCACGCTTGATGTCATGCTGGGATTTAAGCCAGTCATGATTGACTCTTCAATTTCAATGTGTGGCGGCCACATTAATTTCCGAGAGCAATCTCTTGTGCGTCATATCCCAAGCCACACGCATCATGATAAGAGAATTGTCTCAGGGATGCTTCATGAGTGTGCGGGAACTTTGTTGACGGAGCTACGTCTCCGGCTCTCGATGGACATGTAACCCTTAACCCTTCTCCTTTGTTGGTTTTGAAAACTGATTCCTGCACCGGCATCAAACACAGGAGAACTTCATCACCATCCAAGGAGCCTCGATGACACAGACGAAATGGGACCTTCTGCTGATACTAACGGGCATAATGGCCCAGGTCATCGACGACGCCATCTAAGCACAGTCAAGGCTCACCTTGTCGCCGCATCGGGGGAGTTCGTTGGGACGTTCTTCTTTTTCCTCTACTTTGGCTACGCTGGAAACATGATGGCCGTGCTTCAGTCGCCATATCCTGCGGTAAATGGCGGGTTGGCAAGTACCACGGACATTTGGATCGCAATGTCGTACGGGTTTGCTCTGCTGGTCAACGTCTGGGCTTTCTACCGGATCAGCGGAGGATTGTTCAACCCAGCAGTAAGCAACAGTTCTTGTTATAACAAAGACTCGAGACTGACTATAGCGCTATAGGTCACGCTCGGTTTGTGCATCGGAGAACAGCTCCCTTGGCTGCGCGCGGCGTTCCTTGTCCCTGCACAGCTGCTCGGATCTATGTGCGCGGGTGGCCTCGTCGATGCGATGTTTCCAGGGTCAGTGGCGCAGGCCAACACAGTACTTGGACCTTATACTTCTATTGCGAAGGGCGTGTTCTTGGAGATGTTCTTCACAGCTCAGCTGGTTTTCGTTGTCTTGATGCTGGCTGCTGAAAAGTCTCGAGATACCTTCATCGCGCCTATTGGCATTGGACTCGCTCTATTTGTAGCTCTGATCCCCGGTAAGTGTATTCTCTCGTCGGTTGCACAATTGGGCACCAGGTCATATAGAGAGAGCTAACACTATGTTTGCGCAGGAGTATTTGTCACTGGTGGCTCTGCAAACCCCGTCCGTAGTTTTGGCTGCGCTGTTGCTGGTACGGACTTTCCCGGGTATCATTGGATTTACTGGGTTGGGCCGGCACTCGGTGCGGCCTTGGCTGCTGGATACTATCGGCTGGCCAAGCGCATGCACTATGAAGAGGCAAACCCTGGGCAGGACGCTCCGCATGACGTTTAGAGGAGGTGCGGTGAGGGAGCACTACGACCTGAGTTGAGAGAGAGATGATACTCGGCGGTCTTTGGCATTATCTTAGGAAAGTCACTTCCCTTGTTTTCTAGTATGGCCGCCTTTAGAGGGGGCTGCTGCGGCAAAGGTAGAGCAGTGTGTTACATAGCCAGGCTGGCGCATCATTCATTAATAGTGATCGAGTTGGTGCTGAATGATCAATAATGATCACTATCAATCATTTCATTGACGCCATGCCCGAAATAATGATCATTGCATTGGAGAGACAGCAATGAAATGACAATAATGAAATGAAAGACAGGGGTCCCCCTGCGTAACGTGCCTGGTTCTCCAGGAATGTTCTCGCCACCCCACGATCCGCCTAATTAACGATAACGATTCCTTCAATGTCCAGCCAGCCCAAACTTGCTCCTCAAATCACGACATGGCGGTGTTAAATCCCACACACAACTTGTTATCGCCGGCGGGGTTATCGCGCCAGAGTCCCGGGCCTACTGAGAGACAGTCTCTGCCAACTGACTCGCTAATTCGCCAAGCAGCAACAACGTTGCCTCCAGCCGTCTTGACAGCTGCTGTGACTACCGCACCACCGATACGGCTTCCCGCACAGCCGGTGTATTGTCCAACACCCTGCGTTTCGAGTGGTGCTCAGATAATCTCGCCATCAACCAGCCGACGAACAGAAACTGGAGATGGTATGAGGCATCCCACAGGACTCGCGGATACAAACCCGACATGCAATTTACCGCCTATACGCCAAGAAGCTCACCTTGAGGCTGGCCGTCCCCGGAGAGACTTTTCTATGTCGACCCGAGATCTTACACGCCTTGGCGTTCAAAAATATCGGGACCGACAACATCGCTTACGAATCCCGGCAATTATTCCTATTAACGACCCCAGTTTATCAGTCATCGGAAATTGCGAGTGGCAGTCCATCCCAGAGCCATCACTATCTACATCTCACTCTCGCTCTACTACTCATGAATTAAAGACCGAAACGGGGCCCGTTTCCACTTCTGAGCCAATCGTAGCTAGTAGATTCGTTCTTCCCTTTTCCAAAAGGCTAGCAAGACGCCAGACGCGTAACTCCTGCCATCATAAACCAACCGCTAGCAAAGGACTCCAATAGCTCTCATCACACCCTACTCTCACAGAAATAGCCTTTCCACCTTCCCACTTACCTACCCTACGATGGACTTATCACGCAAGGAACTTCGGTGGTTAGAGAAGCTTGGCCTACACTTCAATGAGCCAGAGCACGCTATCCTCTGTACCAGATGCGGGTTTGCCCTCAACCCCCAGAGCGACCGCGTATCGAGACATCTTGGACAGAAACACGACATCTCTAAGAAGGAACGCCGTGGGCTTAATACGTTTATCCGTTCCTTGCAGCTGCAGGATCCTGCTTTGCTCTAGTGATGTTGTACAGTATGTACAACCTTGTTGTGCGTACGTACGTACAAAAAGAAAATGTACGTACGTGTACCATGTACGTACGACTGGACTCACTATATCCCAACTATAGGAATATGTGGGTCATATCGTACAAGCACGGAGCTAGCTGTACAAAACTTTGCTGGCTTGACAACCCAACGTAACTCTGCCATTCTCTCCCAATTGAAGGTATCACCAAAAAGATGGCCCCCGCTAAAGCTAGCACTGCCTTCGTGTGGCGATAGTTTATCGACCTCGGCCGCTCTAACCCCAAGAAAAGCAAGCGATACAGATGCCATCACTGCCAGAAGGATTTCGCTGCAACCTCTATTGGGAGGCCGAAAGAGCATCTCGCTGCGTGTGAGAAATGGTAAGCTAGGCAGCGACAAGAACACCAGGCTCAAGATAACACTGACTACCTTGCATCTTATTAAAGCTACACAAAAGAAGATAACCGAGGTCTGAATTCAGCATATCTCGCAAGACGAGAGTCAGAGCTTCGCTTATGATGCCGCTGCTGCTGTAATCGCCGGCGGCCGCCTCTTCAGCCTCTTCGAGAGCTGTCGTTGGCGTTATTTCTTCACTCGTATCAAGCCTGGCTGGAAGCCTCCCAGCCGCGCCGTTATCACAAGAATTCTTCCCGACTTCTACCAAGAACTCTATGATGAGGCTTTCAAGCGCATCACCCGCTCAGAATGGTTCAATGTCATATTTGACGCCTTTGATAATGTCTCGGGACACAGAATCGTCAATATCTCGGTACAACTGCCAGATGGTCCAGCCTTCTACTGGAAGACTCTTGACACGGGAGATGCACAGCACACAGCGGAGAACTGGGTGAAGTTGATATGGAGAGAAATGCAAACGCTGTGCAGCAACGATCTCTCCAGAATCAATTCTATCTGTACAGATACCGAAAATACGATGCGCTCCTTACACGACTTACTAGGGAGACACCCCGAGCTCTCACATATCAACTTCTCTCTATGCGATTCCCACGGCCCTCAGCTTGTGATTAAAGATATCCTTCTTCTTCCGTTCTTCGAGGATCTCTTGAACAACGCCAGTATTCTTCTCACGTTTTTCTCACGGTCTAAATTACAATTGCAAAGTTTGAGGATATGCCAGCGCACAAGGTGGAACGGAGTAACTCGCGCACTGACCAGAAGGTACCGGTGAATCACCAGCTGTTACTAGGAAATCATAGCCAGTAACTTACACTAACATTCTCTTCCCAAATAGTGTAATTACACCCTGGGGTTCTCAGTACAATTCTTTCTTCTCCCTTCTCCGTTCTCGAGACCCTGCCAAAGACTGGTCCATTCGGAAAAAATGTACGCGAAGAGCTACGATCTCAAGATTGCCCTGTCCTCCTGCCCGAGGCGGTTCGAATCATCCAAGACAACGGCTTCTGGCTGAAACTCGAGGCTGCGATCGCGGTACTAAAGCCCGTGAATGAATTTCAACACGCTTCCGAGGTTGATGGGGCGGGGATCGCACACGTTATAAATCGCTGGCTGCAAATCAAAGGTAAATGGGCTGAGATGAGAGAGGCTGACCAGTTCCCTGATATTCCGTGGGACGATGTTGACGCCATATTCAAAGCCCGGCTTGATAAGCAAACGTACGACATCCATTGGATCGCCGATGCCCTCCGGCCAGACACAACCAGCCCAAATTCGAAGCTGCCGCCTAGCGTCTTCGCGCGCGTGCAAGAGTATTTGAAGAAACAGCTGAAGAACGACGACGAATGTCGCCGTGCCCTTTTTGAATTCACACACTTCCGAATGCGTACAGGCGGCCCGGGGGACTTGTTTAATAAGCGCAGCGCTGTGTACGACGATGGTTTCAAGTCAGCAATGGCGTGGCAGTGCCTCCTCAACCAGTGTTCGATTCTTGCTAGAGCAGCTGTAAAGATAATGAGCACGCTTGCGAACTCGGTACCCTCAGAAAGAAGTTTCTCTGCTATTAGTTTCATACGCACGAAGGCTCGGAATCGCCTTACGCCCATGCACGCTGATATGTAGGCCTTCATTTTCATGAACGACCGCGTGTTGGATCGCCTTAAGGATCATAAGTACGCCCATAAAAAGCGCTGGGTGGATCTTGAGGGGAAGGACTGGCTAGAACTCGAAGATTCATACCTGGAGTTATTTGTGAATGCGCAGGGCAAGAAGGTCTGGATGGATAGCGCGATGGTGTCTACCAATGAAGATTGTGGGCGGGAAGGTGTATTACAGTCAACGGGTGACGTATTGGGGGTTGGCACTGAGGTGGAAACAGAGGTTTGAGGCTAGAATGGCAGAGGACGAGGACGGCGAGAAGGCTGCTAAGTTACCAGTATTACCAGAAAGGGAAGGGGGAAGTTTGTATGGTACAACTTTGTACGTACAACTTTTCTGTACGTACGTACGTGTATAGGAAATTGCATCACTAAATACACGATCTAGAAATCCATTTATAAACTGCTGAGATAGTTGTTATACAATCTAACGCTGTTGTTAACACACGACTTAAAGAAATAATCCATGTCATCAGGCTCCCATATTGATTCGAGGTCAATCAGCACGATTCTATCCCCCGTGATCAGAAGATTATCAAGTTTGATATCATCGTACATGACTCCCCTGGCGCGCAACGCGTCAAAGGCGACGCTGGCCCGGTCCTGAAAGTCCACAAGTGGCAAAGGGTCTTTCTGGTTGAATGGTTCAACTCCATTCACTTTGGAGAGAATCAAAGCCCGAGTGCCCTCGCAACGGCCTTCGCCGTGGAAAAACGGTATCGTGGATCCTTGTAGGTCCTGTAGCCTCTCATACATGCGCTTCTCGTTGTCGAATTCGTCATCCCAGCCCGGCTTCAGTTTTTTCAGGATCAGGCTTGTTGGTAAGAGCCAGCTGGGGCATAGAGGTCTAACCAGGCTCTGAAGTATTGAAGGGAGTCGCAAGAGAAGCCGACTCGCTGCTCGGATGAATGGGCTGCGCTGGAGAGTGAGGTGAAGCACATGGGGATGCCTATGGTCGTTGTAATGTCCGATGGCTGTCAATTGGCTATGGCCAAAACCGAACTGATCGAGGAAAGATGAGTGATGTGACTCTTGGTAAATCTAGAAACAGCTTACGTTGATTTTACGAGAGCTAGAGTCATATTCGTCCATCACGAGCGACGATGGTGCGGGCGAGGTGGTGACTGAGGGATTGATGCACGTTGGCAATTAGGGGTGGCCAGAGAGTTTTCCCGTGAATCATTGGTGGGATCACATGACAGAGATCGGCATGCAAATTAGTCCGAGATGTTAGCCAGCATCCCCCGCTGCTGCCTAACGAATGCCTAACGAAACGTGCAAACAGGTGAATAAGACCCCTGCAATTAAATCGAAACCATCCAACGCTTTATTATTTTTGTTCCACAGAGCTCTGTAGAGCGCTACGGATTATCGGATTATTTGTTAGAATCATGTCTTCCACAGTCTTTGACCTCCTCAACCAGCATCCAACGAATCCCGTGAAAGTTACGGGCTTCCAATCAACGAGCAACAAGTCATGGACGAAATCGTACCCTGCCATCACCAAGCTCAACGTCCACACCACTGTCCAGGGACCAGGCCATGTCGTGGCCAGCTACGACGCCGCTTTTCTAGAACCGTATGACGATGATAATGAGCGGCTTCAAACAGGCGCGTATCCCCCCAATTACAGAGAGTGGAGACTCAGCTCGGAGGAAGATGGCATCCAGTGGTTCCATACAGAGGTCTCTAACATCGTCCTCGCGGCATTTGGAGAGTATCCAACCATGCTCCAAGTGTCGCATGAGAAGCCACTCTCCGATACCAAGTTCGACCAAACAGTTGATGTTGCCTACTCAGTCAAGCACAATGGCAAGAGGAAGCATGTGACTATCGGAGAGTTCAAGAGAGGTCTGATTCTGCCCGATCAATGGCAGGATGGCAAGCTTTCTGGAGGCCAGAAGAGCTTTTCTCAGGAACTCAGAGCGTTAGTAACCATTCTCTGCATCTCTGCACTGACTAAGGAGTGGATTAGATACGCATACATCTATTCGTGCCCCCAGATTTTCTGCTTTGACCATGAAACTTTTCTGCTGTTACAGTTCAGGGCAACTTCGAAGTCTGGTATCAAAGACCCAAATTGCGAGGTAGACTGCTGGGTTATTCCTCGAGAGAACCCCGGTGGCTCTACCTTGAGGGAGGCCTTGTATAAGCTCTTGGTGCAGGGCTTTCGGAGATGCCAAGGTGAATTTCCTTTGGGGGCGGACCTTTACGGGTATCAGCCCTCTCTTCGCGAGTTCTACAATGGACGTCCGCTTTGGAATATCAACCAGATGCTTTATTGGGAGCCTTGGGGCCATCGCCGTGTCGTGGATGCGTCACGGGGCGCATTCTACTGGACGGATGAGAACGGATCTAATGCCGCAACGGACGTAAACGGCAACGCGGTATGGGACACTGAGGCGTTCTGGACTGTGGATTAGCAGGTTGAGCAACATGACCGAGTCGATGGGGGTCTATACGACCAGCGCAGCCAATGCTGGAGCATAGACAAAGCCGCCGGCCTCGCAACAGGTCACCGCGTCAACTTTGGCCCAGTCACCTATGAAGTGAGTTCGCAGTAGAGATGCACACAGAGCCAGTCCGCCCGGTTGCAGGGAGATGTTCAGGACGTGGCGAAACTCGACGCCCGGGCGCGGAAAGTCGGGCACCACGCGTACCATACGTGCTAGCTTTCGCAGGTCCTTGTGTAAGAAGGGAAGTAGGTAGTGTTGAGCAAACGTTTTTGCCGCCTGGCTTCCACTCGAGTCATTCTCGAAAATGAGTGTAGGACAGTAGTTCAAGACGGTCGGATTCGACCTGCCATTGTTACTGCCCTTGCTCTCGTTCTTGTCATCGCCACCGCCACGGTAACCCTGATGCCCTCGGCGAGCTCGCCGCGTTTCTTCGTTAGCTTTGACGCAGGAATCGAGCAGTCTGCTGTCTGGCACCAAGTGCGACAAGGATGTGACAGGCGCCTCGTCTCTCATCCCTGTGATCAGCAACACATCCACATCTGCAGCTTCGTACAAGACATTCAGAAAATGATCCTCTGGCAGCTGAGGTCGTTGCCGCACTTGACTCTGGAAAAACGCCGTTAATGCTGGCCGATGTTACTCCAGGGGGGAATCAGCACTTAGGTTTTCAACACCACAACCAAGATTCCTTATCTTACATAATTCTTTCCAGAAGCCTAGTCACTAAAAAACATGGAAATGATTTTTTTTTTTAATTAGATCTATTTTCCTGTTGTAGCTGCTTGTTAAGCCTCAATAGACAATGCCGTCATCGCTCGACCGTGACGATTTCCTCTTGTGGATTAGTACGATTTTGAGAGAGCGTGACGATTCCTTAATTTGGTTAGCACGGATAAGCTACCCCACCACTAGGTTCGTGCGTCTGGATATGAAACGCCGCCGGTACTTTGGGGTCATGCTGTCAAGCTCCGGAGACCTTCGCTTACTGTTGGAGGCAAGGATCACGATGAGAGTGAACGACCACAACTAGCGTCAGGCAACAGCCTGCTGTCTATGAATCGGCAGACTAAACACGGGTATAAGAGACTAACTCTCGTCGCTCCTTTAGATAAAAAATCAGGCACTTATTTTTAATCCTCAACCTACACTAATCTTTTGTTCGATGTCTGCATTCATGTATCGGTGCTAGGTTGACATGTAACAACGGGAATTGCTGGTACTTCTATCGTAATAGAAATTAGGTAGGCAATAAAGTACCTCTTATTTGAGGCATTTTAATTGGACCGACCCCGCTGTCAGTACGAGAATTGAGGCTTATGGGCACTGAGGAGATAAGAGGCTTTACTCATTATTTGTGTGTAGATATACTATCTTTAATGCAATATATTTATACCAGATATGCCCCCGTCCCCTAGCTCAGAATGCAGGAGCAATGTGGCACAGCTTGCAGCCATGCATATACCTAAGTAGAGCATTTTTCTGCCTCGTCAGGCTCTGAAGTCCCGCCGACCATAGACTCCCCGCTCACCGTCTTTCTCCCCAGCAGCCTCGCAATCAAATGCTCTCACAATGAACGAAGCCGCAGAGGCGACAAAATCCAGCCAACAGCCACCAGGAGTACTATCAGGACACGATGTCTTTCAGACTCCAGAAAATGAAGAGTTCTATTCGGCAAATCTCTACAATGACCTTGATGTAACCAGCAAAGAAATCCGGATTATCAATATTCTTCCCGACTCTGGCGGTGGATTAATTGAGTGCGAGTTCCTGCCTGAAGCGCCTTTAGTCGACGTGAAAGGCCGATACTTTGCTCTCTCATATTGCGCGGGAAATGCAAAAACGACCAACATTATCCTCGTCAATGGGATAAGGTGCAATGTCTTCGCCAACCTACATCATGCGTTGGCGCTTGCTCGCCAGTATTTCAACAAGAGCTTCGGAAACAGCCCACTTCGTTTATGGGTTGATCAATTATGTATCAACCAGAAGAACAACCAAGAGAGATCCCACCAAGTCGGATTCATGAGAGACATCTACGAGTGTGCACAGCATACCCTTATATGTTTATCGATATCTGACACAAGGGGAACGGGACTCGAATGGTTGAGCGAGCTATGTCTCAATTTGCCACTTCGAGAGGATGATAATATGCCCAGCTTTGAGAACGATGAAGAGCGAGAGAACCTGGATGTCGAAATGAAAAGGAAACAAAACCAATGGCACCGTGACGCCTACTATATCGAGACCATCCTAATGTGTCCAGAGGATCCTAAACCTACGGTGAAGCGATTCTGGTGGTACCGACTGAACCGCTATTTCTGGGAGAACATGGCGAACGAAAGATTTGCAAACGGATGGATGGCATTTTACGACGTCCTTGGAAGCCCTTGGTGGGGACGAGCATGGGTATTTCAGGAGTTCATCATGTCCCACGACATTACTTTCATGTTTGGGCGCCAGTTCATCCCTTGGGCGCAGATATCGCAAATGCTGGATTGCTTTTGCGAAATCCACAAAAGCTTCCTGACAAGTCGTGATCGGCTTATTGGAACCAATGGCCTTGAGATAAATGGCCCGGAAGATCGAGTCTTTTGTCGTGTCTTGGAGCACATCCAGCGTACAGGAGCGCAAGAGAATGTGGACAGAGCAGGGGTTATGACCAAGATTAAGTTGCGCTGGAACGGAAGAACGGATATCAAGATGCTTTTAGCACACTCTCGCTATTGCAAGTCTTCTGATGACCGAGATAGGGTCTACTCCTTCATTGGGCTTGCATATCCGAAGTATCACATCATTCCGGACTATTCATCACAAAACAGCCCGTCTGATGTTCTCATTGAGACGACAAAGAAGATTATACAGGCCGAAGACAGTCTAGACGTCTTGATCCAGGCTGCAATTCCTGTTGCTTCTCGGAGGCTAGCATTGCCATCTTGGGTTGTGGATTGGACTTGCAAAGGGCGAGATGACTGCTGTGGCAAGTTTTCTTTGAAGATGCGCTGTGGAATCACGCACACAAACGCCAATGCCTCTTTTCGCGAAATTATAGACCCAACGAACCTCCATCGCACACTAGTGATCGAGGTTTGGGGTATTCATGTTGACACGATACGGTCGGTCATCAGAAATGAACCGTTTGGAAACTTTGAGACTCCGCAAGGTTATGGTGGCAACTCATTGTCTTCTGCGGAACGCGGAGATGAGATTTGGATACTATACGGCTTGCGTATACCGATCGTTCTACGGCCTGAATCCAACGGGTATCGAATTGTTAGTTGTGCACTGGTTAATGATAGCCCTGGGTGGGATGGGCTTCCAATCGTGGCGCTTGGGGAGATCATGGAGTCGGCCGAGACAGGCCAAAGAACCCGAAAACGCATCTCGATATTTTAGTAGAGGTTCGATAAATTTGCCTAGTTTAACTATACTTCCTTGTCACTGTGATAATGATATGGAATTAAGAACTCGGAATGTATTAATGCCAGCTATCTAAGGCTGGAGGATAGATTAAGTCCAATGCTAGGTGTAATCTAAGTCGTTTCCTAATCAGCGGCCAAGTGTCTACATCTATAGATGTAACTAGATGAGAGTTAGGTCTGCCAAGCTACTATGCTATGTACGATTGTGGTGGTGAAGGGCTCGCATAACATCCGTGTGACCGGATGTAACTATCCGGTTTCACATCTGGTCTGTCGCATAATCCTAACGACATGAACTTAAATAGCTGTGCCCGAACACATGGACGTTCGATTTCTTTTGTTCTTCAGATAATTCTCATCGATTGACTGGTGCCACCAATGATCCCTGCGGAACCAATTGTCTGATAGGACTATTATTGTTAAGTTTCTTATAGTTAATCATACTTCTTCCACCTGGTACCACAACAATCACCGAACCCTTTGAATTTCCTGTATGGGGACGCCGTGGACGGACCTCAAACTCAACTGTCGGCGCTCTGCGTAATGTTGAGGGTAAACGCCAGGGCCTGTCTCTTCCCATGCTCCAATACTAGCCCGCTAAAGCCAATTTTCGCGGGCAGTGGAGGCATTGGCCACGGACATGGATGGGAGCAAGCGAAGCGCCCTCGTGGACTGAGCCTTTTGACCCGCATCGGTGGATGCTGGCGAAGCGGAACCCCCATTCTTTTCCGGCTCGCATGGCTTGTCGGTTAACATCAATTAGCTGCTGTTGAACAGAAGGCATATGCTGGGGGTGTCACGTGCGGGTCAAGGGTCCTGAGATTACGCATAGAAACAGTAGATCATTCAGGGGCAGATACAAAAAACAACAACACAACACGAATAAACTGATATGAGATCAATGGACCGAATACACGTACTGTCTGACAGCTGCAACGAAGGTTAGCCAGCCAATAGGCTGCCCGCTCGGTCTAGAGGCAAATATATGGGAGACAGGACAACAAGTGATATTCATCCTTTTCTAAGGCACAGTTTCGCATCCTCTCCTTCCCTGCATCAATAATGCCATACCTGTTCGTTCTGACTTTGTTATTTTTTCCCATCTTTCATTCGTGCTGAAACCTGCATGATTCCATAGCGGTGTCAGTTCGGACGCAATCAAGACAAATGCTAGCCTTCCTCTCCATACTCTCTAACCTTCCGAACAGCGTTTCCTCATAGGGTGGTGTTTCGTGATAGTACCCACCGCGTTGCCTGTCATGATGGTATTTTCTTTTCATATCTTCGGTTGATATCGCCTTCATGTTATCAATAATTTCCAACATGGGAACTTCGATTATCTTCAATGGCTGGTATTCCGATTGCAGTGACGCGTACTTCTCACCGCGGTTTTTACTCCAACCACATGAACAGCCGGTATCTGCCCATTTAAATAATAATTGGCTTATTTCTGCTCGCATTCGGGTTCTTCTCTCTGCCAACAGATCTATGGAAGTCAGCTTGCGTCCTACGATCTGCGCTTATTTTAATAGGTTCGGGGTTATTTCTTACAGAACGTTTTCAAAGGTATCATTTGACTGATATTCTCATCATCCAGAAGCCCTAAGTAGGTTTCTTTGTAATTGATGATAAGGTCGAGGCTGCGAGCCACGAATGCGCCCATGTCGCAGAACAAGAAAGCCGCAGCCATAAGAGAAGCCATATCCGTCATGTCTTCATCGCCTTTAGGCTTCAGCCATTGCACTCTGGCGTATTTGAGGGCAACGCTGAGATCGTATTTATCTGCCTCAACGGCGATTTGAAGGACCTCTTTAGCCGTCAGGGTATCTGGGACATCGGTATTGCGATGGTGGATAACAGAACAAATTAGGCGCATCGCATCGGCATCGTCCTCCACGAGTGGAACGTCCCGCGGGGATTGACTAGATATCCCTTGGCCTTCACTCCAATGGCGACTGAGCATGGCATTGAGGCAGAACGGAGGCACTGGGAATAAACTCTCAACCGTATCTTCTGTTCTCCGACAACGAGTACAACATCGCCATCAGAAGCGATGTGTTCGGCAGAGTTTGGTTCCTCGCGTTCTGCTGGATCCATCTCTAAGGGAAAGTTGTTGCGTTATGGAAATCAATTACCTGGAAATCGTCGAAGGCGTGATTGCGAAAGGGTCAGGTGCGAAGAAAAGCTCAGGTGCTTGGGGTGATAATTCGGCTTGGATAAATGAGAGCCCGAAGAGCCAATAAGAACGACAGCCCAAGAAGGCTATCATCGGTTGATGCTGGAGGCCCACCACTCACGATTGACGACGTGTTGTTGTGTCGCGCAGGGATGCTGAGTGCACTTAGCAAAAGGTAGTTCTTGTTGTAATGATTGTAATTATTCTTGTTTAAGTTGTTATTATCGCAATGAGAGGCCCTTTGGGGCCTTATATCTTTAGTGATCCCATCTAGGGCTTTGGGCCTTGGTCGTAGGTCTTCAAACTTAATATTGATCCTGAAGTTAAAAGGGAACTCAGTTCTTCTGACAACTCTTAACTATGATAATGTTATCTAAATTGCTTGCCTCGAACGGGCTTGGCTCCCCCCCTTCTATGGTCGCGGGTTTTTGCCTCCTATGGTCCTAACTCTCCCCCTTCCATTTGATGTATATATCTAATGACTCTGACTTCTATGGTTTTATTTATGTAATGGCTACCGGCTCCCACCTAAACGGCATGGATTCTGACTTTGACGGGCTGACGGGCCCCCGTTTCAAATGGGCTACGGGGTCACGAGCCCTACAACGGCCGAGCTCCTGCTCTCCCCCGCCTGCCTCAACGGGCTACTTCCACGGCTCCTAACTTGCCGGCGCGCCGGGTTTATAACCTATGCCATGAGTGCCCAAGGACCTCCAAGCCGTACTTCGACCCAGCGTTATCCCTTTAACAGCTAGTAGGCGGCTTAGGAGGTCTTATTGATAAGACCTTATGATTACACTACTTGGTCTAAAAGGCGGAAGTGAGGTGATGATGATGTATCGCTCCTATCGACAGCTTTGATTGGTTTATGGCCCCTTGGGGTACCTGCTTGGAGATCCTTGGGCACTCATGACATATGTCACAACAGCTGTCATGCCACTTGATCTGGCAACCCTCGATCTCATAACCCTAAACCTAACTGCGTAACCCTGGCCCTGGATCTTGTCGAGGGCAAGGATCACAACCATCGTGAATAGCTTCACGGTCAGCGTGAACGCTACACCACAACTAGCATCAGGCAACAGCCTGCTGCCTATGAGATCGGCAGACTGAACACAGGTATAAGAGACGGACTCTCGTCACTCCTTTAGATAGAAAATCAAGCGCTCATTTGATCCTCATGGCCCATCAGTACCTGCGACATATACCACTTTGATGCGTCCGCTCGGAGTCTTCGTAGACTTACCCGTCGTGAAAGCATACCCTAGAGGCTTTGCCCAGGAATTGATAGCCGCGAGGAGAGACTCGCGTGATTCATATACGCCTTCCGGTGGGAGGGCATCTTCGACAAATGACCTTTTGAAAAGCATAGGTCATCAAAGTTGATCAAGGTTGAGCTTCGGGTTTCGGGTTGGGACATGTGTTGGGAAAGGGTAAGAAACACAATTTAATCAGCCAAAAATCAGCCACAACGATACACAAAATAAAAATTAGACGAATAGATGGAGAAAAGTCTATTTGATTTGATCAAAGTAAATTCAAATATTGTAATGCCTTCAACAAGCTTTTTGTGCTTCATTCAAGTCAACAGCATGGAATGTACAGGGTAAGTGCAAACCCATCCTTGTCAGGTTGTGGGACGAACGGTATCCCTAAGTCTCCACAGGCCAATCAGAATATGTTTATGTTGAACTGAACCCCTGTCATATCCACACTTGTGATAAGACAAGACAAGATACGATAAGATAAGTAAGACTCGGCCCGGATCGCCATTATATTAACCCGGTAAGTGGGACCTGTTGGATTGGGCCCTGTACAATAGCTCTGCATGCTTGAGTGGTTGCCCAAGCCTCACTGACGCCGTATGATATAGGAAATGCGCTGTTCTTCCACTGTGCATGCTTTAGTAGGCAAAGTCTTTGCTGAATAGTTGTTAAGGCTAGTGGCGGTCATCATGGATCACACCTGGTTCGTCCTGGATCACGGATAATTCCTCTATGCAAGTAGGTAAGCCATCGCCTCAGATTGTGAACAATAAGTCCAGTTCCCCTCGCGTCACACATAGCTAAGAACTGGTGATCTCGTAATAAGCGCACTTATTTTCAATGCAGTAGCTCAGAGTGGTGAAATTTTGGATGTTGGCTCGTGATCATATCACTTGTATCGAGCTATTTTCTTCGTACTCGGTCGACTTGCCTTGTGAAAATGTGGCATCGCTGATGAATTGCCATGGCCTGGGCGTCAAAAGTCTTGTAACCTAGAAAGCGAGTGGTGAACGACCTTTTCTCCTCGCTACGCGCACTGGGCCTTCGAATGAATTACTGTCGACAAGCGCAGGGAGGGATGAAAAGAGGAAAGAGAGAAGAGGGCACCCTAGCACCTGGTCCATGACCTGTCCAACGTCTAGGCTGTGTGACTCGGAACTTCTCCCCGGTAACCCGGACCCACAGCTCTCTTCATAAGCGCTTGAACAAACCCACCCACACAACAGCTTTCAGAAGGTAGGTGTGGGTAGCCTTATGAATTCTCGCCAAGTGTTGCTTCGAGCACACCTGAGGGTCCCCCTTTTTCAGGGATTTGTGCTGTGTAATGGAATAGCCATGCCTCGTCAAAAGTGGGAATTGACGTCATCCAGGGTTAAATAATGTTTCAGGTAGTTCTGGGTTAGGTCTCTCGTATCTGTTGGTTCTAGCAGTTTTTGAAGCTAGATACAGCAGTGTATGGCTGACCTGGCGCACAAATTGGCGACGCCGCTAGCGTACCGTTGTGTCGGTATTGGTGTGGTAGCCGCTGTCCAGTAGCATAAGCAGCTTATATGGGCCTCGGCCAAGTTTTGCAAAGGTTCCGCATCTTAAACCACTCTGTGACAATCGGCGGATTGCATCGGGCCTACTATCCCGATCTGTGGCTAGCTGTATGCGGGTTCCTTCCTGATCCGCCAATGCTCCGGATCACGTTCCCCCCAACCCCCAAAATCATCAAGCCAAGCCAACAATGGCTCGTCGGGCTACCTCACTTGCCAAGCCGAGAGTGTCGGGAGTGGGCAGAGTGCAATTCTGGTACCGAAGAACCTTTACCCGGCTTAGCAAGGTTCAGGGCACCAACTGCCGAGTAAAGTGAACGGAACAATTCTAGTCTCTCGTACAAGTGGGCGAGTGCGCCATGGCCAAAGATGAAGCAAGCAGGCACCGACGTGATAAGAGCGGGGGCATAGTTTCCTTTCGTCCGACTCAACGATTACGTGCGATGATGTTGCCACTGCTACGTTCTGTTGGTTTCCCCCTGCTCGTCGGTTGGCGAAGACATCGTTGGTGATTGGCGGGTCTGTGTGTGATTCTCATACGACAGGCAGCCAGTAACAGCATTCCCTGTTGATCGGCTAAAGAGTGCGAAATTGACTTTCGCGCCCACCGAACGGAGTCATCATGAGATTTCGAAAAGACTTAATCAATAGTTTTTGGTTGAGTAGATAAGCAAAGAGCCCCAGCAGCCAGGCTCAAAAGACTCCCATTCTAGGCTAAAATCTTCTTCTGTTCATTTTACCTCACCCAGTTTCATGATGTGTTACTTCGACCAGGTTGTCTGGGCATGCGGCAATTGGAAGTGGGGCAGGTTTCGTCAACAATGCAACAAAGAGTACCGCATTGGAGAGACCTGCGGATTGAAGCTCGTGTATGAGCGGCAGGACGAAGCAAAAAAATGCAAAGTATGCGATCAAGTGACGAAGAAGGAAAATCGGATTGAAAGGACGACCGAAAGAATGGCTCGGCTTCGTGAATGGAAGCATTTGGCCAGCCTTGAAAGATGTGAGGAAGAGGTGGCTTCCCTGAAGGGTGAACTTTTGAGACTGCGCGAGCAACACAGCACAGACATGTGTGGAGGAGCCGCCTTCCGCCTCGAGTCCGGAAGTCCATTCGAGCCCCATGCCAGCATTGGCGGTCCATTCTCTTGCCCGTCGATTCGCGTCGGCCTTACTGAAAGGCAAGATGACCTACTATCAACTATGCTCTTCGAACTCTATGCAGCCAGGCGTCAGACGCGACCTAAAGACAACAATCATCTATCACATCTCTCAAAAACCTCAGCTGGAGTCAAAAAGCACGGAAAATTTTTGGCTTAAACTTCCTTGTCAGTCAATGATTGGCTCAACGCACTGCGCAGTCGCTGGTAATGGCTATTTTCCCAAGTCCACGGAGAGGAGGAGAGCGAGGAACTGCAACGGACCAGGGACAAGGCTGGAGATACCAATATGATGTCTTGTTGAGCGAATACAGCGCTGTCGTACTTTCGATTAGTGACGAAAAATGTACCTTGTATCGCTCACGATACATATGGCCTATGGATTACTGCTAAATTGTGCTTCAACGCAAGTTCGTGGCTGGGTTGAGGTGGTAGGACCATGGCTTGGCTGAGGCCGCAGGCAAAGATGGTCAATTATTGACCAACCTCTATCCAACAGCCAAACCATGGCATAGGAGGAAAAATGTGTACGTCCTTGCATTGCCAGTGACAGCGTACGTATTGCAACCTTCAAGTGAAGCGCCACACCTTCTACCCGTCTGCAAGGATCACTCTGACATTTATCAACGAAGGAATGGAGATGACGGCTCTTGCTATGGCAATCTGCTTCCATGGGCAAAGTCAGAGCCTGGGGCTATGGCTCCGACTCCAACGTCAACTCGCTGATGTATTTGGATAACGACGCGGACAAGGCCATCCAAGACCCCAAGCAATCGGTTTCGTGCCCCAACTGCCTAGTGTGCGGCAAGAACCGCAAGAAGGACGAGATATGCTGCGGCTGCATCAACATAGATTTCGACTACGGCTACAGAGACATTCCCAAGTGCCAGAGCTGCCACAAATGGGCGATTGAAGTTAAATCGCCGGTGAATAATACCTAGGCCCTCCTGCGCCCCGATTTGAGCCGCGGAAACACCACAATTATAATTCCACACAATCCTGGTCCTCTGGTGAGGATAATGTTGTGGCCCTCGTTCCATTTAGACTTTTGTTGTTGAGTAATTGTTGATTGAAGTTGGTGATGCTCTTCGATAATGTTATGGTGTCGTGGGGCGGACGGTGAACTCGTCGTTCTTTTTTCAACACCCCTGTACCTTATTCCCAGGGCCCAAAAAACCTAGTCAACCAGTCCTTCGCAGCCTTGTAATCTACTTTCAGAGTTGGTAATATGTCGCGGACCTTTTTCAGGCTCTCTTCCCGCTCAATGTGCTCGAATCCACTTTCGTCCCTGCCAGCACACCAATGTTGGATCTTTTCGCAGGCATCCCTTACCTTGTAAATGCCCAGAGTGGCTGCAGAGCCTTTGAGAAAATGGCCCAGAGCCAAAAGATTTTTCAAGTCCTTTTCTCCACTGTGCATTGCTTTAGTCTTATCCTCTGCGTATGCGGTGACACGTCCCACGGTAATTGAGGAACGCAGCCAAAATCGATCTCAGGAGGCAATCTTACAGAGAATGGTCCATTTCATCGAACGTATTCTCTGCCTGTTCAAAGAATCCGAAAACAAGTCCTTTCGAGAATTCTCGCTCCGAGCCCTCGTCGTCCAATTCTAGAATTTGCTCAAAGGTCTCAATGTCAACGAAATTCTGGGCATCAGGAGGTATGCCGAAGTTATCCTTGCAATAGTCAGCAGATTGAAGATGGGATAAATCATGAAGAGGAAAAAGAAGGGACGAACTTCGTCGCCAGACATAATAGAACGCGCCTGAGGATGGATGGGGTCAAACTTGGATAGCTCTCGCAGTGGAAGAGTTCAGAGTTGGACTGAATCTGCAGTCTCCACTTGGGAGTCAAGCCTTGGTTATAACTGGCGATGAAGTAATGGTGCGGGGTGACTGCAATCGGCGGCTATCCCGCCTCCGCCATTACAGTTAGCTTCCAAAAGTTTGGGTCCACCTGACGCGACCGCGCTAACTTCGTGACGCGACCGCGACCCAACCTCCCACTTCCATCACATTTCCACCACCAAAACGATGCCAAAAAAACGCAGCTTTAGTGAAGCAATATCAGCAAATCGTGGAAAAGGATGTGAGTTTTCTCCCGCCCAGAAAGGAGCTATGTTGGCGCTGTTAGATGAGGGAGTCAGCCTACGTGAGGTCGCGCGTCGGTTCAAGGCAGGCATTCCGCGATCAGCAAGATTAGGAAACGGTTTCTTGAGGAAGGTACGATAGAGAAAAGACTTCCCCATGGGCAGCGAGGCAAAGGCGGAAGCGCGAAGAGCCGCACGAGGAAGTCACAGACCAGAGAAACCAGCATACCAAGCTCGCTCCACACGGATAAGACTGGCGGTCGCACAGCAGCAGCGGCAGAAGACTCTGCCCGACAGGGTCGGGAACTATTCGAGGCGTATCGACAAAGCGTTACCAGGCACACACACACGCTCCCTGTATGATGGATTGAAAAGACGCGAATCAGACATGCTCTCCCAGCTGCGCACGGGAATGGCAAGGATCAACAGCTACTTCAAGCTAGCAGACCACGCTTCAGCTGCTGAGGATAGGATGCTGAACACTTGGAGAAATTGGCCTTCAAGCAGGCCTGTCACATAGAGTCAAGCGAGGCGAGACCAACCAGCGGATGAGGAAGAGTGTGGGGCTTCTGGGAGTCGCGAGCAGGATGGCGTAAAACTGTAAATAGCTTAGCGTACTTGGCCCTATGAGGTTAGTCCTCCCGGGCGGAATAAATTTCATTCATTCATGGGCTCCCCGCCCAGGCGCCCACCTATCAGTCGCCCTCAGCACTTGGGAATTGCCACAGGCCCGCTACGTCATCAGCGTTTGTGAGTCCCTTATTTATTAAGTTTGCCCCATCATGACCGAGTTGGTTCGCTTCCATGAAGTTTGCCTCTACCTAGTCCCCTTCTGCTCTCAATGATGTCTCCAATATCCTCTCGTCCAGTTCCATCTCTCGGCGACAACGGATTGCTTTCGTGTGTCTCCGGATCTCGTAGACTTCTACCAAGCTCCAGTATCGAATTCTGAGAGCCCTAGCTCTGCTTCTTACCAAGGACCATCTCTGCCATCCCTCCGTCCTCGAGCCAACCTGACAAAGATCGCCTGCGAATCGTGTCGGAAACGAAAGGCCAAGGTACGTGCGGAGTTTCACATGTCCATGTTTCTTCTAGGAATCTGACAAGTTCGGCCCGCTAACTCGCCATCTCTCCCACGCAGTGCTGTGGTGAACGTCCGAAATGCAGGGGTTGTATCAACAGAGGTGTCCAATGTCATTACCAGGCTTCAGACCGGGACCAGCATGTCCCAAAACAGAAGCACGATGAGATACAAAAAAAGGCCAATACCTACGAACAACTCTACCATCTCCTAACGTGTCTGTCGGAGCGGGAGGCCCAGGGCATCCTCCACCGTCTTCGCGAGGGCGCCGACGTCGCCACAACCACGCGGCAGGTGAAAGACGGCGACCTTCCGCTACAGCCAGCATGGGCGCTAGAGACACGACTTCATTATGAGTTCCCTTATTCCACTTCCATGCCGGCTGCTCTGTTATCACCGGACAACCCGTATCTCGGCTCACCAGTATTCGAAATTACGTCCCACGCTCTGCCGCAGTCAGCAGAGCAAACGGAGGCTTGGGCAAGCCAGTGCGAGACCATTTACATGACGTCGTATAACGTAGCAGAACTGATGGACCCTCACATACCGAACATTCAAGTTTCTAAGTGGATATCGATTGAGACGGACGATGAATTGCTGCGAGCACTCTTGCGAGCGTAATTTCTCTATGACTATGCGAATTATACTTGTTTTCAGAAGGACATCTTCCTCCAGGCGATGAGAGACGGCGATACTCGATTTTGCTCTCCTTTACTCGTCAACGCTGTCCTGGCTAAAGCATGTGTAGGTCACGAGAATGCAACAACACGTGGATCTGCTAAATCTCTCTCAGCATAGTTATCGTGGGGCCACCCACCGTGCCCAGTTTTGGAGACCAGAGACTCTAGGCTATAGGTTCCTCGCAGAGGCGAAACGACTCTAGGAGCTAGAGAGCGGTAAGGTCAAGCTCACCACTCTATATACCGCAATGGTGCTACATGTTATCTATGCCATTAATGGGATGGATCAGGTCGGCGTATCTTATCTGATTCAGTCGGTTCTATTGGCACAGGACCTAAAGCTTTTTGCACCGGAGCAAACGGAAGGGAGAACGAGGACCGCCCGTGTATTTACTGCTTAGGCCCTATATCGCTGGCAATCATGGGTCTTCTTACTCTATGTTCTACACAATCTGGGGGAGATGCTGATGAATAGGCGATAGATTGCAGGCCTTCCATAACTTTAGGGCTCCCCTGATCAGAGAACCTCCAGCGACGCCTATGCCAGACCTAGACGAGGAACCCTCATGGTATAGGGAACTCTAGTTAAGATACCCGCCCAGTTCAATACTCGTACCAATGCACTTTAGATATGTCTATCGAGCTCAAACGGAACTACGCCGTATTGCAAATAACATTGGCTATATCATATTCGAGGGCCAAAAAAACAGCTCGGAGTTTGCCAGCAAGCGAACTTGCTCATTTTCAAAAGGTACTTGACGACTGGTACAATGCTCTCCCAGAACCCATCAAGCCGCACAAGGCAGTGCTACCCTGCCAGCTCATAATGCAGTAAGTTTCAAAAAGACAATATGACTACATTACGCGGGCCTTAAGGTTGACATATAGACAGCATGGAGTACTGTGTTTTGCTTTTCAAAATCGCCCAAATGGTGCCAAAAGAGGCAAAGTCACGCCTATCAACAGGTGCTAAAGCAGTCAATAATAACACTCGACCTTCTAAAGCTGTTGCATACGCTTTAAGATGTCTCGAAACTATACTTCGTCTCTACTACCTACGCCACAGCTTCGAGTACAGCGACACATACCTGACCTACTTCCTCTCCATCCTAGCAAATATGACCATCGAGAACATAAATAGCGGCTCAGTATCCCCGGACGATGTGGAAAAACTCAAAATCCTACGCGCAACACTCATCCTCGCTATCAAAGGCCTCTACGACCAAGGCCAGCACGTATACGTCTCGTCCGCCATGTGCCGGCTGATGCGGGACCGCATGACGAACGAAGACATGAACGGGCTGAGGCGACACACGACGTGGAAAGACGACCAACCGCTGGCCCCACACTATGTTAGATCGACGTTTCCGGTGACAATTGTGATGCTGGATGAGGATTGGCAGCTAGAGACGGTGGAGAATTTGGCCAAGAAGTATGATCAGTTGGCACTCGAGGCGAATGAGAGTGAAAGTAGCATGGCCATCACGCCGGATAGGGGGTCCGAGCAGGCTGGATGAAAGCTATTAATTGACGGACCTATCCTCCCAGTCAATAAACCTGGCGACTTCAGATTGTATGTGTTTCTTGTCTGACGCGGATTGTGAAACCCCTTGAACATGGATTGTGTTGTTAGGTACAAGCCATCTTGGGTCAGTGGATGAAAGACCGTGAGAGAACTGTTGCTTGTAACATCGTTGAACTTGGTGTCCCGGCCACGATTTGCCCCTTGCTCCTCTCTTCGAGCGGCATAGCAAAATGAACAGCCCACGAATATCATGTTATTAATTTGGCATATCACGACATGTCGGTAGGGAAAAGAAGTGGCGGGGGTGACCTGGCAATGGATTACCGGGTTTATGCACCGTGCGCCAGCTGGACCGCAGAGCGCTGAACCGGCGGCCACTAAGCGTGCTCCTTACGGCCCATCTCTGACCCCAAGGCAGAGCCCTGAGAACTTGCGAGTCATTGCCAGGCTCGGAGGGCTTGGTATAACTCCACTACCGAACGTAGCGGATTAGTTAGAGCCGCCACCAGTGGCAGTTTTCACCACGGACCTCATCCTCACATCATCCTCAACTTGGTCTTGGTGGGGGCTTTGGAACACCAGTAGTATCGGAGGCTCCGCGGCCCATGTTGTTGGCATTCTGGAAGAGGGGAATTCTGCAGGGCCGAGGACAATCCGGAAGCACCACGATATTATCCAAACTCCCTGATAATATGCTTGGTGGTATCAACAGGAGATTATCCGCCAGCCTCGAGGCCTCTAGATCGTGGCTCCGCTGCCTACGTGCAGCCAGGTACCCGAACCAAACTGATATTGTCGCCTATGCAAACTATCTTTGGACCACGAAATGCATCTACAGAACCACGCCGAGATAGTGCATGGGACTGTATCAAGGGAAGGGTAAGCTTGCGCAAGATACATCACAGGCACGACTGGGAGTAACATCAGCCAGGAAATCAGAAGTCACCTTCGGGGGAAGCATCTCGTGGAATGGGGTTGGTCATTAGGAGGACGGAAACTGTTCAATGATACTGACCAAAAGGGAATAATTAGGTGTCAACCCTTGTACGAAGCCCGTGATATATTCCTTCTAGCTTAAACTCGCTTCTTTAGTCTGAAAAGGATGACGGCGGAGTTGCGATGGATTTTTGCTACCATCCCAGTGAATCGTCTACGAAGGGGGGCTCAAATCCGCCCAACCCCCCCCCACTCGTACCTCCTGGTCGGGCGGTAACACGTTCTCCGGCTTCACTTCACCCCAAGCTGACAACATGTCTGCAGAAATCCCCTGAAGAAAGACTCGATGTGAGCACGGTCTTGAACAGCCTTGCGCTCCACATCCCTTGTAAATGACTTCATCTTGTATATATCTTTATGACGCTTCATGAAGTGCTTTGCCCAGTCCAGACTGACAGTGCGTTCTCTTCCAGTCTCTCTCAATAAGACATTAGCATGATGCCTCAATCCCTGATCTGGATGTGATGTCCTTGCGTAATGCGACGATATGGCCAACACAGTATTGTGGTCTTAACCTATAGTCGAGAAAACCCCGCTATGACCGCCATTCTTCCTAGGATACGGCCGCGCAGTCTGTGATACGGCACCTTCCACGCGTCAGAGGCCTTTGGGGCGGTACGGTAAAATCCTTTTTCAAATAGCTCCCCCGTGGCGAAGGTTCGTTTCTCTAGGTTCTCAACAGTAAAGCGTGCAATCCTAGGTTTCCCGGGTCTCCAGGCTGATCAATCTTATAACAGCGGAATCTCTAGAAGTTGCTCTTTCGATCGATGTAGTCATCCTGCTTGTTGACTCGATATTGCGATAATTGTGGGGCGATCTTTAGGTGGACTGTTGCAGGGGCGGTTATCGATAAAGCGGGGATAACCTCAGTCGGCGATGGCGCGAGCGGGGGGATGTGTCATAAAGATGCCCCAATTATTTTCCGTCCTTCGAGGGATTTAACGATGGATATGCAGGTAAGCCTGTCTTCCTCAAACTGGGCCAGTTTTGAGCTGGCCTGACAATGTACGGTTGCTTTTGCGGGGAATGTGAACGCTTGGTTGAGTTGAGAATACATCATTTACAGATCCTTTTACATCATCATTCTCAAATCGACCCACGCAAAAAGGAAACCCCCCTTTTTGCAGGTATCGCTAACGCATAATGCGAGTTGCGGATCTCAGCAACTTCTCGCACCATCCTCATTTCATCAGACACTTCCTTCCCTTCAACCCCCAAGATCGCCATCACTGCTCCTTTTATCTAGGCTCTACCATACAATACGCGCACTTAGACAATGTCCGAAAGCCATGCATCTCGATACCGCCCGTTACGCCCCGGACCGACCCGCGGTGGGCCCCCTAACGCGCCACCGCCAAGGGTCGCGATTCCGAAGCGCTCAGTTGTCAAGACAGCCTGCGACGCGTGCCGACAGCGCAAGGCCAAGGTTTCTATTTAACCGCCATTCCCCAGTCAAAAACCAAGAGAGAGACTAACTGAAGGGGTTAAACAGTGCAATGGGCGACGTCCCAAATGCTCTGCGTGTATCGTGGCCGGACGGGAGTGTGTGTTTGCTGCTCATCCGTACGAGTCGCAGGTGGCTGCCATAAAGCGGAAACACGATGAGCTCCAGGAACGGATGGTCTATCATGAGAACCTCTACACGTCCCTGAAAACGCGACAATCGCCGGAGGCTGAGGAGATTCTTAGTCGGATACGGGCTGGTGGAGATGTCAAGTCTGTTACCGAGGACATTCATGAGGGAAACCTACTCCTTCAGTTCAGCTCACCCCCGGCGTCCAGAAACCCGCGGTTGGCAGCTCCAGGAGGCCATGACGCAGATTCTGGAGTAAATGGCCCTTGGGCTGGCAATCCGCAAGTACAATCTCTAATAAGGGAACGGCGGTTCAGCTTTGGTCAACCTCCTCGAGCCAGACTTACCTCCCCGTGAGTATTACATCCTCTAGGGTTCACATCTCATAGGTATACCCATAAACTAACATTACTCTTCAGATACGATCATCCAGAACATATCTTCGAAGAAACCTGGCGGGAAACACAATACAGATACGCTGAGGATAGTGTCTTTGTCGACTTACCTGGGTACACACTGCCAATCTCGCGATGGACAACAGTCTCCAACGACGAAAAACTCTTGAATCATCTCTTCTTACTCTTTTGGACATGGGATATTATCTGCAACCGTGCCATCGATCGGACTATCTTCGAAGAGGACCTGAGATTCCTTAATCCTTCATCAAACCCACCAGATCTGCTCCACTTCTACTCCCCCTTTCTCGTCAACGCCCTTCTAGCCGTTAGCTGTGTACGCAATACATTCATGTTTTCGCATCTAGATCATGTTCTAACGAGGAGTTTCAGTTGTATACAAAGAATCCGGCGACGTTCGATCAGCCGGGTGACTCAGACTCGCGAGGCCAGGCCTTTGCCAAAGAAGCAGAGCGGCTGTTGGCTTTGGAAGATACTAGTCCATCGTTACCAGTAGCTCAGGGGCTGGCGTTAATGTACGTGTACGAAGGCGCTCTTGGTGATGGGGAGACAGCGTTGAGTTACCACAGTCGCATGCAAGCAAGATACCTCGCGCTTCGACTCGACAACATTCCACGGTCCACCGACGCTGCCATTGCTGGATCACGGCAGCGTAAAGAGGCGCACGCATTGTCATGGATTTCATGGGGATTCTACGTTTTGGACTGGTAAGTTACGACAGCCTGCCATTTACAACTCCTCCTTCTCACCTATCTTGAAGGAAGCCAATGCACGGCCTTTGTCGCCGACTTGTTATCAAGAAACCGAATAGACTAAAGAGCTGGCACGACGAGACTACGTTGCCATTGTGCAAGAAAGACAACCCAGATTACTGGTGGTTCCCCTACCCTGTATCTGTGGTTCCGCAAAAAATCGTTTGAAAAGAGATATTTGAGGCGGAATGCGACCTCACAGAAATTACGGAACAGGTTCTCGAGTTTTTGATACCGCTCGAGGAAGGCTGGCTGCCTCGACGCAACGCACAAAAAGCCCTAGAACTCTATAAAAAGCTTACTCAGTGGAAGTTTTCTCTTCCGGAGAGACTCAGAGCGGAGAACGCAGTTCTACCAGCGGCCATACTACTCCAGTAAGTCACGCGCATGCACAGTTCGTTGCCAGTACTGACACACGTCCCAACAGCGTCAGTGTTGAGCTCATCATCATCAGTCTGTTTCGTCCGTTTGATGGTTTATCCAAAGAGGAATTTGGACCATTCGAGCCTAACACAATGTCGTATGCACACGCAAGCAACGTAATGTCGACATTGTGGCACTTCCGAGCCCTATACACTCTGCGCAACGAGCAGTGGATGGTTCAAGCTGCTTCAGTCTGCGCTTTCCGAGTGCTATTCGACATTGAGGCCAGTCCAATCCAGCTAGAGACGTTTGTCAAGGCGTGTCGGGCGTTGATTGAGCTGAGCGAGTCGTTTCCGGTTGCCAAGGACGTCTTACTCTCGATAGAGTCTGTCGTGAAGAAGCAAAGACTTGAGCTCCCTTCGTACGCGCAGGAGCACTTCCCGAGAAAAGGGGAAGATGTTGGAGATAGCATAGAGGAGTATACGGTTGTCAAGGTTAGAGATCATAGTGTTATTGTCCAGAAGGCAGATTCAGCGGGACATTCAGGCCATCTGACATTATCGGGCGTGCTTTCGATGGTGGCTCCAGGAGATTTCGGTCCTGACTAGGTAGAAGGCGTTTCGGTGTAAGGACAGAACTGACGTATAATAGACTTCGGACTTTACCGTCTTTAACTGGTACTAGATACCACGAATAAAGTCTGTTTCTATCAGTATATTACTTGAATTTACTGTCATAGTAGCTAATTACTACATCACTTCTCGTAGAATTGAGTTTCTTGCTCCACACCACGGGGCGGTAGAATTGAATATTGACTTGTCCAATCAAAATACGATGACGGATTTGGCGCACGTTACGCAAGGAAACGTGCAAGAAGATTGTGAAGAGTACGAGCATCTTGTATGTAGTATAAGGAAACGAAGAGTCTTAGAAATTGGTTACTCTCTATGAGTCCTTCAACATGAATCCCAACACAGACAAACTCGATGGAAGATATCAAATCATATGCCTTCTTAGGCTGCGGCTTTGGGTCTGCATCTGACGAGGTCGCGACGCACTTGAACACCCGGCATCGCAGCCTATCGCACGATAACCGACGCAGAATATCCAAGACGATACGTCAAATCCCCAACCTCAGGTATCGTCTCAGCATGCATTTTGTGATCTAAAGAATGCTTGGTTAAGCGACAGTGCAGCTTCTCATTGTCTTGGAGATTCGAGAGATGGTGTTGTTTGAAATGCTTGCTCAAATCGCCCGGGGAATAGAAGGGTTTGATAAGGCGTTCGATGGCTGGGTCAGAGGGTTCGAGTGCGGTGGCCCACCCATGCAATTGAAATGTTGTCGCCTTCTGTTCGAATCGAACGACTTTGGGAAGGGTAAAGCGGAACCGGGGTTAAAAAGCGAAACGCAAGTTGTCGTAGAAAAGTGCGACCGAAACCGAGCAGAAAATCAATTGGATGCGCGCGATCCACAAGTGCCCAATGGCGTCAACCTCTTCTCCTGGCTCCCTTTATCTGTGTCACGTACGTCTACTGCCCCGACGAAGGGGCGTTAAAGCTCGTCTTATACAGCCATGATGCCTTTGCCTTGAATAGCTCCAACCCGGGAGCACTCATCCTCCACGCGATAAACCTTGCAATTGCGACAAATTGTTGAGAATCTCGAGCACAGATTGAGGTAGGGGCTATTAGAGAGGGCTGATGGTCCCATTCATTGTGCCAGCCATGAACAGTTTTTCGAAGGCGGCGTTTCGGGCTTGCATGGCGCTATTCTCGTCGACTAATCGGTCAATTCGCTTTTCAAGATGCCGGATATACTCGGCCGCTTTGCTAAGCACCTGCATGTCTAATCAGTTTCGCGTGGCCACGGTAGCAATTTTACTAGAAGAACTTACCGTACCCTTGTTCAGGTTTTGGGCTGGTGCCAAGCCATGTAGCTCCTCGCGATCCTCGGTCATGTCCTCACCTCTGCCGTTCCTAGACGTGACTCGCAGACTCGGAACGCTGTCTCTAACAGCAAATTTGTCGTTCAAATTTATCCGATATCGCTTTTCAATCATGTTGTGAGCGGTCTTTTTGACGGGTTGATACCCTTCGTCCTTGTCATCCTCCTTGGGGTTAGCGGAGTATTTCCGCTTTCGAGACGCTTTCGGAGACATTTCATCAGGGTCTGGTGAAGAGAAGGTCTCCATCTTGGTCTCATCTGTCGCCAAGTCGGGACTCGAGGCGCTCTTTGGGGAGTTGTACTGGAAATGGGCCGGCATGGCGATGTTGCGAAGTTGCTCCTGCCCTGCAGGAGTCAGGGAGCTAAGTGCGTCCGGTTGGAAAGAGGCATTGTCTTGGAGATTGCCCTGTCGCGCGGGCGATATCGGGTTCGAGTTCGACAGGAGGGGGGCGGTGTAGATGGGCTCGCGACTGAATGTTGTAGATGCAAGGCCGACAAGGCTGGCGGAGACAAGCGGTTGCTGGAGGTTCTGCCGCTGTTCCTGACCAAGGGTCAGATCCCAGGGAGAAGCCTGACGGCCAGGCGGACGTGGAGGAGCGGCCCTGGAGGGGTCGTACGGGTCGTAAGGGGGCCCGCCGTTGAACTGCCTGGCGGCGGCGTCGTAGTATTGCTGCTGGGTCTGGGGACAGCGGGAGGAGGAGTCATTAGTGAGAGAGGAGGAAGCGGGGTCGGTCACGTGAGAGAAGTGAGAGGCAAGGGATGGGCTAACGGGGGGCGAGGCTCTCTCACCCAGCGGGCCTGGCCCCGGTGATGTTCTTCTATAGAAGCGGCAACAGGCTGCTCTTGGCAAGGCTGGCTCGGTAGAGTTGTCACCGTAGCAGTTGGTGCTTTGGTGGTAAGCGAGCGGGCGTGTGTGGCCTGGAGCTGGAGGAATGGGGTTGCGAGTGAGGGATGAGAGGAACAGACGCCGATTGGGGCCTGCAGAGAAGCCCAGCCATCCAGGCTGATCCGTGCTGGGGCCAAGCCCACTTTTTGGCGCACAATAGGGGGCCCCATAGGGACACGGGTACCCGTGGCTCCAAAATTTCACGGGTACCCGTGGGCATTATCTAAGCGTGGATGCGCTAACGCGAATACGTCGCGTGCCTGCTTCAAACTTCTCTTCAGCCCCTACGCTTCTTTTAGATATCTATCTATTACATAGTGGAAAATAGGGTCAAGGGGAATGGCTACTCATTTTCTAGATGACTATTGTCAAAATGTTGTGTCATGTGTATTGTTGTTGTTCTCTCTGTGTTCTCGGCGAGACCCTGAAAAAGGGAGGCGCGGGATCCGCGCTTCCTAATCAGGCCTAGTGCCAGAAGAGGGAAGTCATGTGACCACCCGGAAGGCGGCCACATTTGACAGTAGTCAGCCCTATAGTCGTAGTAGCAGGAGTAGTAGTAGTAGCAGTAGAATTTATTACGCCCGGGAGAACATCCTTATAGGGCCACTTAATACATCAATCCAGCTGCGATCCCTCCTCATTAACCCGATCTACACAAGCCTATAGCCATATCTCGTTGTAGTTGTCGCAGTGTTAGCGCATCCACGCTTAGATAATGCCCACGGGTACCCGTGTCCCTATGGGGCCCCGCACAATAGCCCACTCTTATTAATTGTTAGTCTAGAGCCATCCAATTGACTGAAAGTACCTGCCGTGCGAGGATGCCTGAAATCTCGCCGCAGTTGATTGAGAGAAGGAGCTTGGCAATCGAGCATACAAATGCAGTCTCAACCTTGATTTATCCCCTCAATTGTGCGAAGCTTCCCAAGCAGTCACTTGGAAGGATCTAACCCAATAAGAAATAACTTTCCAGACTATACCTGATCTTGAATGACATCTTCAACCAACTGCGCATAAGATCATAACAGATAAGGCGTTGTCGCGGCGATAAAAAGAAGGTTCTTGCTAGCGCCGTAACACTGGGTCAAGCTACAATAGGGAGACCCTGCATCAGAGACCACACATTTGCCTTGTGTCAGCTCCCACGTATTCTGGGCCCGTCCATCATTTTAGAATCAGACCACTTTTCCACCATAATTCCACCATCTCGGCCACGTGCCTTGTTGGGAGGTGGCGTTTTCGCCAGATTCGGCCGAACTAGGCCCAAATTTGCCTTAGCTTTGTTTTATAAGGGTCTGGAGGAGTCAGGCGCCCTCGCTAGACAGTGGGCTAACATCGTGGCGTGCCCCACCCACCACTCTTGCCATCGACAGTAGGGGTACAGCTTGACGCCGATTTCATAAACCCCCCCATAGCTGGTCCAACCCTAGCAGGCTGACCCTCCACACTCTGTATCTTATAGAATTGTGGTGCTCGGACTATTTTTCCTCTTTGCTGCAGCCAATTTTCACAGTGGCATCACGGTGCCTTGCCTGGCCATCACGACATACCCCTGTCTCTTTTTATCACGTCTTTTCCATACACATACACTCCCAAGACGCCGCGCACGATAACCCGACCGGGGCTGTTGCACGGCCGTTTTGCTATTAATCGTCACAATCGGCAACTTGAGTTGAACGCCAAATACACCGAGGCTCTGCGGTCTGTCGCTGCAGCTTCGACAACCTCCCGGCTGGACCCATTGACCAGACAAAGTGCAAAGAAGCATTCCACCCGGCGCGATTTGCTCATCTGTTCAATTTTCCTTCTCCAGGACTCCGACGGCCAGGCTTGACGTTGATAAACCCCCTGTGAAGCAACTTTGAACGATTTAGGAACCATCTGCGACTCGTTATTCCAATTTCTAGCTTCATTTCGTTTTGGTGAGCAGCTCAAAACTGCCGTTGCTCCCCCCAAAGCTAGTGTAGCACACTGTAATCCCCTTCCTCATCTGGCGACTGACGGTCGCGATCGATCGAGCGATGACCGCCCACTCCTTAGGCAATGGTACTCTTCGTGGTGCTTTAGGACAGACTTAATTACACAAACCCTTGCACATCGTGCGATTTCAATTGTTATCTCTGGCTTTCTCCGTTGTGCTAACGCCGCCTTGTCGCTGTGCAGAACACTTGACAGTTGCCAGACGTCTCCAGCCGTCCTACACAGTCGTCAGACCGTGGAAATTTTACCAGGCTCCAGCCTCACGATAGGCATACTCGACATCTTTGCGGCATCGACCATTAAGCAATGCTATTAGAGACTTGCTCAACTTCACGCACGCTTATATGACTGGAAATATCCCCAAATCGATGCAGCTCATACGGAACCCAACCGCCGCCGACCGGACATCCTCTCCACCGACGCAATTCGCTCGAGAAGTCTGTCACTTTTCATCATTACCGTTTGGTGCCGTGATGCCTCGCTCAGAGCCAGCGCCGGCTCAGCCCCGCATCGAGGTATCCCCTCGCCGCAGCTCCTCCGGCGACAGTCATGAGACCGGGCAAAGCGACCCCAAGAAGTGGTTTGATCACTCGAACCAGAATCCGACCGCCACTATCAATAACAATATCATAGACAGTATAGAATGCCTCTACTCGGACCGTATCTCGGAAGATACTAATGCGAAGTTGTAGCTGATCCCCCCTTCTTCCAGAAAGAATCTGATTCGTCGGATTCGGAGAAGCCATACTTCCATAATCAATACCAGCGCACCTCTCCGAAGCTCACCACGACGCACAGCAGTAGCGCTGATGACTACTGCAGCGTCATTAACGACCTAACGGTTGAGATTCAAAAGCTTAGGGAGAAACTGAAGCGCTACAAGCAAACGGGCCCGGATATGGTTCGTAAAGACAAGCTGTTCGAAATTAAAGTTCACGGGTTGCCCAAAGAGAAGAAGAGAGAGCTCGAGGCTACTCTGAGAGACTTTGCCGCCAGTCTCGATGGGCCTCCGGGTGCCTCATCGTCGCAGAGGAAGAAAAAGCCATCCCGCCACAACGACGATCACATTTACTCCGGATCTGGAATTCAGCTCAAACATGCCTCTTCTTCAAGCTCCAACCTCCGGCCAGCCGACTCCGCCTACGCCTCCATAACAACCGGCGCCAAGTCTTCGACCACGTCTCTTAGCCGTCCCCCGATACGTTCAACCGAATCGTCGAAGCAAAAGGTGGAGAATTATCTGCAAGACATTCCCGATGGCCTGGACTCGCGATACGTAATCATGACAGACAAGGAGCTGAAGAATGTCGTTGTTCGCCGTTTTGAACAGCTCTTCACGGGCAAAATTAGCGGTCGCCACGCACCGAAGAAACAGCCTATGCGGTCGGGTGGTAGCTTCGCTTTAGCGCTTGTTATAGCGGATGCAAAGACGACAGGCTCATCAACAGTCCACGAACCACCCACTCTTGGAACTGAGCCTACCCCTTCAGGAGGCCATGGATCGAATTCTAGTCCCAATGAGGACCACACGGAGATCGGAGGCAATGGCAATAGCCCCGTTTCTGGTACCAAGCTGTCTCCCCCAATGCCGCCGCCGCCGGAAGAGCGACCCACACGGCTTCTTGATCTGGGCCCCCATCGTGACGCCGACGGCTGGGTGTACCTGAACCTGATGTACAACTTGGCCCAGCTTCACATGATAAATGTGACACCAGACTTCGTTCGCTCCACCGTCTCAGAAATCAGCACCAAGTTTCAGTTGTCCCCTGACGGGCGCAAAATTCGATGGCGAGGCGGACCCGAAGGTACCAAGTTCAGTAACGACAGCTCTGGTTACAACTCGCCAAAGAGTCCTTCTACCGATGGCATCGACGGTTCAGAAAAGAAGCGTAAGCGCCAGAAAACGAGCCGCTCTACCGGCAATGAGTTCCGATCCGGCAGCTCCAGTAACAATGTGTACAAGTTTGGTACGAAGCTTTGTGCTCCATCCGAGAGCTTCCACTATCAGCCACTGTTAGTTCGGCAAGATACATCCGATGGGCAAACTCCTGAGCCGGTTTCTTGTTTTGGACCCGCGGAGGACCGCAATCTCGATGAGTCGGGATGGGGCTTGAATTGCGCCGGAGAGTCGACTCACAAAAAACAACGCCATGAAGGTGCTACCATCTACTATAGCGGCGCACCTTTCTGCATCGATTTGTCGGGTGATCCAGGTGATATATCGCCGACCTCTCACCGCCTCTCAACCGGTCAAAACCAAAAGGGTTCTCAGCAGTCATCATACTTCACTCGGTCATCGTCTGAGTCCTTCATCAACTACAGGCCGTTGTCTGATCGAGACCGGGCCCTGCACCAGCAGAGTTCAGCCATGTACGAGGACAATAATGGACCTCCGGGTCTGACAAACGATGACAGCGAACAAATGAGCGACATCGAGCTGGACTTGGTTTGGACCGATGATCCGCAGTACGTAGAGTACCAACCCTTGGAGCCCTGCGGACTTGGCGGCGTTTTCCCCGAGGACCACTTTATGGTGCTTGTCGCTACTAAGCGGCCCAAGCAAGATATCCTCCCATCGACTTCCGAGTCTCAGATTGAGAGGTCAAACGAGAGCACGGAAGAGATCATTCATCGACTAGCCACGATGTCAACTTCTTGTCCCGTCCTTGGCGGCTTAAAGACAAAGCCATGCGAAGAACCACTGCCTGTCGAGGTTGAGTATCTGTCCGGGCGCATCGAGAGGCTGGCTCCAGGCCCACTGCCATCCCCTGCCATTTTCATTCCGCCGTTTAGCAGCAATAACTCCATGTCCGACGAAGATGACGAGCTATCTACAGATATAGCCAATACCGGATCGTCAGGGAAACACGTGAGCCGACGGGCGAACTCTTATCATTCCGATAGCTATCTCAATGACCTTGATGTTAGCAATGGCGTTGACGATGGTGAGGATTCAGACGAATCGTCTCGAGCGCTTGTTCAATAGCAAATGAGGACAACAGTACTTGGGGGTGGTAGCCAACCCCTGCGTTGCTAGCGTTGGAGGGTTGGTGAATAGTGTTGTTCTTCACTAGTCCCAGTTTTGGAGCCGAGGAATATATTAACACATGCCATGGAATAGTAAATTGTATCCTAGCTCAACGTCTAGCACAGTACATGTACACAGATCCGGTGCACGCACCTATGGCTCGCCGGTGTTTGCCAAGTCATACCTGGAGCTCGGACATTGCCTCTCTCCTCGCTCGACGACCGTCATTGACGATTTGCTTTTTGCTCCCGCAGCTCTAACGTCACACCCTCCTATAGACAGAGATCGAGGACCTCGAAGGCTGAGGCTGCGGCTGAGACTCAGACTGCTCGGGTGGCTTCTGCCCATAGACAAGATGGCTGCATCGTTCATCAGCCAGAACAGTCGGGGCCCCGGGGTAGAAAGGAGTTACGAAATTGCTGTCAATATCGCGCCGTGGTACCTCAAGCAACCGAGTATTTTACGCTTACGGCAAGGACATGTCTCAATCTGCTGCAGTTTTACAAGTGGCCATTGGCCAAGGGAAGTGGGCATCGAGGCTAGAGTGCCGGATTTCAATAGCTTGTTAATTATGATCTCGTAGTCGAAAGTCTAGAGTGTTTTAAGATGAAATATGAAATCTTTCTGCTATATTTTATCCCAAATACTTTCACAACTTTCCAACATCATTGGCGGCTCTTCTTGCCTACCGCACTATAATTGACGGCCACTGTATGGTCGTCTCACGATAAGTGTCGCATATCACCACTAGGTTCGTGCGACTGGATATGAAACGCGGCTCATACTTTGGGGTCGTGTATCCGGTTTCATATCCAACTTGTCGCATCAAGGATTCCAATCCTAACGACATGAGCTTAAATAGCTCTGCCCGAACACATGGTTGTTCAATCTCTTTTGTTCTTCAGATAATTCTCATCAATTGACTGGTGCCATCAATGATCCCTGTGGAGCCAGTTGCCTGACACCGACCCCTCTCCTGCCGGAGAGGGGTCGGCCTTGTTAAGGTACGCACATCACAGACCCCCGGGTAGGTGGTGATGATTAATGACGCATCGTGTGGTTCCCCTCATGTACCTTCTTGATGACAGGGGCGGTGTGGGGCACGGTACGGCCGGGAGGTCCTCGACAATTCAAGGGATGCAAAAATTTTTATGAGGGACTCACCGACGCAAGGCACAAGTGTCAAGGCGTTATAGATGCGATGACATCCAGTGTTAGATCGGACCAGCGTCTCTGTTGACTACCTAGATAATGCTATTAAAAACTATGCTTGCACAACGACCGCGGAGCTGCCCTGTCCCAGCTGTCAGCCTCGCTGTCGCTCAACTATGGCATGACGCGAAGATATCTCATCCAAAGGCTCCGTATACCCAGGGGATTAGGTAAGCTAGTTACGCAACCCGGGAATTGATCCAGGCACCGCCGGCGGTGTGATTATCCGCACGTGACCTGGGCACCGCCAGCGGTGTAATTATAATCCGTTATGTAAGCATGATAGTTACGCGGCCTTTGAAAAGGGGTAACATACTGCAAATTGGCCCACCAATTCAACGAGCAACAGCTTCTGCAGTATCAATTTAACTTGTCGCGCCTTCACCCTGCTCCAATGAACCCAATTGAGGTCCCCCGTCGCTTCCCTGATGATGCCCTTCCCCCTGAAGGCCAATACAACTCACAGGAGGAACTACGCACAGCAATCAACGCTTGGGCAGCGCCACGGGGTTATGCCTTTACGATTGCAAGATCTAGGAAGACTCCCAATGGTAGAAGAGTAGTTATCTTCAACTGTGACCGTGGACCAGGGGTCTTTCCTCCCCCCTCAGCCCCAAAGGCCCCGGGGAAACAGCATCGGCAAACTACAACACGTCGCACAGGATGCACCTTCTCTGTGATAGCAAAGGAAAGCCTGTGTCAGACTATATGGAGTCTGAAGCATCGGCCCGGGGCTAGATTTGATCAACACAATCACGAACCAAGCATCGACCCAGTAGCACATCCAACGCATCGTCATCTATCAGGCCCAGAGGTATCAACAGTCCGACAACTCTCTAGTGCCGGCATTGGGGCAAAGGAGATTAGATCCTACTTACTGATGACCTCAAACACACTTGCTACACAAAGGGATATCTACAATTACATTGCAGAGGGCAAACGAGCGCTTGCCAAAGGTCAAAGCAACATACATGCCCTTACTGATCAGCTCGAGAGCGAGGGCTTCTGGAATCAAATTCGCCTTGACGAGAGTGGCAGAGTTACGGCGGTGTTATTTGCACATCCGAAGTCGCTGGGATACCTCAAATCATATCCCGAAGTGCTTGTATTGGACTGTACATACAAGATCAACAAGTACTGCATGCCTCTGCTCGATATAGTTGGTGTTGATGCTTGTCAACGGTCCTTCTGTATTGCATTTGCGTTCCTCGGCGGCGAGGAAGAGGATGACTACACCTGGGCTCTTGAACGGTTACGGTATATGTATGAGCTCCATGGAGCAGCCCTCCCATCTGTGATACTCACAGATCGCTGCCTTGCTTGTATGAATGCTGTTTCCTCTTGCTTCCCTCAGTCAACCTCGATGTTATGCTTGTGGCATATCAACATGGCAGTTCTGGCCCATTGTAGGCCCGCATTTGTTGGGGATAAAGGCAACCCTCGAGGGGAGGAAGCGTGGGCTGAGTTCTACAGCTCTTGGCATGAGATTGTAGCCTCGACGACTGAGGCAATCTACAACGAGAGGCTTGAGAAGTTCAAGAGGCGCTATACCCCTGACCATATCAACGAGGTGGGCTACATCATGGAGACCTGGCTAGATCTCTACAAGGAGAGGTTTGTCAAGGCGTGGGTTAACCAATACCTTCACTTTGAGCAATATGTTACGTCACGGTGCGAGGGGATTCATCGGCTTCTCAAATCCCACCTGAAAAACTCGCAATCTGACCTCTTTGAGGCCTGGAGGATCATCAAGCTTGTTCTGTCAAACCAGCTTGCCGAGCTCGAGGCGAACCAAGCCCAGCAGCACATCAACACACCTCGTATACTATCTGGGGTGTTGTATAGCAACATCCGTGGTTGGATATCACATCAAGCCCTGCGGATGGTTGAGGCTCAACGGCAACGACTGCTGGAGGAATATCCTCCATGTACAGGGCTTTTCACTAGGACTCTTGGTCTGCCCTGTGCACATATCCTTCAGCCTTTGCTAGTGCAAAATCAGCCCCTTCAACTGCATCATTTCCACTCACATTGGCATCTCCAACGCTCAGGAACCCCCCGGCTTATTCTTGAGCCTCACAAGAAGTTTGATCGTCTAGCTGCTAGTTCAACGCTGTCACCAACAAGCACACAACGTGAGCCGTGTGTATCTGAACGTGTTGAGAAAGCACTACAGCCAAAGGCAGCGCCGAAGTGTTCGAGCTGTCATCAGCTAGGCCATAACATGAGGTCTAAAGCATGCCCTTTACGTTACCAATATCTATTGGAGGCTCCTACTCAAACCACTACGACAACGCATACAACAACACATACAACTACTCGCTCTATAACTCGATCGCTATCCCCATCATCCCCATCGGGATCCTCTATAGTATCGGAGATCATAGCCTGTACAACAACACACACAACAACTCATGTGGTATCTCCTCCAGCGGCCGGACCAGCAAATGCGGTGCCTGCATTACGGGCCGATGACCCCCGTGCCATCTTCCAACGATACAAAGAAGCACGAGAGGCCTGGGTTGCTACATTTCCTCGGGGATCTCAGAAGACCAATCAACAATACCGGAAGGCTATGGGGCTACCTACACGTTATAGTAAAGAAGACTATGAGTGGTGTATTAACTACAAGCAAATGGGGAGGTATTGCAGGGGAGAATCCGGCATCAGAGACTGGACTAGGGAGGAGATGATGAGTTATCTTGATTGGGATAAAGCTGAGAATGAGCGGGTTGAACAGAATGTAGGGAAAGAGATGGCAGAGCAGCCTTTCTCAGGGCGGCGAGGAATGCAGGATATCTGGGATGCTGCCGGGAGAGATGTTATACTGCAGGGTGGAGGGGCTTAGTTTTTGAGTGTTGTTTGGGGTGAAGTTAGCCATTTTGATGGTATTTTTCAATGCGTTGATACAAGAACGAAGAGCTTTCTACAAGAGAGAGGCCTCTGCTTTATATACTACGATGTGTAAAGTGATTCACTTGCATCGTGATATCTGTGGTGTTCGGATGATGCGAGTGTACGCATTGTGTAATCTCCACGGCCCTGAGCGGGCTTATATGTTGTAAATAGACTATGTACTCTATATTGAATAGCTGCATATATAGCGATTTGCTGTATCTCTTCAATTATGTGAATAGATGCCCTTTCTTTAGATGGGAGAGGGACATCGCAACTATCATGCTTACATAACGGATTATAATTACACCGCTGGCGGTGCCCAGGTCACGTGCGGATAATCACACCGCCGGCGGTGCCTGGATCAATTCCCACGCAACCCCTCTGTTCATCACAGAGGGGTGTCGCATACCACCACTAGGTTCGTGCGACTGGATATGAAACGCGGCCCGTACTTTGGGGTTGTGTATCCGGTTTCACATCCAACTTGTCGCATCAAGGATTCCAATCCTAACGACATGAGCTTAAATAGCTCTGCCCGAACACATGGCTGTTCAATTTCTTTTGTTCTTTAGATAATTCTCATCAATTGACTGGTGCCGTCAATGATCCCTGTGGAGCCAGTTGTCTGACAAGGGGGCATCACAACCTGTAACTGCGTCACTGCTGTAACCGCCTTGCGCACCGTAATTGCCTCCTTTCTCCACGAATTGAAGTCCGAATAGCTTCAAATTAAAGTTAGACCGTATTTTCAATTGATATTAACTATGCCTCGATTTTCAACCAAAGAAAGCGCTGCTGCGGCGCGTGCGGCGCATGCGTATCTATCCGGGGCATCCACGCCACCGACAACACGGGCGAACCCCTCCCCAGGCAAATACAGTATCAGTGACACCGCCGCGCTTCACCACGCAAATGCCGCCCTGACGAAGAAATATATATATCTATTGAAAGCTGGGAAACCGCTGCCTTCTGACTCTAAAGGAGGGACTCCGTTTGCCCTGACTGGGCCGGAAGAACGGGCTTTGGTGACTTTTATCCGCTCAGTTGAGAGGAGCGCTTTTGCTGTGTCAGAAGCCTCCATCCGTAACTACGCCAGTTTCCTTCGGGGACACCGATTTGACAACCCACAGCCTCCTGTATCAGTATCGTGGGTACGGAGGTTTAAAAAGCGTCATCCAGAGCTTCAACATAAGTCCCCAAAGGTCCAGGAAGTCACCCGTGCCGCCGCCGAGACAGATATACAACACATCGACAATTGGTTCACGGAATTCGACGCCCTGATGAGCACCCTTGGTATCCAAAAGTGCGATCTTTGGAACTTTGACGAGACCCCCTTACAAATTGGGTGGGTAAATGGTAGCCCGAAGCTCTTTTCTACCCGGATGAAACGAAACACACGGACGACTATCTTTCAACCCGGGAATAAAGAGTCTTTGACGTCTGTCGATGCCGTCAGCGCAGCTGGGAGGTCAATTCCTTCGTTCCTGATACTCACGGCGAAGACGTTATTAGAGGAATATACGCGTGCTGATATTGACGAGCGTGTTGTTCTCACATTCACAGATACGGGTTATAATAACTCTCATCGAGCTATCCAGTGGCTGCAACACTTTAACCGCTGTTCCTTTGCCGCCAGCGAGACCTTTGCCGGATCTTCTATTGAGGAGTGGTTTGGCTACCCAACAACTATCACGAAGTCCCAGTTTGACGAGGAATATGCGTTCAAACCTCGTTACCAAGTCAAGAAGGCTCCGACCTCATACCGGCTCCTGCTGATGGACTCCTTTTCCGCTCATGAGAATCCTGAATTTATATGGTATTGTGGAATGTTCGATATTATCCCGTACCGCCTCCCAAGTCACCTGAGTCATCGTCTGCAACCTCTTGACGTTGGCGTCTATCAACACCTTAAAAATGAACAGAAATGCGCTCTCAGGGATTTCATGATAGCCGGCAGTATCCAGATCTCTCGATTCGACTTTCTGAACCAGTGGAATCGTATGTATACAGCCGCCTTTAAGGCCTGTCATATATACGTTGGCTTTGAGAAGTCAGGCATCTTCCCTATCAACCGAGAAGTCATCCTAGGCCCGCTCCGCCGGCACGCTGAAGAGCGAGAGAAGCCTCTATTCCCAGTGACATTAAATAGGGATAAGGTGACCCCGAGGAGAGTCAAAAAGCAACTCTCTGATCGCTCTGTTCAAAGGTCTATATCCCTCCTTGACACACCAACGCGGAAGGTTATCCGGAACGCTGAAGCGTGTGTTGATCTCTATTGTGATGCAAAAGTCACATGAGAATGTCATCACGTTACAGAAGGAACGTATACGACTCGAGGGACGCCGCGCACGAAGTCGTCGCCAAATTAAGGGCGTAAAAGATGGTGCTTTTACTGTAGGAGAATTAAAGCGTATGGTTGAAGCACGAGAGCGAGAGCAGCGGAGACTGGACTCTAATAGGCTGACTCGGCAGCAGAATAATGTCCTCCAGAACCTTCGTGACGATGGCCGGCCGCGCCTCCGTGGCGGCGCGGCCGTGAAAGCGAAGCGGGAAAAGGCCGCCACAGAAGCCGCCGCGATGGCCTCACAGGAGGCCAATCGCCAGAGAATAATGTCTGAGACAGAAAAGGAGACCTTAGAGAATCGCAGGCGCCTTTGGATTGAAGCTGACGAGGAAAAACGGGACTTCCAGCATCGAATTTGGGGTCGGCATGTTCTTGAAGCTATTCCCGAGGCCGCCGACTATTTGGCCGGCCTTGACAAGGCTGTAGCCTTGCGAGAGGTGGCAGCCTTGCAAGGTCAGCTAGATAACATACCTGAAGATGTGCTCTCGGTATCATCAGGAGACTTGACGCCGCTGTTGCCCGGCAACGAGGAGGAGGATTGTGACGATATTGAGGTCATCATGAACACACAGATCGAGGGATTCACACAAGCCGCTTTGACGGCCGGAAGAGGGGATTATTCGCCTGAAAATAGCGATCAAGATGATGATCTATCACACCGAGAAGATTGGAGCGGATTCGGCTATGATCGCGTGCCTAATAACTACTCGGATGACGAGAGGGTCGAGGCGTGCATTGTGGTGGCCGGGATGACAATTCCCGTGCCGCCGTCGCGGGCCCGAGACTAGGCATCACATTCACTTACACACAACAATGTGGGAATAGCCTCAAGAAGGCTCAAATTGACAGAATCAATTGATAAGATTAAGCGCTATTCATTGATTGTATTCTTATTAAAATTGGACTTCAATTCGTGGAGAAAGGAGGCAATTACGGTGCGCAAGGCGGTTACAGCAGTGACGCAGTTACAGGTTGTGATGCCCCCTCTGTGATGAACAGAGGGGCGGCCTATCATTAGTCAGCCCCCTGGGGACTGGGCAGTAAGATTTAAGCGTACTTGGGATCAATACTCGTCAAATAAGTGTCCTCCCGCAGCCAATAACTTCTGCCCTGTATGATACCAGGCAATCCTTGTCTTTCTGTGCTAGCAGTGTTGAATTATGCTAAGAAATGTTAGTTAACCGGATTGCGCCACTACTGCTATATGAATCACGCCTTCGATTAGTTCCTGAAACACCTCCTTGACGTAGGAATAAAGACAATCATTCGCATGGAAGGCGGTAGTTAAGCCCCCGAGCTTGCGGGAAAGAATCTTCAAGTGGCTAGCAGAGGAATCCCGAGGACGAGGTGGCCCTGTACAAGAAGAAAGCCCCATCAACTTGAACCCAACGAGCGTGCACGGACAAAAATGATGTAATTTCATGAAGATAAAATGGACTGGGGGTTCTGCGCTCGGACGAAAAGTGTGTAATTTATTAAAATACAAGCATTCCTTTGTACAGGTAGGTAAAATAAGATATTAAGGGTGTCTCGATTCGACTCGCCAAATTACCGTCTCTTGGAGTGTTATCCAAATAGCTTGTGAATTCTAATCGGGTTTTCTGTGTGAGAGAAGGCGGCAAAGCTTCTATCTGTTGAGGGACGCAAATCTGAAATCTGATGTCGCCGTGGGCTGAGACCAGTAGCTTCTGAAGCCGTCTCCGAGCGCGTTTGGCGATGATATCTTGCTTCGCTTTTTCTTCTGGTGTATCGTACTTCCGAGGCCGCCTACGCTTTCTTGTTACTTCGGGCATGATAACGGACGGGATATAAAAGGATGTAGTATGTGTTGGAAATCCGAGGATCCCCCTTCCTTTTAGGATTCAGACTAGCAGTCTGAAAGTCCTAGATTTAGAGTTCAAAGTCCTAGATGGAATCATTCAGAGATATAAATTTGAGAAGAACTCTTATATCAATATTAATAATATAATCAAGTTCAAAAAAAAAACATCTTCACCCAGCACAGCTGCGCAATACAAACAACAGTATGTTCGTTTTCTAGGAAATGAGCCTTCTCCTGAATTGACCGTGAAATCCTGATTAGGCTAGTGGGTGACCGCTTAAATCGAAAGACGTTAGTGCATGACTGCTAAAATCTGATTCGTCCGTCCAAGATGCGCTAAGGCTTTAAAAGGCTAGGTCAGTGACCGCAAAACTCAAAAGAGTAATTTCTGCTGACCTGATCGTTTTATTTAGTACGTACATCACGGGGTGTAGAATATTCCACTCCCTCAGGCTCTCTGCACCTGTGATTCCTCACCCAACACAGCCGGACAACATCACACCCATGGATCTCGACCACTTTACCCAAGAGGCCAAGGACAAGTAATATCGCCTAGACACTTTCAAATACTGCCAGGTCTTTGTCATAGACATCACAGATGTTCGCGGTCCCAACGTTTGCACACATCGGACGTCCGGGAAGCAAGCATTCAATGCTGCCGCTGACAACTGCGCATTCTTCAAGTTCTGCATCTCTACTATCAAGGCTCCGCTTCCAAACAAAGATGTTCTATCGAGCGAGTCGGTCACCCAAGATATCGCTGAGACGGCGACGCTAGCTCTCAAAGTACGGCATCGACGTTCTGAAAAATCGGATACACTTTATTTCATGGCCGGTTGGGAGATAGACGGCGCTGATGACGACCTAGGCATGCATGATGAGTTCTTCAGTCTGAGTCCTAGTAAAAGCAAGTTCCCAGGCCTGATGTCTCCTCATACCTAACACGTACAGATACATCTAGTATGAGATTCGCAGAGCATCCTTTTCACCCCGTCGTCAACTCTGAGGAAGCCTTCCGGAAAACCAGCACTTTACTACAGGAATGCTTGGCTTCCCATGCTGAATGTCCAAAGCCAAGTCATATAAATCCCCCCTCGCGACTGATCGAGGTTGGGAAAGACTTGCAAATAATACGACTTGTCTCGATTGCAAAGATGGCTACTCCGACATGGGCAGCTCTCACTTACTGCTGGGGAGGTCCTCAAAAGATAAAAACGACAACCCAGAACGTGACTGCTCGTTACAGCGGCTTCCTCCTCTCCGACCTACCTCTAACTATCCGTGACGCCCTATCCGTCTGTCGCAGGCTGGCTATTTCCCATATCTGGATAGACTCGCTGTGCATCATCCAAGACGACCAGAACGACAAAGCCCCAGAACTTGCCAAGATGCCCGAGATCTATCAAGGAGCACTCGTGACAATTTCTGCCTCTTGTGCTTTAGCCTGCACTGAAGGCTTCCTCCACGACCGCTCGCCATACCTTCCCGGTGTGGCATTCCCACTCAAGAACCAAGACAATTACGACATCGCACAGGTCATCAGCATAGACGGATTCAAGGAGGAGCCTATCGATGCGAGAGCGTGGACCTTTCAGGAACAGGTTCTCTCGAAAAGAGTTTTGGAGTATGGGACACAGGAGAACGAGTTTCTATGCAGAAGGTCCAGAAAAGAGGAACGATTTCGGTTATGCCCAGACTCAGCCTCGCCTCGGGAGTATCTCCTGACAGATCAGTTGGTGGACCAAGTGAGCCAGTATTCCTCGAGAAGCTTGACCTTTCAGCACGACACGCTCAACGCCATAGCAGGCGCCGCAAGCCGCTTTGCTGAGGCTAGCGGCCTACCGCCGACAGAATACATTGTTGGACTATGGAGGCCCATGCTCATATCAGGTCTACTATGGCACACCGCAGGCCATGAGGCTCAGAAAGAGAACAACACTTGGATCGCACCGTCATGGTCATGGGCTTCTGTCCAGGGCCAGGTCCGATGGGAACATTCCGTCCGCGAGTCCGATGCTACAGCCCAAGTCCTATTGACGGACATTAAAGTTAGGAATGAGTTACTCCCCTTTGGCTCCGTTGAGAGTGGCAGAATTAGTTTGAAGGGGCGTCTCACGCAAATCACCCGGCATTCTCCAGGCTACTCAAGACTCACATTCCCGCATGGGCCGTCGGCAGAACATGAAGTGGTTCTTGGGACCGATAGTAACAAGAGAGAGAGCGTGGCTGCAGAGCTGACGCTGTGGCTCCTGTAACTTACTTCTCAACTCCAGATCCAGCAAGGCCGGCACTCAGGTCGATGGGAGCGGAGACGAATGGGGCTGATCCTCAGGTCGAGTGGAAACAAAAACGAGTTTGAAAGAGTCGGCATGTATAGAGAGGGCTTTCCGCTTTGTGAAGGGGAGAGTGAGGCCTTTTCTAGCGGATGCAAGCGTTGTGGGACCATATCTGAATCAGGGGATGTCGTGGTAGATCTCGTTTAAATCAGTTAGAATAAATCTGTGTGCAGCTACCTTGTACAGTACGCAGCATGCTAGCGGTAAGACAATGGTAGAAACTAAAGACAATATAATAAACTAAGAGATGTTTCAAAACTACACGCCTCGTGGGAGAGCAGGAAAGCTTAAACTCGTCAGTGTCCCTCCCATTGACACCCCTTGTCCGTCTCGCCCCCATCTCGGTTCATTCCCTTCTCATGACACCACGCACTCCCTTTCCGGCATTCCAGGTCCTAACTTTGTGTGTCTTTCAAGGCTGTCCTCCTTCAGGCGAAACAGCCCACCAATGTCAGTATTGGAGAGAAGATTGCAGTCCCCATGGTGACCTTTGTCTTTGTATCCAACCTTTTGACAGGTCTATCGATATCAAATATTAGCAAAGCTCACCCTCAATTCTTCCGATACGGAGTCTCTTACCTCATTGCAGTAGAAGAAGAAGCCACACTTGGTACATGACCGCAGTGAGGCTGATTTCTTGTTACAGCCATAGCAGATCCTCATCCCATCGACAATCGATGAATAAATCTGCACTTTGTCACTCAGCAAGAGCAATTCCTCAAGATCCATAGGAAATGTCTGTTTCACATAAATGTTAGCATTATCATGAGAAAAGTTCCACCAGGGGTTGTAATCCAGAAATACCTTCAAAACCTTGAGCTCCTCGACGACAATACCAGGCGTTCCGTTCAAAACTCCGTCCTTCTCGGGGAAAAGGACCACAACCGTATTTCCTTCCTCTAACAACGAACGGTCCAGCTTATCTTCAAACTCGGCGGTGCGGAGAGAAACCGGGACCCTTTTGTAGTTTTTGTCCTCGACAACAAGTTTCAGGTTGGCACCTGAGCGCAGGGAGAGAATCTCGCCCAGGAAAGCCCAATGCTTCTTTAGCTGTTTATAAAACCAATCTGTAGCCTCAAAGAACTCAGTTTCGACTTCGTGGTTTCCAGGCAGATCCTTGAAGGCAGGAAAGGTTAACGCGCAGCGCAGGTCAGCGAATTGCAACTCACGGGGTTTCTGCTGTTGCCAGAGCCAACACTCAAAGTCATGTCTAGAAAATCATCTTGGGGCATCTTGAATATTAGACTTCCACTTTGACGTGATTCCATGAGACAAGTGTAGATATGGATGGTAGGGCAGCTGCCGTAACTTGTCGACCATGGAACTGTCGTCCCCTTCCACAATTCTTCGGCTGTACAGTGCTCGATCAGCAAAGACCTTGGCCCTAGCCATATCTCCTTGGGCGATGGTGACATAAAAGGCATCGAAGTAGGCCCTGGGGATGCTTACATCGCCAATGCCCTCGGCAATGAGGAGCTTCAACATTCGCTCCACATTGCGGAGGGTATTGAGGGGTTTCAAAAGGCCCGCCAGCGGACTGCCGATTTGATGGTCGAGTTTCTGAATCTGTTCTAGCCCGGCGTTACTCAACTTGCGCTTAGCAACTGGCAGGGAGCAGAGAGAGCATGAGCAGCGAAAGTTGAAGTGAAGTTGAAGTGAGATTGGATGGCGTGCTGCCGGGTCTCGTAGGCTGCGCGTTTTGCCAAGTAGGTGATGGTGATCTCTTCTCCTTCTTCAATGTCGTAACATGCGTGTATGGTTAGTTTGTTGATGTTCTCGTTCCAGCTTTCTTGGGCGTTTGGGTGACAACCATGATTGATACGCGATGCATGCAGGAAGATGCCGCCTTCAGTTGCATTCGGGCCCAAAGGCAGAGCGTTGGTGCAAAAGATCCCAACCTCAGGGGCCTCTCCTTCAAATGAGTTCTTCAAATTGTGATAGGCCTTCTGCTGATCTACGGGAAGCGACAGAAGCTTGCTAGTGATCAACTGCCGAATCCGATCTTTGGAGGTGACTTTTCGGGGCACCTGGATCAGGGGCGCTTCAGAGAGAATTCGGGTGCCTTTAGGGACCTTGTCGGCTGCTACGACGCCATAGTCCTTGTCGGGCACGTCCCTAATGATGTAAAGAGAGTTTCTATAAAGCGTGTTGACCATTTTTGTACCCTGCACGGAAGAATTGTTGAGGAGACGGTTTCTTTCGTCAGGGCCGTGAATTTGATAAGAGTTGACTTTCCACAGAGAGGATTATGAGAGTGGGAACAGGTGGCTGATTCCTCTTTCTTATGGCCATGAGTATAGGAGAAACAAAGAAACGATTTCGTTTGTCGGCCTCACACAAAGCTTTTGTTATTTACTGAGCATCATACCCACTCTAAAGCGAGCATCAGGCGCTATAATCAAGAACATGTTATCGGTACCAGACGAGAATAAAACTCAGCCATAGAACAGTACTCTTGTTCCTCACCAAGGGACCAGTGTTCAGGGAGACATCTCTAAGCACAAACCTTTTATAGTCAAATATGGACATTCGTATATGTATCCAAGAGCATACTACTCTAAGCCAGCACTTGCCTCTACCAGGCGCGCGACTCAAGAAAGGGAACGTCAAAAAGAGCGGTGTCAACCGCTGTGCAAGCAATATATACAAGTAAAATATCCGGGGCTCCTTTCCAGACTTTTCGTGTTCCGCGCTCACTCATCTCTCTTGTGCGCTGAGAGCTCCCATTCGATACATCCATAGTCTCCATTGTCAATGTACTTGCCGCCCAGACTCTCGCCGTTGCCAATCACGTCGCAGCTGGCAAGCGTGCCGAGAGACTTGATACAGTATTCCTTCCACTGCATTTTGTCCATCTTGGTCTCGTCCTTACATCCGTCTTGGTTGATTTTGACACGGCTCACCCCAAAGTCTATCGAGATGCCGTTTTCGAGGAAATAGGTGCCCGCCTGGGCGTAGTTGGGGTCAGGGGGGTCACCGCCACACATGCCCTCGATGGCCTTGTCTTGGTCGTCTCTCTGGGGTACTTGGTGATTTCGCTCTCGGCGTCTGCGGCATCGTAGTAGCAGCGACAATCCTCGTCGTCGCCTTCTCCGGCCTCGAGAGTGGGCACGGCTGTGGCGCACGTCTCGGCAGGGTCGGTGTTGGTCGGCGTGGCGATTTCGAGGCACGTGCAAACTCCAGCGGCAGTCATGGCGTTGAGGTTGAGGCAGACAGGGTCATTACCGTTCTCGCACTCGATGTCACAATCGCTGTCCTCCATGCAGGAAGCTCCCTCGGTCGTAGCTGCGGGCTCCTCCTCGGTCGTGGTTGTGGCCGTGGCCGTGGGCAACCCGAAGCTGATACAGGACGTGGATGTCACACACAAGCCGCCCAGACACTGGGAGATCTCGGTGCTGGATACGCAATCGAAGATACCAGTGAGAGTGGGTATGGGAGGCAGCGTGAAGTCACCCGAGGCCGCCTCGGAAGCAGCCGACGACGTCTCGGTGGAGGTCTCGGAAGCCGATGTCTCGGACGAGGTTGTATCCTCATCGTCAGGGTTGTCCAGAGGACACTCCTCTCTCTTCTGGTTCCCCTCGCGGACCAGAACCTGCGAAGTCATGGGACGCCATTTGTCCTTCCGGCCACTGATAGGACCACCTTCGAACCAAGCTCGCCATTCGGCCCATCCTCTACACGTCTTTGCCGGGTGGTACTGGACCAGGGCCTTTCCGCGAGAGGTTGTCTGGTCTACGTCACCAAGGATGTCGATCTGTTCCTCCAAGGGCAGTGTCCCCTTTTGACGTTTCGCCTCCAGCTCATTGTTCAGCACCATAGGCGCGTATTTGATGACGTCGACGGGGGTATCTGCGCCCAATATCGTTCTGATGTCACCCATGAGTGTATTGATGAGATCGCCATACTTGAGGTCCCCGTTTGTGTTCGGATCCTTTTGTGGATTGCCCTTATGCGGGTTGAATCTGTTATTTTGCAACTGCTGATCTGTATAGTAAGCGTGGTAGTTGCTGGTCTGTCCGGGGCTGGCATCGAATCGAGGCCATGGCCGGTAGTAAGGGGCCATGATAAAGACACGAGTGCCCAACGCCTTCGCGTTTTTGTTCTCATCACCAAACATGACACCCTCGTCGCCGTTATGGGGACTGTTTACGAGGTCGGCGAGAGCGAACGGGTGGTACAGGTCGCCTCTGCCGTTGCCGAAATAGAGGCTAGCCATTGGCTCCTGGTAAGCCTCGTAACTGTTGAATTTGTTCTCCCATATATGGCTGGCCCATGCGCCACGTTCTGATGCCACGACTATAGCTGCACATCCCCACAGCCCTTGGACAGCGAGACTGGCAGTTTTGCTCCCGAAGAGGATGTAGTTGGACGTGGTCGCGTCGGTGGGGTCAAGGGGGAACCAGACGAGTTGGGGCGTGAATGGGTCAGGGACGTAGCGCTTCTGGTACGCATCACGAACCATGCTGATGACTAGCTCTTTCTGCCTGTCCGGCAAGGTCGCACCCTCAAAGTCGGTGGGTTCGAGCCATTCTCCGTTGCTTGGGTCTCCGCGCTTGGTCAGGTTTGAGACGGGCTCTTCGTCCAAGGACCTCTTCTGCGGGAGTGAGGCACATGATGATGCACCGCAGATCTCAGGGTCACAAGTTGGCTGTGTATCCTCTTCCTCTGTAGCCGTCGTGGTGGTTGTGGTTGCCGAGTTGGTGACGCTGCAGCCTGTGACGGTTGTCCAAGCACTGGTTGAACATCCGGTGGCAGGCTCGGTGTTGGTTCCTGTTGAGAGTCAGTATCAGTACTCTCCTTTACTCTTTGGATAGAGGATCGTGATTATCAACTATACTGACCTGTGACGGAGCAAAAGACACTCTCATATGTGGCGACGACCGACGTGCAAGATGAAACCTCGTCAGTTGAGCTGGGATCGTCGTCGTCGTCGTCATCATCGTCGTCGTCGTTATCGTCAGAGCAATCTCCAATCTTGGCTCCAAAGATTTCGACACAGAATTCAGGGGTATCGATCTTGACGTTAGGGGGGCAGCCCCAGCAGACTTCAGGTGGACCTCCAGTAGGGATGATGACTGTTTACCTTGGTTAGTCGTGACCCAATAGACAAACAGTGGTACTTACTTGGCACAACAGTTGCGTGGTCACTTCCAGGAGAAGTAGTCGTGATCATGACAGGGGAAGTGTATGTAGTATCGACAGGAGAGAGGGTAGCTCCAGGAGGCAACGTGGTAAACGTCGGGATGTCCGTTGTTGTCCCGTCTGGCGGCTGAGTGGTAGGACCTTCAGTCGGGATGGTAGAAGGAGCCCCAGGAGCCTCGGTGGTCTGGTCTCCCGGGCTGGCGGTGGTGGGCTCTCCAGTGGGCTCTCCAGTGGGCTCGGTGGTAGCCTCTCCTGGGGTGTGCGTTGTGGGCTCGCCAGTACGCTCGAAAGCACCGCTGGACTCGGATGATTCTCCAGATGCGGTGGTCTCTGTAGCGGCTTCATCCGTTGTTACGGGATTGGTGTTGCCGTTCTCATCAGTAGTAACGGGCACCGTGTTTCCGGCTTCATCAGTTGTGACAGGAACCGTATTTCCAGCCTCGTCTGTAGTGGCTGGAATAGTATTGCCAGCCTCATCCGTTGTAACAGGAATGGTGTTGCCAGCTTCATCCGTGGTGACGGGAAGCGTGTTGCTGTCAGTTGGGAACGGGATAGTATGGCCTGCCTCATCGGTCGTCACTGGGACCGTATTTCCGGCCTCATCAGTGGTCACTGGAATGGTGTTGCCGGCCTCGTCAGTTGTGACAGGAACAGTGTTGCCCGCTTCGTCGGTCGTAACTGGGATAGTGTTTCCAGCTTCATCAGTGGTCACAGGCACGGTATTTCCAGCCTCATCTGTAGTTACCGGGATGGTGTTGCCCGCTTCATCAGTGGTAACAGGAACTCCAGTGGCATCAGTAACTGGGATAGTGTTTCCAGCCTCATCCGTCGTGGCAGCAGTGTTGCCGCCCTCGGTGTTGGCAGGGACCGTGTTGCCGGCTTCATCAGTCGTGACTGGAATCGTGTTGCCCGCCTCATCGGTAGTGACAGGGATAGTGCTGCCGGCAGTATCAGTCGAAACGGGGGTGCCAGGCCCATCAGTAACAGGAATAGTATTGCCAGCTTCATCAGTAGTGGCAGGAACACCAGTAGCGTCGGTAACGGAAATGGTATTTCCAGCCTCGTCGGTCGTGACAGCGGGAATGGTGTTACCAGCTTCGTCAGTACTGACCGGGATGGTGTTTCCAGCCTCATCGGTGGTGACGGGAAGTTCAGTAGCATCAGTGACGGGATTCGTGTTGCCAGCTTCATCGGTGGTCACAGCAGGAACCGTGTTGCCGGCTTCATCAGTAGTAACAGGAATAGTGTTGCCAGCCTCGTCTGTGGTGACAGGAACTTCAGTAGCATCGGTGTTAACGGGAATGGTGTTTCCGGCTTCATCCGTAGTGACGGGTCGCCCAGTGCTATCCGTGTGGACGGGGATCGTGTTACCGGCCTCGTCAGTCGTCACTGGGATAGTGTTGCCAGCCTCGTCAGTTGTGTGGTCTCCGGGAGTGCCAGCACTGGTGCCTTGTCCAGGTACATCAGTAGACTCGCTCAAGGTAGTAGTCTAGGATGAAAAGGTCAGCCTGTGATTCGATGGGTGCAATAAATGACACGTAGTGTAGCACTGGGCTTGAAACACCAGGACTGTTCCGTAGCGCCAAATTCAATAGCACAGAATAAGAAAACAACACAACTCACAGTGGAATCTTCAGGTGCAGCAGTTGTGACGCAAACACCATCCTGGTCGACGTAGCCGTACTTACAGCCGTCAGGCGGGCCGTACGGGCCAGTGGTCTGGGCTTCAGGGAGCGTAGTGGAAGGCTTGGGCCTGCAAGCAGCTGCATTTGCAAGGCCGAGCGCCAGGGCCAGCAGCAGAAAACGAAGTGCCACCATGATGGTAGGCGATGAAAAGAATGACGTCTCACGGGGGAGGGAATTGTGGTGATGAACGGCTGGAAGCTTGCAAGACCATGGCTACTATATAGTCTCTTGTTCAACGTGAGGAAACATATCAAGTGTCTCCGCCCCCATGCCTCATTCTCCAGCCTCAACCCTGTCGCCGGCATGATGAGGGATTAACGGCCTGAACCAACTTGGTATCCGATCACTAGGTATGGGATGAGAAAGCAGCCCGCGCAGCAGCTGAGAATTAGCTACACGCAGCATGCAGCACCCGCTACATTACAGGACGAACGCTGCTACAGGATGCCAGTACGTGATTGGCGTGTTGGTTGTGCTGCACTCAAGGTTAAGCACTGGCTCTAAACTCGGAGGGAACAGGGCTTGGCCTGTGCCGACACGAGCTGGAGCTGCAGCTGAATCCTCCCTGCACTGCCTTTTTCCTTTAATCTTTTCCAACATGCTATTCTGTTGGCGCTAGCCACCGAGTTGCATGCAGTCCATGTGGTCGGCCCGAGCCATACCTTGCTCTGTGGACTGCCGTCGGCTGTAAGCGAGCGGATGCCCGTCAACGATGCTTGTTGATTCCGATGGAAGGAATTTAGAAGTCCAAGGGTTACCTCTGGTAGTCGCCCGATATAGCCAAGTTCTCGTCTAGTTTCTTTGATGGCCCGGGGGCGCATCACTTGACAACGTGCCATACTTGGGCATTGTAGAGGGAGCTCTACCCACTCTACCCGGTAGGGTAGAGGAGGTATCTCCTCTACTCTACCCAGGTAGAGTAGAGTAGAAGTGGGTAGAGCTACCCACTCTACCCACTCCTGATTGGTCAATTAGATCTTATCATTTGATAAGATTGTAAGATTGTGGATGCTGAAGTCCTTGAGGAGTCGTCTAGTTTTATCCCCTTCCCTGCCTCTTGTCACGAGGGTCATACGATTGATCAAACCGGCTGCCCGGAGGTCCGGACTTCCAGTCAGAGGTTGGTATCAACTGTGTCTCCCAAAAAGCAAGTTCTGTAACACAGAGGCCCTGGAGGTCATTGAACTCATATATAAAAGACCGACCCTGTTACAGTCCTTAGATAGAAATCAAGAGCTTCCTATGACTTCCTTTGCACCCTGCTAGTGAATGTGACACCTCTTACTACTGGCATCCACACGAAGATATTGTTTTATACCAATCTTTATTATATACATCTCTAACCATGTCTTTCTCACAGGATTCATTATCCTTTACCGTCCCTACAACGCCCTCCACGCCGAACCTCCCCTTGCCGGCGCCCAGTGTTGCTTCCAGTGCTCCTCCGAGTATTGCCTCGATTCCCACCCAGAAACTTTCAATCTGGACCTTCTTTCGATATGCCAGAGGTTCGGAGCCCGAATTCAGGCCAAAAGAGAGATCTGATCGAAGGGGGAAGTCCTCAAATAAACGCCTACATTACTGCATCGCCTGTTGGGATAATAAGAAGAAGAGTTGGAGTACAATATACACATCAGGAGCCCGGGATCATCTTCGTCTCAATCACCCATCTCTGTGGAAGAGATGGCTGGATATGGAAGACCGGCAAACCTCTTCCAAGCCTAAATTAGTGCCTGGCCAGCAGGTCATGAATTCTTTTTTGTTTCAAAAGGATGAGGCTTCGAGAGAACTGGTCCTCCGAGAGGCTTATGATCGGCCGCGACATCTCCAGGCGTTGCTAGCACTCTGTGCCAGAAGGAGGCTTCCTCTCAATGCTATTGAGTGGCCAGAACTCCATGATCTCCTCCTCTCTGCTAATCCAGAGATCTCGGATCTTGCACAGTTTAGCAGAAGAACATTCACTCGTGCCCTGGTTCTCAACTACGAGAGATATCGTCAAATACTCCAGAACAATATCCAGGAAGCTATTGGGGATATCCATATATCAACAGATATGTGGACATCTCCAGCTCGAAAGGCATACCTCTGCATCTGTGTTAGGTGGATCTCCCAGGATTACCAGTTCAAACACGGGATGCTAGCACTCCCACAGGTGCTCTTTAGCCACTCTGGAGAGATCCAGGCAGCTATCATCCTCCGCACCCTTAAATCATTCGGGATAACAACTAAACTCGGCTATCACACTGGAGATAACGCCACTTCAAATGATACTCTACTCATAGAGCTCTCTCGGTCTCTAAAACTTGAATTTGGGGTTTGTATACACTAGCTTTTAGATGGGTATTCACTTATATCGAACAGATTGATTATGATCCAACTACGCACCGCATCCGCTGCCTTGATCATATTCTTAACCTTGCCCTTCAAGCCTTTCTCCTTGCCACCTCAAAAGAAGCACTCAAAGCTGCTCTTGCGGCTATTGAAGAGACGGAAGACACCGACCCTTACGAGCTATTCTCCGCCTATCTTGATGTACCGGTTGTTGAGGATAATCCGGCCTCAATAAGAGCTCATGAACAAGCCCAGAGAAGAGGGGGTAAAGTTAAAGCGAAGCATAAAGGTTTCGAAGGCTGGGGTGCTACTACTGCGCTCCAGAAGCTTCATAACCTAGCTGTATGGCTTCGAAACAGCTCTATCCATCATGACCGATGGATAGAGGCTGTCGGCATTACATTAGGGATTGATAACGACACTCGATGGTCCTCATGGTATCATCTCATCAAGCGTACGACACGCAAGGAGCGAGAGATTAAGGACTTCATTGATAAACACCCTGAATGCGATAACTTTCGACTCAATGGTGTTGAGTGGGATACACTTAAGCGTACGGAGAGGTTTCTCTCTGTATTTGCTAGTGGTACGCTATGGATTGAAGGCAGTGAGGCTTCATTATCCCAGAGCCTTACCCTGATGGATGCTATCCTCACCTTCTTTGAGGATCAGAAGGTTTATCCTATTTCATCAAAACAATGCTTAAAGCTGATGTTTTATAGGCGCTATATAAATCAGGCCCAGAGAAGGACCTCCGCATGGTTCATTCTATTGAGATGGGCTGGTTTATCCTTGATAAATACTATGCCCTCGTTGAGTCAACGCCAGTATACGCCGCCGCGATGCTTCTCGATCCCTCGAAGCGGAAGCATTATCTTTTTCAGAACTGGCCTGAAGAGTGGCATCAGAAGACTATTGATGCTGCTTATTCGATCTGGCAGAAGGAATACGCGCATCTCCCTCATGAATCACTCCCTGCTGCTGCTGCTGATATCGATACGTCTCATCCATCCTCGAAGAAGAGGGTAGAGAATGAATTAGACCGGCTGAAACGTCGTCTAAGAGTTCAACCTACTTCGCAAGAGGATGAAGATACGTTTATGGCGTTTATTGAAGATAAAACTATCGATCTTGATGCTCTAAAGATAACTCCTCTTCAGTGGTGGTTAGTTCCAGAGCAGCGCCGGCGCTATCCTCGTCTCCACCGTATGGCCATCAATATCCTCTCAATCGCACCCTCATCCGCTGAACCAGAACAACAATTCTCGGGCGCACGCCGTACACAGAGCTGGGATAGGCTTAGGTTATCGCCAGAGAACCTGCAGAGGTTAGAGTGCATGGGCAACTGGTTTGCGAGGAAGCTCATCTCTTCGGAGGAGCTGCTAGCGATGATGGTAGAGGTTGTGGAGATGGATGATGAGATGAATATTGATTTCGAGGAGGAGGATTGGGATGTATAATATAAAGTGGCATATTTCGAAGAATTGAGCATATATACAGCATCTACCTTCCCTACCTACCTTATGGTCTACCCACCAATCTACCCACTACCGGCACTCTACCCACTACTCTACCCACTCTACCCGGGTAGGGTAGAGGAGACCACTCCTCTACCTGGGTAGGGTAGAGAAGTGGGTAGAGCTCCCTCTACTCTACAATGCCCAAGTATGCAACGTGCCATTGGCAGCGGGCGCACTCTCCACACTTCATCAAACACGCCGATCATCCGGAGAAGATCATGTTTCGAGTTGAATAAACGTATGGCATGTCGGGAAACGCTAAACGAACTGTGCAGGCGGACAGTTCGCGAGGGTGCACAAGCTGATCCGATGCCTTTCACACAATCTCCCCATTCACCAAAGCCGGCTCAGCTCAAAAGAAGATCATGTTTCAAGTTGAATGCCGCAGAGTATGCCCAGAAGGGTTAAACAATGTCTGTAGGGCAGTGCTGACCGCATGTATTGTGGACCGCAGCAAACTCTGAGCAGGGAACAGGTGATTCTTGCATGAATGTGAATATGCAGGTACTGGGTGGATTTGGGCCTAGGGCGTTTCAGATAGGACATAGCCAAGGCCAAATATCCAGGGTTCAACCTGTCTCATCACTCGGGTCACTGCATGCGCATACTTAACAAGGCCGACAATGCAGACACTGCCTTGACCTTCTTCCGCTTTTCCTGCGTGATTACAGCCCAGATAAACCCTACATCGCCTCCGAAGGCCCAGTCGCTGTCTCCACCCCCAACTGGTCTATCCGAAACACCACCATGGATGACCTCGGCAACATCCGCGACCACATCGCCAGGATGGAGCTGGCAAACGCCAACCGGCGCCGTGCGGAGAGGAAGATAGCCGCATATCCGCCCCAGCCAGGCTTGGCATCTCAAGATGACCGTGACCTTCCAGCACTGCCGCCTCGCCTGCCCAGGCCCGAGTACTCCACCAACGCCAATGTCATCAGCCAGACCGACCCGCGGGAGTTGGGGTTTTACGTTGCATGCGCCCAAGGCTGGCTGCCCCAGGTCGAATCCTATCTTCAAGATTGCAACCCGACCCAGGCAGTGTGCCAGTACGGTCTTGAGAAGGCTTCCTTCGGGAATCAACCCGCCGTCGCTCGGTGCCTACTGAAGCATGGGACCATCCTGCACGACAATGTCTTTTTACGGTCTTGGACCGAGCCGGCGAAGTATCGGGGCGGCCAGGGAAAGGTGGTGACCCTCTTTGACAAAGGCAGAGAAGTCTCGATACCACTGCTTGAGGTATTTCTCGACTTTGGCTGGCATCCCAATCGGCTGTGGACTGGATTCTCCTACAGGGACAACACTCGCAGGGTCAGTCCAATCATTGAGAGCCTCGAAAACAGACCTCTCCTCACATTCCTGCTATCTCACGGCGCAGATCCCATGATCAGCCACCACAACGTCGGCATAGGGGATTCGAAGCCCTTGAGCCGCCGCGCCTCCAGCAGAGTCCTCGGCCATGCCATCCTGACAGGGGACCCCACACTGGTAGCCCTGCTTGTGGCTCACGGTGCGGATCCCGCGTATGCAATGCCGTTACATGAGCTGGTCAAATGGAGGGGAGGGGCCGGCGCCACAGCCTTTTCCGTGCGCCGCCCCATGGCTGAGTTCATTCTCTCATCGGGGATGGCGGGCGTCAACGACATCAAGAATGTTCCCTTTCTGGACATTACTCGACCCTCGAGGATGGAGGATCTTACACCTTTTGCGTTTGCGTGCGCAGGGCAGGATTGGGAGTATGCAGAATGGCTGTTAGAGCACGGAGCTGATCCCAACTTGTTGAATGGCAGAGCCTTCGAGCCCATGTACTTCTCGATACCGCACGATGGGCCGAGTGATCCCCAGGTTGTGAAGGACTTGGTAGACAGGGTCAGCTGAGAGATTCCAGGTAGTAACGAAGAGAGACGAACACTGAAGCATAATCGAAATTCTGAACCCCTAAATTACCCAAAAAATGATTCACCTTGAAACTTTTAGAACGTGGGACACTGACTCTTCGAACAGCTAGCTAGCCATGCGTTCATCAGTGAAATCATACAAGTCCACCCTTCTTGATGATTGACTGATTGGGTCGCTAGTACTGATACATTATAACTCATTTATAGCAGCTAAGCTTAACCATATGCTTACAATGAAGCGGCCCTGGCTGGAATATGGATTCAGGACCTATTCAAGCCCAGCCCGGTCAGGCCTAGAGGTATAAGAACCCTCTCTAGCTGTCTGATCACAGGGGCAAACATCGACTTCTTCATAGACAATATTAATACTTCCTTCTTTCCCTCCTGGCCTACAGTTCAAGCCGACCCCTGGTGAGACCTCGCTGATGTTGGAATAATTGGGAGCTTCCCCCTCACTTCAGGGTCACATCACAAAGTCCTAGATTGAAAGTTGAAAGTCCTAGATGGAATCGCATGGGATATAAACCCCTAGGGAGCTCTCACCATGACAATAATAATAATAACCTTGATTTTATCAATCACACCCAGCATCACTGCGCAATTCAACAACAGTAGATTCTGCAGACACGGCTGTACCAACATAGACTCTTCCGTTGGTTGTGGACGCAATCCATTTCCGGCCACAATGATGTTGCTTGTAATATGGTTCAGAGCTGGTGGGGGTGGCGTCTCAGCTCGATCTGATCGGCTAGCGGCGTTTGCGAGGACACCGAGGCAGCTTGTCGACTCTGTGTGACGTTGCAGCGAGGATGGAGGCCGCAAAGCTTCTATCGGTTGGGGGACATAGACTTGAAATCGGATATCTCCATGCACCGAGGAGCTCCGAAGCCGTCGTCGAGCGCGTTTAGCAATGACATCTTGCCTTGCTTTCTCCTCTGGTGTATCGTACTTTCGAGGTCGCCCACGCTTCTTGGGTGCTTCGGGCATAGTGGTCAAGATGCAGTATTACAATGATTGACCTGGACCGTCTGGAAGTTCCTGCAGCTTGATGAGATGAGCTTGCCCCTGAGTTGACCGCGAAATCTTGATTAGGCTAGTGCGTGACCGCGAAAATCAAATGAAGTTAGTGTGTGACCGCTAAATTCTGGTTGGCTAGAGGTTTTGAGCACTAAGTTCAAAATAGGCTAGCGTAATGACCGCGAAACTCGAAAGGGCAATTTCGACTGACCCGATGGCTTCGTACACAAGGCACATCACGGGGTGTAGAATATGTGACTTGGACGCGAAGAGTGCTTCGTATGTGCTTAACGCGTCTATCAAGTCGCGTCTCCTTACGTAAGTCTTAAGACGAGCTGTAATTGGCTCCCAGAAATTCAACTCTACCCCTGTCGTTTAAATCAACTCTACCCCCTGTAAAGTGGGGCAGAAAAAACATTTCTACTACAATTGAAATTGTCATTGACTACTAGGCTGTCTATGGCAGATCCGGATGGAATGGTAGTCCCAGTATGTTTTATATTGCCTGGGGCGGTCGGTTTTGCCTCCCACGCCTTTACCAAGGAATTACGTTGAAGCCGGAAGGTGGGTGCCTGATGGCGGCCTTGGTTAGTTGATGAAAGGTCATGGATCATTTCTTCATTGAGAGCGAGGAGCGGGAGGAATCAGGACCCAAACAAATCGTAGTCACTAGACATGACCGAAAAGATCTCCTTATTGCAGCTGCACTCCTTTGCACGAATGATCCCCGGCTTCCGTTCGTCAGGGTGTCCTGGGTTCGAGGCTTGAGTACGCTTAGCCTTACACTTATAGTCCCCGGTATCGCGAAGGAGAAAGCTGCGGAAATATGTGGCATTAAGTCGGGACTTGGGAGTAATTTTGCAGAGTTGCTCATTAAGATGATCATGGCATTGGCTCTTCTACAACAGAGTGTAAAGCAGGGCACAAAAACGAATTCTACTATAGTTCTAATAGCCACTGTCTAGTAGGGACGTATTGAGATAGCCGAATGTTTGTGAAGACGCGAGGTATTTAGACCCAGAAGGTTGTAAATATCTATCATGCGTTGGTACTTACCACAGCACTCATTCGCAACAACATCCATGTCCACTCGCCCACACTCATGTCCAAACGACCACCTTCAACAGCAACACTTATACCCGGCTCCAATTTCTGTGAATGGAGACTTTGCGTCTTTCGCCTAGCCATTCCTGCACCATGCCCTTAAAGTCACTTGGACCATACCGGTAAAATATCTCCGACCAGACTCCAGTTCGACCGTACTTCCTATACCTTGGGAGTCCCAAGTCATTGCCAAGCAGGTCCATGTACGACAAGCAGTCAAAAGCCAAATCAGGACATCTAGTACCGGCTCCGCCAGCTTCATGTGGGTGCCTGATCGCGGAGTACTCGTTATGGAGGATGGCTTCGTACCTAACCTTATTATGATTCAAAGTATCCGCAGTCAAGTGAGGCAATTCATCCACGAAAAAGGCAGTAACCCACAAAGCCTGCAGCTGTGCAATCATGGTGGCGTTAAGTGCGAGGTGAGAGCCAATAAAGGCAATGTTGCGCTGCCTCAAAAGTTTTTCGTCTGAAGGCACGAGGAAACGGTAGAGTTGGTAGCCGGAAGAGGTCTTGCTGGGAGATGTGGGTGCTTTGGTGACGGGCATCGCCGTCCCGGGCGGAAGATGTCGGTTTGGAGGGCCTCGAACAGCAGGCAATCGTCTGAAGATCTCTGCGCGAGCCATCTCTGTCATTTTCCGATCTTCGATACTGTTGCTCCGCTGCAGGCCCAATTCTGGCTTTATCTCTTTTGGCAAGAAACGGACAGGAGGCTCTGTGGCCCAGCCAGTGCAACATACGAATGCGTCCACATTCAAATTCTCGCCGTTTGAAAGGTGCACTGTGCCACCCGACAGTGAAGAGACGTTGGCAATATGCACCGTGATCTTGCCCTCGCGGACTAGATCAAACCACGGAGAGGCATAGTTGTGAATGCTCAGTGAGTTGCCCATCCAGAACGGGCTCACCCAGGGCCTCAGCCTCCGTGTTTCGGGGTGGTCATCGTAACGGTGAGCTCTTTGCGCAAAACCTTGAAGCGTGTTCCAGAATTTCGATACCACCACTCGACCAAGACGGGTCCCATGGAGGGCGCTACGGACCCAGCCTACTGTCCCACTCGACTCGCTCCAAATGCAAGGGTCAAACCAGGTGAAGAACCGGGTGGCTGCCAGACGCTGGACCGAGACCTTGAAGGGGGAGAACAACACAGGCCAAACCCAACTCGGGCCGCCACCATTGGGTCGCATGACCATGTGCACATGGGCCCCTGTCTTTGCGGCGAAAAAGCAGGTATCCCATGCGGACTTGTTGCCACCCAGGACGACGACCTTGCGGGCTTTCTCGACCTCGTCAGCGCGATCCCTCAGCTCTTTGGCGTGAAACAAGGGTCTGTTGAAATCTTTCTCTCCTGCAAATTTAGGCATGAAAGGCTCAGAGGTGAGTCCAGTTGCCACCACAAGCTTCTTGGCAACGACGGTTCTTGGTTCGGTCTCTAACTCCGTAGAGACGATCCGCAGGGACCAAGAGCCATCTTCCAAGAGCTCTGCCGTCTCCACCTTTTGCCTCAGTTGGATGCGCGACGTGAGGTAGAAGTGATCCGCGAATTGTGTGAGGTACTCGTGCACAGCCTGACCGGGAATGTGTTGTCCTTCTTTGACGTCGAACCGGCCGGGGGTCATGGGGAAGTCCGAAAACTCATACGTGCCGAGGAGGTTGTTTGTTTTCAAGCCCGGGTAAAGCCTTTCCTTTGCCCAAGTACCCCCAATAGAAGCTGCCCCGTCGAAGATGGCCATGCTTGCATCTGGGCAGACTTCCAGGTATGTCTTTGCCATGGCAAGGCCATGCCAGCCTAGGAAAATTAGCTAGGAAGTGCCAAGGTCTTCCAGAAGAGGACCTTACCTGCGCCAATAATTGCAATGTCTAGTCGCTCCATGGTTTTGTAGACCTTTTCGGGATGATGCTTGTTGAATGAGCTATCCGGATATTGAGCGAAGCAGGACTGTCTTTATAGCCTCTATGTGATATTCAGTGACAAGGAAGCCATTTGTGAGGCCTGAACTGTATATCACGACATGCCACTTCAACTGTGCCTGAACCCGAAGGGAGCGTAATATTGGCCACATGCAACCCAGCGAAGGACGGAATTGGCCATGTTTCCGTGCCGTATCGAAACATTACATTGTGGATGAGAGAGTGGTGCTGATGATGGAGAATCCCAGGGCTCCTGTTGGTTGAAATTCCGTTCGGAACTAATTCCGTGACTTCCGGACTGACGAACAGCCACATACAGGACCTGGCCTTTGATATCACTTGTTCAACTCAAAAGATCCTCTCTGTCGTCGATAAATAACTTCCAGTACCAACTGATTTCAGCATCAAAGTTGAGCTTCCAAAACACCTATTCAGATTGCACCACTCTTGACGCCGTTGATATCCATTGCAACCATGAGCAACGTCAAAAATCTCCCCGCCACGTTCAATGATGAGCGAGAAGAAGTCGACCTGAGCAAATATCCCACGGCAAAGGCCTTGGTGGAAAGAGCCTCTGAGTTCTTTGCCGAAGTTAAGAACTTGTGCGTCAACAATCTCACATGCAGTTACCGCAGACTAATAATTCCAGGACCCCAGGGCAAGACCTCGAAAAGTACTTGAATGAGAACTACGGACCGGGAAACCCTTACTATGAGGACTTCTGCAAGTACGTCCGCCAAGGAATCAAGAACAACGAGGGTTGGTGCGCAACAATCGAGATAGACGGCGCTCGATACCGTCGTTCGAGAGTTAGCCTCCCCAAGCCTGCTACACATCACTTCAGCATCACCACTGTGTTCATGGACAGTCAAGAGGTGTACAAGGGAGAGTATCACTCACATCCTTACGGAGAGATCAACTGTGTCATCCAGATCGATGAGGGAGCTGAGCTCAAGGGGATGAAGGGATGGCAAGGCGCTGGCTGGACAAGCCCTGGTGCAGGCACACACCACTATCCCGAGGTGAGCCGATAAACCTGCCAATTGGAAAGACTTTCGCTGAAATGGCTGATCTAGGTGCGGAAGGGCGCGGTAGTTGCGCTTTACTTCTTGCCGGCTGGGAGGATTAGTTTCGCTGCTACCGAAGACATGCCCCAGCCAATCATGGTTTAGGATGATATGTAACTAACAGTTGCGTTGTCATCTTTCATTGGGACCAGTGGCAGCCAAACACCCGTGTTAGTAGTGTTGGTATCAGAGCGATGACAAAAAGTGTGTATTCAGCATAGCAGGTGTTTTGACAGCAAAATAAGGCATCTGCACGATCTCTCTATCGTAATGATTTTCTCAGGAAATTGTGCTAGGTCTATACTTTTCATATCCAACATAGTAGGCTTCTCCATAAAACCTCTACCTAGACAGGGAGCACAGACTTATAATTAGAGAGGTAGAGGCAAAATCGCTATATCATAGCTGAGGCAGCTAAAGTCTAGAAAGTGTGACAAAGAGCTGTACCACATACGAAGGTGATGGTGGTGATCTGGTAACTATCATGGCGGCCACGTGAGTAACCCATTCCAGGTCGACAAAAGGGGCTAATTCCAAGCAATGGGTCGGGAACCGGTAGCCGACCAAACGGGCCGCAATGACAGGACAAGGCGTGATCGGTCCATGGAAGGATAAGGACACCAATCACGATCATATACAGGCAATCGATATTCCAAGACAGGGCGTAGATTAACCCATCCGAAGCGGTGATATTCTGCGGCGGAGCACGTAAAGTGGGTGGCGACCATCAGCTTGCCAGAGTGCAGATGACAGGGCCTGGGCTAATTGTGTTCCGTATTCCGTATTCCGAAGGTGTACGGTTATTCCGTAGTGGTCCACCCAGTTGAGCGCCGGATTGGGGATCCCTGTGTCGCTGTTCGTCTGGCACCATCAGTGTTCCGACGGGCTTCACATTGAATCGATTTCGTCATTAACAACGGCACAATATTTTAAACGAAGTCGATTAAACGCATTTTAAATGCAAATTCATAGTCAATTTTGAACACTCCCTTGGCCCCAGTCTCCTTCCATGGCCTCAAATATGGATTTCATGCTCTCCATCAGCTGCGCGGCATCGACCGGTTCTTCGAATGGCTGAAGCGGCATAAAAGCGTCTTCGGTGAATTGGAGAAATCCCAGATCAGGCTCAAGAATGTTTTGGGTCTGCTCCAGCACCACGGGGCCTTCGCTATCTTTACCCGCATGCGCAGTCTGGTCCGCGCCCTTAGAGGCCAACCTGTCGCCGAGGGGCCTCAGACCACTGATGAACCTCCACAGCCTCTGAGAAACATATGAGTTCGAGCTCAGGCTCTCGACCAGATCCAGCGCGGCGTGGAACTCGGCTTGAACGGTGCGTGCAAATCTATCCGGGGCCTGCGAAATGGCGAGGAAGATGACGCCCAGCGAGAGGACCAGGAAGTAGTTGAAGCACATCTGCTGGGTAGAGTAGATGTCTGTCGAGCGATGAAGGTTATCTAGCTTCCAAATTACGTCTTTCGCTAGCTGGACAACGCCGTCCGCAACCTGGGAGTGCTCCTGGATAAGCAGCGGTGAATGCAGCACCGACTGATGAAGCAGAATCTTGAGCTGGCACCGCCTGAGGTACAGGAGAATCCGCAGCCGCTTCGTGCCACGCGAGAACTGGTCGTCATTTTTGCCCAGCTGCAATTCTGCTGGCAGTTCGTCCCACCATTTGGTAATGCGAAAGTCGAGATAAGATGCTTCATCCCGCCCTTTGGTCTTGGATCGATCTATCGGAGAGCTGTACGATGCGTACCATACGGCCGACATAATGTAGCTAAACGCAACCATTGCTTTGAGATACGGGACTTGATCATCCTAGGTAAAACGGTTAGTCGAATTCAGTCAGAATCAATCTCGACTTACCGGCTCTGGGTAGTTCTTGTCAATATCTGAGTCCTGAATCACGAATGGTAAACCATTCCCAAAGCTCCATCGCCGATCCAAGGCGTGGATGCACCAAAAGAGACGAACTGCCATCTTACGATCGTGGTCGCTTCTAGGCACCTGTCGAATGAATAGAGATTGATTCAGTCCTATCTCCAAGCACCAGCGCGCAACGAAACCTGTAAGCCGCCAAGCGAGCCGGTCGTTATCCGCCAGGAACTGCCACATTGCCTATGTTTGCCTGTTAGCTAGGTGTTATCGCGGATCCCCTTTCGACGTACCAGGAGAAAGAAAATGACGATGGTTGGAATAGTAACATCCTCCCAGAATTTATCTCTGGTGGAGGATTTGACATCGTCAAAAAGTGCCTTGGCCAGGCTGCCGGGACCACCTGTCTCCGTAATCAAAGCGGTAGCGAACACCAGCTTGACTATTTGCAAGTCGTCCTTTCCGATTATGGCGGTGTCTTTTAACGAGATTCGTGCACATCCATGGCGAAGAAGAATGTCGATAGAGTCGTACAGCGTTTTGACGTTGTCTCGAATCGTGGCCATGTCGAGAAATGGATGTGAAATGTTGATCTCCTCTTCGTAGACATTGCAAAGCCGCATAGCCTCCATGCGGTCGATTAACCAAATTGGGTCAACAAAAGGTTCGTCTGGGCGCGCAAACTGGGGCGCTGGTGACGCCAGGCGACTAGAATTCGCACCTGTAAAGGCGGCGCCGCTGATGCCGTTGTGAGCGGGAGGGTAGACACCACGAGCAAGCAGATTTGTCTGGGCAAGACCAATATTGAACTTGTAGTGGGCAGTTGCTGGTGTGTAGATGCTTGCGGTTCCGGCCTCGGAACCTCGGTTGCAATTTGTCGAGTAGGGGCTTGATAAGGGAGAATCGCTTGGCAAGCCCATGTTGAGAGCATTAGGTGGTCCAAACGGCATATGTTGCTCCATCGGGACCTGTCGTGGAGCGGAAGAATTGGCACGGGGTGACGACAGGGGAGGCATCGAGTTGTCGTCTGTGGGCTCTGGGATGCCGAGAATGGCATTCTGAACACCCTGGGAATTAAGATCAGAAGCAGAATCAGCTGCTGAAAGACCTGTCGGAAGGGGTAGTTGGGCTGGTGACGGCCGGATCTGGTTTTCAATATCGGACAGCCTCTTGAGAATCTTCCTGGTCTCCATGGGACCGCTGCGAATGTGAGTGATGATGCCGTAGCCCAGAAGGAGAGAGTCTCACAAAGTTGTTCCTCGGCGACGCGGTACTTGGGGGGAAAGGTGCCTTAGAGATGTGAGTGTCTGAGAACCTGTAGCAGCCGGACGAAGACGTACATTCTCTGCCAGCTTTTGCGCATTGGCTACAAGGATGTGCGCTGTTGCATTTTGTCTTGCGCTTCTTGCATTCGTAGCTACAAAAATACTGTTATTAATACCCACTGAAAGTCGCATCAAGGTAGTTGGAAGTTACCAAGCTAGATTGGTGTACTGGCCGCGTTTTCGTCTTGGTCCTGACTGGGACCCCCCAGTCCCCGGGTCACTTTGGTCCATGCTAGATGATTTGTCTGCCTTTTGCGGAGATACGTCGTCTGGTTCCTGAGGAATCGTGTTGCAATTCAAGACATTTGACGCGAGTCTTGGTGCAGATCCCGGGTAGAGCGGGGTTCAGCATGGGGAGGGAGAAATACCGGAACGGCAAAGGTTAGCGACTGCTAATTTATAAATGCTTGGACTCCTACTCGTCAAGCCCCAAGCTTGCTTAGTTGACTCGCTTGGGGCTTGACCCACATGTGCCAACGGGTACCCCGTATTTGCGTGGCCCACGATCTGCATTTTGACACTTCGTCACTTTCTAGCTGCGACTGGCTGATTGCGTCTTTGTCGTCGCCACAACTAAGCCGAAAAAAACAAAAAAAGAACCACTGGCAACGCTGCTGGGAGACAAGATTGACATTGATACTGCTGCGGAATATGATGTCGCGCAAAAAGTAATAGCATAGATTTCGGCCGCGCACAGGTTTGCCGCGATTTTGTCGGGAAAGACCAACAACCCTTGGCCACCTTGGGATGGGGTAAGGGACGGTGCTCTCCACCCGACTTGCCCATGCCATCCATAGTAGAGGCTCATAAGGCCGTTGGATTCAGCGCTTGCAGTCGTGCCCTCAACAGAGCTGGTGCTCGTGAGCTGACAACATGCCTCGATCTAGAATCATAGCAGACGATCGCCATCGGGACTCAACGAGTGGAAACTGGTAAAATACCAAACCCCCCTCCCTTTTTTTTTTTTTCATTTCTTAAATGCTTGTCTCTTTTCTATCGAATAGTCCTTACGAGGCTGAAGCAGAGTAGCTCTCTAACAATCGCTTCAAGATGACCGGCGCATCCATACGGTCCATCAATACCTCAACCATTCGAAGTCCCGAACCGTACTTGAACTCATCCTTGGAAATAATCTCGGTAAGCTCCCCCCAGTTTGCCGCCCTGGCCGTCATTGTCTTGTAAGAGCCGTCGGTCGGTGCCCCAAAGCAGCTCGGAGCTTCTAGATACCTCCACGGGGCGATGTCGTTGTAAGCCTCATCCTTTCCGTGCACCAGCCTCTCGATAGTGTAGCCATCATTGTTGATGAGGAAGATGATTATGTCAAGTCTCTTGTGAATGATAGTGCTAAGCTCCTGCGCTGTCATCTGGAAGCTTCCGTCGCCCTCAAACAAGATGGTCCGCCCTCTGCGAGACCTGTCATCGGCTGCTAGATCTCGCTGGGCAAGTGCGACTCCCTGCGAAGCTCCAAGCATGTAGCCGATGGACAGCCACACGCCAGAGTTGATCAAGGTGGTTTGCTGGGGCAAGACAAAGTCACGGCCACCAGTACTTGGTGTGCCGGTCTCGGTCATGACGACGTCTCCTGGCTCAAAGAACTCAGAGATTCGTTTCCAGAAGGTGTCTTGGAGCAGGAGCTCCGTCTTTTGCACCGGAGGCAGGCTTTTCAGTTGCACACGCAAATCAGGCAGCTGGGGGTATTCGGCATATTGATTCAAAGCGCCCTTGTCAAGCCGATCAAGGATGCGCCGGATGAGTCCTTTCGGGTGCAATTTCCATGTCCTGGGCTCACCGCCAGCATAGCCGACTTGGACAGAGTCCTCATCGAATCTTACTGTCTTGGACTGCTCTGGGATGGTCTTAAAGTAGTACGTGTTGACATTGTTTTCGAATGGTCCAAGGTAGAGGATCAAGTCGCACTCCTTGACCCAGGCAACATATACATGGTCACCAACGGTGCCGTAAACCCCGTGGAAATTATGCACCGTTTCATCAACAACTCCCTTGCCGAACGGGGTTGTGGAAGTAGGAAAGCCGGTGGCTTTGACCAGTTCGTTAGTCTCTGCCGCCATGTTGAACCGAGAAGCGCCAGCGTCAACTAGGATAAATGGCTGCTTTGCCTGGTAGATCTTGTCGAGAATCGCTTCAGCAGCGGCATGTTCCGCCTGACTATCGTTGGGCTCCAGGGAGAAGTTCAATGGCACCAGCAGAGGGGTCGATGACACTTTGATGTCAACCATGTCCGCTGGGAGCTGAATGTATACAGGACGTTGATGTCTGACGCAGGCGATGAGAGCGCGGTCGATCTGTTCCGGCGCTGTTTCTGGATCCATCAAGTTCTCCTGAAGCAAGGTGATTTTCGAGCACATGTCGGCAAACATGGAAAAGTCGTCCTGCTTTCCGTTGCAAAGCGAGTGATGCAGCTTCGCTCCCCGTCGTTGCAGGCCTCGTGCTGGGGTACCCACGATGTGGACCAGGGGGCTTCGCTCGGCATAAGCGCCGGCGATGGCGTTGATGGCCGAAAGCTCGCCCACCCCAAAGGTTGTGACCAGTGCGCCGATGCCTTTGATCCTGCCATAGCCATCGGCAGCGTAGCCGGCGTTGAGTTCATTGCAGTTGCCGATCCAGGCGAGGCCTGCTGGCTCGATGTAGTCGAGGGCGGTCAGGTTGTAGTCTCCGGGGACCCCATGAACAGCTCGAGCGCCAGCCTCGTGCAGGCGCTTGAAAAGGTACTCGCCGAGGTCGATTTCGTTAACCATCGCGATCGTGGGTCTAGGTAGCTTCAGGAATGAGAATTGAGGTTTGTAGATGGCTGTCACAAGTATGTCGGCTTTGGGCACAACAATTTATACCTGAGGCTCTCCAGAGTCTCACTCGGGGAGGGACTTTGTGTGAGGAGAGCTTTTGGTGTAATCGTACCATGTGGATGACTCCCTGCTTCTCCACTGCCGAGACTTGTGGCACCAAATCTTGCTTCGGAACCGGAAATAATTCCAGGACCCACATCCTGCTGGGATAGCTTCATGCCCATTCTCCACCACAGGGCGTGGATGACTATTTTACGCCGAACCGACTTCGGCTCCGTAAGAGGGCGGAACAATTCCTGACTCAACCGGATGTAGCCGTTATCCCGAAGTATTCAAGGCCTGTTGTCTGTAATAGTAAGAAAGCGCCCACATGCCGCTTTATCCATAGCAACTTGTCTTACTACATCTGCCGGCCAGACCGCCCAGATCACGGTAGCCACTGGCAGAACCTGACGATAGGACCGCCAACATGCCCAGCCAGATATCATCGACACCCGCCGCTTCAGAGAACGGCTCTCTCACAGAAGCGCTAGACTTAGTCGCGTACAACACATCACTCAGTGATGAGCCATTCGAGGTGAACAAAGCGTTCCATCTTGACTCCGACCCTCGCAAGGTCAACCTCAGCATCGGCGTCTTTCGCTCAGAACAAGGAGCGCCTTGGCCGTTGCCTGTTGTACAAAAAGCAGAGCATATCGTCCATCAAGAACGCGATCCCTCTCGCCACGAGTATGTCGACATCGTTGGCGATGAGGAATTTCTGTCGGCCGCGAGAGATCTTGCATTCGGTTTCAATGAAACCACGAACCAACAGGATGTCTCTCGTGTGATCTCTGTGCAAGCAATTTCTGGAACCGGTGCCAATCATTTAGGCGCTACACTCATAGCGAGACGGTTCAAGCCAGTCAACGTCTGGCTACCGGATCCGACTTGGAGTAACCATTACACGATTTGGGACTTTGCGGGCATTCGTTGCCGGCCATACCCTTACTATAACAACGCTGCGCAGTTGCTGGATCTACAAGGCATGCTTGATTTGCTCTCAACTCAAGCACAGAAAGGCGATGCCATTGTGCTCCACGCCTGCGCGCACAACCCAACAGGATCCGATCCTACTCAGGACGAGTGGAAGAAAATTGCCCAGGCTTGCCAGCGCCTCGGACTTATCGTCCTGTTCGACTCGGCCTATCAAGGCTTTGCAACGGGGGATGTCGACGCTGATGCTTGGGCAGTGCGATACTTTTTCCACCAGAAGCTTGATATATGTGTGGCTCAGTCTTTCTCAAAGAACTTTGGACTCTACGGTCAGCGAGTCGGCGTTTGCCATGTCGCACTAGCTGATCCTTCCACTGAGGGCACTGCTACCGTGCTCTCTCGGAGCTTACTCACTTTATCCGTGCGGAGTACTCGATGGCTCCTAGATGGGGGGAGTGCTATTGTCAAACGAGTCCTTCGAGATCCGGAGCTGCGTCGGCAGTGGAACCAGGATCTGGCCTCGATGAGCGGCCGTATCCGTTCGATGCGAGAGGCATTGCACCGCAAGCTGGTGGACTTGCAGACCCCTGGTTCTTGGGGTCACCTCTTATCTCAGGTATGCCCTGATTTCTTGTCAATATTTGATCGACGAATATCTTACTGTTTCTCAGGTCGGAATGTTTTCCTATACTGGCCTGGACCCCGGTCAAGTTTCCATCATGCGTCAAAAACACCATGTCTACATGCTTCAGTCTGGCAGAATATCACTATCTGGTTGTGAGTATCTTAAGATATTGTACGGGGAGATGTTCACGTAACTGACGAGATACTAGTGCGATCCGAAAATGTGTCTTATGTTGCAACAACTATTGACGATGTCGTGCGGAACACCCGCCGGATATCTCAATAAACATGGAAACATTGAGTGTAGGCGCAAATGGAGGCTTATTTTCAGAACAATCATGATGTAAACTTATTTTTTTTTGGGGGGGGGGGAACACCTAGATTGAATCCCGCTTACTCTCATTCTCTGAAAACTCGGCATAAGATCCAGATCGGCGGCGGGAGGTAGGCTTAATGATCTGTAATTAGTGAATGGACCCGAACTGGGTTTGCACAACTTCTTAGGCCAGCAACTGGCGCAGTCACGTTCCCCCCCCCCCAGTATCACTTGCAACAAAACAGGTCTCAACCTGACAGAGACTGACTGTTATTGCGCTTACGTCACAACCCGTCACAGGGTTTTGTCACGATTGGCTCAGGGAATGCGTACGGCGACCGTCTAGTTTGCCAAGGGTATCCAAGACTGGACCATTTGCTGGTGCTGGGATTGTACGCTGCTACTGTGCTGGCTGCGTTCCTCCTTCCATACCTCGTGCGGGACGAGAAACGGAATTGAAGCCGGATGGCTGTGTAGGACCATTGTAGTTAGTCCGTGCCGGAACATAGAAGTCTTTTCCGGCGTTGAAATTCCGTGAATACAGGTGATCATTTGTGCAAGAATGCATGTAGAGTCCCACTTGTGTTATACCCGTGTTCTCTAAGATACTTGTCTTCAAATATAAGGTGGGAGTCGCATCCTTTGACGAGGTACTTTTCATTGCGACAATTCTCTTTCATAGGAATATCTGCGCCCAATTTTGTCCTTACCACCTGCTTACAAAATGGCCCAAAACATTGTGTATAATGAAACACAACTCCGGTGCTACTTTGATCGAATTGGCCTTCCGAGCTCTGATCGTCACCTCACGGTCGTCGGTCTCTCACCGGAGAGGCAGCTCGAGATCCTCACAGTCCTCCAGAAGCACCAGCTTATACAAGTACCTTTCGAGAACCTCACCCTCCATTACTCTTGGCATCGCGTCATTGATCTGGACCCGGAACATCTCTTCAATAAGATCGTATGTGATGCTAGGAGAGGAGGTTATTGCATGGAGAACAATACGTTTTTCCACGTGGTGTTACGTTCACTTGGCTACACCGTATACATGGTCGGTGCTAGGCCTCATGATAGAGCATCGTCTCGCTATGGGGGCCTTACCCACTGCCTAAACGTTGTCATTATCGACGGCGTGCGTTACGCCATTGACGTGTGTTTCGGGTCCCGAGTGCCTATTCTCCATTTGAAATTGCAAGACGGAGATGTCCAGCGTCACTCAGAGCCTGGACAGATGCGGGTACGATATGACAGTATTCCACAGGCGTTGTGCCAGGATCAAAAGTTGTGGATATATGAACATCGGAAAGACGCTCAGGCTGCGTGGATTCCACAGTACTGCTTCGCGGACTTCGAATTCCTACTTGATGATATCAATTGCATCAACTGGGCTCCTGCGAAAAAGTAGTTCAAGCTTTTTCACTCAAAGGGTTGTAGCCGTGAAGTTCACGGCGGAGAATGAGGTGTATCATAGCGAGCACATCACGGAAAGCAACAACGAAAAGGCAGAAGTTGGAACGGAAACGAACATCGGATATATTGATGGGGCTCTTATTGTAGATGGCCATTTGTTTAAATGGCGGAAAAGGGGGGCTGTAGTATGGGAACAGCAATTAACCTGCGAGGCAGAACGAGTAGATGTCCTGTATAAATACTTTGGCATCTCTTTAGCTGTACAAGATATAAAGGCAATTGAAGGGAGTGTGGCAGAAATTACTACGTTAGCTAAGCTACAGCTACAATAGACTCCTTATCATTCTAATAACTGGTGGTTACACGTCAGGGTAATATCTGGGCCTGTGCGGCGCAGAGCTCGCCAGACTAAACCCGGCCAGAGTCACCTTACCTACCCGTCTCTCTGTCCACATCTGGCAGCCTGCAAATTAAGTTGGCCGTTACGGCGAGCCTTGAGAAGCCTTGAGAAGCCTCTCGAGGAAACATAGAGTCTGCCGGTTACTCCAATGCCAGTTAACCGGATTGTGAGACCCTAACCGCATTGCTTGCGTTGTCTACGTGCCGACTTCACCAGGTTGAGAAAGCGGCAGCTGTGATGCCTCGCCGGTAGCTCGCTAGGCACTGGAACACTTCCTCGCCCGCGTTGGGCCCTTGATGCAGGCATTTCTTCCATTTGGTAGGAGTTTGTGTGGAGAAGGCGCTGTGGGCAGTCTCTTGACCCAAAATAGAGTCTTAAGCTCTCAGAACTGAATTTAAAAAGCTGAGGTAATATCTTGAACATCGGCATCATCGTGACTTCATTTACAAGCGGGGAGGGCGGTGACGGGTCTTCTTGTCCGGTACAGCACGAACCGAACCGCTAACACAAATCTAAGCCATCCGCCAAGAATAGCCGTAAAGATAAAGGGAGGACATACGAAGTTTTCGAAGAGATTTCTGCTGACCTCTCGAGCGGCGACACGACGCCGAGCCTGAAAATATTTGACGGATAACGAGTGCGCAACGAATGATAACTTCAAGCCCTGCCAACGGAGATTACTTGCTGAGCAAAGTTCATGCCGCGAACCGCTTTGCGGGGCAAATCGAACTGCCGACCGAAGTCTTCCGGCCGGATACATACAGGGCGTACACGGCAAGTTTTTTGAGGCCCGATAAGAAGAACTATTTAGTAGGAAACTATAGCAGTGGCATTAATCTTCGCGCAGGCTTTTAGGCTACTTCAGGCTCGTGATAGAGGGGTGTGTCTACGCCTGTAGAGCATTATTCACCGCCTTCAATGCAGTGAACAACTCATCATCATGATATCTCCTAGCAATAACCTGAACAGTGAGGGGAGCCTCTTTCAAAGTCCCCATCAGCCCAAAGTTTTCTGACGTGCCTACACTCATCGCTCAGAGGAAGCTGATTCTCTGGACCATAGTCTTCAGCCCCTCTCTTGAGAGCCTTGATCGGGGTTGGTACGGTCGCGCCAGGGTAGTCCACGTAGTTCCAGAAGGAAGTATAATTCCAATAAAATGTCGTATCGTGGGAACAAGCAGGCCCAACCGAGACTGGGCATATGACAACATCGACTTGTTGAGAAGCCCAATGTTCGGCGAAGTCATAGCGAAACCCATCACGCTTTCCACGTTGTTCAAGTACCCCTGATACTCCAATATCAATATTCTCCACATCTTTGATGGCCCATGCTGTCAAAGGAAGCACAGGTTCCTTCTTAGCGGAAAGATGGTGCTTAAGAGCTTTCCCACCATCAGGCCAGTACGCGCTGGAGAGATTCTTCATAGCCTCGGCAGTTCGAAAAGGTTGAAAGTCCTTGATCTCAAAAGAATCGGATTTCTCGAGCTGAGACCGCACCCATAATAGGGCCCTTGTCACTGGGGGTTGCGGCGTAATCATCCCGTCGTTCATCATAAACCCAATTCGTAACCGAGCGGCATCGGGCTGCGTTTCGTTACGTTGGCCTGACCATGAAGTGCGGATGAGCTGAGGATCTCTGAGATACGGCTTCGCCAACATCACAATGTTCATAAAGAGATCCATATCTCGTAGTGTCGTGCACATAGGGCCAACACATCCCATAATATTAAGTTCCGCTGCAAAACCTGGAACGCCGGTCAGGAAGTCCTTGGTTGGCAATACGTGGGAAGTTGGGCGAAACCCAAAAATGCCACAGTAGCCGGCTGGGCCGCGTACGCTTCCGGCAATGTCGGTACCGAGGCCAAGGAGGGATCCTCTAAGAGCTATAAGGGCCGCTTCCCCGCCACTAGACCCTCCCGATGATAGGTTGATATTGTAGGGATTCAGTGTTCGGCCCCAGATCGAGAGCGTTTCGAGATGCATTAGGGACTGCGGTTGATTGGTTTTGCAGTAGAAAACGGCTCCGGCATTGCGTAAGATCGCGATCAGCTGGGAGTCCTTGCTAGCCTTCTGCAACGTATCGAGAGTGCCAGCCATAGACCAGTGGCCGGCGATAGAGATCCGTATTTTGACGCTGATAGGAACGCCGTGCAGGGGACCGATTGGTTTGCCGTTGTCTTCCAAGTAGGCATCGAGCATCCTTGCCTGGTCGATTGCCTCGTCCATGAACCATTCTGTGAGACAACACGTAAGCTGGTGGGCTATAATAGCCCGCTTCGCGAATGCGGTCGCCACGGCCACAGCAGAAAAGGTCTTGGATGCGATTGCCTCTGCGAGGGCGACCACGTCATAGTTTTCAGTTATGTCGATCTCTTCTGGTGATAAGATGCCACAATCTCGTGGGATGCTGGAGACATTCTTTGGTGGATCATCAATAATTGATCGCGGGAGTTTGAAGGCATTCGGAACTCTCGCACCGAAGTCTTCTAGTAGGGCTTGCCGTAGGGATTGATACTCTGGGGGCCCAGGGACAAAGGGAATGGGCTCAATAACCGGCAGCAGAGCGGAAGTCATTTCGAGCATGGCGTGAAAATTCTAATGATGGAGTAAATATATGCGGCATAATCAGATTGAACCGTAAAGTCTTGGGCACGGCATGTGGGTATATATTTACAAAGCCTGCCAGAATGAATGCCTAAACCAGTAGCGGTATACTGCTCGAGCGCTGGCGGTCTGTGCCATTACTCGGAAGTCCACCTCTTGTGAGATTGCTCAGATATGCTTTCCGGAACTGTTCCAAGTATTACGGGCATTTTCAGGTCGACGGAATACTGGTCACCCGGGAATTAGTGGGAACCACTGGTCCCGCTCTGGGTTTTGGCAACCATCATTGGCCAAGTTTCTCAGTTGGAGGCAAAGTCTTCATAATGGTTCCGTACATGTAGGTACTTTAGTAGCGGGGCTTGTACGGCAGTCAACTTTTAGAACCCGTGACCCACTTCGGCCTTGGTACGCATGATCGGAATCGTCATTACCCTCCATCCCCTATTAGGGAAGGGCTGACCAGAGGGATGTCAATTAGTCAACGACAAGCGCTCGATGTGGGGGAAAGGGTTTTGGTCTTGATTTCGGAATTGAAGCGGTGTTTTCCGTCGTTTACATTCCGTACGACCTACGTATGCAAAGAAGTGAATGATCCTCATAATGCGCTACGCAATTATACGGGCCAATTTCCGTTTGGGACGCCACGCTGGTATAGGACGAGAATCGCTGTCTGGGAAGAGGTGATCTGTATTCGGCAGGTTAATCCCCCCGCAGGCACTCGTATTTGATGTAGCGTTATGTATCGATCTCCTCCCATCGTTGAGTTCTCTTGATCCTGGTCATAACCACTATCTTTTTTGGTGACCTTAATTATAGAATGTTCGCTCTAGATTTTACCCAACATTCGCGCTCCCCAAAGTGAGCTCAACACTTCCAAAAATAAATTCAGCAAATTTATCAAGGACATCTTGGATACATCGCCATTACGGATTCGGGATGACTCCAATCGTCACTGAAGACATCAGAAGTATGTTTTTTTCCCCACCAGTCCGCTCGCAAGTCTTACCCCTAAGTTCATGGCTTGCATATCAATCCCAGCACGCAGGATATCTTGCAAGCGAAATGAAGCTGATGTAGTACCTAGTTTCCGGGCAGGATCCCCTAATCCCTCCCGATCTCCTTGCCTCGGAAATTCCCTTAACAGATGACGCCATCAATACCGTCATAAAGGGCAGAAATGATGTCTCCGATATCATCCTTGGTAAAAGTGATCGACTACTTGTTATTGTGGGCCCCTGCTCGATTCACGACCCTGCCGCCGCCAAAGAATATGCCACCCGCCTCAAGGACCTTTCCGACAGGCTTTCTGACGATCTTTGCATTGTGATGCGCGCTTACCTAGAGAAGCCTCGAACGACTGTCGGCTGGAAGGGTCTGATCAACGATCCCGATCTCGACAATTCTTTCAGGATCAACAAGGGTCTTCGTGTTTCCCGGCAGCTCTTCGCTGATTTGACGAATTGTGGCATGCCCATTGCTACTGAAATCCTTGATACCATCTCTCCCCAGTTCCTAGCTGACTGCATTTCTATCGGCGCTATCGGTGCTCGTACAACGGAGTCCCAGCTCCATCGAGAACTTGCGTCGGGTCTTTCTTTCCCCATCGGTTTCAAGAACGGCACCGATGGTACCCTCAGCGTTGCCATTGATGCTATTAGCGCTGCTACCGCCCCACACCACTTTATGGGCATAACTAAACAGGGTCTTGCTGCTATTACGCGCACTCGAGGAAATGACCACTGCTTTATTATACTTCGTGGAGGCACTAGAGGCCCTAATTACGATCGGGAAGGTATTCAAGCTGCCAGAAGAGCGCTTGAGAATAAAGGTCATAAGTCTGCTATTATGATCGATTGTTCCCATGGTAAAGGATTCCCGACTGTATTACGCAAACTTACTTTTCGTATTCACTAGTTGATAGGCAACTCTCAGAAAAATCACAAGAACCAGCCTAAGGTTGCTAAGGCTATCGCCGAGCAACTGTGCGCGGGTGATAAGGGCATTGTCGGGGTTATGATTGAATCCTACATCGAGGAGGGCAACCAGGAAATCCCTTCAGAAGGACCCGCTGCGCTAAAACACGGTGTTAGTATCACTGATGCTTGCATTAATTGGCAGACCACCGTTGGCGTTCTTGAAAACCTGGCTGAGGCTATTTGCGATCGTCGCAAGGCTAAGAAGATATGAGCGATAACATATGACCATTCGTACCCTGTTCAAATCGGAGATAAAGCGGCCTTTCTACTTTTGGTCATGCTTCAGCTACAGAAATGTACCAGTTCTACGAAACGCCATTATTACATCTTTCATCTGATAACTAGTCGAAATTCTGTGCGATGCTAGTGGAAGCCAAATTGAAATTTCTTAATTATCTAGCTCCTGTAGAAGACCGGATTTCAAGCCATCAGAATAGGCCCTCGGGCTCAATATTTAATAGCAGCCGATCAGGTTGAAGACTAGATGAGGCAAATCGCGCGCCAGATGGCTTCATTGCGAACAGAAGTTAGGAGTCTTCGAAAGACAAATTCACCACTAAGCCCGTCTTTTGTCGTAGCTAGGGACTTGAGCAGGATGATGGAGGAAGAAAGACCGCTCGAGGAATGTCGTACTGTTGATGATTTGCCAAAATATGGCGTCAAGGTTTACGTTTTGTTCGCCAAAGTCATCCTTAAGTACTACTGGGCCAGAATATCGTTGGCGATTGGTGAGCTTCTACTCTGCAACGTTGGGCCTTTCCGACATTTCCGCCGCTAGTTCTTTGCGAATGTGGGCAATAAGAGTAGCAGACCAATGAGGGGGTTATGCAGAGAGTGACACGATCAATTGGCAAGTTGCCGATCCTGACGGAGACTAGCAAAGCATCAGTAGTTTGTCGTTGTCGGGGTCCTGGGGAGGGTGAACGAGGACAGCCTGGCCGAGTCCGTGTTCTTGATGCAAAAGACAAAGCCAACGTATTATTCAACACTAGTTTTACGCAACTTATAAACAATAGATAAGCAATTGCATCGTCAGTTGACGAGGTTGACAGCGTAGTTTTTGATAGTCAGCGTAACAAACAGGGTGTTGAAGGCAACCGCAGTATGCAAACAAAACATGAGGGCTTAGAAAGAATGGCTCTGCTTAATTTAGCTTTCACTGGTGTCGGCACCTCTGCTTCTACCTTTCCAAACTCTGCATCCGGGGAAATGACACTGGAAGTAAAATATCCTTCATTCTTATTTCTATATACTCGAGGCTAAAGCTTGAGATTGGCCCAGGGTAATGTAGTACAGCCTCTACGAGATGGATGCTCGTAGGTTTTCAGCCAAGATGACAGCTGTGCTTGAATAGATTGCGCGCTCTCCTCATTGTCTGCAGGTGATGCACTCGTATTTTGAAGATCATGGATCACACTAAGCAGGGTGTCGAGTTGTTGTCTCGACACTCGGACAGACCGGAAGAATGGGGGTTGAGTTCCGGAAGATGGCTGTGATACTACAACATATCTTTCGCAAGAGCCATGGCCGAGCAACGTGGCTTGCACGTCAAGTCGTGCAATCTCCTCCACCAAAAGGTCCTCAACAGATGCAGGTTCGGGTTTGAGAAGGATGGCCCCGCGTCCGTCCTCATCACACTGGGGTTGGATGTCATTGAGAAGCTTGAGGCTATTTTGGGGGAGAGCATGCCCCGTCTGGTACTGTTGGCGAAGAAACTTTAGGCAGGTGAAGACAATGCAGGAGATCAGGACCACGCGCAGGTTCTCCTTGCTCTTAACGGTAAGATAAGGCTGCAGAAGGGAAATGGCTCTGCTGTAGTGCTGCAACAAGGCACGCTCCTGTCTGTCAGGACAGCCCGATAGCTGCGTGCCCGAATCGTCACTGGAGAGAATAACCCTTCTATGCGCAGCACCTAGAGCCAGTACAGCCTGTAGTATTGCGGGTTCGCTCCAGCTCGCCTGTAAGACCAGGGAATTCCAGAACTTAGACTCAAACACACCCGGCATCTTAGTGCTAGTGTAGGCCATGAACCACTCGAAGCCGGCTCGTTCGTGGTCGCTCGCGGTGGCAAGACTTATGGGGACAATGGGCCGGGCGAGGGGACTGTTGCCGCCCCCAGTCGGGAGAGGAGGTCGGCTTTGGTGATTATCCCAGATGCCGTATCCGTCACATGTCCGGCCTGTACTGACACATCGCCGGCATGCAGGCCGTCCCTCGTCGCACTTGACCCGCCGGATCCGGCGGCGGCCAATACATGTATGTATGTTTTATTACGCCCGGGAGAACTAATCTCATAGGGCCGCTAGATACGCTAAGCCATTTACACTTCCGTCGTGTTGATCCTGACCACAAAAGAAAGGCCAACTATCTCCGATTCTTTTTGTTCTAGCCTCGCTTGACTCTGTTTGACAGGCCTGCTTGAAGGCCGATTACTCCAAGTGTTCAGCATCCTATCTTCAGCAGCTGAAGCATGGTCTGTCAACCTGAGGCTGTTGGATGTTAGTATCTCCTAGGTTCGATGATTAGTATGTTATATCCCTCGATTCGCTCCCAGTCTTCCTGTCTCTGTTGCAAACTTCACCGTCGCCCGCACCGCCTGTAGGTTAGGTGCCCATTTCTGCCCATCCGACGTCGACTTGCCTCCCAGAAAGAACGAAAGGTTTCCCATCATGTTTTGTCCAACCTGTCGCATGCCTTCACGCTCTGCCTCCCACTTTGCGCACCGGAACAGAAAATGTTCCATCGTCTCGGCTGCTTGTCCACAGTCACACATGTCCGACTCCACCGCGCCTATCTTGCACAGGTAACTGTTGATCCTCGCCATTCCCGTACGGAGCTGCGAGAGCACGTCGGCTTCTCTTCTCTTTAGTCCATCGTATAGCGCTTCCGTGTGTTTGCCTGGCAAAGCTTTGTCGATCCTCTTGGAGTAGCCGCCTACTCTGTCGGGCAGTGCCCGTTGCTGCCGCAGTTGCAACTTCGCCAGTCTGGTCCGGGTGGAGCGAGCCTGGTATGGTAACGACTCCGGTGTGCGCTCTGCCGCGATTGCTCTTCGGGCTTGCCTCTTTGCTATGTGGCCCATGGTGAAGTCATCGCTTCGAGACGGTATCCACATCATCTTGACCCTGTTATTTGCCTTTCCTAGTCGCTCAATATGATCATAGATCTGCCGAATGGTGCCCTGACCCGACTGCTGTCGTGGTCGTGCAATCGCCTTTAGGGATGACTGGCTGCTTGATAATACCGTAAGCTCTCGGTATCGAAGTCCGTCGGGCATACATCGAAGTGCCATTGCTATCGCCTCCAGCTCGGCCGTGTATGGGTTCTGGTCGTCTCGCGAACCGAGAGTGACCGAGTACCTGGCGACTACCTTATCTGCCCGGCCAGGCGATTTGTGGCAGATGACGCCTCCCATGCTTACTAGTCCTCCCCTGTCGGAAGCACTAGTCGCAATGACAATATCGTCGGCACTCTCGGCTGCTGCCACCGCCGCTTCCCGATCAGCCTCGCACTCCAGCGACACGCGGCCGTGCCACGGTGGTACCGCATAGGCTTGGATCGTTTCCATTCGCTCGAATCCGCTCTCGGCATGTGCAAGTGCCAGTCTCTTCATCGGCGATATGTATCTTCGGCTTGCTGACACTTTTAATGTTGCCAGCGGGTGTGTCTTTGGTAGAGTCCGGACGTTGATGTATAGACTTGTACCGGCCTGAGCATGCCGCTCGCATACTGTTTGGATGCTAGCCTCCGCTTCAGCCACTGCCGTCGACACCGTTCGAAAGGCGCCCGTGATCGCCTGTGCCCCTGTTTTCTGTGCCCCTGTTTTCTGTGCCCTGTTGAGCCAGGTTAGTTCTGTTTCTCCGCGTGCATGCGACCACACGACAGAAGCGTAGTCCATGGCCGGAGCAACGGTGGCGACGAAGAGCTGTCTGGCAGTGTGCGGTGGAAGCATCTTGAGTCTCCTAAGACACATAGCTGCCGAGAGACCTTTGGAAGCGGCCTCGGCTATATGTTGCTTGAACCTGAGCTTCGTGTCCATAACCACTCCCAAGATCTTGACCTTCTGCTTCGGCTTGACTTCCTCACCCTTGATCATGAACGGCGCATCACTGGTGCGTTCAGCGACGCGTGTGAAGTGGATGATAGCCGTCTTGTCGCATTCAAACGTCGCTCCACTGCGTCTCTCCCACGCTAGTGCTCGGTCAATGATGGCCTGTATGCCATCCCTGTTCGCCTCCGCCGTCGGCCCTGTGACCCAGGCTGAGTAGTCGTCAACGAACGCGATCGAGCCGCCTTTCGAGTCGATCCTGCTCTGCACTAGGTCTGCGTTGAAGAAGAGGAAGAGCACAGGCGACAGTGGCGACCCTTGCGGAAGGCCGGCCTGTGGCAGCTCCCGTCGCTCAGAAGTGTAGCCGTTCACCACGATGGTGGCCGTGCGGTTCGAGCAAAACGCATCTATCCACTTCACAAGCCCCTTGGAGATGCCTCTTGCTTCGAGTCTTTACAGCAATCTGTCCTTGAACACTCCGTTGTAGGCACCCTTGACGTCGAAGCTAACCAGACTGACCACTTTGCGGTTCCGCCATGCTTTGTAGACCTGTTCCTGGAAGAGCAGCAGTGCCTGCTCTGCCGACCGCCGTTTTCTCGCCCCAAAATGGTTTGTGGGTAAGAGTCCGAACCTCTCGACGACGTACGAAATTCTGTCAGCTACTACTGCTTCGAGGATCTTGCCCAGCGTCGACAAAAGCGAGATCGGCCTCCATGCCTTTGCGATCCTGTAGTTTCCCTTGTCCGGTTTCTTGAGCGGAATGATCTTGGCGCTCCTCCACTGGTCTGGTAGTTGTCCTTCGCCCAGTGAAGTGTGGAATAGATGCATAACGCGCTCCTTCACCACCGGCCACAGTTGCTTCCACACCATCGCCGGCAGCCCGTCTTCCCCGGGCGCTTTCCACGCCTTGGCTTCCATGATCTTCTCCTCCACTTCCTCCATCGTCAAGTTCGGCATGGCCACTTCTCTCCGCCGCGGTCGCGGGCCTTCGTCTTCTATAGTTGCCGGCAGCGGTGGGAAGAATGCACTGAGCAATTCTTCCGCCTGCTCGGCCTTGTCCTGCGTCGTCGTCCCGTCCGCTCTTTTCAATGGGGGAATCTTGTCACTGGCCATCCCACCTCCGGGTTTGAGGTACGTGGCGGCTTGCCAGATGTTGGTCCCGTCTGCGAGGAAATCATCCCAATGGGCCTTCTTCTGCCTTTTGATGGTGTCGTGATACTCCTTGGCTGCTTCCTTGGCTCTGTTTTCTAGGTTGTCGATCCGGTGGCCTACACGGCGCTGGGACCTCGCCAGGTTCCTCCAGAACGTGTACGCCTTTCGAAGCCTCGTAAGATCTGTTGTCCACCATCTCTTCGCGTACGGTGATGGTTTAGCCCGTGGAACCAGTTCGTGGATCGCATCGAGAACCACCTCCATCAGCCTGTCCGTCTGTGCCTGAACTCCGCCGTCCCATGGGAGTGGTGCCAGCTTGCCCTTCACCCTCTCCCTGACCGCATTCCACGGTGCGTTCTTAAAAAGTAATCTTGGCTCAACCGTCCTTTCAGGCGTCGTGAGGTCAAACTCTGTTCGGATTGCCCTGTGATCTGTCTGACCCATGTTCGGTCGGGTGGATGCCGCAGTGGACCACTTCTTCTGCCAACTCGGACGATGTAAGCATCAGGTCGATCGTACTCTCGCAGTTTGGCCCTTCCCAAGTCTTCGTCCCTCGCGGGAGAAGACTGAGTAGGCCATGCTCGTCCATGAGGTCGATGATCGGGCCCGCCTCGCCTTGCCTCCTGCCTGTCACCTCGTCGCCTCCCCAGAGTTGGTCATGTCGATTGAAGTCGCCGGCCAGAACGACATCCGTTCTTTTGCCGGTGCCGTTGCGGAAGTCCATTATCGTCGTGTGCAGTTGTCTCACGGCCGTGCGTAAAGCATTCTCGTCCCTCCCTTCCACGTACACAGATACCACCAAGACTTCCCGGTCGGGCAACCGGAGTACTGCTCCGGTTAGGTCAGCCGAGGGTATCGGTACCTGCTCCGCTTCTAGATCACTGCGGATCCAAAGCATGCTGCGAACCGCCCATTGCATCTCATGTCTCTTTGTCGGTAGGAATCTCGTCCAGTTTCTGTGATTGTTCGGTACTGTCACCAACGCTCCAAGGAAGATCCTTCGTCTCTACGTTCCTCAAGCATAGAGTATCCTTAGGCGTGAAACTTGTGCTTAGTCATTTTCGCGGTACCCGCGAAATTTGAAATTCGCGGGTACCGCGAACCTATGGGCTCCCATTGATTGTCCCAAAAGTGTAAAAACGTGAACTGGATCGGTTCTGGATCTCCTGGAGTCTGCCTGTCCACACGTCTGGACTGGATTGGATTGAGGCTCGGATCCAGCTCCAATCCAATCCAATAACATCACTGACGCCCAGCCATGAGCTGAACGTAGCCTCCTCCTCCGAGGACAAGTACACCTCGCCCATTTGCTTTCTCAGGGCGATATCCAAAGAGAAAAGGCCTCTCGACACTGGTAACGACTACGTTGTCGATCTTGTCTCCCGGTGTGTCGAGTTCAAAGGCTCCTTCAGGTGACCCTTCTCCCCGCAAGGGCCAGGACTTATCGGTTTTGAGAATCGTGTGTTTATATCAAAGTGAGTGAAGAAGGATTGTCTCAAGTAGAGAAGTGGCCAGAAGAACAGACTCTATGCGGGGTGTCGCATATCAGCCTGTCGCACACATGGCATAGCCCACCGGATTATTTCCGGAATTCCACTCGGAATTTCCGTTCCACACGGATTTCCGTCTTCTATATAAGACAGCAACGTCATTCTCTTTTGTATAGTACAATTGCTCCTCAGATAATTCTCATCAATTGACTGGTGCCGCCAATTGTCTGACACGGGGATTATGACCTGTTGCGATGTGGATCTCGGTCAACATCAACCCGAGGCCCGAAGTGCCTACTTTGGAGGTTGAAGCTGGTCCATGTTCTGTTTACTATTTCGTTCGAGCGAGGATTTGCGCTAGGAAAGGCTATTTCTAATGAGACTAGATTGTCATATTGCAAGGAATCCAGGATAAGGCTCTCCTCTACTAATCCATCACCACCAGGTTAAACGGATGTAGCGAGTTAAGTCAACGATACAATAACTAAACGATAAAGTGAAAATGCATGTAAGAAATCTCATTACAATATACTTATGACCGTCCTGAACTCCTATAGTTGCAGATTATCTGTGATCTGGTCTAATCTCCGGCGGTTAGGGCCGTTCATCATGCTTCAACGACAAATGATCCGTGAAAATACCCGGTCTGGCAAACCGCTTGTGACACCAAGGGCAGCGGTACAGCCCATCAGAAAGGCAAAACTCGGAAATCTTAGGGTTCTTCTCGGTCGTCCTCAACCATCTTCTCACGCCCTGGAGAATATATTCGGAAACGCCGTAGGGGGTCTCTCCAAATCGAGGCTCAGCTTCCTCTACGGCGGCAGGTCGCCGCGGAGCGAGAGGTCTCGGTGTGTGGACAGGTCCTTGAGTAGGAACAGGTTTCCGTGTGGCAGGTCTCCTTTTGATTGTTGTTGCAGGAGCCGTGCGGGGAATGGGCGCAGGCGTGTGTTGTGGTGCTGGTGAGCTGTACACGGAGGGCTGTGTGGCCTGAGATGGAAACGATTGTGTTTGGTTAATGCTGGGTGCTGGGGAGCCCATCTGATCACTGATGGGTCGGAGAGCCTGAGAATGGCCCTGCATGTTAGGGAGTTGTTGGATAGGTGGCAGCGTTGACTGTAATGTCTCTAAGTCGAATACGGCTTTAGGAAAGATGAGGGTTGTTGACTTTGTCTTGAGTTGAAAAAGATCGGCTGACATGTGGTTTAGCAAAGCGCGCTCAACGCGGTGTCGATGAGACTGGATCTCTGATGCGGGTGGTGTTGGTACGGGGTCAACGTAGGTGCTCGCCGGTGAATAAGTATGCTGGTTCACCATGACCACATGTGCGGTATGGTGGCTCCGAGACTCGCTGCGCCTACTTGCTTGGTTCTCAATGGACACCTCTCGATTGCAGATGTTCATGGGTTCAGGGCTGTTGCCAGATTCGAAGGCGTTGGCAGGCTCGGGACTGTTGATGGGTTCGGGCTTGCTGACGAGCTCTGGGTGGCTAATGGGCTCGAAGTTATTGATAGGGTCAGAGTTGCCGATCGGCTCGGGCTCGTTGATGAGCACGGGACTGTCAGTGTGTTCGGTAATACTGATAGGCTCAGGGTTGCTAATAGGCTCGGGGCTGTTGGTCGCCTCGGTGTCGCCGATAGGCTCGGGTTTGCTGATGAGCTCAGAGCTGCTGATGAGTTCGGAGTCGTCGATGGGCTTGGAAATGTGGATAGGCTCGAGGCTGGCGACTGGCTCAGAATTGCTGATCAGCTCTGGCTTTTTGAGGAGCTCAGAGCCGGTGATGGGCTTGGGATCAGAGGGTTCCGAGGGAGACTCAGTAGTCACTGAGGGCTTCGAATCAGATTCCACAGGAGCTTCACGGCTGGGCTCGGTTGTCGGTGTTTCCACCGGTGGAGTGACATCTTTCTCTGCGATAACGGATGCGACGACCGGTTCCTTCGCCAGTAAGTTCTCGGGAATGTTTAATAGGGGACTTTCGATCTTTTTCGGTGTTGCTTGTGGCGAGGGTTGTTGTCTCTTGGCATCTTCGACTAACAGCAGTTGGTAACATGCAAGGAGCCGCAATCATAAGAATCTCAAACTTACCGTCCGGGATTACAAGGGCGCTCAAGCTCTTGCAATCTCCCGTCGTCCCCAGACGCTTCGCAAAGAAATCTCGGGCCAATGAGAAATGCGGTTCGAGACACGCAGAAGCATCAGAAAGGTCCGGTTCCTGCAAACCGCTAGTGCCGACCCATCCCGCAGCATCTTTACTTGGGAAAGCCGTCGCATCAAAATAGATAACTGGAAATTGCCGTTGAGCGACAAGAGCGCCACCATCTTCGTACTGCGCTTTCCATTCCAGATATGTCGTCCCTGGGTCGTACACGTAGCATTTAGGAACATTCTCCGTCAGGCCCAGGGATTCGAGGGTTGTTGACAAGCCAACTTTGCCGAGATTGTTCCGTGGCAAAACAAGAGCCGGAAGCCAAGTTTTCGTCGTTTCTCGGTAGGCCAGGTACACGATGCCTGGTTTCGGGCTTATTATCGGGTCATGGCTCGGTTCTTGCATCGGTTCGTCCTTCGCGGGCGGCACTTCGCCTTCCAGATCGCATGGCGCTGAGGACAGTTTTCGTCTCTTTTGGCGTGGGGTGCTCTCTTCTGGCACTGGCTCTTCTTGTGCTGACTTTTCTCGTGTTGGTTCTTCTAGTGGTGATTCTTCCGGTACTGCTTCTGGTACTGCTTCTGATGCCGGCTCTTCCGGTACTGGTTGTTCTAGTACCGACTCTTCCGGTGCGGATTCATCTGGCACTGACTCTCTTGGTACTAACTCTGCTGGTACTGACACATCCACGTGTCGGGATTCCGATCGTTCAATGGCGGACTTAAACTTCAAAGCCACAGCATTGTTCATCTGCGCAAGCTCCTCGTTGCAGTTCAAAACCTTGATGCCGAAATGCTCAATGACGGCTGGTCCAGTCGTGTCTTGCAGCCGACCGTGCTGTCTGCTCCTCAAATGCGCCGAGGCAGCTCTGAGCGGGTGGTTTCTAAAGTCAAGGTCATGTTCCTGGCAGCGGAGGATGAACCAGGATCCGTGGCCTCTGGGGTATTGAATAATGATGTGCTTGTCTGTTTCATTCTGAATGACTGCCTCGAATGGTATCGACCTCTGTGTCAGTTGCTCACCCAGCTCATTTTCGTCCTCATCAATCGGCGACCGCTAATCCCTTCATGTCAGGCAAATTCAATGGTGCTCCACCCTTTCATACTCACAGACTCAAGTGGCGCGCAAAAAATGGTATCCTCTATTCTTTCTGTTTGTGACTCTTCAGATTTCCCTGATAGCACAAATACCAAGAAATGCGTTTGTCAGACATGCATGCTTAAATTAGCACCAAATCTGTAGGCCAAAGCATCTACGATAGTGAAAAGAGTATCCATGCATACAATCTAGCGGCCGCCGGAAGCATCGCTCTATTAATTGGTGCGATGGATAAGACCCAAAAAGGATTCAAAAATTACCCGTTTGCTTGCGAACCAATCCTGCCTTAAACAGGAGAGGCAAACCGGTCGCGGTTTGCGCATAGAGCCTTGAGGAACGAGGTTGGCTATGGCGGTTTCGAGGCCAGTTGAGATGTGTTGGATCGAAATGTAAACTTCAAGTGCGAATATTGGGTTTGGGTTGGGTGATGTTGGTCACATATGTATCTGCGGGAGATGGGGTCCTTTCAAGGGTATGCTGGTGTAGGAAGTGAGGGGTCATGAAGCACAATGCAAGATTGAAAATGTCGTGGAATGGAGACGCAATCTTGCGTTTGTAGGATCATGTATCCATCATGACCAAATGCCCAGTTCGCCTCTATAAAGTATGTGTGGGAAAAAACACACAAGGCATTAAGAGTTGCGGGTAATGCCGGGCCGCGGGAGGTTGTGGGAGGGAGGATCAAAGGGTAAAGTGGAAGATTCACAAGAAGGTTTGCATGCCCACGGATGGGCAATGTGAGCGAGGAGCATTTGCGTACTTTGGAGAATATTGATGGTTGGCACTGGTGGGTGAACAAAAAGATATCTCAGTCAATTTGTTGCTGTACGAAGTGACTGTTTGTTGCTATAATAAGGAGATTTTCTTGAGTGGATCCTTATTCAACTTCCCGATATTTCTTTGGGGGATGACGGTTGCGATGTGGTCGGGGCGAGTCTGGCGAGAACGCTGTGATTGAATCGGATGCGGGCGGATCTGGACGGCAGGTAGTGGCAACATCCGCCTCCGATACATCAAGTTCATCTTGTGAGGAAACCGCAATGTTGAGGGATCTGATAGGGTCGTTGCTCTGAGAAGAGGGAATGGTGCTAGAAGAGGCCGGGGACAGGCGTCGTTTCTTCGTAGGGGTCTGGTTGTAGTCAGAGTTTGTTCGCTTGGCCGGTGGTGTATTCGGTTCGAGCGAAGCAGACGCGGGAGGAGTGGACGGGATAGGAGGAGATTGGTGAACTGTTGGTTTTGGTGGCGAGGAAAACATAGCTTTCGCATCCCCAAAGGTCATAGCGCCGGAGGACGGTTGTTTCGGTGGGGTTGAGAGTAATAGGGCTGCGGCGGCCGATTTGGACGTGGCCCTGTCGAGAAAGGTCCAGGTATCTGGTACGACGATGAAAACGTAGTCCCGGTCAAAGCCGGGCGGGTGCACCATGATGTTACGGTCGAGCAGGTCGACAACTTTGCCCGTGCAAGTGAAAAGCGCGTTAATCTGGAACTGGGTGCCCTGTCTCTCGACCATTTTCTCGCACAGGGCTGCCCAAGGATTGGCGTGAATGGGGAAGATGGCAAAGACCTGGAATGGATGGAAGCCTTTGAAGGGTGTCTTGCCAGGATTTTCAGGGGCGATGTACGTAGAAAGTTGGACGAAGCCACAGCATTTCAACTGGACGCCGTCGAGTCCCGGAATAGACTCCTTTCGTAGCAGTGTGCGGCCGGAACCGACAACAGGGCCAGTGAACGTGACAACGGGAGGAATAGCGGGGAAGTGGTCTACGGAGGCAAAGTTTCGGGGGACAATGCTTTGACTCGAGTCAGGGGGACTGGCAAGGTCAGCTGTATGCAGCATGCTTACGGCTGGTAGCCCTGATCACGGATGATAAGAGCCGGAATGGTGTATTTGGTGATGGCGCCAGTGTCCGACTCTCTGGACGATTTCGTTGTTCAACGTCCCAGGTCAGGGCGTACGGATGAACACGACCGTTCATGAAGAACCATTGGTCGGTCCATTCTGAAGCAACGACTGGTTGATTGTAGATGGAAAGGTTGAGGCTGAAGAAGATGCAGCTGGAGGGGTTGTCGGGGTCTGACCGAAGTTGCGCATACTCGGGAGTCAAACTCCAGGACGGGGCAGGTAGGAAGACCCTCGCTATGGCTTCTGCGTTGAGCCGCTTGATGCGATGCTAGTCGTGATAGGCAAACCTAGACGGGCAGTCTGGCTGGACGAAAACGTTCGTGTGACCGGATGTAACTATCCGGTTTCACATCTGGCTTGTCGCATAATCCTAACGATATGAGCTTAAATAGCTGTGCCCGAACACATGGCTGTTCGATTTCTTTAGTTCTTCAGATAATTCTCATCAATTGACTGGGGCCATCAATGATCCCTGTGGAGCCAGTTGTCTGACATGGGCTCATAAGCCTAGTGTTGAAGATCACAAGTGTGAGGCGACCAAGGCGGTGGCAAGGCGTGGAAGAAGGAGGAATATTCTACAAGAGATCGTGCCTGTACATAAACAGTGGTTCCCCTACTGCACTTTTAGGATGAATTAAGCAATCAGTATCTTCTCATTCCAACACAGACAAGCGAGTGGGCCAGTAGGTACTTAGGCATTTCTAACTTAGTGTGCGGAAGCGGCAATCCGGCTGGGTATAGGCAAAGCTATGGTTCTTCGGTAGGCCCTAGACGGCCGGGATTGGATTCGATGGACCACGCTGGCTGAGCTGGCCCTCCTATTGGCCTTCTAATGCTAGACCCTTGTGGCGAGGGATAAGAGCGTTGCGAGTCTGGCGGTGGATATCTAGGTGATGGTCTCTTAGGTGGTTCTCGAGATTCCTTACTACAAAACCATGAAAGGCATAGACGAGTGCCCGGTAATTATCGTGATAGAGGAGCCATTCTCTCGTCGCTGTATCCGCCCTAGACGTCGGATCTCTACCCGTTGGCTTCGCTCGGGCTATGGCTAAGCGATACCCTGATATCCAGCGTTGTCCGCGACTGACGATGGTGGCGATGGATATATGATCCGACGGTGTCTCGCTGACTGCCCTGGAAACCCTCTCTCCGGTAGGTAGGGCCTGCTCCTCTCTCGTCGTCGTGGGCTGCTTTGCGGCGATTAGTTAGGAAAGACGAAGATAACCCTGAGGCTCTCAGGGGGGAAATTGGTAGTTTGGCAGTGGTAGTTTGGGACCCCTGTCAACGATCCGGACCTACCCCCGGACCCCGTCCCGCATTTTCACTGGCCAGCCCCTATAACCCCCAACTGGTAGTTTGGCCCGTTCCTGACTTGAATACTTGTGTCGTACAGAGCGCCTGCGGTCACCTTGAAGCATGAAAAACGGTAGTTGAAAGAGCCCTGTTCTTCTGAAAATGAGGGTATCGCCTAAAGCGGTAATATAACAGCGCGTAGCCCCTTTAGCGGGGCTGCTCTGACCAATCAGAGAGCGCTATCGTTCAACAACTTGGTAGGGTATTTTTTTAGGTTTTTAAAAAATAAAAAACTTAAAAAAGACAGTGCGAATAGAATTTCATCTAATAACTTAATAAAGATTTTTTTTTAAAAAAAATTTAAAAAAAAAAAATATTATTTTTAAGCTACTAATATATTAAAAGTCTTACTTACTAAATTTATAGCTATTTTAAGCTTAACCCTAATTTTTAAGAATTTTTTAAGCTTAAAGTGTAAATACTAAGAAATTTTAACTGCGTCGCTCGCTTGTCTGCGCCGCTCGCTTATCATGTACGTTTTATTGGTGACCTCACGCAGTCAAGAGGGACAGAGTGTGTGTAGTTTGGCCGCAACGGGTCACCTGTCACTGTGGTCTTATGCGCGTAAGCGTGTTAGACCGCAGCGTCAGAGAGGGCCCCGTCCGCGCTCCCTCGTAGGGAGGCAAGTGTCTGTATATTGTAGTAGTGCTATATACAGAGGGAAGGTGGGGCGGGTGAAAGTCGAGTCTTGACTGCGTGAGAGATGACGAGACACCTGCCGAGGCGAGCAATTGACTCCCCGTGAGGCAGTTGCGGGAGGGAAGAAAACCCCTCAGTGAACCTTCCGAGCCGGGAAGTCTATTGTGCAGTGTGGTCATCACGTGAGGCAACCCCAATAAAACTACTCCCTTTGAGTTTCGCGGTCACTTCACTAGCTCCTCTTGGCCTTACAATGAATGACAGGCCGTCCCGCTACAGCTTGATGAGATGAGCTTGGCCCTGAGTTGACCGCTAAAATCCAGTTGGCTAAAAGATTGAACGCTGGGTCCTAAATAGGCTAGCGTAGCGACCGCAAAACTCGAGAGGGTAACCGACAGATCCGATCGTTTCGTACAAGAGGCACATCGCGAAATGTAGAATTGGTGACACTCCGGCTTGATTGGTGGGTCGGATATATGGAAAATCCGGACTTGGCAATGTCACACGTGATCTTATCGATTGCCCATGGTGGGGAAGCAAGACCGCCATCCGGAGTCTCCCACCATTCATCACTATTAGTATAGGCGTATCAGAATTCATTCACCTCCAAACCCTAGGTGCTGCGAAACCATCCCATGTTGCTCCTCGATCTTCCTTCCGAGATTCTTCGACAGGTAAGAGACAAACAGAACCTTGAAGATTCATCTACTAAAACAAATCCAAGATCTTTCTACTGATGTATGACGATGGAAAACGGCCAAAGAGTGCAGACAAACGCCATTCGATGGGATCGACACCATTACAAACGTTCGGCGAGCTCCGTCTCGTCAACACAACATTTCGTGACTTCATCTCACCCATCCTCTTCCACGAGATCGATGCCACGAACGTGAAGCTCCTGCGTCTCTCTCTTATATCCGAGAGTCGATGCCGTGGTTATGTTCGTCACGTAAGCGTCGGTTTCCGCGGGTACCAAAAGAGGGGTAGTCAACAAAAGTGGGGTAGCCAACAAACGTCAGCGATTGATGATTATGTATTTCTGAGTCTCTACTTGTATCAGTTACCTAACCTAAACTCCATCAACTTCTACAACGAGATGCCGGAGTCCATCGAGCGATGGAAGGAGGAGTCGCTTGCGTATGGCCAGAATTTCTTTTCCAGTCCTGAATGGATGAGAGTCGTTGTGAGCTTCTCGAGTAGGACACGGTTTGCCACTTCGGCCACCCCGTTTTGTTCGTGCTGTTCGGTGGCAGAGAAGATCACCTCAATTAACTTGTTTTCGCAGTGGAGAGTGACTGTATCAGCTTGGTTTTCTCCCCCTCGATCGAGGCGAAGGTAACGGCAGCGACGGGTTGGTGTCTCGGCTTGTTCCAGGAGTTGTCGAAAGCAGTTGCCAAATTCGGACTTTTGCCTGATTGGGAAGACCTAGGTCATTTTGGTGAAATCGTCTATGAAGCAGGCCCAGTATCTATGGCCGTCGATGCCTTCGTCTGGGAAGGGGCTAGCGATATCGCTATGCAGGCTCTCCAGTGGTCTTGTTCCTTTTCGAATGCATCCGCGGTGAGGCCTTTCCTTCATGCGCCCTTTTATGCACGCTTCACAGACGTTGGAGTCAGATAGAGGAGTGATGTCCGTGGACATCTTCATGAGTAAATGCACGTTCTGTCCACCCAAATGGCCGAGTCGGTCATGCCAGATCTGCAGTTTGGGGTCGCTGACAGAGTATGCGGCCATGGCAGTGTGCAGTTGTTGGTCGTCCTCGTCGATCACGTACAGACCAAATTTCCTAGTGGCGCTGAGGATGACTTTACCGTGGCTTGTAATGACGGCTCGTCCTTTTCGAAATAAAATAGTTGCTCCATCTTCCTCGAGGGCTGAGACCGAGACAAGGTTGCAGTGAGCGTCTGGGACGTAAAGTGCCTTATGAAAGATCGTTGTTCCTTTGGCATTGTTCCGTATGGTTCTGAGGGTGTATGTGCCTTGCCCCGCGGGCATAATGGCCGAGCCAGCTATGCCGTTGATGGCAGAGCCGGTGAATTTCTCGAGTGACGTAAAGTTCTGTCGACGGCAGAACGTGTGGGAGGAGGCGCCACTGTCCAATACGTGAATTCGCTCGAGCAGCCCGGACGGCTCTGATGCAGCCAGGCCAAACTGGGGTTGAAAGGATAGAAGGGCCGTGTTTAAGAAGGCGACGGCGGCAGTGTGATCCTCGTCGAGTTGCAGTGACGAGGTGTTCTCCTTTCTCTCTCAACCTTGGCTTCTCGTCGTCCACTCCGAAGTGCTCGTTTTCTTCTGAACTCCTCAAGAAGGTCGGGGCGTAGGCCAAAACATCCGGCCTTGGTATGACCTGGTTTGTTGCAGTGGCCGCACGTCTGAGCCACTCGTTCTTTGCCAGGGCCACGCATTCTAGCCAGCAGAGCTGTTTGCGTCTTGGCCTTTTCTCGTTGTTGAATGTTCATTTCCTCTTGCTCTGCGGCGGCAAGAGCGATTTCGAATGTTACGGCAGGTTTGGTTATTTCTCCGTTGGAGTCTCGCTCGGGTAGCAAGTTGTGGTTTTGGTAGAAGGCAGTGAGGAACATATCGTATTCGGGGCCAAGTCCGGTTAGGAACTTATTGATGAATTGAGGCGTGCCGATTTTGCATGCCTCGTCTAGTTGCAAGAGTTCAGATTGAGCTTCTCGCAGCCGTTCTGCAAAGTTCATGACTCCCGAGCATTGGTCTAGGGTGAGGCAGTTATATCGTCGGTCGAGCTCTTGGAAGACCGCACTTCCTTTTGGTCTGAAGCGCTTCTCAAGCTCATCGAACATCTCCGTGACGGTCTCCTTGTCCTTTACCTGCTCCCTAGCGTTGTATCCAAGTCGATTGAGGACGGCTCCGCACGCGCGTTCCTGCTTGGAGAGCCAGTTGTCGATCTTTTCGACGGTCACGGCGCTGGTGCCGGTGGGTTTGTCCTTGTTTCGTTTGAACAAGTCTCCGTATCCCGACATTGTGAGATGGTCCTTCATTTCTTGACTCTAGTTGATCCATCCGGCTGTTGATTCTAGCTTCGGGATGTTGGCTAGGTTGCCAAGTGTTCCAGTCGATTCCTTCGAGGCCGACATGCTTGAGGATGGGTTCCTTGATGGCTGGACGAGAGAAGGCGTAGGAAGAGTGTAAGGTAGGCTCAGGTGAATCTTCCCTTTTCGGTGTAGCGATATCTCTTGCGAGCGCGAAGCTGGAGTTCTGATCGTTGTTGATGGTATCGGCAACGGGTGCGTCAGAACTCCCACTGGATATAACGTGGACTTCTTCTGGTTCTGATGAGGCAATTGAGGCAGCTTCAAGGCTGCGTGGACAGATGAGCATAATAACCCGGCACCCGGAAAGGATGACTTTGAGTTACCCGAGGTCGAGGATGGGTCCCGTATGGAGTGGCGATGGGTTCCGAGCGGTCATTGGCGCGTCGATGGAGTAACCGACGATCAGGGGGCTGTCGACTATGATGGAGAGGAGGGTAAGAATGGTTGGATCCGCTATGACAACAAGGTAAGCGAGAATCAATGCTGCAGTCGCCCGCAGTGACCAAGTTGAGATCTCAACAATGCAACTCGAGCAACGAATCCATGGTTCCACACGACCCGAGACGGCCGACCTGGCCCAGGTCGAGGACCTCAGCATCAACGACGCGAGTTCCAAAGCAGCAGAGGACTCCCTGTCATTACACTCGACAGCTTCAAGATCATTCTTCCGGTCACCATTAATGCGGAAGCGTGACACTGACCGATCCGTCACGGATAAAGAACGTACTAGGAGGGCCAGCAGGACCAGCAGCTTGTACAACGACGATGACGCAAGCTCCCTTGAAGCAGAGCTGGCATTGGAGATCCAGAAACAGGGCAAACCTGGCGGACAGTGGGGGGTTGGCGACGAGGCACGAATGAGCCTTGAGTGACAGCGGGTACTTGACAGACGGCATTACCACAGCCAGGTCATCGGCGTTGACGGGTTTTTGCAGGCGAGTTTGTTTTATCATCTGGGTCGACGGTGCTTCTGAGGTAACTCTAAACTGTGGTTCACCGGCGCGACTGATTGGTACTCACGGCTAGGTACGAGGGAACGGCGCAAGGTTGACTGGTGTAAGATAACGACGGCAGGGAGGGGATATGACGAATACCAAGTTCTTGATTGACTGCATCTGCGTGACGGGACAAAGAGGGGCGACGGCATTGGGTGTCGCCTTTGACATTGAGTTCTCCTTTGACACAGCCACGGCCTCATGACGCCCTCATTGGGATCAAATCAGTGCCGGTAGTCGGGGCGTGATGACGATGTCTAGAGTCTGGAACAACGAACGGCTTGTGGTGCGACTCAACCATAGCGCCGCAGGGGATACACGGTGGAAGGTTATGCCACTCGGAATAAAGCCAGACGTTCTTTCTGTTGGGCCGCACCGGTTGTGCAAGAAACAGTTCCTCTTGGATAATTAGTTAAATGACGTTTGTTTGCCCTTGACCGAGGTGGTGGTGGTAGCTATCAGGGTGTCCATCAACCAAGTAAAGCAAAATTTGGACCCTCTACTTGACTTAGTTTACTCGGTAAGAGTAGCTTGCTTTGCTTAGTTAGTTAACGTTACTCGACTATTTTCCATTCCTCTACGGGCCTCCCGTCACAGATCTATACTAATATACCGCTTCGAAGCAGGTACTTCTGATACTTAATCGTCGCTATGGTAGGCTTATACCCTGCATCAGTTGTGCTTCTATGACAAGCATCCAGTTTCACACTGAGGCAGGCATAGCAACATGCAACAAAACTGGGTTCAGCCTTGGCGGATTTGCCTGTGAAGGATTTGCATAGGTCGGACTTTATCTTCTGTTGCATATTCCTGCACCGTTACTACCATGATCTGAAGTGCGCAACAAACCGGATACAGACCACATGCTGATGATGGATCTGACTTCTTCTTGTTGCATGGACCCCATACCAGCAAATGTAAAACCATTAAAGAATCACATGCCACAACAAGTAGATTTTCTGTTCAATGGGTTTTTGGCAGTAATCAAGGGAGATGGAACATCCGAGTTTAAAAAGGTAGAGTTGTGCTTGGAACTTGCACTGTCGGATCACTCCATCCCCTCTATTGCCCTCCCTTGGCTTGTGAATGTAGCCGAGCAAGGCACTGAGGCCGCTCGCGGAATCTTTACCGAATTACCGCGCGGTTGGACCGCTAAATCCTAGGCAAGCTCGCGAGTTGGTGAGCCGCATGAGAGCTTGCGTTGTCTCCGCAACTACGCTCGTATGCAGGGATGCGTGAGGTTCTTAGACTGCAATTGATAACTTCTAGTAGCCCTTCTATTCAGAGGGTAGGGAGCCGAAAGGACCAGGGATTGACAAGGAATCATTGAAGCCATCATCAGCCCTCGGTGGTAGCAAGGATTCTCCCAAGTCGACAGGGCAATGTTGCATGGGCAGCAGGACCGAATGCACCCAAATCAGAGATTAGACAGTATCCTATACATTGCTAGTGCGCACAATGCTCCCTCATATCGCTTCATGAATTGATAGACTTGTGAAAGTCAGCCTTGATTCGAAACACAGTGATGCGAATACGCCGTTGTAAATGGCGATATAATCGGGAGATGGCCATTACGTCAGGTCACTCTTGCGCACCCCAAAATAACAAATGAGCGCGGGCAAACAGAAGACTCTTTGCCATAGTGCCATCCGGGTCGATGACGAGACTTTGCTAGAAGAGCTGCTCCAGACAATGCTCAGCAAAGGAGCAGACCTTGAAGCCATCGCCGCACGGTCAGACATCAGTGGTGGTTACGTGTATAGACAGGACAGACCTCTCTGCTGGGCCTTCATCGAGGGCCGTGAGGACCTTTTATCGACTCTTCTGAGACGGGGTGAACCATATTACCCCGGGCAAGTATTTGGGCCCCTTTTCTCATGCCGTTGTCTATCATGCATGGCGAGTAATCAAGCTTGTCTCGCAAAACTCCCAGGTTGGATCACGTCTCGCATCGTCGAACCGCTCGAGGCCCGGTATGGTAAAAGGAAGTTCAAACATCACGAATCCTCAACTGGCTAGCTCGATGACAACGAAATTCAAAATGGTAATTTACGCGAGGTCCAATGCTCTTGGCAACCAGACACAACGAGGCTTATAGAATTCAATTTCTACACCCAGAAGATTACTCCATCTTATACTCGGTGGCCGGAAACCCGCCTTTCCTGACGACCTTGAGAGCCTCATGGTAAGGGCATCCTCCCCACGCTGGAACCTCCGAATGGCGGTTCGCAAAGTATAGCCCATAGTCCTTGTCTACTTTCCGTATTTCGTACCTGCGTCGCGATTGATCGTCTGGTGTCAGACCCTCTAGCCGCTGAATGAAAGCAACTTGAGGGTCCGGGAAGACATTATCTTGAAGCCAGAAAATCCAGCTGACAACCCAGATAATGAGGGCTTTCAGCATGGGATTGACGGGTTTGATTCTGTGGGCCCGCAACGTAGTCGGCAGGCTCAGCGCAATAGGGACGGAGCGCCTGAACCAGCGCAGGGGCTTAGGAAAGAAACGGAAGGCGAACAAGTCGTATAGAGCATTGGCGCAGAGATTGCCCTGCTCAGATCCAGGGTGGGGCTGATTTTCGAAATGCTCACAAAATTTGAGCAGGCCATCCCAGTCTTCCGGAAAGGAATGAAGAGGTTTCCCCCTTCGGCACGAAACAGAGGCGCCATATCCCGCATAACAAGGAATGACGCAGTCTTGACGTTGTCTGTGACTCCTGGGAGGCCAAGCTGTAGCCGAAGACGGTGCATGAAAACAGCGGTGGAGGCGAGGGTATAAATGTAGTCGTCGTTGTGTGAGAAGTCGCCCTTGTAGTGTTTCGCCCAGTACGAGTGTAGTTTGTTGATACTCTCAACCGATTGTTTGGTTCTCGGGTCATGCGGGCCATACCACCACCAAGCTGCATTTCTGTTTTCCGTCTGCTCAACCCTATCCGCTGGCTTGTTCAAGACTTTTCCACCGTCTTCACGCCAGATGGCACGGGCGCCCCATTCTGTAACGATGAAGCTAGGAAAAATCAAGGAATACATCAAAGTATTGATGAAATCATTACCGCCATAGCTCATCGACAGCCGGAAGATTTGCGGATAGTCTTTATAGGGGTCCAAGGATTCGATCTCCCTGTCGATCCACTTGTAGGGTTTCTTTTGTTCAGTCATGAGAGGCAATTCTGTCGAGGGTGGTCCTATTATGAACGAAAAAAAAAACGTCTTGGTAAACCTTTCTAAGATGCAAGAATTTCGAGGAGATTCAACAAGATCCGAGGTCGCGAAAGCCGCCTTATATATGTTCCATGGCGCCCTGTGCGATATCCAGCTCATATAAACGGAACTCTCAAGTCGCCGCTTAGTCAATTATAGTGGGCACAGGGAAACCAATAGCATCGTGTACGATTCCATTGTAACCCTCGTTGCCTTAGACCCATGCAATTCGAGCGAGGCCAAGGTGATCCAAGTCAGTGCATATGGGGTGAAATGTATGGGAACTCTGAGCTGGCGAAGATGAAGCTGCCCGTACTTCCAAAAAGGGAAGTAGTTTAGCATCCTGATTCATTGGGGCTGTGCGACGCTGATGCTACTGATCACACCTGCTGACCGGGAAGGCCGCTGACTAAACTATTCACGGTCTAGTTTTCCCACCGTTAGTGGGTGCTTCAAGCGAACTCGATGAGGCTGCTCCCCTGCTTGGTATGTTTTATCCACCGCCGCTTAGTTATCGCAAGTTTTGTTGATCTCCTGAGTGCGTGAAGCCCTGTAGTCCGGACCTCGCCCCATATGACCTCGGGAACTCTGGAAGTATATGACGGGTATAGAAAGTTTAATCTATAAAAGATTTTATTTTAATTCTCTATTAAAATATTAATAATTTATTTTAATAAGTATAATAAAGTTCTTTTTATTTCTTAATAAGATCTAGGATATTAATCCTTATAAGAATACGAGCTTTTCTAATAAGAGGCATAGTATAGTATAAGTGCAAAAGTATATTAGCTTGCTTTATATGACTATTGGAGTTAGAGGAGTTACTTTCCTAGCTCTTAATATATCTTTCTATATAATTAACTATAGCCTATGTCTAGAATTAAGTATATGTTTTATTAGCAATAATAATAACTTAGTAATAGCTCTTTCTTAATTCTAATAGCTATAAAAAGGAGTTAGAATTAATTAAGTGTCATACAAAAGGCCATAAAAGAGGTGCAAAATGTTGCCCGTTTAAATATAAAAGCAGCCCTTAATAGTTATGATGGAGGGGTTACAGGCGGTCAGCGGTGAAGCAGAAATATTACAGTGGATGTTGCTGACTATGTGTACGGGCCTGTGACTGTACGGACCTGTGCGCCTAGACGGCGCCGGTAAAGCCAGCGGCTTCCCCCGAGAGGAATTTGTAGCGGGCGACAAATGTATGTCTGAATACCGAGCCCTTCCGGGTATATACACCCCGCCGACGCATGTCACGCAACCCGTGGGGACACGCAGGTCCAAGGTTATATAAGATCTAGATCCCTCCCGCACTTTATTCCATCATTCTCAAGTCACTCATCCTCTCGCAACTTCCATCTTACATCATCTCTTCCATAACCAAACACACAATGGCTCCCCTCCACTTCGGCGCTCTCCTCTTCGACTACCAGGCCATCGATGTCCTTGGCCCAGTCGACCTCCTCAACTCCTGCACCAAGCGGTACATGGGAGCACTCCAGTCCTTGACTGGAGTAACGGATGACACACTTTCCCGTGCCCCCGAATTCGTCTTTCACCATATCGGAGTGGATAAGGAACCCGTCCACCTGCTCTCGAGCGACATCACCATTGTGCCCTCTACGACTGTGGATGAGTGCCCCGAGCTCGACATCCTCTTGGTCGGAGGACCCGACCCTGTTAACTTCAAGCTGCACCCCAAGCATGCCGACTTTATCCGAAAGCACGTCGCTGCTGGAAAACTGCTCTTCACCAACTGCACTGGCGCAGCCGTTGTGGCGTCAACAGGTGTCTTGGACGGAAAGAATGCCACCATCAACAACGTGGCATTCCAGTTGATGAAGCAAATCTACCCCAACGTCAAGTGGGCCAACGACAAGAAGTGGGTTGTGGATGGCAACATCTGGACTGGCGGCGGTGCCGTCTCTGGCATGGACATGTTTTCCTACTGGATCAGGGAGAACTACGGATTGAATGTTCTCACCCAGGGAAGCTCCGTCTTGGACTTTGAGCCGAGGGACATCAACGGCGTTCTCAATGTTCTTCCCAAGAGATATGATAAGAGTGGAAACCAGCTCTCCACCCATGCGTTTCCTTAGGAGCACCTTCAGAAGCATGCGACTCGATAGACTGGACCTTGAATAGCTAGACAAGTCATCATTAAAGTTTTTACCCTACAGTTCCACAGCCGAAAGTGCATTAATGATGGAAGAGTTCATGCTTACAGAATGATGCCTTTAGTTCAGCGTCATCCAATCCCGGACGACTGCCACACCTCAAAGTATCTCGACCAGGCTGGCGCGAGAGGTGAGGGCTGAATTGATCTTGGTAAGCCTTTTCGTGTCTGGGCACGCGTCGTGCCCCATGGCAACTGGTGCAATAGCGCCCCCCAAGCCGTCTGTAATCGATGCCGTCCGTACATCCCAACGTCACGAGGACAAGTAGCTGAAACATCTACTACAAACACCAAACAAAAGGCATTAGGCTTTCAACTTCTCGAGTCATCACTGGCTGGTTATGTGTGACACAATGAACGCCACGAGCGGTCACAATCAGTACAGCCCACTCACTTTTAGAGATAACCCAACTCCAGTCGCACGAGGCTCGCGGTTAGACAACTGCTCTGACGATGCACGTAGGCCTGCACAGCTGAATCCAGATAAATGCTCCGAAATTGCTTCTGTGTTATTTTTAGCATGGAGAATGGGAACCGCCATTGATCCACAAGCAACGTGATAATTCGTTGTATTCGGCTAGAGTAGAGGGAGGAAGTGCAAATATTGACTTGGTGTCTTCCGGACAGTGGCAAGGCCTTTAAGTCGTATGCCAGCCTGGTTCCAAGTCCAGGGCTATAAAATGCAGTCCATCACTCTGTGTCGCACTGAGCGTGCTAAAAAGATCAAGTGTCAGGTAAAGAATAATGAGCAGCAGCAGTGTGTTGATTGATTGTTGTCTGAAGTTATCTCTTGTGCGGGGTACTCCATCCCGCAAAGCTACTTAAAGCATACGGCTAGATTACTAACGCAGTTGTTTCATGAGGCCGTGAAGATCATGCCTACCCTGCGACACTCTGCTTACCTACGTACTAATTCATTATACTTCCAACCTCATTTTAACTACCCCTTTCATACTCTCACAGTCGTCAACACCAATTACACCAAACAAATGCCCAACATGACGCAGACTCCATCTGCCGGTCTAACGCTCCTTGGTCTCATCGACATGCTGGTTGAGGGGTTTACTGACATGGTCATGCAAGACTGGAGCATGAGTGGCAGCAGCGTCCGTCGCCAGGTCGACTTCGGAGAAACCCCCCATCCTTGAAACCTGGCAGGCAACTGGGGAAGAGCAATAACACCGTTACAGAGGTGGAGTGCCTTGAAACCCACCTTGCAAAGAAGACGTATAACGTCGGACCCATGAGCGCCGGGAGGGAGAGGGACATGATCGAGCTGCGCAGAGAGGTTCAAGTGCTGAGGCGACTCCGGCACAAACTCGACAATCTTGCGTCGGCTGTTTATAGAAACTGCAACTATTGCAACCAGTTGAATGCTTGATAAAGACCAAGCCAAATTGCTTTTCTATTCTTACCATCCAGATAGGCAATGCAATGGTTACATGCCATCCATGTTTCACAGACACCGCCCTCACGAGGCCTGATAAGAAATGTGTCAGACAATTGGCTCCACAGGGATCATTGATGGCACCAGTCAATTTATGAGAATTATCTAAAGAACAAAGGAAATTGAACAGCCATGTGTTCGGGCACAGCTATTTAAGCTCATGCCGTTAGGATTGGAATCCTTGATGCGACAAGTTGGATGTGAAACCGGATGCACAACCCCAAAGTACGGGCCGCGTTTCATATCCAGTCGCACGAACCTCGTGGTGATATGCGACATAACACCTAGGCCCAAGGCTATTTAATCATGAGCCGGGCTGGACGAGGCCGATGCCATCGCCGCCGCCTGCGCGGAGCACAGTTGAGACGGTGATTTAGTGTACATATTAAAGAATAAGTGTCTATTTACCATACTAGAGAGCGGCCCCAACTGATGCTAAGTATGGCCACAAAGTCGAGTGGCATGATAAACATAACATACAATAGAGCAGATCCTCGGTCCCGTATATTCCTCTCCTAAAAGCGCCTCGACATAGCCTGCTTTTGCAATGCCCGCATGTGACAACGGGTATGCGATGCCCGAGCTAAGACCGTTAGTTCGCCGCTTGCTGGCCGAATACTACACGATACGAATCTCGGCCTTGCATCATTTTCCACCATGCGCCGAGGTGCTGTCGACCATCCAGAACTGACGGCCAAACATGTGTAGCGAGATAGTGCATGTATGGTACATAGAAGAAATCCACTAGAGTCACTGTCTGGGAACGCTGTTAGATTCGTCTACGATTATTCGTGTAGGTTATGAGCAATAATCACCTCTCCGGCCATGAATTGTTGCCCGGCAAGTCTGTTGTCAAGAAGTGTCAATACGTCATTGAGACGTTCCCTCAACGCCTTGCACCGTTCAGTATCTGCAGCCCGATTCGAGTACCGCCTGCTCCGCCAGTCAGAAATGTAAGCTCAAAGATGATTAGTACGAAGGGATGTTAAGACTAACAATTTGAAGTATTCCTCAAAGACGAGTGGGTTGGCCGCAGCGTCAAAACAAGTAAGTTCAATGGACGCGGCTTCTTCGAACTTGGCTAAGCCTATAAAATCTCCTGCGTCGGGTACGAGCATAGGATTTCGACCAGTGCTGGTAGAATATCTTAATGCCAGGTATCTGGCAATAGCACGAGATTCAGAGAGGAGCAGAGGAGGTTTCTGCGCATCATCTTGGATGAACGGGACTGCTCCTGAAGGGTTGAGTTTCCTAAGCTCGGTGCTCTGCATACAGCTTATCAGCAAATCGTATCTTTATTGGATTGAAGTTGAAGCTTGCCTTTTGCTCAGACCTCTCAATGTCGAGCTCTTGAACGCCCTTCACTGTGATGCCTAGCTCGAGTATGACTAGCTGAAGTCGCTGCGGACAGGGGAAGCGACTGTCCGTAAACAGTGTGATCTGAGCCATGTTGGTATGATGGTTTGATTGTGGCGCGGCCAAAGTCACTACTGGTTTACGGAGAATGGGGATGGGGATGGGACACATATTATATATATACACGTACCGGCGACACAACGCTGGAGACCCTGGGTGGGCGGGGTAAAGGAGTGGAACACGTAACTCTCCTGCTGCCTGAGAACAACGTGAAAGTACAATGTAATGTGATGCATCCCCTTTTCTACCATGCGGCGAGCACGCCACCTCGAGGCACCCATTGCGACGGGCACGAAAGGTCCGCAAACACTCTGAACAACGTGGGGCAAAGATGAAATATTGCAAAATTTCTACGACCCGTTCCTAATGAAGATTTGTTGAAGACATGGAGCTGGAGGGTAGAGCACTCCTGCGGCTGCTTTTCCCGAACGATGAACTGCGGTATGGCCAAAAGTGGCCACCTCCTAAGTGCATGAAGCCCATTATGCGAGTTATAATAAGGGATTATAGCTAATTAAAATATATTAAATTAGCAGTATACAGTTTATCTACTAAGTTAAGTTGTAATAGGAGTTCTAATAATACTAGCTTCTATAAATTAGCATATTATAAATATTATACTTCTAAGTAGTTTACCTAACGTATATGATAAGCGAGTCGGACATTAGGTATTTACAACTTAAATCGAGGTTTTTCAAAAAGCCTTTAAAAATCCAAACTAGGCTTAAACTAGGTAGAAATTTAAGCATAGATAAATTACCATAAATACTATATAAAAAGAAATTTTTAGAAATTTTAGTAACCTAGCTTTCAGTACAGATAACCTGTTTTTTAATAAGAAATATAAAAATGAAAAATTAAAATATGTCTAAAAGTATTAAAGTTAGTATATTAATATGAAATTTATATAGTTCTATTTAAAAGAGCTTAAAGGTCATGCCTCAGTTCTCTTTAGCTGAAAAACTGTAACTTATATGATAGGTGAGTGTCTCAGGCAAGTGAGTGTCTCAGCATACTGTGCACCTAAAAATAGCTAACTTAAAAGTTCTAAAAGCTATTATAAAATAGCTATTAACCTAAAAAGAGTATTTTTATAAAACTGAATTTTTTTATAAAATCTTAATATATTTTTTTTATTTTTTCAAAAAAAATTGCTTTACAGAGAAGTAACTATCTATACAGTGCGAATATACCTTTTCTTTTTTTTTTAAAAAAAAAAAAACTCCCTTATAAGGAATTGTTATAAAAATCTAGAAAAGTTATATATTATTTTTCTTTATCTAAATAAGCTATATTTAAAATGCTAGCTATTTTAGGCTTTAACCTATTTTTATAGAATTTTTAAAGTGATTTTTGTTTAAAGAGAAAATCCTACTATAAGGTAATTTGAGAGACTCGCTTGTTTGAGACACTCACCTATCAAGTACGTTAGCCCGGGTTAAGTTATTTAGCTAAATGCAATAACGTATATGATAAGCGAGCGGCGCAGACAAGCGAGCGGCGCACCTATACTGTGCACTTAAAAATAATAAACCTTAAGTATTTAAAAATAGATATAAAATAGCTAGAACCTTAAAAATAGTATTTTTTAGCTATTTAACTAAAAAGAAAACTATGAGGTATTTTTTTTAGATTTTTAAAAAATAAAAAACTTAAAAAAAAACAGTGCGAATAGAATTTTATCTAATAACTTAATAAAGAATTTTTTTAAAAGTTTAAAAAAATCATTTTTAAGCTACTAATATATTAATAGTCTTACTTACTAATTTATAACTATTTTAAGCTTACCCTTAATCTTTAAGAATTTTTTAAATTTAAAGTGTAAATACTAAGAAATTTTAACTGCGTTGCTCGCTTGTCTGCGCCGCTCGCTTATCATGTACGTTAGCTACTATTGTATAAGAGCAAAAGTATATTAGCTTGCCCTACACAACAGCAAGGGTTAGAGGGGCTAGGCTTTATATTCTCAAGGTAATCTTAACTTAGTACTAATATAATAAATTTTAAGATTTATTTTAATCATATTTTTACTATAGGTTTTCGTTCATGTCTTGAGCAATAGCTACAGTAGCTTTAGAAGCAATAATAAGTTTAGTTATAAAGGTAAAACTAGCTATAGCTATATTTCCAAGAGTAGCTTATATAGTAATAGTAGAAGCTTCTATGTGACGGTCAAGGTTCCCAACGTAGTAAACCGTAACCTGATTTGGTTTATGTTGGCAGTTGCAACGGGGCGTGGCGTACTGAGTATAGGGTGGCGAATCACGTCTGATAATGTCAAGAAGTATTCTTGAGTAATCAAGTTGTATTGAAAGCTGGAGAGCTATCCAGACATAGGAAAGTGGGAATGAGCGAGACTATATATACTTATTCTGATTTACTTGGTCGATCGTGGTCGAACGCGCTCTTTGTTCGACCTGTTCGACCATTTAAGGTTAAGGTTTCACTTTTGGTCGAACGTGGTCGAACTCGTTCCCGTTCGACCAGTTCGACCACACACCACTTCCACCGGGGCCTGTTTGTTCCATTCCGAGCTCCGACGTTTTCCGTTCGTATCCCTGGTTGATCTTCCTACTCGTAACATTCTAGCATAGGTTTAAAGTAACCATTTACAAATTACTTTACCGCTGTCTTAAATTATATTAGTAATATCAGCTCTAATACTTATATAATAATTTAAACTCTTTAATTAGCTACTTGTACTTATTATTAGATAGCTATATATCTATGCCTGATATTATATTAAATCTAATATATAGTTATAACTTAATCTATGCTTTGCTCTTTTCCTAGCCACGCTCCCCTACTTAAAAAACATAAGTTAAAGTTTTGATTAAATTTATATATGCCTCTATACATGTTACAACCCGTCGTCACACGAGAACTCGCCACTGTCCTTGCACGTGACCCTAGGTAAGCAACCAATCATGGAAGGAGCGACACCCTTTATCGCTCCAACACGCAGAAGCGACTTTTCAATATCTGTCACGGGCCAGGGCCCATATCCTTGCGGCTGTGCCGCAAGACGTACTGAGCTCGTGCGCGCCAGGGATGGGAAATTACCCCACAGCTCAGGGGCACTTGAGAACTTCTTTCTTTCTTCTTCATCTTTGATGTAAATAGCATCCTGGACTAGATAGCTGGAATACAGTTACTAGAGGCCGTTCACAATATCGCTCCTAGAGGAAGGAGCGACTTTTTAATATCGCTCCCGCAAAAAGAGATGTAGTATATAAAGTCGCTCATTTGCACATTTCCTATGCCCACTTGGCTCTCTAGCTGTCAATATAACTTGATTACTCAAGAATACTTCTTGATATTATCAGACGTGATTCGCCACCCTACGCTCAGTACGTTACGCCCCGTTACAACTGCCAACATAAACCAATTCGGTTCCGGTTTACTACGTTGGGAACCTCGACCGTCACAATACAAGACTTTTATTATATAATGGGATTTTATAAATAATTATAGGAAAATAGACCTATAAGACATAAACTTAGAATTTTAATATTTTATACTATCTAGCTAGCACTTTATAAATATTACTTACCTAAGCTATACAAGCTTATATAAGCAAGATATTAGAGAGTTACACAATGACTAGAATTAACTAATTCTAGCAATACTACCCTATAGGGTACACCACGTAACCTCGGACTTAGGGCTTGATTATAAGCCCGTCAAAGCAGTTAACACTATTTTATTATAACAGATATTTTCTATCCGGTTTTAAATATCCTAGTTTTAAATCTTTAACGGTTTTAGCTTATTTATACCATAACTCGACTAACTCTTATTTAGTTTTAACAAACCTTATATAGTTAGATAGCCCGGATTTAGAACTATCTAATAGCATACTCTTAGTCCGAATCGGACTAACAGATGCTGAGTTATTCTTTATAAAATAGCCATTATCTTAGAATTAACACCTTCCTTAGATCCTTAGTTCCTCAAGTGTAAAAGACTGAAAAATAGAGACTATAAAGTCTGAAAATAGTATAGGGTAGGTAACTAAAATAGGAGGAGAATAGGCAGTGGAATCAGTCCTTATAAAAAGCTGATTGGCTAGATAAGGTATCATAGAGTAATAAAAGTGGGGAAAATAATAGATAAGGTTATAAAGAAGAAGGCCAGCTTCTTATAGGTAGTCTTATTGGTTGAATTCGTTGAAGATCTCAAAAGCTATTTCTAAGAGAGGGTTTATAGTTTATATAGCTAATTGATCGGAATCTATTAACCCGATTCGGATAAAAGTTATACCGTCGGATAGCTCTAATTCCGGGCTTTAAAACCCTATTAGTTTTGCTAGAAACGGATAGCTTAAAGCCGGGCTGTAGTTGGAAGAAGCTGAAACCTTAAAGGTTTTAAACTAAGAGATTTAAAACCGGATAGGAAATACCCTATAGAAAGGCACGGCTTTATCGGCTTTATCGGGCTCTATAAGAGCCCTAAGTCCGAAGTCACGTGACCCTTCCTAAAAGGGTAATATTGCCTGAAAGGGGCATTATTGTAACTCCTTAATATCTTGCTTATCTAAGCGTCTAAAGCTTAGGTAAGCAAGCTATAAGATAGCGCATAAGCTATACTATAGGGTAATAAAATCCTAGGCTTATATCTTATAAGCTTATTTTTCTTAAAATTATATTTATAAAAGACCTTGATAATAAGGACTTTTACATCAAGTAATACAAGCAATAAAACCACTAATTAAAAGCTTTCTTTTCTTTCTATAACTTTATTTATCTTTTACCTAACTTTTATTACTCTATGATCCCTTACCTAGCTAATCAGCTATTTATAAAGGAATGATTCCACTATCTATTTACCTTCTATATTTATATCTATTATCTACCCTACACCTTGTTAAGATTTTATTATTTATTTTCTTTAGTCTTTTATAATATAAAAAGATATATTAAGAACTAGGAAAGTAACTCCTCTAACTCCAATAGTCATATAAAGCAAGCTAATATACTTTTGCACTTATACTATACTATGCCTCTTATTAGAAAAGCTCGTATTCTTATAAGGATTAATATCCTAGATCTTATTAAGAAATAAAAAGAACTTTATTATACTTATTAAAATAAATTATTAATATTTTAATAGAGAATTAAAATAAAATCTTTTATAGATTAAACTTTCTATACCCGTCATATACTTCCAGAGTTCCCGAGGTCATATGGGGCGAGGTCCGGACTACAGGGCTTCACGCACTCAGGAGATCAACAAAACTTGCGATAACTAAGCGGCGGTGGATAAAACATACCAAGCAGGGGAGCAGCCTCATCGAGTTCGCTTGAAGCACCCACTAACGGTGGGAAAACTAGACCGTGAATAGTTTAGTCAGCGGCCTTCCCGGTCAGCAGGTGTGATCAGTAGCATCAGCGTCGCACAGCCCCAATGAATCAGGATGCTAAACTACTTCCCTTTTTGGAAGTACGGGCAGCTTCATCTTCGCCAGCTCAGAGTTCCCATACATTTCACCCCATATGCACTGACTTGGATCACCTTGGCCTCGCTCGAATTGCATGGGTCTAAGGCAACGAGGGTTACAATGGAATCGTACACGATGCTATTGGTTTCCCTGTGCCCACCATAACTGACTAAGCGGTGACTTTAGAGTGGGGCTTAATAGGCGCACGGGTACCCGTGCGCCTCTCAGGCCCCCTTGGAAGCCCGACCAGAGTCACCCGACCGACTTCAACCTCCCTCGCCGATCGGTGAACTCACTGGAGGGCCCGTAATCACAGGACTGTGGATTGACTTACCGGTACTGTGATTTGTAACCCTCCTATCTTGTTCCTTGGCTCACAGAAAGTAGGATCGGATTGACAGTGCCAGTGAACACGAAAGGTCTGCTGGATGAAAAGTTACCGTCACGCAAATACGCGATCGGCTTAGCCAACAAGGAGGAGAAACAGCCTGGTGAGACATTTTGAAGACGAAATAATACGCCAATATCTTAATTTCTTGGCCTGGAAAGACCTTGACAAGAAAATCCCGCCTCTCGTCTGAGTCAGATCGGGTTATCGGAGTACGGGCATCATACGATCGCATATCGCACATGGATGAATAAAGCCCTGGAAAAGCTAGATTACTTCTTAGGTAATTCCCGGAACTTGCCATGAGTAGGTTGCCTGAGCTTATTAGTTGCGGTGGGATCATATTTCGCCGAGCCTGACGAGCGGCAAGGGCTCTTCGGCTGAAGCTGACGTCTAGGGAACCTGGGTACCCCGCAAAATCCCACGCGTACACCCGAAGGCAGTGCAACGGTGAGCCGAACCGCTGTCCGGGGTTGGACCCATGTGACTTCCATCCGAGTCCGGAGTTTGTAGCTCGGGTGAGGGTACCGAGTTGCATAACGATCCCTACTAGTATGTAGAATTAACTTTGGAGGGATCATGAAGATGGTTAGAGAGCAGTCATATGCCTAATGACGAGGTCTGCCATCCGGAAAGGGCTGATCCTTCACGCAGCACAAGCCAGAAGATAGGTGGTCCCGGCTTCCTGCAAGGGTCGGATAGCGATTGCCGTCCCCTTTCTTGGCTGAGATGCTCAATACGACCAAAGGCCTCGATTTGATGATCCTAGAACGCCCTGCCGGCCTTAGTCTCCAAATGTTGATCGCTGCATACCGGCGCCAAAAGCACCTCGGTTTCCCGCCCCCGGGAAACCTCAACACCATGATCACGGTTCCTCAATTCCGATACCAGAATAGGCATCTCAAGTAAACTAAGCATCCGGCTCTCGGCTGGATCTGGCAACGTTCTGAGAACCATTGCCCCTGTCTAACCGGAGTTTGCCAAGCGTTGTAGGAGTCCATTGAACCCCGCTCCGCGAGGACGACCTTTGCTTTACACATCCTCGGATGAGAAACGCACGCTGTGTGAACGACGTTATTTGCTTGTGAATCTCTATGCCTGATGAATTGATAGTAACTGACCTCAATACGAGACGCTTCAGCATGTGAATATCGAAGTGAGCGTTCTCCAAATTGTATAAAAAGCCACGTCGTTGTTGTGTAATCAGAAAACTTCAGCACACATCATCCTCTTCAGATCGACAATCCAACTCAATTGACTCTCTCATTGAGACCTCTGTCATGATGCTCGTCCTATCTCTTATTTCCATAATTGCCTTTACGGCAGCTAGCCCAGTGCCCTCTGTTGATGAGAATACTCGGGTACTTGAGCATCGAGGTGAGCAAATTGACCGATATGAAGCTCCAACGAATACGAGCTAACATATAGCTTAGCTGTGACAGTCACGACACAGGATCTGTCAAACTTCAGGTTCTATCTCCAGCATGCTGATGCTGCGTATTGCAATTTCAATACGGCAGTTGGCAAACCAGTCCACTGCAATGCCAGGAATTGCCCTGACATTGAAAAGGACGCTGCTATCGTTGTCGGATCGGTAGTGTTAGTCAACTGCCCCAAGATCACGAACAGCAACATGAGGACCATGACTCACAAAGCTTTCCAGTGGTACGAAGACGGGCATCGGTGCCTATGTGGCAACTGACAACGCTCGTAAGGAGATCGTTGTCTCTGTACGTGGCAGCATCAACGTGCGAAACTGGATCACAAACTTCAACTTTGGTCAAAAGACCTGCGACCTTGTTGCTGGCTGTGGAGTTCACACCGGCTTCTTGGATGCTTGGGAGGAGGTTGCAGCCAATATCAAAGCTGCTGTCTCCGCAGCGAAGACTGCAAACCCGACTTTCAAGTTCGTCGCTACCGGACACTCTCTCGGTGGTGCCGTCGCTACTGTTGCGGCTGCGTACCTGCGCAAAGACGGCTTTCCTTTTGACCTTTACACCTACGGCTCTCCAAGAGTAGGAAATGACTTCTTCGCCAACTTCGTCACTCAACAGACGGGCGCTGAATATCGCGTCACACATGGTGATGACCCCGTCCCACGTCTTCCTCCTATCGTCTTTGGATACCGTCACACTAGCCCAGAATACTGGCTTGACGGTGGCCCACTTGATAAGGACTACACCGTGACCGAGATCAAGGTTTGTGAGGGCATGGCGAACGTTATGTGTAATGGTGGCACGATAGGTCTGGACATTCTTGCGCACATCACCTATTTCCAGAGCATGGCCACTTGTGCACCAATCGCGATCCCATGGAAGAGGGACATGTCAGATGAGGAGTTGGAAAAGAAGTTGACTCAGTATAGCGAGATGGATCAGGAATTTGTTGAGCAGATGATTTAGGCCATGGAGAGAATTGGTCTATAGTCTTCCTTACCGGCAAACAACTGGTAAACGACTTTTAGACTTAGTGTCAAAGTTGGTTCTTGAAAAACATATCTTCTTTCTTACTGGCATGAATTGGTAGAACACTATTTAAAATTCAGCGAGCACAAGTTTTCCTTCCTTATCTTAGGTGCGTTTAGATGCAGCACTAGACCTTATGAAAAGCCCCGACGCTTCACTGTGTGCACTGATAACCACAAAGGGCTCTATGGTTAATAACCCTAAAAGTGTAAGGATAAATGGATATCTCGTCCCCTCCCACCTTCGCAGGGAGAACACCGACGAGTCACCTGCGACTACCACGGTTCACTACTGGCGTACGGAGCAGAGCCAGGAGATCAGGCAGCCAGAGGTCGCGGCCGAGACCAACTGGCAACCAGCTACTGTTTCTAGCCACTCAGGGTATTCATCCTCTCAGCCCATACTCCCAGAATTGGACCTCTCAGACATGGAATTGGATCTCGAGTCGTCAGGGATCTCAAAGGGCCAGCAACACAGTCAACCCGTGCCCGGTACCTCAACACTTGGAAAGTCTACTCATGAAACGGAGGAGGAGACGTCTGATTACGAGCACGACTCAGACTCGGACGATGAAGATGATGGTCGTCCCATTCACCCCAGCGCCATGCGCCTCAACGCTCAGGATAATATGTACTCACCGGCGCAGTGGGAAAATGAGGAGGTTGACTATGAAGGATCGCAGTATTACCGACGAACTGCGTGTTGGCGATGCAATGTGGGAAAATGATGGGGGAGATGGATGGAGTGACGAAAATTAGGAGGACCAGCAGGCTGGTTTGGTGTAGTATGGTGGCTTATGGAGATATGATAATGGCATAGACTACAATTACGATCGAATATGATGGAGATTATTACTTCTGAATACAAGTAATAAATATCTAATCCTATAAGTTTTCCGGCTTGCTTAGCATCTAGGAAAGAGACTGCATTTATCGATAGTTACGTGTCTGTCTTTTCAATGGTTCTCGGATACATAAAGCAAATTCTAGAGCCATGTCAGAGGGGGCTAAATTTATGGTGAATCGATTGTCGTCTCTTCCCTCTTCCCCCGTAACTTGTGGAAGTTCCGGGGGGCTTTAAATTGCAGTGAAAACAAGAACCGCGAGTACGCTTGGAGAAGTGAGATGGTCGGCCCCCCCTTCGTCCTGTTGTTCAAAAAAGGTGCGCAGCGCCTAGGCATCCACGAGGCCAGTGTCTCAGCGAATGGGCTCCGAGGGGGGGGTTTAAGTTTGCAGTGAAGCGTGTGTTAGCTTACATTACAATTGCGTGCTAAGGTAGGCACTTCAAAGGTGCTCTGGTGTAGGATTGTTTTCGCAACAGCAAAAGAGTTCGATATTCGGGCCAAACGGCTTTTGCTATTGCACCAATATAATCTATATTAATCCAGCCGTATTGATTAAATTGACATCCTCTTCAAGTCTAGATATCCCACAGCCCATGCCGCAGGATCAACGGTTGGCATTGTCTCCATCTTGGGTAAAGTCGATTCGTGTTTATGACTCACACCGATGGATAATCCACACAGAGTGGAACCAGGTATAATAGCCAAGAAAGCCAACCAGTTCATGAGCTTCAAATCCCCTCTCTTGAAGCACCGAGAATTTTCTATCGCCATGGCAGATATCCAAGTCGAACCCGTCACGAGCCCCGAAGACCTCACCGAGGCCTTTGCCTGCATCGCCGCCGCTTTCGGCCGCCAGACTCGCGATGGCTTCTGGATCGCCATGAACCCCGGGTGGGAGACGCCTGCTGGCGAAGCTGCTGGTATCAAGCGCCTCGTTGACAGCTGGTCTTCGGTCACGCGAAACCGCGACGGGGACCTTAACACCGTCTTCCTCAAGGCCACTCTCCCCGACTCCGACGGTCGCCGCGTTATTGGAGGCTTCGCTATTTGGCAGCAGTGCTCAGTAGTTGAAGGCTACGGCGATCCTCAGCCTGAGGACGTTAGCAAGGTCATGGACTTAGAGACTCTCTACCCCGGAGATGAAGCTGAGCAGCGCTACCTCGTCCAACTGGACAGCTCGCTACACGGGCGTCGCATCGAGGTCATCAAGGAAAAGGCCACTGCATCTCCGCCAGCCGTCATGGTGTTGGACCTCTGTGTCGTCGACCCGGCTCATCAAAGGAAGGGCATCGCTCAGCGGCTAGTGCAATGGGGCCTTGACGAGGCCAAGCGTCGGGGCGGGTTGGAGGCCATCACTGAGGCATCGAGCATGGGACGCAAAGTATATATTAAAATGGGGTTCTATCCAGAAGGCGATGAGACTGTCTATCATGTTGACCCTGAGTTCAAGGACCGCGATTTACCATCAAATCTATTTATGCGGACGGGTAGGCAATGAGGCAGACGACACGACATAGACCAAAGAATCACGAAGCGAATATAGAGCATATTCAGCGAGAGTCCGATGCTTCATTCATCCATGACAGACATTTCATAATCAGGCTATGTACCAACAAGGTATCACTCACATCTCACCAATTTTCACCTCTTACAGCGTATGCGACTTCACCTTCAGCCCCTCTGGCAGCTTCCAGTGCGTCTTGACTGATGAAGCGAATAATTGTCGGTAATATTAAAAGGTCTAGGTTACATATGTCTGAGAGGAACACAGCACCTTACATAGTATCCACATCCCAGCCACCAGCAGATCGGGTGAGCGTTACGTGCACAGCCGGCTGTGCAAATAAGTCCACGTGATCGGCGCACAGGTCCTGTGTGCTCGGGGCACAGCCCCCCCTGTCGGCAGGCTAGGGGCACAGTCCCTTGACTAAGCGTTTCCTTCTGTCGCACTGAGCGTGCTAAAAGGATCAAAGGTCAGGTAATCGATAATAAGCAGCAGCAGTGTGTTGATTGATTGTTGTCTGAGGTTGTCTCTTGGTGCGGGTACTCCATCCCGCAGAGCTACTTAAAGCATACGGCTAGATTACTAATGCAGTTGTTTCATGAGGCCGTGAAGATCATGCTGTTGAGATGAGCATGTTGTATTGATTAAAGAAGAAGAAAGACTAGCGCGAACCAGCGAAAGCTATAGACAAGAAGACATCCACATCCCAGCCACCAATGGATCGGAATAGCCATTGATCCGTCAAAGCAACGGATCTCAACACATGCCTACCCTGCGACACCTTCCGTTGAATCAGGAACTGACTGAATACACCAACGCATTTAACAGAGTCGATTACTACCTTTCAAATATGATTGCTGAAATGGGGGGGTGGGAGAGAGTTATCCAATCCAAATTTACACAGCTACGGCAACTAGAGGATACTCGACAGCTTTTGTACCAAGTGATCGTCTAATACCCATTACTTCCAACAATGATACAGTCTTCTGTACGCCCACGAGCTAAGTGCAAAGCATCTTGTTCCCTACTGTCCGTTTCGATTCTCCCCCCCAAATATCTTTGACTCCCCCTTCTTCTATTCGCTAAAGGATCGTCTCCCATCTCCTCGGCAACCTGTGCTTCAACTCGCTCATCCTCCGCTTTACTCCAGTCCAAATACGCCATCATCTCTTCTTTCGTCCAATCTCTTGATCCTGTTGACGTGACACAGCGCTTGGACATCTGCTTGTAGTCCAAGCACCACTCGTAGCTCGGCTTGTCATACCTTAGTGGGAGTCCCATTACCCTGCGATATTGTTGGTTCGTCTTGATGCTGCCAGCCGGCTGCGCTGCGTACCACGCGCTCCTTGCGGCGACATATCGTCCATATATGGCCTGTGGCGAATCGTACCTCGGTGGCGATGGCGATGGCGGGCCAGGCAAAGGAGATGGTTCATGAACAGGGGATCCGCGCCGCCGAGAGGCGCCGCCGGTCGAGTCTTGCAGGATCCCGGTCATAGTCTCTGGCTGATCAGCGAGGGCTGTCGGTGCCGTTGTCATTGCCGATGCTTCTGTTACTGCTAGTGCCTTTGCCTCTGCTGCTGCCCCTTTCCAAAAGCTCTTGATGCCGCAAGGGACATGCCTTCGAATTCATTTGGTGACCAACTTCATGGCATCTACTACATTTTGACGGGGCCTTCGCTCTTGCCTTTCCTATAGCCTCAGCGGCCTCAAAGGAGCTCGGTAGTCTTCTTGTGCTTGATTTTGGCAAGTTCGATACGGCGGGCCTTGCATCTATTCGAGCGCGAGGCTCAAGAAGCAATTATTGCTGCCCTGAGCGCTTGAGGTGCCAATGCTTGTGGAAGTGCTCAAGAAGAAGAACTTTGCCTTGTTCTTGCAGAGTCTGAAGTAAGTGAGCACAAGGCAATCCCAGTGTTCGCATAAAAACGCCAGTGCAGCGGGGCAGGGGGAAGTTTTTATCTAAAAGCCGCTTTCGTTGCTCTTCAACCTTCCTCAACGCCTCAAAAGATACCCAGCCTTGAACAGCGCTATATAGAGCTATACGAAGCTCAATTAGTTGTCGAAGTTGCTGCTGGGCTTGGTTTGACTGTAGCTGATGGACTTGGTTGGTAACAGCTCGTGTAATGGCACCCCAAGCCTCAAATAAATCTAGTGTAGACGTATTCAAATAGCTTTTAAGCAGGCTATGAATACCCTCCACATGGGAGGTAACAACAGTACCAAAGTGGAGATGTTGATCAACCCAAGCTTTTACAAGCTTCTCCTTGTGAGGGTTTAGCCACGTTGCATGCAAATATGCAATCTCATTGGCGTAGGCGGGTAGATACCGCTGCTCAAGCTGCTGAACCCGTTGATCGAAGGTTATCTGATCAGCTGATTGAATGATCGAATGCCACTGGTTATAGAACTCCTGCCACCTAAGAAGCCCTGCCTCCATTATCTTTGGGTCCGTCCGGTATTGAATAAAGGCTGGTCGACAATAAGCAAGGACTGCCTTATTGGCATGCCAAAGGCACAGCAGAAGGACTGCAGAAGGAAAGCAGATAGCAACTGCATTTATACAAGCTAAAGCGCAGTCTGTAATAATGACAGATGGAAAGCTTGTATTGCAGATCTCACATAACGACTTCAGTCGTTCGAGAGCCCATAGGTAGTCTTGTTCCTCTTCGCCGCTGAGGAATGCAAAGGCAACGCAGAATGATCGTTGACAGGCATCAACGCCGATGATGTCCAGAAGCGGCATGCCATATCGGTTCGTCTTATATGTGCAGTCTAAAAGAAGAAGGTCGGAGTACGCTTGCAGATACGCAAGTGAGTCAGGATGAGCAAATAAAACCGCCGTAACCCTGCCTTCACTATCCACCTGCATACGATTCCAAAAAAAAACCCTCTTGGTCTAGTTGGTTAATAAGAGCATGCATTGTATTTTCGCCAAAGCAAGATGATCGTCGAGCTTCTGCGATACTGTTCGAGATATCCTTCTGGGTTGCAATGGAATTTGAATGTTGCCGCATATAGGTCCTGATCTCCTTTGAGCTGATTCCAGCCTTTGTAAGATTGCTAATTGTTGATTTGTCGTCTTTTGAGAGCCTTCGTAGAACAGGATGGGCAGTCGGGTGGGTGCTTGGCGTATGGTTATGTACAGCATATTGACTATCCGATCGATGTCGTACAACCCAGCCAGATGCGTCCGGTAGTTCCTTTGCGATGACAGAGAATGTGGCAGAGAGTACTTCGAGTGCAGGTTGCCCGAACACGGCTTCTTGAGGCGCTTGGAGGCCGACGGGCACGATCGCAAGTGAAGTATACTGTAAGCCTCCCAGACTTGCTTTTGTTGGACCTTCCAGTAACAAAGGCATAGCCTCGTGGCGATGCCCAGTCATTGATCGCTTGGAATAGATCATCTCTGGATGCATATGTATGCTCAGGAGGTAAGCAGTCTTCCGGAAATTGATCCATTGAGGTTGATTGATGACATGATGCAGAGGTCAGGATAAAGATGCTTAACCCCTGAAAATTGCTCCCTTGGAATTGCGTCAAGATGGATGCTTAGTCAAGGGACTGTGCCCCTAGCCTGCCGACAGAGGGGGACTGTGCCCCGAGCACACAGGACCTGTGCGCCTAGACGGCGCCGCGCAACCCTCTCTTCATCAGAGAGGGGGGCATCATAACCTGTAACTGCGTCACTGCTGTAACTGCCTTGCGCACCGTAATTGCCTCATTTCTCCACGAATTGAAGTCTGAATAGCTTTAAATTAAAGACCGAATTTATTTTTAATTGAAATTAACCATGCCTCGATTTTCAGCCAAAGAAAGCGCTGCTGCGGCGCGTGCGGCGCATGCGTATCTATCCGGGCCATCCACGCTACTGATAACTCGGGCGAACCCCTCCCCAGGCAAATATAGTATCAGTGATACCGCCGCGCTTCACTACGTAAATGCCGCCCTGGCTAAGAAATATATATATCTATTAAAAGCTGGGAAACCGCTGCCTTCTGATTCCAAAGGAGGGACACCGTTAGCGCTGACTGGGCCGGAAGAACGGGCTTTGGTGACCTTTATCCGCTTAGTTAAAAGGAGCGCTTTTGCTATATTAGAAACCTCCATCCGTAACTACGCCAGTTTCCTTCGGGGACACCGATTTGATAACCCACAGCCCCTTGTATCGGTATCGTGGGTACGGAGGTTTAAAAAGCGTCATCTAGAGCTTCAATAAAAGTCCCTAAAAGTCTAAGAAGTTACCCGTGCCGCCGCCGAGACCAATATATAACACATCGATAATTAGTTTAAGGAATTCGACGCCCTAATAAGCACCCTTAGTATCTAAAAGTATGATCTTTGGAACTTTGACGAGACCCCCTTATAAATTAGGTGGGTAAATGGTAGCCTTAAGCTCTTTTCTACCCAGATGAAATGAAACACATAGATGACTATCTTTTAGCCCGGGAATAAGGAGTCTTTGATGTCTATTAATGCCGTTAGTGCAGCTAGGAGGTTAATTCCTTCGTTCCTAATACTCATGGCGAAGACTATTAGAGGAATATACGCGGGCTGATATTGACGAGCGGGTTGTCCTCACTTTCACTGATACGGGTTATAATAACTCTCATCGAGCTATCTAGTGGCTGCAATACTTTAATCCCTGTTCCTTTGCCGCTAGCGAGACTTTCGCTGGATCCTTTATTAAGGAGTGATTTGGCTACCTAATGACTATCACGAAGTCTTAGTTTGACAAGGAATATGCGTTTAAACCTCGTTACCAAGTCAAGAAGGCTCTAACCTCGTACCGGCTCCTATTAATGAACTTCTTTTCCGCTCATGAGGACCCTAAATTTATATAGTATTATAGAATGTTTGATATTATCCCGTACCGCCTCCCAAGTCACCTGAGTTATCGTCTATAACCTCTTGACGTTAGCGTTTATTAATACCTTAAAAATGAATAGAAATACGCTCTTAGAGACTTTATGATAGCCGGCGGTCTATAGATCTCTCGATTTGACTTTCTGAACCAGTGGAATTGTATGTATATAGCTGCCTTTAAGGCCTATTATATATATATTGGCTTTAAGAAGTCAGGCATTTTCCTTATTAACCTAGAAGTTATCCTAGGTCTACTCCGCCGGCACGCTAAAGAGCGAGAAAAGCCGCTATTCTTAGTAAAATTAAATAGAGATAAGGTAACCCCGAGGAGAGTTAAAAAGTAACTCTTTGATCCCTCTGTTCAAAAGTCTATATCCCTCCTTAATATACTAACGAGGAAGGTTATCTGGCATACTAAAGCATATATTAATCTCGCTATTATGACGCAAAAGTCATATAAGAATACCCTTACGTTATAGAAGGAATATATATGACTCAAGGGATGCCACACACGAAGTCAACGCTAAATTAAGGGCGTAAAAGATGGAGCATTTACTATAGGAGAGTTAAAGCATATAGTTAAAGTATAAGACCGAGAGGAGCAGAGACTGGAGCCAAAGAGGCTAACTAGGCAGTAAAATAATGTCCTCTAGAACCTTCATGACGATAGCTAGCCGCGTCTCTGTGGCGGCGCAGTCGTAAAAGCAAAGCTGGAAAAGGCGGCTGACCGCTAGAGAATAATATCTAAGACGGAAAAGGAGATCTTAGAGAACCATCGGCGCCTTTGGATTAAAGCTGATAAGGAAAAATGGGACTTCTACTATTAAATTTGGGGCCGGCACGTTCTTGAAGCTATTCCCGAGGCCGCCGACTATTTAGCCGACCTTAATAAGGCTATAGCCTTGCGAGGTCAGCTAGATAATATACCTGAAGATGTGCTCTCGGTATTATCGGGAGACTTAACGCCGCTTTTGCCCGGCAACGAGGAGGAGGATTATGACGATATTAAGGTCATTATGAACACGTAGATCGAGGGATTCACACAAGCCGCTTTAACGGCCGGAAGAGGGGATTATTTGCCTGAAAATAGCGATCAAGAAGAGGATCTATTACGCCAAGAAGATTAGGGCGGATTTAGCTATGATCGCGTGCCTAATAACTACTCGGATGACGAGAGGGTCGAGGCGTGCATTGTGGTGGCCAGGATGACAATTCCCGTGCCGCAGTCGCGGGCCCGAGACTAGGCATCACATTCACTTATACATAATAATGTAGGAATAGCTTCAAGAAGGCTCAAATTATTAGAATCAATTGATCAGATAAAGCGCTATCTATTGATTATATTTTTATTGAAATTGGACCTTATTTGGTGGAGAAATGAGGTAATTACAGTGCGCAAGGCGGTTATAGCAGTGACATAGTTATAGTAGTAGTAGTAGTAGTATTTTTATTACGCCCGGGGAGAACGGATCTCATAGGGCCAGTGGCTACGCTAAGCTGTCTTCGCTTCTCCGCTATTCCTCCAGACCACCCAAAAGAGCCCCACTCTTCCTTCCAGCTCGTCTCTTTTCCAGCCCCGCTTGCTTGACTCTGCTTGACAGGCCTGCTCGAAGGCCGATTTCTCCAAGTGTTCAGCATCCTATCCCCAGCAGCTGAAGCATGGTCTGTCAACATGAGGCTGTTCAATGTTAGTAGTCAGCTGTAGTGTTGGTGTTTAGTATGTTCTGTTTCCCTTTTTCACCTCAGTCTTCCCGTCGCCATTGCAAACTTTACCGCCGCTCGCACCGCCTTCAGGTTAGGTGTCCATTTCGGTCCGTCCGACGCTGACTTTCCACCAAGGAAGTAGGAAAGGTTTCCCATCATGCTTTGTCCAGCTTGTCGCATGACTTCACGCTCCGTCTCCCATCTCGTGCATCGGAACAGAAAGTGTTCCATCGTCTCTGGTGCTCGTCCGCACTCACACATGTCCGATTCGGCGGTTCCTATCTTGCACAGGGACATAGTTATAGGTTGTGATGCCCCCTCTGTGATGAACAGAGGGGCGGCCTATCATTAGTCAGCCCCCTGGGTAGAGGAAAAAGAATGACGCGCCTGGAATCCGTTGAGAGCCAGCTAAGACTTTTTAAGATTTACTAGAAGCATTCGAAGGGATAACTATGATAAAAGGAATGAAATTAAAGCCATGGGTCTAATCAGCTAGAAATTCATTAGTCCTGGCAGGCTCTTTGGGGCTTATGTGGGAACCCTTGGTAACCACAAGCACAACCCTCATATATAGACCTCTAAACTCCAATTCTCTTCAGGGCGTTCAAGCGACTCTCCTGTGACCGCTTATACCAGCTTGTGATCATAACCCCATCAAATCCGTGTGGCAGTCCCGGCCAAAGGTGAAGCTCAACTTCGACATGATCGTTAGCCAGTCGTCTAGCGTACTCCAAATCTTCATCTCTAAAAAGATCCAATGTTCCGACCTCAATGTAGGTGGGCGGTAGGCCCCGTAAGTTTGTGGCCCGAGCCGGCGCTACATAAGATAAGGTTTGCGCATCGTTTCCTTCTCGAGCCTTTCCGAGGTAGGCATCCCAGGCGATAGTGGCCGTAGTCGGTGTCCATGACATGAATTTGACACTGGGATCGTCTTGCTCGACTCTCATTCGATCATCCAGCATAGGATAGATAAGGATTTGCTTGGCAATAGGGGGCTCTAGCTTGCGGTCCCTGGCAAGTAGGCAAACGCCTGCAGCGATACCTCCGCCCGCACTATCTCCGTGGACGGCAATCCTGGTAGGGTCGATGTTAAACTTAATAGCAGTTTCTAAAAGGTGCTGAATAACCGCATAAGCATCTTCAACTCCAGCTGGGGCTGGATGCTCTGGCGCCAGTCGGTATGACACTGCGAAATACGGCAGATTCGTATTGGCAGCTAAACGAGCGATTTGCGGTGCAAAGAGCTTGACGCTACAGGCTATAAAAGCCCCACCGTGAAAGTAGACTACAGCTGGTGTAGGTTCCTTTGAGGCTAAGGCTTCTTCGGATGCAAAGCGGGTGTACTCGATCTCGACTCCGTCATAGCTCTTGATCTTGTACATGGTTTCGGTCACACCAGCGGGATATGGAGAGTTGCCGATGACTTGGCTTATGATGTTATTCGTATTGGTGCGAATCTCGGTAACAGTCTTTGCAGATGCAGTTTTACGACCCTTTATGAAAGGCTCAATAGCCTTAAAATATTCAGGATCATATCTGAGACCAGTCATAGTTGGAAGTCCGATGTAAGGAATGGTAATTTTGAGTGGATTAGGGTGCAATGGTTTATTGCTTATTCTTAGCTGGGCATATTAGCGAGATTTATATAAGCACTGATGTGGGAGTATCGCGCTCGGAGTTAAGCATCTAATGCTCGTGTTTCGTAGGATTCTGAACCACTTCGTAGACCCGACGTCCGAAAGTGGGATCCAATGCCATTGTGCGCAAGTGCCCCGGCCCCGGCCCCGGCGTTTAAGATTGGCGAAGTAGCGAGCCGTCAACCTGGAATAGCCTGAATTGATAACGCCAGAGTGGGATTGCCGACATTTTAGGGCAGCTTTGTTAGAGCGGTCATAGCCGAGAATATGGATAAGAAAGCAAGCCACTTATCTTTTTACAAGGGCACTCAAAATTGTGATAAGGAAAAAGATTTTGTGCGCGCTGCTTCAGGTAATGTATCGATCGCGGATAAGTTCTTCATCCCATGCCCGGACCCATTGGTTTTAATCGAGTCTAGATTCCGCGAGGATGAAATAATAACGCACAATCCCCTTGCTGGAAAAAGTCAAAGACCTCCGCCATCAACATCCAGGCTGGCGATCAATTCAATTCCATCAATTTCGTCCTCGCGTGGCGTTGCGTTGACAGCTTAGTGTCCCGACCCCTCTTTCCACACGTCCCCCTTCCACGCACTACTTGAGGGGGCCTGGAGATCGGCCCGGCAATTCCGTGCTTGGTCTTCCTAACTGCGTTGTGCCCGGAAGACCAAGTGCAACAGAAACCAAGCACGGGGAACCGGACCGGTCTCTAGGCCCCCTCAAGTAACGGTTGAGCTGGCGTCAGCGCGAATGGTTATTACAATGAGAAATGGAGCCTTCAATCACTATACCATAGATTTTGGGATTCGTTGTATTGGAAGGTAGCATCTCGAAGTAGTACTTTAGCTATGACGGCATGAGATGGGCCAGTGTATATGGAGGCCGATGCGAGGACTGGCCGGCACGGTTATTGATGCCGACGCGGACGGCGGTCGGCATGATAGGCGTCAGCGGCCGGCAATGGGTGGCGTGCCGTCACGGACTACAAAGGCGGATCGACCTGAGAAAATGGGTCGATACGGACCCGCGCTGGCCTTGCGCCATCGCTGTACCGGCAGGGGGACTACACGCAAGTTTGACTGTTGCATAATTTTTCAACCCATGTGCGTCACTGTATGGTGCTAAGGAAGACTTCGAGGAAGAGATGAGACTCGATACATCTTGAAATACTTGTGTTGGTTAACTTATCCTTTTTTATAACTTTTGAAAGTCCTGGTAACCGCTTGGCGGCGATTCAGGCCTTTGGCGGATGTCTGGTGTTGCGAACCCCGCATCAGACGTCATCGTCATGGGACATGAGCTGGATGCTTCGGGCGGCATTATCGGGTCCCGACGGGAACTTTGTCATACCTAACGTAGAAGGAAGCTGGGTCGACTCATAACAGTGAGGACCCGTGACTCACCAGGGTTATACGATTTCGAAATGACAAGAATAAAAAAGATATGAGGTGCGAAATTTCTCGACTTCATGAGATCTTTCAAAGTATTAACGTACATGATAAGCATATGTCACAGACAAGTATGTGTCACACTTTGATATTTCTTAGCATTTTCACCTATTTTTAAAAGTTATTTAAAAAATTCTAGAAAATTTAATTTAATCCTAAAACGGCTAAAAGTCTAAAGTTAGCTCTATTAGATAACTAGAAATATGAAAATAACTTTCTAGATTTTTTAAAAAAATTACTTACTAAGCCTTTTGAAAAAAGTATATTCACACTGTATAATTAGTTATTTCTCTACAAAGAGATTTTTTAAAAAATATAAGAAAATTATATATAGTTTATTTACTAGTTAAATAATAGGAATCTTTTTTTTAAGTCTCTAGCTATTTTGTTGCTAATTTTATTAAGCCTAAGAATTTGTATTTTTAGTGTACAGTATAGGTGTGACACATACTTGTCTGTGACATATGCTTATCATGTACGTTAAGGTATCATGGGGTGGCATCTTCCCTTGAGGTGGCTGCCTGTGTAACATCATCATGCATGCCACTTCTCCAACATGTTGCACTCGCTTATGAAGTACGTTATGTAGTTTCAGTTTCATACCAGAGCGAAGTAACCCACAGGCACAACCATGGCCATAATCAGCGGAACAAGACTTTGATGGGCAACTTGGGAGGCGATATTCTCGTCCGAGCTCCCGTTCTCTGAGCCTCCTTCACCCAAGCCACCTTCCCCAGAATCTCTCTCGCCGGAATCACTGTCGGAGGAATCCCCGTCTTCGGAATCATCACCAGATCCATCCTCGGAGGAATCTCCATCTTCCGACGCTCCATCTGAACCTCCGTCCTCCTGAACCCTCTCCAGCAGGGTTTCGCAGGCTGATCTGTCGTCACTCCCGGTGACGTTAGCCATGACACAGTCCGCCATGGTCTGGTCGAGCCTGAGACCACAAAGATTGGGCTGCTCGTCTGGATCTTCAAACGATATGACGGGGCACGACCCAGTCCTGAGGGAGTTGCGCGTGATAGTGATGCCGTTGGAATACTTGGGGCACGCGGCGGTCAAATTGACCGGAGCAACGGTATCATTTCCAACGCTGAAGTCGACCGTTCCGTTGATCCGGTTGCCGAGGCTTTCGATGATCCAACGGTTGGGCCCCCCACGGACGCAATGCGACATGGAGAGCGACCAGATTAAGCGGAATGGCCCTGGCTCGGGCTCGCGAGGGGAGTCAGTGAAGTAGCTTGTGTTGGCTGCGATCCAGTTGTTGCCGATGGCATCGGGCGGGAGAGGGGCTTGGTGTCCAATCGTATACACGCTACCAGCCTCGAAGACGCCCGAGTTGGGTCGGGGACCCATGCCCTCGATTTGCCAGCGAATGCTGTACCCGGCCCAGAAAAGCGCATGGGCATTTTCGATGGCGAAGACGACGGGCAGCTCACGGAGATTGAGGCTGTAGGTCTCATTGCGCGGGAAAACAACACCAATGTTGACGCGTATTGGATACTCCGGGGGCTCTGGGTCTTCTTGAGCACTGACGCCCACCATCGCTGTTGCCAGTATCCATATTGACCAAGATAACGATGTCGGCCTCATGACTCGTGGGCGTTCTGGGCTAAGGTAGAGAAAGATGTGAGTATCTAAGGGTTGAAAACTTTACGATCAATCTGCGACGGGCCGGTTTCCTGAATGTTTCTGTGACCTGGGACTCTGACGAAAAACCCTTCGAACCCCAAGTCGCAGATGGAGAGCCGAGCGTGCCGTCTTTTAGTCCACCGGGAGCTTTATTTAGCCGGTCTTACTCAACATGGTTGATAAGCGAGCGACGCATATATGCGAGCGATGCACTGCGGTATTTTTTAGCAGAAAGTATATACAAAGGTAACCTAAGTGCGTCGATCGCTTATCAACCACGTTAGCGCTTTGTTACAAGTAGGAAGATCAACCAGGATACGAACGGAAAACGTCGGAGCTCGGAACGGAACAAACAGACCCCGGTGGAAGTGGTGTGTGGTCGAACTGGTCGAACGGGAACGAGTTCGACCACGTTCGATCAAAAGTAAAACCTTAACCTTGAATGGTCGAACAGGTCGAACGAGAGCGCGTTCGACCAAGCAAATCAGAATAGTATATATATCTTCACTCATTCCCACTTCCCTGTCTAGATAGCTCTCCAGCTTTCAATACAATTTGATTACTCAAGAATACTTCTTGACATTATCAGACGTGATTCGCCACCCTACGCTCGGTACGCCACGCCCCGTTGCAACTGCCAACATAAACCAAATCAGGTTACGGTTTACTACGTTGGGAACCTTGACCGTCACACATAAACGTTTATTACAATCACGACAACAAGAACCACCAGTTGTCAAGTGCACTCAGCATCCCTGCGTGACACAACAACAGGTGGACTGCTGCTGCTGGCGAGTCGATAGCGTGCCGATAGAAACGCTTTAGTGGCTGGCTACCATACTGTAGGCAGTCGTGCTGGTAATTCGTTCAGATTAAGATCCCTGGGTTGCGACAAGACAGTGGATACGCAGTAGCTCAAACTCCCAGCGCTCGGGGCACATAGCGCCCAATGCCTTCCAGATCACACCCGTAGGCCTCGTTCCGAAAGGCGTTGGTGGGCCCGTAGGGACCGGTCACCTGTTGAAATTTCTTTCCTTTCATTTATCACCAGGAATATCGCGCGCCACGGTCGTGCAACGTTTCACACAACGCGTTACCCGCTCTTCACTCAGTCTCTCCAGCCTAGGAATCTCCTTCTCTGTCGCCTTGTTGGTTTCACTACTTTTCTCGTTCACACGCCCTTCCTCTTCCTCCCTCTTTTCGTTTTTGTTCCCTTCGAACAAGTTAGGAAAACGAGGTGCGCTCGAACCAGGGGGGGCGGCGCGACGGAGGTGGAAGGGATTTCGAGGTGACTCTCGGTTGGATTGAGGCCGGTTTTTCCCAAGACACGCCATCGACGACGCCGGGAGAAAAAAAAAAGGCTGGGTGTTAACCGGGACGACTAACGAGCGACAAGTGACGGGGATTTGACCGCTTTCGCAAAATTGCGCTTTGCGCGTGAGGGGATTGCAGGTGCCTATCGGCCGGTCCACATCAATCGGATTACCAACTACGATTCCATTGTCGGGCTTTCGTCCTACGCGCCCTTCGGTTACTCATTTCCAATTTCCAGTCTATCACCTCAGCTTGTCCTTTGGGTACCTCGTCCGATTCCCGCCCGCCTTAGAGCACGCGCCCCACGACTCTATTTCGCCCCTCGGACTATCCGAATGTAGCTGGAGCCACAGCGATCTTCCAATTCCTCCGACTCGACCCAGCCTTTCTTCTCTTTTTCTGGTCTAAGTTGTGGGACTTGCTCGGCCACCAGCAGCTTGCCCACTCGAGCCGCACTTTTCTCCAGCTGGAGGCGGTCACGTGCGTCCCGTATTCGACATTGACTGAAAGCATCACTTACGCCAACATCCACCAACACATAAGACATTTGATCTTTCCTTGAATCTCAGTCATCTTCGACGATTTTTCAAGGGCGACTTTCAGCCTCAACGCGGCCCAAAATGGCTACCGTGGATGATGCCGCGGCTGGGGAGGCGCTCCCAGTGGAGGAACACAAGTCCGTTTGGGACAAAACAGAACGCAATTTCTGGACCAACCTTCGTCGCCAACGAGAAGCAGAAAACAACATGGTCGAGCAAGAGTTTCAACAGTCTACGACCGAACTCCGAATCAAACTTCGTGAGCTCACCGGACAACGAAGCCAGCTGAGCGAGTCGCAAGCGCGGCTAGCTCGAGAACTAGCTAAGGTCGAGGCCGAGCTAGCCCGCGTGACTGAGGAGTGTGAAGTGAAGACAGATCGACTGAAGCGCATTGAACAAGACTACCACGAGTCGCGACAGGCGAGGATCGAAACTCAGCAGAAGATCTGGAAGACGATGCGTCGGTTTTTCAAGGAGAAGAGGGGCGAGGACCCCGACGTCGAGGACTCCGAAGACCCCGACATGGAAGCCCTTGGCCTTCCTCAGGAATTACCGGAACTCTCAAACGTCAGTGGAAATGTTCCTCGGAGAGAGGTCGCCGATGATTCCATCCAAGTGAGAACCGATCAATCGGCTACCCATGGAGAGAGCATGGAAGGTGTTGAGCATCACGACGACGAGAACGTCGCTGACAAACCCGCATCTGATGTTATGGTGGACGTTGTCGATGCTGATGGCAATGTGATCGGACCGGTGGAACGCATCGAGCCGTGGAATCAATGGGTGGAAGAAATCCAGGAGCTCGAAATTCGGAGACCCGTCAAGATCCGTCGCGGTCGCCGTTTCAACGACTCGCATCTTGCAAGCATTTATGAGCGAACCGAAGCGAAGGGCGTCAAGTGGCTATCCTGCATGATCCAGGCCACCGGAGAGATTCAGTCCAAGCGATGCTGGTCGTGCAATAAGAATCAGGGAGCTTTCGATGATTGTATTATTGTCGGTGGTGACCTCTTTCAGAGATGTGGCAACTGTGAGTGGAACCGCCAGCGTTGCCACGGCGCGTCTGGAGATACGATTGACATACTGGCTTCGAGGGAAAGGTCGCGACAGCAGAGGGAGGCCAGGGGGTCGCACACCAGCCCTGAGCCGGAGCCGGAGCCTCCGCGCCTGGAGATCCAACCGAGACCTGAGCCTGCACCCGAACCACAACCCGAACAGGCACCTCGAATTGAAGAACCAGTCTGTGTGTCTTCGCGTCATCCTTCGCCCCAGCCTGCCCATCAACTTGTTCCTTCGCCGGCTCCTGAACGAGTTCCCGAACCGGATTACAGGCGTGCCTATGAGCCTCCTCCCGCACCAGTCAGCCGCCCTGCTCCCCTACCCAGGCCTGATCTTGCTCCAGAGCGTATGGTAGAGGCTATGGTAGCACCGTCTCAGTCTCAACCTCGACCTCAACCTAGGCCTGAAGTCCCACGTTCCGCCCTTCCTTCGCATGTCCCGCAACCTACACGGCCTGGCATCCTTCAGCCTACTACCGAGTTCGACACGCCCATGGAAGACACGTCGGCTCCCAATAGCGCTCGACCAGCGCGGAAGCCTGAGCAGATGCCGATACTGCAAGAGTATCGAGTTACCCCTGGATTCACGCCGGCCAACGTTCGCAGTAGACCCCCATCAGCCGAGCGAGCGGAGCGACCAACACCGGCTTCCATGCCCATCGAACCATCGCCTCAGCCGACGGAATCTCCTTCTGAGGAGCCTCTGGAGGAGATCACCCGAGATAATCTGGTGCTCCGGCACAATGGAGAAGTCTACACTTACCCTGAGTGCGTTGAGGGTGTACCCCTGGTCAAGATCAACGAAAATCACCCCTATTGGGAGCCTAACTGGCCAAATGTGAGAACACTGATTGAGCCGCAGCTCGCTCGATGGCGCGAGAAACACCAGGCTGCAATCGATGCCGGTCCGAAGCAAGAAAAGGGTGGCTCGTCCAAGTATCAGATCGGTCAGCTGGTCAATCGGGGCGTCAAAATCCTTGAGTTTCACGAACAGGGCCCGGTTAGCCCGTATCAGCTCCTCAGCAAGAAGTACATCCAGTCAGGAAAGGGCGGCATCACGTCCTACGATGCGCTCTTCCGTTTGTCTGAGACGATGTCGGAGCTGGAAAAGTTCAAGTTGGATATCCAGCCAATTGAGTGGATGCGGCAGCGCCTGCACGAGCTAATCCTGGCCGAGGGCGCCAGCTTCAACTTGCCTCGAACGATCCATGACTTCTATCACGACCCGAAGCTGACTGCCCTTCGATACAAGCATGGCTTCAAGAACATCGGCCGTCCCTCTGGATTGAAGGCGCGTCAGAGCCAGGGCAGTCCAAGCGACACGCCCAAGCGTCTGAAGAAGCGCAAGAGCGTGCATTCTGTTGCTAGCACGCCTCGCGAAACGTCCTTTATCGAACAATCTCCCTTGGCTGCTCATGTTCCCAGGGGGCCCGACAGCCCATTTAACACTGATCTTCATAAGCGACCCAAGTTCTTGTCGCCCGCTTCCGGTCCGGTTCACGACGAGTTCCACATCGACGCATGGTCTGATACGGACTCACATAGTGGTGGCCAGTGTGGCTAACAGACCGACAGACCTAGACCGGCCCTTTCGGTCTGTCGGTCTGGGTTTGTCGGGGCTCCCGGTCTGTCGGTCTAGGTCTGTCTGGGTTAGCAACCTGGTCGGTCTAGGTCTGATTAACTGATGCCCTCATTGGCTACCTTTGCCATGCCCCACTTAATTTGGCACTGCGAACTCCGACCCGCAAAAGAGTGGGGGTGGTACGGGTGCGTTAAGGCTGAGTCGGCCAATGGGAGCCCTGGAAGCCCCTAACCCAGACCAACTCAGACCACCCAATCCGACCAGCAGCTTCGGTCTGTCGGTCTGATGACAATTGCCGGTCGGTCGGTCTGCGGTCTGAAGATGGTCTGTCAGACGGTCTGTCAGACGGTCGGTCTGTTAGCCACACTGGTGGTGGCGAAATCACCAAGTATGACTGGCGCCTCTACCAGGTCAAAAACCGATTATTCACGAGCTCGACGGCAGTCACCCAGTATTGGACCTGGATTGAGCAAGCCGGCTGCTTCCAGCACCAAGTCCTTAAGAACGTCAGCCCTGCCTCGTGGGGTTTGTTTAAGGATCACATTGACTTCCATGTTAACCTCGACGAGATTGAGGAAGTGATGTGGAACATAGAGGCGCTTCGCATTCACATCATCATGCGCAAGGTCAACGTTACGATGGACAAGTCGGATGGAGCACCTCGTGGCGATGTGATGGCATCTTTCAAGCGGGATCGAACTATGCGGCGGTTCCTGTTCTTTTGTAGGGAGAAGGGAGTCAGGATGCTGAAGCAGACGACGTAAGTACTAATCTTGCCTTCACAGCTCAATCGCATGGAGCCTCCAAACATTGCATGTGGAAAGGTAACTAACAAGGTTGACAGGGAGGAGCTCGACCATCGCTGGCAGATGATGCAATCAGACCTGCTTCCAGACGTCAATGACCGCGGCGAGTCTAACAAACACCTGCTGGAATAGTTTTCTCATCTGGAACGAGAGCCGCCCCTGACAACTATGCCTTGCGTCAGTGAGTCGTCGACGATTAATTTTGTATGGGAAATTTTTTGGCGCTTGCGTGGCATGGGTCAGCCGGCGATTAAAATGAACACCAGCCGGCAATTACCAGTTTGACCACTACGAGGGTTACGGTGAAGCTAAAAGTAGCTAAGAATATCGAATTGATATCTGCGATTTGATTGATACCAATATTTCTTTATGAAAATATATGATTGCGAGATTGTGGGCGTATTTGCTTCGTGATGTCTTTTTTTGATGGCTGTTGAGTGACAGGGTTTTAGAATATGGGTTGTGCCGCCGTGGCCAATAAGAACGCGTCTCGGCTTGCGAGGCACAGAGGTGGCTGCAGACCATCGGTCTCGTTATGTTCAGCTTGAAGAAAGTCAATATGAAATAAGGGGTTAGATGAGTTATTAATATTGAGAAGTAGCCAGGGTGAGTTGGGCAAGAAATCTTGATCTTTGGTTCTCTAAACTTGTTCGCAATGGATTACTTCGTACACGTGCCGGAATACCGGCTTCTCGGTTGCCGCTCTTGTCTGATTATGGTAACTCGACGACGTATCAAAAACCATCTTTAGAGTTCTCCCCATCATCTAGGCATTGCCGAGATCAAGGAAGTGCAGAAGTGGGCATCCAAGATTGGTATTATCCAAGATCAACAAGAGATCCACGATAGTCTTCCGCTTGTACCCGACGGCACGCCGCCCAATTGCTGCATTGGGTAGGCCAAAGACGGGAGGATTCCGCTGCACGTTTGTATCAGAAGATAGCACGACTGTATCGACTTGCCGATATGTGGGCACGAGTTTGAAACGAATACGGCAGCATCTGAAGGATGAACACGAGTGGGATCTAAAGCTAAAGGCTGGCCGACGCTCAGCTGCTATGGCTGAACAAGAGCGAAGCAATAATCCATGGAGGAGCGGGGTTCTCTATCAACGATTCTTCTTGACGGGTTCTCGTAGCGAGTACTTCGAGGTGGCAAGGGGACTAAATCTCGACGGGCTCAGATCTGAAGACCACGGCTCGCAGGTCGGACTTCAGCAGGCCATTGACGCATTCCAGCGTAAGAGCAATGATGTCCGGAGTCAAGAGGCAGGGCGAATTGATGCGAGAACGATTTTACTGCACGGAATCCGTGGCTTCGTCGGCTTGGCTCTGCTCTCCACTTGAAGGACTTTAGCGGGAAAAAGGACTTTTTGAGGGACTTGATCACCATGGAATACGAAGTCGATCCGAACGACCCGGACGAGTCAGACGATGCTCAGCTTCGGTTCATACATATCGCATTCGATCGAATAGTCAACCACGCCAAAGCCGTCATCACACCAGATACCGTCTCTTAGAATGCTTTGTTCGAGGTCAACCGCAAGGACCTTATCAAGGAGCGGTCCAAGCCGTTTCACTTCCGGTTCAAGGCCGAGACCCAGAGGCGTTATACGCTTGTGGTTAAACAACTACTTGCTTAGATTGTTCGGTGTATGTCTTTCGAGGACAAGGCATATCGGCCACCGTTCAAGCTGAGCAGGAGGCAACAAAACGCTTACGATATCATGATGGTGCACGCAGATGACTTGACTGTCGCTTGGAAAGACCATGGTGGTGACCCGGAAGTACCCGAGATTTCCAGGCTTCTCGATCTGCTGGAGAGCGACGTTCTGGAACTTTACATCCCGTTCTTGATCATTTTACCAAAGACACCGAGTATGACAGTGTTCTCGTCAGCTTCTTGACGGTTCTCAGTGTACGTGCGGATGGTACTTGGGAGGGCTAAGCAAATTTCACACCGCAGCTTCCTCGTCTGCAGCCACTGTGTACCTCGCAAGTCGAGCCGCGCTCTTATTGGATACTGTGGTTGAACCCATGCTCTTAAACCCTGTCACTCGACAACCATCAAAAAAAGACATTATGAAGCAAATACGTTCAGAAACTCACAATCATACGTATCTGCGAAACAAGATGGGCATCAATCGAATCGCAGACATTTGTTCCATAATATTACCAGTTTTAAAACTCACCGTAACTGTTATAGTGGTCAAACTGTTAATTGCCGGCTGGTGCTCATTTTAATCGCCACCTGACCCATGTCTTACAAGCGCCAAAAAATTTCCCATACAAAATTGATTGCCAGGGACTCGCTGGCGTAAGGCAAAAGTGTCCCAGCTTTGTCGCGCTCAATAACTACCACGGCACTGGAAAAGAGCGTCCTGCTACGAGAAACCATCTTCAGTCAGTCATTAGAGTGAGTCTCATCTCCTGCTGCCTCTCTTCCCTGCCCTCGTCGCCATCCTCTCCAGGTTCCCTAGAAGCGAGTCAAGCGACTCGAACGGCTTCGCGAGAACTATCAATAACCGCAAGCTGCGGCATGACGATGCTCATTTGTTTATCATGCCGCGATTTGATGTTTTAAATCGTTTGTTTGACCCCTGCGGCCCTGAGCTGGGTTCTCTTCGTGATCCTCTGCGGACTCAACTCTGTTTTGCTCTAGCCGCACACGCGATGATGATCATTTCGCCACCGCTCCCATATTGCTATCTCATCCACTTTCCAGCGACAAAATATGAGACGGAAAAAAATTGACCGCGTATCCTTAGGCAAACTCTGACCATTTCAACCCGAGGACCCAGGTCGAGGATGCGTCTCACGAGGTCTCGCCGTTCCCACGCGGACACTGAGCTCAGCAACTCTGGCGGCGAAATGAGGGCAGCAAGCCCAGCCGCAGCCTCCGAGGTGTCATCAGCCGACACCGTCGTCATCCCTACTCCTCAATCTGGATCCATTTCTGGAGATGCCAGTCCGGCCCAAGACTCAGAGCAGTCCTCCATAAACCGTTCCAGTCTGCGCCGACGGAAGCCTGCCAAGCAATCAGACAACCAGGTAGCAGCCCAGACACCAGTCGCTACCAAGCCCATCCGGAAACCCTGTTCCAAGGCGACTTCTAAACGAGCTCCGCGGACTATCGCGCGCATCAAGGACTTGGCTGGCGCCGAGATCGCACGCGTTGAGGACGCTCAGGAACGTGCAGACCGCCACGCCAAATGGAGAGAACACGCCAACGCCCTGGCTGCAAGTACTCAGAATCTTGACCAAGCTCAAAATCCGCACATCGCTGCAGCACGTCTGTGGTCAAAGACAACCGCCGATTCCACCAAGTCTCACGGAGGCATCAAGTACGAGCGCAAGTTCAAAGGCCCGTTCACCGGCAAGCTCGTGTCGCAGGGCATTCTTATTGATATCGACGGAGAGGAACATGTCGAGTATCGGGTGCTTGCTAAGCTGCCTTAATTTTTGGGCAATGGGTATCGAGACACGGCTGTTGCGGCATTTCTCACGCACACACGATTTTCGGAGGATAGGGTTTTGTTTTGGTGGGCGGGTTTCCGTCCCTGGGAGGCCTCGTAAACTCGGAGGAATTTGTTTTCCGCAGCGAGTACCATGTTTTAGTTCATCTCAAGCCAACTACCGATTCTCAGTGGCGATAGACTATCTTGCTGGAATGCGACGCCGTCCGTGAACCCAGCATCGATTGCCAAGTGGCTTTGTTGCCCCAAACCCAATTCCACAGCCAAGTTGCCCCCAACGCCATCATATCTGAAGCCCTCGACTCCTCTCTTGGCATGGGTCACATATATATTGGATTAATAGAGAGCACATGCCTTTTCAAGCTTGCGATCAATCTTGTGCTCTCGAAAATTGTGTTGAAGTATAAGTCTCAACAGTCTTCTGGGGGTAACCCATTTTTGTTTCAACAAATTGTTCCTAGGCCATTTGTAGGTCACACCGCTGGACTAAAACTCACTCGAGTCTCCCCGGTAGATAAAGCGTCGTCGGATGCAGGTTCATTGTACCCAGCCCTAACTGAGATGTAGAGATGCGCAACTGGTCTCGAAATAAGATAGCCATGCAATAGCCCAGCAGAAGAGCGTAGTAGAAGTCTGCCGTTGGCGAGGACGACAACCGTAGTGTCGCATAACATTCGTGTGACCGGATGCAACTATCCGGTCACACGAATGTTATGCCTGAGGAACGTAGAGACGAAGGTTCTTCCTTCCGCGTCCTCTCTCCCTCCCCAAACGCCCGGGCCACATAGCGCCCCGATCCTTTCCAGCCACCACTGCCACAGTCCAAAAACCCGTGAGCCACGGTTCATTTTCTTTTTGCTCCGAATGAGCCCGTCCCCCCGTCCCCGCTAGTCCCCGGGGACGGGCCGTTCCCGGAGCTCCGCCACCGTCCGTACATCCACGGAGCTCTGCATCTGCCTCCTGCGCCACTTTAACGCTCCCTCTGTCGTTTTATTTTTATCACCGACACCGCCATCGTCCGTACATCCACGGAGAATTCGCTTCGAAGAAACGGTTGAAAAATAGTTGAATTGAAAAATGGTTGCGATTCCGGTAGCCTCAGTTGTTTCTTTTCTACAAGTGGCGGTCGATTGTGTCTTTTGCTAGCTGCCTCCTATGCTGATGGCGCGCCATTTGTTTTATACCTCTCCTTTCCCACGCCCATGCTTCACATCCACTTGTTATCATGCCCCGGCAAGAACCAGTCAGAGTCCCAATTGATGACATCCGCCGTACGTTGGAAGATCTGGACCGACGGCGCACTCAGAACAGGGCCCGAGGGAGGCGGGGAGCCTCTCAATCGACGGTTCCAAATTCCCTGGCATCTCAGAGAGCTGTCCACCGTCGGCAAGAGCTGGTCAGAGTCCATCCCGACGATGCCACTCTGCAGGCTCTCGCCGAGCCCCGAAGGGAGCCGGTCAGAGTCCCTCATGCTGAGATCCTCCGCATGTTGGATCATCTAGACCGCCAGCGCGCCGAAGACCGAGCCCGCCAGAGGGCCGGAGAGACCGAACAGGTAGAGCGGCCGACCACTCCCAACAGGTTGTGCCGCCCTCCACAGATCTTTCCTTCGTCAAAGCGCCATAGGGAAGAGGAGGAAACGCTTCCAACTCCGCCGAACACGCAACCAAACCATGCCCCGAAACCAAGCCGCTCCCCAAAGAGGAGGCGGCGGTCAATGGAGGAAACGCTTCCAACTCCACGGAACACGCAACCAAACCGCGCCCCGAAGTCGCTGCGGCCCATGCCGGAAACCGTCCAACTCCAGCGGGAGTCAATCAATTCTATTCTACAACACCGTGAATCTTGCTTTCGCGACAAGGAGGAGGCATCAGCAACAAGATCCTGGTGCAAAGAGGTCCCACTGGCCCTTCAGGTAGAGGCTTCCAAGTCCTTCTACCAGGCGTTTACGGATGAAAAGATGTTGCCGATTTCGCATTGCATCTTCTGCTACAGAAAGCGTGCGCCTTGCGAACTCACTGCCGTCCAGTGGAAGAGGCTGTTGACGCCATCCCTGCTGCAGGTAGCGAGGACTCTTCAGCAGTGCCGGAAGTGCCTTCCACTGGATGACGACAGGGCTGCAGTTCAGGTGTGCCGCGAATGCCGCGCCGGCTTGGAAGGTGGAAAGCTTCCTAAGGCCTGCTCGGTCAACAATATGGACATCGGGTGCGAGCATCGGTACCCTGAAGAGCTTGATGGCCTCTCCCCTGTTGAAGAGAGGCTGATTGCTCTCCAGGCCCCTTTCGGCTACATCACGAAGTTCACTGTAGACAACAGGACCCCGTCGGGCCTCAGTTACCGGAAGCATGTGAAGGGCCATATCGGCGTCTTTCCGAACAAGGTCGAGGACCTCGTTGCCACAGTTCTCCCCCACCCCCTTCTGGAGACTATCGAGAACATCCACGTCTCTTGGAGTGGTTCGAGCAAACCCAGCTCGACAGACGTTGGCCATCTTCTCCAGGTGCGCAAGTCCCGTGTAAGGGCTGCCCTGTTGTGGCTCCAGAAAAACAACCCACTCTACGAGCACATCGGAATCAACCACGGCGAGATAGACGACTGGCGGTACGCGGAGGGCTCTGATGTTCCCACCCTCATCATGGACATGATGCAGAGGGAGGAGCCGTCGGTTGCTGAGAAGACGCAGACGGATCATATCGTCCCAGATACCGATCGAGGGTTGGAGGCGAACCGGTACATGAGTATTGAAGAACTCCTCACCACCTCGGCACAAACCGGCTCCGGCGACGACCCCTGCCCTCCGGATGGCACTCTGTTGATCGAACAGCACCATCCCCTGCCTCCGGATGATGCTGACGGCGACGGTGAAGTCATTTATGGAACGTCATCATCCGGCATGTTTCCCCTTGACGGGCCAGCCGCTTTCGAGGAGGCCGATAAACTGTGTTTCTTAGCCGACGCTCTCCAGACGAGTCAGAGTCGAGATGCCGACGACGCTGAGCCATGCGCTATGCGACTTCAGACAACAGGTACAACAGGTGAACGGCCGTTCATCAGAGTGGAGCGTGGTGCCGACTTCGCAGATACCCTGCACGAGGACTTCTTCCCGCGCACCTTCCCCAAGCTTTTCCCGTGGGGGAGGGGTGGCCCAAAGGCACTAGGGGAGGCGAATTCCAATCGACGAGATGCTTCGGAGCCTGCTCGGCGCCGTTCCAATCATTCGCTCAATTACTGGGCCAAGTATGTTCTGCAACGACACGGAGGCCGCTTTGCAACCCACCCCATCTTCTGTTTCTTGGTTTTCAACATCCTCCTCCGATCCTCCAACCGCCGCATCAGCATGGTCCGCATGGCAAAGGGCTCTTTTCAGGAACTTGAACGGGTGTATGGGAGCTTGACGACGGACCGCCTAAAAGCCGCCGAGAATGAGATGCGAGAGACGAGGAAGACGACTGACCCCGACATATCGTTCCTGCTCCGGGAGCTGTCCATCTTTGGTCACGCACAGCCGCTCTCTAACGAAAGCCGACTCCTGATGCGGAGGAAGATACAAGCACTTGACATTTGGACCGGCACGCCTGCGATTTGGATTACCATCAGCCCCAATGACATCAACAACCCGGTGAAGATGAGGCTCTCCATCCACAGGCTCCACGAGTATGACACGGCAAAGGAACTCTTAGCCGATCTTCGGGGGAGGTATGACAGGATCGCCCTCAGCACCATGGATCCGGTCAGCTCCGCCATCTTCTTCCACCGAGAAGTCTCTTTGTTCTTCGAAAAATACGTCAGGACAGGCCAAGAATCGGTTTTCGGGAAGATCAGTCACTATTATGCGACGGTGGAAACGAACGAACGCGGCAGTCTACATCTACATGGACTACTCTGGTTGGCCGGCAACATGCAGTTGCCGGCCCTGATCGACGACATGGCTGACCCCGAGGAAGAAGATTACCGTGCCCAAGTGACTCGGTACGTGGACTCGGTCTTTCATGAATGCTTAGACGAGAACGCGGGGAACGCCGTCCGACAGGAGAGGAAGCCGATCCATTCCGACGAAGGAATGATGAACAGCACCGAAGCTCTCACTGCGGCCTTCGAAAATGAGTCCAACTACATTGCGTACTGTTGCCAGGTTCACTCGCACACTTATACCTGTCTCAAGTATTCTCTGAAGGGATTCGCCGAACAGAGTGCGGACAGGAACAGAAGGACCCTTTGTCGGTTCAAGGCGCCTTGGAAAATCGTCGAAGCGACGGGATTTACAAATGATGGGCTGCTCCGTATCCATCGGAACCACTCGCTCGTCAACCGATATAACAAAGCAATGGCGATCGGCCTCCGCCACAACCACGACATCTCGATGATCTTGATGAGGACCAAGGGCCTGGCCATGGTGTTTTACATCACGAACTACGCCACTAAACTGGATACACCAATGTGGAAACGAATTGTCCTCGCAGCCGAGGTCTTCCGACAGCTCTCTGAATCTGCTGAGCGGAGGTGTCAGGTGTCGGACCCTGCCGAGCGTGACGCCCGCCCCGCCCTGCTGAATGAGAGTCACCAGTTTCTGATGAGGGCTGCGAATCGAATCTTTTCCGAGAGACAGCTCTCGGCTGTAGAGGTGTGTTACCACCTGCTGGGCTATCAGACGGACTTTACCAATGTGCCGGACTGGTCCTTCCTAAATCTGACGGCATTGTATTGGGCCATCTTCCGGCGCTGGATGCATCTTCGTCGTCAGGCCGGCGTAGAAACAGATCTAGAGGAGCCTGCTGAGACGGTGCAGCTTAGGGAAGGCGGGCGTACTTTGTTGTACTTGGACGCTTATGCCTGCAGAGGTCAAGTTCTGAGATCTCTGTGCCTCTATGACTATATGTCGATGATTAACTTGGTGCGTCGCAGTGACCGAGATGAGGACGAAACCCACATATCTCTTGAGGGATCCTCTCCCGAATGCCACGGCTGGCTGCAAGAACTTCGGCGACCTCACGAATACGCCGTGCCGATCTTTCAAGGATACATCAGCAACGACCACGAAGACGAGCATCCCGTGTACTTCAAACGGTACGTTCCAGAGGTCTATGCTACCGACTCCGAGCCAACTCTGACCCTTCTGCCTAGCAACTCTGTCCTCCATTTGGCCTTGTTTGTGCCTTGGGAAGACTTCCTTTCCGAGACACGCGGCGATATCACCGATATATGGTCAACCTATGAAGCTTCTCTCTGCGGCCGGCTGCGTTTCCACGTCGCGAACATCTCCCTCCTCAGCAAATCAGCCGAAGACGCACGTAAAGACACAAAGCTCTGGGCTAGCCGGTCAGTGGGCGACGATACGGTTGACGTAGAGTTCCCTCTTGATGAAGGCGACTGTAGTCAGTGTAGTGAAGAGTCTGCAACGACGGCTGAGCATCACCAGAACTATAAAGCTCTCCTCTGGGCTCTTCAGAGGGCCGTACAAGGCTCCGATGCCACGAAGGACTCTCCAGTCCTGCGGAGCCTGATCCGGGACCTGTGCCAAGAGAACCCGGCTGAAGAGAGACGCCCTTTTGTCCTACGCCAAGAAGGTTTCTACCAACAAATTCGCCGTAGCCAGGAAGGTGCCCTGTACCAATACCCGGCTCTGTCTGGGGAGGATGTTCGCGCCGCAGCAAAGGCCCAGGACATGCTGCATCTTCGAATGCTGGATGAGATCGAGAGCGGTCTCCAATGTGGCACAACCTCCACGGGTAACGCCGACATCGACGATCTGCTTGTTCGGCAGTGTGACACAGAAGTTCCCATTACGAGGCAATATGAAGACCCAGTCGTACAAAGTCCTCGAATGTTTGTCGACGTAGGCCTAACCAAAAGCTTTGTGGAGATGGGGCATCTTGCCGCCTCCAGCTACACGCTGAGCTATCTGCAAAGTCTGGCTCTTCAGCTAGTATGCAGCTTCTTGGACAGGTACGCTGCCAACCCTGACTCCGCTGGTCAACATCTTCAGTACATTGGAGGACTAGGCGGTACTGGAAAATCCAGGATCGTCGATGCCTTGCGCTACGTGTTCGCGGCCAGAGGTCAGTCGCATCATCTTCAGATTACCGGCACGTCAGGCAGTGCAGCCGCCCAGATCGGCGGGACGACGCTCCATTCGGCCTGCGGACTGGATACCCATCGCTCTCACAATACACGACCTCCAACATTCTCGGAAGCTAAAAAATGGACGTGGAAGCAGAAGCTAGCTCTCGTGATCGACGAAGCGAGCATGCTTGGGGGAGCCACTCTGTTCAACGCCAGCTGCCACCTCCAGTCGCTCCGCGACTGCCTAGATAAGCCATTTGGCGGCATTCCCGTTGTTCTCTTGATGGGGGATTTCTATCAGTTCGCCCCAGTGCGAGAGACGAGCCTCCTGGTGGACCGAATCGTGGATCCCGCTTTCGCCGCCTCCCTGGGACAAGCGACCATTGCTCACCACCGTGGCCACAGTCTGTGGCTGATGTTCAAGACTGTCATCCTTCTCGAGGAACAAGTCCGCGCGAGAGACGATCCTCAGCTAGGCGCTCTTTTAGACAGAGTACGGGCGGGGACCCAGACACAGCAAGACCTGGACCTGCTCAACACGAAGCTGGTGGACCGCTCCCAAATCACCTTCAAGGATGGCTTGCGCGCCATAACACCGCTCAACCGCAACCGATGGAGCCTCAACATGGAAGCCGTGGCAGACTGGGCCCGGTTTAATAAGAGACATATCTCTATCTTCGTCTCGACCCACACCTGGCGGAGTGGAACCCTATCTCAGAACGAGATCGCCCGGACTATCGAACAAGGAGACGATTCCAACTGCAAGGTTCCTGGTGTCTTCTTCTACGCCCAGGGGATGCCCGTAGTTGTCAACAAAAATATATATACCGGCTTGAAGATTGTGAATGGGGCTGAGTTTACCGCTGCGGACGTCATCCCTGATCCGAAATCCCCAGGCTACCATCTTGCGGACGACATCACCATCCACTTGGCCCGCCACTGGGCATATTATTGCAGTCGCGAGAGACAAAGGATTTAGCCGTCCCAGCCCTCCCAACGGGGACAGTGCTCATCAGGCCTCTCTCACACACCCTCGATCCAGCCAGCTCCCACTTCAGGTTCCTATCGGGGAAATGCACTCGCCGGGGATTGCCGGTTGTCCCGGCATTTGTCCTTACTGATTATAAAGCCCAAAGCAAGACGTTTGTGGAAGTGCTCTTGGAGCTGCGAGGAAATCGTATGACCAATGGTCAGCCTTCTAAATGCGACTTTACTAGTCTCTATGTGCAGCTATCCAGGTGTAGGACACTACAAGGCATCAGGCTTCTCAGTCCCATACGACACCAGGATTTCATCGGGAATAAGCTGGACCAGAGTATAGTTGATGGCATGCAGAGACTGACGGATCTAGCGGCAGAAACGAGACGGGTATTTGAAAGTCAGCAAAGCCATGCGTAGGACAGCGTGAGATACCATCCAAAAGATCGCCCGACGGCGAGACACAACGTTTCCGTTATTCAGGGCACACGCTTAGGGCGAATTACGACCCCTACATCTCATAAGGCGACCTCACCGCCCGCCAATCATCCGGATCCTTCTCGCCTCCCTTCCCCGGCCGGAACTCCTTCTGTTCCTCACAATAATCTTTCCACCACTCTTCGAAGGCCTGTCTGTTGTACAGACTTCTCGGCGCGCCTTCTCCCTCTCTGAAGAGGTCCAGAATGCGGTCACAGTACATCCACACTCCCTCAAGATGGTGCGGCAGCAACGGCTTCATGTCCTTGCGCGCGACCACCACGGTGCCGACATAGGACCGCCACTCCGGGGGCGCAAACCCGGACTCGGCGTCGATATTGAGATACGTGGCGATCTGGTTGTCGAGGTCGGCACGGTTGGCGGACCGAGTGCCTACGCGGTGGAGGACCAGCGGGACCTCGATGAGCCCTGGGACGGGAGGCACGGGCTGCGAGAAGATGGGATGATCTGCCTGGATCGTCGTAGCGGACCAAGGCACGAATTTCAGTCTCTCAACGTCGCACCGGACGATGACGGCTTGGATGGACCCTGACACGCTGTGTGCTGCCGTCGATGCCGGTGCAGTCGACTGCGAGGTGGCTGGAGCGGGTGGGTTTGCTTCGACCGGAGGCACCTGCTCAGTGGGCGTTTGTGGCTCGGAATCGGTGTCTATATTGTCCCATTTGGAGTAATCGATTGGCGCCATGGAGAGTGGCTCAATACTACAACCTGAGAAAGATGAGGCGGTCAAAGAAATAAAGATGAGGATATCATATAATATAAATTTGCTATTTCGGAAGCTTTTCAAGTTTGTTATGTTAGGAGAATTGATGAGTCGAGTTCTTTCGTAAAGTTCCCATGGTATCGAATCCCTACGTCACACTGATTATGGAAAGCTCTGTACGAAACGGAAACAGCTTAGTGCAAAGGCCCTCTGGGGTGTGTCCTCCCGAGCGAATAACCTACCTACCTACCTACCCTACGTCACACGGCAGATAAGGTTCTGGGCGGTAAGCCACAGTGATGCGAAACGAAACCTTCGTCCTTTACTTACCTCCCAAAGGACCACCTAACGCCGTATAATACTTACTCTCAATCCATATACCGAGCCGTGATCGAATAACCACAGGGAAATCAGAGGATCCGAAGGCTCGTTCCGAAAGGCATTGGCGGGCCCGCAGGGACCGGTCTCCTGTGCGACATACATCTCCTTGAGTGCGTTAAGGCTTCGTGAGGTTACTTGACCCACATGACCTTAGTCATGACGTAGGTACGAGAGGGGTACGGCATAGTGCTCCATTAATTATTTCCACCTAAAATACCATACAAATCTTTTTGAAGATACTCATGAGCTCCCAATCAATCCCTAGTCAGGCACTGAGTGCCTCTGATCCAAGTATTATAATTACAGAAGAGAATAGCCGCCGCGAGCAGCCAGCCGATTTCACCTGCCGACCTGCATTCAACCCGGTCCCTAGCTGCGGCACCAATTTCCTCCCGGTGATGGTGCCCAATCGCGACCTCGAGGTCAAAGAGCTGCCCCAGCAGCCTCTTGACCTCTTCCATCACTTTGTGCCTTATTTCCTAGTCGCAAAATGGGTTAAATATACGAATGAATGGGTTGATCATTTGCTTCGCAGTCGCAGCTGGAAGCCACGGGCTCGAATTCGTAGTTGGAAGCCAACCACCGTGCCAGAGGTATATCTATGGCTTGCGCTTCTAATTCATATAGGAATTCATAAGGAAATCACAATCCGGGACCATTGGAAGACTTCCCGGCTAGGGCACCAAGGTTCCGACCATTCAATCCTCAAAGTCATGACTTTTGACCGCTTTCAACTGCTTCATCGGCACCTTCGGCTCTTCAACCCCTTCAGCCTCGCCAAAGAGGCTGCCAAAGCTGGCCTTGCGAAGGTCTTCGCCGCCGTTGACGAGTGGTCTCGGCACCTACAATACGCGTCAACTGACTTCCTTAAGCCGGGCACGAATATCGCTGTGGACGAGTGTATGATCCGCTATACAGGAAGGTCATACCAGACAACACAAGTCCCAAATAAGCCTATCCCCGTGGGCTTCAAGATCTGGGCCACGGCGCAAAAAGGCCTCTTCTTGCGGTGGCTTTGGCACGAGCCGAAGAAGAGATGCGGTTCAGTTAGCCTCGTAACGCGGCTTCGATCTCAGAGAAGAAGGCGACTTTACACACACCTCAACCCGACACAAAGCGTGGTTATTGCCCTTATTAATAAGCTGCCAAAAGCCATATATCACGTCTTTATTGACAACCTCTTCTCGTCCGCTAACCTCTTTAGAAGCCTCCGTCAGTACGGCCACGGGGCCACAGGCACGGCCCGCCGCAACTGTGGTATCTACGCCCCCTTCGCGAAGCTCAAAGACGATGATTCTGCCGGCCGGAGGCTCCTTCAGTTCAATGAGGTCAGAATGGCTCCAGCACTTGATAATAAGGTAGCAAGCCAAGTTAAATTTACCTATAAAGCCCCTCCTAATTTGACTTGCTCTTCCCTAGGTCAACCAAATCGCGTGGAAGGATAACGCCCTCGTGCTCTTCTTATCTACTGTATTCAAAGGCGACGAGCCTGTCATACGGAAGAGGAAGAGGCCAAATACAGATCAAGCCCGCGCACGGCCAATACAGCGTTTTTTTGGTGACGAAGCCGTCAAGGCCTTTGCGATCCCTTCTATCGCCGCTACGTACAACGATGAGATGAATCATGTGGACCGTGGTGACCAACTGAGGGCATCACGAGGCTACAGTCACTCAATTCGTCGCGGCCCTTGGCAGGCTATAGCTTGGACCTTCCTTCTTGACGCAGCCCTCATCAACAGCTATCTTCTTCAGCTTCATGGGCAGCCAAAGTGGAAGAAAATACGGTCTCAAAGTGACTGGCGAGGCCGCCTTATAGATGACCTTATTGCGGCTTATTGGACTGGTCATTCTAGGAAGCGATTTCGAGCTGGCGACGAAAATACGCCTATGGCGCTAGCTGCATTCACGCGTCAAAAGAGGGAAAAACAGCCCTTGCCTTGCTTGTCAAGGACTCCGCTGCGGTCAAATTAGGTCACGAAGCAAGAGGAAGCCATTGGCCGGTGTCAATGGCAATACGAAAAGGAAGGGGCTGAAGAGGTCATCTTACGGCTGCAAGCAATGTGATGTTGCGATTTGTAACTCGCAAGATTGTTGGGACTTCTATCACCATATAAAATAGGTGGGGATTAAAGTACCTCTAATTTGCGCTATTTTAATTGGACCGGACCCCCCTGTCCTGACCCTCACGAAGCCTTAACGCACTCAAGGAGATGTGGAAGCAATGGCAGCCAAGCAATGTTAACGGCAGGCCTCGTGTATTGGTCTACTTTCCTCGCTATCAGGCTGATCCAGAAGGTCAACAGTGGCCAGATTACTGCCGTGTAAAGCTAACATTGAACCACCCACATCGCCGGCTTGATGATCTCCTCACATTTGACGGCCAGCGTTTTAGTTCTCACGCTAAGGCCTTCTCCTATTGTTGGCAGCACCACAGTCATGGTGATGACCATTACGGCCGGCCAAAAGAGGCTCGATTACAACCTCAAGAGGATCAGTACGAGACTCTGCCTGTGGAGGAGGAATTTGATGACGAAGACTGGATCCGCCTCGCCGCCCTTTTAACTGACAACCCCCTTACCCAGGAAGGTCTTGACCTACTTGGCCGCCGCGATATCGACGTCAATTACGACTGGACAGGGCATGTGGGCACTTATCCGGAATTTCAAGACAGCTACTGGAAAGACCTTATCGCTAGCCATCCTATAGCCAACGATGTGGAGGTTCTTGGCCCTCACTGGCGTGACCAGCTTAACCCACAACAACGGCTCGTGTACGACACCTTCATGGGCCATTTCCAGGCGCAAAATCCTGCTCAAATCCTTCTCCACGTTGACGGTGGTGGTGGTACAGGCAAGTCCTTCCTTATCAAGGTGCTTTCCTCCCATCTTCAGGCGGCTGCCCTACCGAATCCTAGCCCCATTTGCCGCGTAGCGCCAACAGGCGTTGCGAGTAACCAGATACAGGGCAGCACCATACATTCGTTGCTACGTCTCCCAGCAGGTGGTGCTTTTACCGACCTTCCCCCAGCCGACGCAGCCGCCCTTCAGTCCCGTCTACGGCACGTCAAGTACCTCGTTATCGATGAAAAGAGCATGCTAGGGCTTGAGCAGCTGGCGCGGATCGATTCCCGACTGCGGCAGGCCTTTCCACAGCGTAGATTCGAGTTCTTTGGTGGTGTGAGCGTCTTGCTTGTAGGCGATTTCTTCCAGTTACCACCAGTCCGGCAAAAGTCCCTGTATTCGACTAGCACCAGCCTGTCTTCGTTGGAAAGGAGAGGGCAGGTGGCCTACCGGTTATTTGACCGCACCGTCTTCCTGACCACGGTACAGCACCAGGCTGGTGATGATCAGGCCCGGTTCCGTCAGGCCTTGCAAGAGCTGCGTGAAGTTAAGTTATCTATACCGTCCTGGAACCTCCTTAGCAATCGGGTACAAGCCAAGCTAACGCAGAGCGAGGTTGATAGATTCAGGGCCGCTTTGCGGGTGTATTCTACAAAAGCCCGCGTCAACGAATACAATTACGAGCATATGGTACACCTTAACTCCCCAGCAATACAGGTGGAGGCAAAGAATCAGGGCAGCGGCGCGGGGCAGGCGCCAAGCGACAACGCTGGCAATCTATCCAACAAGTTCCCTGTTGCTAAGGGCGCCAGGGTAATGCTCACGACTAATCTATGGCAGCCAGCTGGCCTAGTTAACGGTGCCCAGGGTACTGTATACGATATCGCCTGGAATGCAGGCGCCAACCTATGGGAAGACCCCCCGGCCGTTATTATGGTGGATTTCGATAGCTACGATGGACCACCGTATCTAACAACTAACGAGGGCAGGAAAATCGTACCCATCCTTCCCATCACACGGGATTTCCTAGTGGGCAACGAGACCTGCGCTCGCACGCAGTTTCCCCTGATCGTGGCATTTGCCATCACTGTTCACAAGTGCCAGAGCTTAACAAAGGATCAGATAGTTACTGACCTCGCTACGCGCGACTTCCAGGCCGGTATTAGTTATGTTGCTGTCTCACGAGTTACCTCGCTGCAAGGCCTGCTCCTTGAGGCGCCTTTTGACCGTCAGAGCCTCTATAACCACACGCCCACGGAAGGTTTATACGCCTGCGTTTACTACGTACTGCGTTTGTGGCTAACTATAAGGCAGGGATGAAGATGCGCCTTGCTGACCAACAACGCCGTAAGGCTCAACAGCTGACCAATCCGCCGTATCCACCACGCTATATTGACTAAACGATGTGTTGCTATAAGCTACAGAGAAAGGGGAGGTTTGATGGACGGTAAATAGTTAGATTGGGCCTGTCAGGAAGCGTGAGAGTGAACCCTGACTATCAGTCAACTTCTTTGCGACAGGTTTGAAGCGGTTTAACAGCTGGTCACCCGCCGCAAGAGAAAGGAGGGGTCTAGGGGGTCCTCCCAGGAGAATTAAATTGCAGATATACGATATTTACCCTTCGGGCTGGATATTCAGTCGTTAAGTCTCTTGCCTTGGCAACTTAGCGGGTGTTCGGAGTATTTTAACGACATCTGTGTTAAGAGGATTGGCGGCGACAGACGGGAATACTCTTCCTCCGTACCCTCATCGGTTCCGTCATGCTCATCTGATATCTCGTCCTTGGTTTCACTATTGCCGGTCCACTTTATTTCTTCAGTTGGAAAATTCCACCAGGTGTCGTCATTAAAGTTCTCAAGCTCGTCCTTAAAATTGTCAACTGGATACCAATGTGGTACTCTGAGAACTGCTTTCAAAACTGAATGAACTGTATCATCAGAGTCGCCATCCAATCTCAGGCAGGTAATGACTTGATCTACCCTGATTGATTCAATCCGTAGCGTGCCGTCATCGAGGACTTCAAAACAAGCCTCAGTGCCGGGTCCGGACGCACAATAAACAACATCGTCGTCTCCTGTGTCTAGTGGTGTATAACGAAGCCATGCGCTAAAGTCGGGTACCCATCCGGGAAGATGTTCAATTCGAGTGTCACCATGTTCTTGGACATGGGATAGAATGGAAAGTGACTTTGTCGTCTTCATGATCATCTCGGTGGTGTTTCTGAAGACCGACTGTACGCTGGCGTGATAATCAGGCACCAAACCCAATTCACGTTGATCCAAGGCGAGATTGAGAAATGCAAAGACTTTGTCTCGTGGATCAGTGGCTTGTGTTCCTCGGAAGAGCTGCAGAACGCGTAGAAGCGGAGGGAAGGCAGCAAGTAAGTCATTGCCGTTCTCCCTGAGACGCCATAAAACGGCCCGGACTGAGGAAATGAAGGCTACACCATCTTGACCTTCGTCGAGACATTCTGAAGTGTTCGAAAGAGAGTTGGCACGCAGATCGTCATGATACTGGACCAGTACTCGAAGTCGTCGATTGCCATCGGACAGCGGTGCGCTGGTCAGGAGAGAGTAGCCCAATTTCGATATCTTGGAACGAAGTCCAGAATTCTCCAGCGTTACGCACACGATAGTGAGCCAGTGCCATGTTCTCATGTAACCGCCGTGGATGATGGCTAGCCGTTCTCTCCCAAAAGCAACTTCCTGCGTCACCCATGCCCGCCGAAACCAGGAGCGTTGGAAGAAGGCAAAAATAGCAACCCAGTGAATAAGATCGATACCGGGAAATGACTCCATGGTCACATTTCCTGGGTCTAGGCCAAGATTGGAGTGGAAAAGTGTGTCCAGCCCGTGGATTGCATCCTCGGTGAAACTATCTGGCGGTCCCAGCCAGGCAAGCACCCTAGACGCAGATCTGAATATACGACCCATCAACAGTACTTGGGAAGCCCTTTCTTGTAGGTCGTCCTGGTTGATACAAATGGCATCAATCCATATCGGTGGGGACTTGAGGGAGTGTTCTTCCTCGTCATCTTGGGATGCTGATCCACGTGACGATTCGAACGTAGCGGAACGAAAGTCTTGAAGGAAATCATAGAGGTTCTGCTGCACATGCAAAGAACAGCCGTTGATTTCGATCAGCTTTCGTTCCTCTTTTGATTCCGGAGTCTTGCGTCTAGGAACCCCTGGATGCCTCTCAACGTAGTATTTCATGGCGAAATCTATGTTGAAGAGGCGCGTTTCCCCCACTCCTATGGTCGGGAAGACAAATGGTAGCTCCGGACTCCAATTAGAATCTCCAGCTGCATCAGGGAAAGACACTGGGTCCTCGTGGATCGTAATCGGACTTCCCCACGTGTATGATAGTGCGACGAAGGAAGAGTCGTGTGGCTTGTTCTCGTTGCCAATATCAATACTCGTCACTTCGCAGCGAATTACTCCGGGATGAGAGGGAAGAATGTGAACGAGACGGACGCTTGTTGAAGAGGAGAGAGCGGAATATTGGAATGTGGGAAGCCTGGCGACACCGTCGAGTTGCATGAGGGACGTGGAAGGGTTTGGTAAGTTGGCCATTTCAGCGAAATGGTGAAGCGAGTGGGCGGGGAGATATGGTGACTTGGTAGCAAGAGACCCATGGATGCATGAAAACTGTAGGATTCTCGGGCGTGAATAGCAGAGAAGAATAAACGTTAACAAAGGGGGCGAGGCGTTGACAAGTCGATGAGTCGACAACAGCTTCGAGCATTATGATATGATCATGTGGATAAGCGCTTAGACACAAGGACCTTCATCGATATCTTCGAGTTCCCTGCGGCATTCAATGGACACCGCTACGTTCTGCTAATCACAGACGAGTTCAGCGGCATGATGTTCTCCTGGTCCTTGGCTTCAAAGACGGAAGTCAGCAAGATCATCAAGGACTTTGAGGCCCGAGTCAAGCGACACACGGGTGCATCGATCTGCCAGATCAGAATCGACAACGAAAGGGCCATCATTAATCTACCTTTTCAAAGGGACTCCGAGTTTCAGATCTGGGCCACAGAGGTAGGAATAGAGATTGAACTCCCACCGTCGCACACCAAAGAGCCGACTGGTGGAGCCGAACGACCTGGTGGAATCAATCAGGCTTGCTAATCAATTAATTCAATTCAATTCTGGCCAAATTGTAGTTGATTGATGTGGCTCTGCGGAGGAGTAGATTGATATTGATTACTATTGATCAATTTAGGGGTCGATTGACATTGATTGCAATTGATTGACAGATAACGTTATTACTAAACAGAAACCTTCAGCGCTGACTGCCCATCCGTTACCAAGCACGGTGATATATGTTACAGAGGAGCCGACTTACCATTACTTTATCAAATCTATCAACCCCCGCCTGTCCCAATCCGCAAGGCACAAAGACGCTCCAATTATATTGCCTCCCAGCCTCGCACGGTGCGCCGGCGTCAGGAATCCCGTAAGCCTGAAAATTCGTTCTGGTTCATCTGACATACAAGGTATCGATAGGATATCAAGGGCCATCTGTGAGAGATGAGGCCACACACTACGCTTGCTAATCCAGTACGTGATTGGATCTGTACAAGCTAAATCCTCTGGATCATCTGTCCGTGCAAGATAGTGGTCGTATTCATCCCGGTCTTCTTCTAGTTGGGCTGCAGGACATGTTAGGTTATCAAGGAAGTCGTTGAGGCCCGATGCCACCACAATTCTGCGCCGCTCCGGAGGTCGCTCTGGTTGAATGAGAATAACACGATGCTTGTACTCAGCTTCCCATAGCTGTCTGACGTCGCGCCTAGCCTTGTCACGCCAGTCTGGCCTGTCGTTCAGAACTTGTTAATGAAGCTCCACTTCATGCGAGGGTGTAGCACAACAGCTGCCACATATATGGGCGAATCGTCCGTCAATCCATAGTACTTGTCAAGCTTCATCCAGGCCTGGTTGATATTGTAACGGAAGTGTGGTTCCTTATGATCTTTATATCGCGTCTTGAACTCTTCCAGATGTTGAAGTAGGAACTCGTACGTAGGGAGTATGTCCCATACTCGACTCCCTGACGCAGTGCCAGGATTGCCTTGCATACGGGTTGTAGCCTCTTCAGGAGAGGGGTCGGCCTTGTTAAGGTACGTACATCACAGACCCCCGGGTAGCGTGGATCTATCCTCACATTCTGGGATGGTCCCATGGATAAAGCATCTCAGAGGCTGGGACATGAAATATATAATTACCTGCAAAGCATTTCATAGACCTGCTTGTCCAGAGGTCAAACGCGACGTGAATCTTCGTCTGAGCCGCATGGAGCAACTCCGCGATGATTCCTTTATTGCTCGTGTACTCCTCAATTATCCATGCCCGTATTGTTGTATGGTGTGGGAGGCAGTGATTTGAAGCCGTTAGGGGGTTAGCGTACTGGCAGAGATCTCAGAAATGTTCGCTTTCGAGCCTGTGAAACGGAATTTGATCACGGACAACCCAGCGAAGAAGACGCTTCTTCCACTGATCCGGTTCAAAGGCTGAGTTGTACTGATTCATAATCCGCTGATCGCGTCGATTGTTCGCGTTAAGTCCAACGGGCTCGAAAAAAGACTGCCTAGGCCGCTTCGCCGCTGGCTCACCAGCCTTATCAAGGTGGTGATATTTGAGCATGTGGTTCTTGATGTTCTCAACGCCCCTGGAAGCGAATAAGTACGACTTATGCGGCTTCTTTTGATGGCAGCTCTTGCACAACCAGAAGCGATTCTTTTCATCTGCCCCCTTCTGGACCTCAAAGCCGCGCTCCCAGTACCAGCCGCGTCGATCTGACGTGTTATTTGGTCGAATATAGCCAGGTATGCGACCCCAATTGAACCCCCTGCATATGCGTCATTGTATGGTGGGGGTGGCGTGTTGTCAATAGGCACATCACTGCTGTGGCCTGACGGTCGCTGCAACTCGGAAAGGGCTGGAGGATCTGTCATGGCAGTGGAAAGGGACGTGGTTGATAACTGATTGTCAGAAGACACGTATCCAGGCATTTGGACATCTTGTGGGGATAGTAAACAAACAAGGTAAATAATCGTCTCTGCTGTTGAGGCGGGGCAGGTCTCCTAGACCATTCAGAGCCGCATTTGTCAGAGGGGCCTCCAGGTTGGCCAATGCATTTGTCTTGCAGGGGCCTCCAGGTGCTCAGGGACGCTCACCTACCCTAGGGCCAAGACTAGGTATCCCTTGAGTTGTGTTGAACCTCCCGCCAGGTCACGGCAGGGGGTTGCAGCCAATTAAAATGCGCCATATCAAAGATACCTGTTCCCCCCCTAATTTAGCCTATGATAGAAGTACCAGCAATCTCTCGAGTTACAAATCGCTACATCACACTGCTCACATCCCCAAATTGACTGGCGCCTTTTTTTGTTATAGCTCACCGGCGCCAAAGGCCTCCTTGTACTTTTTGACCTTGGCTGCCCTAATTGAAGCCCCTTACAAGCAAGGCAGTCCGACTTTTTACCTCTTCGGACGTGTTTATGTTGTGTCACGGGCGTAAATTCGTCCCCGGCTCGGAATGCCTGCCTTGATCGGCTCTGTGGATGGAAGGCCTTGAAGACCTCGTTGTAAAGGCGTTCCCTCCACTTCTTCTGGTTAGTATAACGGCTCCAAGCCGGCTGCCCGTGTAGCTGTAAGAGGAAGCTATTTACAAGGACCACATCTAATAAGAAGGTCCAAGCAATAGCCTGCCAAGCGCCCCGGCGGATAGGATGATCATAGCCTAGATATGACCTCCTTTGGTCGCCTCGGTCAACATGATTCATTTCGTCGTTGTAGGAAGCGGCAATAGTAGGGATCGATATAAGCTTGACCGGCTCGCCACTAAAAAAGCGCGGTATTGGCCGTGCCATTGGGGTCTTCGTTGACGGTCTCCTCCTCCAGCGATCACATCTCTCATCACCAGTAAAGACGGTTGAAAGGAGCAATACGAGGGCGTTATCCTTCCAAGTGATCTGATTGACCTAGAGAGGAAGAAGATAATTTATCAGCCGAATTGTAAGGAAGAATGTCGAGTCTTCCTACCTGATTATCTGCCGTTGGGATGACCTTGATCTCATTGAATTGGAACCCTGACTTCCCTGCCTTGTCGGCCTTTTTGGCGTCTGCAAGACCTTTGTAGATGCCACAATTAGGCCTGGCTGTGCCAGTTGCACCGTGGCCGTGCTGACGAAGGGAGCGGAAGAGGTCTGGCGACGAGAAGAGGTTATCCACGAAGACGTGATATGTCAACTCCGGCAACAGGTTAATAAGGGCAATAACGACGCTTTGGGTGGAGTTCAACGCCATGATCTTATCCCCAGCTTCTGTGATGACGTGGATAACTTCCTTGACCTCGTCAACCTCGTTAGGAGCCCTCCGTTGGCTGCCTCTTCCCTTGCCTTTCCTCCTCCCTCGTTGTGATGCCGGCTTCTTCCTCTCAACACCAACTGGGCCGTATTTTGCGCCAGGCTGGTGCCAAATCCACCTCATGAAGAGGCCTAGCTGGGCAGCTATCCAGACTTTGAGGCCTGTGTCGATAGGCTTATTGGGGACGTATGTAACTTGCTTATTCCTTCCAGTATATCGGATCATGCCCTCGTCTACAGCAAGATGTGAGCCCGGATTACAAAGCTCTGTTGTTGCAAGTTGAATATGTTGAGACCACAGCTCAACGCATTGGAAGACGATAGGAAAGTCGTCATCGTCAGTGAATTTGGTGTGGTCAAAAAGCCGGAGGTGACGATGAAGGAGTTGAAATCGGTCATAAGTCATGAACTTAATGATCGAGTGTTCAGGCCGCTGATCCTCCAGCTGAGGGGTCTTCCAATGGTCTTGGACTGTTATTTCGCTATGGACCCCTATATAAATAAGGATCCCAAGCCAGACATATACCTCTGCGGCGGTAGTTGGCTTCCAGGTGCGGAGGCGTGACCTTTCTGTTATTTCATGTTCTTGACTATCAATAACGCCGCTCTGAAGTAGGCTGTTAACCCAGTTATTGGTGTATTTGACCCAGGTATTGACTAGGGAAATAGGCACGAAGTGTTGGAAAAGTAACAGCGGGCTTTGGGGCAGCTTGTTGACGAGTAGCTCTCGTCGCGGCACCTCGAAGGGTTGAAAATTGAAGCCTCGGTCTTCGGCAGCTGGAAAAGCCGGTCTCCGAGTGCTATCACCCTCATGCTCTTGACGGCTGTTATCTTCGTTGATGAAGCTATTATCATCATACGCGTTGAGTGCCTCCGCCGATATCTCTATAGGTATTGATTGGGAAGCCATCAATTAATTCGAAATGATTTGTAGGGTGATAAAGGCGGAATCAATTAATGACGCATCACTACGTTCCCCTCATGTACCTCCTGACAAATGGGGGGATGTGGGGCTCGGTACGGCCGGGAGGCTCAACACAACTCAAGGGATATATCCAGCTGAAAAGCTTTCCTTTTCAGGGGTTGTCTGAGGTGATGATCCCCTATATGTATTTGACATTTGTCCGGTTCTGTTGCCTCGGCCGTGTCCATCATCGTGCAAGACACTGCCCCAAACCACCCCCTGTTTGGATCAACACAGCGACCTATTCTACCTCTTGTGGTTTATAACCACCGCATCTATATGGCTGAACCCCAGAGCACCGCCGAGGCCCGGCCAATACTAGCGTTGCCGCCGACCAGGGCGGGACGCATCCGCCGGCTCGTCGCCATCATCGCCGACAATGCAGGGACGGAAACCACCGATTTGGTTATCCCCTACGGCATTCTCAAAGAGTCGGGCATTTCAGACGTTGTTATCGTCTCAACTCGTCCTGGCGTCGTCAAATTGATCCCCGCCCTTCACCTCCAGCCGGACATGACGACGGCAGAGTTCGACGACACGAAGGCCGGCGCCGACATTCTCGTTGTGCCGGCTATTGGCGACAACAAGAACCCTGCGCTGATCGAATGGGTCCGCGAACAGGCGAAGAAGGGGACGACAATCGTTACCATCTGCGAAGGGGTGTGGATCGCCGCGCGCGCTGGCATCTTCGACGGCAAGGCTGCGACTACTCACTGGTTCGCCTTCGAGAAGATGGTGAGATGCTTTCCAAAGTCTCAATGGCTCCGGAACCGGCGCTACGTCATCGACGGCAACATCATGAGCACCACCGGCGTGACTGCCTCCATTCCCGCGTCACTGGCTCTAGTCGAGGCGATCGCAGGCTACCCGACGGCACAGGCAGTGGCACAACGACTCGGGGTCGACCATTGGGACGCGGCATATGATGCTTGCGAGTTTAAACTAACTGCCAATCGCATCTTGAGAGTTGTCGGAAACACTCTCGCCTTTTGGAGCCATGAGACCGTCGAACTGCCGGTAGAGGACGGCTTCGATGAAATCGCCCTTGCGCTTGTTGCCGACGCATGGTCACGCACATATTGCGCCCGGGCTATCACCACCAGTCACGCCCCCGATCCGGTGCGGTCATGCCGCGGGCTTGTCCTGATGCCTGATGGCCAAGCAAAGGTCGGGCGCCTGATCATGCAGCCCCAGCCTCAGACTGCGACGGAAGCGCTCGATCAGACGCTATTAGAGATATCTGCTCGGTACGGAAGTTCGACCGCGGATATTGTGGCGCTCCAGCTCGAATACCCAACCCGTAACTGACCATGGCTTCAACCCCTCTGCCAGACTTCTCAACAAGCAGTACAAATTAATCAGGCCCTACTCCAATGATTATTGCGAGCATTACGACGTAATACCTACATAGTATGTGTATTGTCGCATATCACCACTAGGTTCGTGCGACTGGATATGAAACGCGGCCCGTGCTTTGTACTTTGGGGTTGTGTATCCGGTTTCACATCTATCTAACTTGTGTTGTTGAATTGCGCAGTGATGCTGGGTGTGATTGATAAAACCAAGGTTATTATTATTATTGTCATGGTGAGAGCTCCCTAGGGGTTTATATCCCATGCAATTCCATCTAGGACTTTCAACTTTCAATCTAGGACTTTGTGATGTGACCCTGAAGTGAGGTGGAAGCTCCCAATTATTCCAACACTGCGTGAATTGGACGGCACACCGCAAAGAGGTGCTTCAATGTACGGACACAAAACGCGGTAACCTCTCTTTCTATCTAGGAGGAAAGGCGGCATCAGATGGACAGAAGTGGACACCAAACATAGACGCTGTGCGAGCCACAGTCAAATTCGCAATCGCTACGTGTCGCCTTGATCAGAGATGACCCAGATTCCGCTAACCTAGCAATACTAACTATAAACCCCTCGTACAATCAAAAGCAGGCACTGCTTCAGCCGCCGAAAATAGGAAACTGAACACTTGGAGGAATTGGGCTTCAAGTCGACTTGCTGCTAACCTTCATGAGGACCAAGAAGAAGAGCGGTGACTAGACCAAAAGAACAAGGCGGGATCCACAAGGGCTTGGCGAGATCAAGGCAAGAACTAGAGTTGTGTATGTATTTTTAGCTTCAGAGCCCTTTGGGCATGGCCTACCGGGCGTAATAGACTTGTGTGTGTGTGTGACTACTAGGGTTCATAACATCAACGCCCTTACACGCCACTATCAGAAGCAGGTTAAAACGATCGTGAATGTCCAGTCCGGGCATGCTCCTTTGCTGGCCCCAAAGGTCGGCAAAATCGTTATAAGACATTGTGTGAATCTCCTTATTCAGGAAATCATGTGTCTCCACCTTGTGCCGTTAGCTCGTGCGTTCAGAAAACACTGCTCACAATGTCAAACTTACTATAGTTCCTTGTTGCGGAGGTACAAGAACCGGCATCAAGCCAAGTTCCGGTATCAAATTGCCATTCTGATCCCTGAGAATAGAGTGGACGCACCGGGCGAGATATGATACGAGGATAGTTCTGTAAGCACTTTCAATCTCGTCTTTTTGTAGAGGCATGTCATGCGACGACGAAAGTACTGGTGGCTCTTCTCTCACGGACTGGTAATTGTTGAGGTTGGAGTACGGAAACATCCACATCTTCACTTTTGATTTAAGCTCCAGCAACTGTATGCACAGCAGTAACTCCCTCGTCCAGGACGCCATCAAGGCCTCATTCTGCTTGGCGCGATGCTGTCGGACAAGGTTGGTGCTAAAAAGGTCAATGATTTGATACAACACCATTGCCTGTAAGCGGGCAAGGTTCTGCCGGAAGGCGAAGAGAGCCTGGCTGTAAGCATCCTCCGGCACGACGGACATATCGCCAACAACAGAAGCGTTGATGAGATGCTGCATCTCGGCTTCGAGGAGCTGGTCAAATGGTGGCTCGCTTAGTGTGCAGGATGCGGCGCAAACACCAAGGGCTCTCTGGAGTGATGCGTGAAGCCCGTTGTCAGTTGGCTGCAGGATGAAGGGGCTGGTTGCTGTTGTGGCAAACAGTGTGACGAAAGAGAGGAGCTCTTTGGCGCAGAAGCTCCAAGTTTCGACCTCGCATCCACGTGGCCATATGCCTTGCAGCGGTGGTGCGATGCTGGTTTGCCTGGCTTGTTGAGAGGCCCGACGGCGTTGCTTTCGGTGACGTCTTGAGTGGTCGGTTGCTCGCTGTGCGTCTAAATTGCTGGCATTTTCACTTGAACAGGGCCCGAAGAGCGAATGCAGCGCCTCGTCTGGCTCGGGCACAAGCAAATGCTCGAGGTTGGCGGCTATCTGTGAGCTCACAGATTCCCACGCATCAACAACCGAAGGACCGTCTATTTCGGTGAGGCTAAAGTCAAGGAACTCAGTGACATCCAGGCTGTCGATATTTCCAAGCCCGGAAAACGCCGTGTCTGATGGTATAGGCTCTTCCTGATTTGTTGAATCCGACTGACCCGTAGGCGGGTATGGGTACTCGCACGGCAGAGACTTTTGCGTGCAACGACGACATAGCGGCAAGCCGCGGTCGCAGCGGCGCTTGGCTGAAACGCAGGCAGCACACGATGTTTTCCGAAGCGACATGCTTGATTCGGCGGCAAGACGTCGAGTTAGGTTGACGTGGGGAGAGTTGAAAGGCCAAGATATAAGCCCCGCTGAAGGAGAGAGAGCATTGGTAATTCGTTCGGTGGTAAGCAAAGTGGGCGGAAACGCCATGGACTACCAAATCGATAATGATACGGATAAATTAAACCGAGACCAAAGGAGAGTTCGGGTTTGGTCAAACGCCATTCCAAGAGTTAAATCACAAGATAACATAAGTTTGAATTGAACTGGATCTCTCTTCCTCTGATAGCCACCACCTTATCAAAGTTTGTATATGCCTGGAAACTATGATCATGTCCCAATTCAACTACTTATTCTTTCATCTTGCCCAGAGCCGTAGCCGTGTTGACCAACCCAATGACTCCCAGGTCTTCTGCTGTCAGTATCCCATCTTCGCCAGAGTAGTCCTTCTCTTGAACAAGGCCCCAGTACACAAAGACCGCGTCCATCGTCTCAGCCCATCCAGGCCATAGCTTGTAATACGTCTTCTTATCTGCCATGACATACTCTGTCTCTACACCATTCACCTCCGCCCACAGCGAGAGTAACTCACCAGTAGTCATCCTGTCTGTAGCGCCGAGGACGAATTTGGCCGGGAGAGACTTTTCCGGCTGATCCAGAATAGCACGGACAAAGAGACCAACATTTGTCGTTGCGTCTCCGATCAATTTCATGGGCGTCGACGACGGGGCTGGGAGGAGTTGAATGTACTTCCGTGGGTCGGTTGTGGTAACAGGGAATGGTTTGAAAAATGGATACAGCATGTTTGAAGCATAGCAGCTGACCCAAAGAAACGTAGTCTTGGCAAACAGCTCCGTTTTAGACTTGATGTAATCGTCGATCTTGTTCTTCCCAACGTAGTGCGGGACAAGGGATCTGCCATTGCTGATTCGGCCGGCGTTAGGAAGGGTCGACCAGATGAAATGTTGAAGGGTAGGAGTAGCTATGGCGGCGTTGGCCAGATTGATACCCTGGATGGATTCTTTTCTCAATTGCCTCATCTGCGCTAATGGCTGGGAAGGACTCAAAGAAGTTCGTTGCGGCGAAGATGGCGTAGGATCCGGCAAAAGCACGCTCCAGGGAGGAAAAGTTATTGAGGTTAGCCTCGATGACCTCAGCTCCGCTGTCAGCTAGCTTTTGAGCCGCAGCGCTCGCCTTGTCCCTTGTTATAGCCCTCACACTGTAGGTGTTGTCGTCGAGAAGGGCTCTGACGACGGAGCCGCCCTGGATGCCAGTGGCACCGATAACTGAGACCAGCTTCGACATAGTAGGGTGGTTGAGATTTAGGGACGATGGATAAATGTAATATGGATTGTTTTCCACGTTTGACATCTGCCTTTGTATGTGCTTTATATCTAGTTCTCCTGCGTAGAGGCGGCGATTATCCTTCCGCACCAGGACTTTGTGACAATCGCGAGATTTCTAAGCATTATCGTATCCCATGAGTCCGTAGTGGATTTTCAAAGTCTAAGCGCATTGAACCACATTTGTCCGCATACAGTGACAGGCGGAGCGGTGACCCGAGACCTGGGTATCCACTTCTCTCCGCCGATCTATCGGATGCGACCCACCTCTCTCCGCAGACGGCCACCCGGCTGTTCCGTCAGGGAATGGTCGAGACTCTCTCCAGAGAAGAGCTCGTAATTTAAATCATTGATGAAGAATAATAAGACCCAGTTGTGTCGGCAGATATCGAACTCTCTTAGAACGACTAAACACTATCATGCTCAAAGTTTTGCCCCATCATCACTTTCTCCAATTACTTCAATATGCCAGTTACAGAATTTGTCTTTCCCCATCTTAACCCTGATCCTGCTCTCCTCCAGAGCCTCAAAAAGACGCTCCCCTGTGGCAGCCAAAGCCACATTCTCGGATGTTCCAGGGTTGCTGGGTTACCACCGGGGTAAAATCATCGAGGCGCGAGACGAATCCGAGAACACTGCTATTGACCACAGTGGCATGGTGATCGTATTAGGTACTCCTATCCTTAAAAGACCTTTAATATATCTGATATAAGCTAACGGGTTGCAGAATAGGATGATATATCTTCGTTCGATAGCTTCCGGGTTTCCAATAAATTTGCGACATTCAGGGAAACTATCAAGCCATATATACTGAGTCCCGTTGCTCCCGATTTGTTCAGCTCGGACGCGCAGTCTGAATCCGGCGGGACGACTACAGCCAAGTACACGCACTACGTCAAAGTGGAGGGTATTAAGAATGCGGCCGAGGATGTACTGAGCGACTGGTACAAGTTTATCTCAACTTTGGGCGAGCAAAAGGCCGGCTTCTGTGCATGGGGATCACGAGATAGAACCATGTTTGCTGGAATGATTGGCTGGGATAGCCTTGAGGTGAGCTAACCCTGCCCATGCCGGTCAACTTCACTAAGTGATTTGACATAGGAGTTTGAAACCGCTGCCCAGCGACCTTCGTCTAAAGCCAGTCTGGAGAGTGTTCTTAAGCACGGCCAAGTGTCTTTGTACCTTCTAGAGTTGTGAATTAGTTGCCACAGACTACATATATTCTCAGAGAATAGTTTATCTTTTATTTATTAAACACGAAACATAACGAGAGCGGTGCGTTTCCTTGGTTACTAACCACACTATCAGCCTTCGAGGTGGGGGCAAGGTAAATCAAACGGCAAGGAATGCATAGCATAGTGCAAACAATCCTCATAACCTGTTTACAAAGCCGTACCCCCATTGTTTTTTTTTTTTTCTCTTCTTTTCATGACCTTATTGTGGCTTAGACCCGTTGTCAGGGCTATTCACCGTGAGATGATAGGACCCACGGTTGGGGATGAATACTAATGTATTCCGCTCTTAGTGTAAATTTACCTTCAGCCTGACTACGAGTTTTTGGATTGCTGTATGTTTTATTAGTGTGCAAGATTTGAAGTAGACTCGTGAGCAATGTGAATACCGGTGACTGCCAAGCATTGCACTATTCTATAATCATTGACGTCTGTGAAGCTTTCCGGACAATATTCGACAACAAAAGAATTGCAACGAAGATTTGATTACTCTTGTGTGAAAGTGATTTGAGAATAGACTTGGCGAGTCGGTGTGCACGCATGATTTGTACCTGTGTGGCGTCTATATCATCAAGACGAGACGACTGGGCGGCCAGCTCCGCCAAGCCATCGGGTTAGAGTCCGAATAGTCTCGGATTGGCATAAAATGACCTAAACATTTATCTTGCGAACAGCCTTGTGAACAGGTAAAATCTTGTGCTTCTTTTGTCCTGTCCGAGGGTCTTGTGGCAGTAGGTGATGAATTCTTCGGCGCAGTTGGTGGGGATGTACCTAGATCAGTCCTTGGAATGTGATCATTCCTTCGAGGGTGCTGACTTTGGTTGCGTCGCGATAGATCATCTGGCGTGCTTCTCTGTCCGTAATCTCGTTGGTGATCCTTTCCTTCCATTCGTTGGTCAGATAGGTCGGTGGTGTTCGTTGTTTGGCGCAGGCAGTGGTTCGCTGCTCGAGGTGTCTCTCCGGTGTATAATGTAGTAGTTGTGTTTTCGCCTTAATCTTCCCAGTGTCTAGGTCGGGTCGTCGGCAGATTGCATCGGCCCTGCCGTTCTCCGTTCCCTTGACGTGGATGATTTCGTAGTCGAATGGGGAGAGATATTCGGCGTATTGTAGTTATCGTCCGTTGAGTTGTTGGGTTGTCGCGAAGTAGGTGATGTTCTTATGAACGGTGTACACCTTGACCTTGTGGGGGCTTCCGATGAGGTAGTGTCAGAATTCCTTGAAGGCATTGACGATTGCGAGGAATTCTTTGTCGTGGATGGGATAGTTGGGTTCTGCTCCGTGTAGTTTGTGAGAATAGAACGCGATTGGATGTAGTAGCCCCGTTGTCCGATCTGGGCTCCTAGCGCAAAGTCTGAGGCGTCCGTTTCGAGTTCAATTGGTCGAGATGGGTCAAACATCTTGAGTACTGGCTCACTCAGGATGAGTTCTTTGATTTCGTTGAAGGCTTCTCTTGCTTTGTTCCCCATTACGAATGGCTTGTCTTTCTTCGTAAGGTCGGTCAGTGGTGCTGCGATTTTCCCAAACCTTTTGAGAAATCTGCGGTAGTAGTTGGCGAAACCGAGGAAGTCTTGCACTTCCTTGACGTTTGTTGGTTCCTTCCAATCCTTGACTGCGGCGATCTTTTTAGGATCCATGCGTATTTCGTTGCGAGAGATGATATGTCCGAGAAATTCCACTTCCGAGGCGTGGAACTTGCTCTTCTCGAGTTCCACTAGCAGGTTGGCGTCTTGTAGTGTTCGCAGTACCTTGTGGATGTGTTCCGTGTGTTCTTCTTCCGTTTCGGAGAAGATGAGGATATCATCCAGGTAACATACAACGAATATGTCCAGATGTTCTTGTAGCACGTTGTTGATCATTCGTTGGAATGCAGCAGGTGCGTTCGTGAGTCCAAAAGGCATAACGAGGTACTCGAATAGTCCGTACTTGGTACGAAAAGCGGTTTTCCATTCATGTCCTTCTTTGATCCGGATGAGGTTTTAGACTCCCTTGAGGTCGAGTGCTGTGAAATATTTCATTCCAAAAAGTCGATCCTTCAACTCGCTGATGAGAGGTAGCGGTGTACGATCCTTGACTGTGATGGCGTTGAGCATTCGGAAGTCGACACAAAGTCGGAGCTTTCCATTCTCCTTCGGGACGAACATGACGGGGTATCCGACAGATGACTTGCTTTCCCTGATATATCCTTTCTGTAGCATTTCTTCGATGTATTCCCTCAATACTGGTAGTTGTGCCGCATTGAGTGGGTAAAGCTTGCTGAGGCCGGGTTGCTTCCCATCGATGAATTCGATTTCCAAATCGTAGTGCGTGTGTGGTGGTAGACCTGTTTCAAGTTCTTCCGCGAAGAGTTTCTCATAGATGCGGTATTGTGGTGGAATGTTCTTGAGTCGTTCCTCTTCCGGTGTCTTCTTGATTTGTTCCAGGTTTTCTTCCAGTTCGTGGAATTGTTTCATGACGCGTGCGACCATTCGCTGATTTGTGGTGTTTGTGTTTTGTTTCTTTGGGTGGAGAGGTGTCTCGTGTTTGCCTCTGCCTGACCTCTCCGGTGTCTACGACCGGCGTGTGGGCGCGCAAGTCCCGCCGAGCCATAGGCCTGATGGATAGAGGTGTGGCACAGTTGCGGCACGAAGTGCCACAACTGGTTGATCTTTTGGTCTATTGGCTCAATCGGCATGCCACTCGGTTCTGTTACACTAATGCGAATCAGATTTTTTTGTTATCATGAATGTGTCGTGATTCTTAGCCTGCAAGTCTTATCATGAGCTCTCATAGTGAAGTGCATTAATTCACGCGCAAAAGGCGCAGAGTAAAGATAGCGTATGTAATTTAATAATACTCATAGATCTGTACTAATAAACCCATACCTTTACCATGCACCACCACCCTTTCGACAACCCCACCCTTTCGTCAGGCAAAAAAAAAATTTCACCACCAAAACTCAGCTATTTCACTTACACAGAATTCGGCCAAAATAAAAGTTATTTGCAAATGGTTACCTCCTGTAAATTTGAAATTGATATTTCTATTGATATTTAGGTCTTTTGACTACCCGCCCAGATCGAGTGGTGCGCTGAGGTGGTATGGTTTCCTCTCTGACTTCAATAACCGAAGCAGCCTCCGATTCTGACCCTGACTCCTCCGAAGAGCTATCATCCACCACAGCAAGCTTCTTTTGACTTCCTTTTTCGGTTGTAACTTCTCCAGCCGCTAGAGCCTCGCCCAGAGTCACGAAACGCTTATTGGGATTAGGTACAGCCTTCCTCTTCTTCCCTCTCTTCGAACGAGCCAGTTCCTCCTCCAGACCAGCAATTCTCATTGCATGAGCCGCTAACGTCTGCTGCTGCGTCTCAAACCCTTTTGCTATCACGTTATACCGTCTCCGCGTCTTTGGTGTTTTGTTTAGCCCAAGATCACGAATGTGGCGGCTGGTTTTTGGTGTATCATCCGAGCCGAAATATGGCGCCCGCTCTGGAGTCCTCTTCGGGCTGTCATTCGGCCTGTCCTCTTGGATTTCTGGATGCCGCAGAGCTTTGGCTCGTGAAATTGGCCAATTACCAGTAACTCTCCAGCCGGAGAGTATATTCTTCTTAGTCATTCCCACTTCACGAGCCTTGGCGTAGGCTCTGATGAAATTGACCTTATCCATCGGAGCAGAATCGGTCAGGGAAGCGAATTTTTCCAGCTCTCGACGATATGCCGCTTTGGAGGCGTTAAATACTCCATTATCTAATGGCTGAAGTCCATGGGAGCAATGTGCTGGAAGGTAGCAACAGTAAACGTTGTTCAGAAAGCACGTAGCCATCCATTCGTCCTTGGCTCGGTTAGCAGTAACCTTTGGTTAAGGAAACAATGGAAGTACCGTTGCATGACTCCCATGGCCGTCTAGAATGATCAATCTGGCATCAGACTCGTCGTTAGGCTTGGTCTGAGGCAAATAGACTCTTTCAAGCCATTCAACACCAATGTGGTCGTCAGTCCACCCATTAGGTGAAGTTATGTAATGCCAGTCGGCTATCTTCTTGAATTCGTCAAGAAACCACTGTTTTTGGAGTTCCTTCCCCTTGAATATTATGCCAGGAGTTAAGGCGCGGCCGTCAGCAGTGATAGCTTCGATGAACGAGGTCCAACTTCGAGTTTGTGGTCCCTTGAGAAGAGCTTTCCGCTTCAGGTTCGCGCTTCCGACCACCAGGCTATCCAACCCTAACGGAGAGAGTCTAGTTAGTCAAATTTCAAAACTATAGAGAAAATCGAAATTGAGGCTTGCCAAAACCAATCATGATGCCTCCTTCGTCAACGTTAACAGTGTTCTCAGGCTGAATCCAGCCGTACTGGCCCTCCCTGAATCGAAGTACCAATGAACCGCTTTAGGCGTGATGAGTCAAACCTGTTGGCCTTGGCGTCCAACCATCTTAGTCTTAAGGTCTGAGCGGCGCTCAATGAATCTGGTCACCCAGTTGCGTCCTAATTCCGGTTGGTCGCCTTGTTGTCTTAGCAGGCCCATGACGCAAGCGCGAATCTGATTGTGGGACGGAGCGTATCCCAGAGACTCCTGACGAAGAATCCAGAAAGCCAATTTGTCTTCCTGATTCTTGGATAACCGTTGGCCAGGCTGTATTTGCTCTTTTACGGGTGTTTGGCCGTTAAGTCTGTCGATTAGAGTGGTTCGAGGCACGCCGCGTCGCTGAGCCGCCTGAGGGGGGGTGAAAAGCCATTATCGGTGACATCCAATATAGCCTCGGCCATGTCGTCTTCTATATATTTCCAACGAGGCCGAGATGAAGGCATTTTGGTCGTGTTGTGAGAGACTAGCAGGAGTAATGTTGAGAAGGAGCGGTGAGGAAATTGGGGGTTGAAGTGGTGATATTTCCTTACCACTACCCGCATATATCACGTGCCCTATTCAGCAGTATGAGAACGGAAACAGAAATTTCAATTAATTCTATACTTGATAGAAGCAATTGCTCTCAAATAACTTTTATTCTGGTCAAGCTGTGTGTAAATGAAAGTGTTGAGTTTTGGTGGTGGATTTTTTTTTTGCTTGACGAAAGGGTGGGGTTGTCGAAAGGGTGGTGGTGCATGGTAGTCCCTATGGGACACCCCAAATGGATCAAAATGGTCCCCATAATTTGGAGAGATGGCAGATGGGCGGTCCGGAGCATGTTGTGGGTGAACAAGAATGTGGAGGCGGAACAGATACCGATTGAGTCACCGGACATGACGGCAGCCGTCATAAGGCTCCCTGAGCGGCTGGTCCTGGTAGTATCAACTTACGTACCAGGAGGAGATGCTTAGGCTCTACGAGACACTTGTAATATCTTACGCCAGGTTATCACAGACACAAGAAGAGAAGCAGGTAGGGTTGTGGATGTGGTGGTTGCCGGAGACTTTAACTGGCACGACTAGCTCTGGGGAGGAGATGACGTTTCTTTAGTGAGATAGGGTGAAGCGGACCAGATCATTGACCTTATGCACGAACTTGGCCTCACCAGCTTGCTCCCCAGAGGAACGAAGACGTGGAGTGACGGAGTCTTTGAGACAACGGTCGACTTGGTCTTGGCCTCGGAGGAGTTGACGGCATTAACTGTCCAATGCGCGATTCACGGGACGGAACACGGCTCAGATCATCGGGCGATTAACACGGTCTTCGACATTTCGGTTCCCGGACCAAAACAACAGACTCGGCTCCTCCTGAAGAATGCGCCATGGAGAGAAATCAACGCAAGAATTGCAAGCGCGCTGGAGGCATTGCCGTCGGAAGGCACCGTACAGGAGAAAACTGACAGGCTGATGTCGGTGGTTGTGGAGGCGGTTCATTCCCTGGCATCAAAAGCCAAGGCGTCGCCGTACGCCAAACGGTGGTGGACGACGGATCTCACGCAGCTTCGCCAAATATACACGAACTGGAGGAACCGCGCTCGAGCCGAGAGGCGGGCAGGGCAAACCAGGACGGAGCTGGAAGAGATGGCGAAAGGGGCTGCAAAGCAGTATCATGACGCCATCAGACAACAAAAGAAGAAGCATTGGAACGAGTTTCTGGCGGACAATGACAACATCTGGAAGGTGGCCAAGTACTTGAAGTCTGGGGATGATGCGGCATTTGGCAAAATTCCGCAGCTGGCCAGGGCGGATGGGACAGCCACGACTAACCACGACTAACCACAGGGAACAAGCTGAAGAGCTACTATCCAAGTTCTACTACTGTACCAATGTTTATCCAAATCGCGCCGCATTATCTACTTTTCGTCCGTGCCAACCTAGACGACCGTGAAATTCCCCAGCGTTTTCCCAAAAAACCACCCTTAGATTCTACACTTTTTGTCCGTGCACATTGACACAGTAACCAGGTTCGACAAAAACAACCTGTTGATCTATTTTCTATCCGTGCACCCGTTCCTTTCACTACTCCACCACTTCCACTTTATACTATCTCCCGCCTACCAAAAAATCAACGCAATCTCTACTAAAAATTCAGCAGCGACTCCAGGCCACTGAGTCGCAGAAAACCCCATATAGATAAAAACGGCGCTAAAAATTCCCAGGAGGCTTAGTCGTAGAAAAGCCAAAGGGGCCAAGTCGATGGTATTTTAGGTAGCAAATTAGGGAGTAGTTTTATTGGGGTTGCCTCACGTGATGACCACACTGCACAATAGACTTCCCGGCTCGGGAGGTTCACTGAGGGGTTTTCTTCCCTCCTGCAACTGCCTCACGGGGAGTCAATTGCTCGCCTCGGCAGTGTCTCGTCATCTCTCACGCAGTCAAGACTCGACTTTCACCCGCCCCACCTTCCCTCTGTATATAGCACTACTACAATATACAGACACTTGCCTCCCTACGAGGGAGCGCGGACGGGCCCTCTCTGACGCTGCGGTCTAACACGCTTACGCATAAGACCGCAGTGACAGGTGACCCGTTGCGGCCAAACTACACACACTCTGTCCCTCTTGACTGCGTGAGGTCACCAATAAAGCCCATTATAAGACGACCCCACACAACCTTGGGAATAGCACTTGTAAAAATCTCCATACCAGGCTCTTGGCCTTCAATGGCGCCCTAGCCATTCTTCGTTCCTCAAGGCTCTATGCGCAAGCCGCGACCGGCTTGCCTCTCCTGTTAGCTATTATTGTAGCAGTGAACACCGCCAGGAGGGACACTCGCTTATTGGTGAACGGATTGGGTGGTCGCGTCATCACACTCCCAGCACGGCGGGTATTTTAGACAAGTAGGCCGAGGGCCATTTTTGTCTGTCGTCTGAAAAGAGGATACACCTTCAGCCTAAGTCCAATCTACACTGCCCTACAACGAGATTCCTAGTCAAGCTCTGCTTCTCCTTTTCGCCTCATTGTCAAGTGTTCTAAAACAGCTGGCAATTACACCTATATATGTGCCTACTCGGGCTTGGTCCCTAGTATTCTCTGCCTCTCCTCAGACTGTTTGCGAGGATGAAAAGTGAATTCATTGTGATTTCTAACTGCAAGCATGCCAAATGGCTTCTCACGAGTTTGAGTATCTGAACTATGGAAGCAATGACAATCAACAAGAAGCAAAGCCTTATCCTGATTCCTTTATACTGCAGCCAAGGATAAGAGCGACAGCAACATTTTGCTTCTCAGAAATACACGCTCCTGGGTCAGTTCCTCCTGGTGATTGAGATTAGAGAACGAGCCAACGAACTCACTCACTTACAAGGATAAGGTCTTCTGCTTCCACACTGTCACTAAGTGTCTGGTGTATTCTAACTGCTATTGCTGAAGCTTATATGGCTTAGGCAGCCCTTCCATCGTTGAACCGGTCGGCTCTAATCCACGATTTACATATAGGACAGGTGTCGTGGCGTCTAAAGAACCATTGACTGAAGCAACTTGAATGAAAGATGTGACCGCATTGTAAATACCGGATTGCGTCCTCGTCTAACATTGGCTCCAAACAAATTGCACTGAGAAATAGTCAGAAAATAGAGTTGATATAGTATTAGACTCGTGTGCCCACCAGGTATCAAAACCGAATGCAATGTTCGCCATATCATTCGTTTCGGCCTTCCACTGCTTATAAGTTCGTTCAGGGGCAACTTGGTCCAGTAGCGCCGGCTCAGACCCGTCGTCGCTAATCAACTCTGATATATCGTCGCCAGACATAGTCCCATATCCTGCGGCCACTGCATCTCGGCTTGGATGCCAATAGGATCTTAGAAGCCAAGAGCTTAGTGTACCTCAGTATATATTGCCACAAACATTATGATACCGGGGAACCAACATCACATAACATATTAGTGCCAGGATGTAGATAGCGAGGAGGATGAGTCCGAATGGTAAGTCCGTGGCTGGCTGCGAGTGTTTGCGAGTCTCGTCGGATGTAACAGTAAGAATAAAGACTACCATGCTGAGGATGGCTGGGTCTATTTTACGAGTCTATTAAATTCTGGGTGCAATAAATTAAATCAAGAGCTACTTCATTTGGCCCGTTTATATACCGTACAAAGCGGACATATCCCTCACCTCATCTTCCCAATCAAGAAGAACCTCATCAACTCCTCCAGCCCGTCCTGGGGGCCCCTTCCACTGTCCCGCTTTCTCCACACCCTCTACCACGTTGTTGAGCCCACTCTCTGGTCTCGACGCCCGTGCCGACGCTGCCCAGCGTGTTTCCCACTTGCTGCCCCGTCAAGTCGGTGTTGCCAGTCACTGTATTGCATGTTACCCACGCCGCGCGCCACTGCTCCCGTCACGCTGACGAGCGTGGGCGTGACGCCTGTCGATCGTGTTTCCTAGCGTGCGCGTGACGAACTCGGCGCCGCCCGTGGTGTTGTCGGTAGTGGTGCTCTTTTGGTTTGTATGGCGTGGTGTTTTGGGTACAGGTGGTTTGTTGGTCTTAGAATAGGGGCCTTATGCATACGTTTGGTTGAAATATCGAGGTAGCTTGGCCGCCCTCGCGGTGTTTTGTCTGGCAGATCTGTGGCGTGATTCTCATCATTTAAGCCCACCTACATTACCCTAAGCTTGGTGGACAAGACGATCGAAACAAGTTCCATGCCCGAAATGACGCTAATACACACTCCCAGCTTGTCACCTTCACATCTCCATTGGATCAAATTTCCCACGCCAATATCCTCCTTCGCCTACAATGACGTACCTGGGTAGTGCTCGTGTGTGCCGTGTGGGGGAATTGCCAGTGTGTGGTAATGGGCCCTGCTCTGGCGGAGCCTGTCTCGAGACCCTCGAGGGTAGGGTCGGCGAACTCGTGAATTTGTTCAAAAGTCACCTCGGAACAGCTCACTCACTTGCCACTGGAATTTATGGGTGCCGATGTGAGACCATTAGAATGCCCCGACCACCGGTGCCGACGCGAAGATCTCTTGCGTGGCCATGACTTTGCCTGCCTGAATTCACTCAAGGGCCCAAGGCAGTTCCGCCCTTCTACCACAACGGCTCGCTTCTTTTCCATTTCGTCCGTCTTCTTATAATAAATTTGTCTGTTGAACGGCCAAAGCCTCATGGTTTAAGTTATGGAAACTAGAATAATATAGCTGTACGAAGGCCACACAACGGACCGATAGAGCGGTAAGAGATACCCCATCGAGAGGGAAGAAGGCTAGAGATTAATAATGTCATCAATGGATCAGTGGCTATTGTAGTCGAAGGTTTTGAGACCCAAAGGACTTAGCCACTGTCGAGTCTTCATTCCTTCACTCAACCGCCCTGACACGGACTTCAATAAATTCCCTCAATAACATTAATTCTTGGCCATACAAAATGAACTCATCTCTTCTAGCCGCTTGTTTGTAATATGTTTAGCCATAGGCCCCCCCTTCATCGAGGCATCTCCTGGTCGACACGTTGCTCTATATCCAATTTTAATGTCTTATTGATCGGCCATGATCTTTTCAAGAATCACAATAAACTCGAGATTCAGTTGATAAATCCCATTCCTGTCTGTCAAATTGAGACCCGCAATGTAACTAAATAATGGTGACGTGTCCAAATACACGCTATGTGTAGGTTGAACCCGATATGGCAACTCCTCGCTGCCTGATGTCTCTCATGCTTTAATGCGGTACCCAAACCTCGCCCACATAGACCATCGCCTAATGAGCTTCTGCTAGTCCTGGATCACCTTCTCTGTTTGGAATAAATATCGCCTTGCACAATGGGCAGTCGACATGGTGTTTTTGGAACCAAGAGTCGATGCAGCTCATATGAAACAAGTGTTTGCATTTCAATCGTCGGACGTTGTCTCCATCTACTAGGACTTCGAGGCAGATTACACTACCACGATGTCAGTATTGTCGGGAAAATTGCACCACTTGCAACGCACCAGACCTCAGCTGAGCTGGACTGGGCTGAAGCACAGGTTGCCTGCCTGTTGAAGCCGTCGACCTGCTTGTACCTCTGTGAGGGATTGGCTTCATTTAGCGTTTGTGCATCGATCGACTCCCTCGATGTCCCTTTTGCGCTCTCGACGTCTCTCCTAGGTTGGCGAGAAATACTTTGTCCTTTCACCAGATGGCTTTTGTTCATTAGCGTGCACATGGATCGCAGGAACTTGGAAGGTATCACGTACAGAATCAGGAACACGAAGGCTATGGCGATGATGACGACAAATACCACCAGGAGCGGTATAGGCAACCCTAGCGTTGAGGCATCGTAGTCGTTTGGCTGAGTCGAGTTGCCTGCATTGAAGCTCATGAGCTGTATTTGTTCGTGAATATACCCGTGGTCAAGCTCGGGCCGCGTTCGACAGATGTGATGAGCGATGGTTCATCTTGGCTCATTAATATATCTGGGGGGCCAGCAATGGTCTTTGATGACGCTCAAAGCGCTTGGGACACATCGGGAGCTGATCAAATATCATGACGTAATCATACGACGCCTACCAAGAACGCGCAATTTCTTGAAGGGGTAGTGGTTGCCTCCCCAGTTTCCGGAGCTTTATCGTCAAATAGTTGCTCCGGTCATGGCAAAATGCCGCCCTTTCAGGTGACGTAATGAGCAGTTGTGTGCCACTAGAATAATCGGTCACATGCAGGCAAACAGGAAAAGGGGGATAAAGAAAAACGCTCTCCACAAGATGATCGTCGCAGCAAGTTCCGCCCATCTTCTTGCGCCAGCCCTTGCCACACGCCATCCACCCCATCATCGTGTTGACCACGGTGTGTGCTATCCACAGCCATGCGGCGTGCTCGTTCCGGAACGCAAGCACGGCCTCTACATTGAGCTCGTCTATCGCTGCCCTTAAAATCAAAGCTAATCACACGAATACAAAACCCCTGATTTGAAATGCCATTTGATATATACATGTCCTAGCCTCTATGTTTTATGCATCTAAAATGCGAGGATAGATCCACATTAAAATAAGATGCTAATATGCCATAGGGCTTGTCGTACGCTTTATTGGCGCTGGCAACACATTCCGTATCTTCCTACCTGACTTAAAGGCGGTCCTTGCGGAGTTTACAATCACCGAGGACCAGATCGGATACTTTGTTGCAAATAACGTGATGAAAAACGATACATGTCTTGAGGACCTGTCTTCTGGCTTCAACGTCGATAGAGCATGGCGCCGTTTTCGCTGCATGGGCCATGTGAACAATCTTGTCACGCGGGCGCTTCTTTTTGGCAAAGATCCCGACGGCTTTGCCGAGGATATAGAGGAGATTGCTGATGATCTTCTCAGGCAGATGAAGCAGTGGCGCAAGGCAGGTCCAGATGAAAGGCGCACGCAAAGAAGTGAATCTGAAAGAGTCCGGTCGGTACAGCCAAAAAGGACGAAAGAAGTGTGTGGCTGTAGGAGGTCGGCCATGTGGCTGCGTCGTAAGCGCCTGGGTTGGCTGAGCGGCCCAGGACGGTTTTGTGTGAAGATCTGGTATCCCATGAGTGCCCACAAGGCTCCAACCAGTACCTTGCCCTAGTGTTATATCATTAACAATTGGCCGCTTCTTTTAGCCGAAGAGCTGCTAAAGACTTATCATCACGATACTTAGTTCTCAAGCAGATGATAGAGAGCGAAGATGTATCGCCGCCACTGGAAGCCCTGATTGGTACGAACCCCCCGTTGTGACCTCCTTGGAGCCTTGTGGGCACTCATGGGATAGGCAGAGGAATTGATTCGACGGCTGATTCGACGGCCGAATCAATATGAAGGGAAGGGGTTATTGGCAGATGACTGACTAGGTCAAGGCCAGCTCACAAGAGCCTAATATGGTTGCGATTAATGAGGTGCATGCTGAAACGGGTTCGGGCTGTGTTGGAGTTGCGGGACTCGCATCTGCATATGCCTGCGCGCCATCGCGAATCCCTGACAAGACCCCAGCGAACCTTGTCCCTTGCCTGTGCAACCGAGGACGAGAGGTTGCTGAATGATGATGTGCCTGAACGCATCGCTGATGGCTTCTATGGAGTTGATTGATTGGTTGATTCCATGATTTCCAGCCCTGTAATTCCCCCTAAAAAATTTTCTCTTCCGGCAGCTGTTAGTGGATTGCTAGGGGAGGGGCACTTTTCAGGCCACTCGACCACACTTTTGTCTTCAAGGCATAACAGACACAGAGAAGACCTTGGAAGAGTTCATCTTTGCAATAGCTAGTCTCGACACTCAGTCGGACCCCACGACTGCCTTCAGAACTAGGGCACTGCGGCAGCAGCTTTAGCAAAAAATGTGAGAGAATACTGGCTCGTTCAAAACCATGGGTTAACTACTCACGTCTGCACATCCCGCTGACGTGCGACAGGCTTGACAAGGAGTGCCTTTGAGCCGGTGCTAAGCTGTGCTTGTATTGACGTGCTTTAGCGAAACCTACAGTAGAGGGAACTACGGGTGGGAGATCTTCCTTTCTGAGGGTTGGAGTTCAGCTCCCCTTGAGCCGTTGAGGCGGCAGCAACTTCAGATAGCTTAGCCCAGCACGCCCTGTGCCCCCGGGGGGCGTGCCCGGACGAAAAATACATGTCCAGCGATGCCCGGTTAGTGGGGGCCAGCTAACAGCCGGCACATCCTTGCTGCAACTCAAGCTAAAAACGCTCGCTGATGCTAGTGTGGCAGACAGCTTCAACTCCGTGTCGTTCAGGGACTGCGATAGGCTTCCAAGGTCGGAGCAAGTCATCTAATTGCCAGGATGATGGGCGAAGGGCATTGTCATCATTGCGGAGGGACCAATATCTGCCATGCAATGCCATCGCCATGGCTGAACCCTGCGCCGAGCGGTCAGTTACCCCAGGGATAAAAGAAGACGCAAGGTTATTCTATGGCAGCAGCCAATGGCAGCTCAAGGAGCCTCCGACAGACTGAGCCAATCGCATAGCGCGGACATTGCTCCGGCTCACGACACTTTGTCGAGGGGCGTGCCTTGCGAGGCATCAAATTTACCGTTTAGCTATGTCCGATGCAACCAACAGCTTCCTCTGCTTTGACTCTAACTCCCAGTCAGCATCTAAACCCCAGCAATGTCCAAGAGATACCGCCAGCTGCTCCCAGCTCCCAGCTCAGGCGATACTCCCTCGAACTCGCATCCATCGGGCTCGTCTTCCATTCGCTCCTCGGCGACAAGCCCCTGAAATGACAACGGATTGGAACACAACTAGCATGCAATGGGTGCCGCAAAAGGAAGACCCGTGTAAGTGCATTTATTTTCCATCTTCCCCCTTTGCTCCCTTAACTCGGATACCTAGTGTGACGGACAGCGGCCTTATTGTGAGGCCTGCCGACGACGAGGCGAGAACGATCCATGTACCTACGACGATAGCTGCAACCAGAGCCAGCTGACCATAGAAACAGAGCAAATCCTCGAACTATTCGAAGTTATGAAGTCTGTCCCCGAGAGCCAGGCCATCGAAATCCTGCGACTTCTTCCATACCACAACAAACCTAGGGCCATTCTGTCTACCGTGCAAGCGAACGGGAGTTCAGAACGTCGTCTATTGGAATAAGAATGGCTTCCTATATCCACAAGGCACTCGGGGCTAGAGCACGAGCTTATGTTAAGAATCTAATATCCTTCCCGCCGTTGCAGCCCGTCGAGTCCAACATTTTGAAGTCAGTCACACTACCCTGAGGAATTCTCCTCACTAAAGATCATGCCTACGTGTTGTCTCGGGCCGTCTTGACTCCAAGCTGACACTCTGGGCAGTCCTCAGCACCGGCCATCTTGCAATAGCCGATGGCGAGGCGAGTCGATCGCCGTCTGTAGGTAGCGTCAGCCTGTCGTCCGATCCCGAAGCCAACCCATTCTAGCCATCGGAGAATATTCGAGCTATGTTTATGGCTGGCCTGAACCTTGCTATGATGGATCCTGAGGAGGCGAGCGTGGAGAGTCTGGCCTATAGGTTTGAGGATATAGCGCTATTCCGAGAGTTTGTAAATAACGAGGACTTAAGCGAGGACGAGCCTATGGAGGATGAGACTTTAGCCTGGGAAGCGCTATGAGAATAGTTCTAGGGTCATAAGGTTAGGTGTCATGAGCAATGGATAAGTTCTTGAGACTTCTTGCGGTAACCCACACCGTTTGTTATTCCCGTCTATTTTTATGGTCTTGGAGCGGCACTCAATTAACTAGAAGGCTCAAAGCCAGCCAATCCGTGTCGTTATGATGGCACTAAACCAATTCAACTATCCCATGAAGGACCACCTATCACACAGTGCTCGCTCACAAGGCGAGTGAATATTCAAGGAAACAGGGCGAAGTAGTGCACCACAGATCATTGTTCGCGGCCATGCTTGTATTCATCGTGAGTGCCAAGACAAGGCAGGTATTGGTACATTCCGAGACCCTCTTGCTTCCTCGACCGAATGGACTAGCTCCATTCCTTCGCAAGAGTATCCCGTGTCGCCTTCCACTTCCGAGTCGATATCCCATGAAATCTCTCCCGGCACCTCGGATGGCCGACACGACTCTTTGTCAACCTATTCGGAGAAGCGGAAACGAAAGCGAAACACCGGCGAGCGCGCTTCTATAAAGCCATCGAGGCGCGGTTCCTCTAAGAAGAAGGAGGCCGAAGTAGCAGATGAAGAAGTCAGTAGAGATTTAAAAACTCGCCGCAGTATTCGCGAGGCTGGGTCTGCGAGTATCTCGTCTCCTGAACGAGATCAAGACGACTATACTAGGCGAGCCTAAGAGAGAAATCGAATTGCATTAATTAAATTTCGAGTTGGGAAGAGGGAAGATGCAAAGCAACTTAAATCTGACGGAGGATATAGAGCAGATTAACGGTGACTTATTTACCTGCGTGGCAGACGGGACTCTCCAAGTCTATAACTTTAAGATAAAGCTCCTCTAACACAGCGATTGCAACTGCTCCCTCATCCAGAGCTCTATCGCAAACGAAGCCAACCGCTACATCCGAGACGGGTAATGAAAAACATCATCAGCAGCATTGGCTCTACCATAATTAGAATCTAGACGAGGTACAAGGAAACCTGTGCGTTGTACGATTCGGAGAAACGACGATGATCTTAACGAAGAACATGAATCAACATGACGACGATTAATAGATCATTACTATGCCTGAATGATTTAGGACGGTGCCAGGAGAGAGATGGTAGTCTGGGGTCTGTTAGACTTTTCTTGTGAGCCGCAGCGACGTGGCGCTGTTTAGGGACCTGCCCGAACGAAAAATATACATACACACATATATAACTGCATCACAGCGAAAGCCAACTTTAATATTCTCAAGAAAAGACCTCCATTAATATAAGTACTTCAGCCACCCTGAAACCACACTGGAGAGTAGGTACGGAGTCATGGTTGATTGATCCACAGTCATTCTTGTCCGGACTCCGCTGTTGGGGCATCCAGGGGACCCCTAAAGACCATTGAAGGCTAGAACCACATCCCTACATTCCTATTCCCAAGAGATGCCGGTTATCTACCCATTCATACCCACTTCTTAATGTCTTCACTGGGATAGGCCGAGAATAGGTGGTGCGGGCGGCGATTAGGTTCGCCATGGATACGGAGACTTGATGCAAACCGGACTAGATGACTTCCTAACCAATAGCATTTAGCGGTCAAACCTAGCGATACCAACACCAAACAGCCTCAAGCTGGCAGACCACGCTTCAGCTTCTGAAGATAGGATGCTGAACACTTAGAGAAATTGGCCTTCAAGCAGGACAGTAATTTGAGGTCCGGGCTGGAAAGAGTTGGTTCAGGTTCTTGGCTAACTGAATTAAATGAAGCACGGAGTGCAATGCAGCCAGCGGATGGCATCCTGTCACGTATTCTTGGCGGCTCGTTGCAAAGTTCACGATCCAAGTTATTATCCCTCCCGGTCCCTGGCAAGCCTCAACTTTGGTAAAGTTGTATCGCACGGGGCCCAGGCCTTGGACTGTGTCGAGAATCAAGGCCGTGCTCGGCATATCGGACCCGACAAACCTCGCCTTATCGGACGGGGAATGATTGCATTCCACAGTTCTCTCACGGTTTTTCATCCATTGACCAGAGATGGCCTGTAACTGACAGACTGACAACATAATCCATGCCATCTCGAGCTTCAAAATTCCCGTCAGACAGGAAACAAACACAATATAAAGTTACCAGGTTCATTGACTAGGAGGCAAATCCGACAACTACTAGCTTTCAACCAGCCTACTCGGACCCTCTATCCGGTGTCATGGCCATGCTACTCTCACTCTCATTCGCCTCAAGTGCCAACCGATCATACTTCTTAGCCAGGTTCTTCACCGTCTCCATCTGCCAATCCTCATCCAGCATCATAATTGTCACCGGAAACATCGATCTAACGTAGTATGGGACTAGTGGTTGATCATCCTTCCACGTCGTGTGTCGCCTCAGCCCGTTCATGTCTTCTTTCGTCATGCGGTCCCGCATCAGCCGGCACATGGCGGACGAGACGTATACGTGCTGGCCTTGGTCGTAGAGGCCTTTGACAGCGAGGATCAGTGTTGCGCGTAGGATTTTAAGAGTTTCCACATCACTCGGGGATACTGAGTCGCTATTCATGTTCTCGATGGTCGTATATGCTAGGATGGAGAGGAAGTAGGTCAGGTATGTGTCGCTGTGCTCGAAGCTGTGGCGTAGGTAGTAGAGACGAAGTACAGTTTCGAGACATCTTAAAGCGTATGTAACAGATTTGAAAAGTCGAGTGTCATTATTGACTGCTTCAACACCTGTTAATAGGCGTGACTTGGTCTCTTCTAGCACCATTTGGGCAATTTTGAAAAGCAAAACACAGTACTCCATGCTGCCTATATGTCAACCTCAAGGCCCGCGTAATGTAGTCATATTGTCTTTTTGAAACTTACTGCATTATGAGCTGACACGGTAGCACTGCCTTGTGCGACTTGATGGGTTCTGGGAGAGCATTGTACCAGTCGTCGAGTACCTTTCGAAAACGAGCAAGTTCGCTTGCTGGCAAACTCCGAGCTGTTTTTTGGCCCTCGAACATGATACAGGCAATGCCATTTGCAATACGGCGTAGTTCCGTTTGAGCTCGATAGACATATCCAAAGTGCATTGGTACGAGTATCGAACTGGGCGGGTATCTTAACCAGAGTTCCCCATACCACGAGGGTTCCTCGGCTAGGTCTGGCATAGGCGTCGCTGGAGGTTCTCTGATCAGGGGAGCCCTAAAGTTGTGGAAGGCCTGCAATCTATCGCCTATTCATCAGCCTCTCCCCCCAGATTGTGTAGAACATGGAGTAAGAAGACCCACGATTGCCAACGATATAGGGCCCAAGCAGTAAATACACGGGCAGTCCTCGTTCTCCCTTCCGTTTGCTCCGGCGCAAAAAGCTTCAGGCCCTGTGCCAATAGAACCGACTGAATCAGATAAGATACGCCGACCTGATCCAGCCCATTAATGGCATAGATAACATGTAGCACCATTGCTGCATGCAAAGTAGTGAGCTTGACCTTACCGCTCTCTAGCTCCCAGAGTCGTTTCGCCTCTGCGAGGAACCTATAGCCTAGAGTCTCTGGTCTCCAAAACTGGGCACGGTGGGTGGTTCCACGATAGCTATGCTGAAAGAGAGAGAGAGATTTAGCAGATCCCCGTGTTGTTGCATTCTCGTGACCTACACATGCTTCAGCCAGGACAGCGTTGACGAGTAAAGGAGAGCAAAATCGAGTGTCGCCGTCTCTCATGGCCTTGAGGAAAATGTCCTTCTGAAAACAAGTGTAATTCGTATAGTCATGGAGAAAGTACGCTCGCAAGAGTGCTCGCAGCAACTCATCGTCTGTCTCAATCGATGTCCACTTTGGAAACTTGAATGTTCGGTATGTGAGGGTCCATCAGTTCTGCTGCGTTATACGGCGTCATGTAAATGGTCTCGCACTGGCTTGCCCAAACCTCCGTTTGCTCTGCTGACTGCGGCAGAGCGTGGGACGTAATTTCGAATACTGGTGAGCCGAGATACGGGTTGTCCGGTGATAACAGAGCAGCCGGCATGGAAGTGGAATAAGGGAACTCATAATGAAGTCGTGTCTCTGGCGACCATGCTGGCTGTAGCGGAAGGTCGCCGTCTTTCACCTGCCGCGTGGTTGTGGCGACGTCGGCGCCCTCGCGAAGTCTGCGGAGGATGCCCTGGGCCTCCCGCTCCGGCAGACACGTCAGGAGGTGGTAGAGTTGTTCGTAGGTATTGGCCTTTTTTTGTATCTCATCGTACTTTCGCTTTAGGACATGCTGGTCCCGGTCTGAATCCTGGTAATGACATTGGACACCTCTGTTGATACAACCCCCGCATTTCGGACGATCGCCACAGCACTGCGTGGGAGAGATGGCGAGTTAGCGGGCCAAAATTGTCAGATTTCTAGAAGAAACATGGATATGTGAAACTCCACACGTACCTTGGCCTTTCGTTTCCGACACGATTCGCAGGCGATCCTTGTCAGGTTGGCTCGGGGACGGAGGGATGGTAGAGATGGTCCTTGGTCGGAACCAGAGGTGGAGCCCTCAGAATTCGATACTGGAGCTGGTAGAAGGCTACGACATCTGGAGACACTCGAAAGTAATCCGTTGTCGCCGAGAGATGGAGCTGGACGAGAAGATTGTGGAGACATCATTAAGAACGTAAGGGGACTGGATAGAGGCGAAATTCATGGAAGCGAACCAAGTCGGTCATAAAGGGGCAAAATATGATCCAAGGGACTCACGAACGCTGATGACGTAGTGTAGGGTACAGCCGAGCCCCCAAGTGGCGGGCCTGTAGCGATTCCAAAGTGCCGAGGCAGGTCGTGACGTAAGCAAGCGGCACGAACCCCGACGCAGGTACCCCGCACTTTAGATGTTCGGGGCTACCCACATCTCTGCGATCACAACAGGTGCGACCGTTCTATTCCCGGCAACGACTTTCGAACATTGTCGCATATCAAGCCCTGGCCCCACTAGCGCAGCTGCCTGCAATGCAGCTGCTACTGCCTAAACAGGCAACACTTTCATTTGTGTATAAAGAGCTGCACGACTCAACGCGTCTTGCCATTGAGTTCTTGCTCCTTAGATAATTCTCGTCAATTTGCTGATGCCATCTCTAATCCCTGTGGAGCCAATTGTCTGACGCTCTGCTTGCTGCTCTCGATCGCTGCATCAAGGGGCACGAGTCTTTGCACGGAACAGGCTTTATTCATAAGGACGTCGGGATCAACAATCTCATGATTAATTGTTGAAATGAGAAGATGCAGGTTGCTTAATTCATATCTCAAAGTGAAGTAGGGGAACCACTATTTATGTATAGGCACGATTTCTTGTAGAATGTTCCTCCTTCTTCCACACCTTGCCACCGACTTGGTCGCCTCACACTTGTGATCTCCAACATTAATTAGGACTACAACAACCCTTTCTGGCCTTTATTCTTGATCGACCTGAACCTAGTTACTAGAGAATCGCGAGACGGAACGTCGGGAGCGGATGGAAAGACAGGCATAACGCCTTTATGGCCATTGGAGTGCTTGATGGCGATCAACATTCTCTCATGCACGAGCTCGAATCGTCCTTCCGAGTCTTGTTCTGGATACGTATTCATTTCAACGGGCCAAATGAGAGCAGAATCGTTCCACGATTTAGTAGCTGGAATCTCGCGGACGCAAGGGAGCTGGCAATTTCTAAAACAGGCTTGATCAGTAACAACGATGATTAGATTAGGGTTATCGATGAAAATTTCACTTCATACTATCACCCATTGATCCCATTGGTCAACAGACATCGGAAAGCCGTGTTTCCGAGTGACAGGAGATGGGAAAGAGAGGGCAAAATATTATAGCTCGGACGACGAAGATCCTTCAGGATGCCTGGCGAGACTCCAAATTGTTGGCGGAGGGTTAGCATGGTAGGCTTGTGGAGGGGTTGGTGGTTGCGAACACCAAGAGGAGCCCAATAATGGTATGAGCGAGTGCAATTGTTTAAAAGGAGGTCGCGTCTTATCGGCGACATCACCAGTAGATCAACTCGAGTGAATCAGCCCCCGGATTCGTATTTGGCTCCTTACACGCAATGCGAGGATAGAGATGGTTCCAAAAATCCAACTCCAAAGGTTAATCAGCTGACATAATGATGAATCTTCTGTCTCAGTGGTGAAGTTCGATTACAACTCCGCATTCGAATATGCTATCTTCAGATCCTCGGCGAGCTTTAGATATCCCTTGGCATGAAAGAGCCTCAACGTTTTTGACTCTTGAGGATCACAGAGCACCACGCCCCGATCAACCAGATACTCAGTAATGCACTGAAAAGCGTCTTCTGACTCAGTCTTCGGAAGCCCTATCTCAATCTCCATCAGATGCAGCATCCCAGCCACCACGTCGTCGAGTTTCGCCTTGTATCCCAGTATCCTCAACTTCCACTTCCCATCCGGAAACGGGCCGAAGGGAACAAGCCCGTCCCAGTCGATATCGTCGTAGTGCTCGGCAAAGCAAACCTGGTCGTCGCTCCATATCTTTGAGTGAGTTCCAAGCAAGGATGCTTTCTCTCCGCAGGTGTAGAAGACACTGCTGCCGTAGCGATCCCAGACACAGGAAGCGGCTTCGGGAGTGTAGCTCGGTTTCTCGTTGAAGCGGATTTTGATCAAGGAGAAGGGCTCACCCTTGTTGACTTTCGTGCGGAACATGACGCCATGTTGCGCGTGTGTTGGAGGGAGAGTGTCAAAATAGACGATCGGATTCGACTTGTACGGTTCGCGGACATCTTCACCTAGTTTCTGGAGCACCGTTCTCGCGTCGCAGTCGCAGATGGACCATTGTAGGTGGACCTCTTCGTCGGTTTGGCCGAACGACGGGCAAGTGAAAAGCGTCCAGGCGAGGAGATCGTAGAGCTTCATGACTGCGAACTTATCGATCAGGAGTCTTCCCGGCACCAGTCAAGGAACGGTGCTCCCGATGTATATAGGGCGCGGAAAGCAGGAGAAAAGCAAGGTGGTGAGACATGTCTGAGTGAGTGACAGACGTTACGGTATTATATAAACGAGCGATCAATCATTGGCGCAGTATACTGGTATCACTGAATGACTTCGTGGTCCAGGTGATGTAGGACAGCGACGTTGTGGTGGTCAAACCCCAGTGATTGATTACACAAGGATGAATCCATCATCTAGAAATACTGGTGATGGAATGACCGCCGATCCTAGCTTCCAGTTCTCGCGTCCAATCATCGCCTCAATTTGACACGCCAGGTGACCCCATCATTGTCTAATAATGTTGTTCAACTGCGCAAGTATACTGTCACAGTAGAACTGACAAGGTCAATATCCAGCGCGTTTGTCACCACCGAATTTAGTTTTACATGGCAATTTCAGATAGGAAAAAGCTTTCAAGAATTCTAATAAACTCCTAACAGCAATTTCACATGTTGATGAAGATATCGGGTTCATGGGTAATTGATGATACTTCGCAGCAATGTTCGCCGGCACAGTATAGGGTAGTCAGCTTCCCACGGCTTACTCATGGAAGGCGACAGATGTTGTCCAAGCTGTGTTAAAATTCTGCAGCCGCTCAGTACAAGTTAATGATGCTATGCATTGTCGAGGTGTTCTCTTGGCTTGTATTGTCATCATGCAACTTTGGTTTAGTTACGCTGCAGACAATCTGCCATCAACTACAAAGTTCGGAAAACTGCCCACATGAGGAATCAAAGGATGGACGAGGGATCCTAAGTATTATTCTCCGGCCATTCTGCCAGAACCCACCATAAAAATTGGTGATATTGGCCTGTGCGATGTTGCAGGATCGGCTGGCGATCAATAAGGGGGACGGGTACCCGTCCTTCTAAAACTGGACTGGGCTAGTCGCTCCTCCCAATTACTCCATCAATTATAGCGGCTCCGCTATCGGACTCCCTAACGAGGCGCGTTCAACTGCCTCGTGACTTCAATGCCCAGTTTCAACTACACGTCTGAGGGCTATGAAGACAAAGAAGATAGCAGAGGGCGATTCTGCTGAGCGCTCTGTTAGCCACTGATTCAGCAGGACATGATTTCGAGTATCACTTTTGGTAGCACCCATCTTGAAGATTCTCAACAGCCGTAGGGGCAATATGCCGCCTACACAATATTATCCCTTGAATTGTCGAGGACCTCCCGGCCGTACCGTGCCCCACAACACCCCTGTCATCAAGAAGGTACATGAGGGGAACCACACGTTGCGTCATTGATCACTACTTATATGAGCGGTGTAATGTAGCGATTTGTAACTCGAAAGATTGCTGGTACTTCTATCCTAGGATTAAATTCGTGGGATTCGTGGGGGATTAGGTACCTTTGATCCGATGCATTTTAATTGGCTGCTCTCCCCTGTCGTGACCTGGCGGGAGGTCCTCGACAATTGAAGATAGACGAAGCACTAGAGTGGGAAAAGCAGAGCGGCGCAACGTCCGGAGACAACACGGCCATCCATGCACTTCCCCGAGAACGCAAGGTGGACCAGTGGCACGCTGTTCTCGATCAAACGAAAAGAAGTAAAGCCCAAGGGCTGCGCGCCCAAGAGCAGTGCAAAATCCTGGAGTGTGGTCGCAGACATGCTGGCGTGGTTCTGCACCGGAACGCAGCGCATGTGGCGTCGCTGTGGCTGTGTAGACACCGCTTAATGACGCGTAGGCAGCTGCTTGTTGCCCCGATGTTTCATCCAAGTTTGTTTGGTTAAAGCTTCAAAACAACCTAATTTTTGACGGCCATACTCGCTCTTCCGCTCACATTCGTCCGCTTCCATGGAAAACCTTGATATTGAGCAGCTGCGAGAGCAGCTTCGGAAAGAACAGCGCCTACGCAAAGCTGCTGAAAGTCGCGCCCTCGACGAGCAACAACAGCGCGAAGAAGAACAACGCCGACGCGAAGAAGAACAGCGCCGACGCGAAGAAGAACAACGCCGACGCGAAGAAGAACAACGCCGACGCGAAGAGGCAGAAGAACGCGCGGGCGCATCGCAACCGTTGTCACTCCACCAATATCTTGAAACATGCCATTCGCTCAGCCTTGCTATTGAAGTGGTAACCGACCGTTTTTTGACGACATAAGGGGACACGACGAATCCGACCAGCCGAATTTATCCTCGACGAATCATCCCGTGGACCACATTCGCAAGGGAACAAGAAAAAGCCTGGAATCAGCTCTCCTTCAGTCCCTCGTTTTCTTCCCGACCCAGCTTTCCATCCCGACACCAGCTGGATTATGTGAGATCCTTGCTTCGCCCGGTTAGCAGCGAGATTGGACTCCGAAACGGCGAGCGAGACGTTGTGGAAAACGCAGTTCAGAAGCTGATGGACGCGACGTACAACGATTCGTTGCTGAGGAGCCATCTCGGCCTCGATGGAACGGTGACGTTCGAAAGCCACACGAATCTCGGGATTACCGATGACTCCCTCTCCGAATCCATGGAGCAAGTATCTATTGGTTCTAGGCCACCCGACCGAACAACTCGGCGTCGAAAGGCGCGGGGAAAGGGCAACCGAGCGGACCAGTTCTGCATCTACCGGACCTCTGACGAACGAAATATCCCTGCGGTCGCGATCGAGTATAAGGCATCACATAAGTTGAGGCGTGGCGAGATCGTCACAGGGCTGGTCTCAGAGATCCAACCGGATCGTGATGTGATCAACCAGGAGGGCGAGGGATTCGCATTCGCAGCGAGGCGACTTGCCACTGCCGTTGTGACCCAGCTCTTCTCCTACATGATAGGTAAAGGCATCCAGTATGGGTACGTGTGCACTGGGGAGGCGTATGTTTTCCTCCACATTCCGGACGACCCTTCCTGCGTCTACTACTCCGTCTGCGTGCCAAGCCTAGACGTTCAGGACGATGACGAGACTCGACTCCATCGTACGGCTGTCGCACAAGCCTTTGCCTTTGTGCTTCAGGCCATCCAATCGCCGCCACCCCGTCAAGCCTGGCATGACGCGACTGAAAATCTCGATACATGGTCTATGGAGTATGAGGAGGTATTGAGGAGCATTCCGGCAACAGATCGGAAGACGCGACGCGAAACTCCTTACAAGGCGCAACGCTGGAAAGGGTTTGTACGCTCTCCGATCCGGACACGGTCTCGATGTTTGCCACCCCAGGACGGGACGCCGCAGCCAAACGGTGACGACAGCGATGACGATGACGACGAGAGCCCTTGCCCAACGCCAAACCCAGCCCTTAGTCACGGAGGTGCCTTAACCACATCAACAGACGTCGGGTCGAACGAGATGCAGCAGCAGGATGGAAGAGCAGCCTCACAAGAGGGCACCAACGTGCGACCAAACATCCAAGACCGACCATACTGCACGCACGAGTGTCTTCGTGGGCTAGCGTTTGGCGGCCCAATGGATGAGAAATGCCCCAACTTCAGGGATCATGGCAATATACACATCAACCGACGCGAGTTTCTTCGTCTGACGCGGGATCAACTAGCAGTTGATCGCGGAGAGAATGCTGATTGTGTGCCGCTCTACCTATCAGGATCACGTGGATCCCTCTTCAAAGTCCGCCTGTCGTCGCATGGCTACACGCTTGTGGCGAAAGGTGTAGAGGCCATGGATACCAAGCATCTACGCCACGAAAACAAGATATACGATCATCTTCGGGAACTCCAGGGGAAGGTTGTTCCGGTCTGTCTCGGTACCATTGACCTCATCAAGCCCTACTACTATGATAGCGGCGTGTATGAGTGCTTCATGTTTCTCAGTTATGGCGGGCGACCAGTCTTGAAAGAACTGGGAGAGGTCAATACAGGTGTCGCCAATGAGATTCTCGCCGCGCTCGGTCGATTGCATCAGCACCGTGTTCTCCACTGCGATGCAGAGCCACGCAACGTGCTCTACGATAAACGTACTGGTAGATTTATGATCGTAGACTTGATGCTGGCGGAATTCCATTCCCGACAACCTCTCGGGCCCATCAACGTCAATGGTGGAAATCGGAAGAGGAAATGGGCGCCAAAGAAGCAGGAGAAGGACGTTTTTGCTGTCGAGGCGCAATCTTTGCGGGCGAGTTTGGAAGAGTTGTGCGGGGTCTAGGTTGCACCCCGCCACGATCTTGATTGCGAATGTCAATTGACAGCGAATGGAAACCAGTGAGGCGCATGATGACTGGTAAATCTCCAGATGTCTATGCTACTTGTATCGGTAGCTTCTTGGAGTCCCGTCCTGAGGATTATCTTTGCAGCTTGTACTGCCATTGACGTGCTATAGAGAATGCGTTTGACGTCCACGCATGGCTGCTTGCCTGCCCATATCTCTTGTCGTTTTTCTATCTAGTTCCTGCACTTGAGCAGGATGTGTTGTACCGTTTGTGGTCCGCGACCGCACTGACATTGGTCGGTCTCGGCTTTGTTGGTGGCGCTTAGATAGGCCCGGAGGCCGATCTTGCCGGTACGCATCTGGGTGATCACTGGGCTGATGGCCCGGTGCGTCCCTTGATGCTTGTCGAGTGTCGCTTTTCCTGGCTATACCCCAAGCTTGTATAACTCTCTGCTGTGTTCGGCGGTGTCCCACGCCGTCTTCTATTCGCCTTGCATGGCTTGGCGGATGGTGAGTTTAGTGGTCGCCATTAGAATCTGTAGTGTGTCGGCCTCAACTTGCGGTCCGGCGCGGGCTCCCGTGGTTGAGTCGTATCCGGAGGTATGATCATTGCTCTGTAGACCTGTCGGAGGTTGACGAGTCCAGTGCCCCACGTTGACGACGCCAGAGCCGACGAGGCTGAGAGTCGCTTTGTGGCGCCTGCTTCCATCTTCTCCCGATGGTAGTCCTAGCGGAGTCTGGTGTCCATTTGGATGCCTACCTAGATTCCGGCTGAACGGTGACGCTTTGATCGTGGTATGCGGCAGGCGTAGAGCATGCGTGTCATTCATTTTTGGGTCTCTGGTGAAGTGGATGAGTTTGTATTTGGTGGGCGCGAACTGGGACTTATGCTTGGCTGCTTATCTTTTAGCATTTTGGTGGATGCCCTTGAGAGTCTTGCAGTTGCGTTGTGCGCTTGGGCCCACTGCTAGGATCGACACGTCGTCGATGTACCCGATAGCCTCCGTGTCTTCTGTTCTGCAAGCCTCAATGAGGTCCGCATTGTAGAAGAGGTATAGAATGGGCGAAACGGGTGATCCTTGCGGAATCCTCGTTTGAATGGGCGCCGAGGGCGCAGTATACTCCTGCAGTTTGAGCGTGGTGGCTCTGCCACTCAGGAATGTCTCAGGCTGATTACCGTCAAAACCAAACCAGTGGGCAAAAGAGAACGCCCTGTCCTTGCCTCGCTAGAGTTCAGAGTACCATCTTCCTCTTTGCACTAAAAGTGTCTGTGTGAAGTAGAGCGTTAAGACTTTCAGGTACAGAGATCTACTTTGTAAGCGGCCATATCGACAAAAAGAGACTGAAAGGTCAGCGATATCAGGCGTGAGGTCCATTACAAGCTAGATGGCAGAGGTGCTCTTTGGTACTAGTAAGTATAGCCAGCGTCCTATCAAATTCGCGCCCGTAGACAGTGTGAGTTACCAACCACAGGACCTTTCACGAGTCGCCGAAGTACCCCCCTTGCTCACGGCAAAGCATTACTCTAAAAGTCATTGAAGCCACTCTTAAATGTATACTGTGTCTAGAGCCATGGTAGTGACACTGTGTGGACACCTGCTTTTCAAATTGCAAACTATTGTAAAAGGGGAGGATGTCCGTGCTCCCAACAGTAGCAGAGTGACATATATCTCGACAATTCTTCATCGGCCTGCCAGGAAAAGCAATGGTCGATGATCTCATATTATGATTAAGTCATCCAAGAACAATCTTAAACAGACAGGCCTCAATTATATATTCACTTTGATCACCAAACAACCCTGGCCTTTACTACGTATCCTTGCACGTCATTCCCCTCCCGGCTCAGCTCAGCCAGCCACTGACATTACTCGTTCTGCCAGGCCCCAGCGAGGCGCAAGGTCCACCAGCCTGTCAAGGCGCCAAGTCATCTCCGTGGGCCTGGATCGGGTGTCCCGTGCAGATGATACTTTGACAGGGAGTAGGGATGTGTGTTCGGGGAGATTTGGGAGGTCAGAGCACACCCATGACTCATACAAGGACACTTACAAGTAACATGCACAAGCACACCCAAGTCTCACACAGCTCAGAACTCTTCTCCTTCCAGCTTCATTTGGGCGCCATCCCCCGAGGCTACGGCTTCAATTGCCGGCCTCTGGCCTCCAGCAAATCAACAAGGGTTTTAATTACGAAACCGGTTGTTCCAAAGTCGAGACGGGAGGGAAACATGCTTCCCTCGTCTCTTCTACCTCTCGCTACAGGCCGCTTTCGACCCCCCACTCTCGTCTCATAGCTTGCTCCTTGGGAGACCTAAAAAGCAAGGAAAAGCACTAATAAGCAACAAGAAGGTTTAAAAAAAAAAAAAAAAAAAAAAAAAAGTTCCGGTCGAAATCCCGACTCTCGCTCTCACTCTTGAGTCCTGATCCAACCCTTTGTGCTTCATATCCACAACCAAGACTAGGTGTTGCAAATTATTCCTCACGTTAGTTCTTGCACCAAACCTTCGTTGGTGGCCATCCTTTCATCGCAAATATGTGCACACAGTCAAAGAAAAGAGTATCGTCATCAGTAATCAATATCACTTGGCAACACTCCTCCAAAAGGCCAATCATTGGTTTTTTTTTTTTTTTTTTTTTCGGTTTCCGATGAGGCCTTGTCGGGCTTGTCGGGCTTGTCGGAGTCGGACTTTTATGTGGTGATGAGCCATGTTTGACAGCTCCTTTTCTGATGCTAGTTGTCGCATCCCGCGCCCGTTGGACGAATTTGTGGCTTGATTTAGCGCCATCATCCCGTTGTGTCTGGCTCCATCAAGGCAGCCCCCGAAGCCACACTCTGCTAGTCACCACACTGTAGGACGGCAGCCGAGTTCCCATCAAGGTAAGACTCCCTACCCACGTAGCTACTGCGTACGCACTCGTAGTCTATAGTGCCAGATAAGAACCACCCGTGCCCATCATGTTCCACCCAGTCAAGTAAGGATCCCCGTTCCTCTCCCATACAGCGCCAGCGACTCGTCGTTGCTCCTCCGCGGGTTTCTAAATCCTGCCATGTCTTCCCACGACTTGTTTCGCGAGTACCAGGGCCACATCGTGCCCCAGAGTTACAATCCCGGCTTTGTCTCTCTCAGCTATGTTGTCAGCCTGGTCGGTGCTGGCTCGACCCTCGAGCTTCTCAACAGGAGAACGGCTTCCCGGGGGCTCTTCAACCAGTATGATACACCCTCATTGCATGCTCGTAGGACAATCATGCTGACTCAAGTTCAGCCTCTTGCTCGTGAGCTCTGCTGTCACCATGGGCGGAGTAGCCATCTGGTGCATGGTAAGTTATCATATTCCCTACAGGTAAATCTCATCCCATAATCCCTCAGACGCTCACCATCTACTTCCCTCCATCAGCACTTCATCGGAAATAGAGCCATCGACCTTGGCAATGGAGAGCCCGAGATGCAAATCGCCTACTCGAGCGGATCCACAGCCGTATCGTTCTTGGTCCCTATCCTCGTCTTGCTGGCAGCCTTTCTCGCTATCGGCACCAATAATGCCGTTTCCTGGTGGAGAGTTATTATTGGTGGAGTCCTCTGCGGCACGGCCGTCTGCGGCATGCATTACCTTGGAAACGCCTCTATCGAAAACTATACCTGCGTATATCGACCTGCCTTTGTTGTCGGAGCTGCCTTCATCGCTGTCGTTGCTAGCAATGTTGCACTCGCTATGTTTTTCGTTTTTAGAGCTATGTGGGTTAATTCGTGGTGGAAGCGAGCTATCTCAGCCGTTTTCCTTGCAGGTGCCGTGTCAGGGATGCATTGGTGTGCTGCTATGGGAACTCGATATCGGCTTAAGAGTATTAAGCCTGAAGGCAACGGGCCCTCAAGGAGCGCAACTGTCACGGTTGTAATCTGTCTGGTCAGTATAATCTGGTCCCATACCAGCAAAGAAGTGGCTGATTAGTATAGTCCCTTGGTGCTTGCTTCATCATTGCCATCTCTGCCCTCCTTCGGGCAAGGAATATGAAGAAGTCAGCGCTCCGAGCCCAACAGGTCACATTAGGCGCAGCCGTCTTTGATAATGGCGGTAGAATCCTCGTCGATCCTGATGGATTCATTCCCAGCACCGTCGTTACCGACTCCTTCTTAGAAATGGTAAGTATTTGGTCCAGTTACACTTCTACGACCTGAGCCCCTTACTGACTCCATCGAGAACACCAAGGAAGGATTCGGCATCGGTCACCCACTATTTCAGTGGATGTTCCAGGCATCGAGAGACTGGGGCATAATCTCAACTCTAGTCGGCGGCATGAGGCGGCATGTGTCACAGCTGCCGCACTCGGGCACCCACAAAGATGGACGGCGTGGTATTCAGCTCATTAACGAGCACGGCGAGATAATTGAACAGTACGACATCATCTTCAGGGAACTATTTTGTCTCGCAGCAGCAGCGTTGGCAGACCGACTCAGAGAGGATCTTACTTCGGTAGGCGTCTTATGGGATGAGATTCTTCCCACGGGAGCAAACAGCAAGCGGTCACAGACAGAACCTCACAAAATCTCTCAGGAAAGTCCCATATCAGAAAACAGAGACGTGCACGGAAACGAACAGGGCGACTTTGACATGGCAGAAAAGTGTCTCGAAACCTGGCAATCAGACTTTGGACGCGGATCGCTGATGTTGCTCATACGCCGCGTTAAATCGGATCGAGACGTCGAGCGCTTCGTGTCAGCTGGCTATCGTTTCGCAGAGCCTCATCAGGTGAGCGACATTATCAGGTCGAGGATGCAGATCCAGACTCCAGACTTCGAGACGAAACTTCGATCCATGTCGACATATACGACAGAAGAGACCCAGATGCTTCCAGGAGTCCATCTGGGTTTCTTTGCCGTCCGGGCCCGTGTCAGCTCCGGGTTTGAGGTCCTGGTCCGAAAGGATGCCCACCATCTACTCCCATCCGTGCCTCTTCCGACCAAGGCCCTCGATAAGTGGCACGTGCAGTTTCTCAGGAGGCTCAAGAACATTTCTGTTTCCAAGGTACTCCAGGATTTAAGGGAGGAGGCCTCGCTACAACGAAGCGCCCAAGAGACAGAGTTTGCAGGTCAGCTCTCGGACACAATCAAAGCGCTACGGGAGTGGACACAGGAGCCCCTATTTGAAGACGCCGTCCTCACGCCCACCATCGTTCGTGTGCCTTGCCGAGGTGACAAAGCTCAGGCTGAGGCCTCCATGATCGCGATGCGATTGGTGATTCCTATCCACTCAGTACTCTTGAGTCAAAACTGTGAGTTTGTGCCTCTTAGCTTCTTTAAGATGCGCCAGGTGTCAGCACAGCTTCAACAAGAGTTCACCCGAGGCGTGCATCAGGAGTTTGGTCATATTGTCAAGCTCGGGGACCGGTGCGAGGGATGTCAAGACAGCGGGCACGGACGGTCAGCCAAGTTCTGGTCATTTGGACGGACCGACAGTTCAGTGGCGACCAAGTTAAACAGTAGGGCCATGGCGGCAGTGGGCGGACGACGATTCTCCTCACCCGATTCCACACGGTCTGGTTCGGCGATTAACCTTTGCCCGTCTGATAATATCAACCGGACAAGGTCGATGGACTCAGTAGAGAGTTCGGGCATATATCCGGCAGCACGGGAAGATGAAGCTCAGGCGACGCCATCGTACGGGGGCATCATGGTGTTTCAAGAAATCACAATTGATGTTGAGGAAGGAAATCCAAGGGGAGAGACGGACCCTAGATCTGACGGCTCCGACACGGTCACGATCGAACCGACCAACTCGAAAACATCGCCTGCAGCAGGGATCGAGCTACAGCCAATGGGCCATATCGGACCCAACATGCATGCGGGCTCAAAAGTACAGCTGTCCATTGACATTGCGGCGCGTAAGGGATCTGTAGGCCTTGTATCCTCTTTTGTGGATATTCTATTTGCCGAGACTGTTGAGAGCCGGTAGGAAACGATGAGAAGCGATTAGTTGCCGCGTTGGCACACTGAGAGTGTGATGTATGTGTGTGTTTATCTGGATAATGTGTATATTACTTGGTCGTTTGGCTTTCACTAACGTTACTTTGTTTGAGCATTGAAGACGGATTCTAAGCGGCCATGGTTATTTCATTTGTTGGGTTTGGAAGGGAAACCGACGCGATAGAACACGGCCTGAACAAAGTGTAACTAGGTAATTGTTGCAGAGCGCACTCTTCGCCTAATAGAGAAGCATAGAAAATACCATCCGGCACCACCTACTGTGGGGGCCTCTAAATCGACCATCCCCTGACCTCCGTACATCCGGTAGGGGGGTGGTCTGACTAGCAAATGGAGGGTTGATTTGCAAAAAAAGATACTGCCGCCGCCATCTAAGTTACTAGAGATTCGATGTCACTTCATTTAAAGCATGTCCTCCAAATTTTGCAAATCAACCACCCCGTACGCAACTAAGCAGCCCCTGAATTGGCACTCAAGGAGACGGCCAAGAAGTTGGGTTTTTTGCCCACAATTAAGGAATTACATAGTAAATCAACTGGCCAAATGAAACCCGGGATAACTAGAAGTCATCCTCCTCGTCTTCGTCCTTAACGATGAGTTCCTCTCCCTCGCTCTCACCGTCAACTTCCTCTGATATCTCCAGTCCGTCAATTTCATAGTCTAGCAACAGGGCTCTTCTTGCTCGCCGTTCTCGTTCCTCTAGGATGATGAACCTCATCGCCTCCCCAATAACCTCAGTATCGTAGATAGGGGGCCATGGCACAGCCGGCTCCCAGTCAGGAAGAAGCTTATTCTGTTCGTGAAGCTCACGATGCATCACATAGCGCTGACCCAGCCACTCAGCCGAATCTAAGTGAAGTCTCCTATCGGTCTTTGACCACCATTCAGTCTGTTTCTTAAAGGAAAGAAGAGGCTTCCAGTGCCTCCTCCTCTAGCTGTAAATCTCGTTGATCTTTACCTCTGTGATGCTGCGCCGGACCCTCGATCTAACCTCTGCTAACCACCTTCTTATATACTTCACTTCGTCATGTGTATCTGTCTTTACAAGGCGGCGCTGTTCCTCGGCCTGTGCTGCTTGTCGATGGTATTCGTCACGGGCGACACGGAGCCTCGCATCGGAGACGCGAATTGGGCCGTATTTGCATACAAACGACATCCCCTCATTGAGCCTCTCTCGTCTCAATGCCTTCTCTTTTAGACGGTGCATCTCCTGAGTGGCGGTGATTCCGTTGAGTGCGAGGGTTACGTGAGTTTTCCTCATTTTATCGTACGTATGTGTGACTGACGGTGTGAGAGGCACCCCGGAAGCCACGGACGCCTCTATTCGCAACCTGACGTACTCGGAATAGCTCTCAATTGTGCGCATACGTAAAAGGGGGGGGGGGATACGGACATCGTTCCATGTAAATTGGCGCTTTGACAGGGGAGTCTGTGGCTCAAGAAGCCGCACAGAGGGAAGGGTGCAGTCTAATGACTCGGTTCCTTCTCTGGCGTAGCCGGGAAGCCCCCGTAGCGATACTTGCTCCACCAATGACGATAGAGGATCCTTGGGCTGTTCTAACACCACAGAAAGTTTAAAAGGGGAGATTCCGCACTTTTCCCAAGCCTTGAGGATAATGGACTTCTTTAAGGTGGCATGGGAGGTTTCGTACGAGATACGACGATCAACAATGCCGACGAGGTAGTGGCCAGCTACTCCATCACTCTTGGGTTGAGGGAGAAGCTGAACCCATACATCGCCGAGCTGGGCGCTATAGAGATGGCGCTGAGATGCATGCCAAATGGACTGTGTCGACAGAATATAACCGTCATGACAAGCAGCCGCTCCGCACTAGAAGTGTTGGAGATCACAAGTGTGAGGCGGCCAAGGCGGTGGCAAGGTGTGGAAGAAGGAGGAATATTCTACAAGAGATCGTGCCTGTACATAAACAGTGGTTCCCCTACTGCACTTTTAGGATGAATTAAGCAATTAGCATTTTCTCATTCCAACAAGAAGCCATACGGCGGCCGCGACAACAATCCGGCCAACAGACCATTCGGCGAATCTACGTTCATGTCAAGCTTCTTGCAGACGAGAACAACTCTCTCCGGATGATGTGGGTTCCAGCAGGAGAAGAGAATTTCGCGCTGGGACCAAAAGCCAAAGCAGCAGCCAGAAAGGCCACAGAAGGAGAATGCAGACCAGATGTGCCACCGCACCTAGCAAGATCCACAAGGATAAGACTAGCGATAACCAAGCAGCGGCAAACGAGAACACTACCAGAATGAGTCGGGAAATACTCGAAGCAGATAGACACGGCACTGCCAGGCAAGCATACCCGTACTCTATATGACCCGCTGAAGAGGAAAGAAGCAGAGGTGCTGGTCCAGCTCCGCTTTGACCGGAATGGCAAGAGTGAACAGCTTTCTGCACAAGATCGATGCAGTGGAATCGGATACGTGCGAATCTGGCCAAGCACCCGAGACAGTTCAACATTTTCTATTCAGATGCACAAAGTGGACAACGCAACGGGAAGGCATGCTGAAATGCTCACGAACAAAGATGGGAAACCTCTCGCTCTTCTTGGGAGGAAAGGCCGCGTCTGACGGTGCCAAATGGGCACCAGCCATGCAGGCAGTACGAGCGACGATCAAATTTGCCATTGCAACGGGGAGGCTTGACATGGATGGATAAGAACCCTCAGACACACTGACTATTCAGATCGGATCCTACTAACATACAGTCTCATTTTGGCAGACCGTGCTTCAGCTGCTGAGGACAGGATGCTGAACACTTGGAGAAATCGGCCTTCAAGCAGGCCTGTCAAGCAGAGTCAAGCAAGCGGGGCAGGAGAAAGAGACGAGCTGGCAAGAAGAGTGGGGCTCTCTTAGGTGGTCCGGCGGGGGAAGTGAAGACAGCTTAGCGTAGCCACCAGCCCTATGAGATCCGTTCTCCCGGGCGTAATAAATACTGATATTGGGCCCCTTGACATATGGCCAGATGTCTCCCTTCCAAGACGTCGGGATGGTGCCGCCTGGCCAAATTGCTCGAATCGCCGAACAATGAGCAACATGATGGAGATCTCATCTGGGGACACGACAACGCTCGTCAAATTTAGTCTCTCTTTGGACGATGATGCCGCCCCTTGGCAAGGATGAACCATGTCGCACGCGTTCGGCGTCGCGAAGTCAAACATATTGGCCTAGGCGACAGAAGCCTTTCCAGGTGCGCGTCCTGGTGATGCCAGAACTGGCGGCGTCTAAAACTGGCTCCAAGGGCGGTGTCAAAATGGAGGAGTAGTAGAGGGGCAGAAACGGCCAGTCAGGTCGACGTACAATGGATTTGGCCGCTTGCTTGGGGTCGGCACGGTTTTATTCCCGCCTTTTTCTTCACAAGGCCTTTTCGTATGTAAGATATAGTTACGTGGTGGTGAAAGCAACATAACCTGAGGAGGTTGGCTAGAGCAAGGCCATCGCCGGGGGAGACTAGTTCCCGTTCCTCTCCTTCATCGAAAGCCCGCCCAGTATAAATTATACCGCGCCGTCCAATGTCTGTCCACTTGCCCCTAACGTGACGGCCTTGTCATGGGAGAACGATTAGGAGCGCGGTGCGTCCAGTAGTAATCTCTCGTGTGTAGATTGGCTACCCGGGTCTGGAGATGAGCTCGAGCTCAACAACGAAGGTAGAGTTGATGCGGCATCGTCTACGCGTCCGCGTTCGGCAGCAATATCATCCCAGAAACCGTTATGGGTGTCGCAGGTACTGATGGGCCATGAGGATCAAATGAGCGCTTGATTTTCTATCTAAAGGAGTGACGAGAGTCAGTCTCTTATACCTGTGTTCAGTCTGCCGATCTCATAGGCAGCAGGCTGTTGCCTGATGCTAGTTATGGTGTAGCGTTCACGCTGACCGTGAAGCTATTCACAATGGTAGTGATCCTTGCCCCTGACAATGGGCATCGCCCCAACCGTTGACGTCCATCCGAGTCCGTTTCCTCGTCCTTCCACTGTTCCAACCTTCAAGAGCCTATACCGCTGATTTGCCCCGTCAAGATTCGCATCCTCGCCGTCATTATTTTGCGGCTTCCTCTTCCTGGGGCTGGCGCTCCTAGAGCCGCCACCCTCGTATAGATTCACAAGCGTCGGTCCGAAGTCTTCCTCCGTCTTCGTCTCTGGCTTGATACCGTTGAACATCTAGTATCGAGCGACGAGACGCCGAATACCAGCTAAAATGAATGGCTTGACGTTAGGGAGAACAGTCCAGGCGAAACGCGGAAGAGGCATTCCCGACTGGTGCTGTAGAGGTATTGGGCGATTCTGTTATGATAGATTTTCGAGAATTCAACTGCGTCAACTCCCAAGACTTCATGTTCACTCTCAGGATCAACCTTGTGAACACCTCAATCGAGGGAGACAAGCCTGCAATCGCAGAGGAGGATGTTGATTTCGAGCGGACGGTCTTCATTGATGGTGTGACGTATCTCATCAAAGCACTTCCCCAGGACCTCGATGTTTGCGAACTGAGGCGGATCCAGTCCGCTCTACCTGAGGACGTTGCCCATCTGCACCTGGGGGCGGTTCAGCTTGGAGTTGGCTTCACTCCATGCGCTTCTGGCCAGCCACGATCTATTCTGCGCCGCGGTGTCCAGATGTTTGTGGTTAACTTGATCTCCTTCCTCAACTTTCTGTTGCCATATCTGATGTATCTCCCCCGCCATGCAGCACGGATGGAGCGGAAATATAAGGTCTTCGAAACCGTGGTCGGCCTTGGGCTCGGCTTTGTCAACTCGATTGGGAAACAGAGCGTGTCCTTTACCGAAACGATGTGTCAGATGAACGACGGGAGAGTTGGAAAGGCTCTTCTGGAAGCATTCATATGGACGGTTGATAGGGTCGCACATGAGATACCGGACGGGTTCGGTGAAGGCCTTTCAATCATGGGGGCTGGGAGCATTGTCTGAGCGGATGGGCAGGTTCGAAGTCGAGTATCAGAGACAGATCTTGACTTATCGCGTTTATGACCATGTCATTCGATAGCGATAACAGCTGGTACTAAGTAATATTCATCAGCGAGGGGTCGCAGGCCGTCGAACCGTCGTCGGCCAAGCCAATTGCAGAAGATGTATTGGATTTGGCTAACGGTCGATGCGCCCCGAATGTTACTCCCCACTTTGCCCTGTTTACAATCATTGCTCAGCCGTTTCCCGAGTCCCAATTAGGTGATACGCAAATCCAGGCGAGCCTTGATCATTTGCAGAGGGCCATATCGGAACAGGCAGAACTTGTTCCTTCAATTTTAAGCCTCATTCTTCTTATGCCTCCATCCCGTCAATATCGACGATATCTAAGCTCCTGTCGAGACCCATTCAACAGCCTATTAACAAGAAGGCCCCCCAGAGTCGACTTTGCCAAGGTTCGCTTGCTATGTCTGTCTGGATGCCCATCATGTGTCGCGTCTAGAACTGCCGCACCCACCGCTGCCGTTGCCACTCTCATTCCTTTGGCCCCGGTCCACTCGCCAGGCTCTTTTCTTAGCTGGAATGCCTCCAGGGCAGCGGCGTCGATGGCCGCGTTGATGGCATGTTCTAGCTTCCGTTGAGACTGCGGCTCGCTTTCGTCGTGTCTCTTTCTACCATCGTGACGGGCTCGGCGAGATGACTCTGGGCGGCTGCGGTGATGGTAGTGATGTGGTCGATCGAGGGACTGAGCACGCCTCATCTCGGAATGAGAAGTCAAACGATGACCTCGGGCTGGACCCCCAAGGTCAAAACTTTGGCGACTTAGAGACCAGGCTCTGGGCCTGCCTCTGTCTTCGCTGCCATAGCCTTCGTCATCCGAAGAATCTGGATAACTGCCGTAAGACGAACTCTTTTGGCGTCGCAGGGAGAACAGGCTATGCATGATTGCTGTATTGGGGGAAGTGTTGAATTTTCTGGTCAACTCAGTGAGATGTTTATATGGCACCATCAAGGGAAATTCATCCAATCTATCTAACCTTCTGCCTCCCTGAGATATACCCCTCCTTCAGCACAGAGGTGCGCCATATTCGCATCACCCTCGCCACATTCTTGCTTAATGCAATTATTGGGTCTCCTTCCATCCGTTCGATTGACGTCTGCGTGTGAATAAAAGGGAATTTGCCTCTGCTGTAGCGCATCGAGAACTTTAATCAATGACCACGAGTTTCTGCTCCACAGTCTATTGTATTCGTCCTATCTCCTTTGACTGCGCGAAGGCTCCCATTGGGTATCTTACAGGGATCTTAGCCAATTACGATCAGTATCTCTCTACCCTCACCCAAATCGAGATACAGGACTAACACATTGCCACCAAGCTAGCGAGCGACTTAGATAGTGACCTAGTAGTGGAGACTGGTACCGTGTGGGAGCCTTCGCGCAGTCAAAGAGATCGAGTGATCGAGGTACGTACCGCGCATGCAGTGCCATGCTTCCGTTTCGCCTCCAAGGGAGTAGTTTTATTGGGGTTGCCTCACGTGATGACCACACTGCACAATAGACTTCCCGGCTCGGAAGGTTCACTGAGGGGTTTTCTTCCCTCCTGCAACTGCCTCACGGGGAGTCAATTGCTCGCCTCGGCAGGTGTCTCGTCATCTCTCACGCAGTCAAGACTCGACTTTCACCCGCCCCACCTTCCCTCTGTATATAGCACTACTACAATATACAGACACTTGCCTCCCTACGAGGGAGCGCGGACGAGCCCTCTCTGACGCTGCGGTCTAACACGCTTACGCATAAGACCGCAGTGACAGGTGACCCGTTGCGGCCAAACTACACACACTCTGTCCCTCTTGACTGCGTGAGGTCACCAATAAACTACCCGTTTTTTCGTCCTCCTATCTCCTGAGTGCGCAAGCACCTCCAAGGCGTACCTCGCCCCACATGATCACGGGCACCTCGGAAGTACGTGAGGGGTACGAAAAGTTTAATCCGATAAGAAATTAATGCCATTTCCCACCTTAAACACCATCAAATTATTTTGATTTCATCAATGACTTCCCCTCCGATTCTAGAAGAGATACAGGTCATCAACCCCTATGATGACAAGAGCTTTATCAAGGAGGAGCACAGTCGCCGCCTGTAGCCAAATGACCCTACGCGCGCCGTTGATTTTCCGGCTGAAAATGATCGAGGCACCAACTTCGAGCCTTTCCACGTAGAAACACGCCCTTTTCACATTAACACACTGCCTCCAACGCCTCTACAACTATTCCAGCTTTTTCTACCTATATAACTCGTTGAGAAATGGGTATCTTACACAAATTCCTGGATCACGTGGCTCAAAGAAAACGGCGTTATTGACAGCTGGAATACCCCGATGGAGCGGACTTCAAAACTACACAAATGGGAAGGAACAACGGTCTCAGAGGTGTTAACGACGATTGGTGCGCTAATTTATATGGGTGTGCATAAAGAAAAGACGATACGAAGCTATCGGAAACCCCCCAAGCCCGGTGATCAACGTCCTGCGCACTCATTTATCAAGTTCATCTCATATAACAAGTTTCAGCTTATCCACAGGCACCTTCGTCCCTTTGACCACACCAAATATGACGAAACTGCACCTATTCCGAAGGTATTCCAATGCGTTGAAGAGTGGTCTGACCATATGCAAGCCGTATCCATGCAGATATTCCGGCCCGGGCCTCACCTTGCCGTCGATGAGTGTATGATCCGTTATACCGGCGAAAGCGACGACATAACGGTTGTCAAAAGCAAGCCTGACCCCGTGGGCTTCAAGATATGGGTTATCGCCCAATGCGGCTTCTTTTTTCGGTGGATTTGGCACGTCAAGGAGAAACCACATGGTGCCGTTGGCGATGAAATTTCAACCCAGAAGTCATCATCACGAGGTCGGCCAAGCAAGCGAAGAAAAGTCACAGCCAAAGCCCCTAGTACAGAAGACAAGTCTTTCACAACGAATTCAACTCAGGCTGTCGTCGTTGCCCTTACAAATATGCTGCCAGAAGCGACATATCACGTATTTGTGGATAACCTTTTCTCGTCGTCTCCCCTCTTCCGCAACCTCCGCAGCCACGGCTTCGGTGCCACAGGCACGGCTCGTACAAATAGCGGCATCAACCAGGAACTAGTGGATGATAAGAATAATGACGGCAAGGTCAAAAAAATGTACGAATTCAATACCGTCAAGGCGATCCCGACTTCTGACAACCAGGTACTAGCTTCAGACACTTTCGGCTGAGAAATCCCTACTAATTCGTCTTCATTCTGTATCCCTAGGTCAACCAAATAGCTTGGAAGGACAACAAGCTTGTGTTGTTTTTGACCACCGTGTTCACCGGCGCCGACGATGAGCGTGTCGTCCGGCAGAGGAAGAAGCCGTCATCACGGAAGTCAGAAGCCAAGCCAATACGGCGTTTTTTTGGTAACGAAGCTACCAAAGAGATCAACATACCGACAGTGGCTGCTGCTTATAACGACCAGATGAATCATATTGACCGTGGTGACCAACTGAGGTCTTGTTATAAGTATGATCATCCCCTACGCCGTGGTGCGTGGCAGGCACTTGCATGGACTTTCCTCCTTGACGTGGCCCTCGTTAACAGCTACATTGCTCAACTTCACGGACCGCAGCCAAATTGGAAGAGATATACGAATCAAAGGGAGTGGCGAGAGTGCATTTATAACGAATTATTTAATACCTACGGACATAACAGTCAAGCAAGGAGGCATTACCGAGCCGGAGACGAGCGTGATCTACAACAACCCGAATTACAGAGGGAACACATCGATCGCAAGATCAATCATGTCAACCGCAAGGTAAAGTCAGACTGCCTAGCCTGTCAGGGCTGTGGGCAGGGGCAGCTAAGAGTAAGAGCCCCGGAATTGAGCCCTCTTACGGAGGTCAGCGGCAGTGAGGAAAAGAAGAAGATGAAGAGGCCGGATGTGCGGAGTCAGACCTCTCACGGATGCCGTATTTGTGATGTTGCGATTTGTAATACGAAGCATTGTTGGGACTTCTATCACCACCTAATTTAGCAGAGGAATTATGTACCCTTTTTTGGCGCCTTCTGATTGGATCGAACCCCTCGTCGTGACCTGGTTGGAGGTGTTTGCGCACTCAGGAGATAAGAAGATAAGGCCCGAGGCGCGACAGGGCTAGATTGCAAGCTCTTCCTTACACCGAAGACACAATTTATAATGCCATCATTAGCTGACGTTATTTCTGATTTGTCTCCAGACCCATGGAGGTTCAACGATTTTAAAGCCTATCTTTCAAAAAATCATTGCCTAGAAACCCTCCAATTCATCCTAGACGCATCGAGATACCGAGCTTATTACGCAGAGATAGTCGAGGGTAAACAAATCCCTTGGGTATCTCTAAAGCGCCATTACGATTACCTGCAGCGACTATGGGAAGATCTTCTGGGCACTTATATCCTTCCTAGCGGACATCACGAGGTCAACCTTCCATCTGAAGTTAGGGCTCGACTTCTTGGATTACGTCCTTCTGTACTTCCTCCACATCCATCAGAATTGGATGATGCCGTCAAGATCGTCCATGAGCTCATGGAGGACTCGATCTTACCTGGATTCGTGCAGTCTTATGTGTCGTTGGATCAACCGGGCGATAGAGGGGGTGTTGGCTGGAGGAGAATTAGCGGCAGACTTCGGCGCAAAATCTCCACACCCATGTCAGAATGGGACCACGGGGACTCTGGGCCACGGGCTTCCGGTTTGAATGAGGACGGAGAGGCCATTCTTTGTACACGCCGCCACCTCCTACCCTAGTCCTGTATTCCGTTCATCCTTTGCCCAAACTTTGTTTTGCCATATGTCCCTTGCAAGGATTATTTCTTGGCGATGGGAGTGTAGAGACGGTATGACTGAGGTGGTCCGATCTGCTGATGGCTGGGATGTGGATACTATGTAAGGAGCTATGCTCCTCTCAGATACATGTAACTTAGACCTTTCAACAACATATCACCTCCCACTCCCGCAATATTTCTTCATCAATACTAACTAATCCTTAGGTAGAACTTCTGAACTGGTACGTCTGTGGCATCCCGTCTGGAGTGCTAGTCACTGCTGCTGTGCGTCGCTCAAGGCCGACTTTATAATACCCGGAGCCTTGTTGATGACGTTGGTGCCCTTTTCCGGCAGCCTCCTAAGGTTCTCAGCGGTGGCTCTAGAGACTTCCGAGGCAGTATTCCTGGCCTGGCTGGGCAGGTCAGCGGCAGTTTGCTTTGCGCTCTGAGCCAAATCCCCAATGTGTCGCCTCATGCCTCCAGCGGTCTCTTGCGCCTTGGAAGGCAAGTCGACTGCCTTAGCCTTGCCATCCTGAACAAGGGTATTTCCCTTCTCAACAGCCACATTGGTCAACTCTTCAGCACGCGCCATTCCATCATGGGCTACCTCACGACCCCGGGGCGAAGTGATGAGGGGAGCCACGTAGATCGAGGTCAGACCCAGTACGGCTAACCCAAACGGAGGTATGACTTTGATTAGCCAATACAAGATGGTGATCCCGAGGAAAGCCTGCCCTGCGTCAGTCAAAAGGTTGCTTCATACGGACGATCCATATCCTGCATTGCAACTTACAGCGAAGGTTCTGTCCAGGTCTTGAGCAAAGATGATTCTCTGGATTTGGACTACGGCATACTGGACGAAGTCATGAATGTCTTTCAGCGTGGCGTTGAGGGTGGACTCTGGAATCTTTCTATACTCCTTGGGTCGTAGACGGGAGAGAAAGGTATCGGGGCCGAACGACCGGCTGGCGAATTCCGTGACAGACATTACTGGCAGTGAAGGTTAGAGTCAATGTGCGTTCATCTCCAGAGAGCGTTGGCAGGTGCGATTTCTTATACCTCCAAAAGTGACCGCTCCGGCCTTCAGGGCCAATTGTGTAATAGGTAGATAGTGTGCTCCGAATAGGATGCTCAGAGCACCGATGTATGAGCCGAGGGTGCGAATTGGATCCTCCCACTGCAGCCAATATGAGCAGTCAGGTCTGTAATCAGTGAGTTTGAGTAAAGGACCTACACTGATATACTTGTAAAGGCTATATTGGTGAGCTGTGGTATCGCACGTGTCAGCGCGGTGCTCTGTTTCCTCCTTGATATTGCTTCGTATATGATTCGTACCAATGATCTCCTTCAATGGTCCAATGTCTCCTTGTCCGTCATGGTCCTCAGGGTGCGTCTTTTCGTACAGCGACTGTTGAATTGCTGAAGCGACTAGAAACAAAGAATGTGAGCATTTAACTACTGGCACTTTTGGCAGATCCGTGAAGGCTTACTCTTCGCTGTGTCTGGTTCGGAATGCTGAGCATCATCGGCCTGGACGGGCATCACGACGTAGGCTGGTCCACTCATGATGATGGTGTTGGTTGCGGCAGATGTGCGTCTGGAATGTCCTTTGGCGAGAGTTGGTTGTTCAGGTTAATAAGGGGAGCCGCGCCACGACTGCGGCTGGCAGTTATTCGCTTTCTATTTGAAGGACAAAGGTAGGGTTTGCGTGCTTCGGACTGCAAGTGAAGTGCGCCATGTTGATATTTGCTGATGAGACTATGACGACCTGTTTTGTGACATCAACCGCCGGTCATTAGCCACTCGTTATTGTGGAGCAGCGAGACACATATCAAGTCCCGCCCGGTCAAAGGGGCTCTTTGAGGTGTAAGTGTCATAATACTTGGGGGGCTTAAAGCTTAACTAACTTTTTCGATGCTTTGGCCTCGGATACCACATGAATCATCACCGACACGCAACCTGGGGAGACGATGATCGGCTAAAGCTGTAAGAGCTTGTCCGCGCCATCGGCTGGGTTTGTCGATCGACGGACCGCTAAGCACGAAGTCATGACGAAGGTGTATTGGCTTGGGGGTGAGCGGGTTTTGGCAGATGCAAAGTGCCAAGGCGGCAAACAGATGACGATGAGGGACCCGAGTTCCTATGAAGAAAACTGGTATCATCCCCCAGATCTCTTCCTGCCCTATGTACCATCCACTTGCGACTTACACGATACTCTCGATATCTTCGGCCTCGCATCATCCTGTCCGAGTTGGCAAGGTCTAAGAAGACGGCCTTAATCTCATAACAACACTGAGCAACATCATCATCCTCGCCGCCATGGATTTCATCTACTCCCGCAACGATGCCCTCGAGGTCAATCCTCAGGGCGGCCAATCCCATCTCTCCGAGGGAGGCTCCGACTGGCTCTTTGCCGTCATGGCCTGCTTCACCCTCGCCTTCGTTCGTCAACCCTATCAACTCTTTCCACCGCGGAATATCTAGCTAACCACCATGCCAACAGCTCGCCTACTACGTCCTTAGCTTCCGGCCGCGCCACGGCGAGAAAATCTTCCACTACCTCTTCACCATAGCCCTGCTCGTCGGCGCCATCTCCTACTTCGCCATGGCCTCCGGGCTCGCCTACTCCGTCATCCCCACGCACCTCTACACCAGAGACGCCGCGACATACCAGATCTTCTTTGCCAAATACATCTTCTGGGTCGTCGCCTTCCCCGTTATCATCATTGCTCTTGGGCTTGTTAGTGGCGTGAGCTGGGCGACCATCTTCTTCAACATCTTCCTGGCCTGGATCTGGTACGTGAAGCTTCTGTGATGTATCGACTTGGATGGGATAAATTAGCTGACTGTTGTTGATAGGATCATCTCATACCTCTGCTCGGCCTACACGGCTACCCGGTATAAGTGGGGATTCTACACCTTCGGCACCATCGCCTACCTCCTCCTCGCCTTCCAGACCATATGGGCGAGCCGCTCCTCTGCCGACCGCGTCCAGGTCGGCCGCGACCACACCATGCTCACTGGCTATGTCAACCTCTTCTGGCTCCTGTACCCGATCGCCTTCGCTGTCTCGGACGGCGGCAACGTCATCGGTGTCACCCAGGGCCTCATCTTCTTCGGCATCCTCGACTTCCTCCTCGTGTGCGGCACCGCCTTCGCCTTCCTTTTCCTCGCCCGCAAGTGGGACTACGGTCGCATGAACCTACAGTTCACCCAGTATGGCCGCGTTCGCTCCAATCGGAATGGTGTACACCCCGAGAAGGGGCATGTTGGCACGCATGCGCCAGCGGGCACCACCACGGCCACGCCTGCTACGTACGGTGGTGTTGTAAACCCTCCTGTCTAGGAGGATGGATGGTTAAGATCGAGTAAAGAATGATGACTCGCTCGGGAGATGATAATGTACGGGTTGTTGCTGTTGTGACGGACGGGAAGTTTCACAGGTGAGTTGGACGGGGGAGTAATGGTATGGAGGAGAAAGGCCCGCTCGTTAGATGGACTTGACGTGGTCACTTCTACCATGTGGACTCGCAGAGTTGAGATACCTCTTTTAGTTCTGCACTCTTAATGAACACGCAACTCGTTGTAATGTCTACAGGCACGCTATGAGATATGGCCTTGTTGCTTAGCTATCGCTTGTGTCTTGATTTGCAAGGGTTGTGGTTTTAGATGCTGTAACGCTATACTACGTGCTCACCCTCAGGATGGGAAAATATGAGGCTCGGGTCATTGAGACATCCCCGCGGTCTAGACGCGTCAAAAGGCTCCAGCTGGCATGGGCCAGAATGAGTTACCGTTTTTCCCTGATGGCGATCGAGATGTGGATAATCGATAAGGTTTACGGCTCGATCCAGTCCGTGTTAACCAACAGGATGTCCGCGTGTTTTACACCTACCGGGAAACTACAACCCCAGCCCCCGGGTCCGTCACCAGCGGGAACAAGAAAATGCAGGGTTAGGAGTAAAATGGAAAATCCGGACGGCCATGGCGACGCTGAAATCATATTTCCTGGGATGAGAGGTTGGTGGCTGCAGAAGAGGAAGCTGAGCAGAGCGGCGCATCTTTCATTAATAATGATTGAATGAAAGTCGATGATTGATAAGGTTAACTTGCGTTAACGTACATGATAAGCGAGTTGATCAGACAAGCGAATAGATCAAAAACCACGACCCTCAAGACATAATACAGAATAAAACCACAACAAAGAATCTAATTAATTAAAATCAATCGCTACACTCTTCTCCGGACGTCTCAATAACCACTTGGCAAGTCCTTACGTTATGACTGGTCTTTCCTTCGGTCGCGCCGACCCGCCTCGACCACCACTTTTCGACGCTTCAGCCATTACCTGCCTATTAACATCTATTTGATCAATTGCTTCCCTTCCCTCACCTAAAGTCAGTTTTCCTATATTCTTTAGGCGTGTTCTTCTTGCCCTGCGCCGCTTGCTAAGGTCTTCATTTGACGGTCGAAAGATCTGGTCCTCAGGCTTTAATGATGCTATGTGATGCATTATTGCCTGCGCCCCCTTAGAAAATGACTCAAGTGCTTCAATAATAGATGCCGGAGAGCTCTTCTAATGCCTTCTAATTCGTCTTTTCAGGTATTCAGACTGAGAGCTAGTTTCAAGGACAGTCTTGGGGGTGTTTGAGACCCAAAAGTCAGTGAGGCTTTCTACCTGATTATCTGGGGTAGGGATGACTTTGATCTCGCTGAATTTGAACCCTGAAATCCCTGATTTATCGTGCTTTTTGGCATCAACGAGCTCCTTGAAGATGCCGCAGTTAGGGCGGGTTGTGCCTGTAGCGCAGTGGCCGTGCTGACGGAGAGAGAGAGAAGAGGTCTGGCGACGAGAAGAGGTTATCCACAAAGACATGATATGTCGACTCCTGCAATAGGTTGATAAGGGCAATAACGACGCTTTGAGTCGAGTTGAGAGCTATAATCTTAGCCCCTGCTTCTGTGGCCACGTAGATAACTTCCTCAACCTCATCAGCCTTATCAGCCTCTGCTAGGAGCCTTGCCTTTTCCCTTGCTTTTCTTCCTTTGTAATGCCGGCTTCTTCTGAACGCCAACAGGGCCGTATTTTGCGCCGGGCTGGTGCCATATCCACCTCATGAAGAGGCCTAGCTGGGCGGCTATCCACACCTTGAAGCCTGTGTCGATAGGCTTATTGGGGACGTATGCAACTTGCTTATTCCCTCCTGTATATTGGATCATAGCCTCGTCGACGGCAAGATGCGAGCCCGGCTCACAGGACTCTGTTGTTGCAAGTTGAACGTGCTGAGACTATGACTCAACGCATTGGAAGACGATAGGGAAGTTGTCGCCGGTGAATTTGGTATGGTCAAAGATGCGGATATGACGATAAAGAAGCTGAAATCGATTGTAAGTTATAAACTTGATTATCGAGTGTTCAGGCCGTTGGTCCTCTAGCTGAGAGGTCTTCCAATGGTCTTCGACTGATATTTCGCCGTGGACTCCTATATAAATAAGGATCCCAAGCCAGATGTATACCCCTACAGTCGTGGTTGGTTTCCAGGCGTGGAGGCGTGACTGTTCTGTTATTTCGTGTTCTTGGCTATCAATAACGCCGCTTTGGATGAGGCTGCTGGCCCAGTCATTGGTGTACTTGACCCAGTTATTGAATAGGGAAATGGGTATAAAGTGTTGGAAAAGTAATAGCGGGCTCTGGGGCAGCTTATTGATGAGAAGTTCTCGTCGCGGCACCTCGAAGGGTTGAAAATTGAAGCCTCGGTCGTCGGCAGCAACAGAGATGATAAGGTGAGTGCGTTGGTAGAGGCGGGAGCAGATGTAGCCATAAAAGATTTCATGGGGCAGACGCCCGCCGATCTTGCGAGAGACATGAATTAACAGATCTTCATATTTCTGTTAAAGACTTGGCAGAAACCGGTTGTGCCAGAACAGCAAGATCAGGATAGGAAACAGAATTGATATTCCTCGTAAATCTCAAGAGGAGGAAATTAGAGAGAAGGAATGCATGAGCTGGCCCAGCCGTCCTGGCACTGGTTTGCCAGTATCCATATGCTGGTAGAGAGAGCGCGCTTACATAGGTGCTCGAACACTTGTTCAGTGCTAGCACGCACGTCTTAGCATGAATAGCGAATCGAGTCTGTTATCAAGGTGGTGTTGCTCAAGACAAGCTAGAAGGAATAAGTCGAAAGACGGCCACTTCGGGAAAGAGAAAATAAGTCCAGGGAAGAAACACAGTATACAGATGAAGCCGCAAAAATAGATCTTGGATAGCTATCAAAGCTGATCTTCTCTGTGCTGGGCTTTTCCATCGTGCTTTTGGGGCGGGTGCTGATTCAGCTACAGGCCTTCCCGCCCTGGCCCTTGATCCTGCAACCATCTAGGGCGCGGTGGGGTGCGTCGATCATCATCTTCTCAATCGAATCAATCTTGATCTTGCAGAAGAGCTTTGAGAAAAGGTACTGGTCGCCAGCATCGTTGAGAAGAGGTAAGGTGCGGTAGCCTTGCTTGAGGTTGCTAAGCTTAGCAGTGTAGGTGGCCACTGCCGGTCTGTCATTGTAGTTCTCGCCATCGTTGGAGAGTTTGACAGACCATCGAACAAAGACCAGATCGGGTTGTTTCTTCGTGACTTTGAACTTGAAATGACCGTCAAACATTGGGTTGAAGCCGTTCTCTCGTACGATATTCGTCCGGAACTTTTGCGGCGGGTCAGGATCTCGAGGCAAGGATGACTCATTCCTCTTCTCCCGTTTATCACTGGCGTGGAAGACCTCGACCTCGACGTACGGGTTCATCGCCTTGTTGGCGGGAAGGCTGGCCGGTCGCATAAGCCGTTGTGCCGAGATGACATCGATGGTGAATGAAACAACACTGCGCTCCTTCTTGCCCCCAGGAAGTTTGGGGTTGTATGGGAGCACTTGGATGTCCCGTAGCTCCGCAGGTTTAAGCACGTAGCCCGAGAAGTCCTGGCCACCGTCAAACATGGCGCGGTTGATCTGCATACCCAAGTCGAAGGTCTGCCAGTTGAGCGCAATCATCTGGATTCCGCGGCGCCAGTACAGGAGGGGATCAAAGTTGTTGGAGGTGATTCGGGTGCGATCAGGGTAAACTCGCATCATGTAGCGCAGGTTGTGGAGGTCGACTGCTATCTTCTGTTCCTTGGCGCGAAAGTGCTTGGCAAAACCCGACTCCATGAAGGAGAAGATGTGGTTGTATTGCTTCGCCTCGGCAGCGTCAAAGCCAGCAAAATTGACACCGGCACAGTAGACGCCAAGATCACCAAGCTCTTTAACAATCTTGGTAGACGCCTTTCGTGAGCTTCGCTCCCCGCCGCTGTCATTGTCGCTGGCGCTTCTACTCGCCCTACCTTGCACCTCGCCTTCAGTAATTGTGTTGGCACGAGCCTTTCTGACCGGTCGACGACAAGAATGGCTAGGGCTATGCATGAGGCTCTGAGGAAGCGACTGCGACGGCATCAACATGGCGGCATCAGTCACGGAACGAGTCAGTGGTGAGTTGAGGCTGTTGCCTCGTCGGCGGCCGCGGAAATTGCTGGCAGGAGGCTCCTGCTTGCTCTGCGGCTTCTTGACCTTGATGAGGATGCGTTCCATGAGCTTAGAGGGCGAAGGCAACTTGTCATAGCAGTCTTCCAACGTCTCGGTGACCAGTCGAGAGCCGAAGGCCTCCTTCATAATGTTGACCATGATGGCTTGCTGATTAGGGTTGCAATGAACCTCGAGGGAGATCCAGAGAGGGAACCTCGACTTAACAAAGGCGTACTTATTGATCGTGGCTATGACCTCACGGAAACTAATCGAGGTCGTAAGGGTGCGACCGTGGTTGACCTCGGGCTGCCCAGAGTTGCCATCCCAGCAGTTAACCTCGACACAGCGGCAGCCTCGAATAAGAACCGAGATGTAGCCCTCGACGCTGGACTGACCGGCTACCTGTCGACCAAGGAGGTAGGTGTTGTGGGAGCTAGAGATGATATATTCGTTCATGGGGCGGTCAAGAGTGTAGTTTTGAGGCTCCGGTATAATCGCTGAGTTTGTCTCAGATGTTAGGTACCTCACAAAGGCGGCTTCGGACATGACCAGCATGTCATCAGCCGCATCGGTGGTCTCGACTGCATCAGGTCGGTATCGGCGGCTGAGGTAGGCAAATTGCTTCTCCCACATAGAAAGGTTAGGATCAACGTCCTCCCCTTGGGTATCGCGAAGGAACGCTAGAAACTCTGGAAAGGTCATGCCAGTCTCAGGTTTAGCGGCAATGCTGCGAATGATTCGCTGAACATCGTGCCTCTGCTTTATTAGGTGGATGAAACCCTTGAACTCGGTAAAGTTGAGCTTCTCACGTCGTCGGACATCGGATAGGCGGAAGTTGGTCTGCAGGGTCCACTGGGAGCTGTAAATACGAAGGTTCTGGCAAACACGCTTGACTCCGGCTATGTCCAGTTCCTCCTGCTCAGGATCACGGGGCTGGTGACCAAACTCCCTGGTCATCTCAGTCTGCCAATGCTGGACCATGGCCCCATCGTCGAAGGCCATGAGAGAGGTCATTGATCCCTGCCGGTAAGTCAATGTAGCCTCGAGGAACCCAGTCCAGCGGTTCAAGACTTCCTCATTATCGGTGACAATGTGCAGAAGCTTGGTCCTCGAGCTGCTTTGGACGGTATAGATGATGGTGAACCAGGTATCCGCACACGATTCGGACATTCCAAAGTCAAGGCAGTATTGTTGAGTATCAGGACCAGTTCGGATCTCTTTGATCTCATCGACATGTAAGGACTTATGTGGGCGAGCAGGGTCCCACGAGAGCTTGTTGGATTCAGTCTCATACATAAGATTAACCCGTCTCGTGCGACTTCTCCTGGACACCTTGAGAACTTCACAACCATTCCGAAGCTCGGCCGGCAACACGGGTCCGGCCTTGGCACTGCCATTTCCATTAATTGAACCGGCAGCGCCATTGTTGCTTGATGAGTGAGTGGCTCCGTCGAGGCCAAAGAGAGATATGTTGCCATCCGGAATCGGGTCAGCCTCCTCGTCAGTGTCAGTCACGGCGTTATACTCTGGTGGCCGTGGCGGGGCAGTGGCGTTGCTGTCACTCCGACGGCGCAAGATGCTGGGACCGATACTACGGTTCAGGCTGGCAGGGGCTGCCGAAGATTGTTGTCTGATGCTGGCAAACCGATGGGCGCGATTCGAGAAGCGGCGAATCAAGCTGCTACTCTTAGGCAAGGTCTCGGGCATTGCGCTGGGATTGCAGCTAGCCAAGCTTCGATCTAGTGAGTCGTTGCTCGTCTTGCGAGATAGGATAGACTCCGGTAGCTGAAAGTTGTAGGGGTACGGGTCCTCATTCCTACTGTGCATGGGTTTAGGCGACGGTTGGACTGAGGAACTAGTAGTCGGAACGACGGTATCGGGTGACATTATGGGCGATCCTTCTTGTGAGTGGGAGGCTGTTGTGAAGGTGCTGATAGCCGATACCGGGACCTTCGAGGGCTGAATGGGTGAGCGGGTCGTTAAACCCCGGCCAGGGTAAGAGCTTGGCAACTGGGCCGATAGAGATCATGTCTATACGTAGTTAAGGTGAGAGGGGGGAGCAGGATGTGATATGGCTCGGGTTTGGGTTGGAAAGAGCCATGGCTGTGTGCTTGTGGTGACCGCACTATGTGAGTAAAACCAGGGCGCATCTGAAGGTTGCGTCGATATATACAGGAGATTAGTAAGTGGGATGAGCCCTGGTGGAACACGCCGGAGAGAAAGGGGGAGGGGCCGCCATTGCAGGGGAAGATACAGTTGCACAAGCTGATCTCTTCGTGGAGTAGCCATTGTCGACCTTCTGGGGCCGACGCTAAACGGAACGCCGCGGGAGTAGGGCTGGAGTCCGAGAAAGGGCATGAGCGTAGGCATGGTGGATGGACGGACGAAGGTATCACCATACATGCAAGGACGGCAGGAGCCCTGCCCGGTGTCTTCCTGCTGTCTCCATTGTAAGCCAAGATTAGGGCGGGTCGGATGGAGGAGGCAGACACGTAACCACTTCTCCTTTGTGCCAATCACTCTACTGCCGAGCCACACCAATACAGCTATGCTAGAAAAATGATTCCCTCCTCGCTTCATCTTCTCGCACATCTTCAGGGATCCACCTCACTCCCTGGAAAGGCAGAGTTCTCGGAGATGCCATATGTGGCAGGTCTTGATGGCTGTTGGGCTGTTCACGCACGACGCGTGACCTCCAGTTGGTCAGGCTGCATCGGGATGGGAGTTTCCGGCAGCATTAGCTCGTCCATCTGACCGTGATGGAGTTCAACGCTGCGCCCGCACATTCTGATCATCCTCAGCCACGAACTTCTCAAACCATTCAGAGGACTCAAGAGCTCTAGGTGCCGTCATAAACCCCTCATGATCCTGCAGCAATGAGACAACCGAGGTTGACATGCGTGCGACACCAACGACTCGCCGGAGTGCGCCCGTCCCCGTCTCCTTCTCTTCACCCAATCATCCCTCTAGGCATGCTGGTTCCCCCCGTTTTTGAGGCTGCTGAGCCATCACGAGCGGCACAGGAACGGGTGAGCCGAGGACCAGCAGGTGTTGTTGAATTGCGCAGTGATGCTGGGCGTGTTTTATAAAATCAAGGTTGTTATTATTATTGTCATGGTGAGAGCTCCCTAGGGGTTTATATCCCATGCGATTCCATCTAGGACTTTCAACTTTCAATCTAGGACTTTGTGATGTGACCCTGAAGTGAGGGGAAGCTCCCAATTATTCCAACAGCAGGTAGTAATCGAGGGAACGTCCCCCTAAGCGGCGGGTAGTCTCGGCAGCCCTGAACAGGGAAATAGCGGCTCGAGCCCCGTCAAGCGAGTCGTGATCACACACATCGCCTACTCTACCCGCTCTACCCGCTGATGGAACCAATCGGGGAGCAAGTTCGTGCCAGTGGCCTCTGGAGCCACGCCCGAGATGGCACCATCCTCCATCATGCATCAGGGGCACTGATGAGACACTGCGGCATTTCTTCCATTGGCTGGGCGTCTGTTGGAGGCCTCAAAAGGATAAACATCGCTGTGAGATGCTTTGCTGCTGCCTGAGAAGCACCGCAGCGCTGTGAGGTAGCCCGACCTGGGGAACGCCTCTAGACAGTTGGCGTTGTTTGATTCCGTGGGAAGAGGGCGGGAAGGGAAGCTGTACGAGACGCAGAGTAGAGCTGGAAATAGCATCAGAGGGTAGAATGGAACATGAATCGTAGAATTTTTCTCATACCCTCCGCAATCTGGCATGGGGTCGATGCAAGCGTCGCCATGGCCGGTCAATCTCGGCGGCAGGAGACCTTTATTCCAAATCAGAACGATGACGCGGCAGGATGGGCGACGGGGGCTGGGCTGAAGGCAGAGATGCTTTCAGAAGAGGGGAAACGGTGGATACAAACGGGCAGAGCATGGGAAGAAGCAGAAGATACATGTTCGCATGGTCGTAGGAGGTTGATGTCTTATGTACATAGAGTCACGTGATGTGCGGTTGGGCTGGTGTGGGGGGCGCGCCTTGCCTGAATGGGCCGTCCGCGTTTACTGAACCTAATTTTAAGCAATTTTAAGCAATTTTAAGCTTAGTTTCGATTTATGATTATTTTGTTAAAATGCGATTTGAGGTGTAAAACTGACCGACCATTTCGCTTGTGGAGCCCGTTACTTTTATTTGCCCTGCGCCCTCTTCATACTGGTACCTTCGCCATTTTGATCTCAAGGGCATCGAGGCCCCGCCGATTGGATTAAACTCATGTCCTATGACTTGCACGGCGTCTGAGATAGCGACAACCCTATCAGAAACCAGGTTTTGTCGCAAACCAACCTGTCCGAAATCGAGTAGGCCTTGGACCTGGTAAGTGTCACTGGAACATTTGGCAGCTATCTGGCACCTTCGACTGTCACACGAACTCCTTGCAGCTCTAGCGCGTTGGCGTTGAGCCTTCCATCATCGTACTCGGCTTGGGCTTCTATGGCCGATCCTTTGAGCTTGAATGTTGTTCGTGCTGGAAGCCCGGCTGTGGCTTCGAGCGCCCTGGCTAACCCGGTGTCACAGGGTAGGCATGATCTTCACGGCCTCGGGAAACAACTGCGTTAGTAATCTAGCCCGTATGCTTTAAGTAACTCTGCGGGATGGAGTATCCCCCACCAGAGACAACCTCAGAAAGCAATCAATCAGCACACTGCTGCTGCTCATTATCGTTTACCTGGCCCTTGATCCTTTTAGCACGCTCAGTGCGACACCCGGTTACTGCTCTGACACGGCTGAAATTTTCTCATATGCCAGTAAGAAAGCATGAAACCGCCCCAATTGACAAAGGGAACCGTATCTCTTATTAGCCTCTGACCAATAGAGATCATGGGAATACTGGACAAACCTGGCGGAACTCACTGTCGGTATTTTGAACAAGCTGCCGCTACCTGGTTAAATGTCAACAGAACACATTGAAGTCCCTTTCCTGGCTAATCTTGCTGCCACATACTTGCACAGTGCGCTCCCAACTCCTCGGCCCGAGCCTTCTCATGAAAGAATCCGAAAACCGGCAACTACTATCAGCCTCCGCCTGTTTGAGGTTCCCATTTTTGATGTAAGTGCTCTGTTAAGCTATCATGGTTTAGAGAATGTTAGCTGAATGGAACAGAAGCCGGTGAACTACAGCGCGTTCACGGAATGGGCCTTCTTCCCTTCCCCAGACCTTGTCCCTGCGACGTGCCCGAACATTACCGTCACCGTGGGTCCCTCCCAGCCTCGTTCAGCTTGCTTCATTGGTTCCCACTTAACCCAGCCCCATCGTCCCTGGACTTGGCCGGTGGTCGTCGATTCCTCATCCCTCGACCACGCTTGCGGATGAACACATCTTGATCATCATCATCATCATCGCCGTCGTCCATGTGGCTGCGAGACATGGCATTTCCCCCAAACCCACCGCTGTGCTCGATATCTTCTAAACTGTCGTCAGTATCCATGGCCTGCGGCCTTGGCAAGCCAAGTGCCGTCACCACTGGTTGTGTCACTTCGGGAGACTCAGTACGAGGCCGATCTGGTGTCATGGCGACTGATTGCTCGGGCATCGGGGCGGGAGCGGGCTTGGACGCCCTGTGCGGATACTTTCTAGGCCTTCCACTGCCGGGTCTGGCTCCGCCCCGTTTTCCCCGTGTCTTGGGCTCTCGAGACTTGCCCATATGCTCGGCCATTGCTGACTTTAGAGGCTGACGTGCTCGTTTTCGAAGCCTGTCCGAACCCTTCCCTAACGCAAAGTCCGAGTCAGTTGCTGACGGAGACCCGGCGCAAGACCCAGCCGCATCTGTTGCCGTTAGATGATACTTATCCTCCTTAGAGTCATCCTGTACCTCTCGCTTCCGCTTTCGCGGTAGTTTCGGTATGAATTCAGGCGACTCGTACATTTCCGAGTCCTCGTCTTCAAGGTCTTGACGCGAGGCCTTCTTGCCCTTGTCAGGATTCGTTTTGTCAGACTTGGGAGCTTTTCTTGCTACTCCCTGTCCATTATCGGCGCGGTTTGGACGGCGTGTCCGCTTCTTGGCCTCGTCAGACATCTCTCCCGCCTTATGGTCGAGCAGCTTCTTGCTCAGATTGGGGAAGTTCTTGCCATAATTGAAGAAGAGTTCCTCGCCAGCCTGAATGTCACGCGTCGCAGTGAATTTGATCCGGTATTCGCCATTGACGTAAAGAATTCGAGGCGTAATGTTGCAGCCACGCTTGTCGCCGTCTGACTTCTCCGACGCATGGTTGATATAGCGGCTCAGGTTGCCATACATAGCCGCGTCCACCCAAATGCCTTCATTTTCGAGAAGCGTAAAGACGTATGAGATGTTAGATTCTTCATCGAATACATCACCGCGTCTGGCCTCTCTCCGGACGCCTTCGTCATGGGTGATGAGTTCTCCAACATACTCGATGATGAAATCACCCTGTGCGATAAATTCAGCTGCGAAAAGCCCGTAGCCAACTCCCTCTAGCTGGCTTTGGCCTAACGCGAGAGCCCTGGTAAGACCCCGCTGTAAAGAACAGTTCTGGCAGCCAGTCGCGTGGAGGAGTTCATCTTCGGCATTTTCAGGATCAGCCCTCTCCAGAACACCACAGGTACCGCAGAGATCCGGATCGCACTCGCGGTTCAGCTGCACACAAACACATGGTCTATCCTTTTGTTTCGAAAGACAAGTTTTGCCTTGCGAATGGCAGGCGCAGCCAGTGAATTTGTACGCGCAATTCTCCACCGTGCATCCGCAGTACTTCTCACATAAATATCCGTACTGGACGCAAATGCAATTTTCCAGGGTACATGGTCCTTCGTGAGAGCAGGGCTCAATCAGCTCACGCTGTTGATGCTCCTGGCTGCGTGTGCGATTTTCCCAGTCGCCAATGAGCGCCTTTTTGAAGCGATCATACCATGAAACCGTCCTAGTTGGCGTCTCCCTGACTGGCTCAGGCGGAGGCAGTCTGATACCGAGGTGTTCATACTCGTGGAAAACATCGCGACAGTCGCGGTCGAGAAGGTGGGCTACAATGCAGAAGGGATCCTTTTTGACGCGACTGTGGTCAGCTGTCGCAACCGTGGATCGCATAACGATGTGCTCTTCCGGCGTCCAAGGCCGCTGCGCAGAGTTTACCGCGGAAGTGGTCGATGTTTGGTAGCAGTTGCGTTTGCACGGTTTAAGAGGATGCCCGTTGGCGATGTTGGCCCTGTCGGACAGAATGCGTCTTCTTCGCTTGAGGGTATCTGAGAGGCGAGGAAGCATCGAAAGGTTTCGTTTGCAGTTGGAAGCATCATACTCTCCATGCTCGCAGGAATGACTGAAGCAGATGAGACAGCCAAGAATACAATAAGTTCCCAGATTGAATTCGGCAGCCTCGAATTCGTCCTCGTATTGAGAGTCGGAGCCATCCTTGGCCGTCTGTTTGGTATCCATGATGCTGTTGACAGACTCATCGAGTAAGAGGACGTCTCGAAGCGTAATCTGCTTCGTCGAAGGCTGGTTTTGGTGGAATACACGGTAAAATGCTTCCGTGAACATTTTGGCAGCCCTGTTGGCCTGGGGGTAGGTAGTGGACTCGGCTAGGCGATGGGAATTGAGGATGTCGGACTTCTGTCGGGGCGCGACTGCATCATCGGGTGCGCGACTTGCCATGTACCGGATCAGGGTTGATTTATCGCAACCGGGAAGCCTGAGCCTGTCCAGCCAGTTTTCAAGGTAGAGCGAGACAGTCGAGGCGAATTCCGAGCGGACAGTTACGCGCACTTTTTCCTCGCGACTCATTGGCTTAAATCCGGATTTGCGGTCAATGTCCTCCAGCTCCTGCAACCAAACGTTGTACTTTGACTCCTCAGAGCTCTCAAGGTCCCTCAGGTGGGGAACAAATGTCAGCATCGTATTTGGAGTGAGGATGTTCTTTTTGATTTCCACGTGGTGAAAGCGATACCGGGGAACGCGCTCTTCGTCGGTCTGGATGCGCATAACCTCATAGCGATCCTCACGTTTGTTGTTCTTGGGGTTGAAGTGTTCCTGTTTTTTGATGTTAGTATCGATTTTATCAAAGTATATAGGGTCGACTACTTTGAATTTGATTCTCATGGTTTCAGCCTCGTCGCTTGACGCAGGATTGCTGCTGAGGCCGGCAAAGAGATCATTGCCAGTGAGAACACGGCGCTCCGTAGCCTTGGTGGATTCGATGATGTAGGACGTCATGCGTGCATGTCCGTCTTTGATATCTTGGCGAAATGTGGTTAAAGCTTGAACGATGCAAGAGATATCCCATTCCGGCTTTCGCAGGGTTTGATACTTGGGGCTTATAGCTTTGGCATTTTTAGTTGCTTTGGGGGAATGATACTCCAAAGTCGGCGTCACCTGTCGATGCCCCAAGTTGGGGATCGCACGCCAGATAACCTCGGCATGTCTTGGGCATCATCCCATTCATCATTTGACGTGGTTGCCTTTTGCGCTGACCTAAACGTCGGTTGCGACGGGTGAGGTGGCTCAAATGAACGAAAGCTGGATTGGCCTTGGCCAGGTCGTTTCTGAGGCGGACTGACGGGCGCGCAGCCGGTACCACTAGCAGGATCGTGCAGAACAAATCGGGCATTAGTCGTCTCGAAACGAGCCGGCTGTGGCGATGGTGATCGTCGTGGAAGAGGAGAATTATCCCCAGGATTGCTTGGATCGTCCAGGGTCAGGTAGGTTACCTTGAGTTGTGTGGGAGGATGAGCAGGACCAGGAGCAGGAACTGCACCCGGAATTGGGCCTGGAGCCATGGCTGCGACTAACTTTGTCAAAGTTTTCTAGGATTGTCCCTCTCCTTCAGTCACGGCTGCCTGCACCATTCCGCAATGAAAACGGTCTCGTGCTAGATGATGAAGTGAAAGGAAGGGCGACGCAATCTGCGAGTTTGCCCTGTCAGTCGGAAGGAGGTTTGCCTGGGTTGGGTCCTGAGAACCTGAATGAAAGACGCGCGTGGCCAACTGAAGGCACAGGTCCTAACTGAAAAGCGAGCAGATGCGGTTAATAGCACAAGTAAACCCACTAATCCAGTGAATGTTTCGTAAATAATCCCTCATGCGACGAGCCAACGATGCCGGCCAATCTAGTTTGCGCGTCAGACTTTTGTTAGGTTGCCTGTGAGGCTCGAGATGAAAGTGGTGATGATTGATTGACAAGCGGGCGTTGAGAGTCTGCAGGACTGGACAGGGGAACGCGTTCGGCAACAGAGCTTAGCGCGTCTCGCCGGCCACACCCCTGTCAGTCGCCTTGAGGGCCCCTTCCCACTAGGTATTGACCCAGATATCACCTCACACCTTATTAGTCCAGATACTTGGGCATGAGTAGCCGAGCAGGTACTGTGGACCAGCAGCGGGCCCGCGCGACGTTCGAGAACCTCGATCTACACAATATGGTCTAAGTAGTTTAGTTCTTTCAAGCAATTCTTAGCGAGCGATACGGTATTGTCGGTACGAAGCGTATCCGGATGTGCCTGGTCTAACACGATAAAAGGAAAAGAACTTACAGCCAACAACCCGCGACAATCCAAGACAGCGCATCGCAACACATGACCAATGATTCTGCCGTCTCCAGGAATGGACCGACCCCGCAACCGGAATCGTGTCTCATTCTACGCCCTGTCTGCATTTGACGTGGCTGTGACCGTGACCATGGCCGCCTGGGGGCATCCCCACACCAAGCCCGGGCAGTGAATTGCTGCTTTCGGCGGTCAGCATTTGGCCATATCGTCCATCGGGGGAAAGCTTATTGTCGAGTGTGCACCTGACGCTCCCTCTAAATCGCAGTATGCAATGTACGACGGTCGACGGTGTCAGCCTTTGGTCTCAGCTCGCAGGCCCTATCACCAGCGCCCGGGCTCCCCAGCCCTCTCCACTCGTTTCCGACACCCTAAGGGAAATTCGGAGCTAGGGAGGCTTTCCACAGAGCTTCCATGCGTTCCAAGGCGCGGTGGAACCTAAGGGGCCAGTGTTTGGATTTTACCTTTCTGTCGCCGACTTTGTGCGGGTTGGATGACCGAGAGTTTTCGCCTGACGTCAACGGTCGTGGATTGGAATGGACGTGCGATGATAGGCCGTGGGGGTCTGTGACAGACGGGGATGCCGCCTGATACATTTGTGCAAGATGATGCTGCACTGTTGAGTTTCTGCCTTGCTGCGCACGCGGAAATGTGTTTAGCATGTACGTGTACTGCATGTAACGGGTACCTGGGGACGAGATACATCCGCTCATGTATGTAGTCCGTACCGGTACTTTGTGCGAGGCCAGCCCACCCCCTTGTGTCGCTGGGACCATGCCCTGCACCCTGGGTTGCTTCACCCGAATGGCCTTCCGCCACCTGATGTTAGCGAAGCGCAAACAGCAGACTAGGCTAGGCCAGAAATATAAAAGAGCAGTGATCTCCCTGGCCTCTTTTTCGAAAGTAGATCATTTCTCACTATCGACCCAGACAGACTCGCCTTGAATAGTTGTTTGGCTCTGACCGCAACACGTGACCCCGAGTCTTGCACCACCAAGCAACTTACACCACCACTCACAAACACGAACCAACAAACATTACCACCGACAAGCAACTAAGCAACTGCTAGTCCTCAGTTCCTCATCTACAACAACTCAAGCTACACCAGCTACAACAGAAACCCAAGCCAACATGCCCGCCCAGCGACCATCGCAGCTTCCTCCTTGTCCCGGCCCGCCTCCCAGCCGACCTCTGCCTCCTCTGCCCAAGCGTGGCTAAGCGGGTCGCCGACAAGCCAAATCCGAGATCCTCGCAACTACTATCGCACTTCGACTTAGCTTTAGCCTCCACCAGGAACAACGGCTCCAACTTCCGCAATCAGACACGAGACTTCAGAGTTTGGCCTTGGCATGGCCCGGCTTCAACACCAACACAGTCAACCCCTCATCTTCCTTCCCTAAATCAATCGCCCTGATTCCACCAGATCGGCGTTTCGCCGCCTTAGGACCTAGACGATAACACACAACACTTTCCACCACTGTCCCTTGGGCTGGCCCGGTAGGACCTCACTTCGATTCTCTGATGATGACTCCTTGATAAGGGGGCATCACTATACCGGTACCATTACGAATTTAATCTCCCCAGTCTTTGGCTATCTTCTCATACCACTTTGGGTTTTATTTTGGGCTTTGTATCACTAGCTAGGCAATGTCATGGCACCGCCGATATGGCGGTTCTTTGGTGATGAGACGTAAAGTTACTTCGTATTCCTACCGTTGCTGCTGTATATAATGACGAGGTGAGCCATGTAGACCGAGGTGACCAACAAAGGCCATACCTAGGTTATGATCACTCCCTTCTTCGCGGGTGCTTGGCAGCTCTCTGCTGGACCTTTCTTCTCGATGTGGCTCTCATCAATAGCCACTTGATTCTCTCTGCTTCCTGAGCTTGCCGGGCTGTTGCCGTCTTTGCCTTCACCCACTCAGCTGCGCCGAATACGTCAAGTAAGTCTCGCGAGTCAAAGTGCTTCACCTAACCTAACCTCTTGACCTACACTGATTCCCGGTCTATGTCCTCTTCCAGATCGCCCTTTCAGAGCCGCACAGCATCTTCTGCCTTAAGCTCAGCCTGACAAAAATTACTGACGAAACCAAAGAATGGATGAGATATCAGTACTTCATGTCCTATGCAGAAGGCAGTCTTTCACCTCCTCTCCTTGTGTCACTGATTCTTTCCAGTTGGCGATAGGTTTGGTTCTAAAATTGAGTGCTTTCAATGACCCGGCTATAGTACTCTGCGGGAACAAAATCCCCTTTCTTATTCGTCCGATCACCTCAGCGGTTGCAAACAAGATATACTCCATGTGTTTCCAAATGCCAAGAAGCACTTTGCCTTCTTGGAATAGCAATTAGCCACTTCTTCAGGCGGCGGCAATTACCTGTGTGGTAAGCATTTAACGGCAGCGGACATACTTATGAGCTACCATCTTGTGTCTGCTCGAGCGAGGTTGGCTAAATTGGATATGGGCGCTGGGAAACTGGCTGACAGGTACCCCAACCTGTGGGCATATGTTGAGCTACTGCAGGAGAAAGCTGGTTACAAGAAAGCCGCGGCTAAGGTCGAAAAGATGGCTGGCACAAATTTGTCCATCCCGGTTATTTATGGATTAAGATAGCCATACTGGATCGTTATGTACAAGGTGATTAATCCGGACGCCCTGTCCCTCTATACTGCCATGTCTGTTATACGTCTTGCAGCGGCAAGGCGGAGTATTACTTCCCGTTCGGAAGCTTAGTGTCAGGGAATTGAGGTCTCGGAACACGAGGGAAAGATGCAGGCAGCGCTGCCCTCAAATCAAACAAATCAAATCCGGGGTCGTATTTGGGATATTTGATAGCCCTCGACGCTGGAATTGTTGTTTGAAATATTTAATCAAATATTTCAAATATTTCAAATCTCAGCATCCGCGCTCTCCATACCGCTACTTCCAATCTCCCACTAGAGCTCATCTCTCCCACCTACTGTCGGGCCCAGCTTCACCGCACCATGCCTAACCTAGTTCTTGAGGCATTGCAAATTCTCCAGTGTTTCCGCCGTCATTGAAAGCCTCTGCGACGTCAACGTCAACTTAGCGAGGCTGAACGGCCTCTCACGATCAGTCGCCATCGCCGGTATGGCAAGTATATCAAGAGCCAACTGGCTGACCGTTGGGAACTACCCCTGGCGAGCCATCCACCACTCAATTGGATCCTCGATTTCTTGTGGTTCTAACCGCAGATACCGCTCGAGCTCGCTGCCCATCACCGTAGTCTTCGCTGTCCTGTTTTTTACCCACTGCTTGAACACACTGTCTTCAGGTGTTTTCCGTAGCACGCTTGGGGATGCCACAGTCTCCGCAATCGCCTTTCGCTGCTCATCCACCGGCCGCTTGCAGCGGTACCAGCGGTCGAGGTAGTCAGAGAGTCCAATTTTGGCGTCCCTTACCCACACAAGCTGCTCCTCCGACGCCCAATTCACCTCCAGATAGCTCATGCCGAGCGACGGATGGAGGATGATGGATGCGGCGAACAGCGGCGACTCTCCAAGCTTGGTGTAGTACTCGTTGAGTTTCTGCCAGGCGGTGATGATTGAGAGTCTCAGATAGCGTCGGTGATCTTTTCCCATGTCGTCAATTCCCGATAATCCTGATGGCTTGTCTGATCCATCACATCGTGCCAAGCCACGACCCCGCAAAGAGCTTTCCGTTGACTTTCGCGGATGTATAATGTCCATCTCGCAGTCCCTGAACCGAGCAGGAAGCTGCCGATTTCGGTCTGGTCGCCCTCGGCGTAGTTCGACCGGCGAATCGGTGTTCTCCCCTGCTGCCTCGTCTGGGGCAGCCTGATAGAACAGCTTCCGATCTTCCAGGTGTTCCAGCAAGTATTCCATGCCTGTCATCACCTCCCAAAGGCGTCCATTACCTCCCTCGCAACGCCACCCCTGCGTTCTCATAGTCTGCAGGTGGAAAGGCTCAAGGATATGCTTGATTTCTTGTTGGAAGAACTGAGAGTTCCCCCTAAGCTTCAGGATCAAGATTAAAGTTTGAAGTCCTACAATTAAGGTTCAAAGTCCTAGATGGGATCATTCAAAGATAAGAGGCCCCAAAGGGCCTCTCATTGAGATAATGGAAACTTAACGAAGAATAATTACAATCACTACAACAAGAACTACCTTTTGTCAAGTGCACTCAGCATTCCTGCGCGACACAACAACACTCAGTATATCATGTGCGCCTTTGGCCTTGGAGTGTGAAAGAGCGTGATATTCAAACGGGAAGTGAAGCTGAAGAGAAAAAAGCTATGTAATAATACAAACGCACCTAATCAATTTCGAGACCCGAAACTGACTACCCACAATGATGCCCAAGCCTTGTCTTTGCCTCACTGTGACTCCTGAAATGAGCTTGGCCCAACGATGGATGGATTTTGTGTCTCGGAACACCGCTCCTTCCGTTTTCTAACCCAAAAGCCTTGCATCTGATTTGCCATGTCATTATGGAGTATGTACGTGGAGCTCGACGAGTAAAGCTTAACACGAAGGACAGTAGTCATCCTGAGGCATCTTCTTGACGGAAGCTGATAGGGAGACTGACTGAGGGGGATGCAAGGCACCATGGCCTCCATGCCCCGTCACCACGGGACATGTTTGGGGGCATGCGAACCTGATGCCATCTCGCCATGTCGGGAGGAATCCGGTATGCACCATAGCGATGGCCGGCAGTAGTCGTGCGAGGAGTGGCTGCCGAGGAAGGAGGCGGCGCCTGGTGGACAGGCCCGTGTGCAGAGTCGGCATAGGCAAAGTGCACATTTCTTTGAAAGGGGTAGGTTTTCCCTTGACAGATAGGAGACTTTTTAGGATTCGGGGAGGATGAGGAGGGTACGCACGATTGCAGCATGCTCTGGGAAGGATGCAGCGCCGCGCTGGGGTACATGGGCACGTCTCTCCAGCCCGTTTTCCCCCCTCCGTTCTCGATCTTGATGCAAGGTTCGGGCGAGGACGACGACTGCAGCCCCAGGAACTTATGCGCGTCGAAGTACGGCGACTGTGCGTACCGCGGGGGCTGCTGGATGGCGGGCAGGGAGAGCTGCTGCTCCGGGGAGTGCTGGCTCCCGCAGCTCGAGGCTGGCGAGGATCCAGGGTCAGAAGTCTCTGAGGCGCTGCTGAGCGCTGGAGGAGAGCGCAAGGGACCCGGGAGGATGGTCCTTTTGTGAAACTGGCGACGGCGCTGCTGGCGCTTCTTGCAGTTGTACTTGCCAATGTCCCAGATGTCAAAGTGCTGCCGATAGGAACGGATGCTATATCCCGAGTGTTTGTCAGTAGCTTTCTCTTGGATACTATGTAAGTTTACACAAGAGTATAGAAACTTACGATGCCTCAAAGTTGTGATAAGTCTTCATAATGCCCCGTACATCCTCGAGCGTCCTCCCCTCCGTGATGTATAGCTTGGTGGTCGTCTCACGGTGCTTATCCCAGGGCTTCGCCATCATCTTTGCCTACCGATGCAGACTCAATCAAAAACTATGGGTGGTTTGAGGAAGGGGAGGAGAAGAGTGTTGTTGTGTCAAGGGGGGAGAGTTTCTCGAGTTGCTCTCTGTCTCTATCCTGTGGGACGATGATAGCTGAGGTGATGGCAGTTCAGCCTCATCCTGCCGCCCAAACATATCATCCACAACCATCGTCGTTCACCCGGTATTCTCAGATAAGACAAGAATGAAAGTGCGGTTCATATAAGAGCGGGGGGAAGGTGAGAAAAGAAAATAGATATAGATGTGCAAAAAGCTAGAAAACTCCATCGACATAAGAACAACTTCCTCCATCGATGCCACGTCAAGGCGAAAGAAGTTACCGACATCGTCAAAGCCTCCTTTTCCCTGATAGCAAAAAACACTTGTCTCAGGAAAAAAAAAAAAAAAAACCCGGTTGGCTTGGCTGGGCTGCCGCTGAGCTAGCTGCCGCAAGGCGACCAGGGCCCGTGCCCCCTCATCTGTGATGTGATGCTGTATCCTTTAAGCGGTTCGCCCCGGAGCCTGATTCTCACTCACAACCGTGGGCGCTATCTTGTCTCCCCTGCAGCAGCAGGCTTGGCGGTACGCATCCTATGCAGGGGGTTGAAGTGTAAGACCAATCCTCGCCTCTTCAGCGTGGCACTCGCTTTAGTTCAAAAAGGCTGGCAGCAAAGTGACCGCTGGCGAATGCAGCTGATCATCTCGGTCGCCACACGCGGTGAATCTCCACCCCGGTGCAAGGCGCACAGTGGCGGTTCAATCACAGTAGTATGTGTGCTCTTTCAACCTAGGCCGTAAGATTGCAGCTCCAAAGCCATAGTTGATTGTCTTGCATGTATAAGACCTCGACGCTGCTCGGTTGAGCAATGGGAGAAGGTGAAGGTGTCAGACAGTACGTGTATTCGGTCCATTGGTTGAATCAGTGTATTCGTGTTGTGTTCGTGTTCTGGTTCAGTATCTGCCCCTGAAGGACCTGCTTTTCATCTTAAGATCCTTGACCCAAACGTGACACCCCACATATTCAACAGAAGGGAGGCTTTGTGAGCTGAAGTTATGGGTATCTCCACCTAGTCTTTAGGTTGACCGGACCAGTCGGACGATGTTCCGATCCTTGCGGCGGTTTGCCGTTGCTAGTTGTACAGGGGTCTCGTTTGATCTTCGAGCCTTGTTGTCCCCTCTCCCAGCTCAAGCCTTGGTTGTCCACAGGTTTGGTGGACACCATGCACAGGACTCATAAGCAGCCACATCTTCGGGGCTGTGACAGAACACCACGGATTCATGGAAAAGGCGTCACCATCCCCCAGGCCTGTCTGCTCCTCGCTCCACTTTCAGCATCCAGCTCCAGATCCCCAGGGTTAGCTGACCACCGCCACACGCTCCCAGTTCATTGCTCCAAAGATCGCAACCTGACCTGATTGCCCTCCGTTCGTCACGAAACCTCTATTACTTGTTCTGTCAAGTCAAAAGACGATTAAATGTCAACGCCGGCGGTATGTGGCCTGTCTTAGCCTAAACCTCGACCTTTCCCCTTGATGAAGCAATACTGCGGGAGTAGAGGTGTGGTTCTTGAAAGGTCTAAGTTACATGTATCTGAGAGGAGCACAGCTCCTCATGTAGTACCATGCGGTACCCCTTCCACCGAAGACCCCTCTACCGATAAGCCAAAAAAAAGTTTCCCAATACAAACTGCTATTTTTCAACCACCTCACAATGAGTCACCAGAAATACCAAAAACAAATCGATTCCTGTTTTTCTACTGAGATTTGAACAATTTTTTATATTATCTTGGTCTTTCGACTGCGCGGCCCGCGCGAGTGCGTACGACAGATAATTCTTCCGCCTCCGAATTTGTGCTCTCATCCTCTTCCACTCCTCCCACCTCGATCACATCCTCAACAGCCTCTGTCTCTTGAGCTGCTTGGTTTGGCTCTGAAATAGTGTCACCAGCCACTAGAGTCTCAGCTAATGTCATGAACTTCCTGTTGGGATTCGGTATCGCCTTTCTCTTCTTGCCTCTGCTCAACCGCCCGACTTCCTCCTCCAAACTGGCCACTCTTGAGCTTAGGGAGGCGATCTTTGACTCTTGCGCTTCGAACCCTTTCGATATCACAGAGTACCGTCTTCTAGTTGAAGGGCTTTTGTTCTTCCCCAGATCCCTGATGTGACGGCTGGTCTTTGGCGTGTTATCAGAGTCGCGTTGCCCGTCGCTGAGGCCGTCTGATGCAGGCGTCGTTTCCTTCTTGTCTGGCTGAATCTCAGGATGTATGAGCGCTTTCCGTCGTGAAACCGGCCAGTTTCCAGTCACTCGCCAGCGGCATGGATGTTTTCCTTCGTCATGCCCACTTCCCTGGCTTTGGCATATGCCTTGATGAAGTTGACCTTATCCACCGGTGCAGAATCGGTCAGGCTTGTCAGTTTTTGAAGTTCTTTGCGATAGGCAGCTTTGGAGACATTGAATACGCCGTTATCAAGTGGCTGTAGGCCGTGGGAGCAATGAGCTGGCAGGTAACAGCAATACACGTTATTCAAAAAGCACGTAGCCATCCACTCATCCTGGATTTTGAGTCAGCGACATTTTTGGTTTAGAAAGTTCGGAACAGGCAGATACGCACAGATACATGGCTTCTATGGCCATCTAAGATGATAAGTCTCGCATCAGACTCATCTTCCGGTTGCGTTTGGGGAAGATAGACCTCTTTGAGCCACTCGACTGCGATATGGTTGTCTGTCCAGCCGTTGTCGGACGTGATATAATACCAGTCGGCCACCTCTTTGAGCTCATCGATAAACCATTGTTGCTAAAGCTCTTTGCCTTTGAAGATAATCCCAGGTTTCAGAAGACGGCCAGTTGCTGTAACGGCTTCGAGAAAGCTAGTCCAAGCGCGGGACTAGGAGCCTTTGAGGAAGGCCTTCCTCTTGGGATCGCTACTGCCGATAACCAAGGAATCCAAGCCTAGATTCTCAATAGATTAGCTGAATAAATGGCCAGAAGGACAAATGCTCACCAAATCCGGCCATGATACTGCCCTCGTCAACGTTGACAGTGTTCTCAGGTTTGATCCAGCCATACTCTCTCTCTCTGTTGGAATAATTGGGAGCTTCCCCCTCACTTCAGGGTCACATCACAAAGTCCTAGATTGAAAGTTGAAAGTCCTACTTGGAATCGCATGGGATATAAACCCCTAGGGAGCTCTCACCATGACAATAATAATAACAACCTTGATTTTATCAATCACACCAAGCATCACTGTGCAATTCAACAACAATGTGACCCGGAAACTGTCAGTAGCTGGTCAAACCAGACATCCACCACCGCCGCACGGAGTCGCGTAACGCCAACCTGAAACCTGCGAATCTGACCAAGGGGTGCAGCTACACGCCCCTAGCTACGGGGAGAGTGCCCATACGGGCCAGCCTAGATAGAGGGGTCTGGGGTCTGGGGTCTTTTGCAGTGAGGCTCAAATGGTGGCGTTCAAGGGGGGACACGGTCGGTCTCGTAGATATCAACCTTGACAGGGACGCAGCGCAAACTTTCCGCACCAGCCCATCACCTTTTTATTATCCTTTGTCAAGTTCGGCAAGGACAGTTGGACAGTTGATCACAAATCCCCAGCCTTTTCATCATGGCATTTTGTCAACACGACGAGTCAACCTTTGCCCTCTCCCATACTTCTTGGGTGGCATATTTTCACCTTTCTTCTGCCCGGTCATTGCTCAAGTGGTTGCCAGCACCTTGCTTGGTGGCGGCGGTGACGACTTCTCGTCGTGAGGATGCGAATACTTAGGTCGTGAAGGTGGCATATTGGTTCATGTTTGAAGAGTACTACCCTCGGGTTGTCCCTGGGCCTGTTCTTATTGACTTGGCTCCGTCAACTCCGGTGGCTCTTCTGATGCCTCCTCTGGGCCGCCTGCCTCGGCATGTTCTCCCCAATAACTCAAGAGCTGAGGGGCATCGTTGTCGTCACTTTATCAAAAAGGCTGGATTCTTCTGAGGTGTCCTGTTCTTCATGTCATCATATAATGGCCATCCTTTTCATACCATCTCTTGATGAGGGGGATGAATATGCGTTATGGCAGCTCCCAGTCTCTAGTTCTTCGTTTTGTCTTTCAATTTGACTTCTGTGAGTGGGTCTACGTCGTAACTAAAACATGCACTGCAACATCGTATAACTAACCTTCATCCCTCTAACATCTTCGCCTGTCTCGCCCCTTAGCTCTTCAATGACACGAGTGGCGCCGCATGAAAATGGATCACGAAGGGACACATGGGAGACACTGGAAGATACTGGACTGGAGAGTTTTTTAGGTTCTAAATTGAACGATAGCAAATAAGCCAAGGCACGGGGGCCCAACGGGACCTAGCGCATATCAGGGCCACCTGTCCTGGAGGTCTCTGAAAGTCCAGGAATGCAGCTCGCGTTCGAAACTGAATGTGATGATATATGCTTTCTGATTTTTAAAGAAGATCCTTAGCAAAAACCTTTCGTCAGTTTCAGTCACCCTGCATACTCGTATATGAGCAACAGTCATGCTTACTCGTCTATACGAACTACGTCATCTGCTTGCATAATATGAGACCCAGCAATCTGTCCTGCTAGAATCGCTCATTATCATGCAGGTGGCTGAAAGATCATGACGAAGTCTACGGATGGGCTGCGAATATGCCGTCTGGAGGCGTATATAAGGATGCCGTTGTTCCTCCCGCAACGAAGACTTCTGTTTCATCACTGACCCTCGCTCAACACCATAACCAACAAAGCAATCCACATAAGCCTCTCATTTCACTCAACAACAACCAAGCAAGCCATTTTGGCTCCATTTCTACCTCCAAACAGCCACCATCACCAAAATGAAGTTCACCATCACTCTCATGGCCGCCTTCGCTTCCATCGCTGCTGTCGCCTCCAAGGAATGCACGCCCGGAACCTATGCTTGCACTAGCGATGCCAAAGGCTGGCAGGTCTGTGACGTCTCTGGCAAGTTTGTGGTAAGTAGTTCCATGCCTTATCGTCTTGCTACAAAGAGATACCTATGCTAATAACACACAATTCTAGCTCGCTGGCTCTTGCCCTCCCAGCACGTCGTGCAAGTTCTTTCAAGCTAGCAAGAGCCCCTATTGCGTTCCCCCTGACTTTAAGTTCCCTTAATGGAGCCATTTACCAAGTTACATTGACCGATCGAAAGAAGTGTATTAGGTAGAGCGTGCCTTATCAAGGGAGCCTTTGCCCTTCCTATCGCTTCTTTGTTATATTCTTGTTTCTCCGTACCTGTCCTAGCCTTTAATCGACGCGTCTTGTATGACGATAACGATAGTAGCCATAGGATGATGGATGGAGGTTGATTGATTGGTTGATTGATTTTGTCAAGGGCAAGGACCACAACCATCGTGAATAGCTTCACGGTCAGCGTGAACGCTACACCGTCATTAGCGTCAGGCAACAGCCTGCTGCCTATGAGATCGGCAGACTGAACACAGGTATAAGAGACTGACTTTCGCCACTCCTTTAGATAGAAAATCAAGCGCTCATTTGATCCTCGTGGCCCATCAGTATCTGCGACAGAAAATAGGCCCCGCAGTGTGTGGCCGGGCTGAATACAGGTCGGCAGGTGAAATCGCTAGGTTGCCCGCGGCGGCTATTTTCCTCTGTGATATAGCTACTTAGATCAGAGGCGTTAAGTGCCTCGCCGGGGACCAATTTGAAGTCATAGGTATCTTCACAATGATTTGTATGGTGTTTCAGCCGTAATTGATTTCAATGAGACCTCTCGTACCCCGCTTGTATCCGCGTCATCACGAGAAAAAAAAAAGTTGGGCCCGGTTCGCGTTGGTAGCCCTCGCGCAGTTAATACCTGTGTTCAGTCTGCCGATCTCATAGCCCGCAGGCCGTTGCCTGATGCTAGTTATGGTGTAGCGTTCACGCTGACCGTGAAGCTATTCACGATGGTAGTGATCCTTGCCCCTGACAAATGGATACATTTCCACCCATTCCACATCGAAGTTATTAGTCAGCATCCATATCCACGCCATATTCACAAATGGGTCGTGGAGTGTCGTGGATTTGAACCCTGATCACTGTGGGTGTAAGTTAAACTGGCATAAGGTTATAACAGATAATAGCTTATCGTAGCGTTTAAATCTTAGATTCTGCTAGTGTTATAACACCGGGGAAAGTGACTTCCGGGAGGCTTACCACATTCGAGGGGATAGTATCAAGAACTAAACCGGTATTGCAGAGACTAGCTGTTAAGTGCAGAAGGACAAGTTTCGGGTCCCCGTAAGAACCTCTAGCTTGAAAATAATAATCAACGAGATGTTGCCGTATCGCCCCTTCCAGGTATCTCTCTGCCTATTCTTGGGATCGTCGAGCGACTGGTTGATGACATGAGATGACGTCATGTGTGAAACGTGGCATAATCACATGTCGGCAACTCTTCCTACGTCTTGAATCCGTGGTATATTTGCTCATGTACAAGGCAAGCGGGCCTATCTAAGATGGACAAAGTGGGATAATTACTAAATATGGCCTATTCGTCGGTAAAGCTGGTAAATGAACCGGTCTAAGACGGATAAGAAATGATTACCGAGTGCTTGCTGCGTTTCAGCTGGTGTGCTTGCTTTCGATTTTGCCCTTGAACATTTGAGGTCAATAATTGAAGCACAACATTAGACTTACCCTCAAGCCTCCGACGTCAGTTGCAGCCAATCGCAGGAAATAAGTGTGCGAAACTTCCAGGCGGCTGTGTCGGTGATGAGGTGGGGAAAACTGGGGAAACATAAAGCACGCGTCTCCCAGCAGCAGCTTTGCGCCTAACGTCCTTAAGTAACAATACCGTTACTCTTTATCTTTGTTGATATAGGCTCAAATGTCATCGCAAACCGGAATCAGAGGCGAAACATCGGGGCAATCTATAACGCCTCTTTCCTCTCGGGATATCCATAATGTCAACATCAATACGTCTCCGGGTGTGACTCTCACAGGCCATGAAAGGCTGCTCGTGGGCAGCATCTTGGATGTACGTCCAGTTTCTCGCCCCATCCATCCTTCTGCCATGGGATAATTGACCCAAGCCTGCGCAAACAGCTCTATGAGGGAAAGGGATCGCTGAAGCATTTATCTCTCTGGTCACCGCAAGCGTACTTTACCTGCCCAGGCGGCATCATGAAGGGGCACCGCGAAAATGTGGCCGCATGGTACGCACATGCTACTTGGTGCGAGTCTATCCAGATTCAATCGCACGTGGTCACATCTGGAGGGAACTCTATCCAGTTTAATCTATCCTACAAGTATCTCTTCAGAGGCATCAGAATGGAGTTGATAATAGAATCCGAGGTTCGGGTTCATGCCGACAAAGATGGCAGAGTCGAGAGGCTAGAAGAACGCTGGGTTACGGTTACAAACGCAGGCAGACGACCGACCCAAAGCGTTCAGGGGCAGAGCGCTTGGAGTCTACTTGGGTGGGCATCGGCACGCATCAGTGAGTGGTGCTGGTGGGCTGTCTGTACTAGCACTTACTGGTGGGCTACCTGGGTAAGTCAATCCCCGGCTTCACCCCTCTTTCAAAGAGGCTCCAACGTCGGTTTGATACTAACATCGAGGCAGCCCTTAAGGCGTGCCACCGGGTTGCTGGTTACAGAATGCATGAGAGCCATGAAGGACGTTGAAGATTGGACGTTTGAATCAAAGGGCGGGCATAAAAAGAATATCTAATGGGGGCGATGGGTGTATGGTCATGAATTTCAAGTCAAGCCGACAAGTTATTCAGTTTCGTGGAACAACGCCAACGTGAGGTCCCATTTCTCCACTGCGATCCATTGCCTCAGCATTTGGTTAACCAGTAGCCCCGTTCAGCTCCGGCTTGGGTCCAAAATCTTCACGCCGTTGCAAGTTCTCGACCCGATCGTTGAGCCAGATCTCAAGGACGAGCTTGGCCAGCGTCAGGGATTGATGCTGTCGTCGTAGGCCGGGGTCGCTGAGGTGCAAGTTGCACCAGCGGGCGTCTGCGGCCTACTGTTGTTTGTATTGCGCAGCTGTGCCGGGTGAAGATGGTTTTTGAACTTGATTGTATTATTATTATTGATTTAAGAGTTCTTCTCAAGCTTATATCTCTGAATGATTCCATCTAGGACTTTCAGACTGCTAGTCTGAATCCTGAAAGGAAAGGGGATCCTCGGATTTCCAACAAGATTGCGGCACATTCGGACACCACCACGCAGCAAGAACAACAGCAAGAAGAGCGGCAGGAGCAGCCCACGAGAAGATCTATAAAGGCGAGAGACAAGCGAGCCGCAACTACGCATCAGCAAGCCAGCAACAACGATGAGCGCTTCGCTGACTGGCAAGGCATTCCGGCACTAGCAAAACTTCACGCACTTGCAGTCTATATACGGGGCTCGGCTCTACATAACGATCAGTGGTACGATGCTATAGGTAAGCAACTAGGTATTGACAATATCACGAGATGGTCCTCATGGCATAGAGTTAAAACTATTGCGTTAAACAAGAAGCCACAGATCATCCAGTTTACTGCTGAACATGATAATGATCTCGAAGGCAATACTCTTAGCAGTAGGGATAGGGAAATGCTAGAAAGAACGCTAGAATTCCTTCAACCTTTCTATGAGGCCACGTTGGAAGCTGAAGGCGCTATGTCATCAATCTCACAGTCACTTGAGCTGCTGGACCTTCTCCTAGGACACTGCGAAAAGTGGAAGGTATGCGGCTAAGTTTTACATCTTCCTGCATTATTTATGCGGCATACTAATTATCTATTTAGGCCCACTACTCGCAGCCGAGCAATCGCGATGATCGTATAATTCACTCTATCGATATGTGCTGGTTTATACTCGATAAGTATTACACTATGGCCGAGGATGTCCCCGTATATGCCCCCGCCCTCCTTCTCGATCCTATTAAACGCAAGAGCTATATCAAAGAATGTTAGCCCGAGGAATAGCACGAGGGAGCGTTTGGCGCCGCCCGTAGTCTCTAGATAAAAGAGACTAATCACGATATCGAGATATAGCTCTCAGAGCAATCCTTAGCTACGCCTACTTTATTAAAGCGAAAGAAAGATATAATACTCTCAAAGATGCGCTTAGAACTGCGAAATAAGATGATAGCGAGAGCACGGGGCAAGGATAATTTTGATAGCTTTATCTCAGAGGCTCTTATCATACTTACAGAGGGTACTACGCCCCTTCAATAGTAGTATAGTGAGGACGTTCGTATAGTATACCCACGGCTTAGCCATATAGCTATCGATATCCTATCTGTACCAGCAGAATTCTACACCCCGTTATGTGCCTTATGCATGAAGCCATCGGGTCAGTCGAAATTGTCCTTTTGAGTTTCGCGGCCAATACGCTAGCCTATTTTGGACTTAGTGCTCAAAACCTCTAGCCAACCAGAATTTAGCGGTCACGCACTAACTTCATTTGATTTTCGCGGTCGCGCACTAGCCTAATCAGGATTTCGCGGTTAACTCAGGGGCAAGCTCATCTCATCAAGCTGTAGGAACTTCAAGACGGTCCAAGTCAATCATTATAATACTTCATGTTATCAATCATGTGTATCTGAATCGTTATGGTTATACGTGCCCTGTGGTTAATCACAGGGAGTATTAAATATTGTCGTTCAATTTACGCAGCTTAGTCACAAGTGGAAGGCTTGCTAGAAAGTGTTGTATTTATAAGAGCGTCCCGTCATACTGCGGACTTGTCTAAAGAAAGGAATGGACTATCAGGTGGTTCCAACTCTCAACGACGCAAGTGGCGACCAAATCCCTGGTCTGTCGCAAACGCAATTAAAGATCATTGCGCTCGGTATTGCGCACATGTTCCGAGGTCTCAATGACAGACTGCTTCTCAGTGTCTTTGTAGTCGACTTGTGCGACATTAGCGTCATCGCCATCGAAGATTCTCGCGATCTCTTCAAGAGTCGGGCCCTTGGTTTCGATATAGAAGAAGTAAACGAAGACGAGCTCGACCGCGATCCAAACCTATTTCTTCATTAGCCTTTCGAAGACCGGCTTCGAACAAAGGAAGCGGGACTTACAGTGTAGAAGCACCAAAAGTTCCAGTTGTTGGGAAGGTTCTCGAGAGCGATGGGATTGGTCTGGTTGCCGATGGTGAGAGCAACTTGGATGAAGAAGTTCATGATCATGAGGCCACGAGCACGGAGTCTGAATGGGCAGATTTCAAGAGCGTATGCGACAATGAGACCGGACCAGGCAATGGAGTAGCAGACGTCGAAGAGCCAGATGAGGGCAATCTGGGGGTATCCAAGGCGCTTAATCTCCGTTTCACCGGTGGCTTCGAAGCGAGCGGCAACAATTGTCCAGGCCAAGAAGAACAACATCATACCTAAGCGTACCAAAGTTAGCTACGTTTCTCCTAGGCAAGGGTTAGGCAAAAGAGATTTCTACTTACCGACAGTAGCAGTAAGGAACAGTGGGCGACGACCGAAGCGATCAATTCCCATCGAGCAGCCAATAGCAACGAAAAGCTTCAGCATGTTCTCTCCGCCGTTCAATCCGGTCTTTTGGGCTTGGTCCTTGATTCCAGCGCCCTCGTAGATAATGTTGGAATAGTTGCTGATCAAAGCGTTACCAGAGTACTGCGAGATGATACCTAGGGAGACCAGGAGCATGAGACGGTAACGGTTGCCCCTAGTTCGAAGGAAATCAAGGTAGCTGCCGTTCTTCTGGGCCTGGTACTCAAGGGCGATGGTTTCCTTAATTTCGTTGTACTCGAACTGCACAGTTGCATTATTGACATCGCCGTTGGCATGATACTTTGCGAGGATGCCAAGGGCTTGCTCATGACGTTCGTGAGCCATGAGCCAACGAGGGGATTCAGGAATCCACCAAATGAAGCAGATCTGAATCAAAGATGGTACGGCTTGGATCAAGGTGATGGATCGCCACGACCAGTCGCTGCTAATGTTGATCGTACCAAGACCGATGAAAGCGCAGACTATAGGATCTATATCAGCAGGTGTCAGATCTAAACTCTTATCTGTTTACTCACGTGTGGCACCAAGATTCCAGAGGCAGTTATAGATGGCAGTGACGATCGCACGGTGCTGAGGGTGGCAGATCTCTGTGAGCAGAACAGGGCAAGATAACTGGGCCAAAGAGTTTCCGAAACCCACGAGGAATCGACCGCCAAGGTACACTGTCAAGGGTTTAGCAGCTCTTGTTCGATAGAGTAGATTACGTTGTATTCAGAGTTGGTGACGTACTGCCAAAGCCATTAGTGAAGGCGGAAAGGAAAGCACCAAGGATCATGACAAGACATCCCACGGTGATGGGGATCTTACGACCAAAGTGATCGGCCATGAAGGGACTATCCGAAGCAAAGTTAGTTTTGGTGGGTCTGCAGATTGCAACCCCGCAAACAAGAACAACGTACGCGAATGGGAAACTGGAGATGCTACCAATCTGGTAGATAGAGTTGAGAATGCCAAGCTTCGAGCCTGTGGGGTGACCAAAGTAATCCTGCCAATCGTCCATGGTCTGAGAAGTGTTCAACATGGAGCTTGAGGTTTCTTATTAGCCTCAATCTTTAGTCTCCCAGCCTAGAGATCGCTTACCCATCGTAACCAGTGGTAGCAGAGCAGACACAGAGAATAGCGGCGTAGAAGTACAGCACGCGCATTCCAGGATCAGTCCACCATTTGACCTTGGCGAGCTGAGGGGCCTCGGCCTGAGCTACGGCGAGGTCCTGTTTGGTAGTCGAAGTACCGACGGCGAAAGGCATCGTGAACGAGGTGGTCGATCTCAGACGATTGACTGTGTGGGGGGCACAGGATGGGGGTGGGACAAGAGACTATACAGGGGCAAGGTAGTGGCCAGTCTTCTGCTGATAGCCCTTGGGAGAGATGGCTGTTCTCCGAAATCGAATTCGGAGATACAGGTTGCACAATTGGATTCTGGAAGCCGCGATACAACACGAAATATTGACGGGAGCACCAAGGAGCGTTAAGCATGATTTAAATATCAAGTGTGAAAGGTATATTAACCTATTAACCGGGGACCTCCAATTACCCCAGTCACCCAGCCCTTATAGCCTAAACAGCCCAGCCTATTACGACAGCTACCCTGGGTATTTCCCCATGGTGTGGTCTGTAGGGGCCCCCTCTTACGGTTAGCTCACTTGAATAGAGGGAGATGTAAGAGCCACATGATTCGACGGCCCGGCAGCCGAAGGAATCTGCCTGGTGTCGCCCAACTGTTACGGCACTAGCCCCCGCAAACCCGCACACGGGCTGTTCAACCCCAGACCCATCCGCCCACCAAGTGCACATAGCTGTTCAGCCTCACCTTATTAATAGTTGTGAGATAGTGGGCCTCAATGGCTGGATTAGGGTGAAAATCATAGATAGAAGGTAGGTCTGTATTATGCGTAAGACTTCAACTTGCGGAGTCCTCTGCGAGAGCTCCCCGGCGGACTTCCCTATTGGAGTGGGGTCACGTGCCCTCGGCCCGAGGATAAGCCGATTTGTCGGCGTCATCCCGTTTCGGATCCATTTTCTTACAATAGTATGCCTTCTATTATACCAGGTGGCCAATAAGGTCTTGGTTGTTGGGTATTTCGGTTAGCATAGCCGTTAGCCCGAGCTACGGGTTGCACCTCTGCTCCGGACTTGTGGCCTGATCCTTCAATGATCCATTCTGATGCTGTGCCTTCAGTACGGTCTTGACATTTTCCCAAGTCTTTTACATATGGAACGCCGGCGACTTCCATTTGGAGTTGTCCTAGTTTTATCAACACCATGGGAGCTTATCGGCCCGTCTCGGCATAAGTAAAGTAAAAACTTTTACCAGGTTGTCAAACGACTTCCATCGGAACTCGGAAACATAACAGACTTAATAGGCCCCCCCTGCTTACTATCTCTATAGGGGTTGCAAAGCATTTCTAATTATTTCAATAAAGGAAGCTGTCAAACCTTATGTATATTCAGTCCATTGATATAGCTTAATATAATGTATTTAATAAGCAAGTTATCAAATGTGATGATGTGTATTGTTGTTATGTATGTCTAGCTTCGGCGAAGACGCGCCAAAGCGGAAAGGGCAGGATTCTGCGCTTTCCTAATTGGGACTAGTATAGTCACGTGATACCGTTTGTGGGCAACTGGCAGGCTGTCACATTTGACACAAGTGCATCGGATCAGTAAGTGCATTAATTTATCTTACTTAAGAATGTGTCGACAGCCTGCCAGTTGCTTACCTCAGGTACTCAGACCCGCTCACTAAGCGCACAGATCACGTGCTTCTGTGAGAGGGCCTGAGTGGTTTCCGACGCGTTTTGGTGTGAGTGCGACTATCTACCATACAAAATGGGTACAGTGAGTGCCGCTTTGCAAACGCGACGTGAACGCCATCAACTCCCACGCGGCATAGCGCCTTCAATTCGACACTTTTCATTATAATTAGTATTTCCGAAAATCCTACAAACACCAGGTACCTGCTCATCTTGTTTTTGTTCAATTGGATCCGGTTCTTGTGCAATATCACTACGAACGGCCTTCGCGTCGGAAAATCCGCCAGCTAATTCACTCGACAACGACCGGCAACTCCACCATCTCCTGTGCAACAAAGACTCCATTATTAAGAGAGGCTCTCCCAAGCTAGTACGACCTTCGGGCAGCCTTGGACTTGGTACTCTACAGTCCTCTGTTGTGAAACCGACACGAACATCAACGGCTCCCAGATTTCATGCAATAGCGATAGTCGGATAGTCCCAGACTCAAGGCATCCGCCTTTCCTCACTCAACCGAATTGAAACGGATATTCAGGAGAGGCTGCCGATTTGACGGATCGTCGAGCATGGCTGAGATTGCCGCCACTAATATGGATGACGCGCAATTGACTTCTAAGATTGAGGGTTTGGTGGGTTTCCGGCCGCGAGTTGGGCAGGTAGAGGCGATACGCAAACTCGTGGTTGATCAGAAAGATATGATATTGATTGCACCGACGGGTTGGGGGAAAAGCCTCGTCTTTCAAACAGTTCCAGCCCTGGCTGGTGGAATTTGCCTCATGATCATGCCGCTGACGCTTCTAGAGGAAGATCAGGTTAGTCATCCGCTCTTGATACATGACTACGAGTACGGCTTATCTGAGTCGCCTTAACTAGGCAAGATCAATATCTAGGGTCCCAGGCTGCAGTCCATGTGTACTCAATGCAGGGACGAACTCACTGGCATTGCTTGAAAGCATCAGGAAAGGTGTGTACACCCATGGTTAGTGAGAGCCTTAGATATCTACGAACTACGTTCTGATTCTGTAGTTCTTCTCGGTCCGGAGCTTGCATTGTCTGAAACCTTTAAAACAAAGGTGCTTAGAGACCCGTCGTTCCAACAAAAGCTGGCTCTTGTTGCTATAGATGAAGCTCACGTAGTTTGGGAGTGGGGAGCGTCATTCCGAATGCACTACAGTCAACTAGTTGTACTGAGAAGCTTCATTCGCGGAACGGTGCCATGGCTAGCATGTTCTGCAACACTTGATCCTCAAACACTAGCCAAAGTGAAGGAGTTGTGTGGTTTTGATTCGAAGGTCTTCATCCAGCGCAACTCTGTTGATCGCCCGGACATCTTCATTGATGTGAAGCGGATGGCACATCCGCTTACCACGTTCCGAGACCTTGAGTTCCTCATTCAGCCAGTGAGGAAGGCCATAAAGGATGCAGTTGCCCAGGACTGCGAAAACCAAGCGCGAGCAGCAATAGCAGTTGGCGACATGCACAGTGCAACGCAGCTTATATCCCTCGCCGCACGAGAGCCACGGAGCAGCCAGGTCCTTCAGGGAGTGGACAGCCGGACATGGTGCATGAAAATCCGCAAGACAGTGGTGTATTTCGACTCCATTGCGACTCTTGAGGCTGCCGCAGCGTTATTAACTGTAGCACTAATCAACACTGGTTGCTCAAAGACGGCTGCATCGAACGCGATCCAGCCGTATCACGCCGAGCTCGCAACCTTCGATAAAGAGAGCATCTCGAGGGAATTTGCGAAGCCTGACAGAGAAACTGCCCGGGAGAGCTCCAGGCATCGCATTATCATGGCTACTGATGCCATGGGAATGGGCATCAACAATCCAGATATCCAACTCGTGGTACAGTGGAGACAACCGGCCACACTATGCTCTCTGTGGCAGCGGGCAGGTCGGGCAGCCAGAGGTGCTGGTATCACAGGAGAGTTCATCTGGCTCGTGGAACCTTGGTGCTTCGAAGTGGCGATGCCCGAGAAGGGATCTCAAGGAGCTTTACAGTCAAGCATGGCGCGCAATCGATCTCTATCTCAGGAACTGAGTGACGTGATCAACAGCAAGCACTGCAACAGAAAGAGTATCCTCCAGTTCTTCGAAGATACTGCTTCATACTTGCACCCTTCCGGCCCACAGTCTTGCTGCGCTCTTTGTCGAGGAGATCCACCGTCCTTACAAGTCAGAGTTGCACGAGGCCTACCGAATACGATGGTATCACAGAAGCATATCGTTGCTGCTGCAAGAGCCGCTCTGTTGAAGTGGAGGAAAGAGGCTGCCCAACGGTGGTCCTCTGTATTGTCTCGGGGCGGAGAGGATTTAGTGCTCCCCGATACTGTATTACGCAAGCTATCACAAGCAGCGTCTTCCATCGATACTGTTGACACGCTAGGGCTGCTAGTTGGTACTATTTGGGCCGCTCGGGAGACTTATGCAACTGAAGTAGTAGACCTCCTACGAGCTGCATGTTCGGAAGCCAAGGCGGCAAAGGCCACCGAATTTAGACCAAGGAAGCGTCGTGCTTTGCAAGAGATTGAGAGCAACAGTCAAGGGACGAGTAAGAAGGCACAGAGGGCCACAAAGCCATATAAAGTATAAGCCGAGCAATGAGCATCACAGCGCGTCTGTGATGGATTCTAATAGTGTAAATTACAGCTATATAGTCCTCATGCATTTTTACATCCGAGCTGAGGAAAGAAGAAAGAAGAAAGAAAGAAAGAAAGAAAGAAAGAAAGAAAGAAAGAAAGAAAGAAAGAAAGAAAGAAAGAAAGAAAGAAAGAGAAGATGACAGAAAATCCTTCGACAAGATAGACGAAGTCGTTACCACTCACCGGAGCAACAGTGCTTAGACTAGCAAGAGGACAAGGCAGTGCCTTGTCCCGCAGGGCTTAGCCCGTTACCTCGTCTTCCGCATCGACGGTGAAGAACTCACCTATCTCGTCTCCAGCATCCTCTTCTTCTGCGTTGAGGTCATCTGCGGTGAGATCCAGTCGATCTAAGCACTCCTTCCTATTGAATTTGCATAGACCTCCTCCGGCTAGTTTCGAGATCGCAGCATCAAAGAGATCGATCGCTTCATGTGTGACTGGGCGGCGCTGAGTGCCAGTGATAGATCCACTCCCAACGAGTACTTCTGCCATCATTCTGAGATCTTTGGTTGCCTTCTTCTCGGGATGGTTCCCGTTATGACTCATGCCAAGGAGCGACTCCGTATTCTCTTCCACTGACTTGAAGAAGTCTGTGTTTAGAGCACAGTTCTCCATGAGATATTTGACGGTAATGGCTGAGCCGCGGCGGTTCCTCAATATAGTCTTCAGCTTGCCATTATGGAACTCAACCAATCTATCGGTCTCAAACCAACCGTCGTCAACGCCAGTGGTATTCACTAGACCGTTTGCCAAGATGGCTCTCTGTAGTTCAGGCGCTGCGGCCGTGGTTGAAATAAGACGCTTAAGATAGAGCATCTCAAACGCGTATTTGTGCTGTCCCGATGCATGGAAATAAACACAGCTGCGGGCAATACCTCGATGGAGGAGACCAAGATCGGCGTGCTTGATGGCATGCTTCATAACCAGGTAATTTTGGGTATGTTGTAAGAACAAGATGTGGTTTCTAAGCTCGGGATTCTTCGTGTATCGACAGTCGACGTCGTAAGACTGTACGATGCTCTCAATGAGTTGGCTGAGTTCGTTCGGGCCGTATGACTGCAAAATGCGGGCGATATCCAACTCTGTATCACCTAGACCCAGAATACCGAGTCTAGACCACATAAGAGCACAGATCCTGGCCTGAAAGCTGTGGATAACGAGCTGTTCAAGAGCGTAGAAGTCGGCCTTCTTCGACTGGATTCCTTTGCGAACCCAGAAGTTCATAGCGTCATAGAGTGTGGCCTTGCTGCCATCACCTGCTGCGCCGAAATGCGTCCGGCTTAGCATATACAGGTAGTTCATTCTCACGTGAAAGAGAGCTGGCACAGGCAATACCCATCTTAAGCTATCAACTGCTTGGGCGGCCCTAGATCGGCGACTCTTGATCATGCGGATGCGCTGGGTTGTCTTCTGGTCACCGTATACGAGAAGTAACCGCTCCTTGAATGCCTCATCCGGCAACTGGTATTGCTCCCGGAAGATATTGGATAATACATCCAGATTGCCTGCATTCGTGCTCTCGTCGTATGGGATAGGACCAAGCGATAGGTGAGCCGTCTTCCGTCGTGGTAGGATATCTATCACCGGCATAGGATGTTGCGGTGGCATTGACATGCAGTCCGAAAAAGCAGCCCTGATTGACTCGTACACGAAATGACGGGATATCTACCTCTTTACAAGATCAGCTAACCGTAAGGTGGATGGATGATATGGAAATGAATCTCACCTCTACTTCAATGGTATCTCTTTGATTCCCTGGGGATAAGAATATATCCTCCAGTTGCAGCCTTGCTGCTGGATTCAGCATGCTTTGCATCAGGCCTCCTTCCGGCATCTCAATGCCTTGGATAAGCAGTCCAGTCGTGACTGAATGGAACGAGCCCTGATTATCAACACGTTGTTCTTTGACGTGCTCCATCTGCTCGAAATTATCGTATGCAGTAACGACAGTTGGTTGTTGCCCTTTTGCAGCTACTGCTTTCGCAGCGTGCTCTGACTGCCTCTTGATCACCTGCAATGTCTTGTGATAAGAGCAGCAAAGCCCGAGTCGTTGTAGGGCTTCTAACTGCCGTCTTTTAACGCCTTTGGAGTGGAGATATACGCTCAGTTGTATCTGGAAACCCGACGATCGATTCCGCTGGTGCGATCTACATATTACTGCCAGGACGTTAATGAGATATCCGTTATCTTCATGGCCCTCATAGCCTCTCCTGAGGTGGTTATGTGGCCTCAAAACACTCCGCAGAGTCTGCATAAGCAGTGGGCACTTCTGCTCAGCGGCCTCGATGATCTGATTGCTGTCCAGTCGCTCAAAATCAACCACCTCTTGACCCTGAGCATAGAGAAATGGCGTTATCTTGCCAAGTTGCTCAATCTCCTGCCGCAGCTCCATAGCACCGATGTTTAGGTACTGGATCAAGTAACCTCGAGAGGATGCTACAACCCTATTCTCAGACCGGCCCACGTATGCATCCAGGACTGTAGCATCTTGGAACGTTGCTTTGGCAAATGCAGTCCTCCTCTGAGTATTCCGCTGGCCCTCAGAGGTTGCCAGAGCTCGAACAAAGTCGCCAATCGACCAGTTCAAGTCGTCACGTATGTATTTCCATATCAGATCAAGCTTCTCGGTGCTATCTCGCTTCTGTTTTCGTGCATCCGTATTGCGCTGCGATGGAGATGGCGGAGGAGATGACGGACTGCTGATAGATTGCGGGCTGCCTATCGAGCTGAGGGATGACAATGATGTGGCGGGTTCATGCATCGTGCGCTTCGATGTTGAAGAATCGTCCTGTGTCGTATTTTTGCCCACGGTCTAATGGAAATGCCTGTGGCATTCGCCTGGACAAGCTAGCGATGGTGCGGGGTGGCGGGGACGCGTCGATGGAATGAATTCAGTCGCACTCACACCAAAACGCGTCGGAAACCACTCAGGCCCTCTCACAGAAGCACGTGATCGGTACGTCTGTGCGCTTAGTGAGTGGGTCTGAGCCTGCTGAGGTAACGTCAGAGGAAACCGCCCTGATCAGGCTCTGTGTGCGATAAACGGATGCACAAAAAGCAAAAAAGATGTCAGACAATTGGCTCCACAGGGATCATTGATGGCACCAGTCAATTTATGGGAATTATCTGAAGAACAAAGGAAATTGAACAGCCATGTGTTCGGGCACAGCTATTTGAGCTCATGTCGTTAGGATTGGAATCCTTGATGCGACAAGCTGGATGTGAAACCGGATACACGACCCCAAAGTACGGGCCGCGTTTCATATCCAGTCGCATGAACCGATATCCGACACCATCCGAGCGGGATATCGGGTAAACTGTGGGCCAGTTTTTCTCGGGGGTTGGCACATTGATTGCCAAGCTATTTCAAGAAAACATTCACCAGCGAGATGGTGGGTTTGTGGCAGGCAGCAACCCCCCATCCTCGCGTGAGCAAATGAGTGGCCACCCGCCCAAGGAGAGGACCTTGAGCAACTTGTCACAGGGGCTCTCGAAACGTTTCCGGCGAATCACGTGGCTCGCGTGGCTCACGTGGCTCATCCGGCCCAACCAATGGAAGTTCGGTCGATCCCTGTGGATGGCCCGATCCCTGAGGATGGTTCGATCCCCGAGAATCGTTATTCGCATCGAATCGAACGCCAAGACATGCGATTCGAGATCCGTAAGACTTGGCGTCTCATGAGTCTATCTCTTTGACTGCGCGGGGGCTACCATTGGGTATTTGGCAGGGATCTAAGCCAATTACGGTTAGTCTTTCTCTTTGCTTTCCAAAAACTCGATAAGGAATTAACACAATACCACGAATATCCCTAGTATCTCAGATAGTACTCTAGCAGAGGGGACGAATACCCAATGGTAGCCCCCGCGCAGTCAAGGAGATTGACTTGACTCGCATGTTCCCCTCATGTACACTCGTGAGGATCGGGATAGTGTGGGGCAATGTAGGTAGTAGAGACCTACCACAATTACAGTTGAAGGGAGATGGTGCCATCCAAATGCAAGTGGTGTTTTGCGGGCATGTGAATGTCGCAGTTGTAAACATTGGGAACAAAAATTGCATTGGGAATTTGACATCTCCTGAGTGTCCTTTGCGGCGGCGGTCGTATCGCCGAGCGCTGTTTTTGAATTCTCGCATTGACAACCCTCGAAAACCGAGAATACACCAGAACCCACAGAAATGGCGATGGACATGTCAAATATCCCCTCGACTGAGTGTAAGCCTCCCTCTTCACTGAGCCCTCATGTCCACTTATCATAAGAGCATAACAGATAAGATCTTATCGCAGCGATAAACTGAGAACCTTGCTAGTATCATAACACTGGGACAAGGTACCTTTGGGAGGCTTACCACAATTGAGGGGATTAGTCTGGTTAACGTCTTCTCCAAGCCGCATGCCGGTTAGCAGCTGCTGCATTCTGTGACATCCCATTTTCGTGGTCCTGAAGAGCCAGCTGAAGACTTTTTTCTGGCTACTTACGCATGCTGTATCGATTGCAAAAGTCAGTTTGGTGATAGTTTTTTTTTTTTTTTTTTTTTTTGCGCGAGAAATCGCGGGTTGAATGTGAGCTGTCATGATGTTGCAGGTGGGAAAAGGGTACCCGACGTTAGTAAGAATGAGAGGGATGAATGCCAGCTCCTGGAATCACATGCACAGTGGAAACCAATCAGATAACTCCGGTGACAGGACCCCGATAAGCAGAACTGGCCCACCCGAGAATCACAACGTACCACGTACAACTGTAAGGTCAATCTTCGGACACCGCCCCCGACGGGCTTGGAGCTGGGAGATCTTTTAAGTGGGCCCACTGGCCCGTGTAACCTCTGGACGGCGAAAGAAGGCATGTTCCCCCACAAACAATCAACTCCTAATTTTTCCCTCTAGAGACCTATTTATGCTGTTTAATAGGCGTGAACTCATCTCCAGACCGAGACCTCTGCATTGACTGACTGGCGATATGGAAGGACAAAAAAAGGTTGTCGATGACGCGTTGCCGCCACTTGAGCTTGTGCTTGTGTATCGCTTCCACTTGGGCTGCCCTCAAAGCTACAGATAGCGGTTGATAAGGGCTGTTTCAAGCAGGTACGCCCATATTCTGGGACCAGGTTGGTGCCAAATTCACCGCCAAAAGGAGCCCTGTTGAGCCGCATGGTATAAAGGGATGGTAATCGTAGATCGTGGCGTCCAATATCGGATACCCGGTGGGTAGACTTGAAAGTGGGCCCACCCAGTGGGCCCACCGGGCGAGTCGCCCTAGGGCGGTTTCCTGGGTGTAAACCGTGTACACAGGTATGCAGAGCGACTTGCTTTGCCCATGCCCGTGAAGGGGCACGTTGAAGGCAGTGGAGCCGATAATTACTGGAAAATGTGAGCTACTCGGTGCAAGGGCTAAGATTTCCCTTGGCAGAATGGTCTATCCCAGAACAACATCAAATAAGATCCTTTGCTCGCAGCCTCTGTTACACCTTTGATGAGCTGTGCGAGGCAGCACCTGATCTGGCGAACCAGTATGTTTCTCAAACAAACACTGGTTGTAGGAATACGTGACATCCGATAAACAAAATAGGTAGACTGACTATCGCCGTTGTTTCCTCTTGTCCTATCTCGCCGTCTTATCCTAGAGGTGTTTGCACATTGAGCCCATGGACTACGAAGTATGCCGAATCATCTTGAATAAGCCTCCACTACGGAGGAAGCTTTCAAAAGTTTTCGGCCAAGCTCATGAACGCCACATCCTTGAACCCCTGTGACTACTTTCCGATACTTCACACTGGGATTGACTACAGTAGGTCCTCTCCCTAATTCCCCTATAACTTCAGGGGTCATAGGGGAATCTTATTTTTTAATTACCGACTAGAGCCTGCTATATTCTGATCTCGTTTAGTGGGTTTAAGTGAACTCGACGTACCTCTTGTATTTATCACTGGTGTGGCGTCGTTATTGCTTTTTCTTGACCGAAGGCTTTTGAAATGGACCTCCGTACGGAGTACTCTTTTTCAATTCCGCAGTTGGAGGCCACAGACATCAACCTTGGCTGCCTATTGGGCGGGTTTCCAGACTCTCGCACGGCCTTCAACACTAAAAGGTTGGGTCCTGTGCTAGTCTCACTGATTCCCTAGTCCCCTTAACTATCTCTTTTCTGGACTAGCGAGAATGAAATGTGCGCCCAGGTACCATCCTAGCGCCATCCGTCCCGCGCCGTCCCTCCTAGCAAGTCGCGAGTTGGGCTGTGTGGCCTCTAAACCGAATGCTAGATCAAGGATCTTGGCTTTGAAGCCGGGCCACATTTTCCGGGGAATTTCTTCCGAACCTAGGGTTTCAATGATACCGAGATAGTTTCTTATCCATGCGTTTTCACATCCTTAAATTTGACTTTTCCCTTCCCGCCACTCGTCGAGATCTGATCGGTCTGGGAAATTGAACGAGCTTCCTTGTCGGTCGTTCCACGTCCTATTTTCGAGTTCTGTTAACATATTGCAGGTCATTTCGTTCGCAGCGACTTGTATGAGCGTCAGCACAGTAGCTTCTTTTTGCCCCTAATCATCCCGAGCTTCCAGTGCGCGGTTGTTCACCTGCTCGAAATCACCATCACTAGCACAGAAATAGCCCAACGGGCATTCAAGACGGTTCTAGATGGTTAGGGTCTCCCTCTAGCTCTTCCCCCGCTGCTTTGGCCATCAGCTGAACTTCTTGTATAGAGATATACCCTGTGATCTCTCTTTATCTCACGGACGACAGAGGCTTAGGTGAGCCGAGAGACATGGGAGACGACTTAACCTTTGGGACATCCTACATCCCCGAATCTCTTCTATGGGAGCAATGGTGGTCGTCAAACCAGCTAGTCCCGTTTGGTACATCAGAAGGCAAGAGTAGCACGTCAGACGGCGTTTATACGCAGACTGGTCCTCTACTCGATGGGTTCTTCTATCACTATAACACCAACTCGACAGTCCGTTGGCATAATATCAGCCACGAGACCGATGATATGAATTCGTGGAACGGCCTCGATCCTGTCATAGCGGATACGCCCCTGTTTTCGGTGTCTGAGCATAGGATTCCTAAGGAATCACCTCCTGTCCAGGGCCATTGGCACTCACCCTCGACGCCAAAGAAACCAAATCGAAAGCAAAATTGCTCCTCTGACGATCTTATGTCTCGCAAATCCACTGGAAGAACTCCGCTGGGTGGCAGAGACGTCAATTCACAAGCAACGAACAAGACAAACCATTCAACTTTTTCGCCGCACGAGAAATGCCAGCGGCAACGGCGTTCATCCAGTGCAACATGGCAACAATCGCATTAAAAGAATCCAGGAACGAAACCGAATCGCATCCAACAAGCTCCGTGTCAAGCAGAGGGAAGAACAGCTGAAACTTGAGTCAAGCCAGCAGGACCTGGAGCGTATCCACCGCGATCTTTTCACCTGCGTGGCCGACCTGACATTCGAGGTGTATAAGCTTAAGATGCAACTTCTACAGCACTCGGGATGCAATTGTACCCTCATTCAGAACTACCTCGTCCATGAGTCTAGTCGATATGTACAAGCATGCGAAGAGAAGTCGCAGCGAGAGGCCTCATATTGACGGTAGTAGCACCCGGTGCGACCCGAGCCAGAATGAAGATGGGATTGAAGCGGGACAAGAATGGCAAGGATGATAGGATGCCATTGTAGGGACCTCCAGAGTGGACGCGTTATCTGAAAGCTTGTGTAGTGCTATTGTTTGGGGACTTGGGGACGGGGACTTGACCGGCTTGTCAGCCACAGAATGTTCCTATTTCCTTTTAGACTTATTTATCTCGAGGTCTGCACCACAGAGAAGTCATCTCGATCTCATTTTCCAGGGCCCCTGCCTTTGTCACCGCGCCGTCCTGGGCCCGGTTCCCGTGGGTAGCTAGCGTTCGTTCTTGGCGCGGTTGACTAACGAAAGGCGGCTGATATGATGTCTCGACATGTGATAGCGTTGCATTAGGCCAGTGTGACGAGAATGGCTTTGAGTGTTACACAAGTGTGGCTCGGACCCCATGTGCAGGGCATCTCGGAGGAGGACTTGCGTAGTACAAGCTGCAAGCAGGGGCGGGAAATTTCTCGGGGGGTGCAAGCTAAGCGGGCCGCATCAAAGAAACAAAGGATAATCACAATGGGTTTGGCTCAGTGGCAAAGGCGTCTCTTCTTTTTATTACGTCCTCGACGTCCACCGTCTAGCATGCCTGGCCCCCGACTTGCCACTTCGGCTTCATTGGCCTTCGGCCCCCTCAACGGTTGGCTATCCGGATGAGAATTGGACCATGGCGTCAATGAAGTAGGGGATGCACCCAAGTTTGATCACCGCGCTAGCATAGGACTAGTCGGATCTCGCGGGGGGTTGCAGAGCCTGAACTGTTGCGCATTGATCGCTGACTACATGATCTCAAGGACTTTGAATGCTACCCTAACCCGTGCGGCCGCATTGCTGCTACCATTCAGTGTGTCCATCAATCAAGTTACTTGGCTTGGTTGGTTGAGATGGGAGCACACCCATCAGTCGCCGGCTACCCGTGGCCCTATTGGGTCCCTGTTCCTGAGGCTCTTTGAGTTCATACCTGGCCTGCGACACATTACCACCAAAATCATCGTATAAATCATATGAAAGTCATCTATGAGCTCTCAATCAATCCCTAGAAAACCTCGATTTAAGGTATAAATCCTAATGCGGCTCTCGCTTGTTTGCGGCGCTCGCTTATCAAGTACGTTAGTTGAAGAGAGCATTTTTAGTCAATTCTCATTTCGATTTGAAATTAGCAGCTATTTTCGCTAAGAAATCATTGAGCGTTGTCGACCGCGCATTCTGAATGTGATAAAGTAATGAGGGCGGGTAAAGTTAGGGGCTGCGTCGAGTTCCCGTGGATTACATTAGAAGGAGCAGATGAAGGAGGCCAAAGCGCGAGAAAACGAAGGTTCACGCTACGTTTCAGAGAGATGGTAGCTCACGCCTGGGACGCTGGGAGACGCCAAAGCTATGAGAGCATGACATCATCGGTCAATCAGCCCGTTCTACTATTAACTCATTTAAGAAATTATTTAGGCACTCACCATCGCCTCTTTCCCGCTTGTGCTTCCTTGCAATATATCTCGCGTCACTTAACTCTCTCATACTACTACTATCCCGACTGCTCGATACTACTCGACACTCAACACTACCAACCGTCACGGACTTAGCCAATTGTACTTGGCTCTCTTGACAACTATTCGAATCTAGTCAAGCGGCACGCACCATAATCAATATGCCTACTCAGCGACCTTCGAAACTCCCTCCCTGTCCCGCCCCGCCTCCTAGTCTCTCTCTGCCTCCCCTGCCCAAACGAGGCTAAGCAAACGGACAACTCCAGCGACGGCCGAACAACAAACTTCTCTAGTCAGCCTGACCTTTGGGAATCATCGGCTTCAGCCTCCGCCTCTTACAACATGACTCTTGGCTTTGACTGGTTCCAGCGGGTGCAGCAACCTCTGGTCTTCGGTTACGGAGGCAATGTATAAGGTTCGCTCGGGCCTTGCCAGGCCTTCGCGATGGCGCGCGTGAGCATATGCACGTGCCAGTCCCGAAACTCCAGCACAATCCCCCACCCGTTTCCGCATGCACCTCACTAATCGCAACCATATTGGGTTCTCGTGAGCTGGCCTTGGCCCGGTCAATCATCTGCCAATACGACCGCCCCTTCATCTCATCGATTCAGCTGTCGAATCAATCTACCCGCCTCTATAAGATCTTCACAAAACCGCTCTGGGCCGCTCACCCAACCCAGAGCTAACGGCCCGGCCCTTGGCAGGTCTTTTACAGCCACACACATCTTTCGCCTTTTCTAGCTAGACCGACGGGACTCTTTCGACTTCACTTCTTTGGTGCTTCTTTCATCACTAGCGCATCACGGTTTCATTTACCCCTAGTCACTATCTAATCATCTCTCACTTTTCCCACTTCTCTACTTGTTGTTGAATTGCGCAGTGATGCTGGGTGTGTTTTATAAAATCAAGGTTGTTATTATTATTGTCATGGTGAGAGCTCCCTAGGGGTTTATATCCCATGCGATTCCATCTAGGACTTTCAACTTTCAATCTAGGACTTTGTGATGTGACCCTGAAGTGAGGGGGAAGCTCCCAATTATTCCAACACTTTGACGTCGGCTACCTTAACGACGAGAACGACATTGATCTCAAGAAGCAAGTCTGGGCTTATAAGAAATCCTGAGAGATTATGCGCCGCACCGAGATGTACCGTGGTGAAATCGCCCCCGGCCACCCGGCCTTCCCCGAAGGCTCCCCAGCGGCGTGTGTGGACCTTAAGCAATCGCTCTCTAACGTTGAGGACATTGAGTATTCTGCCGAGGACGACAAGGCTATTGAGAAATGGGTGCGTGAGAACGTTGGAACTACATGGCACTCCATCGCCACCTGCCGGATGGCTCCCCGCGATGAGTTCGGCGTTGTTGATGAAAGTCTGAACGTCTGGGGAACAAAGGGTCTTAAGCTTGCTGACTTAAGTATTGCACCGGCCAACGTCGGCGCCAACACAAATAACACGGCTATTGTGATTGGTGAGAAGGCGGCGGATATCATCATCAAGGATCTGGGACTTGGACAGTAGATACAGTAGATCACTATGAGTAGCAAGCGTTGTCTACATAGCAATTGAAATTTGGAACAGCACCAGGCTGGCTTGAAGCCTTCGTGAAGTAAATATTTCTACCAAACCATGAGTTGATGTCAATGTGATATCAAGCGATTCTCAATATTAGTCGGTAATTAGTTATACATGTGCCCGACTATATTCTACAATCCGTGATGTGCCTTGTGTACGAACGTCATAGAAGACGCCAAGCCTGAAATAGACCACTGACAAGTTACTCGCTTGCATCGCGACTAACCCCTCACCCACGCTTTATTCATACACCCATACCCACACCAGATCTGCTATCGCTATCTCGCTATCTCGCTATCAGCTTCCTGTGGCCAAGAGTGAGTGACTGAGTGTTACGGGCGTGCCCGTGAGAATGGTTGTTTGTCGCATATCAAGCCCTGGCCCCACTAGTGCAGCTGCCTGCAGGGCAGCTGCTACTGCCTAAACAGGCAACACTTTCATTTGTGTATAAAGAGCTGCACGACTCAACGCGTCTTGCCATTGAGTTCTTGCTCCTTAGATAATTCTCATCAATTGACTGGTGCCATCAATGATCCCTGTGGAGCCAGTTGTCTGACATTGTGCCCACTGCAAAAACCGGAACCGGTCAAACCTTTACCCGTCATCTCGCAGCGAGCCCTAAGAAAACCCGCGGAGAGCCCACAGCTAGACAACTTTCCTCTTCCCTTTCTCTTTAGTCTTAGATATTTAATCAACAAGTTCACCCAAGTTGCAAGAGCCCGGGTCCGAGCCTAGCACAAATGTGATGATATGTATTGTTGTTTTTGTGTACATAGCTTTGGCGAAGACGCGCCGAAGTCGACAGGGCAGGATTCTTCTCTTTCCTAATTGGGTCTAGTATAGTATAGTCACGTGATACCATTTGTGGGCAACTGGCTTACCTCAGCAGGCTCAGACCCACTCACTAAGCGCACAGACGTACCGATCACGTGCTTCTGTGAGAGGGCCTGAGTGGTTTCCGACGCGTTTTGGTGTGAGTGCGACTGAATTCATTCCATCGACGCGTCCCCGCCACCCCGCACCATCGCTAGCTTGTCCAGGCGAATGCCACAGGCATTTCCATTAGACCGTGGGCAAAAATACGACACAGGACGATTCTTCAACATCGAAGCGCACGATGCATGAACCCGCCACATCATTGTCATCCCTCAGCTCGATAGGCAGCCCGCAATCTATCAGCAGTCCGTCATCTCCTCCGCCATCTCCATCGCAGCGCAATACGGATGCACGAAAACAGAAGCGAGATAGCACCGAGAAGCTTGATCTGATATGGAAATACATACGTGACGACTTGAACTGGTCGATTGGCGACTTTGTTCGAGCTCTGGCAACCTCTGAGGGCCAGCGGAATACTCAGAGGAGGACTGCATTTGCCAAAGCAACGTTCCAAGATGCTACAGTCCTGGATGCATACGTGGGCCGGTCTGAGAATAGGGTTGTAGCATCCTCTCGAGGTTACTTGATCCAGTACCTAAACATCGGTGCTATGGAGCTGCGGCAGGAGATTGAGCAACTTGGCAAGATAACGCCATTTCTCTATGCTCAGGGTCAAGAGGTGGTTGATTTTGAGCGACTGGACAGCAATCAGATCATCGAGGCCGCTGAGCAGAAGTGCCCACTGCTTATGCAGACTCTGCGGAGTGTTTTGAGGCCACATAACCACCTCAGGAGAGGCTATGAGGGCCATGAAGATAACGGATATCTCATTAACGTCCTGGCAGTAATATGTAGATCGCACCAGCGGAATCGATCGTCGGGTTTCCAGATACAACTGAGCGTATATCTCCACTCCAAAGGCGTTAAAAGACGGCAGTTAGAAGCCCTACAACGACTCGGGCTTTGCTGCTCTTATCACAAGACATTGCAGGTGATCAAGAGGCAGTCAGAGCACGCTGCGAAAGCAGTAGCTGCAAAAGGGCAACAACCAACTGTCGTTACTGCATACGATAATTTCGAGCAGATGGAGCACGTCAAAGAACAACGTGTTGATAATCAGGGCTCGTTCCATTCAGTCACGACTGGACTGCTTATCCAAGGCATTGAGATGCCGGAAGGAGGCCTGATGCAAAGCATGCTGAATCCAGCAGCAAGGCTGCAACTGGAGGATATATTCTTATCCCCAGGGAATCAAAGAGATACCATTGAAGTAGAGGTGAGATTCATTTCCATATCATCCATCCACCTTACGGTTAGCTGATCTTGTAAAGAGGTAGATATCCCGTCATTTCGTGTACGAGTCAATCAGGGCTGCTTTTTCGGACTGCATGTCAATGCCACCGCAACATCCTATGCCGGTGATAGATATCCTACCACGACGGAAGACGGCTCACCTATCGCTTGGTCCTATCCCATACGACGAGAGCACGAATGCAGGCAATCTGGATGTATTATCCAATATCTTCCGGGAGCAATACCAGTTGCCGGATGAGGCATTCAAGGAGCGGTTACTTCTCGTATACGGTGACCAGAAGACAACCCAGCGCATCCGCATGATCAAGAGTCGCCGATCTAGGGCCGCCCAAGCAGTTGATAGCTTAAGATGGGTATTGCCTGTGCCAGCTCTCTTTCACGTGAGAATGAACTACCTGTATATGCTAAGCCGGACGCATTTCGGCGCAGCAGGTGATGGCAGCAAGGCCACACTCTATGACGCTATGAACTTCTGGGTTCGCAAAGGAATCCAGTCGAAGAAGGCCGACTTCTACGCTCTTGAACAGCTCGTTATCCACAGCTTTCAGGCCAGGATCTGTGCTCTTATGTGGTCTAGACTCGGTATTCTGGGTCTAGGTGATACAGAGTTGGATATCGCCCGCATTTTGCAGTCATACGGCCCGAACGAACTCAGCCAACTCATTGAGAGCATCGTACAGTCTTACGACGTCGACTGTCGATACACGAAGAATCCCGAGCTTAGAAACCACATCTTGTTCTTACAACATACCCAAAATTACCTGGTTATGAAGCATGCCATCAAGCACGCCGATCTTGGTCTCCTCCATCGAGGTATTGCCCGCAGCTGTGTTTATTTCCATGCATCGGGACAGCACAAATACGCGTTTGAGATGCTCTATCTTAAGCGTCTTATTTCAACCACGGCCGCAGCGCCTGAACTACAGAGAGCCATCTTGGCAAACGGTCTAGTGAATACCACTGGCGTTGACGACGGTTGGTTTGAGACCGATAGATTGGTTGAGTTCCATAATGGCAAGCTGAAGACTATATTGAGGAACCGCCGCGGCTCAGCCATTACCGTCAAATATCTCATGGAGAACTGTGCTCTAAACACAGACTTCTTCAAGTCAGTGGAAGAGAATACGGAGTCGCTCCTTGGCATGAGTCATAACGGGAACCATCCCGAGAAGAAGGCAACCAAAGATCTCAGAATGATGGCAGAAGTACTCGTTGGGAGTGGATCTATCACTGGCACTCAGCGCCGCCCAGTCACACATGAAGCGATCGATCTCTTTGATGCTGCGATCTCGAAACTAGCCGGAGGAGGTCTATGCAAATTCAATAGGAAGGAGTGCTTAGATCGACTGGATCTCACCGCAGATGACCTCAACGCAGAAGAAGAGGATGCTGGAGACGAGATAGGTGAGTTCTTCACCGTCGATGCGGAAGACGAGGTAACGGGCTAAGCCCTGCGGGACAAGGCACTGCCTTGTCCTCTTGCTAGTCTAAGCACTGTTGCTCCGGTGAGTGGTAACGACTTCGTCTATCTTGTCGAAGGATTTTCTGTCATCTTCTCTTTCTTTCTTTCTTTCTTTCTTTCTTTCTTTCTTTCTTTCTTTCTTTCTTTCTTTCTTTCTTTCTTTCTTTCTTCTTTCTTCTTTCCTCAGCTCGGATGTAAAAATGCATGAGGACTATATAGCTGTAATTTACACTATTAGAATCCATCACAGACGCGCTGTGATGCTCATTGCTCGGCTTATACTTTATATGGCTTTGTGGCCCTCTGTGCCTTCTTACTCGTCCCTTGACTGTTGCTCTCAATCTCTTGCAAAGCACGACGCTTCCTTGGTCTAAATTCGGTGGCCTTTGCCGCCTTGGCTTCCGAACATGCAGCTCGTAGGAGGTCTACTACTTCAGTTGCATAAGTCTCCCGAGCGGCCCAAATAGTACCAACTAGCAGCCCTAGCGTGTCAACAGTATCGATGGAAGACGCTGCTTGTGATAGCTTGCGTAATACAGTATCGGGGAGCACTAAATCCTCTCCGCCCCGAGACAATACAGAGGACCACCGTTGGGCAGCCTCTTTCCTCCACTTCAACAGAGCGGCTCTTGCAGCAGCAACGATATGCTTCTGTGATACCATCGTATTCGGTAGGCCTCGTGCAACTCTGACTTGTAAGGACGGTGGATCTCCTCGACAAAGAGCGCAGCAAGACTGTGGGCCGGAAGGGTGCAAGTATGAAGCAGTATCTTCGAAGAACTGGAGGATACTCTTTCTGTTGCAGTGCTTGCTGTTGATCACGTCACTCAGTTCCTGAGATAGAGATCGATTGCGCGCCATGCTTGACTGTAAAGCTCCTTGAGATCCCTTCTCGGGCATCGCCACTTCGAAGCACCAAGGTTCCACGAGCCAGATGAACTCTCCTGTGATACCAGCACCTCTGGCTGCCCGACCTGCCCGCTGCCACAGAGAGCATAGTGTGGCCGGTTGTCTCCACTGTACCACGAGTTGGATATCTGGATTGTTGATGCCCATTCCCATGGCATCAGTAGCCATGATAATGCGATGCCTGGAGCTCTCCCGGGCAGTTTCTCTGTCAGGCTTCGCAAATTCCCTCGAGATGCTCTCTTTATCGAAGGTTGCGAGCTCGGCGTGATACGGCTGGATCGCGTTCGATGCAGCCGTCTTTGAGCAACCAGTGTTGATTAGTGCTACAGTTAATAACGCTGCGGCAGCCTCAAGAGTCGCAATGGAGTCGAAATACACCACTGTCTTGCGGATTTTCATGCACCATGTCCGGCTGTCCACTCCCTGAAGGACCTGGCTGCTCCGTGGCTCTCGTGCGGCGAGGGATATAAGCTGCGTTGCACTGTGCATGTCGCCAACTGCTATTGCTGCTCGCGCTTGGTTTTCGCAGTCCTGGGCAACTGCATCCTTTATGGCCTTCCTCACTGGCTGAATGAGGAACTCAAGGTCTCGGAACGTGGTAAGCGGATGTGCCATCCGCTTCACATCAATGAAGATGTCCGGGCGATCAACAGAGTTGCGCTGGATGAAGACCTTCGAATCAAAACCACACAACTCCTTCACTTTGGCTAGTGTTTGAGGATCAAGTGTTGCAGAACATGCTAGCCATGGCACCGTTCCGCGAATGAAGCTTCTCAGTACAACTAGTTGACTGTAGTGCATTCGGAATGACGCTCCCCACTCCCAAACTACGTGAGCTTCATCTATAGCAACAAGAGCCAGCTTTTGTTGGAACGACGGGTCTCTAAGCACCTTTGTTTTAAAGGTTTCAGACAATGCAAGCTCCGGACCGAGAAGAACTACAGAATCAGAACGTAGTTCGTAGATATCTAAGGCTCTCACTAACCATGGGTGTACACACCTTTCCTGATGCTTTCAAGCAATGCCAGTGAGTTCGTCCCTGCATTGAGTACACATGGACTGCAGCCTGGGACCCTAGATATTGATCTTGCCTAGTTAAGGCGACTCAGATAAGCCGTACTCGTAGTCATGTATCAAGAGCGGATGACTAACCTGATCTTCCTCTAGAAGCGTCAGCGGCATGATCATGAGGCAAATTCCACCAGCCAGGGCTGGAACTGTTTGAAAGACGAGGCTTTTCCCCCAACCCGTCGGTGCAATCAATATCATATCTTTCTGATCAACCACGAGTTTGCGTATCGCCTCTACCTGCCCAACTCGCGGCCGGAAACCCACCAAACCCTCAATCTTAGAAGTCAATTGCGCGTCATCCATATTAGTGGCGGCAATCTCAGCCATGCTCGACGATCCGTCAAATCGGCAGCCTCTCCTGAATATCCGTTTCAATTCGGTTGAGTGAGGAAAGGCGGATGCCTTGAGTCTGGGACTATCCGACTATCGCTATTGCATGAAATCTGGGAGCCGTTGATGTTCGTGTCGGTTTCACAACAGAGGACTGTAGAGTACCAAGTCCAAGGCTGCCCGAAGGTCGTACTAGCTTGGGAGAGCCTCTCTTAATAATGGAGTCTTTGTTGCACAGGAGATGGTGGAGTTGCCGGTCGTTGTCGAGTGAATTAGCTGGCGGATTTTCCGACGCGAAGGCCGTTCGTAGTGATATTGCACAAGAACCGGATCCAATTGAACAAAAACAAGATGAGCAGGTACCTGGTGTTTGTAGGATTTTCGGAAATACTAATTATAATGAAAAGTGTCGAATTGAAGGCGCTATGCCGCGTGGGAGTTGATGGCGTTCACGTCGCGTTTGCAAAGCGGCACTCACTGTACCCATTTTGTATGGTAGATAGTCGCACTCACACCAAAACGCGTCGGAAACCACTCAGGCCCTCTCACAGAAGCACGTGATCTGTGCGCTTAGTGAGCGGGTCTGAGTACCTGAGGTAACCTCTGACGCGCTGCGGCCCATCACGTGATGTGATGACTCAGCCTTCAGACAGGCTCTGCCCTTGTTACCTCATTGTCAGGCAGCCTTTGTCCCGCATACTGCATCAGCAGCGAAGACAGCGTCATCTTGTCTCTCTCCCTGAGCATTTCTAGCAGAGAATCATCAGCTGCGCATACTTGCGACAGCATTTATCTCGTCGAGATTGTGAGATTGGTTGCGCATTAACCGGCGATGCGGGGGCGATCGCCGAGGGCCCTTTGTCGCGACCATGCTTCCTGATGAGACAATCAACAGGGCGGCTGACAAGCTTGCCGCGTATCGGAGCAACGATGCCCTCTCCGAGATCCTGGACCAGTATCAGGTACTCATTGATAACTACCGCCGCCTGAAGAGCGACTACGAAGAGGAGCGCGAGGGAAGAGAGCGATACAAGCAGCTCGCTCGCGGCCAGGAGCGCAACCCTTTTGCCCTCGTCGTCATTGACGGAGACGGCTATGTCTTTGACGAACACTTTGTCGGCGTGGGAGAAGAGGGCGGCAGCAGAGCCGTCAAGCAACTCATCGACAGCGTCAAGAGCAGCCTCCGCCGCAAGGGACTCGAAAGCTGCGAGGTCATGGTGCGTGTCTACGCTAACCTCGTGGGCTTGTCCAAGTCTCTCTGTAAGAACGGGCTTTGCGGCGCCGAAAAGCGTTCCCTCTCGTCCTTTGTCGCAGGCTTCAACAGATCTTATGGCCTCGCCGACTTTATCGACGCCGGTGAACTAAAAGAAAATGCCGACTTCAAGCTCAAAGCTATCCTCCGCCTCTACGCCGACAATGCCCAGTGCAAGCACATCTACTTTGCCGCCTGCCACGACGTGGGCTATGTCTCCGACCTTACCCCTATAGGGGTAACCAAGACAGGTTTACCCTGATCCGTACTCCGAGCTTGCTCTTCCACAAGGAGTTTGAGAAGCTCGGCATGAACATTGAGGAACTACACGGCGTCTTCCGCCAGACTCCCCTCACGTACGCTGCTTCATCTCAGATCAAGCCCAACAACTCATCCACCAAACTCAACCTGGCATCTACGAACCTGTCTAACGGGGGAACCGCCAACAACGATGGCAACGCCGTCTGTCAATTTTACAGCCTCGGCAAATGCCGATATGGAAACAGCTGCCGACTGCCCCATATCGACACCAAAACTTCGTCTCATACGAGCCAGAACAGCACCCCGTCGCCTCCTTCTATCGGTAATGGCTCAAAGCCGGATAGAAACCTCAACAGCGACTGGCGCCGCGGCTCCAGCAACTCCCTCTCCAAGGCCAATATCGAATCACTGCCCAAGAGGGAAGACATCCCAGAAGGCTTTGTCGCCATCAACCACGTCGACGACCGCCTCGATGCCTTACTGCCTACCCCTTCCGCCGACTCCATCAAGCGACTCAAGGCGTTATCCGCCGAGAAGAGGTTCTGCAACAATAAGCAGCTGTTTGACGCCTGCGACAATGACGACTGCGAGTACGAGCACAACCCAATCGCCGAGGAGCTCAAGCCGGCCCTCGAGTACCTCGCGCGCTCGGTCCCGTGCTCTAGGCGCGGCGGGTGCAGGAAGGCTAACTGCGTATACGGGCACGTCTGCCAAAAGGCCGATTGTCGTCACCGAGGTGGCAAAGGCTACTGCCGGTTCCCCAGCAGAGTATGTTTGGGAGAATATTCTGTCAGCAACTACGTCCCCGCGAACGACTCCCCTATTCTGTTGCCCTCTATGGACTGGGAGGACGCGCGAAACGCCGAAAACGGTGGCACGAACCTGTTGTATTAGGTTTCAATACCTCGGTAGGAGAGGTATAAAGAAAAGTTGGTCATCTGACCACGAAGGCCGGTTTAACTTGTCTTGTTTTTCTATTCTCGCTAACTCACTTCTCGATTGTTGACAATACTGAGGGAAGTGGGAGCCCAAAAACAGATAGTTTGTAGAATCAACTGGTATGGTTGCTTTACTTGGTGTTTCGTCACTCGCGCCTCCCAACGCACAAACAACTGGCTCTCATCTGACCATATTCACCTCTGAAACCTCTGCTGAGCCCAGCTGGCCTCAATGACTGCGCAGCCCGCTTCGATTGAGGGGTATCAATGCTTGGCCATGACCTCAAAACACCGCCACGTCACCCAATACTGTGACCGCCCTGCACCTGTCGCTCCGCAAATGCAAGGCGAGGAGAAGGATGCTCTGCAACCGATCGCCTCCATTCCTCAGCCTACCGATGGAGGTGATTATTATGGTCTTTGAGCACCTGCCGAACTTGAAAATCCTCTCGTTCGTTGTCGACTCAATCCAGGCTTCTATCGATGATTACAGACGCACCAGCAACGTGATCGAGAAAAATACCTCTTCCCTTCAGCATCTTTCCTCTCGAGGACTTTCAGTCCTTTGGACGCAAAACAGTGTACCTGCCACGGGATGAAACTCGCCTCAAAGTTACTCCGATACAGGATGCTGCTGCTCATGGGACAGACGACGTCGTCGCCATTCTGCTGAAGTCTTCTAATCTCAACGATCGACACCAAGACGCCTCCGCTCTTTCACTCGCTCTCTATAGCGGGAACGTTCATGCAGCTGAATTGCTTCTCAACAGAAGAGCTCGACCAGGCTGCGGACGTCTCATAAACAGTCTTCATGCTGCAGCGAGACATGGACTTAATGGCGAGATCGAACTTTTCGTGAAATTCCACGGAATGGATGTCGATATCGAAGATAAGGATGCGGGGACGCCGGTCGTGCACGCTCTACGGCTCCCGGAAGATCAGGCAAGCGAGACCATCCGTCTCCTTTTTAAGCTCGGAGCGAGAATGGATCTTGAAATCAGAGAACGGTCTTGGACCTATTCTGCCCTTGCTAGGCTTATGGGAATGCACACGCTCGCTGACGAGCTAGCGGCAGGCGAGGCGGCGGATGATCGTTCTAGTAGCTGCATGTTGAGACCGTATGACTAAGATGGTCCGATCTGCTGGTGGCTGGGATGTGGATACTATGTGAGGAGCTGTGCTCCTCTGAGACATATGTAACTTAGACCTTTTAACATCACTGACAATTATTCGCTTCATCACTGCACAATGGATGTTGAACGCTAACGGGAATGGATGGCCTCTCGTCTTCGAGACTACATATCTCTTAGGATAGCCTGAAGGAAGACGAGATTGTGGAGCAATTGGGCGCTTGACAGCAACGAGATAGGATGAATCATGAATATTTCTTTTGCTACCGTGTACTGAGATATCTGGCTGGATTTTGGTTACATAAACAAGGGGAGCAGTTAGGGCGACTGATAGGTGGGCGCCTGGGCGCGCCCCCTGACTAAGCCCCCAAAATGGCGCTCAGATCCTCCCATCCATCCAACATTCTGTTGAAATGAGAAGATGCAGGTTGCTTAATTCATATCTCAAAGTGAAGTAGGGGAACCACTATTTATGTACAGGCACGATTTCTTGTAGAATGTTCCTCCTTCTTCCACACCTCGCCACCGACTTGGTCGCCTCACACTTGTGGTCTCCAACATGCGTGGCATCTGCTGCATGTAGGCTGCGCCCTGGGTTGTGTAGCTGCCTCGACTGCCTCGAATGCACTAGCCTCCCGCCGAATGCTCGACTGTGGCTTAGCTGAGTTATCAGCTACTCGATCAATGTACTGACGAGGCTCAAGCAGCAGCTGAGGACTCCCAGGGCGACTAAGATGCCAGTGTCTATGGAAGTGCTCCAGACAAAGGGGCTGATCCTGCTCTTGTAGCGCCTTGAGCATATGGGCACAAGGGAGACCGTGAGATCGAGAGAATGCGCCGGTACAAGCTGGCAGGTCTTCTTTCAAGAGCAGTTTCCGCTGCTCTTCGACCTTGCGTAAAGCCTCATGAGATACCCAGCCATGTACGGCATTATAGAGAACCCCAGAGAGCTCAATTGGCACACGCGATTGCTGCTTGGCTTGGTTATATCGTAGCTCAGCTAGTTGATTGAGCAATGCATGCTTCACGGCCCTCCAAGCCTCGAAAAGGTCTAATGTAGACCTCTTCAGGTGGCTCTTCAGGAGCGCGTGGATACCTTCGACCCGCGAGGTAACTACGTTACCAAAATGGGGGTATCGGTCCACCCAAGCCTTGACGAGCTTTTCCTTGTAGAGATCAAGCCAGTTGGTCTTGATATAACCAACTTCTTCGAGATATTGGGGCAGGTAGCGCTCTTCAAACCCCTTGACGCGCCGATCGAAGGTTTCCTCGTCCGCTGATCTTACAATCGAATGCCAGCAATTGAAAAACTCGTTCCAATCGTTGAGACTCTCTCGGCGAGCCTCTGGCCCCTGGTTATGGCGTGTAAAGGTTGGCTGGCAGTAGCGGAGGACTGCCTTGTTAGCATGCCAGAGGCATAAAAGCGAGATTGCACTTGGAAAGCAGCGAGCGACAGCATTCATACAAGCGAGGCACCGATCCGTGAGGATGATAGACGGGAGGGCTGCACCGCAAAGCTGGTACATTGATCGAAGCCGGTCTAAAGCCCAGGTATAATCCTCCTCGCTCTCGCCACTCAAGAATGCAAAGGCGATACAGAAGGATCGCTGGCTGGCATCCACCCCGATGATATCGAGGAGCGGCATTCCATATTTATTCGTCTTGTATGTGCAATCCAAGAAGAGCAGGTCTGGGTAAGCTTTGAGGTATGCCAATGACTCCGGGTGAGCGAACAATACTGCTGTAACCCGGTCATGTGAATCAAGCTGAATCCGGTTCCAGAACCCTTCCTTATCTAGCTGATTTGCAAAGGCGTGTATAGTACTTTGACCCTCACACAGCTCTCGCTTGCTATCCGCGATGCGATTGTGGATATCTTGCTGGGTTGCAGTGGTGTTTGAGTTCTGGCGGATATAAGTCCTGATATCCTTTGGCGCTATCCCGGCGTTTGTGAGGTTGCTGATTGTTGATCTGTCCGTGTCGGATAGTGTGCGATGATTTGGGTGAGCAGACTGGTGCCAGGTTGGCTCATGATTGTGAATGGCGAATCGGCTATCTGGACGGTGCCTTAAAGTCCATGTGGCCTTATCAAGGCTCTGCTTTGCAAGCACAGAAAACTGGCAGCTTGTGCCTCGGGTGCTTGTCTTCCGTCGTCGTTCTTTCGATACATCTGGAGGGCGACAGGCTCGATCGCAAGTGAATGTGACTGTAAGTCTCCCAGACTTCTCTTTGTGGGACCTTCCAGTAACGAAGGCATAGCCCCGTGGTGCTGCCCAGCTATTAATCGCCTTAAATAAGGCATCTCGGGATGTATACTCGCATTCAGGAGGGAGACAGTCATCTGGAAAACGAGCAGCCGTTCCCCTTGACCCCATTTTCCATCATGCAACAGATGGATATCTAAAAGAAGCGTAGGGACTGGAGAGAGGTTTGAAGCAGGCACGCGACGTGTGCGCGTTAGCGCATCCACGCTTAGATAATGCTCACGGGTACCCGTGAAATTCCGGAGCCACGGGTACCGCGAGCCTATGGGCTCCCTAAACGGCGCCACTTGTCAAACTTCAATCCATTAAATATTCCAAACCACGATAACCTATTCCACAGGATAGGGAAAAATATGGGACTAGTTTCATTCGATTGCATTTTTCTTGCTCTATCGCCCCTGTCATGTTTTCTCTGTTCCGAAAAACTTTTGTTTTCGGGACTCACTCCTCATCCCTAACCCCCATATCACCATATGATATAACCAAATTTCAACCCGGGCGCAACGGCGCAATTCTGCTCGGAATTAATTAAAACTCGGTATATAACATTGCCTAAATGTTCTATTTCGATGCATGCCGAGATTGGCCATTTTAACCCTAAATTTAAACCACTCCCCCCCCCCCTTTCTTTTTGAATCATTTTGCCCCCTCGGTTTTTTTTTTAGCGTCGTGTTGATTTGTATGTGCTTTCGAATCATGTTGCCTCCAAATGAATGCTGAATTGTTGAGTGGGCTTTTAAAATCCATAAAAGGCAGCTGGTGTCTCTTGGGAATGTCGATTGTATTCAACAGCCTGGCACTTCAGATAGAGGTTCGTTTTTGACGGCGAAAACTCGGAGTCGCCTAGTCTGCATCAGCCGCAACACAACGGGCAGCTCTCCGGTAGCACAATGTAGCGCTCATGGGGAGCTTTCGGGCAAGAATGTTTCTGGCTGCCCTCGGTAGAACTTTTGCAGAAATGAAATGCGGGATCCGTACAGGATGAATAGATGTAGTAGTTCTTCGTGAAATCGCACATGGCTGCGGATAAAGAATCAGAAGGAATACTGTGATAATGTTATTGTAGGTGTTCTTCTGGAGGCAAATCTCGATTGAAGAGGTATAAGCTTACTGGATGGCAGGGAGTTTGTATTGAGTAGTGCAGGTCGAACATCAACGGATTTTACGGCCAGAGGGCGAACGAGGACCAGGATGAATGACCAGAGACCCGGGCAAGAAGCGAATTTTAAACTGGCTTATAGCAAACAACAGCTATTGCAGTAGCGTGTTTGCCTTCCGGACATTGTAGCTAATTGGAGTCGTTAGAAGGCGTTATCAGATCAGTCGCTCGGGGAGGAGGCGGTGGTGGCGTGCCCGATTTCCTTGGGCTTGCATATGCGGGGTGGGGACTAAAGGAGTCGAGTCAAGCGCTCACGAAGTGAAGCGGCTGGCTATCTTAAGGAACCTTAAAACGACAGCACAGCCGGGAATGGGATGGGATGTGAGCGTGGGAAGCTGGAGCGGGTGATGAACTGACTGATAGAGGCGATGAATGGGGATCCGGGGACGGAGGCGGGACAAAGGGTCCCGCAAGACTAAGACCCCGTGCCGATTAACACCGTACCATGTTCCGGCCTAGGTCGTGGATCAATGGCACCTTTGCTTCAGCAGGACGGGGATGCCGGGGATAGGAGTGGGTGATATTCTGCGCGACCCGGAGTCTGGTCTGCCCGTATGCTTGCTAGGTGCGAGGTTCTTTGTCGTTTCGAGTTTCTAGCCTGGCCAAGTCTGGGTCTGTGACGGTGAGTGTAGCAGTTTCGTCACACTAGTGCTCGCAAAGGCCTGCAGGGATGGTGTGTCCAGGGAGTGAGCACGGACCGTGACGTGGCTGATGTGGCTGAAACGGTGCACAGCTCTGTATTGGCCGAATCAGTGTCTGCATTAAGACTTGGAAAAAGTTCTCATATGTGGTGTAACGTTAATAATAAGCGAGTGCCACAGACAAGCGAGTTTGTCAGGAGCCCAAAGCGGTTCAAAGCTCTGACCTCCGTGTTCCCGGCGCAGGCGACCTGGTACGGGCCGAGGATCGGATCAGCCGGTGATAACGTGAGCAACTGAGGCGTCTCATTGGCCCGATAAGAGGAGCCAATTGCCTAGTTAGGAAGCAGGCCGGAGATCAATAATATCATAACTGCCTGCTGTCATCGCTCTCTTCAATTAAGTCCCTGGCAGAGTGCTACACCCCATTTACACCTTAAATCGCAATCATTAGAGAATTATAGATTTTTAAAGCTAGACTTAAGGTGGCTAAGGCTTTATATATAGGCTTTTAAGTATATAATGCACTTGGAAAATATTTGTAAAAACTATCCCTTCAATGGTCAGGAGGCTCCAGTTAGGTCACTATTTCTCAAAAGTCAGAGGTGTGCAACATGGGTGTGGCCAGAAGAGATTGGATTTTCGCTACTTTCTTCTATCTCAGGGAGCGATGAAGGTAGGCTTCTTATACTTGTGTTCAGTCTTCCAATATCATAGGCAGTAGCCTGCTGCCTGATGCTAGTTGTGGCCATTCACATCGCTGCCTATTTTTGGCCCTATTCCAACACTATTGTCATAAATGCGCCTGAGAGCCAAAAGACCAACCCAATCAGATCCCCCCCAGGCAGAAGACTTTACACATATCGTGAGTGAGTGAGCCGGATGGCTCGTTCTCTAGCGCCTATCACCAGGAGGAACTGAGCGAGGAGTGTGTAGTCCTGAGAAGCCAAAGGTGTTTGTCGCTCCTACCCTTGACTACAGTACAAAGGAATCAAGATAAGGCTTTGCGTATTGTTGATCACCGTTGCTTCCATCACTCAGCTAGTTAAGCCCATGAGAGATCATTTGACAATGCCTTCAATTGGAAATCGCGATGAATTCTTTTTCATCCTCGGATACACTCTGAGGAGAGGTAGCGAATGTTCGGGACAAGCCCGAGTAGGTATATATGTATATAGTGAAATCGCCAGCCATTTTAGGACATTTGACAATGAGACAAAAGCTTGACTAGGTTTCTTGTGGTGGGGCGGTCTCAATTGGACTTCGGCGGACTATGTATCTCTTTTCAGACTGAAAACGGCCCTCGGCCTATTTGTCTAAAGCAGACGCCGTGCTGGGACTGCGGTTCGCTGGAAAAACAGTCTATTTTGGCCGTTCGTAGGTGAAACGCACATAAGCATTGCAGAGTGTGTTTACGAAAGTCTAATTACGCCAAAATTGACCGTTGTAAAGTCCAAATCTTTTGTTTAATCGATCATAGGCACCAGAAACTATTGGACCCCCCCCCCCCCGCGGCTTGAATCTCTGGATACCGCTTCTTAAACCGGCGAGCCCAAGCTGACGAGACCGGAGCCGCAGAGACTCCAACTCGGTGTTTCCTTAAGAAGCAGGCATAATTGATATCCCCTGTAACCTGGAATGCACAGTTCTCAACCGAACGGATGAACTCGATGAGGGCACGTTCCTCGGCGGCTGTGAGTGCCCCAGACCGGCCTCCCTTAGCAGGCCGCTTCTTCTCTGAAGGAAGCGGCTTCCCTGCTCTCAGGATATATAGATACTTCACAGTTAGAGGTTTATTGGCGTTATGCAACCTCGCAACATCTTCAATGCTGTAGGGGCGTGAAGAGCTCCGTGTCGCATATCACCACTAGGTTCGTGCAACTGGATATGAAACGCGGCCCGTACTTTGGGGTCGTGTATCCCGTTTCACATCCAACTTGTCGCATCAAGGATTCCAATCCTAACGACATGAGCTTAAATAGCTCTGCCCGAACACATGGCTGTTCAATTTCTTTTGTTCTTTAGATAATTCTCATCAATTGACTGGAGCCATCAATGATCCCTGTGGAGCCAATTGTCTGACACCTCGCGCAGCGGCGGCACCAGAGCCAGATATGTCAAGAGCAGATCTCCAATCGCGCGGGGCAAGAAGCGGATGCTCTCCGTCTCGGCACCAACCTGTTCCTGGCTCTTGTGATACCGCACGTACACCATGACCATCTTCTCCCAGATTAATATGCATCGACGACGACCTGTGTTGGTGTAGGTGACGGAAAGCAGCTCCGGCGCCCGCAACGGAGGAGCCGGTGGAACATGGATGAGCGTCACCATCCGCTTCAGGAACTCTTGCACGTGCGCCTCGTAGCAGGCCATTGCCTTCGGACATAGGCTCAACCCGCCGGCCTGATCGGTCCGCACATAGACCCCTCGCAGCTCAGCCCTATGCTCGATCTGCTAGAGCAGGGCGTCCTGCGTTCCCTTTAGGGTCTCGGCATTCCTCTCGTCCGTCAGCCACGAGCCGCCGTAGTCGTCGAGGTCCAGGTCGTCCTGTAGTCTCCACGCTTCGATTGGTGCAATATCATTCGCACCGAACAACAGCTCATCATACAGAAGCGAATGCGCCTGGCGAAACTCCGATACGACCAGCTGCGACACCTGTTCCATGTGCAGCTTGGTTCCCATGTAGTCGATCGTCTGGCCGTCGAGAGACCAGCGTGCCTGGTTCTTGGCGAAAGCCGTTCGAGATGCTGCGAAAAGGTAGAGCCGCCACTGCAGGATATGACCAAAGGGTGTCTCTGCCATCTGCTGGAAGTACTTTTTGCACATCTTCTCCAGCAGTTCGGGTATCCCGTCCTCGTCGTCCTGCTTGTGGAAGCACACGAAGTCGAATAGGATGAGCTGAGTAGTCCACGTGAGTGCGGATAAGTTGCTGTTGAAGTTGCCTGGCTCGTTCCAGACGCACCGTTTGCGCTGCTCGTCATCATTCGCCTCTAGCCGTGTAAAGGCCTTCTTCCGGCTGAGCATGGCGCAGAAGCTTAGTACCGCGGACCGGAACGGCCTGCTCCCGACTGTCTGGCAGATCAGGGATACGTAGAAGTTGCGAATGGCATGCTTCAGCTCAGCGTCGCGCTCGTCGTCATCTTCCTCATCGGCTGGTTTTTCCTTCGCCCTCTCGTCTTGTTCCCGCAGGGCGTCGATGATGCCTTCCATGGCTCGCTGCTGCTGAGCTGTTGGTTCGATGACGTCCCGCGGCAACATTTGGTCCTCATTCTCCCTCGTGAAGTGACCGTCCTCGCAGAATACGACCCGATAATAGTACACGAGAAGCTACTTCATCCTTCGGAAGTACGAGGTCAGCGAGGATTCGTTCTTAAAACTGCGGAACCCGCCGGGCTTGCCGCTGCTCGAGCCGCCGGCATCACGGAACTCATTCAACCTCTTGGCCCGCTGCTGCGTCATCTTCCGCTCGAGTGACTTATCGCTGCAGAGCTTGTAGGCGTCCCTGAGGACGGTCTCGACCGCGACAAGGATGCGGATGAGGTCCGAGTTGTCCTCCCCTTCGCCGCCACCGTCTCCGCCTAGGAGCTTCTTCGGCGGCAGCGAGTACGACGACTGGATCTCGGCATCCCGGAGCCCCCGCATGTGGGCAGGGAACCCGGTATGGACGAGCCACGGGACTCGGTCCGCTCGTGACTCTCCGACGTCCTGCACGACCCCGGCCTGCTCCTCTAGGTCGCGGGATGCCTGGGCCAGATCCGCTTTTAGCTCATTAAATAGCTTCCCCTCCTCCTGTGACGGCGGCAGAAGGAGTCTAAGGGCCGACACCTCCCCCGATGGCGACGACGACAACGAGGGTTCTTTAACGATGAAGTAATCGATGCGTCCCTTTGCCGTGAAATACGTCTGGGGCATGCAGCCTCTCCAGAGTGGGACGGCCTCTCGGTGCTGCGAGGCCTTCATACCATGTGCTGGCATGTGCTGGTGCAGACCTTCCTTTGAGTATAAGCAATCAATATAGTTGGGGGGGCGAGGGAAGGAATAGAGTCTTATATAACTACTACGGAATACTCCCGTGTCATATTGGTTCCACCTCAAAATATCGAATCCTCCCCTTAGCTGAGGAGAATGTTTGGATGTAACAAGGCTGGAATTTCTTCTGCTGCTCCGCCCTCATTGGCATGATCCCTAATTTATGCACGGACATGTGTTCTCTGATCTTTTTTGATGACACTGTGAAGTATGAAGATTCAGGAGTTTGGGGGCAGATATTGCACCGAAAGCCCCTGTGGATGGGCAGGCCTGCGATTCGAGGGACCTTTTCCTTTGGGACAGCAAGTTCAGAAAACGGACAAAGCTCGTATGCACCGAACCTATCCATCAAAGCCTTGCAGGCCGTACCAGTGATCCGGTGGATGGAGTTCAGGTGACTCTAGAAAGACTTGGTTTCCGGCTGAACCATTGACCCACAGGCAGCACATATCAAAATCTGATACTGAGCGTTGTAAATGAAGCTGTCCAACAGGCCGTTCATATCGTTGTTATTAACGCTCGTCATGACCCTCTTTAAGCCTCTTTTCGGGTCGTTTGGGCTAGCTGCTCTTTTTCGCCCTTTAGAACCGGTGGTCAGAGGTATGCATGGTTTCGGCTTCGAAGCCCGGCAGTGTTCATGATAGTACTGCTGATTCCACTCCTGCCACATGGTGGATAGTCGATAGTACATCTCGAGGAGCTCCGGCTGTAACCGAGCGGGTAGGGCTTTGTCGATTGCGTACGCTGTTAATAGCATTCGGGGGTGGTGGCCAGCCCCAGCTGCAAACATTCGTATTGGATTAGTTGCGTCGGATGGGTAGTAATGGTTTGTCTTTTCGACAAGTTTGCTAAGGTAACGTTTAGCAATGGCAAGAGCTGCTTGCCTGTATAAGGAGAGAGTCCATGGTGTGACGAGATCTCGAGTCAGATTTTTGAGGATGCCCGAGGCTTGCACCGAGCTAAGGTGCCTTTTTTTACCACAAGGGTCTTGGAAGAAGAACTCGTTACTCGCGTAGTGAGATATTTTCAGCTGGTTTGCTAGGAAGTCCATGGCGGGCCGAACAATGGCGAGGTATTTCAATAGGCTTAGGCTGAGGTCTGGTGGAAGATATCGGACAATGTAGAAGGCGTAGTTGTTCGATGCTCTGGCTTTGTTGTAGCTGATGACGACTATCATTTGGCCTCCATAAAAGAATACATTGCGTATAGCAAGTGTAGTGTTGAGGTACCGGATGCTAGTTACCTCGGTGCCTCGACCAGGTAACCCACCTGCCAGCTGCAACGCAGCAAAAGCTGACTTGTTGAGGTCGATGCCTGCGTTCAGATACGCTACACAGGTCTCGGGATGCCAACTAGAGGCGTTGGTGAATGGCTTGCCACGAAAATAGGACGTCTGAAGCCTGTTTGCTAGCGTCTTCCACAAATCGGCCAGCTTGTTTTCGGCTTTTTGGAGGAAGGACCAGCCAGCTATTCGGCAGGTCAGGTCATCTCGGATGTCGTTAATGTCAATTTTGAGTTCAATACCCAACATCATCTCCTTTACCTGCTCGTGAACGAGCGTTATGACCCTATGATAGGTCCCACAGAAGTCAGAGAGCCTCACTTCCTTATCGTGGCCGATTTTGAACGACAGGCCATCTGGAGCCCATGAAAGGTTTCCGGGAATACCTTCCTGTCTGATAATGGACTTCGCAAATGCTTTTAGCTCGATAATCTCTCCGAAAGGGGTATAGCACCCCCGTATGAGATATCTTTTGCGAATGGCATCGAGGCGGTCGGGTTGAGATGGATATTGGTCCCGGGATGGCCAATGGTACGCAAGGGTACCGTAGCGATAGACAGGCAGAGCGTACTCGAGGAATAAGACGCGGCCGACCCAAATAAGAGCTGCTAGCCCAGGTGTGGAGTTGTTCGCCGAATGATAGGCAGGAGATTCCCTCTGTATCCCCATGACAGCCGTGTAATAGATGAGTACCGATGAGGCCATGTTTCCAGCAGGGCCCCGGTGCGTCCAGAACATCATTGAGAGTTGAAATAGGGCCTCAGATAACTGTAACCAAGAGCCGGATGGGGGTACAAATTCCGATTCATCTCCCATTGGATAGTTTTCCTCCTCTATATGTTCCTCTTCTTCGTAGTCGGCATCTTCGTCGGTTTCGGCATCGTCGTCGTCGTCCGCTTCCCGGTACTCCTGGTTGCAGTCATCGATAGGTGCCCAATCCTCTTGGCCCAAACGATCGAGGTCGCAGCTGCCTCCTTCCAGTAGCAACTAAGCAACCAGTGTCAAGATGTACTGCATCATCTTCTCTTCGTCTGACCCCAACCTCAAGTTGTAAATCTGTTGTCGCTGCCGCGCCTTGAATCGTAGAACCCGGAAGATGAAGCAGATAAACCTCTTCCATACTGAGACGTATCTCTTGAAGCATGACACCAACCGGAATGCATGTGGCCAGAATACGTCTTTTGAGTACGTATTCAACCAGCAGCGGGACGTGTACGATGTACGAGCCAGTGTGGCCGTTGCCCGATCGAACATGAGGTCGACGCCCTGTAGCAGAATATGCAGCTGGGCTTCAGCATCAGCAGAGCTCCAAAATGAAGTCCCCTTCCATTGGCCTAGCAGATAGTCTTCGCCCCTGACAGGCCCCGGTTGCCGTGCTGACGCAGCAATGATATCGAGCGGTCGATTGCGGAACAGCTCCGGCCACCGAGTATGTTGGAGCCATGGAGTCGTTTCATTCTGCTCGGTGACCTCGGCTTTGTCGGGTGAAATATTCCCGAACACCATTTTCACAGTGTTTGATCGTTTTATTAAGAGTGGTGGCTTGCGATGCTGCACAACTAAAGATGATAGACTTTATAAAGACAAGGAAGCCACGTACGGTCGCAATGTTCACAGACACGAAGAAGACGCGTTCTTCGCGCGTTAACTTTGAAAGCTGAAATTAATGTCACATGGCATTCAGCTGCTATGCCAAAGTTGTAAAGACTTGCGCAGGGTAAATGCAAGGGTAAAAGGGTAGCAGCCAACCAGGGGGCTAAATGTCCACTTTGTCATGAAAAGAGGGCCAGGGCGGCCTTATTGAACGTCCTCTTTCAGGTGAAAGGGGATTACAGGGGTACTGGTCCAATCAAGACGCGTAAAAGTCCACTTTCAGTGAAAGTAGGAGGAACCATAAGGATGTAGAGGGATCGGCCCCGCTTGGACAAAACTGTCCCGGCAATATAACGCGCCTGGATATCTGTTTCCCTCCCAATCCTCTGTCCGACGGCGTTCATCCCGTTACAGAGCACCTCCACAACAGTCGTCAACGTCATACCGAATTCGAATTGTTGGGCAGCTCAACAGGCGGTGGAGTTTTGGGCTTTGGAGTGCGTTATCTCCCCGGAACTCAAATGGGTCATCTCAAGAGTTAAGTCCGGAAAGTCTTAACGCCGCTGGAAAATGTGGTAGGTCGAGCCTCAACATTGCCTGAGACCTTGGCTTGGATACAAGTATCAAAATCTCGCCCGCTGTACAAGCTCAGGCTAATTAACCTTCTTTGACTGGTGTTTGCGACGTTCTCGTCAGCTGTCGACTTGCACATACTCCATCATCCAGAATGTCGATCAACTACGAATTTCAGGGCTGGCTGGGCAACTCGCCTGATGCGATCAACGGCAAAATGGAATGGGGATCCTTTGAACCCAAGAAGTGGGAGGCAGATGATGTCGATATCAAGATCACTCACTGCAGTATCTGCGGTGCAGATTGTCATATGCTTCGCTCTGGGTGGGGAGAGACACCTTATCGTAAGCTTCCCTTGGACTATTGTAACCCAGGTACTTACTTATGTTGCTAGCCTGCTGTGTTGGCCATGAGATTGTTGGCAAGGTTGTTCGTACTGGACATCATGTCAAGCATCTCAATGTTGGTGACCGCGTGGGTGTTGGTGCCCAAGCCCGAAGCTGCCTTGGCGATGATTGTATCGAATGCTCCGTTGGTCGCCTTCACTACTGTCCTGAGAACATCAATACCTATGGTGGTGTATACCCTAACGATATAGGCAAATCCTATGGGGGGTTTGGCGACTATGTTCGCACTGACTCACGCTTTGCTGTCAAGATTCCTGAGAAGTTATCCTCGGAGTATGCCGCACCTCTGATGTGCGCCGGTATCACGGTCTATTCGCCACTGCGAAAGAATAACTGCGGACCTGGCAAGACCGTGGGTGTGATTGGTGTCGGTGGGCTAGGCCATTTTGCCGTTCTATTCGCAAAAGCTCTCAATGCAGACAAGGTCATTGGGATCTCACGCAAGGAGTCGAAGAGAAAAGATGTCTTGGCCTTGGGTGCCGATGATTATATCGCCACGGGTGATGGAGAACAGAACTGGGCCACCAAGCACGCCAAGTCCATGGATCTTATTATTTGCACCGTCTCAAGCGCCAACATGCCGCTCAATGACTACCTGAAGCTCCTCCGATATGGCGGCGACTTTGTCCAGGTTGGGTATGCATCTCTCACCACTCCTGCGAAGCCAAACTAACACAACATAGCGCTCCTGACGATGGTGACTTGCCCGCCGTCAACGCTTTTACGCTTATCAACGGCGGCTTCAAGTTGAGTGGCAGCGCTATTGGCTCTCCCAAAGAGATTGAGGAGATGCTCCATCTGGCTGTCGAGCTCGATATCAAGCCCTGGGTAGAGCTGAGGCCACTGACGGATGCAAATCAAGCCATCTTGGACATGGAGGAAGGCAAGGCGCGATACCGATATGTGCTGGTTAATGAGAAGCATCTTGATGCTTGAAGAACTGAGATGGTTTTTGTTTGTCACATGCTGGGGAAGTCAAGTCTCAGTCAATGTGCCGGTCCCTTCGAATGATCTCATATCAATCTTGATCGCTCCAAAGATGTAGGTTGAAGGGAAACTCAGTAGCGACAGTGACCTGCCAGAGTGGGAACCAGAAGCTGCTGTAGAGAAGTTTGTTACCTGGAATAGCCAGGTTTTATTGTCTTCTGTGATACTGTGCCCGGAAGGAGATGTCATTGATACCGACAACAAGCAGATTCGGATAGACCTTTTATATACCAGACATGATTCAAGAATCTTCCGACATCTAAAAGATATTTCCCTTTGACTGGCCCTCCTCTTGCTGTCGCTTCCTCAGATCAATATTCTTCCAGACAGATATGCAAACCAGCATAAGCGGCACCAAACACGTTCCAACGATAACCATCTTGTGCTGTGCGTCCTGGAAAGCTACAATGACAGAACCTCGGATTGGGCTTCCCATAGGATACGACAGTTGCTCCCGAATATCCCCAAAGAGGACGCTGGTCAGGTTCTTACTGTCCTCAGGCAGAGCCTCGTGCAACTTTACAGGCACAATATTGGTCCATAGGGCACCGGCAACCGTGAATCCGAGAGACACGCCAATCGAACCGAAAAGTCCGCTCATGGCGAGAGCTATGGCAACCTCTTGGTGACGGACTGAGGACATGAGAGCGAGCTGCGCCGTCAAGCCCCAGATTCCCACGGCGACGCCGGTGAGGATCTGGCACATGACGAGATAGCCGACGTTGGTCTCGGGGCGGCGGAAGTGGACGAGTAGACCACTTCCCAGTGCAGCAAAAGGAACTCCGGCCATAGACGCCCACTTGTACTCGTTGGTGTACCGGATGAGCCTGTTTTGAACCGTTAATTCTCGAGCGTCGGGTCTTTCTAGTGGTCAAACACTCACAAGCCGACATAAGGTCCTATAAACGAGGAGAAAACATTAAAGGTCCCTGAGATATAGCCCGCGTTACTGACGCTCTGGTTGTACACGACCTGCAAGTACGTCGTGTAGTATGCTTCCCATACACTGCAATTCAGTCAGCTATTTGTCGGGTGTCCAAAGGGCCTGAGCAATGCTGCTTACAATACCGACATGAACATCAGCCCGTTCAAGAGACAAGACGCCCAAACAGTTCGTTCCTTGAGGAATTGCCAGGGGAAAAACGGAATCCTCGCATACGACTTTTCCCAAAAGACAGAGGCGGCGAGCACGAGGGCGCCAAGCACAATCATGGCAATAATGTAACCCGTGGACCACCCCTGAGGAGCTGATCTTGCGATGCTGAACGGCAAGAGCAGCAGAGACCATCCAACCGTGACAAGGAGAAGACCGACAACTGAGTAGACGGATTGGTTAGATGCGACTCGAAGAAACATCCGGCATTGAAATACATACCATCGAATTGCCAAAAGTAATACACGATCGACTCCCGGATAGTTCGGCTGGTCGCTTTCTCCTCGATGACCCCGAGACTGACGGCTTTGCGCCGATAGAGGAAAAAGACCAGGAGGATAGGCAGTGAGAAGGCGACCAAGATGATGGAAAAGCCGCCGAATGCCCAACGAAAGTTGACATTTTGCAAGAAGAGCTCAGCAATTTTGGGTCCAGCGAACGTGCTCACGATTGACGGCGTCGTGTTGATTTCAAACATAATCATTCGGTTCTGCAATGTTGTCATGTCCGCCAGCACAACCGAGATGATGTAGGTGATGCCGATATGTCCAACCCAATACAGTGTATGCGCAGCCGCGTACATTTCCACGCTGTTACAAGTCGCCTTCATGATCAGTCCGATAACGCAGAGCATGAGCATGACGGTGTAGCCCTCGCCACGGCCCCAGATGTCAATGACTTTGGCAATCGTGAGCTGGCAGACACCGCCGATGATGGGCGACACGACACCGGTTGTTGCCAGGAGGCTGTGCTGCGCAAAGGCTGAGGTTACATAAGGGGTGAGGGACGACTGGACGTGCTGAAGGATGGCATCGACGACGTTGACTACATAGAGCCTGGTTGGAGATTCTTAGCCGAGTTGATACTGTAGATGATTTTGTTGACTCACAGTGCAAAAACAGTCCACAACATCCTGGTGCTCCAAACCGTCGCAATGGCCTCGACCTGTTGGACACCGGCTTGCGCGAAAGCAGCGTCGTACTTGTCCGAACGTCTCTGGTCTTTCTCGCCATTGTCTTGGATGCCGGTCTCGACATGATCAGATATCGACGTTGCTGCCATGATGGTGAATGGTTCAAGAAGAATGGATGATGATGCAAGTGAAAGGGAACCATTTCGACCACTTTCAAGGCCATATATGTACCTCAATCTTCATTTGTGCCATCCCACGCCTGGTGGGAAACCGTTGATGGAACTAAGCTGGATGGGGAGTGCTGGCCGGCTGACACCGAGTGAATTACTTAATAGCTTAATTGAGATACAGTTATCTGATTGATTAGATTACAAGCGAAGGACAAACGAGCAGTACCTTTCGTAACGCCAAGGGAAACATGTTGAATCACCATTAGATGAGAGAGCTGACGGCTGGAGGTTAGTCCCACTTAGTTAGCGGCTGGTGACCTTTAACCTAGAAATCTCTTTTATCTCCCCGCCCCGCTGCGCCTGACAAAAGCTTCTCCCCGCTATATCCGACTTCAAAGCCATGGCAAGAGAAGGTAGTCCCGCGAGCAAACGCCGGCGCAACCGGGTCCCCGTGTCGTGCTCCAGCTGCCGAGCGTTAAAGACGAAATGTGATGGCACCAAGCCCGTGTGCTCGACGTGTGCCCACAACGGGCGAGAATGCTCCTTTGTCCAGCAGGGTGTCCCGCTCGCCGCTGCCAACACCGTCACGGTCAACCACGAGTAATCCCCCCCGGTAAACCTTGTGGGAAGTTGATTGCTGAGAATTGTCACCTAAAGTTACCTGCGGGGGTTGGAAAGTCGCCTTGAGCTCCTGGAAAAGGCCGTTCAAACCTCTGTCCCGTCTGGAACGCCAGGGGCCTCGGAAATTCCAGGACAGGGGCAAGCCACCTGTTCTTGTTCCAACAACACCGTGCAGTCAGGACCAACACCCTCGTCCGTGGTCGTGGATGCCAATCTGTCCATCGGGGGCATCTCGTTCACCCAGCTGCTCTTGAACAGCCTTTATGGCCAAGGCAACGTGGAGGCGCAGCTGGTCGAGACAGATTCTGGATCTCGAGTTAGTCCACTTCAGCTGACAGGGGATGAACTATATGCCACGCCCGACAACGCCGCCGATATTCTGGACCAGTACTTTACCACTCGAAATACGCTCACGCCCTTGTTCCATGGGCCCAGCGCTAGATCGGTTTTCGGTGAGGCTCTGCGCTGCCCTGCAGAAACTCGACATGGCCAACCGCTTACTTTTGCCATCATCAACATGATCCTTGCTCTCTGCACGTCTCACTGGGTAGTCGACGTCGAGGCCAATCCTCGCACCGCACGGAGACACTACGAGATCGCCACGGCTCTACTTCAACCGACCCTCCTGCGGGACTGGCGTCTGGAGCATGTCCAGGCCTTGCTGCTCGGTGCAAGATATCTTCAGACCACGAGCTGTGGGGAGGAGTCCTGGAACATACTCGGCCTCGCCGTCAGGATCGCCTACGGCCTGCATCTACACAGGGACCCGCCCGAGTTCGATACGCCTCCGGTGCGAGAGACGAAGCGCAGGGTCTGGTATTCCGCCTACATTCTTGATATGCACTGGAGCATGATCTATCAGCGTCCCTCGGCCACCCGAAGCGCCGACTTTTCCGTCTCTATTCCCGAAGATCTTGACGATGAGTGCATACGTGACGACGGGGTCCTGTACCCCATGCCTAAGCGGCCGTCAAGCATGTCATTCTGTATTGAGATGATCAAGCTGTGCAAGGTAATTGAAAAGGTCTTGGCACGTCTCTCTCTGAGAAAATGGACATGACAAGGGACACTGCAGAGTGCATCGTGGCTCTTGATGACGAATACCAGAAATGGCGTCGTGATCTTCCTACGCACCTTGTGCTGGATCACCATAACCCAAACGAGCCACAATGGATCTTGGCTCTGCGAGCAAACATGGTCCGCATCTTGATCCATCGGCCTTCTTTGGGTCATGGCGTGCAGACGGCTGGCCAAGGCTCATTGGCCGGCCAGACGTTGCGGTTCAGCCAGAAGATGTGTCTTGATGCCGCGGTTGAAACTGTAGATATTGTTGCGTTGAGGTATGAGCAGACGAAGCACTCTTTGGGGCTCAACTGGTTCAACGTTTACTACTGTAAGATGGTCCTCTCTCCCCAAACTTGCACCCTTCGCTGACCAACGCCAGTGTTCAACGCCGTGGTTGCCCTGGTGTCTTCAGTTATCCGCACGGCACATCATCAAGAAAGCCCTGCGTTGGCCAAGGTGGAAAACGCCCTGGACATGATCAAAGAAATGTCGAGCAACCACGCCTTTGCCAAGCGAGCCTTGACCTTTCTTCAAGGGCTGCTCCAGTGCATGCACCAGTCATTGCATTCAAGCGGGAGCTGTGCTAATCTGCCCCCTTCTCTGACACCCATGCCCGTGCCGTTGACATTGCCGACGGAAGCATTTCCGGGCTTGCACTCGCTGTTTGGGTACACGAGGGGTATAGCCCATGACTTGCAGACGCAGCTGGAGAGCTTTGAGTCCGGAAACTTTGCCGAGTCAACTTGGACATTGGATAATCTTGTACAGTAAAAGGAGGGCTTCGTGTACGTAACATCAACAACATATGCCTCATCAAACTCCACAGACAGCGCACGTAAAAGTCTTCTCCCCGGGTTCCCGTACCCACCACATCACTCCAATTTCCGATGTAGTCTCTTGGCAGACCGGAGAATGGGGAGATAAGAGACAGTGGACAGTGGAGAGGATTCCGAGGTGCCGGGTCGGCCGGAGTTAAGAGTTAGCCACTTACCCCTTCATCGCTGGAAGCCTCGTCCCGTCAACACCGTTGCCGATGCCGAGTGTAGAGCACAGGGAAATGGGTAGCAAGAGTGAATCGCGGAAACGCCGAAGCGGTTGAGGGTAGTGATCAACTGCTAGTGTTTACTTTTGCACAACAGTATATCAATGCTCGTTGTTATCCCGTCGTTCAAGTCCACAGGAGGAAACCCGCATAACTCGGACGCTCTCCATAACCAATAAAAGTCACTCGACAAGAATACCGTGAACATGTTCAAGATTGCCATCATTGGAGGCGGTCTTGGTGGACTCTTTGCTGCATTGTCGATCCACCAACACTCGCCTTCGGAGGACATCCAGATTGACATCTACGAGCAAGCGCCCGAGTACAAGGAAATCGGTGCCGGTCTTGGTATAGGCCCCAACGCTGCCGCCCTGGCCGTGAAGCTAGGTCTGCGTGAGCGGCTGGCCAAGATCACAGACACGAGGGCAGGCATCTGGCTCTCGTTTCGGCGCTTCGATGATGGGTCAGATGTCCATACCGTCAGAATCCCTGGTGACGCCAGCACACCTAGCTTCTCATTACATCGCGCAGAGTTCCTCCAAGCCTTGATCGATGCGGTTCAAGAGCGGGGCGCGGCTACTCTCCACACGGACAAGCAATGTGCATCCTTGGAGGTAAATGCCTGGTAATTTCAACCTGCCTGCGCTCCCTGTAGCTGTTTCTTCACATAGGACAAGGGCGAGACCACGCTGGTCACTTTCGCCGACGGCACCACGGTGTCTGCAAACCTAGTCATCGGCGCGGACGGTATCCATTCAGTCACTCGCAAGCATTACGTTGTACGTACTCCCGCTTGGATTCACTCCTGACTCAACTCACTCGATGGCAGAGTGACACGCCGCAGTATGGAAAAATGGTGGTTTACCGTGGCCTGTGCAAAACTGAGGATATCGCTGACGACTGGCCCCTCGACACATATGCCACAGTCTTTATGGCTCCGGGCAAGCACTTCCTCACCTTCCCCATCAGCAGCAACAAGATTGTAAACGTCGTCGCCTTTGTCACGACGCCGTGGGAGGATCTGGGTGACGTGAAGGAGAGCTGGACTCTGACAAGCGACAAGAGCGCCGTCGAGGACCACTTCAAAGAGTTTGCCCCTGCAGTCAAGACTGTCATCAGCAAGATGAACACAAACCCTCTGAAGTGGATTCTCTTTGACAGAGAGCCTTCACCAGAGTGGGTCTTTTCAGGAGGCAAGGTGGTTCTGCTCGGAGATGCTGCCCACGCCATGTGTCCTCACCAAGGTCAGTCTAGTCACAAGCTGTCAGCCCCAATACTTTCCACCTGACCCTTTACTTACCTTGAAATTAGGAGCTGGAGCTGGACAGGCACTTGAGGATGGATATATTCTCGGGCGAGCTCTTCAGGACTACTTCAAGGTCCAGAAATCGACTCAGCCACGTCCCATAGCGGACTACCTGCACCTGTACCAATCCATCCGAGCCCCGCGAGCGGAAAGAGTACAAGGGACGTCTCGGCAGGCCGGGGACTTGTATGAGCTAAGGGCCAAGGAGGTAGAGGGGCTCAGCTACGAGGATAGCCTCCCGGTTGTTCGGGGCCTACTGAAGGATCGCATGAAATGGATATGGACTGAGGATATCGATCAGGTGTATGACAAGGCGCTTGCCCAGCTGCAGGGAGAACCTGCCACTCCTTGAATCTAGGTATGCAATGGCCTGCTCAAATGGCCGAGTCTTCGTATGAAATACTTCAGTTGTTGTGGATTTGAATGACGGTTCCTCTGTAACAAGAGAAAGGGTATGAGTCACAATATCAAGTAACACACGGTATAACGCACTGAAGGCACCAAACCAATACCGTATAACACCATAGAAATGTTCCAAGACTATTCGAATGTGATAAACGCCGCTAGCTATCCCACGCCCGCTGGAAGGTGTTTGTTGTTTAACGGTGAAAACATCTCACAAGCAAAAGCCCAGGCAAATCCGGCAAGCGTCAAGGTGAAAATGAAGAAAGATGACGGGAGAATCAGTCAAAAATAGATAAATTTGTTAGTTTAAGGCTTTGCATAACATGTCGGATTTCATGCAGCATGAATTAGAGCTTGGCTGCATTTAACCCCTTTGATGTACCAAACACCATCTCAGTTGTTTTGACAAGTGTGTCAAACGCATCTCTGACGTGAACCTCCTCGACGAATGGCGTGCTTAAGCAGAACCTGATGGCATAGATACTACCATCAAGAACTGTGCTGGTAAGGTAAATCTTGCCCTCCTCGTTAATGGTGGTGTACACCTCTTCCGTCAACGCATTCTGGTCATCCGAGCTGGCGCCCTTCAGCCTGAGGACAACCAGAGCGAACCGTGGCACGGCAACAATCTCAAACAAGTCCGATCGATCATTGACCAGCTGTGTAAAGAGATCACCATGGCGGATTCCCTTCCTGATGTGCTCCTGTAGACCCTTGACGCCAAATGTCCGGATCACAAACCACACCTTCAAGCTTCGGAACCGGCGACCTAGGGGAATCTGCCAATCGCGGTAGTCGGTCACCAAGCCGCTCTCCGAGTAGTTGTTTCTCAGATACGGGGGAGTCATGCTGAAGGCGTCAATGTAGTAGCTCCGCTTCTGGACAAAGGTGACGGAGCAGTCGAAGTTCGTCAGCAGCCACTTGTGCAGATTCATGTTGAAGCTGTGAAACCGGTGGAACTGGGCTGTAAAGTGGTGATACTCGGGGCAGACAAGCGCAGCGCCAGCATAGGCCGCATCGACGTGGACCCAAACCTCTCCCTTGCCGGGCGGGGCGACCTCTTGCAGAGCATCCGCAATAGACTCAAAGTCGTCGTAGGCGCAGCAGTCTGTCGTCCCAAGGGTCGCGGTCAAGTAGAACGGCGTAAGCCCCTTGGCGCGGGCCTTCTCGACGGCGGCCTTCACATCGGCGCCGGTCAAAGCAAAGTTGTTCTTGGCCGAGACGGGGATTTCCATGAACCGGACGCCAGAGACCTGGGCAGCTTTCTTAGTGCTGGAATGCGTCGTGGCGCTGCCAAAGGCTACCAGCTTGTTCCGCGCATCAGCCATGGCGTCGTCGAGCTGGTCTTCCGGTACGCCCTCGGTTGCTTCTCGCAGGTACTTGTCGCGGGCTGCGACCATGACGGTAAGAATAGCCTCGGATGCCGTACCGTGTATAACGCCGCCTCCGAGAGTACTGCCAGAGGATCGGTAGGTCTCGGGCAGGTTGAACATGTCGGCAAGCCAGTCTGTTACAATGGTCTCGAGCTCGGTGACGGCAGGGGAGCAGATCCAATTGAAGGCAGAGCCGTTGAACGCACTCGAGTACATTTCTCCAAGCATTCCGGGAAAGCTAGACGAGCATGGGAAGAATGCCATAAAGTTGGGCGACTGCCAGTGCGTGATGCCGGGCATGATCTTGGCTTCCACGTCTTTCTGGATGTCCTTCCATTGTTCACCTTCGACCGGGGGCTTGGAGGGAACCAGTTCGCGTAGGTAGCCTGGTTTGACGCTGGAAACGACTCGACGCTCGGTGATGTTCTGGTAGTATCCTACAACTGTAGCAGTGTTAGAGTAGAGGTTGCAACCTGGCTGGCAGATGACGGCCATTGGACTTACTCTCATCAATGGACGACCTCGCTGCTTCCCTGAAGCCTTCCAGATCCATAGTACCGGTGGTTGTCATTGTTGAGCGTTTCGAATCGATCTTGAGCGAGGTAGAGATGTGACAGTCTTGGACAATTGAGACTCTTGCCAAGCCGGAGAGAGTGGTCTGCGGCGAGCTTTTTCATATTCTCACACCGGCACTACTTGTTCGGCAGCCATGGCGGACGGGCCAAGCGTTTGTGGGGAACTATCGAAGTCGACAGATTCAAGTGACCATCCGCTTCTGGTCGGAATTGGCCTTGTCATTCCGTAACCGGAGCTCAGGCTTTGTCCTTAACTCCCCGACAGCCCCGATTGGTTCTTATCCCATAACGGTCGGTACCTACTAATCAATACTCCATACCTTCTGGGGGCATCAGCCACAGCGTCAAAGAATACAAGGTTACAAAAAAATGTCGTCACTAAAAACGACCGTGGCACTGAAACCTAGATTTTTTTGATTGTTTTTTTCAAAAGAAATTTAATCTTCTCTGATGCCATCTATAGAAAAGATGGAAAAGGAAGCCCGGTACAAGATGCCATCTCCCCTCTTCCTAAGGGGGTATAATGTTAAAATATAAGACCCAACAGGCTTCTGAGTGCTAACCCATTGTACTTTATTAGATAAATGGTCCCTCTTAGAATTTTTCAGAGAATCTCTACAATGTAATTATAAAACCGAGTTATATTCCAGGCCAACTGTCACTATCCAGTTCTAATAATAACAGTTTTAGTCTCTAGATAGTTGTCCAAGCTGTCATAGATACCCTCTCGTGCAACACCGCTTGACTTGTACCCTCCAAAGGGAAGGTCAAATGCACCTGTCGGGCTGGTACAGTTGATCGCCACAGTACCGGCCTCTGATGCCTTCGCGAAGCGCAAGGCTCGGTCAATATCCCGTGTGTATACAGCAGAATAGAGCCCAAACTCGGTGTCGTTCGCCATCCGGATCACCTCCTCTTCGTTGGTGAATACGTTGATGTTGACGATGGGCCCGAAAACCTCATCCTTCATGATCTGCGCGTTCTCGGGCGTGTCGAGGAAAATCGTCGGGTGGATAAAGTAACCAACCGTGTCCTCAGGTACTCCCCCGAGGGCAAGCTTGCCGTCCTGCTTGCCCATTTCAAAATATTTCTTCACAGTGTTGTACTGGGCATGGTCCGCTTGCGGCCCATGGTTGACCTCTGGGTTCAGAGGGTCGCCCAATCTCACAGCTTTGAAGGACTCTTTGAAAAGCTCCACGAAGCGTTCCGCCACAGAAGCGTGAACGTAGACGCGAGAGTTGGCCATGCACACCTGCCCACTGTTCCACTGGACACTATGCGACGTCTCCTTTGCTGCACGCTCCAGATCAGCGTCGTCGAATATCACGGCCGGGCTCTTCCCTCCAAGCTCAAGGACGACGTTCTTCATGTTGGACTTTGCTGCTGCTTCACGGATGAGACGTCCGGTCCGTCCTGAGCCGGTGAACGTGATCAATCTGACATCCATATGTGAAGCAAGGGTGGCACCAGAGACGTGGCCATGACCGGAAAGAACATTGATGACACCCGGGGGGAATCCAGCTTTCTGGACGAGCCCAGCAAGTTTTGCTGACTTTGAAAGGTCAGTAATGGCCTAAACACCAAGACACGGTGGATCATATCACTCACTGTCAGGGGAGCTTTTTCGCTGCTCTTGAGGACCACTGTGTTGCCAGCTGCCACGGCGGGCGCAACCTTGTTGATAAAGACGTAGACGGGAACATTCCAGGGAATAATAGCGGCGACCACACCAAACGGTTGCCTCAGGGTCAGGTTGACAAACCCAGGAGTATTCAGACTAGTACGGCCCTGCCCGTTCCAGCCGGCCGTAGCAAAATACTGGAGCTTCTTCACTGCCGCCTTTGCATCCCAGTATGAAGAGACGGGCCGCCCCATCGAGACTGCCTCTAGGCTGGCGAGTTCCTCCTCATGGTCTGTGATCAAGTCGGCCAGTTTGTTCATGTAGGCTCCTCTTTCATGGACTGACAAAGCGGCCCATGCTGGCGAGGCCGCCTTCGCTGCTGCGACAGCACGGTTGGTGTCCTCCACCGTTGTCTCGGATACTGACGACAAAGGGGATTAGATCATCTGCTCGCGCCTTTGAATATTTGCAAACCCACCTAAAGCGATTGTCTCTCGCGTGAGTGGCGAGTTTAACGGAAAGATCCCTCCGTCTGAGGCTGCAGAGAACTAGCAGAAAGATTAGCCTCGATGTCGTGTTTGGCTTGGTGTGAGCGCATTGCCAACCTCGCCGTTGATGAAGAGACGTGTCTCATGCTTGGTAGATGTTTGGGTGGCCATTGCTTCGTAGAATGATGCGATCAAGGTACAGGATTAATTGCGTCGGTGTTGATTGTGTTCTAGTTACACCATTTATGTATGGGTAGGATCGGCTTGCCCACGCAACAGTTCTTAAGTCCGACGCTAGTGTTGAAGTGGAAGGTTTACCTTATCTCCCCGGAACTGGAGGGAGTGCAACCGTCAAGTCGGAAACAATTTCCAGCCAGCGCCGTCGATACGTAGTGTAGGTGCCAATCCAATCCCGAGTCGCTCTCTTGTTGCCGAGGCTGACGTTGGGACCGAATACAAATAAACGGCCACTATACCGGAACATTCCATAACTTGTGACAAGCGTGCTTCATAGGAATCGCTCAACATGCCATACCCTTGTCGTGCGGTCGTTGCGTCAGCACCAAGCCCAGGCGGCCAACCCCACTTCAGCCTTGATAAACTATCACTCCGTGATCTTCGAGATGACGAGTGCTTGGTTGAAATAGTTGCCACCGGTATATGTCATACAGACGTTGCCATAGCTACGCGACCCGATGGGGTCTATCCCAGGGTTCTAGGTCATGAAGGTAAGTGAACTCTGCCCGCTTGACTACCGGGCAAAACCTTGCAAAATTCTGATAACAGACGTCATCACCAGGTGCGGGATACATTAGAAAAATCGGGGCAAAAGTCGGTGCCAATCCCAACCCTTCCAAAGCACCCTTGCGGGAGGGCGACCCTGTTCTTCTTTCGTTTGCCTTTTGCGGAAACTGTACCAGCTGCCAGAGCGGGCATCCCGCATATTGCCATTCAGCTCTTGCACTGTGTTTCGGCGATTCAGGGCCTGCATACACGACAGATGCCAATGGTGCAGGCGGTGACGGAGGTTCTGTAGCCGGCGGGTTCTTCGGCCAATCCAGCCTCGCAAACCTGGCCGTGGTCAAGGAATCCTGCATCGTCAACGTCAACGGCATTGTCAAGGACAGGGAAGAGCTGAAGCTCTTTGCACCACTAGGCTGCGGCTTCCAAACAGGTGCTGCGACAGTCTCGATCCTTGCAAATGCCCAGCCCAGCGACTCGGTCGCCATCATAGGACTTGGAGGCGTTGGCCTCGCCGGTGTCATGGTAGGTCGTCTCCGGGGACCGTCTCTGTATGTCCGCTGACTCCTTCTCGTGTGGTCTAGGCTGCCAAGATAATTGGTTGCAAATCCATTATTGCGATTGATCGTGTCGACGAGAAACTGCGAATCGCCAAAGAACTGGGGGCGACTGTCCTGATAAACAATGAGAAGTGCCCTGATGGTTTTCCGCAAGCCACTCGAGACGCAACCAACGGTACAGGTTCTTCCATCACCATTGATACTACGGGAGTGCTTCCTGTTATTCAGCAAGCACTCAACATGACTAGCATTCTCGGCAAGATGGTTTTACTAGGCATGTCGGGGCGTCTCTTGAAGTTGATATCACAAAGTTTAAGCTGGTATGTTTCTTTACCCGTATTCTTCTAAACATTGCTGACATACCCGATGCTTAAAGTCGGGAAAGACTCTACTTGGCAGTGTGCAAGGCGACGCAGTTCCATCCATTGTGAGTTATGCTGATGCTAGAATTTAAAACCTTTTTAACTAATCATATTAATAGTATGTTCCACAAATGATCAAGTGGTATCGAGAGGGAGTTTTTCCCATTAATAAGCTTACTAGCTTCTACAAGGCGAGTGTACGAAGCAACATATAAGACAATAAGCTGATCGTGTTAATAGGCGAAGGATTTTAACCTAGCAATTCAAGATATAAAAACCGGGAAGGCTGTTAAGCCTATTCTTGTATGGGAGGAAAGCTAAGGGTTATATTAGTAGTGCATTTCGGGTCAGGGCTAGCACGTATTTGCAGTTAAAGCCACGGGTCTTCGTGCGATGGAGAGCTTGGAGGACAAGATGCTGGCCTTGGGCTTCCAGCCTCTTCCCAAACGAGGGGAGCTCTGCTCCCCAGCTCAACAAGATACGCGCGTCCGCGCCGAAGACCCAATCGCCGATCCAGGAGGAAACCAACGAGGCATAGCCATTGGGAAGGCAAAGGACTGTTGCGGCGACTGACGTTGTCAAAAATCGACGTTGGGACGAAGATTGGATAAGAAGAGTGTGTCAAACCTGGAGACGCAGGAGAAAAAGTGGGACAAGAAGAAGTGGTGCAAGGTTTGGCGCATATAGCTCTGTCATAAGTCTGGATGGCCTGCTCCCCCATATGGTATCGTCGAATGGTCCTTGGGGAGCCAAGTTTGATTCTGGGTGGATGTAGATGGAGTCTGAGTGGCTGCTTGAGCCGAAAGCACGAGGATCGAGTTGTACCAAGACGCCGAGCCGAGTGAAGAATCTGCCTTTGTTCTTTTCCAGATAGTAATATGGCCCATAGCCTGATGATGACAAGAACTACCACTCAAGCAAGGTGAAAGTAGAGCCATTATTATTATTGTCTACAATGATGACAAGCCATCGGCCACAATAGCAAAAAGCACAATCACTAATACATGACGGTATCAAGACCCAATAAAGGAAAGGAGAGCCATCAACATCGATTACCAGCAAAGTAGTAAGCCGTATCGTTGCTTTTTCAATGTCGACAGGCGCGATCCCTCTGCTTCGAGCGGATTCCCGTCTCCCCATGACTTTGTGGCTTAGTTGACATCATGAGAGCTTACCCATCTCTAAGAATTGGCGTGAAGGTTGAGAGATGTGATGGTAAGTCGTGTACCTGGCGCATCTGAGAACAGCGACTTGCTCTCGGCCCCTGCTATACTTCACCGATCAAGCAGGCTCCAAGAGATGGCAGATTCGACATAATGGGTTAGTGAATAAAAAGTTCAAGGTAATTGTTGGCTACATCTTTACACGATGTAAGACGTCTGCACTCTGGCGTGACTGTCCCGATGGAAATGCCGACTCTTGCTATTTCCTCACTGGCGCCGATGGAGTGCACTACCACTAGGCTACCTCCCAGTAAAAATATAGCGTCATCTCCGCATTTCAAATCTCATTCAATGATTTCGCTCACAGGCGCCCCTGTCTCGGGGGTCTCTTGTTGTTCCATCTCAGGTCCGTTGGGCTTTGACGCGACCGTTGTGCCGCTGATCGCACTTCATGAGAGCCAGCAGGAACGTACCCGTCTTGCCACTATACCTAGTTATATCAGGGATATCCGTGTGGAAATCCCACTGTCGATTCGATCTCTAATTGACGAAGTTGGATCTCGCATCTCTAGTTCACCAGGTACCCCTACATGAAACTGACCAGGCACTCCGGACAATACCTAGAGACCAATGATTGGATTGGTACGCCCAAAAAGAATAAAAAGCTTGCCTGCCACGGATCTTCATTGGTCCACATCTTGGCTTCCCCTCCGATCACAAACAAGCCGGTGACAGCAGGGATGTGAATGTCTCTTTTGGATGGAACAGAAGATGCGATCGGCTGTGAGTTCAATCAAGCTCTTGATCATCTAAGCGATCTATGTGTTCATCCCAGCGCTAGACCACGTCTCTGTCGCGTCGCCTATGATACTTTCTTTCCTGCTATGTCGTCCCTGAGCCCAGCGCCCGTGTTGCTTAAGGCCGGTGCTCTCTCTATTTCTCGAGGCCAATCTTACATTCTAACGTATATTCTTCAGGAACATGCCATGGCCGTTCTTTTCTCCGATAATGTTCCACCCGCGCCACCAATTCCGTGTCTTATTCTCCCACGACGTGGGAGCCAATACCAAGACAAACCCCCAGGGTGTGTGTGCATGGATAAACGAGCGCGCTGGACCTAGATTTGAGGCTGGGCGCATGCATCAATTAACTTGGAGGTACTGGAGTCATGTCGGCCGACGAGCAGATGGAAAAGACGGCTGCATGCGTACGAAGTAGGTCCTTCAGGCTGACTAGATAATCCACGCCACCGTAATAATCAAGTTTGTCTACACACCTCAATATTATGAGCCGTCGTTGGGGTGTTGTTTGGTTCGGTAGCTTAGCTCGGGGTCTCATTTATCACATACCTCGATCAGATAAGGAAACATTTTCCTACTAGGAGAGTCTAAAATTGCCGACGGTTAAAACCAAGGCAATATCCATTTTTCTACCAATATAAAACATTATCCAGATAATGTACGTAGCGCAAAAACGACCTACCCTCCATAGTCGATGAGACTGCCAATCCAGATCTCCTTGAGTGCGTTAAGGCTACAACCGGTTACTCGACCCACATGACCTTAGTCATGACGTACAGTAGGTACGGGAGGGGGACGGCATAGTGCTCCATTAATTATTTCCACCTAAAATACCATACAAATCTTTTTGAAGATACTCATGAGCTCTCAATCAATCTCTAGTCAGGCACTGAGTGCCTCTGATCCAAGTATTATAATTACAGAAGAGAATAGCCGCCGCGAGCAGCCAGCCGATTTCACCTGCCGACCTGTATTCAACCCGGTCCCTAGCTGCGGTACCAATTTCCTCCCGGTGATGGTGCCCGATCGCGACCTCGAGGTCAAAGAGCTGCCCCAGCAGCCTCTTGACCTCTTCCATCACTTTGTGCCTTATTTCCTAGTCGCAAAATGGGTTAAATATACGAATGAATGGGTTGATCATTTGCTTCGCAGTCGCAGCTGGAAGCCACGGGCTCGAATTCGCAGTTGGAAGCCAACCACCGTGCCAGAGGTATATCTATGGCTTGCGCTTCTAATTCATATAGGAATTCATAAGGAAATCACAATCCGAGACCATTGGAAGACTTCCCGGCTAGGGCACCAAGGTTCCGACCATTCAATCCTCAAAGTCATGACTTTTGACCGCTTTCAACTGATTCATCGGCACCTTCGGCTCTTCAACCCCTTCAGCCTCGCCAAAGAGGCTGCCAAAGCTGGCCTTACGAAGGTCTTTGCCGCCGTTGACGAGTGGTCTCGGCACCTACAATACGCGTCAACTGAATTCCTCAAGCCGGGCACGAATATCGCTGTGGACGAGTGTATGATCCGCTATACAGGAAGGTCATACCAGACAACACGAGTCCCAAATAAGCCTATCCCCGTGGGCTTCAAGATCTGGGCCACGGCGCAAAAAGGCCTCTTCTTGCGGTGGCTTTGGCACGAGCCGAAGAAGAGATGCGGTCCAGTTAGCCTCGTAACGCGGCTTCGATCTCAGAGAAGAAGGCGACTTTACACACACCTCAACCCGACACAAAGCGTGGTTATTGCCCTTATTAATAAGCTGCCAAAAGCCATATATCACGTCTTCATTGATAACCTCTTCTCGTCCGCTAACCTCTTTAGAAGCCTCCGTCAATATGGCCACGGGGCCACAGGCACCGCCCGCCGCAACTGTGGTATCTACGCCCCCTTCGCGAAGCTTAAAGAGGATGATTCTGCTGGCCGGAGGCTCCTTCAGTTCAATGAGGTCAGAAGCGCTCCAACAGTTGATAATAAGGTAGCAAGCTAAGTCAAATTTACCTATAAAACCCCTACTAATTTGACTTACTCTTCCCTAGGTCAACCAAATCGCGTGGAAGGATAACGCCCTCGTGCTCTTCTTATCTACTGTATTCAAAGGCGACGAGCTTGTCATACGGAAGAGGAAGAGGCCAAATACAGATCAAGCCCGCGCACGGCCAATACAGCGTTTTTTTGGTGACGAAGCCGTCAAGACCTTTGCGATCCCTTCTATCGCCGCTACCTATAACAACGAGATGAATCATGTGGACCGTGGCGACCAACTGAGGGCATCACGAGGCTACAGTCACTCAATTCGTCGCGGCCCTTGGCAGGCTATAGCTTGGACCTTCCTTCTTGACACAGCCCTCATCAACAGCTATCTTCTTCAGCTTCATGGGCAGCCAAAGTGGAAGAAAATACGGTCTCAAAGTGACTGGCGAGGCCGCCTTATAGATGACCTTATTGCGGCTTATTGGACTGGTCATTCCAGGAAGCGATTTCGAGCTGGCGACGAAAATACGCCTATGGACAGTGTTGCTAATAGTATGGCAATAAAGTAGTATATTGCAATATAACCCATATGATATGGACTTTCTCATATTGTCACAATATGATATGAAGAATTTGATATTGTGACAATATAATATGATGATGTCCATATTGGCAATATATTATTTATATTGGGTTGTCAGTCCTCGGGCGAAATTGCCTTTTGACAGTAGCGGGCAGGCCTTACCCTATACCAGCGACAGGGATACTGGGCATTTTATTGGCTAGCATTCACCTCAACACACGTCTGTCTTTATTGACAATCAGACCTAACACGCGATCACGCGTTTCTTCCACGCGTCAGGGGAGGTATAAGAGGCACGATTGGTACGGACCATGTTGGGCCGGGCCTACCGGTGGTTACCTGCCGACATTGGCCATTGTCACCTCTGCCCACTTTCTTTATCGCTGTCGAGCCTACTGACTAACCGTACCGCCATGCCTCAACAACGCCTCCCTTTTGGCCAATGGTCGCAACGAAGAGAGTCGTCAATTTCAGTCGACGTTTCGGAGTTTTCCAGCCGGCAGTTGAATGACCTAGGCCAGAGCCAAACGCCCAAATGCCAGTCATCTCGACCTCGCACAGCCTCCACAACCTCCTCCACCAAGCCCAGAACGTCATGGGTCTTCTCTCATATGCCAGACGAGGAGATGGAGACGAGATACTACAATCCGCGGACCGGAAAAGAAGAGTGGCGTTGCAAACATTGTGACAGAGCATATGCCTGTTCTGGGGGTACTTGTTGAGATCCATTGTTTAACGGATCAATGGCTATTCCGATCCATTGGTGGCGAGGATGTGGATGTCTTCTTGTCAATAGTTTCCGGTGGTTAACACCAACCTTTCTTCTTCTTCAATCAATACAACATGCTCATTTCAACACGCTCTGCGTCAGTTCACAAAATTCAGGGTCAACGCGCAAAAGCAGGCTCTGTCTCTGCGAAAAGCGACGTGTCATATGCGAACGTGGTGATTAAATTTGCATGCATTTCCTACTTCACCGAGACTCTCCGGTTTGGTCCTCATCCGGAGTTCGATTTCGAAAGTGAGGGAGACCTGGACAAAGAGGGATAGACGCCTTTATCACCGAATTAACCCCATTGCGTCTATCCTTTCGTCAGACGATTCAGCTCGCTCAGCTTATACACATACCGGGAACTTCTCCGCCGCTGCCCCTAGCCTGTACTACGAAAAAGTCCGTCTCATAGACACCAGGGGGATGCCGAGGGGTAGTCAGATGTCTTTGTGTGACAGTCCCACGCCGCCGTTCGTCACGCCCTAACCGGACCGGCGCCTACCACATGTTGATACATCATACGCGCCATCCCTGCGAGGGATTGACTTGGCCAACCACCTGTAAAACCTTAGCCACCTATAAGGGTAAGTCCCTCACCCCTGACCACTGGCCTGGCGGCAGGTAAATAGGGAAGGAAAATCAAATTAGTATCCTGTAGGTCTCAGTCCTGCTGCCACCTGTTGGTTTCACATTGCTTTTGACATCTCTCACCCCCACATCCCTCAAACAACCGGAGAGACCTCCGCGATGGCGCCTTGGTATCTTTCCTTGCCCCGTTTTAATCCCGCATTAATTCTGCTCCCCACCGCGAAAGGGGCTACGCCTACGAAAAGGCCGCTCACGCCGAGTTCACCAACGTTTGCACGTATCGCTGGGACTCATGGGCGAGGTAGTTCTGCATGAGAGCGCAGTTGCACCCCGACTGCTGTAGAATTTCCATCTTGAGCTCATACACCTCGAGGGTTAAGTCGGCCACGCAAGTGGAAAGATCGCCATGGATGCGCTCTAGGTCCTGCTTGCTAGACTCAAGCCTCGATATATTGTCCCTCTTTTTGACCCGGAACTTGGTGGATGCGATTCGGTTCTGTTCTTGTTTCCTTTTGACCTGGTCGTTATGCTGTTGGGTTGATGGATCGCCGTTGTTGCTAGCACTTCTCTTGCGGCTAATAGTTGATTGTCTCGTCTTCTTCTTTGGCCGTGGATTAAGGTTTCCGTTACCTAACCAGCTTCCTCTAGCGGATTTGCGGGTCGAAAGATCGCTAGAGTCACAATTCCGCTCCGGACTCGGATTCTTTGCTGTTGAGGGCGAGTACCAGTAGCCCTGTGGAGGAGGCAATTCCTTGGCAACGATATGCCTAGATACTGAAGCTGGATCCGCGTACTCCATAGTAGGATCAAGGGCATTCCACCGATTGGTAGAGTCGGTCACGGGACTGATATAATTCCAACCGTCTGTCGACTCGGCACCATAGCCATAGGCGAAGCCTTCGAGTAGAGGACTAGTCTGCGTGTAGACGCCGTTTGCCGCGCTGCTCCCATCTCCTGATGTATCGAGCGGGGTTGACTGGTCCCACGGCCCCCATTGCTCCCATGGGAGAGGTTGGAAAATTGTTTGCTGTCCCAAAAGGTGAGTCGTCTTCCATGGGACCCAGAACACCTAGAGCCCTGTCATCTATCAGATAGAGAGGGATCAAAAGGTATATCTCTTGCAAGAGGTTCAAACAATGGCCAAAGCACTGGAAAGAGCAGCTAAAGCACGGCTTTAACTATCGAAGTGTGTTAAATAGATCGGTGGCTATGATTCTGTACGAGTGATGTTGGATTTGCGTTGATGGAGAATGCTGTAATGGAAGCTCGGAATCATCGGAGGTGGACGATTATATACTGGTTCTTATGAGTCGTTGCAACCGAAACGACGCGTGTTCTAGAACATAGTTACGAAGCTAGGGGTGGGAGCAACCGGCAAGAGAGCTCATTTAGCTGCTCATACATACCAGGGCTCAAAGAGTGGCAGGAAGGGTGAGGTTAAAGGATATCAAAGCGCTTGGATAAGGAGAGGCCGTGGCTGAGTCACAAGCACCTCTAAACACCAGACTCACAGCAAGTTTAGAAAAACGTGGCTTGGCCGTAGAACCCAGGTTGCTCGACCTGGCGTCCTTTCTGAGGGCCATCGCCTGTCATAGTCTGACTCGCCATATGCCTAGAGGGATAGTGCCAGAGAAATGACGGCGTTGGAATGACATCTCAATCATCCACACTGGCAAGAAACCGGTCAGGCCTGGTATCTGTGCGCTCGCTCGTGCAGACTGAAGCGGCACACACCGTTTTCCCACTAATATAGTGGGGGGATAGTTTTGACCAGGGGATCGGAGATCCTGGCATGGGTACCAAGTCATAAATCTTGGAGACGTTCCGAGGGTGGAGAGCCAGCCCTATTGGACAGCCAAGTTCGAAGCATGTATGCAGACCGCCCAATTGGGCAGTTGAAATGGAGTAGATGGAGGGTTATTCTAGGTGGTTTGGGATAGTCCAAGAGGGTTAATATGCACGCATAGTACTAGAATGAGGCGATGAGATGGGGCAAGAGGAATCAATCGCGATGATCAAAGTATACCCGTCTTGTTTGCTTACAAAATGTCGGGCATTTTTATGATCAATGTTTATTAGAGGGGCAGAAGTGGATCCTGGATCTCATGGTTCGTCGGATCAAGTGCTGCCTCACACTTGTCGCAGGTACTGATGGGCCATGAGGGTCAAATAAGCACTTGATTTTCTATCTAGAGGAGTGACGAGAGTCGGTCTCTTATACCTGGGTTCAGTCTGCCGATCTCATAGGCAGCAGGCTGTTGCCTGATGCTCGTTATGATATAGCGTACACGCTGACCGTGAAGCTATTCACGATGGCTGTGATCCTTGCCCTTGACATCCTTGACTACGACTTTTCGATGATTCAGCCACTAACTGCGTGTTGCCATCCTTTTGATCAATTGAACCCCTACCTTCATCTATAGTCATATTTCCTCTATTCTGTAGGCGGTTTCTTTTCGCTCTGCGCCGTTTGCTAAGAGCCTTATTCCCCTGTCGAAGGATCTGGCTCTCAGACTTCAATAATGACATCTGATGCATTATTGCCTTTGTTCCCTTGGAAAATGACTTAAGTGCCCCAAGGATAGATGCCGGAGAGCTGCTTTGATGCCTTCTAACTCGTCTTTTGAGGTATTCGGACTGCGAGCTGGCCTCAAGCACGGCCTTTGGGGTCTTTGAGACCCAAGGGTCAGGGAGGCTGGCCTCCTCCTCAACCGGTGTTGGAGTCCGTAGCTGCACATCAAGCTTTGATATGACATTTTCTGGGTCCAAGGGAACAAGCCCGGCCCCTCGAAAACCTCCCTCAATATCACTCTTTGTCATGGCGGCTTCGTGGGCGGCATAAAAGGCCGAAAAGAACTCAGTCTTTGAAATATGGGTTATAGAGCATCTGATCAACTGCTCAATTTCTCAACCGTAGGCCTTTTGAAGCGGCCCAAAGCACCCTACATCAAGAAGCTAAAGTAGGTAAGACGAATGAGACAACATACAAAGCGTAATAATATTGTTCTCTTCGCAATATTTCTCAAAGTCGGTCGAGTGGTGGCTTTCATGGCCATCGAGGATCAGAAGACGGTAGCGACCGTTTGTTCGGGCCTTTATGTGTCGATCAAAGTGCTTTAGCCATTCGAGACCTATATTATTATCGGTCCAACCATTTTGAGTCGTCGCAATAGCCCAATCGCCCGGGAGGTTGCTTCCTTGGTACCAGCTGGCGAGGTGACATTGTCCCGCAACCACGATGAACGGCTGCATCGCCCAGCCTTCCGCATTGATCGCTTGGATGACTATAACCCATTCCCAATTTCCAGGCTGGACTGATTTCGGTTTTCCACGCCTTTCTGCGCCTATGGCAACCATTCCGCTTCCAATAAGGCCCATCATAAAGCCAGTCTCATCAAAGTTGTAGATATCGGCTAGGTCGATACCATACTTCGCGATTGTGTTCTCCACAAGCCTGAACCAATTACGAATAATAGTTAGATCTTCAAATTTGGCCCTCTGATAGTTATATTTACGAAAAAAAATGCGTCTTAAGCTCTGGTTATCGCCTAACGAAGTTAGAAGCCCAGCGCTTGCCGACAGGTGACCCGTCGCAGTCGGGGAGCAGTCGGTTAGCCATTTCTTCAACATCACGCAGTCGTGGGGGAAATCCTCGCGAATCCAGGTCGAGAATGAGCTGAAAAATGATCTGTTCCTCTAGATCAGACAGTCGACTCGATGGGTTGATCCAATCGCGTCGAGATTGAATGCCCTTCTGCCGGCGACGTAGCCTATGCTGATTGACTTCATAGATGCCAGCAGCGCGTCGGGCACTTAGTCTTGGGTCATTTTGAATGGTTTGGAGGGCAAGGAGAGTTTTTGCCTCAGTATTTGGCTGTGACAGGCTTGGTGGTAGAGATTTCATTGATGAAGTGAAAAGTTAGGTGGGAGAGGGAAAAGTGCGGGATGCGGCGCATGGGTGACATATACGTTAACCTATCAATACTAACCATAAAACCCTCGTACAATCAAAAGCAGGCACTGCTTCAGCCGCCGAAAATAGGAAACTGAACACTTGGAGAAATTGGGCTTCAAGTTGACTTGCTACTAACCTTCACGAGGACCAAGAAGAAGAGCCATGACTAGATCGAAAGGACAAGGCGAAATCCACGAGGACTTAGCGAGATCAAGGCAAGAACTAGAGAGGTGTATATATTTTTAGCTTCAGAGCCCTTTGGGCATGGCCTACGGGGCGTAATAGACTTGTGTGTGTGTCAGCCTGGCTGGTTAGACCTCCTCGCTATATTGCGCATCAAATATCAAATCATATCAAATGGCAGTTCGAACCCAGGCCCGTACTTATTCGACTTTAAACAAGATTTTGGCTTGTTTGATTGATTTATTTGATTGCATTTGATTTGTGGGCAGCGCTGATCGTGAGAAAGAGCATCGCCGGCAAATTCGCTCTATTCGCTCTATGCTGCTTCGAGAGATCAATAACTTGAAGGAGGAATGGCGCCAGAATAAAGAGGTCATCATCAACGGCGTCACGAATATGCTACAGTTCAAGAAATGGCTCCAACACACAGGCAAAGATAAGGACTATTTATCTATGGATACACAACGCTCTGAGATGGCTCAACTGCTCAACGAGAAGACGGACGGCTTCATGATAGATACACAATTACCGCAGGAAGTCAGGGACTCGATTCGCGATGCCAATTATGCCCCGAAGCCCCTCAGCGCGATGGACTGATGATACCGTCATTTTCAACCTCTCGCCACCGCACGGCGATAACTAAGCCGATGAAGAAGATGAAGAAGATGAGGAGCTTCCATTGATCGAATGCCCTCAACCTTGCGATGGCCGTGCAACGCCATACTGTCAACGATCTTCGCCGCCAATTACCCCCTCGTACGAGTCATCACCACCGCGATCAGAGTCTTCCACGCCGTGCCCTTCGCAGCCTCAACAACACATACCAACAGTGAATACAATCATACACATAACCAGAGAGGAAAGAGAGGCCCAATAAGCCAGCCTCGCGCATTTACGAGATGCCAATACGGCTTAAATGAGCAGGAAGCCGTCTCACAAGGCGGCAAGGCCTGGGCATCACAGCAACGGCTTCCATAGCAGAAATTATAGTCATTGCGAAGGTCACTCAATCAGGCATCGTGAAAAGCCTCACTTTCCGTTATCCCTTTGTTTCAATAATGACTTTGGACGGCAACAGAACATCAGAATATCGAATTGGTTCGAAATCATACCTAAAATCAGGCCCTCCGATGTCTCGCAGTTTTGTGGCTGTCTCTCAATGCTGTGACCAACGTAGCTTGCTAAGTTGGATCGCCTGGGGCCCTATCCCCACATGATCCAACGGGTGTGTCAGGGACTCGCTGGCGCAAGGCATAAGTGTCAGGGTTCCCGACCATAGACCGAGACCTAGCTGTGTCGCGCTCAATAACCACCACGGCACTGGAAAAGAGCGTCCTGCTACAAGAAACCATCTTCAGTTAGTCATTAGAGTGAGTCCCATCTCCTGCTGCCTCTCTTCCCTGCCCTCGTCGCCATCCTCTCCAGCTTCCCTGGAGGCTAGTCAAGCGACTCGAACGGCTTCGCGAGAACTATCAATAACCGCAAGCTGCGGCATGACGGTGCTCATTTGTTTATCATGTCGCTATTTGATGTTTTAAATCGTTTGTTTGACCCCTGCGGCCCTGTGCTGGGTTCTCTTCGTAATTCTCTGCAGACTCGACTCTGTTTTGTTCAAGTCGCACACGCGATGATGATCATTTCGCCACCACTCCCATGTTGCTATCTCATCCACTTTCCAGCGACAAAATATGAGACGGAAAAAAATTGACCGCGTATCCTTAGGCAAACTCTGACCATTTCAACCCGAGGACCCAGGCCGAGGATGCGTCTCACGAGGTCTCGCCGTTCCCACGCGGACACTGAGCTCAGCAACTCTGGCGGCGAAATGAGGGCAGCAAGCCCAGCCGCAGCCTCCGACGTGTCATCAGCCGACACCATCGTCATCCCTACTCCTCAATCTGGATCCATTTCTGGAGATGCCAGTCCGGCCCAAGACTCAGAGCAGTCCTCCATAAACCGTTCCAGTCTGCGCCGACGGAAGCCTGCCAAGCAATCAGACAACCAGGTAGCAGCCCAGACACCAGTCGCTACCAAGCCCATCCGGAAACCCTGTTCCAAGGCAACTTCTAAACGAGCTCCGCGGACTATCGCGCGCATCAAGGACTTGGCTGGCGTCGAGATCGCACGCGTTGAGGACGCTCAGGAACGCGCAGACCGCCACGCCAAATGGAGAGAACACGCCAACGCCCTGGCTGCAAGTACTCAGAAGCTTGACCAAGCTCAAAATCCGCACATCGCTGCAGCACGCCTGTGGTCAAAGACAACCGCCGATTCCACCAAGTCTCACGGAGGCATCAAGTACGAGCGCAAGTTCAAAGGCCCGTTCACCGGCAAGCTCGTGTCGCAGGGCATTCTTATTGATATCGACGGAGAGGAACATGTCGAGTATCGGGTGCTTGCTAAGCTGCCTTAATTTTTGGGCAACGGGTATCGAGACACGGCTGTTGCGGCATTTCTCACGCACACACGATTTTCGGAGGATAGGGTTTTGTTTTGGTGGGCGGGTTTCCGTCCCTGGGAGGCCTCGTAAACTCGGAGGAATTTGTTTTCTGCAGCGAGTACCATGTTTTAGTTCATCTCAAGCCAACTACCGATTCTCAGTGGCGATAGACTATCTTGCTGGAATGCGACGCCGTCCGTGAACCCAGCATCGATTGCCAAGTGGCTTTGTTGCCCCAAACCCAATTCCACAGCCAAGTTGCTCCCAACGCCATCATATCTGAAGCCCTCGACTCCTCTCTTGGCATGGGTCATATATATATGGGATTAATAGAGAGCACATTCCTTTTCAAGCTTGCGATCAATCTTGTGTTCTCGAAAATTGTGTTGAAGTATAAGTCTTAACAGTCTTCTGGGGGTAACCCATTTTTGTTTCAACAAATTGTTCCTAGGCCATTTGTAGGTCACACCGCTGGACTAAAACTCACTCGGGTCTTCCCGCTAAATAAAGCGTCGTCGGATGCAGGTTCATTGTACCCAGCCCTAACTGAAATGTAGAGACGCGCAACTGGTCTCGAAATAAGATAGCCATGCAATGGCCCAGCAGAAGAGCGTAGTAGAAATCTGTCGTTGGCGAGGACGACAACCGTAGCTATCCACGCCGTCTGTCGCATAACATTCGTGTGACCGGATGTAACTATCCGGTTTCACATCTGGCCTGTCGCATAATCCTAACGACATGAGCTTAAATAGCTGTGCCCGAACACATGGCTGTTCGATTTCTTTTGTTCTTTAGATAATTCTCATCAATTGACTGGTGCCATCAATGATCCCTGTGGAGCTAGTTGTCTGACACCGTCGTTATGGCGTGCTCGGACTCTCGCATCAGCGTCAGCTGACATGCCTCCAGGCTTCAGATGTTCCTCTGTAATATCTGCTCTCTGTGCTGGAAAGCTTGAGAATACATCCTTTCAATAGTCAGATGCGGTCCGGACGACAGATACAGCGAGCTTCATACGACTTGCAATTGCCAACCACCCAATTTCCGCATGGCTCAGAGGAAGGCAGAGGTGAGCTACCACGTTCGTTGGGAACAGACGCTCTGCAATCAATTGGTACAAGGGTTATCAGAGCGAGGATGATTGCACAATTGTTGCTGAAACCAAGGATCAAACTAGGCATCGCATTGTCGCCTTTGATCATCCACGTCGATGTCGCTGGCCGTTTCTTTCTGTCGATGGCAAGGATCACAACCATCGTCAATAGCTTCACGGTCAGCGTGAACGCTACACCACAACTAGCATCAGGCAATAGGCTGCTGCCTATGAGATCGGCAGACTGAACACAGGTATAAGAGACCGACTCTCGTCGCTCCTTAGATAGAAGAGATGGTCCTCAATCTACACTGATCTTTTGTTCAATGCCTGCATTCGTGTATCGGCGCTAGGTTGACACCTATCTGAATTGTTGGAATTCGTCCCTGATCCCCAGAGAGGTTTCTGTTATCGTTGGCGAGAAGAAAAGGTGGAGATTCCAAAAGAGGCGGCACCCGACGTCGTTTCGATACTGGTCCATGGGTTGATCGAGATCGTGAAAATGAGAGAAGAGTAGCTACGTCGAGAAAGCGATAAAGTGACATCACGTATGGCATTTCTGTGGTGTATCGTTCTACAATGGAAAGCCCGTCTTCGCCTTGACACTCGGCCATCTTCACATGCCAGCTGCTCCCGGATACCAGGACTAGTTCTGGGAAGCTCATACAGCGGTACTGCTGGAGACTGGTCGGAAAATTTCGAGCAACATCAGTGTGGCCTCTGAACCGTACGTAGCGTATCAGCTTATAGATGTATCGTTTGCCTAATTGACAGCTGTAGGTTGACTTAAGATGTCTTTTCTTCACTTTGTGAGCAACTTGCATCGCGGCGCGACTGAGACGACACATGGACAATCCCCCGTGCTTGCGGCCTTGGAGCTATCGCCAAGAGCACGGCCCACCGACCATCCAACCACCGCGTAGCACACGTCCGACGCCGTGCATGGCTCAAACACAGATTTTATTACGTAGCAAGAGATCGGGTGAAAACATAAGTTTTTAGAAGGGCGGTCGCTTCGGAGTACACTACTGGATGGCCAGAGCTTTGACGTGGGGAGCCGGCACTATTGCCGTTGATACGTGGCACCCTCCCATTCCAAGTGTAGGGAACTTGCCGTGCTGTTACGGCGCTGGCGGGAACTTGGTTTCATCACCGTGATAAGGTCTTATCTCTGATGACCTTAGGCGCAATTGACTTAAAAAAGATCAGTGCTAATATAGTAAAGGCTACTGAGCTAGTTCCTATTAAGCTAGATCCTTGCACATGACGCTTGGGAGGCTTCTCACAATCGAGGGGATATGAGATATTCGGAGACGATACTCCGGGCCAGATTCTCATCTGAGCCCCTAACTTATCGGCGGCTTCCGATGAGGAGCCGTCTCCACAAGCCTAACGTACCCCACCAGCGAGTGCCAGTGAGTGCAACACTCAGTTTTACACCTTAAATCGCGATTTTAAGAAAACTGTTTAAAAATTCAAACTTAGCCAAAGAGGGCTAAGATTTTAAAATAAAGTTAATTAATTGAGGAAGTATAGCGAGAAATTTTCCTAGGTTTTATATTTGTCTAAGCCTCAACGCTAATCCTCGAACCTTAATCATGTTGGCAGGCTAGAAAGATCTGCCACGGGCCGACACCCGGCTAGAATCCCGACTTGGCAGCCCTACGACGCTCCCGCTCCCTGGAGTCCCGTGCCTTGGTTTCATCGCTGTCCTTAATGGGCGCATTCGTGTTCAGATACGTTTCCCAAGTGGAGGACTGTGACAAAGCACGTGCACTTGCGGGACGCTTCGGTCTTCCCCTCCATCTCAGTCACGCGGTATGCCATTTAGGCATCAATGGGCTGTGTCTGTTTCTTACTTTCATCCAAGTTCACCATCGGCAGGCAACTGGGTTCGACGGTTCCCCGAAGGAAGTACAAAATCTCTCTCGTGTCTGTGTACACGACGCATGTGGTATTGGAGGTTCCAGAGGCGGGGAAAGCCGTTGCGGGGAATAGAACGGTCGCACCCGTCGTGATTGCAGAGATGTGTGGGTACGGCACCCAACGGCCTATTAAAAAGTGAGGCGATAAGTCGGCTGGATAAATGCCGACCCGAGTACCCAATGAGAGAACAGCGGCGCAAGGAGTAAACGCTAGGCTGCTTCGTCGATCCCCCTTGTTTTGATCCTGGATTTAACAATACTACCATGCACTACTTTATTGGACCGGACACTTAGAGGTATCAATCTTCTCTGCGATTACGTCAGTAGTGAAGGTTGCCGATCTTTCGTTCATCATATACGTCATAAGAGGGGTTGTTGCCACTCGGTCTCGAATCCCACCTTGCCCCGACGACAAGCATCCTACCGATAAAAGAGAACGAATAGACCGTCTCGGGTTTTGCCACAGTTCATGTCTTCAATAACCATTTCAATTGCGGCTTGACCTAACAGCAAACGAATCTCATACCAACGGTCTCCCGGGGCCTTAAGATGGGTATGGCCTCCCTCGATTCCTTTATCCAGCTGCTGCAGTTATGGTGCCTAACAACCCGGTCAAGACACTTACGCGATAGGCGATGGATCCTTTAGCGAGATCTATCCTCTAGAAAACGAGTTAAGCTTCGACGTCTTCAATATACCTCCTAATACTTCTTGGGAGCCACAATGCTTAAAAGACCCGTTAGCCCTCCTCCCCAGATCGTTGGAGGAAGGCACCATGGCCAACGTCTACGGAGGCAATGGTTTTCTGGTCAACGACTCAATATTCAACCCCGTTACTAGCTCCCCAGGTCGTTGGCACGATTCCCATCCTACCGCCGAAGATACGGCTATATCCTCGGTTCCTGAACCACAGTTTCCCACTGCGACCTCGTTGAAGGAGCCAGGTCGACTATCTCTGCCCTCCACTGCTGAGAACAAGAATCGAAAACAAAAGCGTCACTCAACTGAAGGCTCGACTCGCAAACCCATAAGGCGACATTCTCCCAAAAACGACAAAATCGATACTACACCGGGAGAAAGTGAAGGAAATTTAAAAAGTCGTCGAAGAACCCATAGCCGACATGGTAGTGAACCATCGGATCATCGGTGCGATGGTACTAGTCCAGCGATAAAAAAGAGGAACCGTATTGCGTCCAACAAATTCCGAAACAAGAAAAGGGAAGACGAGCTAAGACTCGAGTCTGAAGAGCAAGATATGGAACGAATCAATCGCACCCTATCGGCCTGCGCAGCTAACCTAACTTGCGTGGTCTACGAGCTGAAGATGAAGCTTCTGCAACACGCTGACTGCGACTTCCCCCTTATCCAAAATTACCTCATCAATGAAGCCCAGAGCTACATCCGAGAACTTGAGATTACGGCTCAAAAGTCGAGTCTGGGGGAACCTGCTTGATTCTACAGCCTTGCAATTGGCGATATCACGAGGGGAAGATTTATAAATTACCGCGTTCTAGACAACAAATTGTGGGTGGGTTGAGGTAGTGTTGGAATAATTGGGAGCTCCCCCTCACTTCAGGGTCACATCACAAAGTCCTAGATTGAAAGTTGAAAGTCCTAGATGGAATTGCATGGGATATAAACCCCTAGGGAGCTCTCACCATGACAATAATAATAATAACCTTGATTTTATCAATCACACCCAGCTTGACTGCGCAATTCAACAACAGGTAGTGGTTGGATTGGATTGAAGGCCATCTCGGGTCAACACCTGGATAGAATGCGCCGAGAGAGCTATGACTCGCAATCATTCCTTAGCTAAAGTCGATGATGTTTAGACTGAATCAGAAAAGCAGAATTGTATTTATTTTGGGGAGCTTCATTAAGCACCCATGGTCTGACTACCAAGCACCCATTGTGGCTTGAGTCCATGACCTCCCGGCTAGTAGGGCTTGAGCGCCGGCTCCACCCCACCCACACATTTATATGTGATTTCACACATAACTAATATTAATAAACGCATGAGTTTTGCAGTATCAACACTCAACCTTTACCACTAAGTACCGTAGGATCTCGAGAAATTCGGACGCTCTAGCTCCTCCACTTTTCCACTTTTTAACCTCTAAACCGTTGAGTTACCGTTGGTTAATTGGCTGATACAGAGTTTTGCGGCGACGCTAGTGTGTCCGAATTTCTTGAGATCCTACGGTATTTTATTGCCGACTATATCCTCCACACGCGCCTTTGACAGCAACATAATACCATCCAGCGATTTGCACCGCGATAGCTGCACGTACAGGCTATATGGATCGCACTTTCCTGGCTCGAGTTGTCCAGTCTTGTTATTCAGCTTTGTCCCGGTTCCTCGCAGCTCCAGTGCAATCTGGAGGAGGGTTTCACCTTGGATTTTGTAATCGGTGCATGCGAATGCCGCAGTGCAGGGAAGTCCTCGGCGGCTCACATTATGCCTCTGCCAAGGCCTCTTCTTGACCCTCTTCTTCTTTTCGATTGGTATTTGGGCACTCGTTGGAGTAAGCAGGATTGTGCCTGGTGGCATTTCATCAAATTCGAACTTCTTGGTTGACTCGGACGACAGGATGATGCCGGCAGGCGGTCCAAAGTGGAGGATGATGTTCGGGGCGAGTTGATAGCCTGGGAATCTTTTGGTGTCTGGTATAACTTCTAGCGCTGTGTACTTGGCGCCATTCACGAGCTTGAGGCCTGGGTTTATATTCATCGTCACCACCACCGGCATACCAGGCACGAACATGAATGTGGCCGGCACACAGATCTTGCTGTCATCCCGACGCTGGCCATAAGCGTAGCATCTTCCTCCGTTACCGGCAATGTATTGGGTTTTCCCCAACGGTGCTGGGATAGAAATATCCGGACTGGCTTCTGTTCGTTCCTCTGGAAGGCTAAAACGGCATCCATGTTCAGGCACCACCTGGTGCTATTGAGCGGTGTAACTACTGTGACGCCCCTGCTCCATGGTATGGCTTGTCCTTCTCTGAAGCACCGGCTGTTAAGGAGCTCCATGTCGGACTCGTCTTGCTCTCCCTGCCGGATCCGAGTCAGCAGTCGCTGCAGCTCCGGGTCCCCTGCTGCGCGGACCTGTTCGGTGAGCATGATGACCGTGGTAAATCGAGCCCAGAGTGCATGTGCCCTCATTTCATTCGCAATCCTAAGGGCGGACCACGGCGTCAACAGTGACCTATTCCGCACTGGGCGGAACTGGTGGAAATCTCCCGACAGTAGCACCACTGGGATCCCGCCAAAGTCGTCATCTGATGCTCGGGAGGCGCAAATTCGCTTGTTGATATCACAGAGCGTTTGTAGGCCCAGCATGCTTACCTCGTCAATGATGAGCAGCCATTTTTCTTTCCATTTTCTTCGAGCGTCACCATCCACGTAGGTTACAGTGCTGCCATCGTCCACGTTGCCGTTGCCAGATGCGTTGGGTTGCACCCCACAGGCGGAGTGAATGGTCACGCCGTTGATACGCGCTGCTGCGACCCCCGACGTCGCCGTCATCAGCAGCCTGTGTGATATGCCTTTGCTGGCGAACAATTCCGTCAACGCCTCGATGACCCTGGATTTCCCGGTGCCGCCCTCTCCACCTAGGAACTCACACAGTTGTGCATTGTGATTGTTCTCGACATTGCTGCTATTGACGTTATCGCTGTCATCTTCGTTCCTAATGGTATCGAGATGGCGACACACTAAAAGGAAGGCGATTTCCTGCCGCTCGTTCAAGGTGAACCTCCTTGCAATCTCCCGACCGGCATGGAGGAATGTTGTCGACGGTCCAAAGGCGACCCTGGCACTGGGTCTCTGAGTGTTCTGGGTGTCTGTTTCTGACATTTCTATAATATCTTCTCCCGCGCCCGCGAAGGTATGGTTCAGTGATGCTCCTGCGTCGGCAGCTGTGTTCTGCGTGATCTGAACTCCATCAGAGCCTTGGATTCTTTTCACAATTTCCTTGTCAGCTTGATCCTGCTTGCTCTTAATTCCTCTAAGCTGACGTTGCGTTGGGAGCTCGCTCCTGGCTACCATGGTAGGCTGGTACTGCTCTGGGTTCTCTGCGGAAGCGACAGTCTCGACATCATCCGCAAAGTCGGTGATATCTGCTTGGGCTTCGCGGAGCTGATCTAGCATCTGCAAAAGATGCTCCGAACCAGCGGTCACCTGGTTAGGGGCTGTAGCACCTCGTACTGTCTCAATCAATCGGCCAAGCTGGCCAACCTGGTCTGGGCGATACGGTTTTACTGGGCCTGTAGGATCTTGGAGATCATACCCCATAGCGTCGATATCATCCAAAACGGCGTCGTCCCCCGCAGCCGCCCACTGCTTTGCATCTCGTCGCGCATCTTGCGCTGATCGCTTCAAGAACTGGATATTGCCTGCGATAGTCTGGAGTCTTTTGGGGAGTCGCCGTCTCCAGTGCTCCCAGACTTCGTTGATGTTACCAGACGCTGCTGTAATAAACTTCTCCCATGGTACGAAGAGTGCAAGGTGCTGTACTGCAGCTCTAGCACTGATATCAGTACATGCTCTTTGTTTATCTGTACTGTTATTTGGCTTGTGCTTACCTGCGGTATTTGTCTGCGTTTGAATCAATATCAAAGTCCATATCGAGAAAGCCGTTAATGCACGGCACTGCATACTTCCCCGGGGGTCTTAGAACTTGCACCCAGTCCCTTCCCGGCTTCCAGTTCCTTTCAAATTCTATCTTCACCAACTGCTTGAGAGATGAATCTATTCTCTTTTGTAATTTAACAAGCGACACGTAGTCATAGAAGCATAATGTCTGCAGCACTTCCCCACGGTGGTGGTAGGCTTCAATGTATGGTAGCTTCTTATCATTGCTTCCCACCAAGACCCTCTCATCGCTGGCTTCCGCGCCGTTGCCGTTGCCATTACCATTGCCACCTATGTTCTCGATAGATCGATCATCGTCGTCGCCTAAAGTGCTACTGCGTTGCTGGAGATATTGCTAGCGTCGGAGTATTGCCTAGTATATCGTCGTCATATTCACATATGACCATTGTTTAGTACTCGAGAACTCGCTTGGGTAATCCAGGAAGTGCGCAATCACCTCCACCTGCGATAATGGCCGCTCAGTGAATATTCTGTTTGCGATTCTCATCAGATACTGGCGGTTTATATTTGCCTTGGCTTCGTAGTTTGCAGTTGTTGCACCTAGCCCGACGGCGCTGGTGGCCGTCATTGTTGGCGCTATCCATCACCAAGACCGAGAAGGTTAGGCCCACAGGACAAACCTTGTTCATTGATTCGCACCCATCTCATACGAGCTAGAGAATCTCCTTGACTCGAGCTTTGCGAGAGAATTTAATGACCGCTCAGATCGCCAAAGTTGAAGAATAAGTAGTATAGAAACCCCAATCTCTCTAAAGAGGTACTTCTGTATTCTTAGTACAGAATCATTGCTTGCCCTCTGATTTAGTTCACGTTGTGAAATCAAACCAGAGAGGTCTTCGTTCAACTTCTGTTTACCCAGAGATCCCAGACCCCCGCATTTGGTTGACGACCATCGAAATTCCTATCATGGCTGGGTTTCTAGTGCCACCTTGGTACAAGGAGGAGGTCGTCACCAATCTGCACATGAACATTGCCAGTATCTTCTGGGGATTGTGCTTCGATGTGGCCATATTTACAGCTGCCAAGGCCAACAAGCAGACCGCGACCTCCTGGTCACGAGCTCGGAGGGTCACGGCGTACGTTTGGATGATCTGGGGAGAATGGATCGCTTGTATAATCATCAGTGTCCTCACCTGGCTGTACATGTGGGGGACTATTGAAACGAGGCAATATCCCCTTTCTAATCGGGCTTGATTGAGCTAGACTAACATCCTTTGACCCACTCAGTTTCTGGATCTGGTTCTTCATCAGTACGTGTGACAAATCCAGATAATCCTAACGTGAAACCCGCAACTGATTCGTCTTTGTTTAAGTTGTATGCTGGTGCTTCCAGGTATGTTCAAGTCACAACCCGAGACCAAGACTGGTTTCATGGAACCGAAACTGATAAATGAAAACTAAACAGACTCAGCTACTCGTGCAAATTATCATCAATCGCCTGTCTCTCTTGATGGTAAACCGAGAAAAGGCTTCCAGGCTTAAGTGGGGAGCCTTTGTAATCCTGACTTTTATTAACATCACAGTTGGCATTGTCTGGATTCCCAACCGACTACAGATTTCCGAGACTTGGATCCGCATCGATGCTATATGGGATCGCATAGAGAAGGTCATCTTTCTGCTTGTTGATGCCTCTCTCAATATCTACTTCATTTATCTGGTTCGAACGCGGTTAATTGCCAACGGATTGACGAAGTACAATACTCTCTTCGCCGTCAACATTGCCATGATCATAATCTCGATATCCATGGATGTGAGTCGCAACACCGCTTCTTCTAAGACTTCCAAATTCAAGAGAACTCACAACCTCGAAGGTCGTCTTAATTGGGCTCATGCCTCTTCCAGGTGCTGTGGTGTAAGTGTTTCTGGCCCCTCACGCAACGACTTGCGTTCTGCTGACGGGTCTTGTCACAGATATCTCGAGTTCCAATGCTTCGCCTACCTCACGAAGCTCTACATCGAGATGAACATGGCCGAACTGATTAAGAAGGTCGTCCGTGCCACTCAACACGGAGACAAAGACGGACGCTCCACGTCTGGCATTGGGCCAAGTGGCAAGTCATCACGGACCACGGATGTACCCCGGGGAGGTATCAGCGAGGAGAATGGACGCAGAAGATTCTCAGGGCTCATCTCACGAGGAGCAAGTAAGGCGAGCCCCACCCGATATACAGCACACATTGAGCTGGGGAGCACGGAAGACGTCTCAACAAGCCGCCAACACGGACAAGGCTCTAGCCAGCCCCCACAGCCAACTATAGGAATCCATAAGACCGTCATCACGGAAATAGTGAGCTCAAAGGTTGAGGATGATGATACACCAAGGAGCGAGTCAAGTTCAACGAGACAGCTGAATGGAAAGTATGGTGTATGAGGGTATTGCTAGGTAAAAGCACTCTAGTGGGCTCAGAAGAGAGCCGCCACATCCGTATCTGTCGCAGGTACTGATGGGCCATGAGGTTCAAATGAGCGCTTGATTTTCTATCTAAAGGAGTGACGAGAGTCAGTCTCTTATACCTGTGTTCAATCTACCCATCTTATAGGCAGTAGGCTGTTGCCTGGTGCAAGTTATGGTGTAGCGTTCACGCTGACCGTGAGGCTGTTCACGATGGTTGTAATCCTTGCCCTTGACATCGGACTGTAGACGAATTTACGCCTATGGAACAGCATAAACTTGTCCGAAGGGGGAAAAGCTCATTGCGTTGCTTGCCAGGGCCACCGGGTTGAGCAGCCAAGGCCAAGAAGCTCAAGGAGCCCCTTGGCGCGAGTCAACAATAATAAGAAGAGGCATCAATCAATTTGGGGATGCGAGCAGTGTGATGTCGCGATTTGTAACTCGAAATATTGTTGGGACATCTATCATAGGCTAATTTAGGTAACAAGGGAATATCATTCTAGCATTTTAATTGGGCAGACATCCCTGGAGTGACCTGGCGGGAGCCTTTCGACATTTGAGGGGATACTCAACGCTTCGGAAACAACGACTACAGGAGCGTTGCCGTTTGATTCTACATCTTGCTGCGGAATCTTCTTGAACATGCCAATGATCTTGGACCACGTATTTGAAAGGAACATGTCCACAATCATGAACGGTTTCGCGCCGATGCGCGCAATAGCGGCGAACCACGTGTCGGGAAAGAGGCGGACGACGATAGCCCAGGGCAGACACATTGAGGCAGTAACCAATGAGATGGCCCACTGGTCGCCATTGAGGCCCCCAGGCTTGATTTCGAACGCCCGCGAGCCGACGAAGATAATTGCCACCTGGAGACCGATCATCAGACAGTTGATGAAGATGAAGAACTGGTTGCGGTGAATGCCCTCGAGGATGTTGAACTTGTTATCCAGGCGACGGTTGTTGAACTCGTTAAAGATTTGCATCCAGACAAAGGTATTGAAGATAATGGTGTCGAGCTCGAGCATCTGAGTCTCGTCTTGCCGATCGTAGCCGAGAATCTCAGGACCAGCAAAGTAGAGGACAAGGGTGACAGCGAGTTGGTATACAGCCTGGCCTATGATCATCTTCCACATCTGTGAATTGGGCATTAGTAAGAATCTCGGCAGTCAGACAGAAGCCTCTCAAAACCCACATTTGTCGTAATTATGGGGACCTTTTTCCCTTGAGGAGATCGGTCAAGGATCTTCTCGGTTGGTGGGTCGGTCGCAAGGGCCAATGCAGCAAACGTGTCCATGATGAGGTTCACCCATAGAAGCTGCACGGCCTTGAGAACAGACTCCATGTTCTCATCATAAACTGCAGTGATAAAAGCCAATAGAACTGCGGTGATGTTGACGGTGATTTGGAACTATAGACGTCAGGAGCGACCCAAAGCCAACCCTTTGGAAGCGACGCAGACTTACCTGTAGGAATTTCTGAACAGCGTCATTAACAGCCCGGCCCCATTTGAGCGCAGTCACAATGGACGTAAAGTTGTCGTCCATCAGCACGATAGCGGATGCCTCCTTAGCAACCTCGGTGCCAGATATGCCCATAGAGAAGCCGACATCAGCAGCCTTAAGAGCGGGAGCATCATTAGTGCCATCTCCAGTCACAGCGACGGTCTCACTAAGGGCCTTCAGCTTTGTCACCAAAATTCTCTTATCTTCTGGCGACGAACGAGCAAGGACTTGCAGCTTGGGGAGAGTTGCGTTCATCTCCTGCTCGGAAAGTGTTCGGAACACAGGTCCTTCCATGACAATTCCGCCTTCAGCATAGATACCGCACTCAGTCGCAATGGCTTGAGCCGTAATGATGTTGTCTCCAGTGACCATACGGACGGTGACGCCAGCATGCTGAGCCTTGCGGACTGCTTCGGGGACGCCAGGGCGAACTGGGTCCTGGATGCCGACAACTCCGAGGAAAACGAGGTCCCGAAGAAGCGACGCGAATTCAATGTGTCCGTCGGTAGCCTCTGCATGCGAGGGTGGCCACTGTTCGAAGTCTTTGTAGACAAGGCCAATGGTTCGAAGGGATTTGCTGGCATATTTATCTATGGTCGATCGAAGCGAGTCCCGGTTGGTGGATGTGAGCGGCTCCTCCGTCAAAGTCTGGAGATCAGCTTTCGTAGAGCAGTAGCCAAGGAGGATCTCGGAAGCCCCCTTGACCAGGAGGCGGTATCCGGTGCCGGAGCGAAGCTTGATAACGGCGCCCATGCATTTCTTCCCGAATCGAACGGCATCATCTGTAGGACTTGCTCGTTGGCGCGGGTCTCTGCCAGTGAGTGCAGACCGAGGTGATCCTTGGCAAGCTGGAGCAAGGCTGTCTCCGTCTTTGATCCGATGAAGACGGCCTGCCCATCCTCGCTACTTTCGAATGCGGTGGAGTTTATAGCAACCGACTGCACAATGGCTTCTTTAGTGGCGTTCGTAAGACCCGCCGCCCACTGGGACATTGTTTGCTCAGAAGGTTTCTCTGTCTCCGACATGGCGAAACCTGAGGTCCCGAAGGTGCCAGCAACGACAGTCATTTTATTTGTTGTCTACAACATTAGTCAACGCCTGCTCATACTAAGGTTTCTTGTGGGCCAGGCTTACCAAGGTGCCCGTCTTGTCGGAACAAATGGTGGTTGCGTTACCCATAGTCTCACACGCACGAAGAACTCGGACCAGGTTGTTCTCCTTGAGCAGCCTCGTGGTTGCGAATGCGAGGGCAAGCGTTACGGCAAGTGGTAAGCCTTCAGGCACTGCCACAACGATGATAGTGATGGCAACGATAAGAATATCCATGAACGAAGATGCCTTCTCCGCTGGCGGACGAGTGTCCCCAGACAAGCCAGAAAGAAATCGGAAGAGCAGTACAAAGAACAGCAGAGCAGCTGCAGTGCTACCAAGCTTGGCGATGGCGAGGGCAAGACCTTCAAGCTTCTTCTGGAGTGGAGTAGCTTCAACCTCGGTACGAACAGACATCATAATCTTGCCAAAGCTGCTATTGACTCCGACTGAGGTGCAGATGAAGGTACCCATGCCTTGAAATGTTAGTTAGAGGAATATTCCGGAAGCTGGATGCCGCCTACCTTCGAGGACCTTTGCCCCTGAAATGATGAACGGGTCGAGGTCCTTGGTACTTTGGCCTGACTCTAACATTTTCATGACATGATCACCGCTGGTCTTCTTGAGCGCATCGGACTCTCCAATTGCAGAGGACTCGTCGCACTTGAGGTCGTGGCCGTCGATAAAGATACCATCGACAGGTACCAAGTCACCAGGCTCCAGGTGAAGGACATCTCCAACCAGGATGTCGTGGACATTGATCATGAAGGACTTTCCGGACCGGATGACCTTAATTTCACGATCTTCTTTCTTAGCGTTGAGTTTGACAAAAGCCCGCTCTTTCTGCCAGTCATTGAGGGAGCCAACACCGGTGACGATGATGATTGCTACGCAGATGGCAACGCCCTCGACCCAGTCTACTGGGGTTGGTGAGCCCGGCGGGTGGTCAACGCCGAACGTCTCGTAAAGCCCCAGCGCCAAGGAGATGACGGCAGCGATCGTAAGCAGAATCAGCACCTTGTCGTTGTACGCATTCCACATGAGCTTCCATAACGGCGTAGCCTTCTTCGCAGGCAGCACATTGCGCTTGTAGACGCGGACACGATCCGCAAAGGCTTCGGAAGTGACAGAAGTTGGCTGTGGTGACTTTGTTGGCGCAGTCTCCGATGAGAGCTTCACAGCCTCATCGAAAGAGACGCGCGCTGGGGCGGATGTCTCGTCTACGCTCAGGCCAGCGTTGACGTCCGTCTGAAGGCCGCAGGCAATGCCACGGAGGCCGCCGAGGGCTCGAAATGCGGGGAGAGACTTGGGGTTGAGCAGCTTGTTCAGCTGCCCCGGCGAGAAGGCAAAGGGGTTGTCTTCGACATGGAAGTCACCTTCAGTGCCGGGGTCTGGCCACAGCGGTGTCTCTGACACCTCGAGGCTGGCAGTGGTCGGTATGAGAAAAGGGTTGGGGGCGGCAGACTGAATTGTCTCAGCGTTGCTGGCGGCACGATGTCGTCTATCCACGTGGAGCGTGGCCGGAGCAAGGTTGCAACTCGCCGCCATTGTAAAAAAGAAGTGAAGATGGAAGTGTCTGACTAAAGGTAAGATGTCGTTTGACCTTGGTATGAAAGTTGGAGCGCTTTCTTTAAGGGAGTGCCAAAGCTATTTTATATGGGTCGATGGAATTGTAAAAGACGACGTCAAGGAGGCTGAGCACAAAGTGTTTTCAGCGTGGGCTGTGTGATGTCGACGGCACGGAGGTACAACCAGGCTCAGATTCCCCGCTGCCTGGCCCGTCTTGCTGGATGCCGCAGGTTTGATTGCCTTGTCCCACTTATCAAGCTTAGATAGACGTCCGAGCTGTTTAGTGCTAAAATTTACAATCACAAGTTTCGACAACAAATCAGAGACAAGCCTTATCTACTAAGCTAGGGTGGAATACCACGTATAACTGCATATTCACTGACAGATGCCACTCGTATAACTCACCATGTATCGTTAATTGGGTTGATTCTACGCTACATTACATACAGCTGCTTAGAGAAGGTACCAACCAGTGTACCTGAACAGCGTAAAAACCATAACGCAGGCTCAGCCCCCTTCGGTGTCAGCTGGGCTGTTGTATTGTTCAAAAGTTCTGCCGGGGCCTGAAAATTGTGCTTGCTTTGTTGCCGAGAATGACAAAAAACTAGCTGCTGTCCAATGATTCGAGTTCCATTAATGTTAGACCAGGGCATGGCGGATGGTGCCATGCCCTGGATGTCAGGTTGGAAACTGCCTCGACCGAAGCCGAAGGGGGCTGTGCGTCCCAAGTGGATGTGAAGACGGAGCATTCGGAGTGAAGTTGTTGAGTGGGGTATGGACTGTGTTGTTCCACGCAATGGTCCACCAACCGTGATGGAGTTCCTGTCGGTTTCACTATCATGAATAGCTTCATTGCACAACCGGGGAGTTCTTAGAGACATTATCGCCAAGAAAAATCGCGTGAGGCAGTGCATGCAGAGTTTGTTGGCCCTCAGCAATTCACCCCACGAAAGACGCGGCCATGGTGATCGGGTTGCTGCTTATCCGTTGAGCACGCCTTCGGTTTGTCGCGAGGATTCGGATCACAGTGGTGTGGAGTCGGAAGGTTTAGCGCCCTCCGAGAGTAGCACGAGGCTGTGTAAGGGCGGATTTTAGATGTATCTGCGCTCTCCTTGATGACTATGAGCGCAGACTGATGATGGTGTTTTCAAGGGTATATGATGAGTTGAGTCGTCTGTGGATGGTGTTGATGTGCCGGGGCGCTGACCGACTCCGCTTGATGAGGAAACGCTAATGCAGGACTTGCATCTAGTGGCAAGCTTATCAGGGGGCTTGGTCCCTTGGACATGCCACTTGAGTTACAATTAAGAACGGAAAGGCAGACCCGGACCTGACTCGTTCTTCTATAGAACACACCAACCGCCAGATGCCTACAGTAACCACTCAGCCAAAGCAGAGAATGTGTGCACGCTGCGGCTGATTTCTGGCACTGCCATGGGGAATTCGTAGGAGCCAAGGACGGCGATGATCGCCCGGCGAGTCGAGAACTTCCTTTTGTAAGCACGCCGCCGCCATGCAGCTAGCTACCGTCAAACGACGTCCACCGTAATTCACAAACCCAAGCTAAACGTGGCTATGCCCGCAGAACGTTTGCGGAGTGACCAACACCTGGTTCTAGACCATGAATCAGGACCCTCCCCCCCACACTGATATCTCCCGAAACAGGCAGGAAACCCAGGCCCAACTCCGCGGCGACTCAGTACCGCGCTTTCCCCCGCCTCCCCTCCTCCCGAAACATTGTCTGAATGATGTCTTCTGGTTCACGCACAAAGTTATTGGGGCGTCTGGGGCACATCTTAGTTCACGACCATTTAATGTCGCACTGAGCGTGCTATAAAGATCAAGGGTCAGGTAAACGATAATGAGCAGCAGCAGTGTGTTGATTGATTGTTGTCTGAAGTTGTCTCTTGTGCGTGGTACTCCATCCCGCAGAGTTACTTAAAGCATACGGCTAGATTACTAACGCAGTTGTTTCGTGAGGCGTGAAGATCATGCCTACCCTGCGACACCTCATTTTCATGCAATTACCACCTATTTTAGCCGTATTTCACGACACCAACTAGTAAAAAACACCTTTCTTATGTCCATCTTCATTATTCCGAGTGAGGCGAATCTCAAGGCCGCCCGGGAAGAAGCCATCGTCGCCTTCGTCATATGGATGGAAAGGTCCGGATTTCCCGCCTCTAAGCCTGAAATCGAGGATGCCGCGACAACCCTCCGTCAGCGCAGGAATCCTGATGCCGATCCTGTCAATAAGATGTGGTATTCTCGCTTCCGTAATGATCATCCTGAGCTTGAGCAGGCATTCCTCAAGGCAGCAGAACAGTCTCGTGAGTCCTGGGAAGCCGGCGGTCTTCATGACCTTCAACAGTGGTTCAAACACCTTACTGAGACTATCCGGATCCATAAGATCGGTACCTCTGAGTGCTGGGACACTGACCAGGCTGGTATTAGGATCGGGATCCTCAAGGAAAGCATTAAAGTCCTCGTCGTACGGACAAAGCGAAGAATGAGGAAGCAGGTTCTCTCTCCTTCCAACCGCGAGACCTGCACCCTCATCGGTACAGGCAGCGCTGCGGGTGATACGATGCCACCGTGGCTCATCTTTAAGACATTTCCAACGTTAGATTGGGCGTATATAGAGGCCAATCCTGATATACGCTTCGCCTAGTCCGACACAGCGTTCTCCAACGGCGAGATCACTCTCGAGTGGATAATACACTTTAACCGGTATTCCTAGGCAAAATCCTCTATAGTACGAAGTCGCGAAGTAACATTTGAGGAGTGGTTTGGCTGTGACGAGTTCCTCAGAGATCCTGTGCATAAGCACGTTCAATATGACATTCCTCCTATCTCTCACGCCCCTGATGCGACTATCTAGCGCCTCATCGTCTTTGACGGCTTTACGGGACATAGAGTCTTCGCCGTTAGAGAATATTATGCGAAATTCTACATCATCACAGCTCCCTTGCCGCCTCATTCTACGCATGTATTACAGCCGATGGATATTGGAGTCTTTCAGCCGCTAAAGAACGCACACCAAAAGCTTCTAGCCAAGTAGTTTCAAAAGGGAAATATCTCCTTCTCTCGCACTAACTTCGTCCGCAGCTTTCAGGCAAGTTACGACTCTTCTTCTATGTCGATATAGTTACTAAGTTAAACGGTAAAGTAGCAAGTTTTCGAGGAAGGATTTACCGCACACAATATCATCTCAGGCTTCGAGAAGTCAGGCATCTATCCACCAAATCCTGAGCCGGCGATGGCATATCTTGCCAAAAAGCAGCTTCAGGGGAAGCAGGCTATGAACCCGGCCTTTGCCTCGCTTCTTCCTCACGACTCTCGCTTCCAGACCGCCGCAGATACCGCAAAACGTCTCTCAGACCGCTACGGCGATGCCTTCAGCTCTCCAACGCGTGCTGGGCTTCGTCAGATATGTAATGTCGTCACAGAAGCTATGATGCTCGAATCTACAGTCACTGCTTACCATCCAGGACCACCTAATGGATAACCCCACCTAATGGATAACCAAATTTTTGCTCCTCCCATACAATAATCCAAATTTTCAGTTGCACCGTATTCGGCCAGGAATGAAGGTACTTGCAAACTAAGACCTGTACTATATTGCCTTTTTCGTATAATTCCATATCGGCTTAAATTTTCCCCATTCCGCCTCGTGCCCTGGTTCTCTAGCCCTTTGAATTTTATTTGCATTTCACCTCATGTACCCTAGGCGACTCCATCCACTCAAGCCGAGTTTTCACCTAATTTACTCGACGGAACTCTCTCCGCAATGGTTCGTCGTAATTATACCGAAGACGACGTAGCTGAGGCCATATTAGATACCACGGATAGAGGCCTCTCACAGAATGAGGCGGCTCAGAAACGTGGAGTGCCTCAGTCGACCCTTTCTGGACGACTTTCCGGTCAAGCGAGCAGGAATGAACGTATCCAGGCCCAACAGCGTATTTCCAAGAGCCAGGAGGAATCTCTCGTTCGTTGGGTGCTGCGACAAGAGTCTCTGGGTTATGCTCCCTCGCACAGCCAGCTCCGCGCCTGTGTCGAAGCCATCCTTCAACAACAAGGCGATAACAAGCCTCTGGGCAAGCACTGGACCACGAGGTTCGTCAAACGTCACCTACAACTATCTACCAAGCTGGGGAAACGTCAGGAAGCCGCCAGATTTGACGGATTTACACCAAAAGCGGTCAATTGGTACTTTGATATTCGGGAGACCGAGTACGGCTGGATCAAGCCTGAGAACACAGTTAATGTGGACGAGGGTGGCATAATGGCCGGTTTCGGTACGTTGTCTACAAGTCCCCAACGGGTTTTTATAGGCCGTAGCTAATTGGCTGTCAACCAGGCTTGGATAGCCTCGTAATCGGGAGCTCTGACCCGACGGAGAAGGCAATGTTGAAGGGCTCCCAGTCGCGCAAGTGGACCTCATTTATCGAGGCCGTCACCGCAGCTGGCCGCGCTTTAAAACCTGGGATTATCTTTAAAGGAAAGGAGCTACAGAAACAGTGGTTTCTGGACGAGTTCAAATTGATAGCGGACTGGCACTACGTCACATCACCGAACGGCTGGACCGATAACCACATAGCTCTCGAGTGGCTGAAAGACGTCTATCTACCTCAAACAGAGCCTCGTGATGCATCAGATGCGAGACTCATTATCCTTGACGTCTCGGAAGCCATGCACAGGTGAGTCTTTTGGGGTTTTCACCGCAAAGTCTCCCGCTATAAGATCGCTGACGAGCATCCAGGATGAGTGGGTGGCTACGTGCTTTCTGAACAATGTCTACTGCTGTTACCTACCAGCACACTGTTCTCATGGTCTGCAACCATTAGATAATGGAATTTTTAATGTCGTCAAAGGTGCGTATCGGAAAGAATTCCAAAAGCTGGCTAGTTTGACCGATTCTGCGCCGGTTGACAAAGTCAACTTTATTCGGGCATACGCGAAAGCGAGGGAGGCGGGCATGAGGAAGGAGATTTACTGGAAATTGGCCTATAAATCGTCACAAGGCTCTAGCACATCCTAAAATCCAACCGGACAAAGAAAAAGTGGTGGAACGATTCAAGACGCCGAGCCCTCCTCGGTTGCACTCAGATGGTACCCCGAAAACGAGCCGCCAGGTGAGAGATTTGGCCAAACACCGAAGTCGCCCGACCAGGCGGAAGTACACTAAGATTGCGAAGGGGTTGGAAGCTTTAGAAATGAAGGTGGCCGTTCAGAATGCGCGGATTACTGGGCTAGAGGAGCAGGTATCCCAGCTGCGGCGAGGGAAGAAAAGAAAGGCGGTACCGAACCAGAACCGACGATTCATGGCTCTGGTGGAGGCTCTAGCGGCTGGAGAAGCTCTTCTTGACTCAAAGGAGGCAGAAATAGAGGTGGATGTGGATGAGGAGGTCGAGCCGGTGATTGAGGTGGGTGTCAGATCAGAGGATGAAAATGACGACTTTAGGGTCGTAACAAAGCACTGCCAGCGCACACGGAGCGGTCGGGAGGCCAAAAAACCACGCAGAGAGTAAAAATTGATCAATTTTCTAGAGTCTCTCCAAGGCTTCGCTTTCTAATGGACGACCTGGTGTTTTGTGCACGCATCAAAATTTGGATTTTGTGTGAGTGGAGCGAAATTTTGGTTATCCATTAGGTGGGGTTATCCATTAGGTGGTCCTGGATGGTATGATGTGATGATGAACAGAGCTACGTGAAGTTTCTGCCGCTCTAAAGCAAGGAATGGAGAGAGATAGAGAGGCTTTATATATTCTAGTCACAATAAGTACCTCTAAATGCACTTGTTCTCGTTCATAGCCTGAGTTACATAAGAAGGGCATGCGTGGGACTATGTGGACTGAATGCGCGCGCCAATTGTGTGCCTCATCTTTCTACAGCTACTCCCTTCACGCTGACCACTGTCTGAAGACGCCCAAAGGGTCAGGTTGTTGCAAAGGAGTTGCATGAGAAGGATACTGTCGCCATCAGGCTCCTTGGTTAGGGCATCGAGCTCGGCCTTGGCATCGTCAAAAGCATGTTTCGCAAGACACCGTGCACGATCGCGTGAATTCAGAATTCTGTAGTAGAAGACAGAGAAATTGACAGCCAGGCCCAGCCTCAATGGGTGAGTGGCTGTGAACTCTGTCTGAGCAACATAGGCAGCAATCTAGGAAGGAAACAAAATCCTCAATTCAGTATACCTTGGCTGATTAAATTCTGAGCCAACAGATTTGGAACCTACCTTGTAGGCATTATACGCAGAGATAACTGCAAGATTGTGCTTCTCACCCGCCACGAACTCGGTCAGATAACGGCTGTAGTCACCCTTCCTTAAAACATGAGGAGTCAGCCAAAGTATTCTCGAGAAGGGCAGACTAGTAAAATAGGCATACATCTTGTAATATAATGCCATTGACTCGCCAGTACTGGCATTTGGGATCAGGCTCTGGTCTAGCAGATCCAAGACGTCCCGACAGATCTTTTCGATCTCATTCTCAATCTTAATGCGGTATCCACGGATGGTAGCAAGATGCTTCTCACTACCTTTGTACTCATTTTTCTCGACCGAGGAGATAATGCGCCAGCTGGCTCGGCGGGTGTCGAAAACGTTATTAAAAGCAGTAGTGAGAAGGTTCCGCTCATCGACACTCAGCTCACCACCCCTCTGGATGACTTCCTTCAGAAGGGGGACCATGTCATCATAGCGCTCAGCCTGACCACAGAGGCGAGCGAGGAAAACCTGGCTACAGCCATAACATCAGAGTTATGGACCTGGAGAGACCGATCGAGCGGAGAGACAAACATCTTACGCTGCATAATGGGTGTATGGTTTGGTATATTCCGGCGGTGCGGTGGGGGCCTACAAAAGGAAAATCTTACTCCGGAATAGAACAGTATCAGATATCCAAAGGAAAATGTGCTGCTAGAATGGGAGATAATGAGGTAATGACACAGCGGCAACGGTAATAGGAAGTAACGCGTGGCGGGGGCAATCTAAGGAGGGTTTGTCTGTTAACTCCTACGTGTGGTGTGTCGGTTTCGATTTTGGCAAGCAGAGAGGAGCGGTATAAATGGTCGTTGGGAGTCCACAACACGCCATAGTCGGGCAAATGTAATGGGTTGCGCACCAAGCCGCTGACTGAAGGCTGACGTTGCGTCCTAACGGCACGCTCAGGCCCACACTTTACTGCACCCGAGAGATATGCAGAACATCAATGTATCGGCTTGAATGACTTGTATCAGGAAATGAGGACTTTATATAGATGTCTGCATGCTTTAGAGACGATGCGCAGCATTCTCATCTGCATTAGATGATAACTACCTGGATCCGATCTGGCCGGATCAGCATCAGCCAACCAACGGCGTGCATATACAGCCCAAACTAGAAGCGCAAAGAACAAATTGAAGTCAAATTAAAGCTGGGTGAGTTGATAAAGAATGATTACCTTTAGTTTTAGGTGGCAAGCTCTCTCACTCGATGAAGCCGATAATTATTATTCACTTATACTCTATATCTTGCTTGGTTATGTCCATGGTCCTCTGAGTCCGGCTCACCAAGCATTGGATCGGATGTGGACAGTACGGATGTGTTTGCCCGGGACTGCTGGAAGCTCGCCCGTGGCGCAGGACCTACCAGGGGAAGAGCCCTGCAAGCGTGCACGGGCGAAAAGCGTGTATTTTTGATGAAATATCGGCAATGCTTGGGGCACGGACGTGTGCACGAACGCGCTTGGGCATATTCTTGTTGCATATGCCTCTACCCAGATTGTCACAAGAGTGCACCACGAGAGTCAGAGTAGTGTTACAGATCTGTTGCAGGTTCGGCGGGGCTAGTATTATGGCCTCGCCTCGTCAAATATAATGAGGACGAGGAAGGAAGAAGACGACGGGACAGAGTTGAATCAATGACTGATCTGTTCTCCATCTTGAGATTATCATTCATCTTGACTTACCACCCTCGTATCCGACACATATGGGTTCACAAAGCATACGTGGGAAGGTCAGTCACGTGAAAACAACATCTCAAGCGAAGCAACTGTCGACTGCAGCGCTAGGTGCTCTTCTAGAAGAGATCTATTTCTCTCCTCGAGGAGCGCAATATACGCCGTGGCCCTGCATATAACTGCCTCCTACATTCTAGGTAAGAATCGTTGCATCATGAGTTGCGTGCTAACTAACCTGATCCACTATTGTTTTAAGCGTTCCTTTTTGCGGATCCGTGGTTGCATTTTCCTCTGCTTCCTTTCCCATTGTAACTCTCATGCTAGGGATACTATCCCGTAGTTTGGTAAATGTATCATTTAACTCCGTGTCGTCGCACTTCTCGATTGTGCGCCTGGGGGAGAGGGCGTTGGTTTGTGACGGCCGGAGTTGCGTGCCGGTGCAGCAGAAGACTCGGGCTTGACTACCATGCTGGAGGAGAGCGGCAATGGCGTCAGTCTATACGGTCTCTGTAGGTCGGAAGATCCCGAGGAAAGGTCAAGTGCGACGCGAAGACAGTTGGCATCGGGAAAGGGACGGGAGATATTCTTAAGGTTAAACGGGGGTCACCGCGGCACTTGAGTCCATGGTAGTATGGTATCGCCATAAACACGTCAAACTCAATTCGGGATGCGCTGAAATAACGGCTCGAAAAATGTCGCCCGACACATTGCACCTTAATGTATCTGCATGTTTCTTTCTCGACATGACCTAGCAAAGTGATATGACATGTTCACTAACACAGAACAGGCGGTACAAAGTGGTACCCCAGTCGCGCCACCACCTTTTGACTACCACACGCAAACTTAAAAGGGCTTTATGATTCTAGCCGATCATTGGATGTGTTTTGTGTCAGCTTGCCGATCAATGGGGCCCAGACCAACCGACTGGGTCGATGAATGTAACTTACGGGGAACCATGGTCTGATATAGCGCATCACTGCCTATTACAGACCCATCACAGTGGCGGCGGTGAAGAAACGGCTGAACGACGATCAGGGGTTTGGGATTGTAACTCTGCCGTCTGTCCTGACGAGCTGTGGTACGCCATGACTTTGGTTGGTTCAAATGTGATAGGAGTATGATGACGAAACTCCAATGGCTTGCCTGGGAGCAGCGAGAGGCTTATGGTCCATCCATGATATGAAATACTGAATTTGTCCTTGTGTAAGCAACCTTGCAACGGTGAGCTTGCTATAAGATTAGAGGAATGAAGACGTTGTGTATGGCAATTTGACGATCATCCGTACTGGCTGTTAGCTCTAGTGACCACAGGTCCCTGGCTCCCTGCTCTCTTCATTGAAGTGCCACTTGGGGTGGTCTAGTCTCTTGTTAACGAAAAAGGAGACCTTGCTGGGTCATCCTAATTATTAGCTAGATAGCAGAAGTGGAACCGGTCCTTGGCTGGAGGATGGGTTGTTATGCTGAATGGGTTCTTTTATGGTTCCTGGACGGCGAGGATGTCGTTAGCGAATATGCTAGACCCAAAATCGAGCTGAGTCTTCCGATCGCGGGGTATTTCCTCTCTTTTTACATCCTCCCCATCCGAATGACTCGCTTTTCGATCAGATCAGCGGACGGTGTAAGCTTCTCAAAGTGGTGAATCCACTCATTTGCGACGAGATTGGTTGTGTAACCCTACGTAGGAGATGTGGTGAGAGTTGTGCCTCCGGGTAGGTTATATGTGAAACGATGAGGTCCAGCCCCCCTTGTTGTCCCTTTCTCCTGTCTTTTCGCGTTCATTTTGGGTCCCCTCTACTGTCAATGGATGCGAACTATCTAATAGTGGCACGCTGCTGCAGCCTCTTCCTTCTGTCTCATAAGCCTGGGATCCCTTGGTCCTTTCCAGTGAAGGTGGTGCGCTCTAAACTAACCCCAAAAAATTTACCGAAACGTATAAAAAGAAAAAAAGAAAATAAGGCCCTGCGCCTAAGGTGTGGGAGGCTCTTAAGGTCGGGTTGCAGGTTTATTCGCCAGCTTTCTCTGGATGTCGATGAAGCTGGGCTGTCACAGATGTGAGCGCACAGGCTTCATTCCAGGATAGCAGTGTAATGGCTTGTCTCTAGCGGCTATTATGTGGTGATTACTGGAGGTGCGAAGTCCAACGAGGATAACATGGGTCATTGCCGCTGTCACACACAGCCCGACCTGAGCCTCAGTATTGCTTGTTGTCTCTTGTCTCCACGCCGGCCCTGGCCATTCTACCAGGGATTTTCAGCAGGCGAGAGGCGCCAGCGATATGTGAAAGGCTACCGAGGATCCCCCAAGCAATCCATGCTATGGTATCCCCTCGATTGTGTTAAGGCTCCAGAAGGTATTCCGCCCCACACCACCCCTGTCACATGATAGGTACATGCGGGGAACACTGACGATCATCAATCATTCCCACTAAAAACATCATACAAATCATTCTGAAGTTATCAATGAGCTCTCAATCAATACCCGCCGAGGCCCTCAACGCATACGACGACCAAAGATTCATCAGGGAGGATAAAAGCTGCCGGGAGCATGAGTATGGCCGGTCAGCAGCAATAAAAGGAGGCATCAGTCAAGGCGGGGATGTAAGCAGTGTGATATCGCGATTTGTAACTCAAAATATTGTTGGGACTTCTATCATAGGTCAATTTAGGTGGGAAATAATGTACCATTCATATTGTGCGATTTCATTGGTTAGATATCCCTGTAGTGACCCGACTGGAGCCTTAACACAGTCGAGGGGATAATGACCAGTCATTTTTGTTGATAAAGTGGTCCTTCGGGTAAATCATTCCACCGCCCTGGATTTCCATGCGGTCTGGCCCTGGCATCATTCGTCTTGGCGTTAAATATTGATGATAGTAATGATCCCCGATGGCGCCTACTCATTATATCTTGACGTCTTTGTTTGCCGGAAGTTCCATTTGTCTGTACCTATGACGGGCACGGGCCCCTGGAGGAAGTTATCCCGAGCATCCGCTAGATTTTACTTGTGGGAAGATAACGAGCTCTTCAAGGCGTTCCATACGACCAGTCAGTCAAGGAGAAAGTTTCGGACCGGAGACGAATTTACGCCTATTGCACAGCATGAATTTATCGCAAGAGGGAAAAAATCGGACTGCGTAGCCTGTCAGGGTCATCGCCTTGGGCAGCCGAGGTCGAGGAGCTCGAGGCGGCCGTTGGCGCCGGTCAGTAATAACAGAAGGGGGCAGCAGCGCCGACAATCAACGAAAGGATGTAAGCAATGCGATGTCGCGCTTTGTAACTCAGATTATTGTTGGGACTTCTATTATAGGCTAATTTAGGTGGGAAGTAATGTACCTTTCATGTTTGGATTTTAATTGGCTCGACACCCCTATAGTGACCTCTACGGAGGTTTTCGACAATTGAAGGGATAGGAATGTTCAGGTGTCCGAAGACACAATTGTCGTCTGCAGCGTCAAAGAGGATGCTGTTTTTGACTGCCTGGACCGCTTAGCGATTGCCTCGACGGGAAAAAAAGCATAAGGGAAAGCAAAAGGTCTTCTGATGCCTCGCAAACTTTTGGCCTAGCAATCTGCCTGACATTGTAAGTACGGTACCGTCTTGAAATTTGGGTTGCGAAGCATCAGAATTGGTAGTACAGTTGTGTTAAACTCGATGATGCATCCATTACGCTAGTTTGGCGTTGTGCGGATATAGCCTAGGGGCGCCACCGCGTCGAGCAATGCGAATGGATTCGTGGCGATGTGGTGCCCGGTACATAGCGATGATTCGCTTGCTTGTGATCCCCCTTCACATCGCGGCCATCAGGTTTCTTAGCGCCAGGCCGAAGGAGTCCAGACCCCAATGATCAATCAAAGTTCAGCGGATTCGTAATTGCTGCCAATAGATTTCTCCAGGTCGCAGTGGGCTAGGAACATCGCGTCAGACCCTCTTTCTTCCAGCGAACAGCTATGCGTTCTCGACCGACAACGAACATCATCGAGACGTGGCTAGGCCACGATGCTGTCATCATTAAACCCCAGGTAGAGGCGGCATCATTTGGATAAAACAAACGATACGGAACGGGTTCTTATGGCTCGTCCAGAATTTGGCATCAGGGCATCATCAAAAGTCACGACCCACAGACTACATTCCGCCAGGCAACTCGACTGACGAGAGCGGTGACAATATGCTCGACTTCGGAGCTCTTATACCGGCCCTTGTGATATTAGGCGGCATCTTGGTTTCACCCTTCGTATTGCTCATCTTGTAGGCGATTCCATCCAAGTTCTTGTGGTCCATGTCCATGTTAATGAAAATAGCTTCGCGGTGAAATCACGAAGGCATCATCGCCAACCTCAGAGGGACGTCGAGGCCGCGAAAAATGAACCAAAGGAGACAATTGACCTGCAGACGCTGAAGGACGCAAACCCTTCACAAGAGTACAAGGAGGTGAAGTGGCTAAAGAGGCAGGCATCCTGGGCTTCAACGCATTCCAGTTCAGCTGAAGTGTGGTAGGTTCCAAGTTGAAGTGATGAGGTTTTCCTACCAATGCTCACATCAGTGCAGTACAATCTGTCTTGAAGTTCTCGAGGATCAGGACGATGTCCGACGATTGAAGTGTAAACACGTGTTCCATTCGAGCTGCATCGAACTTTGGTTCCGGAAACACCACGTCGACTGCCCATTATGCAAGTCGATTTTCATCCCGAACAGGCAAAGCGATCCAGGGCCAGAAGAAAGGCGTTACCCGTTGGTCGGCCCTGTGGGGCCCAACTAAGAGGCGCTTCGCTTTTCCCTCTTAGTTGGGGCCAAAATTCGTGGACAGCCCCAAAATTCGTGGACACCAAAATGCCTCAATTTTGGTAACGTCCGTGATAAGCGAGTGGATCAAACAAGCGAGTGGATCACTTTTACCCTATCTCCTGAGTGCGCAAACACCTCCAAGGCGTACCTCGCCCCACATGATCACGGGCACCTCGGAAGTACGTGAGGGGTACGAAAAGTTTAATCCGATAAGAAATTAATACTATTTCCTACCTTAAACACCATCAAATTATTTTGATTTCATCAATGACTTCCCCTCCGATTCTAGAAGAGATACAGGTCATCAACCTCTATGATGACAGGAGCTTTATCAGGGAGGAGCACAGTCGCCGCCTGTGGCCAAATGACCCTACGCGCGCCGTTGATTTTCCGGCTGAAAATGATCGAGGCACCAACTTCGAGCCTTTCCACGTAGAAACACGCCCTTTTCACATTAACATACTGCCTCTAACGCCTCTACAACTATTCCAGCTTTTTCTACCCATATCACTGGTTGAGAAATGGGTATCTTACACAAATTCCTGGATCACGTGGCTCAAGGAACACGGCGTTATTGACAGCTGGAATACCCCGATGGAGCGGACTTCAAAACTACACAAATGGGAAGGAACAACGGTCTCAGAGGTGTTAACGACGATTGGTGCGCTAATTTATATAGGTGTGCATAAAGAAAAGACGATACGAAGCTATCGGAAACCCCCCAAGCCCGGTGATCAACGTCCTGCGCACTCATTTATCAAGTTCATCTCATATAACAAGTTTCAGCTTATCCACAGGCACCTTCGTCCCTTTGACCACACCAAATATGACGAAACTGCACCTATTCCGAAGGTATTCCAATGCGTTGAAGAGTGGTCTGACCATATGCAAGCCGTATCCATGCAGATATTCCGGCCCGGGCCTCACCTTGCCGTCGATGAGTGTATGATCCGTTATACCGGCGAAAGCGACGACATAACGGTTGTCAAAAGCAAGCCTGACCCCGTGGGCTTCAAGATATGGGTTATCGCCCAATGCGGCTTCTTTTTTCGGTGGATTTGGCACGTCAAGGAGAAACCACATGGTGCCGTTGGCGATGAAATTTCAACCCAGAAGTCATCATCACGAGGTCGGCCAAGCAAGCGAAGAAAAGTCACAGCCAAAGCCCCTAGTACAGAAGACAAGTCTTTCACAACGAATTCAACTCAGGCTGTCGTCGTTGCCCTTACAAATATGCTGCCAGAAGCGACATATCACGTATTTGTGGATAACCTTTTCTCGTCGTCTCCCCTCTTCCGCAACCTCCGCAGCCACGGCTTCGGTGCCACAGGCACGGCTCGTACAAATAGCGGCATCAACCAGGAACTAGTGGATGATAAGAATAATGACGGCAAGGTCAAAAAAATGTACGAATTCAATACCGTCAAGGCGATCCCGACTTCTGACAACCAGGTACTAGCTTCAGACACTTTCGGCTGAGAAATCCCTACTAATTCGTCTTCATTCTGTATCCCTAGGTCAACCAAATAGCTTGGAAGGACAACAAGCTTGTGTTGTTTTTGACCACCGTGTTCACCGGCGCCGACGATGAGCGTGTCGTCCGGCAGAGGAAGAAGCCGTCATCACGGAAGTCAGAAGCCAAGCCAATACGGCGTTTTTTTGGTAACGAAGCTACCAAAGAGATCAACATACCGACAGTGGCTGCTGCTTATAACGACCAGATGAATCATATTGACCGTGGTGACCAACTGAGGTCTTGTTATAAGTATGATCATCCCCTACGCCGTGGTGCGTGGCAGGCACTTGCATGGACTTTCCTCCTTGACGTGGCCCTCGTTAACAGCTACATTGCTCAACTTCACGGACCGCAGCCAAATTGGAAGAGATATACGAATCAAAGGGAGTGGCGAGAGTGCATTTATAACGAATTATTTAATACCTACGGCCATAACAGTCAAGCAAGGAGGCATTACCGAGCCGAAGACGAGCGTGATCTACAACAACCCGAATTACAGAGGGAACACATCGATCGCAAGATCAATCATGTCAACCGCAAGGTAAAGTCAGACTACCTAGCCTGTCAGGGCTGTCGGCAGGGGCAGCTAGGAGTAAGAGCCCCGGAATTGAGCCCTCTTACAGAGGTCAGCGGCAATGAGGAAAAGAAGAAGATGAAGAGGCCGGATGTGCGGAGTCAGACCTCTCACGGATGCCGTATTTGTGATGTTGCGATTTGTAATACGAAGCATTGTTGGGACTTCTATCACCATCTAATTTAGCAGAGGAATTATGTACCCTTTTTTTGGCGCCTTCTGATTGGATCGAACCCCTCGTCGTGACCTGGTTGGAGGTGTTTGCGCACTCAGGAGATAGGGCATCTTACCAAGTCCTGGCATCTTTGACGCCGGGGCGGGTGGCTTCGCTCATTAGTCTTTTGCAACCTTACCGATCCGAGCATCGAGATGCAAAACCACACGAGTAAGTATAAGACACCAAGTTCCCCCGAAGACCCCCGAATAGGGAAGATTCAAATCTATCGTTATGGCAGTCTCTTCGTAACTGAAAAGTCACAAATTGAATCAGAGGTGCTATTCAAACTTGTCCGTCTTCCAGTGAGTCTTCCAACATTACTAGGTGGCAGAACTCATGACCAGACCGTCTCTGTTCGAGCGCCTCGGTGGGAACCCCGGATGCAGGTACGTAGCCGGATTTGCGAAGCCAATCGACCTCGTACTTCAAGACGCTCTCATGAACGGTACCGTTAGGACGGGGCAGGATCATGTACTTCCGTCGTAGAGTTAGCTCTGGCAAACGCAAACAGCTTGCCTCCATGTCATGTACCAACGTCGTTGAGTTGATAACGAGCTGCAGACGACCCAGGCTTCCAGATAATCCATTCTTCTCGAGCAATTCCTTGTCATAAAGCTCGAGGAAGAGATCGTCGTCTTCGCCCTGACCGCAAAGCCGCAGGCCCTCAGAGGAGACGCGCAACTTGTATTTCTCTTTCTCAAAGGCGGAAACGAGAGATACCTAACCAATCGGCGTCCATGTAGACAGAAATTTGTAACCAATTGAATTCTTCTGGAAGGGCTAAGGGCTACCGGTAGTAACGTGAGGTTGTTCGCCTGAACTCCTCTTTTCGTCTAGAAGGCACAGAGAACTCACGACCCGGTAGTGACGGCATTTATCTTCTGCATCACCTTTCGAAAGGCTTACGTGCTTACGTAGCGACAAATAGCGTCTCCCTCCATCACGCGGCGATCAGTCGATGGGAAAGTACGATTCTAATAACTTTCAGCAGCTTGCGAGACATACCGTCCGAAGCTCGATTTTGGATTTGCCCACGCTGGAAGCGTAGTCAGTTCGGTATTTCTGCGTGCTGATGACTCAGTACCCACAGATGATTGTAGGGCTATTGCCGACAATCACGTAGATCGTCATTGTGATAGTCCAATTCCCTTGGCTGACAGAAGCTGCAGAATGCATTTTCGAAGAAAGGAAAACATATGCATAGCTAATCGTAAGCAAAAGGCTATCTAAGTCTTGAAGTGCTCGTGCGAGTCAGGTTGAGTACCCGCTGGATATTTATGTTAATATCTATAGTTATGAGGTGAAGTAGATACGACTGAGCTTTGAGAAGCCGACAGACTTACATTTGTCCCAGCATACCACCCTTGGTGGAACAAAGAAAGATCATTCAGGGACGATTTCCTGAATCCTTTGGCATGGCCGATGCAGTTTTTATTGAGCAATCCTTCACCTAGGGATCGGGTAGTCGATCAAAGCCGCTTGGCCACCTCGCTACAAATGTAACGTACCTCCAAACCATGTGGCGAGGTTTCTAAGAGTGAGAGTAGGGCATCAATCGAGGACTTATCAGGCAACTGTTAATGGACAGAGTAATGAGACAGCGAGCCCGCGTCCTCTTGGGTAAGTCCCTAGTTGCTAGGGCGGGACGCGAAAGTGATCAGGATACCTACAGTGATCTACAAGAAAAGTACGGATATGAGAGAAAATATTGTCCGTCTGGGGGTTTCCGTCAATCCCAACCCTTGATCATCATCAAACATCGACCCTAACATTTACAAGACCATCGAAAGCCAAGGCCAAGAACCCGCATCTCAAGATTGTCGTTGCCCTCGGGGGTTGGACCTTCAGCGACCCCGGCCCTTGGCAAGATATCTCCCCTTCGCTCGCCTCCAAGAAGGAGAATAGGGCCACCTCGATCAACAACCTTTTGGGATATCTTTCCCAGTATGGCTACAACGGTGTCGGTAAAGTATCATATATTGTCATGTCACAGGGATTCCGATCTGATGCTAATTGATTGCTCTTCGCAGGTTTCGGTGAGTGTTGCATTTGCGGGCCGTTCATATCATGCCCCTGTTAGTTTGGTCTCGGGTCTTTTCACTCTAACCGTGCGCAAAAAGAGTGACGTCTCTGGAGATCGAATTAAGCCTATGAGAATCCTGTGCAGAAAGAGTACTGGCATTGTCACAGACTGGGAATGTCCCAGCGCTGACGACCGCGGCGGCTCAGACAGGGATGGTAAGAACTACGTGGATCTCATGAAAGAGCTGCGGGAGGCCATCAACACGAGCGGCCACGACTGCGTTGTCACCTTTACCGCGCCCTCTTCATACTGGTACCTTCGCCATTTCGATCTTAAAGGCATGGAGGCCCATGTTGATTGGATTAACCTCGTGTCCTATGACTTGCACGGCGTCTGGGACAGCGATAACCCCATCGGAAACCTGGTTCTGTCTCATACCAACCTGACCGACATAGACTGCGCCTTGGACCTGATAAGTGTCACTGGAACACTTGGCAACTATCTAGCACCTTTGACTGACACACGAACTCTATCAGTTCTGGCGCGTTGGCGTTGAGCCTTCTAGCATCGTACTAGGCTTGGGCTTCTACGGTCGATCCTTGGAGCTCGAATCTGCCTCGTGCTGGAAGCCCGGCTGTGCCTTTCAGGGCCCTGGTTCACCCGGTCGCTGCTCTAACGCGGCTGGAATTCTCTCATATCCAGTAAGCAAGCATGAAACCACTCAATTTGAGGAAAAGAACAGTATCTCTTACTAGTTTCTGTCGAATAGAGATCATGGAAACAGGTACCGGACAAAACCGGCCGAACACCCTATTTTGACGAGGCCGCCGCCGCCGCTCGATACATGGTCTACGACGGCCGCAGCTGGATCTCGTGAGTTCAATAATGAGTCATACAGAAGCATCATCTTTGCTGATCATATCTCTCCAGCTTCGACGATGCCGAGACTTTCCAAATGAAGATCGATTATGCCAGAAAAATGGGTCTTCATGGTCTCATGATCCGGGCTATCGATCTCGACACCCCAAATCTCGAGGCCCTGAGGGCTATATCCAAGGGCTAGCTTATCGGGCACACCCAGGCTCCTTTCTCGCTGGTGGACCTCAAGCGCGTCTTCCCTGCTGAAATGCTCCCCCCGAGGATGCCGAGACCAACTATGCTCTCATCAACTTTGGAGGCAATGCCGATGCTGGTGAGACCGATCCCAACCAGACTTGCTTTGGCTTCGTTCTCGTCACCGGCGACTCGCACGCGGTTTCGTCGCTCAAGAAGCGCGAGGACGAGCCTGAGCCTCTGGTCTTCCTCGACTGTCCTCCGGACGTACTCGAACGGCCCAAGAACGAGACCCAGATAGCCACAGTTGTGTGTCTGAGCGAGGACGTTGAGGATGCTTCCGGGTCATGGAGGGAGGTGTTGAGAGCACTATTGTTGAGATGCCCGATAATGTGGGTTGAACACTTCAAATTCCGTTTCCTGGCCTATCTTGCTGACGCACACTTGTATAGTGCGCTCCCAACTCCTTAGCCCGAGCCATTCCTGAAAGAATCTGAAGGTCGGCAACTATCCATCAGCCTCCCCCTGTTCTGCTCTTACTAAAACTCTTTTGCAGATCAAAGCGTGCCATCTGTCCACTCGCCCGGAGCTGCTACATCAAAGGTCTTTGACTTCGCCTTCGACATGAACTTGAACCGCACACAACGGGATGCTGGAAACACCAAGATCCGCATCGACTACTCCAACGTCTGAGGCTACTGGAACGCCGCTGTCGACTCTCCAGGCATCCAGTCAGGTGATTCTCTGTCCCGCAGGATCGCAAAGCGATTCTTCGCCGAGCGCCAGGCCGACTGGCGGACCATGTACAAGAATGCCGAAACGTACAAGGACGAAGGCAAAAGGCACCTGGACGGGAAGTCGACACTCCCTTCTTCTGGTACAGTGAGTTTGATGGAGAGGACTACGAGCTTGACTTTGGAGCCCATGTCGGGGGCAAGTTCAAAGCCGATCTCACCTACAGCTTATCCATGATTGTAAGTCGCAAGTCCCAATGTCCCATACCTAGCACAGACTGCCTGCTCGCTGATCTAATGGGACAACATACGCCTCAATGGACAACGTGTTCAACGTCAAACAAGCCAACAGCTGGCTCAGCGTAGGGGGACAGTCCGATCTGGCCTTTTCCGTTGGAGGCGTTGGTGTGGTCGACTTCGACAAGGCCAGAAAGGGCAACCCAGCATCCACCCAGACCAAGCCCATCAATCTCAAGGGCCACACGCTGTAACAAACCGACAAAACTTGGATGACCTTCCAGCCGTACTACAAGACCGACTACATGCTGCATCCTTCAACGACACCGATGCGAGCCCCGCCAGCTGCAGCGCTCCGTACTTTGACTGAAAGCTCAGCACCCGCATCAAGTCCGACTTTGGAGGCTTCAACGTCAACTTCCCGCCCAACCCGGAGGACAAGCTGGGCACCAAGAACACCGAGCGCGACGACAACAAGGTCTCCATGGATAACCACAAAGTCATCTACAACTCTGGGGACGACGGCGGCAGGTTTGAGCTGAGCACTGACTTGAAGTTCGGTCTCAAGCTCAGCCTAGGCTTGTTCAGCGACCTTCGCCTTTTTGAGGTTGAATCGTCAACGTAGGTGCTTTGTTCAGGTGTCAGGGTTGAGAGACTGTTGGTTAGCGGGAATAGATGTCGATGGACCATAGCACGTTCGCGGAGTGGACCTTCTTCCCCTCCCCAGGCCTTGCTCCTGCGACGTGTATGAACACTACCGTCACGTAAGCCCCTACATCCGTCCTTGTATCTGGGTGGCTGGGTACGATGTACTGAAAGGCCATGATGCTAACTCGAATCTGCAAAGAACCCTCGGAATGAAAGACTATAAAATGGATGACGGGTAAGTCTCTCAGGGTTCCTCAAGTCCCGACCAACCGATGAAGGTCTCCATGTTTGGCGGCAAGCAGTCCACAGCTCTCGACACATACGCAGGAATGACGGCGGAGTAGCAACGGAGATTCTTGTTTAAATATTTCGATTCATCGACTCATTGGATGGCTGTGCCTTGCCCTAACGTGTAGACACCTATTGCAAGTTTCATCACTCGTGAGAATCCGGGTGCCGTCAGTGCACAAGCACAGATTCCTCCCACCATCAACCTGCGACGAAATATTTCACCTTTTCAGGCAGCTAGCACCTTGAGACAATCGCGGCCGCCTCGATCGAAACATCGGCCTTTGCTGCGACTGCCTGAGGTACCAAACGAGGCGAAGAGGATTTTGGAGAACCCATAGAAAGAAGTATCTGAAGAAGTGGGTGACACCTGAAATATGGAAAAGCGTGGTAAAGTCTTGGTATGTCGCATTTATTTTCCAATGTCGGGAGTGCTGGTGCAAGGAGAGATACGCTCGTCGAGGCTCCAAAGGAAAAGACTAGATGCAATGGCCGAGAGGTAGTGAGACGCCAGAATTGCCCATCGCATCCAATGTAGGTACAATGCTTTGGGTCTCACGTTATCATCTATTCCAGACCCATCTTCTGGTCTTGACTGACAATGTTGAAAGAGTAGGGCAAGGGCAAAAAAAAACGGTGGCGAGAAGATCACTCTAGGGCCGGAAATTCTGGATATGAACCTCCTGTTTCATGATGCTACTCACTATATTATGGCTTGTGAATATTACGCTCCCCGAATACTGTTTTCAACATTCCAATGTCCTCGGAGAATGCCTGGCTGACTTGACCTCGATCGCCTGATTTCTCCGCCGACTTGCTGCAATTCATCGTCTCTGGCTTCCATCTTCGCTTGTTCGGCGCCAACTGAGCCAACGGACGTCGAGGTGGCTCCAGCAGCAAGGCTCTTTCAAAGTCAATCGTCATGACTCCATTGATCTCCGCATTGAACAGCATGTTTGCCCTTCGTACATCCTTGTGGATTACTCCCTGTTGATGCATTGCGCGCAACGACCGCATCGCCTTCCCTTCGAGCTGTTCCTCCGCACCACCCACAATCCCTGTCGGATCAAGGTCATCTCCTCCCCACGACAGAAAGGTCATGTGTATCACCTTCTGAACTCGGCCCTGACACCTATGCCTTGGGTCGGTGAGTCGTCGACGATGGGAGGTTTACGCCCCTGGCTAAGACTCAGGGACCAGTAATGGTCGATTTGTGCGCGAGCAATCGGCATGAGTAACTTCTTAATCTCATGGAATGTTAGGGTAATACGGAGAGTTGTTCGACCGTCGGAATGGCGAGCTCACGATGGCGGACGCTGTCGGATTTCGGCGAGCCGGTTCTGGCTTAGCTTAACCAAGCCCCTTCATAAACAAATCCTACCCCATTTTAAGGCCAGAAGACCAGCCTCAAGTCGTGCAAGAATAATTATAAAAGTATTCGCGAAACGATCATTAACTCATCCCTTTTGGGTTTTACAGCTTACATTATTTGCCAACGATGACTTCGTCAAGTTTAAACATCCCCTCGACGGTGGAAGAGATCCTTGCCACTGCCACAATGGATCCCTCTTTCGAGGAGGCCTACTCCAAGAAAGGCCGTCCTCCTGGATTCCCGGGGTTGGAGGTCGATGAGCTAAAGAAAATGGTGCATAAACACCTGTCTGTCCTACAGGCCAAGCTCGCAGCCGATCGCCCCGACGATGTGATCGAGATAGAACACATCATCCCTCTCGACACCGGCTTCCACTCTCGAACCCTCGTCTGCCAGCCTTTGGCACCATCCACGTCCTGTCCAATCATAGTCCTCTTCCATGGTGGCGGCTATTGCCTTGCCTTTCCCGAGACAGAAGTCGAACTCGCCCGGAAGCTCGTCAAGGCGCACTCGGCCGTTGTTGTGTGTCCTTCCATCCGACTGGCCCCTGAACACCCCTTTCCCACGCCAATGAATGACGGCTGGGCTGCGCTGAAATATATCGCGGCAGAGCTCGTCTCACCCCACGATCCCGAATCTACCCTATTCCCGCAGCAAGCCGATTCAAAAGCAGGGTTCATCGTCGGCGGAACGTCCTCAGGCGCACATATGGCTTGCGTCGCCTCGCATCTCGCCCAATCCAACAACCTCTGCCCGCCATTGACGGGCCAGTTCCTCAGCGCAGGAGGCTTCCTCCCTCATTCACGCGTGCCGGAGAAGTACCGCCCCTTTTACCTTTCCTGGGAGCAGAACAAGGACGCACCGACGGTAAACAGGATTTTCCTGGAGAAGTTCCAATCCGTAGTGGCGCCGGACCTTGACTCCCCATTGTGGGTGCCGTTTGACCAGCGACATCCCAGCGATGCACCAGGCCAGGTCAAAGCGGGGCACATAGGCCAGCCACCTGCGTATTTCCAGGTATGCGGGATGGATATCAACCGTGATGAGAGCTTGATCTATGAGAGGGTGTTGAGGGAAGAATGCGGTGTGCCCACCAAGATTGTCGTTTACAGGGGCTTTCCGCATTGTTTCTGGAACGAGTATGGCGACCTAGGTATGAGCAAGCGGCGGATGAGGGACAGCGTGGATGGTATCGACTGGTTACTGAAGCAGAGCGCACTATAGATAAGGGTATTTCAAACAAATAGCTCAAGCAAGTTTGGTTCGGTGCCCGTTTTTATGCCTGTGCAGTTGTCTAAGGTTGTTATCGAATGGCCTTGCCATCTACTGCCTTGTCAGGAGTTGTTGGTCAGGGCACTTCCTTCTGCCCGGTTTACCGTGTCATAGCCCTTCTTTATATTTTCCCTAAAAGTCTGTTGTCCCTTTGTCGTTACCTCAGTCCTCTTATACACGCCACCATATTGGGTCGGTCGCCTAGCTTGGGCCCTCCTTGGCGGTCTAAGTCGTTCGGCCCTTCTAGTTCTTCATGAACGGAAAGAGGACTTACATCGCGAGTATTGGCAACAAATTTAGTTGCGAGTCATGATCTGGCTGTTGCAGAACAGCGCGGTTGGCGGGTGTCTGGACAGGTATTGATGTTTGGCCCAACGACTTGGGGATGATTAAGATCGTCGCAGAATTGCCAGTGGATCAAGAGGAGTCTGGCGTGATCTTGAAATCCGTATCCGCAGACGAGGAGCCTTGAATCAGATGATGTTTGGAATGAGGCTTTGGACTAATGAAAAGTTCCGGTATTGACAGATGCAGGTCAATAGTACACGCAGCGAAGACGAGTCAAGGATCCGAAGTCGACGTTAAACTTCCTAAATACCCTTGACTGAGGCAATTGTCCACCGCGGAACGCAAGACTGGCTGGACCTGATATACACGAAAGCGGATCTTCCTGAGGAGGCGAAATTCAATCTGCTGCACCTAGCTCAACGATCATGTCCAGCAGTCTGAGCCTATTAACCCTGGAACAATATCGTCTCCCTACCTGGCGGGTCCGAGAAGCATATGCCTAGCCCGAGAAAGAGCCCCAAGGAAAGTATAGCCCCCTTAGACCGGTTAATTCCCGACTGTCCTTTATATACGCCTTTTCCCCAGTCAGTGCAATAACTTCATGTTGTGGTGGTATTACCCAAAGCTTGTATAGCCTGAGCTGGCCATCCTTTATGATCTGACGGCGGCAGAGGGTCCAAGTCGTGCAGTAGGAATTGGAGTAACCATGACAGCCTGGCCTCTGGAAGGCATGAAAGTCATGACGCAAGTGAATTGGGTAGCGCCAATATGTAGTTGAAGGTAAGCGAGCTGGACTTCCGTGAGTACGACTGCGACGTATTAGTGCCTTCAGAACGATGCTCTTCCGATTCCGATTCCGATTCCGAAGTGTGAAGCGTGCAGTCAGCTGCATTTACATGGATGCACACGCTAGTGTGTCCATGTTCAAAACACCTTAGGGACTATAGAACCTGGTCTTGTTCGCGTCGAACCTTAAGCCGCTATCAATCGCGGTTAGCTGGAGATCGAATACAACCTGGCTGAGAGGGGGTTGGGGCCGAGAAAGAAAAAAAGGGGGATGATTTTACAGTGAAAGAGTGATGCAGGGGATGATGGTGCAGGGTGTTGTTGTGTCGCGCAGGAATGCTGAGTGCACTTGACAAAAGGTAGTTCTTGTTGTCGTGATTGTAATTATTCTTGGTTAAGTTTCCATTATCTCAATGAGAGGCCCTTTGGGGCCTTATATCTTTGAATGATCCCATCTAGGACTTTGAACCTTAATCGTAGGACTTCAAACTTTTATCTTGATCCTGAATTTTAGGGGGAACTCTCAGTTCTTCCAACATGAAGAGGCTGGCACTTGCACATACCGAGAGCCGAATCGAGCGAATGGAAACGATCCAAGCCTATGCGGTACCACCGTGGCACGGCCGCATGTCGCTGGTGTGCGAGGCTGATCGGGAAGCGGCGGTGGCAGCAGCCGAGAGTGCCGACGATATCGTCATCGCGACTAGTGCTTCCGACAGGGGAGGACTAGTAGGCATGGGAGGCGTCATCTGCCACAAATCGCCTGGCCGGGCAGATAAGGTAATCGCCAGGTACTCGGTCACTCTCGGTTCGCGAGACGACCAGAACCCATACACGGCCGAGCTGGAGGCGATAGCAATGGCACTTCGATGTATGCCCGACGGACTTCGATACCGAGAGCTTACGGTATTATCAAGCGGCCAGTCATCCCTAAAGGCGATTGCACGACCACGACAGCAGTCAGGTCAGGGCACCATTCGGCAGATCTATGATCATATCGAACGACTGGAAAAGCAAATAACAGGGTCAAGATGATGTGGATACCGTCTCGAAGCGATGACTTCACCATCGGCCACATAGCAAAGAGGCAAGCCCGAAGAGCAATCGCGGCAGAGCGCACACCGGAGTCGTTACCATACCAGGCTCGCTCCACCCGGACCAGACTGGCGAAGTTGCAACTGCGGCAGCAACGGGCACTGCCCGACAGAGTAGGCGGCTACTCCAAGAGGATCGACAAAGCTTTGCCAGGCAAACACACAGAAGCGCTATACGATGGACTAAAAAGAGGAGAAGCAGACGTGCTCTCGCAGCTCCGTACGGGAATGGCAAGGATCAACAGTTACCTGTGCAAGATAGGCGCGGTGGAGTCGGACATGTGTGACTGTGGACAAGCAGCCGAGACGATGGAACATTTTCTGTTCCGTTGCACAAAGTGGGAGGTAGAGCGTGAAGGCATGCGACAGGTTGGACAAAACATGATGGGAAACCTTTCGTTCTTTCTGGGAGGCAAGTCGACGTCGGATGGGCAGAAATGGGCACCTAACCTACAGGCGGTGCGGGCGACGGTCAAGTTTGCAACGGAGACGGGAAGACTGGGAGCGAATCGAGGGATATAATACTAATCATCGAACCTAGGAGATACTAACATCCAACAGCCTCAGGTTGACAGACCATGCTTCAGCTGCTGAAGATGGGATGCTGAACACTTGGAGAAATCGGCCTTCAAGTGGGCCTGTCAAACAGAGTCAAGAGGCTGGAAAAGAATCGGAGAGAGAAGTGGGGTTTTCTTTTGTGGTCAGGATCAAGATGGCGGAAGTGTAAATGGCAAGTGTATCTAACGGCCCTATGAGACTCGTTCTCCCGGGCGTAATAAAACCTACTACTAGCTCCAGCCATTTCCAAGCTGTTCGATAAGCTCCGCAGACGCCATCTCCCATCAACGATTGGTTATTAGAGCTCCTGGCCAATCGCCTCACCGAATACTTGACCACCCACCCAGGCCTCTCCCTGCCCGCCCGAGAAGCGAGATCCTCTGTACCCAGTAAGGTGGAGGTACATAAAAAAAATGCTCGCAGCTCATGTCAACAAGGCTCCTCAGAGGCGGTTTTTGTGGCTGCGGCACCTAACGCTTTCTGGCGCCAGGTTTTTCAGCCCTCGCAATAGCTTCATGTAGGCTGCCTTGGCAAGGCTCTCCCAACGGGCGATTCAAAAAAACCACGATGCCGTCTTTCGCTCACCTGCCAGCCTCCTCAACATGTTTTCATGTATTGAACCGCTGCCATGTCTCAAGCATACGACGACGCGGGCGAGGGCGCCGTCTTCGTGGGTTTCTGGGTTGACCATGGCCGAGGCAACATCCTGGGCGCGACTCTCACACTGCGAGCGCGCCATGCACTTGTCCTTCTGGCCTTCCTGGCCGTCCTCGTGACCTTTGCGGCAACCCGGAGCTGGCTGTTCTGGCGCTTTCTACTGCACAACTTCATCAGCGGCAAAGCCGAAGATGCGTGTGCTCCAGCTCTCCTCCGCCACAAAGTCATCATACGCAATGTCGTCACCCCCAGCGCTGTTCTCTGGAGCCTCCTTTCAACGTCCTCTCTGAAGCCGAACACCCCCAAAGACTCACAGAGGGGGTTCTTCCTAGGCCTCCTCAGTGCAGGCCACGTTCTCGCCTTTGCCGCAGCCAGTATCCTCACCTCGCAGGTCATCGTGGGCCAGACCGTTGTTTCCAGAATCACTGAAACATGCGGGCAGTGGACGACCACCTACGAGGGGGATTTATGGAGAACGACGTATATTTCTTGGGTCTCGAGCTTACTCGCAACGCTACCATCGATGCCGACAACTACGTACGGAATTGCCACAGCAACCGAGGCACGTCTAGGCAAATCATGAGCTGCAACAAACTGCTGACGCGTGAGCTTTTCTTTCGCACCGAAACGGACGCAGAGTGCCCTTTCAGGGACAATGTGTGTCTCACGGGGAACCGACCCTTTGTCATGGACTCGGGCAACATTACCTTTGCCGATCTGGGTATCAACTCCAAGTTTGCGCGGGGCTTGAGTGTGCGACGACGAAGTACCTGCGCGCCGCTGGATGCGGAGCGATTTCGGGTTCCAAACCCACCGGAACTGGCGGCCAACGCCCTGGTCGAGTTCTCGACCTATGCTTTCTTGATGAGCAACGGCACCCCGATAGGATCGCAGTATGTCCGACACCCCAATGTCAGCCTGGATTACGATCTTCAGGCCTACGCAGTCGTACCGCCGCCGGGAGTAAGCGGTGTAGAGCTCGCGGCACCTCTGCAAAAAGACCAAGACGACCACACGGTCAGCCTAGTTGTGCTCTCCGGCACCGGAATCATCTTCACTTCGCCTAACGACGACCCGCTCTTCTCAGCGCAGAGGAAAACACGGAACTCCACTTCCTACAAAATGGACAAAGCCGTCAACATGATCGGCTGCGACGAGCGTGCACAGCTCTGCAGCTCTCTTACAGGGAGATGCACGTCTTGGGAGGGTCTACCTCCTCTTTACCCCGACGTCCTATCCGTTCTTGGCGGAGAAGTGGCTGAGGACGATGCCATGGACATCGTGAGGCCAACCATGTTGATCCAATTATTGCTCCAGACGACCTTGCTGCCCGAGAGCGTTGGCGAACGTACGGCCGCCTCCGCCCTGCAGGCCGGCCGCTACCTCTATGCCGGAAGGCAGGTGCGGATCGAGCCCGATCAGTGGAAGCGCGAGCTAGAATACTGGTTCGCCGTCGGCCTGGCACGCCTGCAGCTGGAAGTTTTTGGGACGGTGGAGAAGCCGCCTGGCGTCGACCCGAGCATGGCCGTCAACTTGTGGGAGAAGGGCAAGTCCAAAGCTCTGAAAGCGCTGTGCGGGGGAATCAAGTTCACGTCGCCGGGGCACACGTCGCTGAGCACGCTGGGGTTCGGGCTCATCCTCGGCATGTCGGGCGCGCTGGTCCTGCTGAGCTTTGCGGATGTGGTGGTGCCTTGGCTGCTGCGCAGGCGCGGCTATGAGTTCCAAGAATGGGAGCAGACGGACATGTTGAAGCTGCTGGAAAGGACATTGGAGGTGGAGAGGTGTTCGGACAACGTAGCTGACCCCTTTCTCAACAGAGAAAAGCCCTAGATTAACTTGTAGACTAAGTCGACTCATTACCCTAGGGGCTTGAAATACTAAGAATGGTGGCATGTCAAGCTAGTGTGTGCGCGTGAGTGCGTGAGAGAGATTTTGTGTGCGTGTGTATGGGTGTGGGATGCCTGGACAAGGAGGGCGGATGTGTTGGGCTCGGCGCGACAGATGACTGATCCTCACTCTAATGCAAATCCCCTCCTCCTTGTTGGTGCTCGGAAATGGTACGCGAAACAGGGGTAAGAAGGGGCGCCGGCCCCTCCCGTACTCGAATGGTTTCTTTCCCTATTTATCTTGACTCGTAAGGAGCCTCGTGCACATTATCGAAGCCAGTCAGCCCATCATTGTGTTGAAATGAGAAGATGCTTATTGCTTAATTCATATCTCAAAGTGAAGTAGGGGAACCACTATTTATGTACAGGCACGATTTCTTGGAGAATGTTCCTCCTTCTTCCACACCTTGCCACCGACTTGGTCGCCTCATACTTGTGATCTCCAACACACTGATAGTGGCTTATGACAGCGATTTGACTCCTTGACTTATTAAGATGATCCACTTGGCGGGTAATTTATTCATTGAGAAGAGTTAGAGAGGCTTCAAAACAAATGGCCAGCATCATTCAAGCCTGCGATTGCCCTTCAACCCAACTTCAAACAGTGGTAGTATTGGTCTTAGGCCATTTCCAGAATATATTAGCGCCCTCGACATCTGCCAAAGGATTCCCGTCACCTTGTCTGGCGCTGCCGTATTGCTCGTGAAACCCGCATTTTGTGTAGAACTCATCTTTGCCCAAGGCGCTGATCACCGACGCGCAAATACCCTCAGCCTCAGCCTGCTCGAGGCCCCATTGCACAAGCTTCCGGCCTACATTTCTCCCCTGGAAATCTGGGTGCACAGCTAATCCTTCGAGATACCACGATTCAGCGCGCTTGCCGCTCCATATCGTATCGAAGAAAGGATACGCCCGCTCCACGATGTCCTCCTCCTTGGGGTCGCTTGCACGACTAGGCCAGGCCCAAGCATGGATTTTCATGGCAACAGAAGACAGTGGCTTCAGCAGGTTTCCTGGGTTGATGGCTTAGCTTCGATGAATAGCCTTAGGGGAAACGAGATGGCAAGATATACTCACGAGGATCTAAGTACCAGCACTCCAGCTTCTGGCCCCCATCTCCCAATCTTGCCCATTGCGCAATCCCGGCAATAACATCCCGGCCACTGTCGTCTTTACCAATGGCGACGAGCCATTTCCAGCGGTAGTCCCAAAAGTTGACGCATGCCCGCCGCAGCCAGTACAAGTCTACATCGTCAGGATGCTCGTTGCGATGAGGATGTATGAGCTGGCCAAACAGGTTATCCTCCCAAAATGCCTTTGCCATCACGTGGGCAATCTCGGGAAGTTCAGAGTAGCGCGCACCGCGCAACACAATCTCAGACATGTTTTTGCATGAGTAGCAAGTGATGGTGGCAAGATGTGCGACTGTATGGTCGAATGGTGGTGCTACTTGGGAAGCGTCTCGTTCTCCAGACAATATATCCTCCATACACTTCTACTTTCACAATGCAAGTTTCAGGGGACTTATGTTCTCTCCAACAATTGGCCAGTCATCTGGTGAAAATTTCGTTACACACCGTATCCTATTGACTTGAAATGGTATAGAGGTGGCGTAGTTCACCGCAACTAGTCAGGGTTCCCCTCGCACCTTGTATTGTGGTCCGATTGGAACGGGGCATCTATACCCTGGTTACCCAGCTCAACTGCCGAATTGCGATCCTGGCTAGGGAGCCTGGCAAGGCCCGAAGCGAGGTTAGGCCAATGTCGGAAGTGTTACCTGGCCAGGCTCATCCACTTGCACCTAGCTTCGATTAAAAACGCTCACGCCACAGCTGAGGCAGAAGCCGAAAATGTTGGAAGTTGAAATGGAAACCTATGAACCCATGCTTTTTCCGTCCCGACGACACGTCCCCTCCCTCCTCTTCCGTTGCCCATCGACGAACAATCCTGCCAAACTAGTGCTCAGCGATTAATCTATTGAGGATCCTCATAGGTGACGTTCCACGCCACCTCCTTGTTGATGATCATCTCTTGACTGCCTGTCCTGGAGCCTCCCTCTTCTTCTGACAGGTTCTCCTGGTTATTGCTGCCGCGGTAATGTACCGCCGTGGTCTGATTCGAGACCTGGTCCAGCCTCCAGTTGTGCGGTCGGCCACGGGGCTCGTTTTCAGAGTGATCATGAACCGAAACGGAGGTCGATGCTACTGCAGTTGCCGCTGCTGCAGATGAGGTAGCCTTGGAACGATTGTTCTGAAGTGACTGAAGGGCGTATACATTGCTTGATCCGTACATGCTGATGTCGAAGGCGAGTGGAAAGCCCATACCTATGGAGAATGATTTCAAGAAGTTCTTCAGGTTTGGCACAGTGGCAGAAATGAGGGACCAAGCAATCATGGCCTGTTGAAAGAGCAGACTGTTTGTGACGGTAAATTGAGGCTCAGTGGAGCCTGGGTATTTGCCGAAACACGCCAGATGAACGGCTGAGAGGGCGATGAGCGGTATGCGGAATGAGAAGGCCATGACAACCTGACGCTTGCGGGTGAATGACATTCTGACGGTCCAGGACAGTTGCACAACGAGAAGCCAGGTAAGGATCTCGGTAAAGATGTCAATCGCCGTGATCACGGCCCAACGTGTATTCTAGAATCAATTCTCTGGTTAGGCATCTGATGATGAGGCTGCGGGCGTTGGACGCGTTTCCTCCGTACCTGGTTGGGGCATCGCTTGACGTTATCCAGAGCCAATAATGCATCGGCGCGGCAGTTGACCAAGAATGCCACGCAAGAGCCGACACCCCATGCCGCACTGAGCACCATCAGTCCGATGCAGAATGTTTTACTCTTTCCAGTCTTGGAGCCAATGATGCGTAGGATGAGGGCGAGGACAGAGCATTTGGCGAGGCTCAGGGCTAGAAGGCAGAGAATAACGGCTGTGAGGGTGGACTGGCAGTAGACGTGTTAGCTGATGATAGTAGTGGCCGTCCACAGAGGCTTACTTTTGAAGATGTCGCCCATTGTTCCGTTGGCGTAATAGAGTTGAACTTGCCGAGGCCATTATTCAAGCCAACAAACATTGCAATCGATTGAGCTAAATGCAAGGCCTAGGTAATCAATACTCATCAATTTTGATACCGAATGCCATCCAGGTCGGATCAGCTTCCTTACCATTGCTAAAGCAAGGAGGATGTCATCGAAACCGAACATCTGATACTTGATGTACGCCCTTGCCGTAGCCACAAGTGCGCTGTATATCAGTGACAAGATTGTTATGATCCACAACTGTCCGGCATGATCGTTGAACGCAATAGGCGAGAACCGAGGCGAACCATCATTCGATGTTTCTGGATCCATGGGTATGGGAGACCTGTATGCCCGGCTCAAGAGAGGCGAGGAGTTGACAGCACTGCACGACTGAAAGAACATGGAACAGACGTTCTCAAGAGGGCAAAGAATGACTATTAATCTCTCTGTTGCACAATTGCGGCGCGGCTCATCTACGACATCAGCTTGACGTAGTGAATGGTCCGACGCCCATGGACGGGCGTACGTTCAGGGTTCTAGATGACGCCACAGGATATCTTGCCTCCAGTATCGCGTTGCGCAAGAGCCTTGGGGCACACGAAGGGCCTAGGGAACTGGTACTCGGTAAGATGTTGCGGAAAAGAAGGGCTATTGTCCCTTACCAAGTGCATGAGCCGTGTTGGTGCCGCATGGTGGCGAAGCCTGTCCATGGCAACCCACTCATGCGCTCCTTTGCATTCTGGTTCACAAAAGCAAAAACCCTCCACATCCTGGACTCGGGTTGAAAGGCTCATTCAGCATTTGCCCGTCACCGGAACAAGTCCCGTTGCTCGCCGGAAGCTAGGAGTAGGCCGCTGCAGCCTACGGCACGGCACGGGACAGCTTGGACCAGAACCAACACCCTGCACACCAAGCCACATTGAGGGACTCGAGCTGATGTATTAGATATAATTAAATCCCACACCAGTTTGCCGCATCTCCCTGATCCTGTCACAATATTTAGACACAACACGGGTTTCGAAGGTACTTGGGTATTGCTCCTCTTCGTCGTGACTCTCCGGCCATGCATGTCTACCGCGCGCATTCCTGTTCCTGCATTTCCCACGCAAAGCCAGCTATAGCTTTATTTTCACATCTCTCCTCCTCTTTCTTTCTTTGGTGAATCCAGTGCCGCCAAAGGGATTAGGAAACACCGCTAAAATGTCAATTGACGATAAGGAATTCCCCGACGTCCACGATGCCGCCATCGGCCACAACGACGATGTTGTCGATGAGAAGAGAGGAAACGCGGCCGACCGCGCGGACATGTACCGTATGGGCAAGGTCCAGGAAATGAGGGTTTGTGCCAGTAACTGTTGACATTTGTCCTATTGAGTTTTGTTGACGCAACATCGCACAGAGGAATTTTCGCTTCCTATCCATCTTTGGCTTTTCTATGATTCTAATGGCGTCGTGGGAGTTCTCTCTGAGGTAAATTATGCTGACGGCACTCCGCCTGTCATGGCTGTTGGTCAACTAACTAAGCCTGTTGCTCAAAGTGTCGCTACTGTCGGACTTATCAACGGCGGCACCGCCGGTTTGATCTGGACGTTCTTTATCTGCTGGGTGGGCTTCCTTTTGGTGAATTCGTTAATGGCCGAGATGGCTTCAATGTGAGTAGTGCCCAAACTGAAAAACGCCCCCTCTGGACATGCATTGCCAAATCACTGACGTCAATATTCTACAGGGCTCCCACAACTGGAGGACAATATCACTGGGTATCCGAATTCGCGCCGCCGCAGTACCAGAAGTTCATCAGCTACCTCATGGGATGGATGTGTGTGCTCGGCTGGCAGACGTCCTGTGCCTCCTCGGCGTTCATTGCTGGCACACAAATCCAAGGCCTCGTCGTCCTGAACTACCCCGACTATGTTCCCGAGGCCTGGCATGGCACGCTACTCACTGTGGCCGTTGCTGCTTTCTCCGTGCTCTTCAACACTGTCCTGGCCAGAAAGCTGCCATTGATTGAAGCTCTAGTCCTCATCATTCACATCTTCGCCTTTTTTGGCATCCTTGTCGCTCTCTGGGTTCTCTCGCCGAGAGCCGACACCAAGGCTGTCTTCACCGAGTTTAGTGATGGCGGAGGTTGGGGCAGCCTGGGAGGCTCAACCCTCGTGGGCATTCTTGCCGGCATATTGCCACTGCTGGGTGCAGATGCTGCCGTCCACATGTCCGAAGAGCTGCGCGATGCCAGCCGTACTCTGCCACGTTCCATGATCATGACAACCATCTTCAATGGCGCTTTCGGATGGATCATGGTTATCACGTTTTGCTTCTGCATAGGCGACCTTGGGGAGGTGATCACGTCACCAACCGGCTATCCCTTCATGCAGGTCTTCTACAACTCGACGCAGTCAGCGAGCAGTGCTACCGCGATGGCGGTGTTCATCGTTGCCATGACGGTGTTCTCCAATCTGACCATGGTGGCCACATCGTCGCGCCAGCTCTTCGCATTCGCACGAGACCATGCTGTTCCCTTCAGCCCTTGGTTGTCCAAGGTACCAGCAGGATGGGATGTGCCCATCAATGCCATTCTGACGACTTTCCTTATCTCAAGCCTTCTTTCCCTCATTAACATCGGCTCCGCTGTCGCACTGAACTCGATCACTTCTTTGGCAACAACATCACTTCTCACCAGCTACATCGTCTCCATTGGCTGCATGACCTGGCGGCGATGGACGAAGAGCCCGCTTCTGCTCTCCAAGTTCAGCCTGGGTCAGTGGGGTCTCGCTATAAATATCGCCTCCGAGGCCTTCCTCGTCGTGATTTTCGTCCTGGCATTCATGCCCGGTAACCCTAACCCGACGCCATCAGAGATGAATTGGAATATTCTGATTTACGGTGCCGTTACACTGTTCTCTTTGGCATACTACTTCTTCCGTGGAACTCACCAGTATGAAGGTCCAGTCGCCTACGTCAGAACCCTTCAGCAGTGAGGAGCAATATAGCGAGCCGAATCTACATGGGATGGCCTTCCAAGTTCAAAAGTATGGCCTAGTTTGTATGGGATTCTAAATAACGGGCTCATAGAAAAGTCACGAGCGAAATCATAAATATAGTGCCTCTCTACCTGTTAGAACCGTACCCGTGCTTCGCGAGTGGGTGACTTGCTGTTTGAAAGAGCCTACTTACTCAAGTATTAAAGACACAATTCCGCCGCCTTTTTTAGGCAACAGATATAATAATAATAAAAGTACTCATTTCTTCCGGAATCGCTGACACGCTGTTGTGATTAGAGCCCCAATTGCCGTCTGGCCTTATTACTCGGTACCCCAGACAGTGATCTATAATAATGATCTATAACACTAAGAGCTATCAGGCTGTAATAATGAAGCAAAGGTCTCCCCTCCCGGATTTAATGTCTCGTTAGGATGCACGTCTTGAGCAACACAAAGAGGATCGTTTGATCACTGACCACCGCTCGGGCCCCCCTCAAACATAGCACAGTCCTCGCAACCCCCCAGTAAGCCAGCCCAGCTCGACCAAAGCAAGGTGCAGTTCGGACGGTAAAAAGTATATGACTGTTTTGGTGTTGCTGCAGGTTTGAGCATCAGGCAGCAATGGGTCAATGCGTTTCTGGCAAAGAAAATATCGCATCTTGCCGGTTTTATCCGCCGTGGCTTTTGCCGCTAAAGAAGCAACCGATAGGTCGTATCGTGTGACGTAAGACAGGAGGCTCGATTACAACCAATACCTGCAATCCGGCAGCAAGCTTTTTCCTTGTAAGGGCGAAGAGATAATGCAGATCATCGAGTCAGCTCGAAGCGATCTGTGCGGAGCGGCCTGCCCACAATTTGATGCTGACAGGGTGTTCGGGGCAAGCGCTGCAACCTTCAGTCTGTGTCACCTTAAACTGAGGCAGGATACCACAGCCCAATGATTCCCAATCCGGTCGCACTTGCTGCCGAGTCGATAGTTTCTCCTCTCACTGCTCCGCCACGATTTTTCATGTACCTTCTTCTTTTAAGGCAACTGCGTCTTGCCCCTCTTGCACTGATGGGGTTGTTGTGGCTGCAGCCGGTCAAACAAGCCGTGTATAGGGTCTCTGACAAGGGTTTCCATCCTGGCCAAAAACGGCAATAGATCGACGAAGTTTTCTCTTTCCCGGGAAGAGATAACGTAGATCATCCCATCAAGATCCATGGCCCCCGACCTTTGGAAGGTCGCTAAAGGGCACTTGAGCGATGGTACGAATGTGAGGGCAATGACCTCCAAACCAAAGCCGTTTCTGACTTTTGGCTTTTGAGTGGAAACAAGATGCGTCGTCCCGTAATTTCTCTTCCATTTTAAAAATCGAGCCCATCAAGCTGCCTCCCATCTGCGGCGACAGGGAATCAGTACCGGGGGCATGGACGCTGGGGAACGTGCACGCGCCAAGTTTTCTTGTATTTGGACCCAATACCAGATCCGAGAAGCGTGCACGGACCAGGAAAAATGGTATTGGCTGCCAATACCAATGGCAATTGGTACAGTAGGGCAAAAAATTGGGCCTTGACTGCAATTGTAGCCGTCAAGCAGGTAGGTAGGTTTTATTGCGCCCGGGAGAACTAATCTCATCCCCTGAGTGCGCGTAGCCCTCCCAAGATGTCACGATAAGGGGTCTGATCCAATCAGAAGGCGCCAAATAAAGGATACTTAATTCTTCTGCTAAATTAGGTGGTGATAGAAGTCCCAACAGTATTGGTCATTACAAATCGCAACCTTGCAAATACGACAGCCATGAGAGGTCCGACTCCGTCCATTGGGCCTCTTCTTATTACCGCTGGTCTCCGAAAGAGCTCTCCAAGCCTCACTTTTTGATCTCAGCTGCCCCTGCCGACAGCCCTGACAGGCCAGGCAGTCTGATTTGACATGACGGTCGACATGATTGATCTCACGGTTGATGTGTTCCCTCTGTAATTCGGGCTTTTGTAGATCACGCTCGTCTCCTGGTCGGTATCGCTGCCTCGCCTGACTGTCATGACCGTAGGCGTTGAATAATTCGTTATAAATGCACTCTCGCCATTCTCTCTGATTGGTATATCTCTTCCAATTTGGCTGCGGTCCGTGAAGTTGAGCAATATAGCTATTAACGAGAGCCACGTCAAGGAGAAAAGTCCATGCAAGTGCCTGCCACGGTCCACGGCGTAGGGGGTGATCGTACTTGTAATATGACCTCAATTGGTCACCACGGTCAACGTGATTCATTTGGTCGTTATACTCAGCAGCCACTGCCGGGATTTTGATCATCTTGAAAGCTTCGTCACCGAAAAAGCGGCGTATTGGCTTGACTTCTGACTTGCGTGATGACGGCTTCTTCCTCTGCCGCATGACACGCTCATCGTCGGCACCAGTGAACACGGTGGTCAAAAATAACACAAGCTTGTTGTCTTTCCAAGCGATTCGGTTGGCCTAGGGTCACAGCACGAAGACGAATTAGTAAGGATTTCTCAGTGAAAAGTGTCTGAGGTCTGTCGAAAGTACCTGGTTGTCAGGGGTTGGTATCGCCTTGACCGTATTAAATTCGTACATTTTCTTGACTTCGCCGTCATTGTACTTATCTTGTATGAGTTCCTTATGGATGCCGCTATTCGTGCGAGCCGTGCCTGTGGCCCCGAGGCCGTGGTTGCGGAGGTTGCGGAAGAGGGGAGACGACGAGAAGAGGTTATCCACAAAGACGTGATATGTCGCTTTTGGCACCATATTTGTAAGGGCAACAACGATAGCCTGAGTCGAATTCGGTAAGAAAGGCTCGTCTTCTGTATCAGGGGCTTCGACTGTGACTTTTCTTCGCTTGCTTGACCGACCTTGCGATGATGACTCCTGCGTTGAAATTTCATCGCCAACGGCACCATGTGGTTTCTCCTTAATGTGCCAAATCCACCGAATAAAGAAGCCGCATTGGGCAATGACCCATATCTTGAAGCCTACGAGGTTAGGCTTGCCTTTGATGACCGTTATGCCATCGCTTTTGCCCGTATAGCGGATTATGCACTCATCGACGGCAAGGTGAGACCCGGGCCGGAATATCTGCATAGATACGGCCTGTATGTGGTCAGACCACTCTTCAACGCATTGGAATACCTTCGGAATAGGTGCGGTTTCGTCATATTTGGTGTGGTCAAAGGGACGAAGGTGTCTGTGGAGGAGCTGAAACTTGCTGTATGGCATGAACTTGATAAATGAGTGCGCAGGGCGTTGATCACCGGTCAATCCGCTTGCTTGCGCCTGGATAGGACGAAGAGTTATAGCACATGATTGTCAGGAGCTGGGAACGGTTACTCAAGGCAACAAAGACGAGAATCACAGGGTCGGGCGCGTCCCGCCGAGTCACCCAGAGCGCGGCCGCCAAATAGCGTGAGGCAGTCAAGCAAGCATTCTGAGACCGGATCGATGGTCTCGAGGCTCTGTCCGAACGTTGGCCGGTAAAGTCGCACCTGATTCTTAATCAAAGCGCGGAAGGGCCTGATGCTAGACCGTTCGAGTCGCTGGCGGCGATATGGCTGTTGCAAAAACGGCGACGATTTTAGTCCATGTGGACAGGCTTAATATGCTTCCTGGCGTGGTCCATCAAAGTTAACGAAGAAAGCCTGGAGGAGACAGGATTGAACTTGGACGACGAGAAGAAGGAAGACCTACTGGATTTGGGGGTAATGGTAATGCCAGGATTGGGCTGGTTCATGAACGATGATGATCTGGGAGACATAATTCAAGGATTCCTTACCAGAATAATTACAGATGAGTCTGGACGTGCGAATGAATCCGCTGCTCTGGTGGACGGCAATTTTGGTACGATCAGCGATCTCGGATGAGGAAGAAGACTTCATCAGTCGGGGGCGGTTCAGCATGAACATTTTGCCGCTAGATGTGGATATTAAGGGCCGGATAGAGGCTATCGGACACTATAGCAAGGTCTTAATCCTTGATAAGCCGTTCCAAGGGCGGCAGAAGGGAAGGGTTAGGCGTTAAGTCTGGCTGCAGGAGGTACTGCGGGACCTGAATGCGGCGGACAACGAAAGGCTCAACGAGGAGAACGGACAGCGGCTGGATGATCAGTTGGATAGACGAACGTGCCTGTCGCCAGGGTGGAAGATGATGCTAGAGCACCTAGGCAAAGAAGGACAAGACTGGCTAGGGCAGAACGAAGGGGCGGTTATGTGGGAGGTCAGGACGCTTCTCTTTTCGCTCAGGCGAGTCAGAGAGTAAAGCGGTGGATGTGGAAGAAGAGCTGGGAAGATCAACCATTGAAACAGCATAGATCAAAGCAGTAAATAACTTAGCATTAAAAAATTTTTCAGTCTGCTTGGCCGTCGTACGTCTCTTATTTGCTTCTGCGCGGTAGATTGTTGGGACTGTGACGGTACCGTTGCGGAAAGACAACGAGACAGGAATTGTTAGAGAATGGCTAATCATCTGGAAGCCTAGGTCGTCGGGAGCTCGTTATGGATCCAACGAGCGTGCTACATGACATGAGGCGAGCTGTTTGCGTTTTTGCAGAGCTAATTCTACGACGCAGGGACATGGCCGTGCCACCTCCTAACGGTACCGGTCATGAGAGCGTCTTGAAGTATGAGGTCTATCGGCCTCGCAAATCTAGCTACCTACGTACATCCAATGTTCCCGCCGAGGTGCTCGAACGGAGACGACTTGGCCATGAGCTCTATCACCTAGTAGTGTTGGAAGGCTCACATGAAGACGGATAAGTCTTGAACAGCAGCTCTGATACAAGTTGGGACGTTTCATCCATGGAGAGACTTCCACAACAACAAACTTGGACTTTTCCTATTCGGCCTTTTCGGGGAACTTAGTGTGTTTACTTACCATTGCGGTTTGCATCTCGATGCTAGGACCGTTATGGTTGCAGGAAGTTGATGAGGGAAGTCAGTTGCCGGTTGTTAGAGATACTAGATCTTAGATATCCTACAATTTTTCGTCTTCTTGACGTGCGAAATGGCATTAGAGATATTAGGCACCCTTCAGCAAGTCCATATTTGCCGAGTAATGGCACCTGGCCCCGTAGGATGAGACAGAAGTATCCTCCTCGTTACATCACCTCCTGTCACTTCCGCAAAAGGAGGTGATTAAAGCTATCACCTTGTAGACCAGGGCCTAAGGCATAGGAGGAAAGAAGACAAATACAATAACATACAATATAATTAAAACTAAAAAGATAGGGCATACAAAGGCGTCTAGGAAGCCAAAAGACAACCAAACTAAATCTCTCCCAATGTCGTGAGTGAGAGCCGGGTTCGTTATCTTACCTCAATTACCAAGAGGAACTGAGCAAGGAGTGTGTGTTCCTAAGAAGCCATGGACTTGTCGCTCTTACCCTTGACTACAGTGCAAGGGAATCAAAGTTAAGGAAAAGTAAGGCCTCGCTGGTTGTTGGTTACCATGCTTCCACCATTCAGCTAGTCAAGCCCGTGAGAAGTTTTGACATGCCTGTAATTAGAAATCACGACAAATTCACATGCATCCTCGGATCCACACTGAGAAGAGGCAGCGAGTGTTAGGGGCAAGTCGAATTAAGTATATATAGGAAATCGCCCAGGCGGACAGTATATACTCATTTCACACGACGAACAGAATCGACCCTCGGCCAACTTGGCTAAACCAGCCGCCTTGCTGAGACTGTGTCGCATATCAAACCCTGGCCCCACTTGACCAACTGCTGTTGGAATGGGGATAGCAATGAGGTAAGGATCACGATCATCGTGAACTTGTTCACGGTGAGAGTGAACGGCCACGATTAGCACCAGACAGCAGGCTGCTGCCTAAACAGGCAATACTTTCATTTGTGTATAAAAGAGCTGACTAGTCTCGGTGCATCCTCTCGAGAAATTCTTGCTCTTTAGATAATTCTCATCAATTTACTGATGCCATCTCTGATCCCTGTGGAGCCAATTGTCTGACAGACTGCTATTCGCGACCACTATCGAACAGCAATGCCATCTAACCAACCGTCCAGTTTCAGACTAACCATGCTAGCCAGCTCAGGCCGTCCGGTTGAAATCTCCTCGCGGTCCGAAGAACTGGGTCAGCATCTCTACGGTGAGTTGTCCGATATGACATCCGGTGTGAAACAATCCCAAAGCAGCTTCGGGATAGCCTGGCGACAAGGGTTTCCAGAGAGATCTAAGCAGCCGTAGGCCACAACCTCTCATGGTCGGCAATGAATATTAACAAGACGCTGATAGTGAGCAATATGCGCTCTCTTGCGCCCGGGCAATCAACGAGTCGTCGAAACAGTGAAAAGAGGAACACGAGCCAGAGATTAAATAAAACAACGCAGTTCATTTCCTCCCTCTGCGGTTGCACTTAGTGCGACTCATATGATGTCAGATAAGAATGACGCCTAATGACTTCCACAGCACTCCCACGCTTGACAAGGTTACATGATAGATTGACTACATTGTAATTCTCTCTAGTTGCGGTAACAAATATAGGCGGTCGCGTACATTGAACTAACGACTGGCGAGTCGTCCTGAGCCGGCAATCCAATCAATCAACCACATTCATCAACCTGAACTTGTAACGAAGCCTGTCGCTGTCAGCATCGAAACTAGGGCGGTTACTATCCTTGAAAAGGCAGCTTGTTTGCAGCTGGCATCCTATAGAGTCGCGACCAAACTAACATATTTTAGGCCATATTATATCCTCTATCCTGATGTAGGTCACCACGAATAAAACATCTTCTTTATCTGACTTTTTCCCAATATGTCCAGCCTATTGTAACTCGAGTTTCTTAATCTCAATGCATCGAAGAGCCACTAAAGGAGGGATATCAGCACATCCTTTGAGGGTTTAAACTCGGTTTACTTCAAATTTAAAAGAGCCTTGACGTGTCCTGCAGGGCCTGCGACGTCTCGATTTATCTTTACAGGTCATTACAATAGGTGGCATGAGCCGCTAGATTAACTCGATTTAAAATGGAAGAGATATTACGAGATATTGACCCTACGGGGAGATGGTCAAATTCAACCCGGCCTAGATACCTACTTCATTCCCTGGAAATATAAAAGCTAAAAACGGCCTTGATTTGCAATCATCGCTCTCGCATTCGCAGCATCGCTCCAGGGCCGTTTTGGCCAGTTTCCAAAGCTCCTAGGTGAAAGAGAAAACAACCTCCGTCCATTGCCGTTTTCTGTTTTGACGAAAGCCCTATCAAAGGCTTAAAAACGGCTTGTTTGACCGGCTGTAGCCACAATAGCCCTGTCGATGGGGTAAGCAAGGCGGATTTCTGCACAAACTACGCAGGGGCTTAATAGCGGGCAGCTGACCACATAGTGGATGCACAGGGCCATTATGCGCGCAGTGACACTTGTGGTAGACTGATAAGTGCAGGGGAGCAACTCGAAATGAGGGGACCGAATGGGCAATCATTGGCTGTTGTGTGTTTCCTTAATTATGAACTTATGGAGTGACACGCTTACCCCCGCACACTATCTCAGCATTAAGTCGTAGTTGGGCAGACCGGCCCGCTCCGCGGAGATCGCTTAAACCCAACCTGATAATCTGTATTATCGATTCGTCCTTAAAGAAGGAAACCTCCCGTTGCATCGCTGGTGTTAGCTGTAACCGAGCTTCCCGTCTCGCCTTGACTATGACGGTTTCCAGGCAGACAAACTTCTAAACAACGATGAAGAGCAATTAGTCGAACAACTTCAACCGGCGCTACCCGTCAACTTGTATATCGATGACAGAAATAACGCAAACCACCGCATCGCTCTCTATCGAGGGTTATTTGAAGCTGTTGGCGACAATGAGAATCGACACTGTTACGATCCAAGTATCTCCCCTATCGCGAATCACGACATTTGTTGCAATGTTTGGCATTGAGGGTTCAGACTCCTTCGACCAAATCGACAATCGGAGAGTGCGTCAGGCGCTTGCGCGGTCCAAATTGCTTAGTGGACAGGCTCTGGGAACGGAGAATACCACGCAGTTCGAAATCTCTGCAGAGATGTGTTGGGGATGGACGATGGCTTACACGCGGAACATGACCTGGACCTGCATGATGACACGGGGTGGCTGGATGTTGGCGGAGTGAGGGGCTGAATTTCGCGGCCTCGTGTGACATCGGGTCGTCACAGCTAGCTGTTTTCCCATCCCCCCTGTAACATATTTGAACATATTGCATTAATACTACTCAGTAACTTCAGCTAGTCCAACATCGGTGGTTGAGCTAGTGCGTGTATCGTCCGAGAACAAGCCAGTTGGCGTGTTTAGAGTTAAGACGTGAACCCTTTTGTCCTTCGTGACCTCGCCCTCATACCCTCGGTGCCGGTGCCGGTGACAAGTCAGAGTGGGTGAGCCGCCTCCGATTGGCCATCCCTTTATGCCCCTGTCTCTGAAGGCACTATTAATAACTTTAAGGGTGAGATGTCAGTCGGCCCGACCAATGCTAGGGCTTGGCACATGCGAACTTGGACCCCCCGCAGCGTTTTAATATGTGGACAGCAGGTTGCTTCCGGCACCTAAAGGCCCGGAGCTTAAACAGGCAGGGCGCTGACCAGCACCACCATAAATCCTGCAGCGGCATGACCCAGTAAGCCACCGATTTGTCCACGCTGAGGTCTATGAGTTTCAATGCCTCACATATACTCTTCCGGGGTTGTTCCAGGCCGCCCTTTGTTCTTTCGATGGAAAGCTTTTCTAGGCCCCGTGATCCATGTCTAACACGGTCAACGGGTCAGCGTGAAGCCTCACAGGACAGAAGAAGGGTACAGAGAGCAACGAAGCTACTTATAGGATCGATTAGAGGCTATGTCACCAGATTTTTGCGTAGGGTTGGCTGATAATGTTTCCAGCTGGGTAGCGCAAATCGATCAATGTCAGTGGCATGTCTTCGCAGATGGCTCGCACCGCGTCGTTATGCTCCCACTTCTCGACGAGTAAATTACGGTTTTGCATTATTTGCACGGCGAAAGTATAAGCTTCTCAAAACTTTGTTGGTGATGGGACACATTTGGTCTTCTTTGATGGCCAAATACCCTAGAAGAGCCCTCTTGGAAGCGAAACCCCTCCCGAGCTGAAGGGCATTTATTTTGTGCTGATGATAGTCGCGTGGGTATGGCATAGGGAGGATAACAGCTATTGTGATGACCATGCTTGCGTTTGCCTATCCTGTGCTCTACTAATGATTAAATGAATGCCTATTGGATTTATCTCTGCTATTAGTTCTGTTACGCAGTTGAGAACTAGTTAACGAGTGCGATCGAGCAACTTGTTATGTTCATTCTTCTCTGCACTACATCTCTGTTAAACAGGAAGAACATAGGCGATAGTGACCCCTGAGGGAGGCCTGCCTATGGGAGATATTGTCAGTCGGACGTGTGCCTATGTACTGTGATGGTGGCCATCGCTCTATTTATATCTATCCCACAAGCTTTTAAAGTGTACTTCTTGCCGTACACTGTTATGATGGGCCGCGTGAGCCGCAACTCCAATTACAGTAACATAAAGAGCCTCTGTAAGCGCATGTCTGCTACAAAACAAGCGAATGAAGGCCGAGGAAGCAGGGGTTGGAGAGGGGGCTGCTCAGAAGGCGTTTTGATTTGGACTAAGTGGTGCGGTGCTGGGGCTAGCCCATCGCCGTAGACACCCACGGGGCACCAACTATTAGCCAAACCAATATGCCAAGGCAGTGCGTATGTAACGTGGGGTCACGAGATGCCAAACCAGACAGGGCCGAATACACCACACCAGCGGCACGAGGATGCGGGGCGGCCGACTTTTTGGGATCAAAGCAAAAGACGCTATGCAGGCTTACACATGGAGTATGACACGACATTGCCGAGACTTTTGAGTTTCCTGCGCTTGGACAACCTATTAGGGTGGAACACTTGCAAGAGTCATGTGTATATCGTATATTTATTGTAGATCGAACCGCTATATAAAGGTTCGCTTATGCCCTGATGCCACCGTTCCCTGCCCGCATACTTATTTCTACAGGTACAGTAGATTTGTGGGTAAGTAATGATCTGAATCCGTCCGAGCTCACCCAATTTCTGCTAAGCCTCGACTGCAGTGCTTCAAACGAAGCGACTCCGACTTACCATTGAATAGCTCGCAACAGACAGCCTCACGCGTCGGTTCGGATGGCTTGCGACCAGAGTTTCGATGATTTCCTTCGCTGCGGCTTAATAAAACCGGACGTAAGGACCCGACTGAAAGGGTTAACGTCAAGGAATGCTGCGCTATATGTCGAGGTACATCATCTTCTAGAGGAGCTTAAAAGGCTCAGAGCTCTTCTTTCAACCCATATAGCGCATAAGGACTGCTGCACAGTCAGCTTGCCTATTAGGGAGCCTGAGTTAAAGGTACGCGAGCAAATACCCGTCTAGAATCCACAGGCTTATTACAGAAGGCAACTATCCATCTTGATAATGACTGATTCTCTTGCATTTTTGAGCTCGAGCTTGGCCACACGAGGAGATTCTGGGATTTAAGAAGTAATTCCAGAAAGACCAATAGAGCTCCCGGGGCGTATTGATCATGTGGACGATGGTCGGAGAGCTAAATTCGGATTTTTAATCATCACGAGGGGCGGCTTCTGGCTCGTAGAACATATAATCGTGAAGTATGGCCTTAGGTCTACTCAATCTAGTACTTTGACAAAACTGGCTTAAAATTGGGATTATCTCTACCAGCATGGTTATTATAAGCGCAGGGAGGCGTGGAACTACCCAGCTTAGAAATAAGAATAGGTTACAGTGATCCGGGGTATTAATGACGAGAAAGTCCTCAAGTATATCAAACACATCAATAACCACATCGGGGATCGACTGGTCGCTTGACACCGCCTCTTCATCTTTGAGGGGCAGAAAAGTCACCACTCCTCCGGCTTCAGGCCATGCTGCGGGGACGACAGGATCCGTTAGTCTTTGGTCGACTCGCTTGCAGTATCGAGCGAGTACTTTAGATGATGGAAAAATGGCTCACCGAACAGGACGGTGGCAATAGACATTCATGATCCGGAGGCACGTGGTGGTGATGTGAATCTTAGAAGGCCCAGAGCCACCCTTTGGGATGGTCACCTATCACCAATTCGGCCAATGGTTGGGAGGATGTTAGTCGATCATGTTGGTCACAAGCTCTGTTTGGATTAGATGGCTGAATTAGGCCGAATTCTAGCTTAGATAGGCATTCTCCCCACCCTCGGACTGGTGAGTGGGGTGCCTGTCTGCGCCTTTGCGTGCGCAAACGCAGCGCTGCCGTCAAGTCAAGTTGGCTTTGGCAAGTTTGGGCTCGCTGGCACTCAAGCAAGTCAAGTTGAGGGATTCTATCAAGTCAAGTAAGTCAAGTGGGGCCCCCCAATGGCTTGGTTACTTGAGACATTAGACATTTTTGATATTTTCTGGACTTTGCTCCATATTCTACTATCGATCCAAAATGAAGCCGAAAAAGTAGTCTTTTTACGTCATCATCGTCTTTTTTTTAGTGTTTTGCTTCGGATACACGAGCCGGCCCGCGGCCCGGGCGCTTGCCTAAGTCAATGCATCAGAAAATTCTACCTCGTTTTCAGCCCTCGGCTATTCGTCCTTACATCCTTCAATAACGCCATACTGCTACCACCTCTGCCACGGTCAGTCCCGCCCCCATTGATGCCATCCCGAGTACTCTCTGACGTATCTCGCAGATGCGTGGAATGTAGATTCCCGACTCCAATGGATTCGCGATGCCAAGAGGGACCTCAAGGACCACTTCGAGCATTGGTAGACCTCTGATCGTGCCGACCGCGCCGAGCAGCCGAACCCCTCTGCCCGGGGGGCCTTAAGCATGAGAAGAGTCGTTGGAAGGGTTTGTTAGATGATCGGAGGTGCCGGATGCTACAGCAGCAGCGGCAGCCTGATACATTACCCGAAGAGCTTGACAGATATTACAAGGCAAAGCTTGAGGTCACAGATGACCCTATCGGGTGATGGTGTCAGAAGAAGAACGAATATCCGGCACTGTCACAGCTTGCCCTCGATATCTCAGCCATACCAGCGATGGCTGCTGACTGAGAGGCCCTTTAGTCTCTCGAAGCTCGCGATGACTTCACAGCGTCAGTCAATGCATCCGGAAACCCTCGAGTTCTTACAATGCCTTAAGAATTGGAGCCTGACCCGTGGCATACGGTTGGGCAACCTCCTCGCGGACGCCATCGGGAAAGAATGTCGCGAGGACTGCGGCGAGCGCAGATGATGATCAAATAGAGTCAATTCGGGTCAGAATGCTACTCTTACTGTCACACTAGGTCAAGTTTCCAAGTTGAATCAAGTAAGTCAAGTTCGAGTAAGTTGGGGTTCGTGAGGAGTCAAGTTGGGGAGGTGAACTTGACTTACTTGACTTGACGGCAGCGCTGCGCAAACGCCTCATACCGCCACTTACACCAGTGCAGAGTTACTGTTGCCGAATTTAGCCAACACCGTGAACTAAAAGCACGAACAGTGCATGCCAAAAAGCGCATGCGGATGCCACGGCTGAATCACCTTACCATCCAGGACCACCTAATGCATCACCAAAATTTCGATCCCCAGACAAAATCTAAATTCTGGTGCACATAAAAATAGACCACCGTGCCAATAAAAATCGAAACTAGTAAAGAGGCACTCCATAAAATTGATCAAAGTTCACTCTGCGTAGGTTTTTGAGCTCCCGACCGCTGCGTGTGTGCTGGCAGTTCTTTCTTACGACCATGAATTCCTCACTTTCGTCCTCTGACCTGTCACCCACCTCAATCACGGACTCGGCCTCCTCATCTACACCCACCTCTATTTCTGCCTCCTTTGATATAGGAAGAGCTTCTTCAGCCGCTAGAGCCTCCGCTAGAGCCATGAGTCGTCGGTTCGGGTTCGGTACCGCCTTTCCTTTCTTTTCTTCCCTCGCCGCAGCTGGGCCATTCGATCCTCCAAGCCAGTAATCCGCGCATTCTGAACGTCCATCTGCATCTCTAAAGCTTCCAGTCCCTTTGCGATCATACTGTAGTTCCGTCTGGTTGGGCGACTGCTGTGTTTGGCCAACTCTCTCACCTGGCGGCTCGTTTCGGCGTATCATCTGAGTGTAGTTGAGGAGGGCTCGGCGTCTTGAACCGTTCCGGCACCTTTTCTTTGGCCGGTTGAATTTCCGGATGTGTTAGAGCCTTGTGACGATTTCTAGGCCCATTTCCAGTAAATCTCCAGCCGGATAAGATAATCTCCTTCCTCATGCCCGCTTCCTTGGCTTTCGCATATGCCCGAATAAAGTTGACTTTGTCGACCGGCGCAGAATCGGTCAAGCTAGCCAGCTTTTGGAGTTCTTTCCGATACGCACCTTTGATGACATTAAAGATTCCATTATCTGACGGTTGAAGACCATGAGAACAATGTGCTGGTAGATAACAGCAGTAGACGTTGTTCAGAAAGCACGTAGCCATCCACTCATCCTGGATGCTCGTCAGCGATCTTGTAGCGGGAGACTTTGCGGTGAAAACCCCAAAAGACTCACCTGTGCATGGCTTCCGTGACCGTTAAGGATAATGAGTCTCGCATCTGATGCATCACGAGGCTCTATTTGAGGTAGATAGATGTCTTTTAACCACTCGAGAGCTATGTGGTTGTCGGTCCAGCCGTTCGGTGATGTGATGTAGTGCCAATCTGCTATCAATTCGAATTCGTTAAGAAACCACTGCTTCTGTAGCTCTTTTCCTTTAAAGATGATGCCCGGTTTTAAAGCGTGACCAGTTGCGGTGACAGCCTCAATAAACGAGGTCCACGTGCGCGACTGAACGCCTTTTCAACATCGCCCTCCTCTTCGGGTCGGAGCTCCCGATTACGAGGCTATCCAGGCCTCATGGACAGCCAATTAGCTATGCCTTATAAAAACCCATAAAGTACTTGTAGAAGACTTACCGAAACCCGCCATTATACCGCCCTCGTCCACGTTAACCATGTCCTCAGGCTTGATCCAGCCGTATTCATTCTCCCGGATATCGAAGTACCAATTGACCGTCCTCGGAGTAAACCCGTCAAATCTGGCGGCTTCCTGACGTTTTCTAAGCTTGTTAGATAGTTATGGGTGACGTTTGACGAACCTCGTGGTCCAGTGCTTGCCCAGAGGCTTGTTATCGCCTTGTTGTTGTTGTAGGATGGCCTCGACACAGGCGCGGAGCTAGCTGTGAGAGGGAGCATAGCCCAGAGACTCTTGCCGCAGCACCCAACGAAGGAGAGTCTCCTCCTGGCTCTCTGAAATACGCAGGTGGGCCTGGATACGTTCATGCCTGCTTGTTTGACCGGAAAGTCGTCTCGAAATGGTCCACTGAGGCACTCCACGTTTCTGGGCCGCCTCAGTCTGCGATAGTCCTCTACCAGTAATATCGAATATAGCCTCAGCTACGTCGTCTTCAGTATACACATACCGAATCATTGTGGCAGGAGTTCCACCACGTAAACCAGGTGATATGCCTACTTGAGTGTATGTAGTTACTGTTGGAGATCACAAGTGTGAGACGACCAAGTCGGTGGCAAGGTGTGGAAGAAAGAGGAACGTTCTACAAGAAATCGTGCCTGTACATAACTAGTGGTTCCCCTACTTCACTTTGAGATACGAATTAAGCAATAAGCATCTTCTCATTTCAACAGTTGCACAGGGTAGATGAGGTGAAAATGAAAATTTTTCAAAGGGCTAGAGAATTAAGCCACGCCGCGGAACGGGAAAAAACAAACCCGATATCAAATTTCCACGGAAAAGGCAATATAGTACATGTCTTACTTTGTGAGTAACTTTACTCCAGAAGATTGTGTATGGGAGGATCGAAATTTTGGCGATGCATTAGGTGGTCTTGGATGGTACGTTACATCTAAATTCCTGACTTGCAGGGGTTATTGCCGTTGTTTACACATGCCCCGGATGTCTGAGCTGTAATACTGTTTGTTGTCTCTTGTCTCCATTCCGGCCCCCATTCCACCAGCGGTGATCAGCGGGCGAGAGGCGCCAGTGATATGTGGAGGGCTACCCCGGGCCTACCCCGAGGTAAATATGACCAGTCACTATCTCGTCTTGCCCAAGCAATTTTTTTGCTGATATATGGGTCGCTCGGGTCAATCATTTCACCACCCTGGATTTCCATGCGGCCTGGAGTGCATCGTACATCTTCCGAGATAAACATCGATGGTCAGTACTGATCCCCGACGGAGCCCACTCATTGTATTTTAGCTGTCTTTGTTTGCCGGAAGTTCTATTGGTCTCTGCTTAAGGCGGGCACGGACCCTTGGGGAAATCTTACGGAGGATCCGTTGGATTCCACCTATGGGAATATACTCAGTTGTTGAACAATGTCTCAATAACTCCGAAATGCCGCAGGCCCAATCAGTTCATTATTCTCAGCCACGGACGTTCTCTTTAGTAAACGATCTCCAAGGATTCACTGCATTTTCTGAGCTATCCTCAAGGTGGCTACTCTCCACCCAAGATCATGGCCTAAATTGGTAACGTAACCAATAGTGTTGCGCCACTGGGGTGATAAGATTTGTCCAGACCAGAGTGGGCGCTAAAATATGATAAATCCTATTTCCAGCGACTCAGGTTACCACGGAAAAAGACATATCGTTGGTAATGACTTACTCGAGAACTTCCGTTTGCGTCTATAGTTGGTCCCAGACCAGTGTGGGCTTCCTGATCTGAAGCCTTCTTTAGATGGTAGGCGGATTGACCTCACTTTAAGCTGTGGTTCTTTCCCTCTATTAGGGGAATGCAAGCCGCTGGCATTGCAGAGCGTCCTAACCCCAGAAGGCAACGAGAGTGCAATGAGGGAAAGCTGATGGTGCTTGACAGGATGGGCAGGCAACCATTGTCACCAGTGGTTTCGATCGGGCATGATATCCGTTCACTGATCGAGTCCAATGGAGGCGGCGCCTTTCTACAGGGGTCAGGGAAGAGCGTATCCATATCCGGAGATACACAAACAGACAAAAGGAAGGTGGAGGCTCGCCTGGGTGCAAGCTACGTACCCCTTCGACTGGTTCACATTTTCGAGCACTGTCCATCCACAGGCCCTTTACCATGCCCAAATCCATCGGCAACTTGTTGCACCGTCTGTCGGCCAACTTGTTCTTCCTCTACAAACTGCGCACTGTCGCATGTGTTGAGCTGCTGTTAAACTGCAGTCACATAAGGCCGGTTTTCTTAGAGTACCCGAGTTCGCAGCAGTGTAGTCGCCCTTAAAGTATTGGGGGCCGGCTTTGTGCTGCTGCGGGAATGAGGACGGAGGACATTGCTTAATGCCTCCGTATTTGTTGGCCGACTTCAGCCGTAAAGTAAGATCCCTGAGACCTCAGATCTCATCCAATCCCCGAGGCGATGGTACGGGCTGCCGAAGATCTGTCAACGCCGCCTGAACCGAGATTCAGGGTTGTAGGAGGCCCACGCTCACCTGCCCCTGAACATTCGCTCTCTCTCCCTTGCATCCTACCACCTCCACATGTCTCACAACACGATACCATCAACTTTCGAGTTGTTACCTCTGCTCACCCTCCTCGCCCCTTCTCCTTCTCTCTCTTTTTTCTTCTCCTCCTTTATTTACCTTCTTCCTCTTCTTCCTTTCTCCGCAGTGTGTTCACCCGCTCTGGTGCCTTCCACACGCCGCCGGCCGCAGCAGCAGGCTTCGTCCTTACCCGCCATATTAGTGGCCCAGCACTGCCCGGCTTTGGGTCTGGTGTCGTCCACTGCTGCCCCGTTGCTAGTCGCTAACCGCCAGTGCGCAACCAAGGCCGGCTCCAACCATCTACAAACTACAGACCGCACGCCCCAATCACCTCAGATCGAGTCGATAGCATCAACACGGGAGAATGTCGTCAAGGCAAGGTTCAGTTAACCAACTAGTTCATTCCAACATAAGTTTTCTTCCTCTAGCCCACGACCACCCGGCACCAAGAGCCCGCAACGCCAAACGTCCGCAAACATCGACCTTCTTGCCAGCCCCCAACGCGCGAGAGGATTATAACCCGGTGCCGTGGGTTTCGCTCCACTCGCCTATCTCTCTGTCTTGAACCGGCTTAAGCGCCACGTCCCTTAGCCCCGGTCCTTAGGCCAGTTTCACGATTTGCCGCCGCCTTAAGTAGTTTGCGCTACACTTTGTCTGGTCTGTGATCCAGCGGGTCAACACCGATCCCCCAGCACTCTTACTTGTGGCGGTGGATTTGGCGCCCCCCAGCCAGCCTTGAAAGCCAGCAAGTAAGCCGCGCTCATTTGGTCTGCATGCGTCTGTCCACCCAAGAAGCCTAATTCCCAGGCCGCCTCCCTGTCGATCTCCTGCCTTAGTGCTATCACAAATCATGTTTCCTATCAACCTTCAGAACTATCTATACCCCGTGGCTCTTCTGGCATTATCTATTTCTTTGCCTTTTGCTTCTTCGTCTACCTTTTTTTTTTTTTTTTTTTCGCCTCGTGAGTCCTCCTATGTGTATAGCCCCTTCCCTCGCCTAAGTAGGCCATCACATCTAGTGCTAGCTCCATATCTCGATACCCTTCTTGGCTCGTCAAGTCACGGAAGCTCTTCCTTTATCATCCCTATGCCTGTCTATTTCTTCCTTCATTCATCAAGCACTCCCAGCCGAATGTAGCCAGATCAGATGCATCTACGACATCAAATCGCCCCAGGCCATGTTTTGTATTTGCCACACCCCCCAACTCTATCAGAAAGTGGTCTGTTTGCTTCCAATACGAGAGCTGCCGCAGCATCCTCTCTTATTTCTGGCTGGTCCTCCCACATCAACAACTCCCTCACTCTTGCCGCTTTCGCTCTGCCTCCATCCCCCAACAACTACACCACCTAGTGCAACCTACCATTCTCGCCACCATCACCGGCAGCGCCTATCCATCTCAAGAGATCATATGGAAACCTCGCATAGGGAACCTCCTGCCATGGCCATGACAATGCTCATCATGCCGTCCACTCACCACGCGCTTCGACCGTCAGTCTCCTCGGACTATCATCATTCCTCATCCAGTGCAAGCATCTCTAACATGATCTCTTCTGTTGTGCCCCAGAAGCCGGCCAACGGTAATAATTCTTCGAATCGTCGGCCATTGCCCTCGATCTCGGAACTCATTCAGGACACCAAGCTGGGTCCTCCTCTTCCTGGACCTCCTTCTAGCACCCAGCCCTGCTCCAAACTTTCGTCATCTTCCGAGCCCATTCCTCAATCGTTCTCAAAGGCTGGAAAGCATTCCTCACCACAGCCGCTACACCCGGCTTCGTCTTTTCCCCCTCAACAAGATGTTCTTACCTCCTTCGCAAGTTCTCATCGGCTACCACTCACTAGCCGACCGCTACTGCCTCTCTCGGACTGCCAGGCGGGCCTTTCAGCCAAGCCGGACATTCCACCCCAGCAGCATCATCCTCAACAGCAGAGGCCTCCGCGGGCTCACTATCCCTTCAACGTGGTGTATACGCATCCTCATCCGCCGCCTCCTACGCGTGTTTATCAACCTGGCCAACAACCTCCTAGTCAGATGCGTCTGCCCGTTTCTCGGATCCCTCCCAAGCACGCGGTTACGCCCCATGTGTCAAAGCCCTATAATCCATGGGAGCCTCCCGATACAGAAAAGGGAGTGTGTGCTCCTCGAGCTAGACATGACGCTACCGTGACTAAGCACTTTGAAAGCTGGAGCTACCAAGATTCTTTAAGTCAAGTATGTCGGAATAAGCTCACGAAGGGCGGCAATATTAACTGACTTTAGATCGGCTCCTGCTCCCACAAGATTCTTAACTTCTCCGAAGTATATACCCGAATCACTCAAGAGCAGCACGGAGCGCACCCCATCCCGAGCAGACTACCGACAGAGCAGGGTATCAGCGATATGCTCGGCAACATCGAGCGCATCACGCGGCATTTGGAGCAGGTAAGGAGTCTGTTGCAAGCATCGAGCCAGAACGAGCGGGCTCGTGAAGCAGCCAAGATGAAGAGCCCGTACGAGGAGGATCACGATGTGCCCATGCACGAAGATTCGATGAAGCCCCAACATGGTATGACAGAGGCCAACACGCGGTTGAGGGTAGGTTCAATCATTTGAGACCAAAAAAAAAAAAAGCTCACACGTTAATAGCGTGCGGCTCCCCTTGACGGATGTCATTGTTGCAACCGAGTTAACACACCCGAATGGCGACGGGGTCCTGATGGAGCGAGGACGTTGTGCAATGCGTGCGGCCTACGTTATGCCAAATTAAGGAAACAACAGCTTGAAGCGAGGTCGATCCACGTGAAACCTGGAGAGGCTCATAGCTACTGAGGATCTATCTACTGTTAGTCCCAGAAGTCTTGGCTCACTGCATAAGTCTGTCATCAATGACAGTATAATGAGAGTACATGACGCATCGACTTCCTACTATCAAATCTCAATTGCTCGTTTCCGGTTAAAACACCCAGAAACGAACGCAAATATATACTATTGACTATCCTGCACGCAACGCGGCACCTTGTCAGACAATTGGCTTCACAGGGATCATTGATGGCACCAGTCAATTGATGAGAATTATCTAAAGAACAAAAGAAATCGAACAGCCATGTGTTCGGGCATAGCTATTTAAGTTCATGTCGTTAGGATTATGCGACAGGCCAGATGTGAAACCGGATAGTTACATCCGGTCACACGAATGTTATGCGACACACCTTCATTCCCTACAAGAGAGGTGATATTACGGTATATCTCATGATCATATGTAACCATTTTTCAAGGCCAATCATTCGGTACGACTATTACTTATCTTCTCTTCCTTAAGGCTTGCCACACTTGGCCAATTCCACTCATACTTTGTTGGAGAAACACAACACACCATCCACAGCCGAAACTTGGAACGCAATTTTCTTCAAGCGACTTTCAAAAGAGGGATTTCACGTACTTCTTCGTGAACTGAATATCATATAAAATAACAAGGGCAATTAATCAATTGATAGTGATGAAGGTCCTGTCTAGGAAGAAAGCCCAAAGCTCCCCCATTCCTAAATTGACTCTGAAGAAGATGATGATGGTCAAAGGTCAAAGGCCTCTGACTCCTTTTCTACGTACAAGAAATTGCCCAATGGCCCAAAACGGCTTAGCACCCATTTCCCCCAACTCAATACATATCTCTCCGTAGCTTGTGCATCATAGAGCTCAAGTGTGTAGTCTTCGAGACCCTCTTGGTTGACCTCGTTGCTGCTACACCCTTCACAAGCTCTGGCCATTCCGCCAGCCTCAAAGGCCTATCAACTTCCTCGACATCGCAACGTGTTAGCTACTAACATTTATAGTCCTGGGGCGGTGCCCTATTCAAGTGGAAAGATTGACGTTTCTATCATCTATGGGACAAAAATAAGCGTAAGAGTGCAATAAGATGGATGAGTCGCGTTGCCCACGCCTCGGTACCGACATGAAACGCAGTGCCGGAGACCATGCAGCGGACAAGTAATACCATAACAACAAGGGCTGTCGCACCATACACGTCCGACTCTGCCAGTCCATTCAGGATGCGATCGACGCTGCCTGTTGCTGGGATCAGATCCTTCTTAAAGGCGGCACCTACGCCAAGCAGCTGGCAATTAAGAAAGGCGAGACTGCTCTGGTCGGGCTCGACGCCATTCTCGTACCGCTACCCTTACTATTATAAGTTGCTCTTTTATCCTAAGTGGTTCCGGTATCTACACAATATAGCCTAAATTTGACATAGCGCCGTTCCTGGTCAGCACCGGAAGGTTCTCTCGGTGGGAGAGCCATTAGAAGACATGCTAATCACCGACTTACAGTTCAGCCACTTCTCGGTGCGAACAGGGCGGTAGTCGGTGGTCAAAACGCTCGAGTGATTGGGAACAGGCTCGCTGGCGGCGGACGGTACGGGTTTCTCATGGTTGGCTCGACTAATAATCGAGTCATTGATAACACCGCGTTGTCATTGACGAGGCTCGGGTTCATAGGCATTTGTATGCACAACGTAACTGGTAACCAGATCTTAGTTCACTACGTTACTATATATGATGCCGCGCTCCGTGTCCTGCATTGATGATTTTATCGAGTCCGGCATCCACTGCGCTGGATTCCGTCGCGGTCATACCATGTCGATATATATAACCAGCAGCTAACAACTGCCGATATGCATTGCCTTGGGCACCTACGGAATCATTCTCGGCGGCACTGTAATTATTGTGGTCCGGGACAACCTTATCGAGGGACAGTCTGCTGGCGACCTCGCTATAACTCTGGCTGTCGTCGATGGTCCATGTACTTAGCCTGAGTTATCCCTCTTTTGCAGTTTCTTCACGCCGAAGCCGCAGCCTCGGACGACATGCTCATCCAAGATCCCTCACACCACAACGATCCCCACCTGCTCGCCAACACTACCGACACCGACAACCTCATCATATACAACAAAAGCTCAACCCAAGCAAGAGCTTGCGTCTTATAGTAAGCGTGGGCACTGCGCGCGAGGCCAGCAACCAGGTAATACCATACCAGAGGCAGCAAAACGGTTGAGCCAGAAGCATCACCGGCCGTGTGGGTGCCAAAGCAGTTACCTTGGACGTATTGAATTTTGGTTAGTCGGAGTAACGTGAATCTGATGCCTAGAGGTAGTATTTTTTCTAGAGATTCATATCGTTCGTCGGTAGGCAGAGGGGCTTCCCCAAGCGACACTCATGCATCTCCATATTAAAAATGGTGAAACCGCTCATGTTAAATAAATGCAAGCGACTCAACAGCAAAGCATCCGAGTTCGAATCAGAGTTGTGACTCTGACAGTATCTCGGCCCGCAAATCCGCTGGATGAAGCCGGTTTGTTAACGGAAACCTGAATCCACAGCCAAAGAACTCAAGACAATCAACTAGTCGCTGCAAGTGAAGCGCTAGCAGCTACAGCGGCCATTCAGCCCAACAGGGCAATAATAGTATTAAAAAAATCCAGGAACGAAACTGAATCGCTGCCAAGAAGCTCCGTGTCAAGTAGAGCGAAGAACAGCTGAGACTTGAGTCTAGCAATCGGGACTTGGAACGCATCCACCGCGATCTTTCCACCTGCGTGGCCGACCTGACGTTCGAGGTGTATGAGCTTAAGATGCAACTTCTACAGCACTCGGGATGTAATTGCACCCTCATTCAGAACTACCTCGCCTATGAGTCCCAGCGATACGTGCAAGCGTTAGTGGAGAAGTCGTAGTGAGCGGTCTTGTTTTCATAGGCGTAACCCCTTTTGCGGCGGGAGCAGAATTAAAACGGGGCGAGGAAAGATGCCAAGGCGCCATCGCGGAAGTCCCTCCGGTTGTTTGAGGGTTGTGGGGACGAGGGATGTCAAAGCAATGTGAAACCAATAGGTGCCAGCAGGCTTGAGAGCAACAGAATACTAATTTCACTTTCCTTCCCTATTCAACTGCCGCTATGTCGGTGTCGCGGGGTGAAGAACCTAGCCTTATGGGTGGCTAGGGTGGGCTAAGCTAATCCCTCGGGAGGATGGCCTGAATGATATATCAACATGTGATAGGCGCCGGTCCAGTTAGGGCTTAATGAATAGCGGCATGGGACTGTCTCATAAAGATGTCTGAGACAACTCCTCCGCATCTCCGCGGCGTTAATGAGTAAGACTTTCATAGTATAGGCTAGAGGCAGTTGCAGGGAAGTCCTCAATATGAATGTAAGCTGAGCGAGCCGGATCGACTGACGGAAGGATAAACACGATGGGATGGATTCTCCGATAATGGGCTTCTTTTTCTCTTTGTGTATGTCTCACAATCGAAATCGAAGGTCGGATGAGAACCAAGGCATAGTCCCGGTGAAGGAGGCAATGTATGCAAGTTTAATCACCACGTCCACGTATGACACATCGCTTTTCGCAGACACAGAGCTTACCTCTGCACGTTGACCTGTGATTTTGGGAGCTGACCCAGGGCAAAGGGAGGATGCATGCTGCCCTGGCCCCTGTAGCGACCTTAGCTCCCGTCGCTCAGCCCCACCATGCAACATGTTGTTTTTGGACTTGCAAGGGCCTGCCATATATGGTCCTTTCAAAGCCCCTGCAAAGCCTCGCCCTTCATAACGCTCTATGCACAATCCAACGAGGACAATAAAACCCACCCACATCATTGGAGGGCCTGTTCCCATCTGTGGCCACAGTTCTGGAAATGAAGATGACCCTTAATCAGGAAGAGGCTGCAGAACTTTGCGGATCTTTTCCTCACCAACGTATAGCCACATTGACAAAGCGGAGCCGTCAGAACTCCCCCGGTCAACGTTGCCCAAAGGAGCGGAACGCATTGTTAGGGTGGGCCAGTGTGAAGGCCGGGCTTGGTGGTAAAGGCGTGATGGGTCCGTGCCCGAAGCCCCAACTGAAAACTGGACCCTTCCTTCTGGGCTAGAATAAGATTTGGCTTCTTAGCTACCGTCATCAACCTGCATCTCCTGCCCCGGGGGGGGGTTTAGTAATCATCCGTCTCCATAAGGCTGAAACATACCGGCAAAGACATAGGTACTTAAGACGTTACTTAAGACGTTACACAAAGCACAACACATTTGACGTGCTCCCATGTCACGGATACTTGTCTAGTGGAAGTAACGCCGAGGCCTTTCCAATAGCACCATGCATAGAGAATGCCGGCGAAATTTTTCTTTGAACAGGCTCTCGGTTCTAAGTCAGTTATGTGACAACTGACAGGGGCTATTTACCCTTCTCCTGTCAGCCAAAGTTGCTCCTTGGAGTGATTCGAATATGCCACAGCTCTCATCTTCCGCAATCAAACAACATTGAGGCGCCCCAATATAGTGATGAAAATCAGATTGGGCCTGCTTGCGGCCCATATTTTCCTTCGCCCTGAAAATGCCATTGTTGACTGCACGTTTGTGTCCAAGTGTGCCGTGTGGAGCTCGCGAACTAAGTTACCCCTCAATTCGCGAGACCGGGGGTTCTCCTAACTGCATTTCCCAGGTTGTCGCGTGGTATGAACGTGCGCGCACCGCTCAATAGCATCCTTGGATTAGTGGGCAAGGGCCGGGCCGCTCGATCTAGGCTGTCCCAAAGCTTCGCTGAAGAGCGATGGCCAGGCATCGACCCGTCATTTCATCACTTAGTTCGCCGATGTTAAGTAATTAGTTAGCCCAACGTAACTGCCAGTCCCGCGTAACACTGGTTTCCCTACGCTCTTTGTCAGTCTGAGAGGCAACTGGCTCCAGCACGAGTACCCATCTGTATCCAGCTACAATCTAAGCACCACGGTGGTGACAAGTGCCAGACGCTACTTAGCCCGAACACTTGAGCTTTGGCTGAGATAAGGCAGCGCAACAGGCAAGGGCTACTTTCAGGTCCGTGCATTAAACATGACTATCCAAATGCTGGGCTTTGATCACTGGCCTTAGTCTAACCTACAAATTAACCTCAGGGGCGACAAGGCGGGAGAATACCAGGGTCTATTGCTGGGCTTTCCGTATGGATCTGCCGCCAATTTACGGACGACTGGGTCAATAATAGCCTTGGCTGATGAAAAAGCAAGAACGACGCCACAACTACGGTAAATATAAGGAGTACTGAGATACTTGAGTCCAATTCGGTACCGCTAAACGGCAGATAGAGTATCATAGTCTCTAGTGGTTCCTAAAAAGGAAACCCCCTACGCCCCTAACGTTTTATGGCATTTGGTCTCAGCTGTGGTTGATCATAGGGACGTAGGGGGATGTGGCGTTGGCGCCTTCGGTAGAGCCTTTGACGGTCAACCGTATGTAGGTAGCCCTTTGACTACAGAGGTCAGTCCGAGCCCCTCCGCCAATGGAAAGGCAATATCACGGGTGGGACAGGGGCTAGCGATAAGACCCCGTCTGAGCGTCTGGGGGAGCTGGGGCCCGCTGCCGGCAAACATGGTAACGCGCCCAAACTTCGGGGACTGGTGGATGTTAAATAGGAGCACCGGATCTCTCCGGGACAGCCCGACTTCGAAAAGAGTCGGGATCAATGTCATCGGGAGAGCCTAGAGCGACGAGGCCCAGTCGTCGATCGGGCTTCTGGCAGGATTAGTGCATTTCAGGGTGGTCCCCAGATCAACTGGTCGAGGCAGTCGGGACTGAGATCGGCGATTGAGAGTCCGATTCAATCGCAATTCAATCAGGTTTTCCGCGATCCCGATTCGATTGAGCCTTCAGTCGATTGAGTTGAATCGGGCTGATCGGGAACCGGGGGAAAGAGCCCACAGCTAGTTAATTTAATATTTTATTGGTGACCTCACGCAGTCAAGAGGGACAGAGTGTGTGTAGTTTGGCCGCAACGGGTCACCTGTCACTGCGATCTTATGCGTGAGCGTGTTAGACCGCAGCGTCAGAGAGGGCCCGTCCGCGCTCCCTCGTAGGGAGGCAAGTGTCTGTATATTGTAGTAGTGCTATATACAGAGGGTTGGTTGGGGGGGTGAAAGTCGAGTCTTGACTGCGTGAGAGATGACGAGACACCTACCGAGGCGAGCAATTGACTCCCCGTGAGGCAGTTGCAGGAGGGAAGAAAACCCCTCAGTGAACCTTCCGAGCCGGGAAGTCTATTGTGCAGTGTGGTCATCACGTGAGGCAACCCCAATAAAACTACTCCCTTTATTGGCTCCGCAAATCTCCTCGCAATCTCGATTCCCGAGCGTCCACTACCGGTACCTTGATAGACCTCACAATGGCCTCCCTTGCCGCATTCTCGTCGTCCCGGTCCAGCATTCTTGATTTACTTCACCGAGCACGCCATGGACACATCGTAGCTAGTTATTCTATGGAGCCTTATTCTAAGCCTCTATTACGTAGTCACGATCTTTAACGATCGATTCAATCGCGATTCGATTGAGGGTCTGATCGATTGGGCGCGACTCGATTGGCGTTTAGCGCAACGTGGAATTGCGCTAGGTCAGATACAGTTTAGTTTTGAATATGAAAACCAAAAGAGGTTTAGTATTGATATACAAAATTCTGATTGGCCAACAGACGACAGAGCGACGACGAGGTTGACAACTTGCAAGTATGATAACACCGCAACTAGGGCAGAAAAAAAGGGGGAAAGCATTTTCTATGTTCCAAGAACTTATAGGGTAGATGTGATACAGTGTGAATGATTTTCGTCAACCCTTTGCTCCTAAGTCTAGTCGGGTTTTCACCAATTGGGGTCATGCCATGAGAGGGATGAGGAAGCACAACCGGCGGGGGACAACACACCAGGAAAAAAGGCACCAGCGACCAAAAAGCGGGAGATTGAGGGGTGAGGCAGGTGGGTGGGGCAGAGTCCTTTCGTTCTTCGAGGCACAGGGCTGGCCAGATAGTTGCATGTGCTCTCTGGACATTTGCTGGATTAGTAGAGGCTGCGAACGTGGATCGAAGTTGGGCATGAGTTCTCATCCCTGGTCCCTCAACCATCATCCCCTCCTTCCAGCTTGCAGCACTAGCTCCACCCTGAATTGATGAATAGTGGGCCCCTTTCATCGTTGACTCATGCGGTTGCTGTACCCAGTGGATGTGGGCTGCATTCGAAAGAAAGCACTGTTTAGGTTGGTGTTCATCTATCGGCATCGAAGCTCTATCTGCTTCCCGCGAACGGGCCTTGTCCAAGGGATATCCACTCTGACGGCCGTATCCCAGGCATCTTCAACATCAACGTCCCGAATGAAGCGTCAACTACCGACGCCGGCCAATCTAAGAACCAAATAAAGCTCTATGGAACTCGAGTCTCGGGCACTTTTCAAGTGCTCTAGCGGGGAGGGGAGCTTTAACAGGGTGCGCATCACCTCCAGGGCACATCACCCCAGAGCCTCGATAGACGCAAAAGCCACCAGTAGTGGCGCTGCCGAAAAGTTGCCGGGGGAGTAAGATCGACCACAGATTGTCGTTTGCCGCGGTTCGCTGGCTGATGCCTCCCAAGCCCGATCCCCTGAAAACTGTCGCGGTCGATGATGTGATGACGTAAAATGGGTCACTGCAGATAGCCTGCTAGTGATGTACCTAAGCTCCCAACCCAACGTCACGATCTCGGCCAGGCCAGGCTCAAGGACGTGAGTGTAAGGCCATTGGCATCATGGGCAACATGGCGGTCGGAGCGCTAACACATGCTCGGTTTCTGTGCTGATTCCAACTCCTTGGACCAATGAAGCGAGGCAATTTCTTGTGCTCGGACGAAGGTAGGATGCAACTCAGAACTCAAGGCACTTTACGGAGAATGCAAGCCGCCCATTTCCCCAGTTACTGGTGTTCATGATCCTCAGTTACGCAAGATTCATCAGAAACCCCCAAGCTTAGAGCGTAAGTGGCTTGGATTCTGAAACAGCAGTTGGACTGGCCAATGATGGTCGCAATGGTAAAGTACTCAGCTTACCTCGTAAAGGTCGCTGAATCTCCGGTTTGGAAGGTAGAGATTCACGCTTGCGCCTCCTTCCCCATTTCCGTTCAGTTTTAATAATTTACATCGCCCAGCCATGGTCCTGGGCCGATATCCCAACGTTTCCCAGCCCTTACCCTCCCGATCCCTGTCGAGCTTGATCAAGGCGCATCACCCACTCAGCTCATCGATATCTCCGCTGATTCCTCCAGCTCAGTTCTCGACACTCATCCTGGATTGTCTCCAATAGACTAAATCGGCCCTCCACCGCATCCTAAGCACAAGTCAACTCTATTGTACCTCTTTATCTGCGGCTCCTAATACAGTATTAAAACACCACATGTCCTCAACTCTCGACTTCATCGACTTCTCCTCTACAGGCTCTTAGGTCACCTCTTCAACTTCGACTTGATCCTCCCCATGTTTCTTCAACAACTTCTACTTCACAATAATCGTCCTGTTTAACTAATTAATACACCTTCATCCCTTCTCTAGTTTCTCTAATTCTTCACTGCCCTCTCCACCACAAGTCACCTAGCTGCCGACTTGGTTGACATAAAATTCCCCCTGGTGGAGTCACTCCTCACCACAAGCCCTCGCACTCAGAGTCGGCTCGATATTCTTCTGCAACAGATCCTACCACCACCGAAGTCGCGAATCAACGGCTCTGCAAATCGTCGCTCTGCCAAGGGCTGTCCCAGTTACAGGATCTCCCTTACATTCGAGCTCTTAATTCAATCGCACTCTGGCCAGCAGGATCTCGGCCTCGACGTTCCTGTGCTCTAATTTGCTGTAGCCTGGGATCATTCAAATCCTTCGTCTAGAAACGAGAGCAGCTGAGAGCATCATCGCCCGGAAGCAAAACATCATTTCCGACTCCCCCGTCCTAAGGCCGCGGCTCTCTCCCTGGACTACTCCCTGTATGATACGACCTGTTCTCTTTGTCACCGGTACGGGCCAGGCTTATTATCTGACCCTTGGGACCAGCATCACGTCTCCTGAACCTGAGCATGCCCCTATTGGAAGACTTGACGCTTCACCGATTTATTTAAGAGCTTCAACGCATTCAATCGCTTGCAACCACGGCTCTTAGAGCGGATATCTAAGAATTTATAATGGAACTTCTGGAACTTGTCGAGAACGAGCCTACGGCCCACCCATTCCGGTGCAACTGGGAAGAATGCATCAAGGTTCGTGTACTTCTTCCTCTTTGAGCCTTTTGGAGGCTGACACTTCGGATACAGAGCTTCAACCGCAAGTCTGACCTGCAGAGGCATTACCGAATTCACACGAATGAGCGTCCTTACGCTTGCACAATCCCTGGTTGTGGCAAGAGCTTCATTCAACGAAGTGCCCTGACTGTCCATGTCCGAACGCACACTGGTGAAAAACCTCACCAGTGTCAATACATTGACTGTGGAAAGCGCTTCTCCGACGTGAGTAGTTCGTAGAGCTGAAAACCCCTGCCGCAATTAACCAGTTCAACAGTCTTCCAGTCTCGCCCGACACCGCCGAATCCACACTAGAGAGCGCCCTTACAAGTGTGGCCACAATGGCTGCTTGAAGAGGTCAGCAATTTGGCCCTTGCTAAAGCCCTCCAGCTAACGAAGGGGCAGTTTCTGCAGGAATACCACGATGACCAAGCATCAGCGTAGATCGCACCAGAAAGGAATGAACCCCCACGATCCTTTGGACGACTGCTCGTCGGACTCCGACTCTGAATTCCCGTCGACTCCTCAGACCCCCTCGATGACTTGGACTCCTCTGATGGCCGTCAACTCGTCAATGCCCCATGGCGCGTTGCATCGTGCCAGTCCCTACCCTGACTTCGGACAGCAAATGCATGATTACCCTCTCCAGCACCACCAGCAATACGTTGGCCGCCAAACAATCCGCTCCAATGTTCCTCCCAAGTCCCATTCGCACACGGTTGGTGAACAGCAAGTCGACATGTACATGATCCATCGAACAGCGAGCGTTCCTCGACAAGCCTGTTATGTTACTGACCAGAGCAGCCCTGGAATCGCGACCATGACGACCAACCCTGTCTCGTCCCAGTACCAGCTTGCTCAGCAGCAGGTTGAGCGACCTCCCATCGAGATGCCTTACTCGACCCCAGGCATGGCAGCGAAGCCGTTTATCCAAAGCAGTCCCAGTGCTATTTCAGCTGCCTCTGTGCAGAGCACCCTGATGCAGGATAGTGGCTTCTACCCGCCCCAACAGCAACACCCACCTTCGTACACCATTCAGGCTGCTTCCCCCGTCGACTCTCATCAGAGATTGCCCACCTACCCTCAACCGATGCACCAGGCCATGTCTCAGGCTCAGCGGACCGTCACTGCCCAGGCACGGCAGCAAAGCCCAGTTTCCGTGACCAATAACTACCCTGAGCCGACTTGTCAGCCTCAGGAGGAACATTGGCCGCGATACCAACCCCCGACCAAGGTGACCACCATTGGCCAGTTGCCCGCCTATGGCACTGCTGTCTATGACTTTTGTGGTCCAAAGATCGAGTTTGACGATCCCACCATGCAATTGCCTAGCAGCAGACTCAAGACCATCTAAAACCCCTCGATAGCGTGCTACACAGGCATAATTGCATGAGTCGGTTCCCAATTGAGCCTATATCTGTATCAGTATCATACCCAGGATGGACCAGACAAATATTATCCCGGTTTTTAATTTTACTTCTTTCGCTTTTATTGGATATATCACTTGGGATAGCTATACGGGAACAAATGCGAGCAGATAACCAAGACGCTGCCAGGAGGGCGCCGAAATCATTGCGGATTGGATGGGACTTACAACAATCCCGATTTGGAAGCATTTCTCGGCGTTCTTGCGATATTAGCCAGGCCTAGAGCGTTTGAGAACGGGCCGGTTTTCCTGGTTCTTCTATGACTATGCCTGGGCTAAGCAAACTCTCCTTGGGCAGTAGTCGGTGTTCTGACGAAACCCCCCCCCCTTTTTTTTTTTTTTGATTTCACGCATTACGATTCCCCTTTGTTCGAGGCCCTACCTGTGCAAGCGCATGGCATTGGCAATAATACGCATTGTTTGGTCGCTTGATATCGTTTCGCCTTTTATTTTGCGTTGTCGGTCTTTCTAGCAGCGATCAGGGTAAAATCTCACGAAAGGCGGACAGTAACCTCATTGAAGGTGATTTGGGAGGTTTATTTATTTTGTTTTTGGCAGGTGAGAATGGGTGACGGCAGGGGCCGAGGGGATTTGGTTGATAGAAAAGGATGCCTAGTCCGACACGATGCTGCAACGACCGTTTGACAGAGTTTGGAGGAGCGAGGATTCGTGAACAAGGGGCGTGGAGTACGGGTTGAAGCCCTTCCAGCGGCGCCAGTCATGAATGGCAAGGGAGGCGATGAATCATTGAGGATTGGAAATACACTGTGGATGGTTCTGATAGAGGAAGAACGAGAGATGAATGCATGGCCAGGGAAATCCCCGCAGGGCTGGGCAATGAGGCAAATGTATCTGGACGACGTCGAGGATGTGTTTAGCAAGTTGGATAAGGCAAGGAAGCATTATGAGGCAGTTGGACTAAGTGCCAGCTTTGCGGATCGATTTGTACGATAGTGTCGTAAAACGTGAAAATAGGAAACCTTTGATTCCTTTATTTTGAAGCATAATAGCACGGATGTCGACCTAAATGCTAGATGGAGTGTCATATTTGAGGACACCTATCTGCGTACTGAGGGTATCTAGAGATGGCGAGAACAGTCAATCGAGGCCCTAGGCGCATGCAGATTAATGGGCTGCCTATCAGCACAAGAAGCACCTCACCATAGAGAGCTGGGAGTGCAACTTCTTCTTTACTACTCACATCGGCATATCCACTACTGACGACATAACGGCGAAGGCGTGTTGGTCGGGGCTTATGAACAATGCCGGCGAAGACTTGGAGCGTCTTGCCACTTAGATATAGAGAGAGCACATCCACTTAGCCAAGGGAAGCCTTGAGGAGGTTTAGGACTATACATAAAAGAGAGATTCATACCGAGCAAGCTTTGTGAGAGCTTTGGGCGACAGCTGTGGGCCAGGTGACAAGCTCATTGACGTGGCTCTATGTCTTCTCTTTCCAGGTGCTACCTCGCCTTTTAACAAGTCCGGGTATTGGGACTATAGCACTATTTAGAGTGTTCTTAGCTATCCCAGAGTTGCATTCCCAATTAACACGGTGGACCAAGAGGTTGATACTCCTGACAAAGAGTGAGCATGACGTTGTAAACTAGAAGTTGTGTGAGTCCTTTCTGGCTTTTGTCTATCTTGCGCTTTATGGAATTTGGAGATGTGTTGACAGATTCGCTCCGTGACCAAATGAACCTGGAAGTTTACCGCGACGCTTCGTCTCACCACAATACGTAGCGCGCTGTCTTGAAATCGATGAGGCAAGTCTTTATATTTCTCCAAAGCTCAGTATTATAACTGGTAGTTTTCATAGCTTCTCTGGGTTTCAAAGCTAAGTCCGACGACATTAAAAAAAAAAAAAAATTCTAGCTGGCTACCTACTTTGACCAGTGCCGTAACCTGAGGCCCTATTCAACTACTCGTGCCTGCTTCGGCAAAGTCTCCCCAAAGGCCCTCTTTGGCCCATATCTGGATAGTATCTCCCCAACCTCGGCCCTTGCTCAAGTTTGATTGCATCCTTGGTAGCAAGCACTAGACACTCAAAGAACATTTTGATGCCTCGGCCTTCGTGGTTTGTTGTTCGGGGACCAGGTCTTGGAAGATGACAGAGCTTCTCGCCCGAACGTCAGAACTGATCGCAGCCTCAGGACCGAACTGATTTTGCAAGATGTAGGCGACATCTTCGGTGGTTTCCACGATTGGGGGCCGCCCAGTGGGAATGATGGGAGGAAGAGGACTGGGCTCCAAGGCTGGAAGCTCAATCATGGTTTCTTCGGCGGCCATGCTCGGCTCAACAAGGCCCTCCGCTCCAAGCTCAAATGTTGGCTCCTCGACAATTTCCAACCGTGGGGACTTGGGGACTCTAGGCTCTGGTTCAACTTCAGCAACTCGGGCTGGACGCTTCCGTGCCAGTTGTCTTGCTTCCTGAATGGCATCAAAAGAGAGGATTCCTCGCAACTAGAGAGCCCACCCAGAGCTTCGTCCTTCCATCATAATAGAGGATACAAAGCCACCGGATGTCTGCATATCTACCAAGGCGGCCAGAAACGAGTCTCGAGGGATGAATCTTGTGGGTCTGATGACGCTTTCGTGGCTTGTCTGCTGTTCCTGGATTTGGCGGCTTGAGAGAGTAATCTCTTCATCCGGTACCAGAATCCTCCGTCTCCTAACACGTTGCTCAGGTCGTCGCGATATAGCGCGTTCCTCTTCGGGCTCACGAAGTTCGGGCAGGCGGAGTGAGGGAATCTCTGCCTCAATCTGACGAACAACTTCTTCGCTGATCTCGGACAAGGGGGATTCGGGGATTCGAGCGCCACTGATATCCGCTGGATGGAACTCAAACTCTTCAACCCCTATCGGGAGTTCAAGTCCTTCTTCAAAGGATGGCTCAATCGCAACGCTCTCTTTTTCAGGTGGCCTTGGTTACAGCTCGCTCACCATTTCTTCCTCAAATGGGCGAGGAGCTGGCGCTTCTCGGCCAATCTCGATACCAAAATCAAGCTCGAGATCCAAGCCCTCCATGGGCACCGCAGCCTCCTCATACATGCCGGGGTACCGACTCGGGCTCAAATCCTCTGGCAAGGAAATGTCGCGGAGGCTGACGCGGGGTTTGCGGCTGACCGGGGCCACTCCAACATCCCCTATCTGAGACAGGAGCCAGCTCAAAGCCGTTGTAAGGTATCACCTCATTGGGAAGTCTGAGTGCTTCGGGGTCGGGGTGTTGAAGACTGATGGGCAGATCATGGTCTATGCTTGGTAGGAAGGTCTAGAAATGTCAATGCATGTGATTAAATGGATCAAGAGGTCCTACATACCATCTGCATCGTCATCCAAGTGTCGTCACAGTCATCCAGCAAGTATCGTGTCTTGCGCTGGTAGATCCGGACAGCTCCTACTTGGAGCTGACTACTCAGTCGAAGGGCCATAGGTGCCTAGCTCGACGTGGTGATGAGTGCTATGCTATCGATGATATTCGACTGGAGCACATGCTTTTTCGAAACCTTGCGTTGGAGGTTGGCGGAAAGCCAGATGCGAGCAAGCGGCCCGCTCTTCTGGAGCAGAGTCTCGGAGTAGAACATGATGCGTTGTTGGGCAACGACGCAAGGCAGAGGAAGCCACAAGACAGAGGGGGTAGTTTAGTGTCAAGGTTATGTTGGTGACTGAATTGCAATACGCTCTGGAACAGCAGTCTGAGGTACGTCTGAAGAAAAGGCGACCAGGGAAGAGGAATACCATCAAGTACCCCTCACCCGGTCATACCCCTCACCCGGTCAGCAAAAAAAATATGCCCCCATACAAAATGCGATTTTTCATCATGGTGGCAAGAACCTGATAAAAACAGCAAAAATAAATTCATGTTTAGGATCAAGATCAGAATTGAATGTATTTTAATATCCTCTTGGTCTTTTAACTGCGCGGCCTGCGCGGGTCCGTACAACTGGTAATTCTTCCGCCTCCGAATCTGAGCCCTCATCCTCTTCCACCCCTCCCACCTCGATCATCTCCTCAACAGCTTCCGCCTCTTCAATTGCTTCGTTTGACCTAGAAATAGTGTCACCAGCCACTAGATCCTCGGATAGTATCATGAACTTCCTGTTGGGATTCGGTATCGCTCTTCTCTTCTTGCCTCTGCTCAACCGCTCGACTTCCTCCTCTAAACTGGCTACTCTTGCGCTCAGCGAGGCGATCTTTGACTCTTGTGCTTCGAAACCCTTCGATATCACAGAATAGCGCCTTCTCGTTGAGGGGCTCTTGTTCTTCCCCAGATCCCTGATATGACGGCTGGTCTTTGGCGTGTTATCCGAGTCGCGTTGCCCGTCGCTCGGGCCATCTGATGCAGGTGTAGTTTCCTTCTTGTCTGGCTGAATCTCTGGATGTATGAGTGCTTTCCGTCGTGAAACCGGCCAGTTTCCAGTCACTCGCCAGCCCGAGAGGATGTTCTTCTTCGTCATACCCACCTCCCTGGCTTTGGCATAGGCCCTGATGAAGTTGACCTTATCCACCGGCGCAGAGTCAGTCAGGCTTGTCAGCTTTTGGAGTTCTTTGCGATAGGCAGCCTTGGATGCATTGAATGGGCCATTGTCGAGTGGCTGTAGGCCGTGGGAGCAGTGAGCTGGTAGGTAACAGCAATACACGTGGTTCAAAAAGCACGTAGCCATCCACTCATCCTGGATTGGGAGTCAGCGACATTTTTGGTCCAGAAAGTTCGGAACAGGCAGATACGCACAGATACGTGGCTTCAATGGCCATCCAGTATGATAAGCCTCGCATCAGACTCATCTTCCGGTTGCGTTTGGGGAAGATAGACCTCTCTGAGCCACTCGACTGCGATGTGGTTGTCTGTCCAGCCGTTGTCGGACGTGACGTAATACCAGTCGGCCACCTCCTGTTGTCGAATTGCGCAGTGATGCTGGGTGTGACTGATAAAATCAAGGTTATTATTATTATTGTCATGGTGAGAGCTCCCTAGGGGTTTATATCCCATGCGATTCCATCTAGGACTTTCAACTTTCAATCTAGGACTTTGTGATGTGACCCTGAAGTGAGGGGGAAGCTCCCAATTATTCCAACACCTCCCTGAGCTCATCGATAAACCACTGTTGCTGAAGCTCTTTGCCTTTGAATATAATCCCCGGTTTCAGAAGACGGCCAGTTGCAGTCGCGGCTTCGATAAAGCTAGTCCAAGTGCGGGACTGAGAGCCCTTGAGGAAGGTCTTCCTCCTGGGGTCGCTACTGCCAATAACCAAGGAATCCAAGCCTATGTTCCCAATGGATTAGCTCATTCAACGGCTAGAACGACTGATGCTCACCAAATCCGGCCATGATACCGCCCTCGTCAACGTTGACAGTGTTCTCGGGTGTGATCCAGCCATATTCCTTCTCCCGGATATCAAAGTAACAATTGACGGCGGTTGGGGTAAAACAATTGAACCTCGATGCCTCCTGGCGTTTTCCGATCTTCGTCTTTATGGACGGATGCCGTTTCATGAACCTGGCTAGCCAATGTACACCGATAGGCCGTTCCCTGCCTTGTTGTCGTAGGAGGGCAGCGACGGTGGCACGGACTTGACTGTGGGACGGAGCATAGCCCAGGGCCTCTTGCCGGAGTATCCAGGTTACCAACCTGGTCTCTTGGGACTTGGATAACAGCTGGGCAGGATGGGTGACTTCAGGTTTAGGCGGTATGCCTCTTAGTCGGTCAGAGAGGGTGGTCTGGGGCATGCCATGCTTCTGGGCGGCCTCATGCTGCGAGAGTCCATTATCTGTGACATCCATCATGGCTTCAATAATATAATCCTCTGTATAAGGCGTCTGGGGCATTTTGAGCGTCGTTTTGGGAGGCTGGTGTAGAGAAAAATCCGATGAGACCTGGCGGAGGGAGGGTGATGAGGGAGGCGTTTCAAGACAGTTTATATTAGTGTCATACGGCTATACCGCATGCGTCACTGGGGAAGCAACGTTAAAATGCTAAATTCCATGCAATTTTCAATAGAATAGACATTTTTCCATGCTGATAGCTTCGCTTTTGTTCAAGAACTGTTCAAATGAAAAATCGCATTTTGTATGGGGGAATATTTTTTTTGCTGACCGGGTGAGGGGTATGACCGGGTGAGGGGTACTAGATGGTATAAGCTTGCAGAAGAATCAACGGCCGAGCTTGAAGTCATACAGAACAACGCTACGAGATGGAATTCGACCTATATGATGATCGAACGCGCCTTGATCAAGCAGTCTGAGCTCAACAGCTTCATTCAAGAGTTAGGGCTGGAAGCAGACGCCTCAAGAAGGGTTCCTACCGCCGACATCCTGACCTCTGATGACTGGAAGGTCCTCAGGGAAGTTCTCCATATCTTGGAGCCGATCTATAATATGACGATGAGAACACAGGGATGGGGTACAAGCGGGGGTCACGGCCGGCTCTGGGAGGTCATGACAGGGATGGAGTTTATTCTGGAACATCTCGAAGACTGGAGGGTTCTCTACGAGGATGAAACTGCTCATCTAGCTGCGGAAGTAAGGCATACGATCCAGGGAGAGGGGCCCGAACCAGCCACGGGTGTGAAATCAACATCTGCGCGACCATCAGCAGTCGGACAAGCCCGAGAGCGACCCTCACGCCAGCCACGACTACCATCACGACTTCAGGGGTATGAGATCACGCCGTTACGCCGCCGCCGCGAAACAGCTCTTCCGGCCCATCAACTTGCCAGCCCACAGTTTAATGAAGATGCCCTCCCTGCACATTCTCGAGAGGACTACCTACAGAGCGATGCTCGTTCCGTGAGCAATATTGCTAGTATGGAGGGCCAAGAGCGTGAAAGTATTAGGGCAAGCATCAATAATGCTTGGATTAAGCTTAACGAGTACTATACACCCTCCTCGGGCGATCGCCTCTGTTTGCGGCCTCTGTTGTTCTAAATCCAGACCTTCGCCTCCAGTGGCTCGAGACTAACTGGACCTCCCCAGAACAGCTGCAAAGGCTTCGGGATGCAAAGGATGGCATCAAAGGCTACTTTGAGCGTTGGTACTCAAACGACGATGATGCCTCAGAGGAGAGTATTTTCGCCACGCCTTCGTTAACGCCCCGACCTGAGCAAAGTAGGTTTGAGCAGTGGGTAAAAAGCCGGCAGCCTAAGCTTTCAGCAACGGGCAGTGAACTTGAGTGATACTACAGGCTTGAGCCGGAGCAAGTGGACGACCCCATTCAGTGGTGGACCGATCATAGGAACGCTTTTCGCGTCTAAGCAGATTTGCATTGGATGTCCTTGCTATTCCGGCCATGGCAACTGATTGTGAGAGAGCATTCAGTCTTGCGAAGCTTACAGTCAGCTCACAGAGGCCTTCCCTACTTGGATCGAGCATTGAGTCGGTCCAATTACTGAAGAACTGGATTAGGGGAGGGCGTGTTACTCTAGGGGTGCTTATGCTTGAGCAATAAGCCAGTTAGAACCTAGGAGAGGATGCTGAAGCTGGGGGTAGCTTCACCTGACCTATGATGTATCAGATATCTATCAGTCAATCAATCAGATCAGATATAGAGGGTAAATTATCAGTTCAGATGAGACTTGGGCCCTGATCTAGCTTGATTGATCTGACAGTAGCGCTGCTTTTCGCTCCTGCCACCCCAATCCTTAGAGCAGATCATCAGTTCTACTCGCAACGCTCTGCTCTATTGCTGCGATAATGGAGCGCTCTGAAAGGGCGAGGCTATGGTTGTCGTAGCGGGCACAGAGTTTCAGTCGTTCGCTTAAATCTCCAATGTCCACGAGACCCTTCTTGAACAGCTGGTGGTTGATGATAAAGTCCCACGCAGCACCAGCGTCGAGAAGTCGCTCACCGTCCCTGGTGATGATGGAACGTGAAGGGTTCTTAGCATATTGATCTGCGAGAAAATTGGGGTAAAACTTGGCAGTGTTGAAGGTAGGCGGGTCCAAGGAGTAGAGGTCTTCGCTGCTTATCTGGGAAAGGGCACGGAGTCTCTCGTTCTCGTTCGATATTTGGTGGAGCTTTTGCTTGAGGTGCTCGTTCTCAACCAGGATTTGTTGTTGCGCGGCTTCTAAGCTTGCAATTTTCGTTTCGAGGTCCTTGACGTGCATCTCCTTTCGCTTACGGAAGGCTTGTTGGCTGTCAAAGAGGAACGTCAATAAAGTAGACAAAAGATGTTGATCGGGAATAGCTAGGAGCTACCGAGGCCCGATGAAAACTCGACTGCCTATAAAACGGGGTTCCTGCGGACTGGCTTGAAGTAGCTTGAAGCAAATGTGAATTAGCTGGGTTGAGCGGTTGGAAGGAGACCTACGCGGCGCGGTTCTGGACCTTTCTCTGGGCCCTTTGCCGTGACTGAGATGAGATGAGGTCATCGTCCACTTCGCTGGTTCCGCTATCACCCCTCACGGGCTTCACCGTTATTCCGTCATGTGGCTGGTGAGAATATTGAGATTGCTGAGGGCTCAAGGGATCGTGTATAGGAGAAATAGGAGAATTGGGAAAACTGTGAGTGGTCTGATGAAGGCTGGTACTGAATCCCTAGTCGTGGGCAAAGGCGGGAAGCAGTCAGTCAAGTAGCCCAAGTCTAGGAGCGTGAGAACAGGTTTCTATCTTCCTATTGGGAAGGAAATAGCCATCGCACCATAAACTCACCGCCAAGGAGGTGCCAAGATCATCTAAGCTGGAGATGGGTTGAATCTGTACGAAGTCATGGTAGGGCTGAGGGCTAGAGAAGCAGTATGAGTGGTCCATGATAATGTTGAGATTTCGATCATATGACAAGGAAAAAGGAAAAAAGCAGAAGCCGGAACGACTTCCTTCCTACACCGACGAGAAAAGCGCCAAAAATATCTTTTTCTCGGTGGTTATGCGGGACCGAAAACGGAGAAAATCACTGTGCAGGTTATGATCCACTTCGTTCCCGCTTCTACTACACAGCCTCCAACGGTACTCATGTGACTCGATTTAGAGGGAAACCTGCGTATTAGCGTGTGCGCCAGGTTTCACCAGCGTCTGCCACATTTTCTGCTCCAGATCATCGGGCAAGTGTACCATAGGTCAGCACTGTCTGATTTCAATTCTCTGTATTAAAAAAAAAAAAAAAAAAAAAAAAAAACGTCAGGTGACGAACTGGAGAAATGTTTGAACCTCTTGTCTAACAGGCCTAGATGCTTGTCACAAAACATTACAAGGCCCCAGATGTCGCAGTCACGGATGGATACAGGATCGAATGAGCGCTTAATTTTCTATCTAAAGGAGTGACGAGAGTCGGTCTCTTATACCTGTGTTCAGTCTGCCGATCTCATAGGCAGCAGGCTGTTGCCTGACGCTAGGTATGTGTAGCGTTCACGCTGGCCGTGGAGCTATTTACGATGGTTATGATCCGTGCCCTTGACACCAGACTTATGAGATTTGTCCCAGCAACAGTTCCGACAGTCCCCCTAATGGCATGGCCGAGCAACTCTTTCGAAAATGCCTTGTCCCTAATATTTACAGCGGGTTTGCTTGGTGCCACCTTCCCAGTAGGGTTGTGTTTGACTCTCGGATAGAAAATGATTCCCTATACTTAGGATCTCCGAGCGTGCAGTTCCAGGATACGGATTTCCCCGCCAGTGGAGCCTCATGTGTCACATGACGAACAAGTTCTAGCCGAGCTATTCCGGTAACAATTGCCTTAATCTCATCCCGGCTAAGTAGATGAGGGGCTGCTCGGAGCTATATCTGGACGAATAACGGCTAGGTTTCCTAGTCTAATAACCCTAACCGTGCTGGGTTTATATTGGCCCTCATCATGATATGGCACTCACGGAACAAATCTCAAGTATATCTATCGAGACTTATATCATCCTAATGAGAAATCCCAGGATATTCGAGAAGCTTCATAGTGTTTTTGACATAGGGTAGCAACATTGCCGAAATACAGGGCCACATTAGTATCTATTACCCCACTTCTAATCCACCCAATCCACTGGGATTTTGCCAGTGGAGTGGACAGTGGAATCCACGGGTGGATCCACTATGTGGATTGAGTGGAGTGGCTTTTAACCCTGCCTCTGCAATTAGCTGCCGTTGTTTGGGGGGCCTTGCACGCTCTCCAATACCTTGATCTGCCTTGGTTCCGAAGGCAGTTGCGAGGTCCGGCTGTGTGTCGAGACCAGCTTTGCAAAGGTAGGTAACCTCTCCCGAGGTCTTTGTGCTTGCTAGGCCCTGATAGGGCCTTGAAGGCAAAAGCGTGGCCGGGTGGCTTGAAAAATGCCCCTCCGGTAGCACTGCTAACAGCTGCCGGGGAAGAAATAAATTTTACAGGGGAGAGTTGCGTAGAATTAAGTATGTGTTCCGTCCGGGCAGGTCCCCTGTTGGGGCACAGGGCGTGCTGGGCTAGTGTTTATCAACCGGTTGGTTAGAAACAGATGAGTGGGGTCGCCAAATTACAAATGTGTCGTAGAGTGTCGTGGATTTGAACCCTGCTAGTTCACGCTTTCGAGGACACTACAAGAGTCAGAACCTTCTGCTGCTTTGTGCATAGATCAAGTGCTCTTACCTAGGAATGTAATATTTTCGCCTTCAATATTGAGGCTATCCCGCCTGATAGTTACAAATCGCTTAGTCTGCCGTCCGGATACTCGTCCCACTACAACCCAAAGCGACTATTGACTCGGCAAGAGGTGATGTCTTCTTCCGCTTGGGGGAAATCTTTCCATCTCAGAGGCAATTTCGAGAGCACTGGGGAGACTGCTAGAACAATTTTGGGGTTCGTCTGACGCTAGCTGACTCGTGAAGATTACCAACGCCTTCAATGCAACCATGATTGACGATATGCAGACGACACTGACAGGTCCACCCCTGCAATACGGGGGCATTTTCGGCATCAATATCCGTACTTTCAAAAAGGACCTTCTATTTCCAGCCGAGAGTGGAGGATCGGTCATCCAAGTGCCGGGCTGCAGAGCATCAACCCCTGCACCTGTCGATCATGCCCACCTGCGACGCGATTGATACCCACTCGACTAGCTCAGGAACCGGCTGCATATAGGGCCACGCCACACCTCCTAGCTCTGCCCATCGTCATAATTGAAACAGGCAGATGCTCGCTCATGCACAACAGCCGCGATATGTGGGCGGATAGACGGTGAGGGGAAGCTGGGGAATCAGGGCCCGAGTCCACGGCGATGGAGCCTGGTCGTCTTGTCAATCAAACGCACGCCAAGTGCATGAGTCTGCTATACGAGACGAGATGCGATATTTAGGATGGTCCGCCTTCTTAGACCCTCCGCGCTGTCTCACTTTCTGCTTGTCCATCTGCTTGACACCGCAGCTCGTTATGGATCTCGCCTCTATCTATTTTGGGCTTTTCATAGGCGTCTTCATCTTTACGTTTGCAAAGGCCGTGCAGCAGACACGATCCATTTGGAAGCGTACCCATACACTTCACAATGCATACTTGCACTTGATCTGGGGCGAGGCATGGGTGAACCTCATCTTTGCCATCGTTACGTTCCTGTACCTGAATGATATCATTCACGGAGGGTGAGTCTATGTCTATAATTTCGTAGGCTGCCAATACTAACCAGCCTTCAGTCTTGGGTTCTACTTAGTCACCGGTAATTGCAAAGACGAGCTTCCGGCGAGAGCGAAGGGTAACAGCATACAGTGGCCCTCTGGGCCCTCCAGACACAACTTCTCCCCAGATCATCGCCAATCGAGTCGCCCTAATTATGACAAACAAGCATCGCGCGATGAAGCTGAAATGGGGGCTCGTTCTCATCATTGGGGTTATTAACATTGCTGTTTGCTACATCTGGACCGTCGCCCACCTAGATGGAGCGACAAAGTTCCAGATCCATCTGAACCACGTGTTCGAGAAAGCGGAGAAGGCCTTCTTCCTCGTCGTCGATCTAGCACTTAATTTGTACTTTCTATACCTGGTCCGCTTCCGGCTAATTGCTGATGGACTGGGCAAGTACTGGAGGCTATTTAACTTCAACGCTGGCATGGTGATTGTCTCAACGTCCTTGGATATCCTGCTTCTTGGCTTCTTGAGTTTGCCTAACCCCTACATGTGAGTTTTGACTATTATCTTCCGTGAACAACAACTAACTCGAGGCAGATATGTCCAATTTGCCCCTCTCGCATACATCTCCAAGCTGTACATCGAACTCCTCATGGCCAATCTCATCTCCAAGGTTGTCAGGAGCAGTGCAGGTGGACGAGGAGACGACTGGTACGACAATAGCAGCAGTGGCCACAAATCCAACCCAACCAACTACATCACGTCCCGCGTTGCTGTGACGGCGAGCCAAGGCCACGGCATGCACAAGTCTAGCGGCACCATCTTGAGCAAGCTTGGCAAGGAGGAAAGAGTTCGTCAGGGCAGCTCTGGGTCTGAGATACATCTTGCGACGTATCCTGAGCCTCACGGAATCACGAAGACGGTTGAGACAACGGTGGTGGTGGATGATGGGGATGATCAGAGTGATAGGTCCGGAGCGAGGAGGATCTCGAATAATGTTTAATAATACCATTTAGGAGGGTTTGTCTATGCACCAGAGCATACTAATTTCAACTCAGTCTAAAGCTAAGGTAAAAGCATCATTTTACGCATAACAGTCCTGACTTGCAGTTCCATTATCCACGGGCCCACGATTTCACCGACGCCCTCGCCGTAGAGCTCTCAACCCGGCTTTCGGCTTTGCTCAAACTTTGGCTTGGAGAATCGCGAAGCATGACAGGGATCTACCTGGTAGTACACGAGGTTGCAAGGGTTAGGCCTTTTATCTTCCCATGATAAAACCACAAGTTAATTAACTAAAGTTGTATAGACAGGACCCAGTGTCATGATCGGTAAATACTATGCAGCGTCATCGAAATTTCATGGAGGGGAACACAAAGTCCAGAGTACCAGCATTTTAAGAGCAGCCATGAATTAATCCTGACCTGGAGTCTCTGAAGTCAACGGCGCTGTGTTGGCGTCTTCTGAATCCGATTCTACATGTCAGTACTCGAACAACTAATGGAGAGGGCTTCCAAGTCATAGAACAAACCGCGCTGTGTTGCCTCCTGGTGTCGTCACTCAACCTCTAAGTCAGCGCTGCTGTCAGATCACTCAAATCAGATTAGGACCCATATCTGATCTGAACTAATAGTTTACCCTCTATATCTGATCTGATTGATTGATTGATAGACATTTGATATATTATAAGTCACGTGAAGCTCTCCCCGGCTTCGGCACCCTGCCCTTGGCTCTAACTGGCCTTGTTGCTCAAGCATAGTCTCCCTAGAGTAATACGCCCTCCCCTGATCCAGTTCTTCAGTAATTGGACCGACTCAATGCTCGATCCAAGCAGTGAATGCCTCTGCGAGGTGATTGTAAGCTTCGCAAGACTGAATGCTCTCTCACATTCAGTTGCCATGGCCGGAATAGCAAGGATATCCAACGCAAATCTGCTCAGACGTGGAAAAGCGTTCCTATGATCGATCCACCCCTGAATAGGGTTATTCACTTGCTCCGGTTCAAGCCTATAGTATCGTTCAAGCTCACTGCCTGTTGCCGAAAGCTTAGGCTGCCGGCTTTTTACCCACTGCTCAAACCTGCTCTTCTCAGGTTGGGGCGTTGATGACGGCGTGGTGAAAATACTCTCCTCAGATGCATCATCATCGTTTGAGTACCAACGCTCAAAGTAGTTTTTGATACCATCCTTTGCATCCCGAAGCCATTGTAGCTGCTCTGGGGAGGTCTAATTAGCCTACAGCCACTGGAGACCAAGGTCCGGGTTCAAAATAATAGAGGCCGCAAACAGAGGCGACTGCCCGAGGAGGGTATAGTACTCGTTAAGCTTAGGGAATTGCTATACGGGCATGACATTTTGGCTACACGGGCATGACTTTTGTAACATCTGATTCGCTAGATGTCCGTTGACCATAGATACATCTCCGCAAAGGCGGTGAAACCAGCTTCGCTAACAAGATCTCCTTTTCAGTGTAGAAGCAATTAGGTCGGGCCAGCCCCCTTGAACAGGTCTTGCACAGGCGTTAAAATAAGGACTGGTTTTCCATACAGAACAAGGCCAACTCCATTACGCCCTCGAAGGCAGCTATCTACACCTCTATTTCCTAACTGTTATACAAGAAAGAACCTCCTCGTCGCTCTTAACCATTTCCCACTGACTCCTGCGCCTCCGGATGCTTGGTTGCGTCCGCCGTCCGCCGTCCGCTGGCACGCATCCCTGTAGTTCTTCCATTTCCCAGAGTAGCTGACTGACTGCGTGTCTGGGGCTGGGATGAGGGACCGACCCGGTTACCGGCCCGTTGGCTCTCTTCCAGGGCAAGTCTAGCAAGCGTCGACTTGTTCCGACTCCCTGGTAGTCGACCTCGCCTGCGCCCTGACGCCTGGCTAGCTGGTTGGCTTGCTGGCTTACTGACGGGTTGGATACTGGACTGGCTGCTTGTACCGATAGCTAGCCGCGTCGGAACAGCCTGTGTAGTATTCTTCGGCCTACCACGGAGAGCAGTGGCGATCTTGGGGTCGAGGATCCGTCGATAGGGATCTCGAGAGGTTGACTCTCGCAGCCGCCACCGTGGATGGACGTCCCACTTAGTAAAAGGCGTGCCAGACCCTATCTTCGAGTAGATCTTATGGCAACAGGGGATACCCAGCTCTACCGATACTGAGCAGTCCTCACTACAATCCCTGAGAGGATCAGGGAACGGATTCTTCCCTGTCGGCATCGCTTTCCTTGCTAGCCGATATTGCTTTGTGATCAGTCCGAGGCCTTTGGACGAAATCAATGCTCGCAATTCACCTAGGTACTCAGAGCTCAAGCTGAGATACTCGCGGGCAGTTAGTACCTCGTCCTCCGCGCTGGCATGGGTGAAGTCCCACTCTTGGTCCCTTATCATATCCTGTATCGCCTCAACTAGCCGATATAGGTGGCTCATGCCATTGAGAAGGTAGCTCTTGACGTTGTTATTGCTTGCTTCTGTGCCAGAGGTGACGCGGATGCCGAAGTTGCGATACTTGCGGATGAAGCAGCGTGCCCACTGAGCCCTAACAGGCATGTACGTTCCATGGAGATATCGCAGGATAGCCCGCTGGTCATCAAACTCCCGACAAAAGTTTACCCATGCCTTCTCGTGAGCCTCTTCAGTCTCGGCGAAGAGGACAAGCTTCCACATCATAAGAACCCCTCGATAGCTATGAGGGATAACCTCGGCTGCTGGCGCGTGGATGAACTGTCGGTCTTTGGGACTTAGATCTGCCTGTGTCTGCGGGGCAGGCGCCTCCCCGTCGCTGCTATCAAGACTGCTGCTGCTGCTATCGTGGCTGCAGTCCTTAACCCACTTCTGCTTCGACCTGAGCAGGACGTTGGAATTGATGTGGTGGATGCAGAGCTGCTGCTGTACCTCGGGGAACTGATCGTTTAGGGCGGCTTTCATCGAATCGTCGAAGTCGGTGATAATAACGTCTGGTTGTCGGATCGATTGCTCTTCTGCTAATTGCCGAATGCTTTCGGAAAGGAACTGGAACCCTTCCCGTCTCTCGTTGTCGATTAAACCGAAGGCGGCATTGAAGACCGATCCTAGGCAAGTCTGTCCTGTTGCCTGAAACAATGGGAGCTTGAAGCGGTTGGTGTTATACGTGTTGTCAAAGCTGATGACCTCGGGGAACCGCTTCCACATCTGAAGACAGTAGGGGAAGGTCCAGACAAGGCCAAGAAGACGATTCGGATTATCGTCCGCCCACTTGACGAGATAGGGAATCTCCCTCTCGTCGAAGAGTTTGATGAGTGCCGCTGTAGGTGTAGGTACCCGTTAGCAAGAACTGGGCTTCAAACTTCGTTAAGCGGCATCCAGAGCTTAAGACGCGTTTCTTTCGCAAGTATAACTATTAAAGGGCTAAATGCGAAGACCCGACTGTTATTCGCGATTAGTTCGCGCTCGTGGCGAACACAATCGCGAAATATGTCTTTAGAAGAGCTAACTAAGTCCAGTCGCTGCAGATCGCTAGTCTCGGAGTTTGTGCTGCTTGAGGACCGCGTATCGTCGGGATCCTCTGGGCTCGTGAGGCGGTTGCTTCTAGCGATTAGACAGTTAAATCTTTCTCATCGTTAGCTTCTGATTTGGGAAACATGACTCGTTTTTGGAATGACATATGCGCACATAACAATGTAATAAACGACTAAAATAACTCCAAGTACAATCAGTATGAGGAGCCATCTATTCATTGTCTGCATCGACGTTTGGTCGTCGGGGCTACTTGGGGAATTATTCTCCATCGTCGCGATTACTTAGCAATCAATGAACAATATCAGCTAAAGCACCGGCCGGTTGGAGACGGTTGATAGGAGGTCAAACTAGGACAGAGATAGGCTGGCATCCCGGACCCCCCAGCTCGAGCTCCTTCAGCGTACGCAATTTAAAAAGTAATACGAAAGCTCAGTATCACACTCACTGACGTTCTTGCTTCGTTGTGACTCATCCATCAGTCATTGAGGCTTGCCACCTTGGAACCTGATTGACCGGTTTCCCGGGATGACTTTGACATGATGCAACGAGAGGGGCCGGTAAATGTCAAAACGCCCACCTCCGAAGGTAAACTGATCTAACCGACTTGATATATCGGGGAAACGGTGCTGATAACACTGTCATTTTATGCACGTTTTTGAGTAAGTCCAAGAATATTGCAGTCAAGTTTTAGCAGGAGACGCTGGGCGAAGCGCACGGACTAGAACGAGTAGACGTGGCTTAAATGTATAAATACTTGTCGTAACTCAATGGGGACGAAAAGAAAAAGATACAACAGCAGTTGGCTTAGCATGTCAAGAACCATCCCCAGAGCTTGTGCTTATGCAAGCAGAGGCATCTCATCCAGCTTCGTTCTTACTCGTCGTTAGATGAATAATCTATCCCCCATCAATCACGCAACTTGCTGTCCCAAGTCCTTGCCCACACCATGGCTTCATTCAACCTCCCAGCTACAATGAAGGCAGTCCTCCAGCCCGACAAACACTCTCACAAGCTCGTTCTATGCCAGCAAGCCGTTCCTGTGCCCACTCATCCTGAGGATGTTCTTGTGAAGGTCCACGCCACTGCTCCTGTCAAGGGCGAGCTTGACTGGGCTGTCTGGTTCCCCGGCTTCATCCCCGATGACAAGATCCCCATCCCAGGACAGGATCTGGCGGGCACCGTCGTCTCCGCTCCGGCAGACAGCGGCTTTAAGGCTGGTGACGAAGTCTACGCTCGTATCGATGCCGCCCGCCCTGGAGCCGCAGCTGAATACGTTCTGGCTCGTGTGCCCGAGCTCGCGATCAGGCCCAAGAACATCAGCTGGGCCGAAACGGCGGCAACTCCAATTAGCGCGCTGACGGCATACCAGTCGCTCTTCACACAGGGTACATTGGACCCCTTGGCGCTGTCGGGCGACGCAGCCGCGCGGGATAAGAACGCAAAGATTCGCGTTTTGATCACAGCCGGAGCCGGTGGAGTCGGTAGCTGGGCAGTCCAGCTTGCCCGAGAGGCTGGAGTAGTAGTTCTCATAGCCGTTGTCGGACCAAAGAATATCGATTTTGCACGAGACCTCGGCGCGACGGTGACAATAGATTATACAAAAGAAAGCATCGGCGACTGGGTGGCTAAGGATCCCGTATCTCGAGAGGTTGACCTGGTATTTGACTGCATTGGAGGCCAATCCCTCTCCCAGTCCTGGTATGCAGTCCGAGATGGGGGTAGCCTCATAAGTGTCTGCGGCATACCGGAGAGGAGTCGTCCACAAGACGTAAAAAAAGGGGTTCGTAGCCTGTTCTTCGTCATCACGCCACTCGGCAAGGATCTGGATATCATTACGAGGCTGTTGGATGCTGGAAAGCTGAAGCCAAACATTGATAGCGTGGTTAGTTTTGGTGAGTCCGTGGAGGCGTGGGATAAGGTAGAGTCGGGACAGGCGAAAGGGAAGGTTATTGTGAATATTTCTGATGAGGCGTAGTAAGAATAGCGCACCAGGGGTTTGGATTGGTGTCTTATTTGGCGCCAATAATCAAAAGTTGTAGCTAGTCCTAGGAGTTTAAAAACAAGTACATTCGCTCAAAATCCGGAGAAACTTGGGCTCAGCACTATCAAGAACCATCCTCCTCATGTAGAAATCCAGTGTTATAGTTCTTGAATGGTGGATTGGGCGTAGAACTGAAGGGATATACCAAGTATAGCCCTTGATCTTCGGTTTCCCATGCCGGGTCCAGAACATATGGTCAATAATCAGGGAAGATTAGTAACGGTTATGGAACCTGGAAAACTTCTGAATGTTAATAAGACTTTGATATCCCACCAACTGTCGTAGGCCTCCCGCAAGTAACTCGTCTCAGTGTTATAACGCTAGCAGAAGCCGACACAAATCGCCGCGATAAGCCCTTGTCTGTTATGATCCTATGGCATATTGACTTCGCGGCTCCGCGAAAATTAGTGCTATCTGAGGTATAACCTGAGAGGGTGGTTCTGACTGGGTCAAATGCCTGCGATTGGCCACGAAGGAGGCTTATGACAATTGAAGAGATAATGACAATGCATCTATACCAGTGTGGCTAACAGACCGACAGACCTAGACCGGCCCTTTCGGTCTGTCGGTCTGGGTTTGTCGGGGCTCCCGGTCTGTCGGTCTAGGTCTGTCTGGGTTAGCAACCTGGTCGGTCTAGGTCTGATTAACTGATGCCCTCATTGGCTACCTTTGCCATGCCCCACTTAATTTGGCACTGCGAACTCCGACCCGCAAAAGAGTGGGGGTGGTACGGGTGCGTTAAGGCTGAGTCGGCCAATGGGAGCCCTGGAAGCCCCTAACCCAGACCAACTCAGACCACCCAATCCGACCAGCAGCTTCGGTCTGTCGGTCTGATGACAATTGCCGGTCGGTCGGTCTGCGGTCTGAAGATGGTCTGTCAGACGGTCTGTCAGACGGTCGGTCTGTTAGCCACACTGATCTATACCTTTACCCACTTGGCCGACGTCGCTCGAAGCATCGCGGCCAGACCTGCCTATATCGATATCCACCGAAATTCTGGCCCTTATATCGATATCCAGATAAGTGGGAGAAATTATCTGGATATCGATATATCCAGGTAGATATCCATACAGCCACATAGCCAGCCACTTTAGCAAGGTTGATATCCAGATAAACCACATATAATTCTTGTAGGCTAGAAGAAAGAACAAGAAAGTACCCTAATCTAGAAAGTCCTCTGCCTCTGTTTCAACGCTAAATTCAACAGCAACGCTGGAAATAACGCCCCTGCCACCGTGAGACTTGGGTACAATGATACCCTCGCGCATCCAGTTGCCCACACACTCAACCTTCGCCAGGTTCTCGCAGGTCATGCTCTCTCTATCCCACGATAGCGTACGCCGCGCCGATGAGAAGTGAGACTCAACATCAGATGATTCAGGAGGGATTGAGAGGATATCAATTGCCATGCGGGATAACCGCGGATATGCTTTCCTTTGATCTCGATGTAGCCACCACTGGAGAGGAGAGCCAGTTATCCGGGTCGGTGGTGCATCCATAAAGGTTTCGAAGTCATCGGCGTCGTCTAAGATGGGGCCAGTAACAGCAATATCGCTCAACAACTCATCCAGCTCGTTGTGCTGCCTCCCAGATGAAGAGGACGCATCTAGAGGCACCCGCAAGGATTCTGGGATTGGCGCGGCATTATATTCATCTAGCCAAATTTGCTGGGCAGCAACAATAGCAGGCGCGTGCCAGGATTCTTGCCAATTCCGCTCAATGTATTTTCTTCGTTTCGAGGGATCGAGAAGGAGTGCGGCGGCATACACAGGTGTCTGGTCTGATAAGGTGTAGTACTTATTAAGTACAAACCAGCCCATATCGATGCAGTGTAGCATGTGGGGATCATGGTTTTCCTTTGAACTATAAAGCTCCTAAATAAGACAATTGGTTAGCCAATCAATTAGATAAAAGAAAAAACATCGCCACCGACCTTATACTTCTCGTACTGTCGCAATAAAACATCCATTATCGAGAGTGATTGGGAGAGTGTAGATCGCACCCCTTCGGCCAACAACGTAGCTGAGGCAAACGGCTGTAGGAAACGATGCGTCCGTTCAATAAACTCCCACTCTGAAGCTAGCAGGATATCGTCTTGAAGCTCTCTATCATGGTCAATTAGGAACTGTTTTACACGGGATTGATACCGCAGAAAATTATCCAACAATCGATACCATGAATTCCAGCGTGTAGCATTATCTATGCCTAGTCGGAGCTTTATTTCATCGTCCCATATAGCCGAATGAAGCGTAGATTTACGTATCCAGACCGCGATGTTGTGTACTTTCCGTAGGGGGCGCGATATGCTGCCATCCAGTGAAGTTCTCAAGTATGCGATTGCCTCTTCGCGAAGCTCTTCTTCTCTGATGGGCCTCATCTGTTCCTGTTGTCTGTCCGGCGTCGTGCAAGGTGTCGTAGAACTGTGCAAACAACTGATCGTTTGAGGTATCATCGGTGGCATCAAGAGCGGCGATTAGTGCCTCTTTTGAAGACGCGAGAAGAAATGCTTGAAGGGATAGGTTAATAATGTGGGCGACGCAGCGGATACGGCGCTTAGAGGGATCAAACGTCAACTAGCAGCCAATTAATCCTAATCCAGAGATAAGGGAAGGGCTATCGTACCCCATAGTCTTCTCGTAACCGCCGTGAGAGATAAGACAAGCAGGTATCATTTGAAGTGGCATTATCCCCTACATGGTAGCCCACTTTAGAAGCAATGCCGTACTTTGCCAGTGTATCGATAATTAGAGATGCCTGGGTTTCACCACTATGGCTATAGCGACATTCTGGCATCGTTAGCAGTGCCCTTCGTGGCTGATAATCCTGATCAACCCATCGCGCAGAGATGGCGAGTATCCATGGCGATGGGGCGATGTCCAGAGATCAGAGAGGATATGGATCTTTGAGATGGAAGCTTCAAGAGTTGCCATGAGCTGAGAAGAATATAACTCATATGTGGCATCAATTAGTCGCATTAGAGCACTTCGGTTGGCCACTAAAAGGTCCTCTATAGCAGGATTAGCTGCTAGCATAATCTCTTGCATCTCATCCCAGGTAATTGCTGAGAAGGCAAGCCGGCGGCGTGTGATTAGGCTGATTATTGCATCTAAATACCGAAATTTAGGAACATTACTCGAAGCCAGAGACGTTTGATCGCCGTATCCTTCATTCAATTGAGATGGGCTGGTTCATTCTCGACAAGTATTATACTATGACCGAAGATGCGCCTGTTTACGCTGCCGCCCTCCTTCTTGATCCTTCAAAGCGAATCAGGTACATTGAGCGCCACTGGCTAGAGGCATGGCACGAGAACGCCATTGCTGGTGTCCGTACAATTTGGGAAGAAGAGTACAAAACTCAGCCTGAGACTGGACTTGCAGAGTCGGTTGATGAGGTAGCTGCTTCGCAAAAGTGGCAGCCGAACGAGTGGGACGCTTTACTTGAAGAGTTGGAAGTCACCGAGGATCTGGGTGATAGTATGGACGATCTTGAAGACTTTATCAAGGCAACACCCATCAAAATAAGTGGATCACCACTTCAATGGTGGTGTCATAAGGATCAGCGGAAGACTTATCCTCAGCTAAGTCGAATGGCTATTGATATCCTCTCAATCGCGCCTGAATCAGCTGATCCGGAATCTGCTTTCTCTGGTGGTCGACGTACTCTCTCCTGGGATAGAGAACGAATGACTTGCGAGAATCTTGAGAAGATTGAATGTATAGGCAACTGGCTGCGTGAAGGGCATATCCAGAAGACTGTTCATGGTGGTATGGGTGTAATTACTGATACGGGTTTTGATAGTGGCGGCGATGGAGACTCCGATGTTAATTTTGATTGATTTGCGAGTGTCTGACAGTATCGCTAAAGTGCTATAGTGATATCAATTGCGCTAAAGTGCTATAGTGATATCAATTGTTCTAAAGTGCCATAGTGATATCAATCGTGCTAAAGTGCTAGGGTGATATTCTAGCACACTTTTTGCGAATATGTGAATATGAATATGAATATCACTTTAGCACGTTATATCACAATACGCAAGTCTGCTGTCGCGGATGTATGTCTATCTCGCAATCCCTAAACCGAGCAGGAAGCTGCCGATTTCGGTCCGGTCGCCCTCGGGGCAGTTTAACCTGCGAGTTGGTGTTCTCCCCTGCTGCCTCGTCTAGGGCAGCCTGACAGAACAGCTTCCGATCCTCCAAGTGTTCCAGCAAGTATTCCATGCCTGTCATCACCTCCCAAAGCCGTCCATTACCTCCCTCACTGCCCCAACCCTGCGTTCTCATAGTCTGCAGATAGAATGGCTCAAGGATGTGCTTGATTTCTTCCAAGAGCCTCCAGTCATCCCCCTTCAACATATCGGCCTCGGGTAGCCATCTCTCCACGTCTGGATGGACCAAGAACGCCCTAATGTCTCCCTGCTTGACGAGTGCTCGAGAGATCATGAGATAAGTGGAGTTCCATCTCGTGTCATTGTTCATGACGACCTCTAGCTCCGCCGTCGACTCACCCGCCAGGAGATATTCTTGCGCTTCATCGTTCTCGCGCGAGATCCTCTTGAAGAGTTCGCACCTCTGAGGGGATGATCTGATGAACTTGACAATATTGTGTAGCTTTCCCACCGGCCCTTTCTTTCTCCAGTGTCGTAGGTCATCCTCGTGGCGGCCGAGAAGGTTGAAAACCTGCGATTCGGCCTCGAAAGCCTCGAAATCTTCGCCGTAGAGGAACGCACGAGCCACCAGGTTTAAGATATGTCCGTAGCAGCGCATGCGTCTGGCCCGGATGTCCGCCGGCCCCATCTCCACGTTGAGGCTTCCGTAGAAGCTTTGGAGACAGTTATCGTTCGAGGATACGTTGTCCGAGATCACTGTCCCAACTCGACCCTCTATCTCGAATTCCCGTACAACTCGCCCCAGCGTCACCGCGAGATTCTCTCCGCTATGACACCCGAGCTGGCGTCGGAGTGCCAGTAGGCGCGACTGGTGCTTGCCTTGGCGGTCAAGAAAGTGAGCAGTAACTGCCATGATAGCGTGCCGATTGGGCGAGGTCCACAGGTCAAACCCGAGATGGATTTTGGTGAGGGCATCTAAGAGCTCCTGCTTGACCCTATCCTTCTTGCACTTGTATATGTCATCTAACAGACGGCTCATCGATTGCCGGCTCCACGGTACCTGGCCAGACAGATGAGGGTCGAGCTGCCAGGCCAGCTGTTCGAAAAAGGGATCGGTAAAGAAAGAAAGAAAAAGGAACATCGGTGTTGATCAGAAGCCCCAGGCTCAGTTCCCGGATCATCTTGACCTTGACCCGCGGCACGGCGCTGTACTGCAAGCGCCGTCGCTTGGGACGGTCAGAATCGTCGGTTGACGGGTCTGTGTCGGCGCTTTGGCTGCTCTCGAAGATCCTGTGGGATCTGCATATGGTCAATGTTGCTCAAGCTCGCGATATCTCATTCTCATACTTGCGGAGGTGGTCAGCTGCTGAACTGGTAGCAGCAGCGGCGAAGAACTCGGGCTGGCCCTTCGCGTCGCACAAACGACAGGCCCAGTAAGGGTTCAACGGGCTGTCGTTAGCGTCAATTTCAACAAGAAAAAATCCATGCCGCTTGATCCAGCTCTTCCGTCCCTTCGAACCCTTTCGAGACAAGGACTCTTCCAAAACATATCGTTTGTTCCTCCATACGGCTTGCGGGAGATCTACAATGGTAGGATGATCTGGCAATGTCGTCTGCGTCGTCGATTCAAACTGACTCGCCAAGTTCCTCGGCGGTCGGAGAAGAGCAAAGGCGGAGGGTGGAGAAGGAAGCATGATGCCGTAGGGTTCCGTTAGCTTGGGCGTCCATCAGAGCTGCTAGCACGCGTCGGAAGGAGTAAACAAACTGCCAAAGACGCGGTCTGATGAAGTGGGGACGAACAGCAGGGAAATTAAGAAGCTACTTTATCTCTAGCGCATTTAGAGTGAGGTCTGAAGGTAGCGCACTAATAACAACTGTGGGTAATAGCTCTGATTGGTCAAGCCACTGACCGGATTCTGTCACTCACCAGGTTCCGGGTAAGCTCACTCAGCAGCCTAGCCGGTTGGACCTCAACCTCATGTCACGTATCAAATATACCAAATGGCATTTCAAATCCGGGATTTTGTATTTGTTTGATTTGAAATAAGATTTTGGCATATTTGATTGATTTATTTGGCAGGTTGTTTGATTGCATTTGATTTATGGGCAGCGCTGCTTCCCGGAATACGCCGCCAATTGGAGCCAATAATCCGCGATGTGGGAAACGCGATGCCGTTAGCGGCCTTGCCAGCGCCAGGGGCAAGTGATTTGGAGCCGCTAGGGAACTTGGAATCCACAGGGATCAACATGGAAGAAACCCAGATTCTTGCAGGTTGAGAAATAAGGCCGCCGTTGTTTTGACACGATGTATTATCCCGCCTCACAAACCGCGGCACTTGATGGACTTGACGTAAGAAAAGCCACCCGCTTTTCGGCCGGTACTCGGCTGTAGGCTAAGCGGCATGTACATCCTTCTCTTCCCCCGGGATCCATCCTCTGACCTGGCAGCAGTGCCCAACCACTTGGGACCGATGGCCCGTGCAGTACTGCACCGGTTGGTCTCTGCCTCATGATCTCCAGACGAAGGGACAAATGCCAGTAGTATTACTTGAGGGGGACTCTATATCGAGAACCTGGGGTGCGGACTACACCTGTACGTAGCTAGCGACAAAGCGTCCCACTAAGTCACGTTGGTGTGAAGGCGAGGTGAGACTGGAGGTCCGTGCGTTTATACACATGAATGGCCGGCTTCGCCAAAATCCAGCGAAAAGCCGGCCAGTAAAGCTGCAACTGGACTGCCACGAGACCGCAGCTCGGCGCGACACAATGCGTGTGTGCGTTGAGTAGTGTGATTTTCATAGCTGTTCATTTGGTGCTTGCAAAGTGAGCTCCTCTCGGATGTTACTCCGGGAAAACGTCGAGGTGCCCCCCTTCACGTGTCCGGCCCTCATGGTCCCATCCAGGGCCCCATTCCCAGGTCGGCTCCCCTAATGCCTCTCAGCGTATCGCCTAGCGCCGCTATGGGGGGGCAGGACCGCGAGAGTGAGCCTCTCTCGACTCAAATTCCTGACCAATCCCTCGGGTTTCTCTCAGTCCTCCGACTTCCCGCCCGTACCGCACTCGCGGGATTACCTCAGCCTGGCCCAAGGCGGTGGGTCCGCGGGGAGTGTCTCGGGGGTTGCATCCCCACCTTTTCCCATCATGCTCATGCTAAAGCAGGCCTGGTCTGATGACCACGTTGTTTTATGGTGAGGACTATGGCCCCTTCCCAACTACGGCAAATTCCGATCGACCCTCTATCTCCTCAGTGCTCCGAAGCGTTCAAGCCATACTTTGCCCCACCAGATTCCGTTGCACTAAAACAGCCATGCAAGTATCCGTTTGTGCTAGAATTGAGCGAGCAGGGGGCCTTGAGAGCCATGCCCATTTCATTCTAGTTTGCTCATATAGCGCGGGAGGAGTGAGGACAACCGCTTGGCTCAAAACACTAGCGCAGCTTTGAAGATGAGCCGTCACGCCGGCACGTGTGGAGGGACTGTTTTCTGAGAACCCTGCTACCCGTCGATGTCAATGTCGCCGTCGTGGCTGCGGGTGATATCTGTTGTTTACGATTCAACGAGCTCAAAAGATCCTGGTGGATATGTCACATGTGTGTCTGTTCCCCACACCATCTTCCAAAACCATACACGCGTTCCCTCTCTCAGCGCTCTCCAACACTCCTGCCTCCCCTCCCCGGCAAATGCCGCTGGCGTGCCACACCATATCAATGCAGAAAGAGACACCGAACAATGGTGGCGCCAGCAGGGATCGTCTATCTTGTCAAGTTCTGGCTTGACCCAGTCGGTCAGCATCATGTCTCTGCTTGCGGCGATCACGAACGAATACACCGACGCAGGGTAACAACCACGAGGGGATGCGGGGCATTTTGACTTAGACAAGTGTTGACTTGAGGGCAGGAACTCTTTGGGCGGGCGAGTCTCTCAGATACCTCGAGAATAAGGTCCCGAGTCCCCTCCAGATCTTTCGCTCCAGTCCAGTCCAAATTTAGGAAACTCCCGATCCAGTCCATACAAATCCAGTCCAATGCTAGTCCAATCCAACAAGATCAGGTTCAAGTCAAGCAATGGCTGGACAACATCCCATGCCTGCACACCCTAGGGTGCTACCCATGGAGCAAATGCGACCATTCATCAGCAAGGAACTAGGCATCCCAGTAACCGAAGCAGCCAAAGCACGGGGAAGCAAGACCCCGGGGTTGGGCCCTTTTTAGACGACGGACGTTAGGGACGTGGAGTGCTCTCTTCCCAGGGAATCAAGCCGTGGGTCACGACGATATGGCATCGCTGTGACACCACCTTTCGGCAGGATGCCCGGGCCAACAAGACACTGCATATTCCCGCCTTGTCCACTAATCCCAGCCCAGCAACGTTCAGACTGAATAACCGCAACCTCATCGGAGAACCTCCACACCAGTGGCGTTAGCCCCTAGACCAGCAGTCATTTTGGGTACTTACCCACCTCCATCCGTCTCTGGTGGCTCTCACACCCCCTCCCGAGGCTTTTCTCGAGTCAAGCATACCCCATCCTACCTCTTATGCGCCTCTTGAGATCCGCCAGAGTTTGGCCCACTCACCCTCGACATCATTTCTCCTCACTTTCTTTCTCAAGAGACATATGTATAAAGCGTTGCCCGTGTCGTCAACCCCAAACCGTTTATCTGGCCTTGTCTATATCTTCAAATTTCTTCCATTTGGGAACTCCACACGAACTATCATAGCTTCACTCCCTCAACCCAAACTTCACCGGAGGCCAGAATCCCTGACAACTTCGCGACATCTGCCCAGGATGCTATGACCAGATACCTCTCTCGACATCTCGCTGATCTCTGCACCGCCAAGTACGCGGACTATCCGGGTGCCGTGGGCTATCAAAATCGGCACAGAGGCCATCACCTTATGCAGCCCATAACCCGCTGGTCGGCTACTGTACAACCCTACCTCATTGCACCAACCCTGCCGCCAGACATCGCGAAAGGACGTGGGCCTGCCGATCACTTAGACTAAAATTGTCACATCTTTTCCCCCTGAAGGACAAGGAACTCCACTGCCCTCCCTCCGCCCAGCTCGCTTCAGAGGCAGATGACACACGTCAATTCACAACCGGACAGAGGCCAGACTGGATCATCTTGTTTCTGACCTGTGTGACCGACTTGGCTAGTCAGGATCCCACATCTGATCAACGGACCTTTTTTTCTTCCCACGCAAACTGTCCAACGACCTATGCTTACACGTCACTTAACCAAACTTTACATAGTCATGTTAATACGCCAACATGACCATGACTCTCGACACGACACAGAAGCGGTTTGGGCCTTCTTTGAACTTTAATTTGTCGACTCCCGCGCAACCTCCTGCTTTCTTAAACCAATGGTCGTCCTCACCGCCGCCGCCTCATCCTGCTCCCGCAGGCGGCGGTCTCTTTGTTGGAAACCACCAGGCTCTCAACCCAAACATGATGGCCGGCAAGCCTCCGTATAGTGGCCGAGCCAGCACGAGCAGTGCCCCGCCGATGGCATCGTATGGCTCAATGCCCGTCGCAAACACTTCTGCAGGTAGCCTCAGTCTTCGCTCCATGGCTCATCTAGTCAACATGACTCACTCGATTTCTTCCCTAGATCTCCTCAGCATTAACTGCTTGCAGACCATCTCCGCTGCTTACAGAGATCAGAAGTACACGACGTCGGCTTCGCCCGTCAGTGCTCAGGTGACGCCCACGTCGACTGATCACGAAATAATGCGCTACACGCCGGCTCCCGTACAGCCACCGCCATTCACCCTCGCCCCTGACGCGGACCACGCCAGGAGGTTCTCTCAACCGTTAGTTCCACCTAGTTCCCATGCTTAGTCTCCGGGACATGCACAGCCATGAAACCTCGACATGTGGAATTAATTGGTGACTTGAATCTCAGGGGCCTTCAATATGACCGGAGGAGCTTCACTGATGCTCTAGATGCCAGTCACGGCATGCTAGCCATGAGTCAAGAAACTCCCAGGAATATCTATGGCGCCTGGAGCGACAGGTCTTCAGTAGACCCTTATGGAGTCCCTTCCATCCACTCCACCAGCTCCCCCATCTCTTCCACTAGTAACTTCAGACCCTACGATGGCGATTCGGTCTCGGATTCCTCAACTGCTAGCTCAGACGTTGAATCTGTCAACTCACAGGCCCTTCCCCGGCACCAGGGTTTGATGGCATCCCAATTTCCGCCGGCTCCTCAATCAACGATGGGCCAGTGCAGCTCCAAGGTCTCTTCCAGGACCCAGAAGAAGCACAAGTGCAAGGTCTGCGATAAGCTATTCACACGACCCAGCTCTCTTCAGACTCATATGTACAGCCACACCGGCGAGAAGCGTACGTTACTCCATCTTAAACAACAGTGTCCCCACGTTCAACGGCCGCTGCTAACATGCACCTTCAGCTTTTGCCTGTGAGGTCAAGGGGTGTGGCCGACACTTTTCTGTGGTCTCCAACCTCCGACGACACCGAAAAGTTCATCGGGGCGACACCCGCTCCGAAGCAGGCTCCGAATATTAGCATTCAGACTAATCGGATGATGACACGGGAACCATCAGCCCCGATGAGTCTTTGGCTTTCACGACATACTATTCGAGATCTCGGCTCCTACCTTGCGGCCATGGGATGCATATCCCCGGCACGGCTCTTGCGCGGTACCCATCGATGGAGGTGCGTGGATGGCAGCCATTTAATCGATCAACTAACCATCCAGTACCCCTCACCCGGCCATACCCCTCACCTGGTGTCGCAGGGTAGGCATGATCTTCGCGGCCTCATGAAACAACTGCATTAGTAATCTAGCCGTATGCTTTAAGTAACTCTGCGGGATGGAATACCCCGCACAAGAGATAACCTCAGACAACAATCAATCAACACACTGCTGCTGCCCATTATTCTTTACCTGATCCTTGATCCTTTCAGCACGCTCAGTGCGACAGTTATGAGCCCGGAGACTCTTCCGCTGCGTCGCACGCCAGATCTATCACCACCAGCACCTTCTGCTGTCAAGTCCGTCGCAATGAGCTCATTCTTTCAACTTGGAAATCTCCTCAGGGGAACCGGCACGAAGTTAGGCCGACCGCGCAATACTGACTTCCGGATCATTGTCGGATGTGTCAGATGAAGCGATGCGAAACAGCAACTTGAAACCCGCAACAGATTTGACAGAGAAGACTTTAAAAACAAGAATAACTAACATCTTTGCATGATCTCTTCAACTAACAAAAAATTGCTAACGCATTGATCAGAAGTCAACTGGAAACGAAGTCATCGTCTTTTGACTGAAAATCATCAAAATGTCAATCAGAGACCATAATCTCACCATGCTCAACGCCCGTGAGGACTGGACGAACTGGATTAACTCTATTGAGGACCTGGCTGTTCGCAACGACGTCTGGAGCTACTGTGATCCAGAAGGGACTGAAACCTTGGTCTTCACCGCGACCAAACCATCGGACTCAGCAAGCAAAGACACAATCCAGAAGTATCACAGCCTCCAGGCTATCCATGACACCGAGAAGAAGAAATATGACAAGGTCTCCGATCGTATCGACCTCACGGTGTGCCAGGAGTACAAGCAACACTACCTCGGAATCCATGACGTCCGCGGCAAACTCATCGCGCTGGCTGATAGCATCCAGCCCACCGCGAAGGATCAGAAGCACAATGTCAGGGCCGAGTTTGAAAAGCTTAAGAAAGGCCCTAGCAACACCAGTCTCGACAAATGGCTCAGCCGCTGGCCGGCGCTCGTTAACAACGCCAAGCGTTACAAGATTGAGAACCTCAGCGAGTCGCAGATCTGTGATGCGTTCATTGAAGCATCGCACGAAGTCAACCCACCGTTCTACAACTATATGAAGTCCAAGGAAGCCCAGGTCGAGAATGAGAAGAATCTCGTCAAGGAGGCTGCAAGGACCATGGAGAAGATCTCAAACGCCTTTCTCACTACGCTCAACGAGATTAACCCCGATCACGCCAGTAACGGTTCTGTCACCATCGCAAGTTCGACTGATTCTGAAGGGGACGAAAACGACGAAGATGGCGATGTCACCATTGTTCAGAAGGCTGAGAATACAGTTAATAGAGCTCTCAAGACCTTTCGCAAGCTCAATCCAACCCTCTCCGAGAAGAAGATCACGATCGGATTCTGCATTAAGCAGTTCAGGACAATGGCACCACCGAAGGAGAACGCTACTAGAGGACGAGCAGCCCATGCCACTCTTCAAGGCAGGAAGCATGACAATGATTCAGACTCGCACAATGAAGAGAATCAGCCTCAACAGAAAAGACAGCGAACAGAACCTTCATCCTCGAACACAAGCCTTCGAGACTGCGTCTGTGGCATGTCTCACAAATACGCTGATTGCTACTACCTCAATCCTTCGAATGCACCAGAGGGATGGTCACCAATCATTCAAGTCCAATCGAAAGTCATCACTGCAGTCAAAGGGAGCAGGCGGCTTCGGGCAAATATTAAAAAGAACTTCAAGAGAAACAACATCGACCTGCCTAAGTTCTGGCAGAACCAACCTAAGAATCAAGCACAAGACGAGACTTCAAACACTGCTACATCGCCATCCAAATCAAGAGCTGCATTTGTTACGTCAAGGTTCGCGTTTGGCACAACTGCAAAAGACGAGTACGGCGACTGTTTCCGACTCGACAACTGCGCGGATACACATGTCTGCAACGACCTGTCTCGCTTCACTAACTACAAACCTCTGGATGATGAAATCATAGAGTTTGGCGACTCAGGCACGTACATCGCAGGCATCGGCAATGTCACGGTCCATGTCGACACTCCATCGGGCCCAGGTCTAATTCAGATCGAGAACGTTGCTCATGTTCCTGGATTCCACTGGAACCTCATCAACACACACTCTCTCGAACAACAAGGCCTCTACTTCAATACCAGAACCTGTTGGATGGAATACTCGGATGGATCAAATGCCTTCAAAGCAACCAAACATGGTGCTTTTCGAGTGGTTGAACCTCACATTAAGGACGCTGTCTTCAAGGCCAAATCTCATGAAGAGGCAGCGCAGTCCTTTGCGATGGCTACCAAATCGAGAACGCCTCGAGTGGCCACAGCTTCTATGGACACCTGGCATGCAAGGCTGGGTCATATCCGAAAAGAAGCTCTTGAACATGTGCCTCAAGTAGTCGAAGGAGTCGCACTTGGCACTCGCGACTTTGAGCGAAAGTCAGAACTATGTCCTGAATGTCAACTCGGACAAGCGCATCAACAAATCTCCCGCATACCAACGTGGAGAGGAACTTACCCCTTCGAGAAGATACACCTTGATCTTATCGACATGGAGGAGGCATTCAACGCCAACTCCTGGGTCGCTCACTTCTATTGCGACTACTCAGCTTACCATATCTCCTTCAATCTTCCAAACAAGAATCAAGATGAACTTCTGTCTGTAACACGGGAGTTTCTGGCCATAACAAATGACAACTGGGGTTTCACTACGCGATACATCCAATCAGATGGCGAGAAAGGTCTGGGGAAGAAGTGGAAGCATTTCATCGCAATGAAGGGAATTACCTTCAACCCATCTCCGCCAGATACGCCAGATCAGAACGGTCCTGCCGAACGTTCTGGGGGGTGATCATGACTATCGCTCGCAAGCTTCGAATACAGGGTAATCTACCTCAGAAGCTCTGGCCCTACATCGTAGCTCATGCTACTCGCCTCCTCAATCGCATCCCAGTTCAACGAAAACAATGGCAAACTCCATACGAAATGGTCCACGGCCGAAAACCCAACATCTCTCATCTCAAAATCATTGGCTCTCTTGCCTATGTCTTGATCAAGAACAAGAAGGCTCGTCCAGCCAGAGTAAAATTACAAGAGAACGCGCTCATGGGATGGCTTGTCGGATTCGACGCAACCAACATCCATAAAGTTTGGATCCCACACCTTGATCGTGTCATTGTATCTCGGGATGTTCAAGTTGACGAGAAAGTTATGTACGATCCACAGCTTGCTACAACTCTCCCCGAATCAGGACAGGCTCTCGCGATCACGATCAATGAAGTTGATTTAGACGAAGATGATATCGAACCATTGCTCATTATGGAAGATGCAGCAACATCGGTTCCTATTCCGATGAAGGCAGAAGCAGAGCCACCTCCACCACGGCCTCTTCTTACGCCGCAAGAATCGCCTGAACGAGCAATAGCAGGGGAGATACAGGTCGAAGCACCTGTGGACGAATCGCCACCGCCACGGCCTTCGAACCCAGAAGCTCTCCATCAAGCATCACCGCGTCCTCAGACAAACGAGTCAAGGCCAGAGGCACCCAGAAAGGAAAGGATAACGGACGCTGTAGTGCTCCAGAACCTTCGAACAACATCTGGGAGGAACATCAAACTGTCTCAGAGAGGTCAAGATACAATCGAAACACTCAGACCACGCTCCACTCTGCATCGAGTTCAGAAGCGAGCGCGAAGACAGGCATACGCCCTACGATTGGAACGCGCTAAGCTGGGACAACAGATCGCCCACGCTTTCGCAACAGCGCGGTCAATCCGAACTCATCGGAGGGACTTGTTACCACCGCCTGATTTTTGGCATCAACTGAAGCGACATCCTGAGAGACAAGGCTTCAAACGAGCCGCAGGTGCCGAGATCAAGTCACTCAAGGAGAAAGGATCCTTCCGGCTAGTTGATTGTCCAGAAGGCAAACAAATCCTGCCACTCAAATGGGTCTTTACCTACAAACTGGACGATGCAGGTTATCTCATTTGTCACAAAGCTCGCGTCTGTGTCAGAGGTGATCTTCAACACCACTCTGGTGAAGATATCTACGCAGCAACCGGTGCTTATCGAAGCTTCCGGATTCTGATGGCTCTCGTCTGTGCGTTTGGGCTGATATGTCATCAAGTTGACTTCAAGAACGCCTTCGTCAACGCTGACATGGACGAGGAGGTCTACACCACATGCCCACCGGGATATGGTCAATCAGGAAAGGTCTGGAGACTGCTCAAAGCGCTCTACGGTCTGCGTAAGTCACCAAAGCTCTGGTTCAATGAGCTTGTATCGTTTCTCAAAGATCTGGGATTTGAATATTGCCCAGATGAACCCTGTATCCTCATCAACAATGAGACTCAACTCATTCTGTTTTACGTGGATGATCTTCTCATCATCGCACAACCTGAATACCTTCAACAAGTCAACGAATTCAAAGCAGCAGTACACAGCAAATACGGGATCAAGGATTTGGGCGAAGCAATCTCCTTCCTCAACATCAGAATCCTTCGAGACATCAAAGCCAAGAAGCTCTGGGTCTGCCAAGATGGATATATCGACAAACTCTCTGTCAAGTTCGGGATTGATCAGTCAATGAGAACGGCAACTCCTCTCACTTCATCGTATCGTCCCCAACCTTTCGAAGGACAGGCCACTATACAACAGATCACGGAGATGCAAGAAAAGGTAGGATCAATTCTGTACGCAGCAGTGGTATCAAGACCAGATGTCTCCTATGCAGCCAGCCAGTTAAGCCAGCACGCCATGAACCCTTCATCTGAACACCTGCGGTATGCAAACCGAGTTCTCTCATATCTCCAGACCACACAGTACTATGCCATCGAGTTCTCAGGCTCTGTAGATAAAGCTGCAGAGATAGAGACAGGCGATGATGAAGTGCTACAGCAGTCAAGCGACGCATCGTTCGCGGATGATCCAGAGACTCGAAAATCCACCCAGGGCTACCTCATGAAGTTGTTTAGCGGAGCTATCATGTGGCAGTCTTCGAAGCAGAAGACTGTAACCACGTCAACAACTGAAGCGGAGCTCTTATCGCTATCTCATACAGCGAGGGAAACAATAGCTCTATACCGACTGTTCGAACAGATACAGTTCGATCCGGAACACCGACCACGCATCCTCTGTGACAATCAACAAACAGTGGGACTGGTCCAGAAAGAGAGACCACAACTGACATCGAAGTTGAGACACGTCGACACCCACAACTTCTGGCTAAGACAGGTCCATCGAGACGGCAAAATTACAGTACAATGGGTTCCAACAACAGACATGCCTGCAGATGGCTTCACAAAACCTCTTTCAGCAGAAAAGCATTCTCACTTCGTCAAGCAACTAGGTCTGGTTGATATCTCATCGCGGATTGATCCAGAATATGCTTCAGGAGAAGATACTGATGAAGATGGTATTCAGACCTCATCTGATACAGAGTGAAATCTGGGGGGTGTGTCGCAGGGTAGGCATGATCTTCGCGGCCTCATGAAACAACTGTTGAATATGTGGGGTGTCACGTGTGGGTCAAGGATCTTGAGATTAAAAGCAGGTCCTTCAGGGGCAGATACTTAACGAGAACACGAACACAACACGAATACACTGATTCAACCAATGGACCGAATACACGTATTGTCTGACAATTAAGAGTCTCAATTGTATCTCAGCGACCCGCGCAACTAAGCACATACGACCTTCGGTCCATTAATCATTCCATCACGATGTCGACAAAACAAGCCGAAAGGACCATTGCGTACTCGTCTCCAGAGGACTGGGACACCTGGTCCAACGAGTTCAAAAAGCTGGCACACGCCTACGACCTGTGGCAGTATATCGACCCGACGGACCGAATCAGATGGCCTCGTCGGCCAGAGCTTCCGGAAATCCGGGACTACCCCAAACAGGCAGGCCCTGACGACCCCGAGAGTGGCACGATCACACCTGGCTCCGATTACGTACCACCCCGACGAATTGGAGAGCTTACGACCGAGGGAAAGGCAGAATACGAGCATGATCTCAGGATCTACTCCCTGAAAGAGACGGCATATAGAGAGACCAAGAAACAGGAGCAGAAACTGGTGGAGTTTGTCCTCAAGACAGTCTCGCCCACGTACCAGAAGACGTGCTGCACTACGGGAGACCGGTTGGACAAGTGGTATCAAGAGCTACGAAGATCAGGAGTGGTGTATAACGAACGCCTCCGACCAGAAGCTCGCGACAAGTACCACAAAGCCGTGCAAACAACCCCGAAGATCAACAAGCTCAACGACTGGGTCACCCAGTGGGAGATTACCATGGCCGAAGCCATCAGCAAGAAGGTCCCTGATGCCCTTGATGCCCAATGTTGGGCAGAAGACTTGAATCGAGCAATGTACCACGTCCTCCCCAGCTGGGCCTCTACGTTCCGACAACATCGACGCCCACAGATCCTCAACAATACCCTCAACTACCGGGAGGTAGCTGCCGACATTCGATACGAAGCCAAGATGGCCAACCCTAGCGGAAGGCCATCAGGAATCAAGAGGGGCGCCTTCACAGCTACCTACGGCCATACTTGGAAGAACGACAACCCCGCTGCCGATGCGGAACCCGACGCCGACACCATTGAAGTTCTGGGAGACGCGTCGACATGGAAGACTGACGCGGCAGCCCAAGGAACTCGAGATACGCGAGGCCGAGGCCGCGGGCGTAGAGGAGGAAGAGAAGGAAGAGGCACATCATCGAAGCGAAAAAGAGCAGAGACGGTCACCAATCAAGAGCCCGACGGCCCAACCTGCCGAGGATGCCTCGGTTTCCACGACTGGAAAGACTGCTGGTACCTATTCCCCGACCAAAGAGCGGAAGGGTGGGAGCCAAGCCAAGGGATGCAACGATTGATAAACGACCGCCTCAAGAAAGATACCGGCCTTGCCGAGGAAGTCAAACGGCTCTCCAAGAAGAAGGACAAAGTCACCAAAGATGAGTGACTTGGGCGGGGTATGGCACGCGTCAAGGCGACCTACCTGGTGATGCGCAGCTTTATCGCAGCGTTCAACTGTGCCCCCTACCCCCTCAAACACTCTGCAATCCTTGACTCTGGATCGACGATCCACATCTTCAACGAGATATGCAGGTTCCTCGATTACCGACCAGCACCTTTTGGAGACTTCGTTTACGCAGGAGACTCGCAAGTGGCCATTTACGGATACGGGGACGTGGACATCCGCGTCCAAGGGCCACAAGGCCCCTCTATCCTCCGACTCCGTGATGTAGCTCACTGTCGAAACTTCGCCTGCAATATCGTCTCGTACCGACAATTACGGAAAAGGGGCTACTACTGGGACACCAAGGGGAACAACAACCACATCCGCAGAAAGGACGACTCCATCCTTTGCACGTTAAACGACAAGTTCGATCAGTACGTGCTAGAGTACATCCACGGGTCGATGACAGCAGCGGCATTCCTTGCTAGACGGAATCAATACAACTCATGGACTAAGCGCCCTCCTTGCAGTGGAAACGAAAGCCGTTGGCACCTTCGACTGGGGCACCCAGGACCTGAAGCACTCAGGCACCTCGTGGGCCAATCCCGTGGGGTGAAAATTAAGGGGATTCCCACAGTCGAGTGCGATGCCTGTGGAGTGGCCAAGGTGAAGCGCCAGGTCCGTCGACAAAGACGAGCGCCGCCCGAAAAGGCCGGAATCCGACTCGCTATTGACTTCCACGACGTCAGCGGAGACCCTGACTACACCTCAGCCATGCTGGTTACCGATCGGTACTCTGGCTATATCTGGGACTATTATCTCCCGGATCGAACAGGACCAACAGTTATCAACGCGCTCGAGCACCTGTTTGCAACACTCGAGCGCCAACTCCAGTGCAGGCCCGAAGTTCTTGAATGTGACAACGAGATCCCAGACAGCCACCGAGTAAGTAACTTCCTAAGCATTAAAAACGGGATGCGCTTAGAACCCTCTGCACCGTACACCCAAAACCAAAATGGCGGCGCAGAGCGCTCGGGGGTGTGATCAAGGAGAAGGCTCGTGCAATGAGAGCCGGAGCAAAGTTGCCTTCCTTCCTTTGGGTTGAGATCTGGCGTGCTGCGGTATACCTCTACAACAGGACACCGAAGTACATCTACAACTGGAAGACACCATATGAGCGCTTCTACACTTACTTTGCTTTTAGGGACGGCGTGGTTGTCACGGAGCGTAAGCCCGACCAGACACACCTTCGCGTATACGGCTGTAAGGCCTTTGCGATGACGACCGATGCCCTCAAAAAGAGGAACCGACTGCAGCGACTCGAGCCCCGAGGGTGGATAGGATACCTGGTCGGGTACAACTCGACAAACATCTACAGGGTCTGGAATCCGTTGACCAACAAGGTCATCTCCACTAGAGATGTGATCTTCAACGAGAAGGAAACATTCTCTGGGGATATCCAACACCTCAGGGATGACTTGAGACAGCTTAGCGAGGAAGAACTGAACCAACGCCTCACCGAGGCCGAGGTCCCACAGGGATCCAGTGTCAATCTGGATGCCTCAACCCAAGAAGAAGACGAGGAACTCAGCGCCTTGCCAGAGGACCTAGCGTTTGAGCGGGAGGTTGCAAGTAATCCACCTGGAGGGTTCGAACGTGATCCGGCGATCACGCAGGGTGAGGCTGGCAGGACACCAGCCGTAGGAGACCGTAACCGAGAAGAGCCTGACGGGACTGATCACCCCTATACGACCGCTCGATTCACTCCCTACCTGACCCCGGAGACTTGCCCTCTACAGCCTGCTACCCTCTTGGTCGCTGCTATCAGAGAACCTACCGTGAGGAAGGAGGGGAGGACCCCCCTCAGTTACGAGCTGCGAAGATGGTGCACGTCCCACCTAGCGCTGGCACTTCCCCGGGCCGAGGTGGTGCAAATGGAGCCCCTCGTGTTATCCCAACCTCGATCAGTTTCTGGGAGGCCGCATTTAATGCTGGTCGACTCGCTTCTGTGAAAGGGACCTGGGATGGCAAGGTGGTGAGTAAGCGGAAGTTCGAGAAGCAGGCGAGCTCGGCCGGCTGCCACCCTGATAGCGGAGAACCCCAGTCCACAGGAAACCATAGGAGACCCGCCAAGCTGGTGGACTCCTCCCATGACAGAACCCAGTCTTCGAAGCTGACAGACTTAGGTAACGCTCGGTGCCGGATACACCGGCGAGATATGCCGGCGTTGCCAAAGAGACATAAAGACCTCAAGAACCATCCACTGGGTGACCTGTTCCGGGAGGCAGAAACGACTCACCTTCAGAGCCACAAGGAGATGCGCTCCTGGCGTGAGGTTCAAAGACAGGATGCTGAAATTAAGGAGTTGCTGGACTGCATGTGGGTATACGTGTACAAGTTTGACAAGCACGGGTGGTTCACCAAGTGCAAGGCCCGCCTCGTCGTACGAGGTGACCAGCAAGCCAAGTCAACTCACGAAGACACCTATGCATCCACACTCGCCGGCAGATCTTTCCGAACACTGATGGCTATAGCTGCCCGATTTGATTTTGAATTACCATCCAGTACCCCTCTGCCGATAAGACCCCTCTACTGATAAGCAAAAAAAAAGTTTCCCCATACAAACTGCTAATTTTCAACCCCCCCACAAGGAGTCACCAGAAATACGAAAAACAAATTGGTTCCTATTTTTCAGCTTAGAATCGAATGTATTTTAATATTCTCTTGGTCTTTTAGCCGCGCGGCCTGCGCGGGTCCGTACAACTAGTAACTCTTCCGCCTCCGAATTTGAGCCCTCATCCTCTTCCACTCCTCCCACCTCGATCACCTCCTCAACAGCCTCTGTCTCTTCAATTGCTTCGTTTGGCTCGGAAATAGTGTCACCAGCCACTAGAGCCTCGGCTAGTGTCATGAACTTCCTGTTGGGATTCGGTATCGCCTTTCTCTTCTTGCCTCTGCTCAACCGCCCGACTTCCTCCTCTAAACTGGCTACTCTTGAACTTAGGGAGGCGATCTTTGACTCTTGTGCTTCGAAACCTTTCGATATCACAGAATAGCGCCTTCTTGTTGAAGGGCTTTTGTTCTTCCCCAGATCCCTGATATGACGGCTGGTCTTTGGCGTGTTATCAGAGTCGCGTTGCCCGTCGCTGAGGCCGTCTAATGCGGGCGTCGTTTCCTTCTTGTCAGGCTGGATCTCAGGATGTATGAGCGCTTTCCATCGTGAAATCGGCCAGTTTCCAGTCACTCTCCAACCAGAAAGGATATTTTTCTTCGTCATACCCACTTCTCTGCCTTTGGCATAGGCCTTGATGAAGTTGACCTTGTCCACCGGCGCAGAATCGGTCAGGCTTGTCAGCTTTTGGAGTTCTTTGCGATAGGCCGCCTTGGATGCATTAAATGGACCATTGTCGAGTGGTTGTAGGCCGTGGGAGCAGTGAGCCGGCAGGTAACAACAATACACGTTGTTCAAAAAGCACGTAGCCATCCACTCATCCTAGATTTACGGTCAGCGACATCCCCGGCCCAGGTGGCCCGGAAAAGGCGGATACGAACAGATACATGGCTTCGATAACCATCTAGTATGATAAGCCTCGCATCTGACTCATCTTCCGGTTGTGTTTGGGGAAGATAGACCTGTTTGAGCCACTCGACCGCGATATGGTTGTCTGTCCAGCCGTTGTCGGACGTGATGCAATACCAGTCAGCCACTTCCTTGAGCTCATCAATAAACCACTGTTGCTGAAGCTCTTTGCCTTTAAAGATAATCCCCGGCTTCAGAAGACGGCCAGTTGCAGTTGCGGCTTCGAGAAAGCTGGTCCAAGTGCGGGACTGGGAGCCTTTGAGGAAGGCTTTCTTCTTGGGGTCGCTACTGCCGATAACTAAGGAATCCAAGCCTATATTGGCAGCTGGTTAGTTTGTCTCATGAAAGAAACGACAAAATACTCACCAAATCCGGCCATGATGCCGCCCTCGTCAACATTAACAGTGTTCTCAGGTTTGATCCAGCCATATTCGCTCTCGCGGATGTCAAAGTACCAATTGACGGCGGTCGGGGTAAAACAATTGAACCTCGACGCCTCCTGGCGTTTTCCTATCTTCGTCTTTATGGACGGATGTCGTTTCATAAACCTGGCTAGCCAATGTACGCCGATAGGCTTTTCCCTGCCTTGCTGTTGTAGGAGGGCAGCGACGGTGGCGCGAACTTGACTGTGAGAAGGAGCATAGCCCAAGGCCTCTTGTCGAAGTATCCAGGAAACTAATCTGGACTCCTGAGACTTGGATAACAGCTGGGCGGGATGGGTGACCTCGGACTTTGGCGGTACACCTCTTAATCGGTTCGAAAGAGTCGGCTGAGGGATGCCGTGCTTCTGGGCGGATTGGTTCTGCGAGAGACCGTTATCTGTGACATCCAATATTGCTTCAATAACGTCATCCTCTGTGTAAGAAGCTCGAGCCATTTTTCAAGGCGATTATGGAAGGCCGGCGCAGATAAAAGTCCTACAAGCTTTGGGGAGGAGTGTTCGTGGAGGAGGCATTGATAGAAATTTTGCGATAGTTCCATGCGGCCAAACCGCCCATATAGCGTAAACAACAATAGCATAATGCGAAACAGCATGAAACTCTCAATAAGACACAACTTGTTTCACGTAAATAACTTCAATTTTGGCCAAGCACCGTGTAAGTGAAATTGGGCATTTTGTATGGGGAAACTTTTTTTTTGCTTATCAGTAGAGGGGTCTTATCGGCAGAGGGGTACTGGATGGTACTTCAGTATGATGTCGTCAACGCTTTCGTCAATGCTGAACTGAAGCAGGATGTCTATATGCGGATGCCACCAGGATACCGGAGGCCCGGCCTGATTCTCAAGCTCCAGAAGGCACTGTATGGCCTGCGTCAGTCACCACTGCTTTGGCAGAAGGAACTGACTGCCACCCTCACGAATCTCGGATTCAAGCCTGTGCCCCACGAACCATGCTGCCTCTTGAAAGGGGGAATAATGGTCTTCTTCTACGTGGACGATCTGATCGTCGCCTACGAGAAGATGAATCAACAGGTGGTGGACTGGACAATAGGCAAGCTCCGAGAGAAGTATCAACTCTCGGGGGGTGAGCCGTTACAGTGGTTTCTCGGGATCGAGGTAATCCGCGACCGGCGCCAACGCTTGATCTGGCTCTCGCAGTCGTCTTTCGTCGATAAGATCATCAACCATTTCGGAATTCAAGGAGGGAAGGATCCTCCTACACCAATGGCCACCAAGGAGCTGCTTCCCAACGAAGAGCGAGCCTCAGCAGCGTCAACACGGAAGTACCAACGCAAGACTGGTTCAGTACTATACCTGGCGGTGATCACCCGGCCGGATATCGCCTTCGCCGTATCCCGGCTTTGCCGATTCAACATGAACCCAAGCGATGAGCATCACAAGGCCGTGGATCACCTGCTCCGGTACCTTCGGACCACTAGGACACTTGCATTGCAGCTCGGCGGAACCGATACTTTCGACGTTTATAGCGACGCTTCTTTCGCCGACAATACCATCGATCGGAAGAGTTCACAAGCCTACGTCATGAAGCTTTTTGGAGGGACTATTGGATGGCGTGCTAACAAGCAAGACACCGTGACTACCTCTACAACAGAGGCGGAGTTGCTGGCACTTGCACAGGCGGCAAAAGAATCCATGTTCATCTCTAGATTGGTCAAGGATCTCGGCGTGACTCTCGACGATACAAAGATCACCATCCAGTGCGACAACGCACAGACCATCCGGCTTATCAACTCCGACGTGGCACTTCTACAGACCAAACTTCGACACGTCGATATTCACAACCACTGGCTACGCCAAGAAGCACTTGCTAACCGGATCTCGGTCCAATATACTCCCACCACCGACATGATCGCGGATGGCCTCACGAAGGCATTGCCCGCTCAGCAGTTCGAGAAGTTCGTCATGCAGGTTGGCCTAGTGGATATCAAGGAAAGGATCCAGGAGAGAAGGTTCAAGGAGCTCACTATGGAGGATTTCCTAAAAGCAGAGGATGAGCTGGATTGAGGAGAAGCAAAACGAACGGATCAGAGGGAAGGTCAACCTGGCGACGGGACTATGAACTGTACAGACTGAACCATACTGGGCAGTCTGGGGGTGTGTTGAATATGTGGGGTGTCACGTGTGGGTCAAGGATCTTGAGATTAAAAGCAGGTCCTTCAGGGGCAGATACTTAACGAGAACACGAACACAACACGAATACACTGATTCAACCAATGGACCGAATACACGTATTGTCTGACAGATATATGTCTTCCATACTTACATCAAGCTCGAGGAGACAAGGCGCGACATCAAGCATCATGCGGAAAAACTCACCAAGTAAGTTCCCTTAGGCATAAAATATGGCGTGATTCGGATTGTGGACTGATAATTCTTGCCCTTTTAAGAGGTCATCCTCAGGCGCATGGCTACGAGCAGGGAGTCGAAGGGCAGAATGGCGCGGCAAATACCCAGTCTACAGTGCCTACCACTACAGTGCCTACCACTACAGTATAACTTGGGCTAGGGCATACTGAGGAGTCCGCTGAGAAAAAAGCCACAACTGGCAACACCCAACTCTATTTGGTGGTTAACAAGATCTATCATAACAAGTTTGTAATTGGAGAATTCCCAGGGAACGAAGGGCCAACCAGACTGAACTAAGAATTACGGAAGAGAGTGACTCGGACTGGCATCCCGCTAGATCAGTTCATGTACCTAATGTACCGTATTTCGTCTTGCGCACCAGAGAGATTGTACAGTCCACCAGAGCCATCGCGACAGTTGTCATCATATTCTCCCATTTCCAGTTACTCAAATCACATGTACAGCACCATGAAAACGACCAACACACTAGCTCCTATCGCCCTCATAAACGGCTCTTGGTGCCTTAAGCCACCAGTAATGATCTGCTCTGGCTCGTATATACCCGGTGTCTTCGAGTTCGTCGTACCGTTCCAACAGTATCTCTCAAAGCAGTCTCCACATTTAGATGGCATATCCGTACCTATGCGGACCAGGCTGCGTGCCAACACCGCACAACCTACACAGGCGGGCCAGTTAGAGTCTACTGTGCCGTTACCCATGGTTGCGGCATTGTATCAGTTGCGAATGATCTCGTTCCGCTCCGTATGGCCCACTTCAATCCTCCCCTCCAACAACACAAGCTCCTCAAGCATCAGCGCCGTGGGCCACAAGGACATTGCCAAGATGGTGTATGACGGCGTGTTCCATCACGCCACGATTCCCCAAGGGCATCCTCTATCCGACGTGAGGCCTGGCGAGGAGGTTAATCACACTCTATGTCTAGACGCAGGATTTTGCCTCAGCAATTTTTCGCTGTAGTCTTGCACTTCCCACCTTTACTTCTCCATGTTGCATCATCACTGGAATATGTATCCTATTTAAAACCCTTGCCCCAGCGGCTCAAGGCGGAATGTGTTCTGCTGAATCACGCCGCTTACGTGCCGCCTCAATGAACTTCTGGTTGCGTTCTTTCAAAACTGTCGCCGAGACACCCAGGCCGAGGCGATGTGCCACATTCTGGGGCCTGCATCTGTTTCGAGATGTCAAGGGCAAGGATCATAACCATCGTGAATAGCTTCACGGCCAGCGTGAACGCTACACCACAACTAGCATCAGGCAACAGCCTGCTGCCTATGAGATCGGCAGACTGAACACATATATAAGAGACCGACACTCGTCACTCCTCTAGATAGAAAATCAAGCGCTCATTTGATCCCCGTCATGGCCCATCAGTACCTGCGACACCTGGCGCCGATGAATGCTGCTGCGATCTGGTTCTCTTCCTCTAAAGCACTACTTTGCCTCTGGCATGTTAACAAGGCAGTCCTTCAGCACTGCCGTCCGTTCTTTGCATCGAAGGTTGGCCAAGCAATAGAGCAGGCAGAAGGCAAAGCGTGGGATGAGTTCTATGCGTTTTGGCACTCGATTGTGGCTTCCCCAGACGAAAAGTCATTCGAAGAGCGGCTGGCTAAGTTTGAGCTTGAGTACGTGATGAAGCGAATAATTGTCGGTAATGTTGAAAGGTCTAAGTTACATACGTCTGAGAGGAGCACAGCTCCTGACATAGTATCCACATCCCAGCCATCAGCAGATCGGACCCACCTTAGTCATACGGTCTCAACACTTTTACATTCCAGCCATGTCTTCTGAGCCAGAGCGAATATTTAGCCTAGCCGGACAGATGGTGACGGCTCAGAGAGGCCGGCTGAAAGCGGACATCATAGGAGCCGCTCAATGTGTATCATCTTAAAAGAAAAGTGAGGTTATCCAGATATGCAAATAAGATCCAAATCGATCCAAATCAAATCAAATTGGACACTCGATTTTGTTTTATTTACTTATTTGCAAGCCCGAGGCAACCAGCGACCATGGCACTCTCATCAATGTTATCCAGCCTCTTCCAACAATGCTGCCAGCCTCAGAGGTAGATTGTGTCGGCAGCCTGTTCGACGCCGTCGCTGACTCGTCCCAGAGGCACCCCTCATCCTGGCTCGAAAACAGTGCGGTACAATGAGAACGATAAGTTTGCTGGGCAACAGGTGTCATAGCCTGCAGCATCCAATCCCTGGCCGGAAAGGAAGCAAGAAAACGAGCAACACTGCTCCTCTCTCACGGGTGGCAGTCGTCGTGGGAGCTGTCGAGATGGCTGCTTTATCCATCTTGTGGGCACTGTAACGGTGGGAAAGTGGGTAGAATGGAATCTCGAGTTGAAGATACCAAGTATCGAGTCTTGAATGTTATTATCGATTATCCCAAATGACAATACAAAACGGTAAAAGCAATGGCCTCCATACAAGAAATACATCTACCTCATGGCAATTTACATGACCGAATGGCTCATGACGAACTTAAGCTGTGTCAGATGCCTCCAAATCACTCGTCTCGGTATCAGACGGCTCAGTATCTGACCAGCCAGCAACCATCTTCTTCACCACAGCGTTCAGTAAATCTTGCCTCATGCGATCTCTTCTCTTTCGGCTCTCAGGTCTTCCAACTCGTCTTCCTCCGAATAATCGATCCCGTGAATCCGAAGCTTGTTCTCTCGCAGCCGCTTTAACAAAGCTCGCCAAGCATCGAGATCATCACTTTCAGTAGTCTCTATTATTGAGTCCTCCGGGCGCGATCCCAAATCTGATGGATTGAAGTGTGCACTTTCCCCCTCTGCTTGATAACCGCAAGTTTCAATGTAAAAGTGCGTAAGGAGTGGAAGCTTACACATCTCCAAGAGAATTTTCTTCCATCTTCCGGACTCCAGGTAGACGCCCCTTACGACGACCCGTTCAAGGGTTTCCATAGATTGATGGACAATCGTACAGAAGGCGTCGCCAGTCATTGACAGGCTCTCCAAGTTCAACGATCGTAGACGGTGCGAGGGGGAGAATGCTGATCGGTCAAGCATCAAGGCATCTGATCCTTGAAGCCACAGAGCACGTATATTTGGTGCAAGCGGTAGCAGTTTTCGAATGTACTTGTCGTACTCTTGGTTTGGGTACATCCAGCGGAACTCTATACCCTCTCCTTCTTCGGTAGATTGTTCGTATCGAAGGTCAAGATATCGAAGCCGTCGAAAAAGCGGCTTTGATGAGCAATCATCTGCGTCTTCATTGTCCAGAAAGTAACCGAAATCGAAAGCGAGAGGCAGCCAAAGGTCAAGTTCATCCAACTTATCAAGTTCAGATCTCCGCACAGCTGTAGCCAGTGATTCAAACAAGTCCGTAGTGTTCTCTTCCCAATCGATGTCATCGTACGGAATATCGACAAAGTCAAGCTTCAGGACCTTGACCTCAGAGAACCGTGGTAAAGCTGTATGAATAACGATGGCCAGCCGCTTGAGATAGGCCAGATATTCGTCCGTTTCATCCTCTATAGCCGCCCAGTAACTTTCGAAACCAGATACAGGACGGAGTTTGACGCATAAGTCAAGGCGACGGACCAGGCGGCGCAGTGGGCTTTTCGATATTGCCCGAAGACGGTCTATGCCGCTGTCGAAGCTGATGGCGACATGCTGGAACAGCAATGGTGTAACAAGATCACAAAACGCACGATTAACTAAGCGTAGAGATGACAGATTCTTACGAAAGTCGATTCCTTTGAGTTCGTAGCGACGCGGCGGAGACTCGAATCCACCAAATTGACGCCGCCTAAGGCCGTCGTGGGCATGCAACAGGATCTGCGATGAACCTAAGCATTGAGCTGGACCACATCTTGATGGTACGGATACTCTACCTGCTGCAGCACTTCTGGTGGTAAAATCAATACCGTTGACATGGAAGGGACCGGAATATCAGGGTTTTCCGATGGAAAGAGGTGATGCGTAAGTCGGGTTGAACAGATTCAGGTTGACCGTGTGGCGTCGTGAAACATTTCTCGTCAGCCGAAATGAGACTAGAGGGGTCACATGACTACTACCGTGTTATTCTCAACTGACCAGGATAGGATGGGCCAGCCATCCTGTGTGGAAAACAGTTGAGAAGGCATATGCTGGGGTGCCACGTGCGGGTCAGGGGTCCTGAGATTACGCACAGAAACAGTAGATCATTCAGGGGCAGACACAAAAAAAAAAAAAAACACAACACGAATACACTGAGTTGGGATCAATGGACCGAATACACCTACTGTGATGCACCGAGGGATGGTGCGGGGCTAGATTACCCGATATGTATCCGTACTTGGTGACTAGTGCGTTGTTTAGCCGCCCACTCGACGCGTTTGAACATGGTGTCTGACCAACAACTTCGCCCCACAAGCGTCGGCCCATCTGCTGACCTTCAAACCTGAACTTCACTTCTGCCGATCCGACAACACGTTCAATCGACCCCCTGACTATCAGACAGGTGACGGCCGGTTCCTGGCACACGTGCATTTAAGCGGTCTAACGGACTCAATTCATGCCATCGCCCGTGCTCTCGCACGAGTGATCATAGCTCGGTGAGCGTCGCAGTTGATATTGAGTCACTGCGTGAAGCCAAGGTCAAAATGACGAAACAGGAATGTCTGCGCAAATTGAAGGACGTCAAAGAGATTGTCGCACGATGCAGCCTCGAATTCGAAGCGATCAAATCGCCACATGAGATCTATGAGGAAAAGGCAGCAGCTGTGCGGGCCAGCCTTGCTCAGGCGTGGGATCGCCTTCTAGCAAACCCCCATTCACCGGAAGCGTCTGGACTTCAACGCGAGATCGAAGACCACGGTGGCCAGTTGAAAGAACTGGAAATCACATACAATGAGACCTTCAAGGAAGATGAAAAAGCATATGATCAACAAGTACATGCAGCAATGGAGAGTCTTTGCGACGATCTGATCGGGACAATAGGACGGTCCCAGGTAGAGAAGTCGCTGCGAACACTTCCGAGCCAGCAGCCGTCCGAAAGTGGTCATGGTGGCTCTTCCGATGGCCTGGAAACGTCTTTGACTACGCCAAGTGAAGCTACTAAGCGAGAGGTCAGGATTTCACGGTTGCATACATCTACTCCAAGGACAGGAAGTGTCATTCGCGTCTGTCCCGTGAGCCTCTTCTGCACCAGGATTGACAGGATCGTCAGCTGACGCATACAGGAAAAACGAAAGGAAAGTCCATCTAGCTTATCAACAAGACAGAAACGCCACCGGGCCGATCGCACAGAGCCTCATAGAGAAGTGATGAAGACAATCTACTTTGAGGAAGTCTTTCAGAACGGGTCTGCTGCAACCAAGCATGTCATCATTAGATTTCCTGCAGACGATGGTGCATGGTACATTCTTCGATGCGACAAGCATGGTCTCACTTTCAACGACAAAGTGATCGAGAGCGCTATGGCCCACCTGGCTGGTGGAGAGCATGGCCGGCTGTCGAAAGAGCCCGCCGAAGTTATCGAGCAATTTGGAGTCCAGGTTCTTGATTGCAACGTGACCCTGGCTGACAAGAACAACACAGTAGCTCTTAAAGCATTGCGAAGGGAACACGAGCAGAGTGCTGCTCACAACAGGCCCCTACGGGAAAAAAACCTCGCCTTCTCACAGACCCACCAGGCAGAGTCGAAGGCGGCATCATGGCGATAGTAGTCGGCAACGCGATGAAGGTTTCGACGGCATTATAGACCCAAGACCTGGCGACGTATATCTCGCTTTCTGGGAGAAGTCTAAGGAATGGTTGGCCGTCCTCCTCCTCCCCCTGACAGAGCTGGATAACGTTGGCGTCCGAAACACTATTCAAGATTTAGGTCTAGCGGAGGACGTGCCAGGATGTTATGACTATGACAACCGGACCAACTGTTTTAGGTGGCGGGAAGGATACAGAGATGGCGAGTCGTCTGTCAGAGAGCGCGAGTTTCCCGTCATGTACTTTGACGGGCAGGATTTCCCAGCCAAGAGTGCAGTGGGCTGGGTAGCTGCCAAAGATTTGCGCACCCTCGATGTAAATGCTGCTCAGTCTTCTCTGGTTCCGCATTTTCAATCAGTGCGGAAATTCCTGAGAGATCGTGCAGCGCCGCCACAAGCGGAGGTCATCGTCGCGAATTCTGGCGTGGACAGAACCGATTCATTCAACGGTATGTTCCCATAGGGACTTGCGCGTACAGTTCTGCTTACAGCTTTATCACCGCATGCAGATCAGCACACTCATCCAAGACCTTCCCCAGATTCAAATCAGGATGATCACGAACCCGCGCATCTGGCTGAGCTGGCGCCATGTACAGCACAGTCGCGTTCCACCACATCCGCTCCTGATGGCCAGACTTCGTTGCCAGGCGGCATGAGAGAGCTGGAGCAAAGCCCTGAACCTCGCCAAGAGATACCAAGAAACGGCCATTCTGATACTCAATGCGAAATCAACCCGGTAAATGGAACTCAAATGGAAGAGCATCCCGGCCAGGCCTTGAGTGTGACGAGGCCTCAGACCTCCGCAGGGACGAGCCAAGCCATAGATGGGTTCGAGCATACCACGAGCACGGCAGAACGGGACTCTCTCGCCGCGGAAGAAGGGGCCGAAGATCGTGTCAACAGCACGGCTATCATATCGCCTCGAGTATCGCCTCAAGTATCCGCTCTCGCACAGGCTGCACTTGATACCCTGCGTTCGCCGGCGCCAGTGCGAGACAGCATGTCAACACCGCTCACATCTGACGACCATTATGAAGCCGAACCTTCTGCACTATCCAGGTCAACGGAGTTAAGACATTCTCAGCCAGCGCATGTCGCAAAAGCTGCGTCAGAAACTCCCCGAAACCAGGGCGCCGAGCCAGTGGCATGTCGTATAATGGATGAACAATCACGGGACCAAGCTCAGCATTCTCCAATATCAAATCTTCAACTAATCTCACAAGGTCCATCGTCTGGTCACAGCTCTACCTTGTCGGAAGGCCCAGCGTCGAATCGTGCGTCACTTCAACCTCTTCCTGCTCTTCCACCAACTCGACCCCTAAACCGGGGTCATATCAGCACTGGCTCTACAAGAGTCTTATCGACGTCACAGCCGCCACCGAATGCGTGCGTCTTACCACCAATTCTTCCTTCTAGAGGGCAAGACACAACATTTCATGCCATGTCTACCCATCGGTGGAGTAACCCAGCTACTGTATCGCAGGTGGCAAACCCCAACGCGGCAAGCAGTCCATTACTTGGCACTGTCCCATTGCCAGTTGATCAGGATTGCTTGTCGACTGGTCAAGGTCGAGCTGCTGCCCATGCAAGTGCGTCAGCACCTTCACGGTTCAACGAAGTTAGGCCAAGCAATTTAGGCCTCGAGAAAGCAACATCGTTAGGCGCACCCATGCATCCTGATCTACAAATCCTAAGCGAGTCAGAATCACTCGACTTGAACCATTGGGCTTATAAACTTCCTGGGCCGCTCGTCGATTATCTAAAGGAATATTTGAGACGAAGAAGTCTGGTTCCTGAGTTCAATGGGCTAAGGAACTCTGAAGGCTTTTATAACTGTCCGTTATGCGACGAGAGAAAGGTGAAAAACTACCAGCGCCCAGGGTCATTCACTAATCATCTGGTGAAGCACTGGCGTTCATTTCAAAACAATTTAGAAGTCCGCTTGTCGGAATGACAGTTCATAGTTTTAGAGAATTAGAGCGTATGACTGCCAATCAATCTTGGTGACCTAGTCTGTCTATCACCTGTTATCTTACAATGATGTTGTTTTGTTTACAATAATTAAACGATTTGTGGGGTTGCTAGGTCACAAATTCAGCCACGTGACCTTCTGTCACTTCCACCACGGGTCTGGTCGCCATTTTCCCGTACGTTCAAGCCAGCCCCTAAAAATCCAACTCACTAGCACGAAATCGTCTCCCATCTCCCACCAACCCCCCCAAGCAAACTACTACATTTTTGGACCTTCAACGACCTCAATTCATCGCCCACCCAACAGAAAATGGACGCACCTGCCCCCTGTACGATTTGTGGTTCCCCCAATGCTCGCCGCTGTGCTCGTTGCCACTCCGCTACCTACTGCTCCATTGAGTGTCAGTACACTGACTGGCGAACCCACTGGCTTTTGTGTCGCCAGTTTGAAAAATGTGCCAGAGCCAACTTTGCCAGCCGGCCCTCTCCCAATTACCACCTCGCCATCTTCTTTCCCATGGCTGAAGAGCGGCCGACCCTTACATGGGTGGACTCCAAAAAGGACGAATACGAAGATAGGAACTACTTCCACCCAGTTCTTGACCACCTCTTACACATTCCCGGCGAAACCGGATTGTCGCACTGAGCGTGCTAAAAAGATCAAGGGTCAGGTAAACGATAATGAGCAGCAGCAGTGTGTTGATTGATTGTTGTCTGAGGTTATCTCTTGTGCGGGGTATTCCATCCCGCAGAGTTACTTAAAGCATACGGCTAGATTACTAACGCAGTTGTTTCATGAGGCCGTGAAGACCATGCCTACCCTGCGACATGATATTTGATTCATGAAGAGCCTCATCGCCCTTAGCCCAAGGGGGCATAGCGGGCGGAGTCGGAGGACCGGATCCGCTTTGCCAAGACCATCAATTTCTCGAGTTTCTATGGTAGTAGAGATCGCATTGAGCGGCGACGGCGTTTGAGCCGTCCTCCCGAAGGCGGGTGGGATACTAGCAGGTCTATTCATAATAGCGGGGCTGCTCTGTAAAAGGGCTGCACGGGCTCCTTGATTAAGGTTGGCAGGAGTATGGATTCCTAGATTAAAAGGATCTGGCGCAGTAGGCGGGCTGGTGGTGGCCGATGCTATCGCCGCCGCTAGAGGCTGCGCGGAGCGTAGATTGGGTCAATTGTGGTGCGCTTGTTAAGGATAAAGGTGTAATTAGGGCTAATTCCTTAATATTTGCATGCCAAGAAAGTAAAAATTCAGGGAAGATTTGAAAGAAATAATAATTGAATGGTCTCGTGTTGTGGCTATCTCCTGAGTGCGCACTCAGGAGATAGTCTCACTATTAGTGCGGCCAAGACTCAACGTGCGTCAAGCAGCATCTTCCCGAGCTTGGAGCCTGCTGCAGAGAACCCAGTCAAGAACTCCACGATCCAACGCGTCGAGCGCGCGTGGCGAAATTTCGAAGATGGTGCTAAGACATGTTAGCAGGTACAATTATTACGCTGGGTTAATACGTTATAACTTAAAGTATCACGTAACTGAAACCATCGTCTTTCTAAGAGCCCAGAATTACATGTACATATTCAACAAGAGCTTGATTTTACAGCTTTAGAGTAAAGCTATCTAGCTAATTTCTTCATACTAGTTAGACTACATTACCGATGTTGCTGAGAGCCCCTGTCTGGTATCAATTCCATCATGATCTGAGATGTATTGCCAAGTTGTTGTTTTACAGTCGCGATAGTGCATGATGCCAACAGTGGCCCTCTTTGTATCTGCCAGCGTGATACATTACGTCCCAACCCGAAGCGCAGATTAAGTCAAATCCAGTCCGCCTGAAAGCTATTTATCTCTTAAGCATTTTCGCCTACTCTCCCCTTCCCATGCCGTATCGTTTTTATTGAAGCCAGGAGTTGAGCATCCGAACGAATCAAATAGCGCGTGGGGAAAGCATTACACGAATTGCAAGAAAGAAATGAATTGCCGATTGGATGGCGTTAGCCACAGTGCACAAATCATCGACGCATCGGTGCGAGGGCTGTCACAAAAAGGCGCCGACCAGTGAGCAGAGCGATAATAGACGGCGTAAATCAGCAAATTGCTGGCGGGGCGGAGCCAACTCGCCCGACTTCTCCGCGAGACTCGCAGATTTGGGACGCAGGACAGCTGGCCCGCATTCCCAGTGGCCAATCGAATGCAAACAAAGACTGCGAAGGTGGCCATATTTGACCAGCTGAAGGTTCATACGAGTACTTCAGCCCTCCACAGTGAGATAAGAGGTACACGTACGGGAACCGGCCTTTGCGTCTCGAAACACGCATCCAAGGAGCACGCGTCGAGCTACCACAACAGCTGTAGGATTCCCATTCACGGTGGGAATTCCTGGTCTAGTGCGATGTGGGCCGCATTGCGCTTCGTGCCGAACCTTAACCAAAATTAGGTGGTCTTTGTGAAGGCCCACGAAGGCAGTAGAAGCGCCTGTCACGGTCGGCAATTTTTAGATATACGTTTGTCAGACAACTGGCTCCACAGGGATCATTGACGGCACCAGTCAATTGATGAGAATTATCTAAAGAACAAAAGAAATTGAACAGCCATGTGTTCGGGCAGAGCTATTTAAGCTCATGTCGTTAGGATTGGAATCCTTGATGCGACAAGTTGGATGTGAAACCGGATACACAACCCCAAAGTACGGGCCGCGTTTCATATCCAGTCGCACGAACCTAGTGGTGGTATGCGACAAAGCTCCATCTGCTTCCCGCGAACGGGCCTTGCCCAAGGGATATCCACTCTGACGGCCGTATCCCAGACATCTTCAACATCAACGGCCCAAATGAAGCGTCAACTACCGGCGCCGGCCAATCCAAGAACCAAATAAAGCTCTGTTGAAATGAGATGCTTGATTCATCCTAAAAGTGCAGTAGGGGGACCACTGTTTATGTACAGGCACGATCTCTTATAGAATATTCCTCCTTCTTCCACACCTTGCCACCGCCTTGGTCGCCTCACACTTGTGATCTCCAACAAGCTCTGTGGAACTCGAGGCTCAGGCTGACGGCCTGGTGGAGTGATTGCTTGTACTGGAGGTGTTATTCGCCGCGTTGGTTGCTTGTGGGAGACGGGCGCTGCAAGCCCAGGATTTAATTGGCTGACGTTCAACTCATGGCACGACTCGGACAGCAGTGGCTTGAAGGAAGAAGCAAGCCATGGACGTCGATGCCCAGTTCAGGAGGGCTAAGCCGATCATTTCCCGACATTTAGGGATCGGCAGTGGTGAGGCTGGGAGCTATTGATTGCTAGCGCTTTTGGACTAAGCCTGCAGGGGATTTATGACTTGGCGATCCAGCGGTTTGCAACCCGACCAAAGGCCCACCACAGCAAAGCAGCTCATGGATGCCTTCCAGACGGGCAGGATGTATGTCGCAGATGCTAAGTTATAGCGATGGATTGAATCTCAAACCCAGGACTCGATTCACGTAGCTCTGGCACATTATGTGCAGGACGTGGAGGTTGATGTGGCAGATGTGGCACTGGCAGCGGCTGTGCTGCAATATGCGCCCCCACCCGATTTCAGCCCAAGGCTTGTTAAAACAAAAATGGGATTACCCCCAGAAGACTGTTGAGACTTATACTTCAACAAGGCTGACTCCCATTCTCTTCGACGAGGGATCAAGAAAGCGCTCAGGAAGATTCATCGAGAGAGAGTAGAACAAAGCAGCACAATCACCCGAGACCCTCTGGTGAATCACAAAATGAGCCCGAACTCGAGACAGCCAACCACCAAACGTGACGCCAGGCGTTGGGAGACCTGAATGCATCCACATCCCGGCTAGCAACAAACCCCAGAATTCGACGTCCCTGTTCCCGTTCCCTGGCCCCGCGCGATGATGTTGTCCATGCACAAGGTTCCCTCCAGCCAACAATTCTGTGCGGTTTGCCCCTTTGGGTGCGGGTTGGGCAATGTGGTGTTTGCAACTTCGAGTTTTCGTCAGGCGCACCCAGCCACCCCTGAGTTGTGGCATGCAACACAAGTTCCCTCAAGCCAACCATTGTTGACCGGACTCACGGACGCGTTATTGGTCCGTACTCGACACGCTGGGTCCTGCACAAAGCAAAGAAAGCGTTTGGTTGACAGCGACACGAATTGAGAAAATAGCACTTCAAGCCGTACTGCGAATTTTCCAATAAGACGGCAGCTATGATAAGAATTGTGACAAAGCTGCGCATTGACTGGTAACCCACTTTCTTCACTCAGTATCATTCAATTGAGAAACACATCCGGCATGATCCGTGGCAGCAGCCACCTAAAGGTTCCACCCTTTCAAAGTTTCTTGGCATCGTATTCTGAAGAAAGCCGCCTCCGATATCATGAATTCCTCACCATTGCATTGCTGAATCTGTATCCTCGCCCTGCACAGGCGTGAGGGAGATATAACATTGGCCTTGACTAGCCCACCTGGCGCCCCCCGCCTCATTGACCTTGTCTCAAGGAGCCCCGGATGCTCTTCCTCTGTGATTGCACCACGAATCAGTACCGCCCGCGCCCTACGACGCGGCTGCCACGACCTCAATTCTCTCCCAAAGAATGTCCTCCAGTCTCAATCAGTGGGGACGCTACATATAAAGGAGTCCCCCATGTGCTCTGACTGAGTCCTCTGTATCTGTAGTTATGCAACGCGATAGTGCGACTTCTTTCTTGGGGACGCTGATTTGACGCTTGTCTTTACGACGTCGGACCCATAGCAGGATGTGTAATTACATCTATGTGAGCACTGCTCCGGCTGTCACGTTCCATGCTGACACCTGCCTCGCGCAGAAAGAGCTGAGCTGCCAGCACCACTATTACCTAGTGGAATCGTGGTGCCCCAAATATATTGAGACGGAGCGAAGGTGCCTACCGACGATTGTTAGCAGGCAATATTGGTAAGCGTACTTGGCATCCTGGCCATTTCAGTTAACTGACTGCCCTCCAGGGGTAACGACATCTGTGGTGAGTTCTCAGGCAACAGTATCACGAAGTCAGGTATTGATAAACATCCCTGGCCAGCAGCCTGCCTCGAACGGCAGCAACCCAGCAAAAGCGCCGCCGTCCACCGCGAACATAGGCGAGGACGGCAGATTGGAGGGAGCAGTGACCTGAAGAAATAGAATGCAACGAGAGGAGAAGGCCGAGCCTGGATCCGAGCACAGAGAGCTCTGGAACCTGTCGCAGTGCTGAGTTTGCTGATCAATAAATAACATCTAATGGCACTAATTCGCCATCACACGCAGTATCCAGGTATTAACGGATTCATCGTGTCAATATACCAGAGGCCCTCATTGCACGAGTGGCAAGAGGCTCGCGTCTGCAAATCGTCTGATATCAACCGCGATGCCTAGCTCTTCGCCTGTCTGCCAACCACCAGCCCTTTCGAGCCGGGATGCTGTGATCAAGGTCCCAACCAGTGTCCGGCCCCCAAATTCGTGAGGAAATCACAGTGGCTGGCTTAATATGTACAATACACCTGCAGGAGGGGTCACATCGGGCCCGACCAGACTGTGGCAATCGATAGCGTCAGCGCCACTGGCACCGATCAATAGCATTTGGCTGCAGGAGGCAACGCAGAGACAACGACGCTAAGATGCAGTTGCAAGAACGCGGAGACAGAGCGTATGCAGCTCAGCTGTGGCTTGCTGCGCCTCATGGTGCACGCCGTCAACCCAAAGGCCTCTTAGAGCACGCAAGGCTGTGAGCCTCAACGTACCGCCGAGCAAAGACATTGTACTAAGCCATATGCATTACAGAAAATGGTTCATGCCTGTTTTTTTTTTTTTTTTTTTTTTACACTAAGGTCACAGTGGTTTCGGCCTCTACACTACTAAACTACTCTCTTACTTTTTACTCACTTAGCAAATCTTTCCATAATAATAGCAACAGTTATCCCTTCTTTATTTACGAACCGCGGAGTCCACCTCCTCTGCAGGATCGGTGCAATCGGGTCCAAATGGCCCATTGGGTGGGGGGGGGGGGGCGGTTGCAGGAACCCCAACGTTCGAGGCTCGGACGAGAAATAAGAGGGTCAAGCAGTCGGAGTTGATGGGCTTACTGCAATGGGCGAGGCACTGGTGTCGTGCAAAGATGGATGACGAACGAGCGGCGGCGGCCAACTGAGTTGTGAAGAAACACATTAGCGACAAGGAAGCACTTTGATGCCTAAAGTGATTCGGATTCGTGATGTGCCGAGTTTCGGGCGTACTACGACTTGGAAGAGAAGCTGGACAGTGACTTTAAATTGTGAAGGCTATAGCAATCAAAGGAATGTGATGAATAACTGCTTAAGCTGCCATTAACTGCCTTGATGCGAATTCCGTGAGAGGCTGAAACTGTAGTCCATCCACAAAGTGGATTCTTACTTACACAGCATCGTAATCATTGCTATCTCGAGCTTGACAACAGAGAACGGAAACTTGAAGCTCTAGGCCATCATCAGACGAAGTGTGTCTCCCCTCCAGACTTGGAATTGACAGCTCCAGCGCCAACGCCAACACGCTTGTACTGCAGCCAAGACGGGTGAAATGAAGAATTTGCAGCATTTCTCAACCAAAATCACTAAACGCCTTGGGCGACTGCTGCCTAATTTTCGAACCTGCGGCGATCGGTCTGCGGACCGACCCGCTGGCGCAACAGCCCAAGCATTAGCGTTTCATTGCATCATCCAAGATTCCAGAGAGTACGTTAGCTCGGCCGCTAATTCTTCACGGGTCGCGGCACTTCTAACGCGGCTCCCCGCATACGACGACACATCCGGACCTCGACATCCACTCTCCCTCTAGCTTCCTTACGATTGTACTCCTGCCGTAAGTCGGCCGGTTGTCTTGCCTTACCGGTTAGGAGTTGGCAGACCGAGTCGCACTGGCCTACAAGGTTGGACTCCAGATAAATTCCTGTTGAAACAAAAATGGGGTTACCCCCCAGAAGACTGTTGAGACTTATACTTCAACAATTCCGACTCCTGTGCGATACAAATTCCGGCGCCTCGTCAAGGCGGTATCTATCTATATTGAAAATTTTCACTTCAGGAGGCCGCCTGAATCAAAGACGTACATGTCGGTGACTCACTAGGGGTCGGGCGATATCCTGTACGCCGACTCGCACAGGCGCATAGCTGTCGGTGATAGCGCCTTGCATACGGGGAATGTATTCTCGTACACGGGTTCCCCTCCAACGCCTCGAGAGAGGGGAGATCTAGCCGGCTCGCGTCTGGACGGGCACCTGTCTTCGGAGGTGAGAGGCTAAGCGATGGGAGCAACGAGGCCACTGCAGGGGCTAGGGCCACATGCACCCTCCCCTTCCCCTACGTCAGTTCGCGGCATCAAGGGTCAACCCACATCAGCTCACTCTATGTCTTTGCAAGAAGCAATGTGTCATATGCGAAGGTGGTAGTTAACCTTACATGCATTGCCTACCCCACCATGACTATGGTTTGGTTTTTACCCGGACTTCGATTTCGAAAGTAAGGGAGACATGGGCGAAGAGAAAAAGATGCCTTTAACGCGGAACCAATCCCATTGCGTTTATTGCTTTGTCCGTCGAGTCGGCTCGATCATCTTACATACATTTCGAGAACCTCCCTGCCGTTGCCTCTAGCCTGTACCATGAAAGCCCTACTCCTAGCCGCGGAGTTGCGGAGGAGTGGTCTCGGACTGTTGAAATGAGAAGATACTAATTACTTTTTTTTCGTATCTCTATCTCAAAGTGAAGTAGGGGTACCACTATTTATGTACAGGCACGATTTCTTGTAGAATGTTCCTCCTTCTTCCACACCTTGCCACCTACTTGGTCGCCTCACACTTGTGATCTCCAACAAAATGATCCAGGCTTACACGGTGCCACCGTGGCACAGCCGTGTGTCGATGGTATGCGAGGCCGATCATGACGCGGCGATAATAGCAGCCAAAAGCGCCAACGACATTGTCATTGTGACCAGCGCTTCCGACAGAGAAGGGCTCGTAGGTATAGGTGGCATCGTAGCATACAGATCGCCGGACCGGACAGACAAGATAGTGGCCAGATACTCGGTCACCCTCGGGTCGCGAGACGACCAGAACCCATACACGGCCGAGCTGGAGGCGATAGCGATGGCGTTGCGTTGTATGCCCGATGGTCTGCAACATCGAGAACTCACGGTGTTGTCAAGCAGCCAGTCGTCACTGAAAGCGATCGCACGGCCACGACAGCAATCCGGTCAGATCACCATCCGACAGATCTATGAGCACACCGAACGACTGGGAAAGGGAAATAACAGGGTCAAGATGATATGGATACCATCCCGGGACGACGACCTCATCATCGGCCGCAAGGCGAAGAGACAGGCGCAGAGAGCAACCAGGGCAGAATGCACGCCGCAATCGCTGCCGTACCAAGCCCGCTCTACCTGGACTAGGCTAGGAGTAGCGCAGCTGTACTAGTAACGAAGACTACCCGACAGAGTGGGCGGCTACTCTAAGCGGATCGACTGAGCCCTACCAGGCAAGCATACGAAAGTGATTTACGATAACCTAAAAAGACGAGAAGCCGACGTGCTCTCGCAACTTCGTACAGGAATGGCAAGGATCAACAGTTACCTGAGCAAGATAGGGGCCGCAGAGTCGGATGTGTGTGAGTGCGGACGCGCACCAGAGACGATGGAGCACTTCCTTTTCTGATGCTCGAGATGGGACACCGAACGTGAAGTTATGCGACAAGCGGGACAAAGCATGTTGGGAAACCTTTCCTTCTTTCTGGGTGGAAAGTCGGCGTCGGACGGGCCCAAATGGGCACCTAACCTAGAGGCGGTGCGAGCGGTAGTTAAGTTTGTAATGGCGACGGGAAGACGAGGTGAAAAGGGAAATAGAACATGCTAAACACTAACACCATAGCTGACTACTAACATTGAATAGCCTCAAGTTGATAGACCATGCTTCAGCTGCTGGGGATAGGATGCTGAATACTTGGAGAAATCGGCCTTTAAGCAGGCCTGTTAAGCAGAGTCGGGGCTGGGAAAGAGACGAGCTGGCAAGAAGAGTGGGGTTCTCTTAGGTGGTCCGGACGAGTAGTGGGGAAGCGAAGACAGCTTAGCGTAGCCACCGGCCCTATGAGATCCGTTCTCCCGGGCGTAATAAATACTGATACTGATACTGATACTGACGGGCTCCCCGCCCGGGCGCCAGTGTATCAATCGCCATAGTATTTTGGTAATATTCGATACAAATCAATAACTACCAAATCAATATCAGCCTGTATTATTTTAAAACAAAACAAAACAAAACAGTAGTCAATTTTGTTTTGTTTTGCTTTGTTCGGAGCGCTGGCCCGACCTTCCAAACCACTTCAGCAGCTTCTTCATTAGCAGTTGCCTATTCACCGGCTTGGTGATGTAATCATCCACCCCTTTCTCCAAACAGCGTTCCATGTCGCCCTTGAGCGCGTAGGCGGTCATGGCAATGATGGGTAGCCGCACGCCGCTGTTCCTTATCTGGACCGTCGCCTCGTAACCATTCATGACGGGCATGCTGATGTCCATGAGAATCAGATCGAAGGCGTCGGGCGCGGCGGATAGTGTTGAGACTGCCTGGGCGCCGTCCGAGACGACTGTGATGTGCTGGAATCCGAAGGCATGCAGCAATCCAACCAGGACCTTCTGGTTGATGATGTTATCCTCAGCTGCGAGGATCCGCATCGTCGGCGCGATCTCCTCCAAATGTGTTAGCTGCGCCGCGATGTTCTCGCCTTGTGAGACCTGCTGCCGCGACAGTTCGCTGCTGCGTTCGGGCTGTGCATTGGCGGTGTGGATCTGCTGAAGGCTGTTGAGCTTTTTTAGCTTGACTGTGAACCAGAAGATGCTGCCCTGCCGTTCCGGGTTAGGTTTATATCCAATATCCCCACCCATCAGCTCAGCGAGCGACTTTGCGATAGACAGTCCGAGGCCAGTCCCTTGGCGACGCTTCTCATACGGAGTATCAAGCTGCGTGAATGGCTTGAAGAGTTTCTGGGCGTCATCCTCCGACACGCCATGGCCAGTGTCGGCGACCTCGGTCAGGATGATGTGAGCGGTCGCGTCCTCCGCGAGCAGCGACACTCTAACCAAAATGGACCCCTTTTCGGTAAACTTTACGGCATTGCCGACGATGTTCTCAACGATCTGGCGGCACCTGAGAGGATCTCCTTTTGTCCACTTTGGCAGGTCTGGTGCCAGGACCAGCCTCAGCGACACTCCCGGTTGCACAGCGGTCTGCTCACCGCGCACAACCGAAGCGACCACATTAGCAATATCAACCTCGTCATTCTTAATGGAAAACCTGCCTGCCGCAAGCTTAGAATAGTCGAGAATATCGTTGATGACATGCAACAGGACACGACCCGACTCTTCGATTATATTGGCCGTCTCCCGCTGTTCCTCGGTCAGGCGGCTGTCAAGAAGCAGAGAGCAGGCGGAGAGCATGCCGTGCATCGGCGTACGGATCTCGTGGCTGATATTCGCTAGGAAGTCATTCTTCAACTTGGTGCTCTCCTCGTAGGCGGCGATAAGCCGCATTTCCGCCTCTTTTCGCTCAGTAAGATTGCGGGTAACCTTGCCGAAGCCGACGTGGATGTCGTTCTTATAGATGGCTGTGATGATGACGTTGGCCCAGAATCGGCTGCCATCCTTACGGTAGCGCCAGCCCTCATCTTCCACCCTGCCCTCACGCAAGCAAATTTCGAGCTCTTTCTCGGGCTTTCTGGACTGGATATCTTCCTCGCCGTAGAAGATCGAGAAGTGCTTACCGACGATTTCTTCCTTCTTGTATCCCTTGTTCAGCTCTGCTCCAGTATTCCAGGTCACCACGTTTCCGCGAGTATCGAGCAGGAAGATAGCGTAATCCCTGACAGCTTGAACGAGGATGCTGAAAGCATCATCGACAGGTAGCCAGCTCTGAATCATTCCGCTACCATCAACTGTGATGTGGAGTTCGGCCTTCTCCCATTCGAAGATCAGGCACAGCAGTTCGTCATCCCTGTGGACGGGTGTAATGCGCGCAGTCCAAGAGACACCGTCCGCGATATAGGCGGCATGGCAGAGACGGAGAGCTCGAGCAGCGACGGCAGTCTCGATGGCGTAGACGAGAGGAATACGATCGAATCTTTCAGTCGGAGAGCCCTGGTAGAGGGCGACGAGGAGGTCTTTATCGACAAGCTCGTCACGTCTGCGACCCCACGCCTCCAGCAAGCCGGCCGAGGCCCTCTGTATGCGATGCGACGGTGAGACGACGAGGGTGGGGACCGGTAAAAAGTCGAGGATCTCGCTCATGGCCGCGACCGTGGCGTCGAGCGCCTTGGTAACCGTGTTCATTAGTGGCGGATGGATAAAATTTTCTACAACACGACGTCCCTCGGCGGTTACAAGCTTGTTGCCCGCAACGAGCCGCATGGAAGGTCGAGGAGAAGTGTCCTTGCTGGTTCCCCGCGTTTCCATGCGTGACGTCAGAGAAACTTCATGCTTGAACTACCGTCCTTCTGGGTGGCCCCTCGGTTTACGGCCACAAGTGCGAGAGAAGTTGGATGTACAGTGACAACGTCAATAAAGTTAGAAACGCGAGGGATACAATCGTCGTGTGTCTTAATGATAAATGCGCGCCTTTTGAAGGACTTGCCAGAGTTGGGCCCCTGTAAATACAGTGGAGCAGGGAGCAGGGAGCAGGGAGGTACCCGGACAGAATCTGGAAAACATACAATCCCCACAGAGCAGAGAACGTACTTGATAAGCGAGCGATACAAACAAGCGAGCGATACACTTTTCCTAACCTTCAACATAAGAACTTTAATAAAACCACAATAAATATCTAATCAATTAAATTCAATCGCTATCATCTTCCCCAGATATCGCAACAAATATCTGACATGTTCTTGTGTTATGACCGGTCTTGCCGCATGTTCCACAACGCCTTTCCTTCGCTCGCGCCGACTCTCCTTGACCACCACTTCTAGACGATTTAGCCAGTACCGGCCTATCAATATCTATCTGATCAATTGCTTGCCTTCCTTCATCCAGAGCCATCTTCCATCTATTCTGTAGGCGGGTCCTTTTTGCCCTCCGGCGTCGGCTTAGTGTCTCACTTGCCTGTCGAAGGATCTGGTTCTCCGACTTCAATAATGCTATCTGATGCATTATTGCCTTTGTTCCCTTAGAAAATGACTCAAGCGCCTCAAGAATAGATGCGGGGGGCTACTCTAATGCCTTCTCACTCGTCTTTTGAGGTATTCAGACTGCGAGTTAGCCTCAAGCAGTCTTTGGCGTCTTGGAGACCCAAGGGTCAGGGAGGCTGACCTCCTCCTAAACCGGTGTAGAGTCCGTAACTGCACATCAAGCTTTGATATGATATTTTCTGGGTCCAAAGGAACAAGTCCAGCCCCTCAAAACCCTCCCTCAATATTGCTCTTTGTCATGGCGGCTTTGTGGGCGGCATAAAAGGCTAGAAAGAACTCGGTCTTTGAAAGAGATAGGACAGCCAACAAAATAATTCTGTCACTGAATATCAATAGAAGGGCCCTGTATACGTGAAAGGATGATTAGATGAAGCCCCAAAGTTTACCACAAAATGAAGTCCCACACCCTCTTCCTTGGTATCAACCCCAACACAGAGGTACATTTTCACAACCTTGAACTTCGTCCGCTCAGAAGCATTTCCTATGTTGGAGTCAGTATACTAGATCTAATTGGCGCATGTCCACACTGCCTCACGAGATAGTTGGTAACTCACCCATATTCATCTTCTTGCCATTCAGGGTGCAGAATCCCCCTCCCGTCTCCAAGTTCAGGCCAGCACCGACGACGTCGCCAGCACCGAATTCTCCAGGAGCCCCAAAGTCTGAAGTTGGGACCAGTCCATAACCTGGCCCGATGAATAGCTTGCCGTCATCCCCGTGATAGGCCCACGATCCGTCAAACCACCCCGGCATCTGATCACGACCGATGTCTTCACCGCAGAAACCAAGACCTAGAATCCTGCATCGAGTTGTGAGTTCTTATAGGTCCAGCTAATGACATGTTAAAATGGAAACGCACCGAGTGTTCGAATTTTTCAGGACAGTAACCTCAAAGTAGAAGTGTTTATTCGATGCCAAGGGTGGGGGAACGCAGCGCTTGGTTCGGATACAGACTGTCGAGGCCATCCACCTGTTCGTGCACTTGAACCTCTGTTAAGGGCGAATAAGTCTTACTATAGTAGTATGGAGATAAATGGCCAGCTTACCGTGGATTCCGGTACATTCCTGATGACCGGAGGTGCTGCAGGAAGTAACGAGTACACTCTGCTCGAAATCGGTCCAAAGCAGCGTCGTCGGAAGCCCATGCTCCGGTCTTGCACGTTCTACCCTCGCATGTTGCTGAAAATGCTCGCGGAGACTATCCAACAATTCCAGGCGGCCTAGTCTCGTGGCGTAGTCCACACAGGGCCAGTTGTCTTCGTCAAGGCCAGTCGGGTTTATCCCATACTTCTTCAGGGCCTCTACGGCATTAGAGCTGCCAACCAGCACCGCTCGGTGATAAGGATTCTTGATCATCTTCCACTTATTTCGTTTCAGAGCTCTCGTTATGAGCGCCTCGAACGGTGTCAGTCCTTTGAGAGCCTCGGTAGCGTCAATGAGCTTCAGTAGGTTATCGTCGGTTAGAGATTCGTCATTGACGTTTTCGAGTATTTCTCCTATGATGCCGTGAAATTTCGAGTACGCGGAGGTGGCAAATATGTTGAGACAGTGGATTCGGTCTTCATCGGCTCCCGCTACAAGCAGCTTCTCGACAATCTTTAGATGGCCTCTCTCAGCGGCTGCTTCGAGTGCGGTCCGTGATGAAGCGAATAATTGTCGGTGATGTTTTAAAGGTCTAAGTTACGTGTGTCTCAGAGGAGCATAGCTCCTCATATAGTACCTACATCCCAACCACCAGCAGATTGGACCATCTTAGTCATACGGTCTTAACACTCCCACTCGAGCTGCTATTGAACTTAGTGTGTATGCCTGTCGAGCCTCGTTAAAACCCCAAAAACACCTTCGCGGGTGAAAACTACAGGGAAAGAGCTATCTCGACCCAGGCACTCGAAAATTCTTGATAGCCTCATGCAATCTTAGGACAGTAGGTCTTCTTCTATCCGCAGAAGATCTCCCTCCTGAATTTATCTTTGTACCTTTCTTCTTAGTCCAGCACAACCTTAAACCCATAGGTCTTCTTTCTATCCACAGAAGATCTCCTACCTATGCCAGTCTCTGCAGGTTCTTTTCAAATCCGGTGCAATCTTGAGTCCATGGGTCTCCTTTCTATGGTAGGTCTCCCACTTTAGTCTATCTTTACACGTTCCTCACGCTTAGTGCAATCTTAAGGTCGTAGGTCTTCTTCTATTCATAGAAGATCTCCTACTTTAACTTATCTTTATACCTTCCTTACGTTTTAGTGCAATCTTGGATCTATGGGTCTCCTATTTGTCTATAGTAGGTCTCCTCTCTATGCCCATATTTGCACCTCCTCATAATCGTCGTTCTTTAAGACCCAATGCTTCCCGAAATCATAAGAAGCGATCCTTCGGCAAAGCCTTCGTTAGCCCGTCAGCGACTTTCTTGCCTATTGGAATATACTGGAAGTCAACAGTTCCATCGTTGACCTTCTCCCTGCAGTAATGATGTTGAATATCAATATGCTTGGTTCTTGCATGGAACTGGGGATTCTTCGACATTACGATCGCTCCTTGGTTGTCTCCGAAGACCACAGTTGTCTTCAGTTCCGGGACCTCCCTGTACTCTTTCAACAGTTCCTGGAGAAGGCTTCGCAACCAGACAGCTTCCTTCGCTGCTCCCGTTTGCCCCATGTATTCTGCTTCACATGAAGACAGGGCAACATTCCTTTGTCTCTTCGAGCTCCAGCTAATAGCGCCTGTGCCAAGGTTGAACACATATCCAGACGTTGACTTTCGAGTCTCCTGGTCTCCCGCCCAATCCGAGTCGGTGTAGCCGAGAAGAGGTTGCAGCTTTCCTTGGTACACCAGTTCCATATTTTGCGATCCCTTGAGATATCGAAAGATACGCTTGATAGCCGTCTGATGTTCGTTGGTTGGATTTCCCAGGTGTCGACTGCATAAAGAGACGGCAAAGGCAATGTCGGGTCTCGTCCCAAGCATGAGATACATCAGGGATCCAATCGCCTTTGCATACCACTGCTTGAGTTTATCGGTTGCCTTATAGTCGGTGTCTGGTTCTCCGAACTTGCTTGTGGCAACTGGTGTGGCATTAGGGGCGCACTAGTCCATTCCAAAGTCTCGAAGTATTTTCTCCAGGTACGTTGTCTGCGACAAGGAGATCGATCGGTCCGCCCTGTCTCTTCTCAAGGACATGCCTAGGTAATATTTGCATGGGCCCAGGTCTGTCATCTTGAACTTGTTGCACAGAGCTTGCTTGACCGCTACGATCTCGTCCTTGGAGGGTCCAGCAATAAGCAGATCATCCACATACACCGCAATGAACGTGTGGCCTTTTACGAAGACCCCCATGTTTGAGAATAAAGACTTGAACCCGAGTGTCTCGAGGAAGGTCGAGAGGGTCTCGTACCACACTCTTGGAGCTTGCTTCAGTCCATACAATGCTCTCAAGAGCTTACAGACTCTCCCACTTCCATCGTCGAATCCTTCGGGTTGTTCCACGTATATCTCCTCAGTTACGAGGCCATAGAGGAAGGCTGTCTTGACATCCATTTGTTCCAGTTCCAAGTCGAGTGCCGCCGCAATGGCAAAGATCATCTTATAGCTCATTGGCTTGACAACAGAGGCGAAGGTTTCGTTGAAGTCAACTCCTTCTCTTTGTTCGAATCCTCTCACGACAAAGCGGGCTTTGTACCGCAGAACCTCCCCATTTCCCCCTTGTTTGAGCTTGAATACCTATTTGCCTCGAAGGACCTTTCGTCCTGGTGGAAGCGTAACTAGGGTCCAGACACCATTCTCGATTAGAGATCCGTGTTCATCCTTCAGTTCTTCCCACCAGAGTCTTCCATGAGGACCCTGAGTGGCTTCCTTGAAGTTTCTTGGTTCTGACTGGTCGATGTCGCGAGCAACTAGGTACAGCTGTCTTGCAATCGTTGCGAGGAAGGCGAAGTTTGTGCTGGCCAGTATGTATCTCGATGGCAGCTGTCCTCTGGTCGATCTTTCGGGCAGCCGAGACTCTGCGTGCCGTTCTGTTGCTTCCGGTGGCACTTCGTGCTCATCTGTGGCAACATGGATACTCGATCTGGTTGGCTCTTGGTCCGGATCCCATCCTGGATCTCCCACTGAGGACTCATCCGAGGCCGTCTCTCCACGGCCAATCTCCTCGGTTCCATTTGTCTTTCCTGGCGCGATCGGAAGGGGCGACGGTTCTAGAATGATAGGATTTTCCACGTCGGTGTTGTCTTTTCTGTCTACCCGTCGTCGTTGCGGTGGCCTCTGGTCACTCAACTGATGCGTGAGGTTATCGAGTGTTGGTTCGGCGCTTTTGATGTTTTCAGAGAAGACGACATTGTTAGATATAAAGACTCGGCCCCTTTCGTCAAGGAGAATATAGTCCATACTGCCCTGATAGTCGAAAATCTAACAGAGAATGCTCCTAGACTGCATCTTCTTTCGTTTGGAGGATGGAAGTAGAGCCTATCCTCGTGAGCCAAGGACTCGTAAGTGACTGAGGTCGGGAACATCTCCATACAAGGCTTGGTATGGAGTGGTGGAAATGCTCGCCGTGGGACAGAGATTTCGGATGTGGTTCACTGCCTTGAGGAAGTATGGCCACCATTTCAAAGCAAGTCCAGATTTGAGCAGTGTGGGCGTGTTTTTCCAGGATGATTCGATTGAGAACCTCTGCCAATCCATTTGTTCGTGTTGCTCCGTTGCTTTGTACGAGAGATGAATTCCTGTCCCGGCAGGACCTGATCAGGATGTGGCTTCGATTCTCTCCTCCTCGATCGAGATGCAGGAAGTGGCATCGTCTTTCCGGCGTTTCGAACTGCTTCAATAGATGCTGGAAACACTCTTCGAACTCTGACCTTTCTTTGACTGGATACACCCAGGACATTTGAGTAAATTCATCAATAAAGCAGGCCCAGTACCGGCTCCCGTCTACTCCCACTTCTAGGAATGGTCCAGTAATATCTGTATGGATATACTCTAGGGGGTAAGTCCCTTTCTTGATCGGTCGGACGTGAGGGCATTCCTTGAGTTTGCCTTGCACGTAAGCTCCATATGGGTTTGATGTAGACTGATCTGGTTGAATTCTAGTGGATACCCCTATTAGTCTCTTGATATTTCTCTGTTCTAAAGTGTGTGAGTCGTTCGTGCCAAAGATGTAGTCGAGAGTCTTCTACTGAAAAGGAGGCCAACGCGGTTTGAAAGTGTCTTCCTCAGCTTCGTCGACCACATAGATACCGGAGATCCTTATTGCAGTGAGGACGATTTTTCCTTTGTCTGTGACCACTGCCTTCCCATTTCGGAAAAGAACTTCTGCACCCTTCTTCTCCAGCGCTGACACGGACAATAGGTTCGAGCATCCTTCCGGAGCGTAGAGAGCGTTGTCGAGAGTAACATTCTGTGGCCCCTTAGGTCCTTGCACTCGGAGGGAGTAGGTTCTATGTCCTCCTGGCATCAGTGTTGCTAATAGTATGGCAATAAAGTAGTATATTGCAATATAACCCATATGATATGGACTTTCTCATATTGTCACAATATGATATGAAGAATTTGATATTGTGACAATATAATATGATGATGTCCATATTGGCAATAACGTACATGTATAGCGAGCCGGACAGCAAGCGAACCGGACACTTTTCTTAACCTCTAAGATAGAAATCGCTATAAAAATACCGCGCGCTATTTGATCGATTAAAACTACTCGCTATACTCTTCCCCAGATGTCTCAATCACTACCTGACACGTCCTTGCATTATGGCCGGGCTTACCACAGACACCACAACGCCGAATACCCGGTCGCGCCGACCTTCCTTGACCACCACTCCTCGACGATTCTGCCACTACCTGCGCATCTACATCCATTTGATCAATTGCTTGCCTTCCTTCCTCTACCGTCATTACCCCTCTTTTCTGTAATCGGGTCCTTTTTGCCCTCCGGCGCCGGCTTAGTATCTCATTTGCCTGTTCAAGTTCTTTGACCCTAGCCTCAAGTAAGGCAACCTTATGCATAACTATCTTTGTTCCCTTAGAAGAAGACCGTATAGCTTCTAGGATTGACTCTGGGGAGCTGCTTTTGTGCCTTATAACTCGTCTCTCAAGGTATTCTGACTGAGATTGAGCCTCAAGCACGGTCTTTGGGGTCTTTGAAACCCAAGGGGTCGACGGTTCAGCCACCTCCTCAGCCGGTGTTGGAGTCCGTAGCTGCACATCAAGCTTCGAGACCACACTTTCCGGGTCAAGAGGAACAAGCCCGGCTCCTCTAAAGGCTGATCTGATATTTTTTTCTGTCATAGTGGCCTGAAATGCGGCGTGGAAGGCCGGAAAGAACTCGGTCTTCGAAACGTGGGTTATAGAGCATCTGATCAGATGCTCTATTTCTCGACCGTAAGCGTTCTTAAGCACGCCGAAGCACCCGACGTCAAGGGGCTGAAGTAGATGAGACGAATGAGGCGGCATACAAAGCCTGATAATCTTGTTTTCCTCGCAATATCTCTCGAATTCGATCGAGTGGTGACTTTCGTGGCCATCAAGGATTAGAAGACGATAGCGACTATTTGATCGCTTGGCTGTGCACCGGTCAAAGTGCTTTAGCCACTCGAGACCAGTCTCGTTATCGGTCCAGCCATTTTGGGTCGTTGCAATAGCCCAATCGCCCGGGAGGTTGCTTTCTCGGTACCAGTTGGCGAGATGATATTGGCCCGCACCGATGATAAACGGCGGGATCGACCAGCCTTCCGCATTGATCGATTGAATGACCGTAATCCATTCCCGATTTCCAGGCTGCACTGATTTTGGCTTTTCACGCCTATCTGTGCCTGTGACAACCATTCCGCTCTGAATCATGCCCATCATAAAGCCAGTCTCGTCAAAGTTGTAGATATCATTTGATCGGATGCCGTACTTCGCGATTGTGTTCGTCACAAGCCGAAACCAATCGCGGATAATGGTTGGATCTTCGCACTTAGCTCTCTGGTAGTCGTATTTCCGAAAGAAACGCGTCTTAAGGTCTGGGTGCCGCTTAACGAAGTTTGAAGCCCAACGCGTGCCGACTGGTGGCGCGTCGCGGTCGGCAAGCAATTGATCAGCCATATCTTTCACACCACGCAGTCGGGGGGGGAATCCTCGCGAATCTAGGTCGAGAATAAAGTGAATAAGGATCTCTTCTTCTAGATCAGAGAGCTTGCGTGATTTAGGGATCCAGTCAAGTCGGGATTGAATGCCTTGTTGCCGGCGCCATAGCTTCATACGACCAATATTATATATCTTTGCAGCGCGTCGGAGCTTTAGTTTTGGGTTATTTTGAAGGGCTTGAAGGGCAAGAAGGATTCTAGCCTCCTCATTAGACTGTGACATGCTAGGTGGTTGAGAATTAATTAGTTAAATAGAGATGATGTAGGTTGAGGGATTTTTGTCACGCATACTTGTTTGTCACGCAAGCTATACATGTACGTTATATTATTTATATTGGGTTGTCAGTCCTCGGGCGAAATTGCCTTTTGACAGTAGCGGGCAGGCCTTACCCTATACCAGCGACAGGGATACTGGGCATTTTATTGGCTAGCATTCACCTCAACACACGTCTGTCTTTATTGACAATCAGACCTAACACGCGATCACGCGTTTCTTCCACGCGTCAGGGGAGGTATAAGAGGCACGATTGGTACGGACCATGTTGGGCCGGGCCTACCGGTGGTTACCTGCCGACATTGGCCATTGTCACCTCTGCCCACTTTCTTTATCGCTGTCGAGCCTACTGACTAACCGTACCGCCATGCCTCAACAACGCCTCCCTTTTGGCCAATGGTCGCAACGAAGAGAGTCGTCAATTTCAGTCGACGTTTCGGAGTTTTCCAGCCGGCAGTTGAATGACCTAGGCCAGAGCCAAACGCCCAAATGCCAGTCATCTCGACCTCGCACAGCCTCCACAACCTCCTCCACCAAGCCCAGAACGTCATGGGTCTTCTCTCATATGCCAGACGAGGAGATGGAGACGAGATACTACAATCCGCGGACCAGAAAAGAAGAGTGGCGTTGCAAACATTGTGACAGAGCATATGCCTGTTCTGGGGGTACTGCGGCTCCTGCAAAACATCTTATGGACCCTCCTCCTGACGGCCACGGTCTACCAAAAGGAGCCCTGCGAACAGCTAAAGTGACAACGGTACGAACGATTCTCGAACAAGCTCGTGCTGCAGCAGAAGAAAATCCCCGCAAACGCCGTCGGCTCAACGATCAATTCGGAGATTCGATCGACCCTGACCAGCTCGAAGTGTTGTACGTGAGGTTTATTACGGCCTGCTCTCTCCCATTTCGGCTTGTAGAATGCCCAGAGTTCCGGGCACTCTTGGCCTACATCAATGACGATATCGATATTTGGCTTCCAGATACGCACGAGACCATTAGGAAATGGATCATGCGGCAGTATGAAGACCAGAAGGAGAAGGTCAAGCAGCGCATACAGTCGGCGAAGTCAAGAATTCACATTAGCTGCGACCTTTGGACTTCTCCCAGCTCTTTGGCCATCTTGGGCGTAGTCGGCCACTATGTCACGGAAGACGGTCAGCTGGAACACCATATTTTCGCGTTGAAAGACATCGACAGTGAGCACGACGGTTCTCACCTCGCGGCGGCGATTTTGGAAGTGGTTGACGAATGGGGCTTTGCTTCAAAACTCAGATATTTCGTGATGGACAATGCTGGCAATAACGACACAATGATGAGATCCCTTTCGCTTGGTCAGTACAACTCACCGTTTCTACTGACTGGTTCTAACATCCCACAGGCCTCCTTCGCCGATATGACATCCGATACGATCCCAAAGTTCACCGACTCCGCTGCCAAGGTCATATCATCAATCTCGCCGCTAAAGCCTTCCTCTTCGTTACCGACAATGAGAAGCTCGAACGCGACGATCCAGGTCTGTATAATGTGACACTAAAGCATATTGAAGCGTGGCGGAAGAAGGGACCTCTTGGCAAGCTTCACAACTTCGTCGTTTACATCCAACGGAATGTTCAGCGCAGCCAAAAGTTTCTTGCTATCAGCCATAACCGTAAGCTTGCGCGAGACAACGACACACGGTGGAGCTCGTGGTATACCATGTTGAGAGCGGCCTTGAATCTTAGAGACGCAATTGACGGCTATTTCAACAAATGGATGGAAGCAGATTGCGCTGGAGACGAGCTCTCTTCGGAGGACTGGACCATCTTGGAGAAGGTCAAGTCCTTCTTAGAGAAGCTGAAGATGACGACCAAGGCTCTCGAGTCATCGTTTGCAACACTCGACAATGTCCTCCTGGCCACGGACTTCGTATTGGCACAATTCGAAGCCGGCAAGGAGGCGAATATCGACGATCCGGTGATGGCACCGATGTATAACTCGGGCTGGGCGAAGCTGGACAAGTATTATCGCCTTACTGATGAATCACCTGCCTACGTTGCAGCTACCGTGCTCCACCCTTCGCATAAATGGTACTACATCCAGGAGAACTGGAAAAAGGAGTGGGTTGAGTCGTCGAAGGAGTTGCTTGAGACGCTGTGGAACGAATATAAGCCTGTGGAATCACCTCTTCCACTCTGCGAGGTCCCATCGGCGACCACGAACGAGTTCTTGAATTGGCGGAACAAGCACCTGCAGCCGTCACTCATCACGGACGAATACGAGCGCTATTGCAAGTCTGAACGGGTTTATGGTTTTACGAGCGCCCTTGCATGGTGGCTAGAGGAGACGCAGCAGAAAAACTACCCGAGCCTGAGCACAGCGCTGCCCATAAATCAAATGCAAACAAACAAACTGCCAAATAAATCAATCAAATATGCCAAAATCTTATTTCAAATCAAACAAATACAAAATCCCGAATTTGAAATGCCATTTGATATATTTGATACGTGATATGAGGTTGAGACACAACCGGCTGGGCTGCTGAGTGAGCTTACCCGGAACCTGGTGTGTCACAGAATCCGGTTAGTGGCCTGGCCAATCAGAGCCATTGCCCGCAGTTGCTGTTAGTGAGCTACCTTCAGACATCACTTTAAATGCGCTAGAGACAAAGTAGCTTCTTAATTTCCCTGCTGTTCGCCCCCACATCATTAGACCGCGTCTTTGGCAGTTTGTTTACTTCTCTCGACGCGTGCCAGCCAGCTCGGATGGACGCCCAACCCAACGGAACCCCACGGCATTATGCTTCCTTCTCTACCCTCCGCCTTTGCTCTTCTCTGACCGCTGAGGAACTTGGCGAGTTAGTTTGAATCGACGACGCAGACGGCATTGCCAGATCATCCTACCGTTGCAGATCTTCCGCAAGCTGTATGGAGGAACAAACGATATGTTTTGGAAGAGTTCTTGTCTCGAAAGGGCTCGAAGGGACGGAAGAGCTGGATCAAGCGCCATGGATTTTTTCTTGTTGAAGTTGACGCTAACGACAGCCCGTTGAGCCCTTACTGGGCCTGTCGTTTGTGCGACGCGAAGGGCCAGCCCGAGTTCTTCGCCGCTGCTGCTATCAGTTCAGCAGCTGACCACCTCCGCAAGTATGAGAATGAGATATCGCGAGCTTGAGCAACATTGACCATATGCAGGTCTCACAGGATATTCGAGAGCAGTCAAAGCGCCGACACGGACCCATCAACCGACGATTCTGACCGTCCCAAGCGACCGCGCTTGCAGTACAGCGCCGTGCCGCGGGCCAAGGTCAAGATGATCCGGGAACTAAGCCTAGGGCTTCTAATCAACACCGATGTTCCCTTTTCTTTCTTTACCGATCCATTTTCGAACAGCTAGCCTGGCAGCTCGACCCTCATCTATCTAGCCAGGTACCGTGGAGTCGGCAATCGATGAGCCGTCTGCTGGATGACATGTACAAGTCCAAGAAGGATAGAGTCAAGCAGGAGCTCTTAGATGCCCTCACCAAAATCCATCTCGGGTTTGACCTGTGAACCTCGCCCAATCGGCACGCTATCATGGCGGTTACTACTCACTTTCTTGACCGCCAAGGCAAGCACCAGTCGCGCCTATTGGCACTCCGACGCCAGCTCGGGTGCCATAGCGGTGAAAACCTCGCCGTAACGCTTTCACGAGTTGTACGGGAATTCGAGATAGAGGGTCGAGTTGGGACAGTGATCCCGGACAACGTATCCTCGAACGATAACTATCTCCAAAACTTCTACGGAAGCCTCAACGTAGAGATGGGACCGGCGGACATCCGGGCCAGACGTATGCGCTGCTACGGACATATCCTGAACTTGTGTGGGTGAGGGACGCCAAAATTAGACTCTCTGACTACCTCGACCGCTGGTACCGCTGCAACCGGCCGGTGGATGAGCAGCGAAAGGCGATTGCGGAGACTGTGGCATCCCCAAGCGTGCTACGGAAAACACCTGAAGACAGCGTGTTCAAGCAGTGGGTCAAAAACAGGACAGCGAAGACTACGGTGATGGGCAGCGAGCTCGAGCGGTATCTGCGGTTAGAACTACAAGAAATCGAGGATCCAATTCAGTGGTGGATGGCTCGCCAGGGGCAGTTCCCAATGGCCAGCCAGTTGGCTGTTGATATACTTGCCATACCGGCGATGGCGACTGATTGCGAGAGGTCGTTCAGCCTGGCCAAGTTGACGTTGACGTCGCAGAGGCTTTCAATGACGACGGAAACACTGGAGAAGTTGCAATGCCTCAAGAACTGGGTCAGGCCTGGCGCGGTGAAGCTGGGCCCGACAGCAGGTGGGAGAGATGAGCTCCAGTGGGAGATTGGAAATAGCGGTATGGAGAGCACGGATGCTGAGATTTGAAATATTTGAAATATTTGATTAACGTACTTGATAAGTGAGTGGATCAAACAAGTGAGTGGATCAAAAATCCCTCATCCTCCACCCTCTCTACTTGATCAATTGATTCTTCACCACCAAGCATGTCACAGACAAATTATGAGGCAAGAATCCTTCTGGCACTTCATGCCTATCAAAATAACCCCAATCTAGGTCTCAAACGCGCTGCAAAGACCTATAAAGTTGGTTATGGTACACTATGGCGCCGACACAATGGCATTCAGTCTCAGCGCGATACCACCCCCAAATCACGCAAATTATCCGATCTAGAGGAACTGATCATAGTTCAGTTCATTCTCGACCTAGATTCGCGAGGGTTTCCCCCGCGACTACGTGGTGTGGAAGAAATGGCCAACCGACTGCTCGCTGACCGCGACGCGCCACCCGTCGGCAAGCGCTGGGCTTCCAACTTCGTCAAGCGACACGATGAGCTCAAGACGCGGTTTTTTCGTAGATACGACTACCAGAGGGCCAAATGCGAAGATCCAGCCGAGATTCGAAAGTGGTTCAAGCTCGTGGAGAACACAATCGCCAAATACGGTATCGACCTGGCCGATATCTACAACTTCGATGAGGTTGGCTTTATGATGGGCGTCATTGCAAACGGAATGGTCGTCACAGGCACAGAAAGGCGTGAAAGACCGAAATTAGTGCAGCCTGGAAGCCGGGAATGGATTACTGTCATCCAGGCCATCAATGCGGAAGGCTGGGCGATCCCACCGTTCATCATAGGTGCGGGCCAGTATCACCTCGCCAACTGGTACCGAGACAGCAACCTCCCGGACGATTGGGCCATTGCAACGTCTCCCAATGGCTGGACCGATAATGAGCTGGGTCTGGAGTGGCTGAAGCACTTTGACCGGTACACCAAGACGCGATCGGTTGGCCGCTATCGTCTTTTGATCCTCGACGGCCACGAAAGTCACCACTCTCTCGAGTTTGAGAAATATTGCCAGGCAAACAAGATTGTTACGCTCTTTATGCCGCCTCATTCGTCTCATCTGCTTCAGCCCCTTGATGTCGGGTACTTTAGCCTGCTCAAGAGGGCATATGGTCGAGAAATCGAGCATCTAATGCGATGCTCTATAACCCACGTTTCCAAGACCGAGTTCTTTCCAGCATTTTATGCAGCATTTCAGGCCACCATGACAGAGAAAAACATCAAGGCAGCTTTTAGAGGGGCTGGCATTATTCCTCTTGATCCGGAAAGTGTGATTTCGAAGCTTGATGTGCAGCTACGGACGCCGACGCCGGCTGAGGAGGAGGCCGGGCTCTCTACTACTTGGGTTTCAAAGACGCCAAAGACGGTCCTTGAAGCCGAATCTCAATCTGAATACCTCGATAGACGAATCAGAAGGCATCATAGTAGCTCGCCAGAGTCAATACTGGAAGCATTAAAGTCGCTTTCCAAGGGAACAAAGGCAACTATGCATGAGCTTGCCTTGTTGAGGGCCTAGGTCCGCGATCTTCAGCAGGCAAATGAGACACTAAGCCGGCGGCGGAGGGCAAAACGGAGGCGACTACAGAAAGGAGGAGTAATGACAGTGGGGGAAGCAAGGGAAGCAATTGATCAGATGAATGTGGATGGGCAGGTAGAGGGGGAATCGTCGAGACGTGGTGGTCAAGGAGGGTCGGGGCGACTGAGGGAAAGGCGCTGTGGAGGATGCGGCAAGACGGGGCATAATGCAAGAACATGTCAGATAGTTGTTGCAATGTCTGAAGAAGAGTATAGCGACTAGTTTTAATTGATTAGATGATTTGTTGTGTTTTTATAGAATTTTCAATTGAGAAGGGTGAGGATTTTTGATCCACTCACTTGTTTGATCCACTCACTTATCAAGTACGTTAAATATTTCAAACAACAAATCCAGCGTCGAGGGCTATCAAATATCCCAAATATGACACCGGATTTGATTTGTTTGATTTGAGGGCAGCGCTGCCTGAGCAAGATGGCCGTGGATATATTGTCAATTCCTGCAATGTCTGCGGAGCCCGAACGACTCTTCTCTGGGGCAAAAATAACGATTACAGACCGTCGAAATCGACTTGGGAGTGATGTGATTGAAGCATTGGAGTGCCTGAAGTCATGGTTTGGGATACGAGATTTTCAAGGCGACGAGATTTTCGCTGAGGCAGATGAATGATGAGGTCACGTGGAATATATTGGATGTATTGTCACACTGCCAATATATTGGGTTCTTGGCAATACAATACAATATGGGTCATGTTCATATTGGGTAATACAATATCGCCTCTTGACAATACGATATTATTGCGAGGGGGTCCATATTGCCAATATACGTATTGTTTATATTATTAGCAACTCTGGTCCGGTGATCCTTGCCTCATGAGAGAATGTTCCGCATCCACGTCAATTGTTACCACAAGATACCAAGCATCCAAACCACTCTGTGCCATGTCGAGGCCAGAATCCATGTCGCCCCTATTTCACCAAAGTTCGTCTCTCGGCTCACGTTTCGATTGCAAGGCTCGCTCTGCTTGAATAAAAGAAGCTTGGCCCCGTCAATTTCCCTCTTCATGCACGGCCACCGTTGCTCGCAACTAGACCTACTTCACTCTCTCAGGTTGCGCTTCACTGGTGAAGATGTACAAGGATCTATCAGTGGCTGGCCGTGCCGGCTACCGTTATATAAAAAAAATTGCTCACCTAGTTCGTCTTGGCTCGGTGCAGCCGCGATAATGCGCAGATTTCTGGTTCCGTCAGCGTTGCTGTTCACTCGGTTCGAGTGAAGGAGAGAGAAAAGAGAGAAAGAGAGTTCACCCTAGTCACCCATCAGTCCCGGGCCTGGATGCGGTGAGCTCTTGATACCTGTTGCCCCACATGACCCCTGTCACATGACAGGTACATGAGGGGAACCTAAAGATGCATCATTAACTACCCGTTGGTCGGCCCTGTGGGGCCCAACTAAGAGGCGCTTCGCTTTCTCAGAAGTCAGAGGTGTGCAACATGGGTGTGGGCAGAAGAGATTGGATATTTCTCCAAATGGTAGTCTCCAACACAATTCATTAGGGTTCTCATTTCTTCCCACCAGATCTGGTCCAGGGCAACACCAGCCGCGACCGCTCTAGTCACTGGTCAGATCAATGATCTCATACTCCGCAGGAGGCAACTTCCGCTTCTCTCCAACAACCGGCGGCTGCGATGTGCCTTGTTGGCTGGTATCTGCCAACGGCTGACGAGGCTGGCCTGTCGTCGACGCTGCGGCCGGGGCCCGAGCCAGATGCGCCGCCGAGATTCGTTCCATGTGGACAATGGCAAAGTAGTCCGGGCCGAGTAGCAGTCTAAGGTGATCGTGTTCGAAAATTCCGATCTTTGTGGCAGCTAGCGTTCGACGCGACGCCCAGTCCTGATGCCTCTTCACTTGATGTCGGAAAGTCTTGGTCACCACCAGAGTCTGTGGTGAGCCCGACCGCTCCGTCTCGTGAGTGCAGTCGACACCTGAAGAGTCGAGCTGCCGGTGCAGGTGCATACGCCGCTGTTTATTGACCGAGAAGTGGCCGATCATCCGCGCCGGATCAGTAAGAAAGCCATTTAGCACCCCGCAGTCAAAGCAGGAACAGCGCACACCATTCCGCACAAGGTCTTGGTTGTTTCCAGGCTCAAGCCCCACGAAGTTGTCAAGGTAAGCTTTGAAGAAGGTTGAAAAGAGCTTCTGATAGCGTTCCGTATCGAGGGGTATGGCGTTGGATGTGAGGATGGGGATGAGAGACCGCAAGAAGGGCAGCCAGAAGTAGTGGAGTTCGAGACCAAGGAGCCCCGGAGCTTCTGCAACGAGATTGGAGACGAGCTGCGCCAAGAGACCGTCTCCTTCTGCACTTGTCCTGAAGATGGTAGAGAAGAAGTCGGCTAGCGTTTCATGGCTGATGGCTGTTCGGAGTTGAGCTTTTGTATCTTGTCTGGCGCCACTGAGACGTGCCCGTTTAGCCGCTGCCCGTACTCTAACCTCACTTTTTACCTGCTCAAAATCCGCCATACGGATGAAATAGCTCGCTATGGTCCGATAGAGGTGCATAGAGCTTTCCACAGGCAGGGTACCTTTGGTGCTTTGCTGTTCCAATCGAGCCAGAAATCTTAGACAGAACGCCGCGGCGATTCGTTTTCTATCGACTATAGACGTTGCGCTACAGTTTCAGTTAGCGTCGTACGCACGATAGCAATGAAGGAGGCCGGTACAACGTACGTCTGCGAGAGAAAAGCGGAGGGGTCACTGAAGTAAAGTGCAGAGTCAACCAAGGCTGTTCCATCATCTCCGCCGAGGCCTCTGCCCACACAACCATCCAGGCAAGAGCGGAGCGTTGAACGAGCCCAACCGAGGACGCGCTGGGGCGTGTGCGTGTTGTCCGAAGCGGTAGCATCCTCGGGAATGGGCACCAAATTCGCGATCGCCCTGAAATGGTCAGTGAAATAAGGGTACCCCGAAATAGCAAAGCACAATCTGCCATTGTTAGCTTCCGAAGGCGACAACATGTTCCGAGACGGTTCAGCTGAGCAACATACCCCTTTTTAATAGCATTGAACCGTTCATTGGGATCACCATCACCAGTACCCAACCACTGCCTCACCCAGCTGAAGAAGTCCGGTAATAGGAGGCCCTGATGACGGACAGCAGCCTTTTCGAACAAGTCATATAGTCCACGCTGTACTGCGACCTTGAGAACGTCCCGCATGGCGTCTCCATCTAACGAGCCGTAGCGCTTCTTGTTCCGCTCGCCCCACACTTGCTCCCAGAGCTTCAGAAGCGCAGTGGCCGAAGACAACCCGGCCTGTGGTAGCAAGCAGGCTCGGGCGTAATAGCCGATCGGGGAGTAGAAGTTATGTGACAAAGAGCAATGTGTCTGCTTACTACAATCGAAGTAAGAGGTGGCCGAGTCGCGAGGGACAATGACGACGGCCTAAGTCGGACAAGTCAGTACTGATGAGGGATTGAATTAAGAAAGAACGGATATCTTACCGTCACGCGATACCAGTGAGTCGCCGTTGGTCCCTGGGAAATGAAGATATTAGCACGGCCAGCCCTACCCCCAGAATCCAAGGCTTGGCCTCGATTTATGGCTAGTGGAAACACACCGAGTTCCCCATATACCCTTCGTACTCTTCTTCCGCCTCGAGATCCTCGAAACAGTCTTCTTCGAGGATGTCATCTTCATCGAGGTGCAGATCCTTTGTCACGATACGGCCCTCCAAGTCGACAAGAGTCTTGACTTTATAGCTCAATTCGAAAACTTCCTCAAGTGCATGAAAGCCGGACTCATCGTCGTCGTCGTAGTCGTCCCAGTAGCCGCGCCGGCGATAACCCCTGTCGTAGTAATCGAACTCAACGCTTCCCATCTCCTGCTTCTCCAGCAGCGCGAGGAAGATGTCGACAGGGAGTTTGCTGCATGCCTCCTTGAGAGCCTGGACACGAGCCAAATCTTGGGCCTTCAACGCATTGAGCGAGGCGTTGGCTTCCGTGTAGTCGTGGTCGAGTACATGGTAGAGGAACTTCTGTTTGCGTGACTCTTGGTCCTCGGCCAGCCACCGTCTCAGAGTGTGACGGAGAGGCCGAAACTGGGACAGCTGGAGGCCCGTCGCCGATGGACGCGGCAGAGTCTGATCGAGCGCGAGATTGTAAGTCAGGACCCAGCGGTAGCCCGACGTGACAGGGAGAACCTCATGCGACACGTCCGAGTACCAACAGGCGAAGGACTGCGCCCATTCGGACGTCTTGAAGACCTTCTTCTCGCCGCAGTGCTTCAGTACCAAGTCTCCGCCTTGGTGCGCCGACGGCAGGCTGACTACAAGCGTGCCGAACATGCCAGGAATCTTCTCCGTGCTGTGGTCATAGTCAGGCCAGCCATTTGCAAAGCAGAGCCTTGATCTTTGCCATGTTTCAGGGGCTCAGCGATTGGTTGAGCAACTTACTCCGTGTGCGCCTTGAACATGGCACCCTTTTCGTAGACAAGCATCTTATAGATCTCGGCCGTAATGGGTGTGTTGATACCTAAACGCTGGGAGGTATGGGCGCACAAAGACCTGATGAAACCCGCCCAAGCTGGATCCCGAAACTCGAATTGTTCTGCATCTAATTCCCAGGTGTTTCGGACGGCTGTGTCGACGAGAGTTTCGCTTCCCTTGCCGTATGGCGCTTGACGTGCCCTCGCGATCAACTGGCGCGCCTGGGACTCGCTGAGCGGCATCGTGACGTCGCCGACTCCATCGACAAACAGGGCCGGCGGGGTATTGGATATTCCAGCGAACGATGCGAATGATCCTGAGGCCTGGATGTTCGAGAGAGCGGCGAGGAGTTCTTCCTTAAGACCAACATAGTAGGTGTTGGTGCTTAGGTTGCTTGCAGCGCTCTCGGCATCACTCTGGGAATCGTCGGGCTCAAAGGTCCCAGTAGTAGAGCCGGGAGCATTGGGTATTGGTTCATGTTCGTCTGCCATGATTAGCAAGATGCCATCATGATGTTGTCGCGAGGTGGTTTAATGAGACGCGATCGCGTTAATGCCTTGAGGAACGAAGTGGAACGAAGTGGAACGAAGGCTCGACGAAAAGGCTCTTACCGCCTTACCTCAGCAAGCTCAGGCCCGTGCGTCCGACGCCAAGGCGGGCTAGTCCTAATCTGTAGCACATTTGCGTTCCTGCTACCGATTAGGACTAGCTCGCCTTGGCGTCGGCGAGTGACGATGATGAACGCCGAGCAAGCCAGTTAGACACTGGGCTTAGTCCCGTCAATGCCGATACCCGGACAGGGTTTATGCGGCCCAGCGCCCGCAAATCCACAGGCAAAATTACCGTGAGATCTGGTCAGTTCCTTTTCTGACAGAAGGACGGCAGCTCACAAGGTTGTTCGAGCAGAAGAAGAAGCAGACGAAAAAGGTCCCTCCCCTCGGCTCGGTGCGAGACTTTCCATGTCGCGCCTGCGTCACGCGCGCCACCAAGGCTCCCGGTCATGAATGTGCCTCCCAGGACAGTATGTTGGATTGCTTTAGAAGTATATGACTGTTATGCTGACGAGCACGGAATAGATACTGGTGCTGCGTGCTGGGACTGCGCAAAGAACGCTCACACGTGCAAACCGGTAAGGCATCTCTGCTTGTGTAGGGCGACGACTCATTGATGAAGTTGCATCTCTAGGTCCCTGTTGGTGCTGTTGGTGCTGAATCGGCAGCTCAAGCGTGCAAATGCCGATCCAGATGATGCCTGGCGAACTGCTGCACAGCGCGCATCACAACAACTACGAGCTTGCGGCAGTGGTGCGGCTCTTCCTGCCACTCCAGGACCAGCTCCCGCTTTGGCCTCGTTTGGCGAGATAGCCGAGAAGAGCCCCGAGGAGCGAAAGATCATGGCACTGGAGACCATTGCCGAGGCTGCTCGGCTCTGGATTGTGAGCGGGATCAAGTCGTCAAATACATTTTCACTGCTAACTCGACGCTCAGCAGCTCAACAAGCCGGACGAGGAGGAAGAGGAAGAGGAAGAGGACAGTTAAGCGTTGGTGTCTCCCGATTCGACCGCCATGGTGGCGGCTGATCTGTTGTTGGATTGCGCAGGGGTGCTGCGTGTACTTGACGAAAAAGTAATTATTGTACTGATTGTAATTATTCTTGGTTAAATTATTCCTTTGAGGCTTTATATCCTTGAGTGATCCCATCTAGGACTTTGAACCTTAATGGTAGGACTTCAAACTTTAATCTTGAACCTGAAGTTAAGGGGAACTCGCAGTTTCTTCCAACGATGTCTGTAGAACGGGAATGAAAATGCGCTTTGCTGGTCCGCTGCGGCCCCGCTGCTTTACTTGCATCTGTTGAAACGCGAAAAAAAATGCAGGTAACCTACGCTGAGGTACATGGAGCAATGTACTGCGGGGTGGGGTGTCCATGCCGCTAGCCCATTTCGGCACTTTCGAGGTGGATTTTGGGGTTTTGCAACAGTCACCCCTATAGCCTGCCGTACGATATCTCGATGCTGCTACCTGGGACGCAGGGTTGTTTTGCATGGCGATATGGTACCCTAAAGCAGAACTTGTCACTCTTTGATCCCTTCTAATGTTGAAGAGAAAAAAAGGTAGATGTGGATGTTTGGCTGCGAATTGAGATGTCGCGTCACGTTTGGGAGATGTGTACCCAATGAACGGCATTCTCGACATCGCCTGAGACCAAATCACTGAACCAATGATTGGCTCCACTTACCTCAGCAAGCTCAGACCATTTCCAAGAGAAGTTAAGCAATTCTGAGAATGACGATGCTTTTTGCTTTTTCGGGTTCAACGTCGGCCCGGAGTGACGGTGTCGTGTCAGAAGAATGGCCCCCTCACTGCGGCGCGCTAAGAAACCTACCCACCTTTCAACATTGATACGGACCTCGCACTTTGACAATTACCTCTCATTGAACATCACCGAAGTCTTCTTTTAATGCCAACTGGCATCTAATTCTGTCACGATGCTGCCGATCCAGCTCTTGGGCATCTACAGGCAGTACAAGCAGGACACTGACTCGGTCGCTTCATGGCTCGCCTCAACTGCCAAGGCCTGCGGCTACCCCGCTGATCTGCTCACTACTACGGGTTCCAAGTCGGGAGAAACACAGGCACCAAAAAGCGGACGATTGAAGGGCAAGCAGAGAAGCAAGGCTCGCGGTGGCGGCAGGGCAAAGCCGAAGCCAAAGCCAGCGGAGAAGAAGACGGCCAAGCACGTCATTGCCATCAAGGACTTCCTACCACTCGCCAACTTCATCGCTGGTCGCCGAGATCCGGCCGTGTCGGTGCCAGATGTCTTCTCTACCACAATTGATCGGCTCATCACTCTTCGGTCTGGGTTTGGTAGCAAATTGAGCGATAATGGAGTTCAGCCAGATCCCAAGTCCGACGAAAAGCATGGATATTTCGTTGGCGTTCTCGAGGCGGTCAGAGAGGCGTTGCGACCGGGAATGACTTCTACGACAGCAACTGTGGCGGTAGATGCAGCCATAGACGCTAGCAATGATGCCTCTAGAGATGCGACCAAGGATCTCGGCAGCAGGTTCGCTGCTTTGTCTGTCGACGAGCCGTCTCAGGCCTTCCTCGACGCGTTCCGCAACGCGCTCCATGAGAGACCAAAACCACGCGATGATGACCATGTCTCTTACGAAGCAGAGCCCCAGACTTCCCTGGAGGATGTCTTGTTTGCCATTACGGCTCTGATCAACGATCTGAACAGAATCAGGTCACGCATCGAATGGATCTGGTCCAACCATTGTGATGGTAGGTTCGACCTCGCTGCTGCTGCCGTTGCCACCAATACGGCCATTTCCCTTGCTCGCGGTTTGATCGAAGAAGTAGCACCTCTTTTGAACAAGCAAGACGGAGGCGCTTGGGGGGTTCTGAATAAGTTCTACCTCATGATCTGCCTGAGGAAGGGATACAAACCAGAACAAGTCTACCTCAACAACAGTAAAGACAACTTCAATTACGACTTGTACGACATGGCCAACGAATGCTACGTCGTTGCCTTCCGGCTCTTGAACAGCTTTGTCGACGTCCTCGATCCTAGAGACCTTCCCTTGATCAAGGAAGGCATGTTTGGCAAATACGACCCCAACAGCAACCCTGCCTCCAAGACGGGTCGGGAGAAGTTCCAGGAAGACCAAATCCTCCTCATGGAATTTTTCACGGAGCTCATTACCGTGATTCGATTGATCCCCAACTACCCAGTCGAAGACGAGTTCCTGCGCGAAATGAAAGTGCTTGAAAAGTCGTCTACCGTTCCCTTTTCGCTCGTGTTCGCTGCCCAGATCTTTCTTGACATTCATCACACCATGCGTGCTGTGACGCGACAAAGCTTCGTGACCATGGTTGATGAAGTTACCATAATGGACAATTCGCTGGGACGACATCTTGAGTTTCACGAGAACCTGAAGATCCAGAATTGGCCTGCTTCCAACGACCACCAGCTGCGAGAACTGAGTCGGTTGATGAAATGGATGGGCAAGGATCCTGTGCACGGTGCAAAGGCGAGGGTGTACACGCGAGCAGGCTTGCCTATACCCTCGGAGATGGAGGCTCATCGTATCTTGATCTACTCCCCTGTTCTGTCTGGTCTGTACCTCTTCCGTCTTCGTACAGAGGTGTACGACGTGGGTCTTGCCGTCGCAAATGCTTGGGGCTCAATCACTTACACTGCTCACCTCTACAATGCCCTGCTCAAAGAGAGGTTGTTGGAAAGTCAGTGGCCGGATATGGATGTTGTGCTCACTATGCTTGGCGATTCCAACATCTGGGTTGGAGGTGAGCGGCCAAGGACGACTGGAGATTACTTCCAGAAATTCTGTCTTCAGATGGGCATCTCAGCTGCCGCCTTCACAGCAAACCGCCGACGCAAGACTGCCATCGCCTCGCGCGCTGGTCCGCGAGGCATTAATGAGGGCGCGCCCGTGTCGTCCATGTTCAAGACCCAGATTTGCTCGGGAGCCGAAATGAACTGGACGCCTGAGCTGATCGATGACATTGTCGCGCGCAGCGCCTATCAGTGGGAGGGCTCGGTCGACAACGGAGACTTGATCATGACACAAATTGACGATCCACAAGAATTGAGAGCGAAAGATCGACTTCGGCAGCAAAAGGCCAAGGGTAGGGCTGCCGGGAAAGACACGGCCACCGATGGTCTTGTGCCCGAGGAACTTGCCAAAACACTCGTTTTGGCACTCAACTCCGAGTCCCTCGAAATGGCATTCCCGTACTTGTTGATGCATCGCTGGTGCTGGATCTTGCTGCGATCGGTCAAAGACAATTGCGACCCCGTCCTGAGAGAGCTTTACACACCTGCTTACATGGAGAAGGAGAGCGAGCTGCCCTGGGTGGTCGGGTACATTCTCACGGCTGCAAGTGGCGTTGATGGAGTACGTGACTTGAGACTGCTGAATCTCGCAGCGGAGCCTTTCAATGGCATGATTAGTTCGGGGGCTGGCCAGATAGCGATTGAGATTGCTAGTAAGATCGGCAAGGATATTCAGTTTGAGAACGACGACTCCGAGGATGAGACAGAGGAGCTGGAGGGAGCAGAAGAAGTGTACTAAGAAACGGGACTTGTGCTACGGTAAGGCATTAGCTTGAGCATTGGAGATTGGTAGCGTGGGGAGTGGTTCAATGGTAAAAGATCCAATCATTTGCCTCTCTTTCCCTAACGTACATGATAAGCAGAACTTATTGCCGCATATCACCACTAGGTTCGTGCGACTGGATATGAAACGCGGCCCATACTTTGGAGTCGTGTATCCGGTTTCACATCCGGCTTGTCGCATCAAGGATTCCAATCCTAACGACATGAGCTTAAATAGTGTTGAAGTGGCATGCATGATGATGTTACACAGGCATGCCACCACGATGATACCAGAAGGTCAGAACGGGCGTTACAGATCTGTTGCAGGATCAGCAGGCCTAGTAACTTGGCCTGCTTCCTCAGATAAAAAGACGAGGAGGGAGAGCGAAGAAGAAGGACAACACATCCACAGATCAGACACAGGTCATTCTTGGTTCTCTATATTCCATAACGTATATGATAAGCGAGTGAGCCAGTCAAGCGAGTGAGCCACTTGTATTTCTATATAAAAAGCTAATTTAAAAAATCCTTAAAAATCGAAATCTAGCCTAAAATAGCTATAAACTTAGAATTATATTTATTATATAATTTATTACTTTATCAAGTCTTATAAAAAATTATTATTAAATTACTTAATAGTGAGTATAGAAAAAAGTAAATCCGCACTGTATACTTAGTTATTTCTCTATAAAAGAATTTTTTAAGAAATATATAAAAATAATTTTTGGATTTTATATAAAATAAGGTTTATAAAGATACCCTTTTTAGCCTTATAGCTATTTTATTAAGAAAGTTAGTCTATATAGGGTAGGTTATTTTTTGCAGTACAGTATAGTGGCTCACTCGCTTGTCTGGCTCACTCGCTTATTGTCACGGCCCATGCCGCGATCGAATGCGTGTCGCCACACGGCACGGATCAACGTATTCCGCTCACTCGCACCGAGTGAGCGGGACCCATTTTCTCACTCCGGGCAAGTGAGAATGTAACACTATCTCACGACGGGCATCGTGAGATGCTCCCCAAACCCTACCTATAAAAAACCACACAACATCCCTTAGACAGACACTCTCGCTACCTCAGCTTTCAATACAATTTGATTACTCAAGAATACTTCTTGACATTATCAGACGTGATTCGCCACCCTACGCTCAGTACGACGCCCCGTCACAACTGCCAACATAAACCAATTGGGTTACGGTTTACTACGTTGGGAACCTTGACCGTCACACTTATCATATACGTTATACACTTCTCCATCTTCTGATCATCTATCTCTGTCATTATATGAACACGCGTGTCTAACAAATAGCTGTGCCCGAACACATGGCTGTTCAGTTTCTTTTGTTCTTTAGATAATTCTCATCAATTGACTGGTGCCATCAATGATCCCTGTGAAGCCAGCTGGTCTGACAGTCTGCCTACGTGATGTCCAAATGTCTGCCTACGTGCCTTCTGACAATCAGTTATCAGCAACGTCCCTTTCCACTACCATGACAGATCCTCCAGGCCTTTCCGAGTTGCAGCGACCGTCAGGCCACAGCAGTAATGTGCCTATTGACAACACGCCACCCCCACCGTACGATGACGCATATAGGGATGGGCACGTGTTTAATACACATGTGTATTAAACTGCTTTTTATTATAATGAAGCAGCTTTTTATTGCAATATAACTACCCATATATGAAGGTGCCCAAGGGTCATATAATACAAATAACCAAGCCAAATTAGGTCAATTTTTCCCCCGTTCCTTCACTCTCTGACCCATCTTGGACCCCAAATTTTTCCACAATCGCCTCTTCTCCGTCAGAGGCGGGTTGGTGAGTGAACTCGCCGATAACAGCGTCAACTTCCAGACTTGATGCGCAATGGATTTCCATATACGTATCTTCGAGAGTAAGCCAACCGACTTCTGTCAAATCTTCCCAGCTAACCACCGTAGAATCAACCTCATTACGATGATCAAAAGGTTGATTCTGAGACTGCGTTATCCTCTCTAGCACCCGTTCGTTCATGTAGATGAACGCCAACTTGTCAGCGTTGGCTGGTGTGAGCCTGTTGCGTGCCTTGCTGTGGAGGAAGTTAACCGCCGAGAATGATCTCTCTGAGGGAACTGAATTGGCTATGGTTCCAAAGATTCGGACTGCAAGGGTAGCCAGCTTGCTGCCCTGGTTATCAAGAAGCATCCAAGCATCTAATGGCGTCCATTCTTTTGAATAGACTAAGCCCCCTGCAGCAAACTGGGCGCCCGATTGTGCTCGGAAGTGGTTAAATTCTCGAACAATATGAAGGTAGTCAGCAGGATCGACTGCTGACTTAAAGAACTGAAGCACTTTCATCATCAGCTGTTCTTCAAGCTTAGTCCCGACTGTGTCAGGCCTTAATGCAAATCCTGCATAATGAATATCATATGTCTGTTTATCCATACGGTTTAACCACACGGAATACAGCTCGCTGAAATTCACGTCTTTATGTTGCTGAGAATCGTCAAGTGCTTTCCATTCTGCTTTAATCTCCAGCCAACGAGGACTCACATGGCCGATGTGAGCCCGATCGGTTTCTGAGGCGTGCTGACGACTGCTGACAGGCTTAATTATAGCCCAAACAGTCTCTAGGCGTGTCCAGAAGTGAGGGTTATTGACAGACTCCAGCACCTTTGGAAGAAGCTCGAGAGAACCGGAGGCTACCTCTGCCCTCACGTCAGGACGGCGAGCGTATGTTTGGAGAGGCTCTTTACAGCGTAAAACTGACTGCAAAGCATTGAACTGGCTGCCCCAGCGTGTGATTACACTAAAGCGAGCGTTAGTTATAGCCAGGAGTCAGAAAAAATTAAAGACCCACGCGGATAAAAACGCCTTATGGTGGCCCCAAGCTGCCTTTTGTGCCTCTCTCAATCAAGCCAACTGCAGTTTCGACTTCTTGAAGAAGGTGACAATTAATGTAGCGCTTTTGAATGTCTCCTCAAAGAACGGCAGCTCTAGGATGTCCTTGATGAGCAGCTGTAACCCGTGTGAATCACAGAGGGAAAAGAAGCAATGCTGGAATTCCTTTCTTGCAGCCACATGCACATGAGCTTTCCTCATCACGCTATCCGTATCTGTGCAAAACGAGTTAATTCGCAAGGTTGCCCTTGCAAATTATCTCCAGCTCAGGATACAAAAGATTGATGTACCATCCACAACCCCTCTTTCGGCACAACCCCTCTTTCGGCAAGCAAAATAAAAAAAGCTTCACCAAAACTCACCAACTTCACTTATACCAGAATTGGCCAAAGTAAATAGCTACTTAGGAGATAATGCCTCTATTGATTATAGAAATGATTGGAGTTAACGACTTTAGCTCTCTTAGGCTGTGCGGGGTATGTGATCTATGCATGCTGTGTTATGGAAATACTGTTGGTTTAATCATCAAACTCCTCACCGCTCTTTCCCGTGTTTTTTGACCTTTATCTGCGACAACGACGAGAAAATGCCTAGGTCGAGACCTCGATGGAAATATACAGAGGAAAACATGGCAAAGGCTATCTTGGATGTTACTGATGATGGCGTTTCACCTCCTCAAGCCCCTCAGAGACGGGGAGTGCCTCGAAGTACTCTAGTCGACAGACTTAACGGCCGCGGGGCCGTTAAAGAGCAGATCCACCCTCATCGGCGCTTGTCCAAGAACCAAGAGGATAGATTGGCTGCCTGGATACTCCGGCAGGAGTCCTTGGGCTACGCTCCGTCCCACAGTCAGATTCGCGCCTGTGTCATGGGCCTGTTGAGACAGCAGGGCGAACATCCCGACTTAGGACGCAACTGGGTGATCAAGTTTATCAGTCGCCGCGCAGATCTAAAGACCAAGATGGGTAGACGTCAAGAAGCCAAGAGGTTCGACTCTTTCACACCCAAAGCGGTTCATTGGTACTTTGATATCAGGGAGGGCCAGTACGGCTGGATCAAGCCCGAAAACACCGTCAACGTTGATGAAGGAGGTATTATGACTGGTTTCGGCAAGCATATACCTACATTCCTTGCCATTCTTTGAAATTCGACCGACTAATTCTCTTTATTTAGGCCTGGATAGCCTGGTTGTTGGAAGCGCGGACCCGAAGCGGAAGGCATTTCTCAAAGGACCACAAACTCGGAATTGGACTTCATTTATCGAAGCCATCACTGCTGACGGCCGCGCTTTGATTCCAGGCATAATCTTCAAGGGGAAAGAACTGCAGAAACAGTGGTTTCTTGAAGAATTTAAGAAGATAGCAGACTGGTATTACATAACTTCGCCTAACGGATGGACTGACGACCACATTGGCGTTGAATGGCTTGAAAGAGTTTATCTACCCCAGACAATGCCAGCTGACGACTCTGATGCGAGACTGATCATTTTAGATGGTCATGGGAGCCACGCAACGGTATGTTCTTCGTTTACCTCGGTTCAAGATCACTACTGAGCGACGGAAGGATGAATGGATGGCCACGTGCTTTTTGAACAACGTTTATTGTTGCTATCTGCCAGCACACTGCTCTCATGGACTCCAACCACTTGACAATGGAGTATTCAATGCCTCCAAGGCCGCATATCGACGAGAGTTGGAAAAGTTCGCTTCATTGACTGATTCCACTCCAATGGACAAGGTCAACTTCATCAGGATCTACGCCAAGGCTCGTCAAGTTGGCATGACTAAGAAGAACATACTCTCCGGCTGGAGAGTTACTGGGAACTGGCCGATCTCACGTACCAAGGCACTGAGGCATCCAGAAATCCAACAAGATAGGCCAAAGGGCAACCCAAGAGCAACCCCCGAACCCGCGCCGTATTTTGACTCGGACGATACACCACAAACGAGCCGTCAAATTCGTGATCTCGGGCTGAACAAAACACCAAAGACGCGGAGACGGTACCACGTAATAGCCAAGGGCTTTGAGGCTCAACAGCAGACAATAGCGGCGCATACGCTGAGGATTGCTAGCCTAGAGGAAGAATTGGCTCGCTTGAAAAGAGGGAAGAAGAGGAAGGCGGTGCCGAATCCTAACAAACGTTTTATGACTCTTGGGGAGACCCTATCCGGTGGAGAAGCTATAATAGAAGATGAGACCCAAAATATGGCTGTTGGACTGGAATCGGTCTGTTCAAGCGAGCAGGAGTCAGAATCGGAGGCTGGCTCTGTCATCGAAGTCAGAGAGGAAACCATCCGCCAACTCACCACGCGATCAGGGCGGCTTGTCAAAAAGCCCAGGGTACAATAGATGAACCTATTCGTTATTTATGAAACGAAGATTTTGACGCATTTCTATCAATTTGGTCAAGTTCTATGTAAGTAAAGTTGGTGATTTTTGGTGGTGGCTTTTTTATTTTGCTTGCCGAAAGAGGGGTTGTGCCGAAAGAGGGGTTGTGGATGGTAATCCTACTGCCGAAGTGTGACATATCATGTCTTCGTGGATAACCTCTTCTCGTCGCCAGACCTCTTCCTCTCTGTTCGTCAGCACGGCCACGGTGCTACAGGCACAGCCCGCCCTAACTGTGGCATCTTCAAGGAGCTCGCTGATGCCAAAAAGAACGACAAATCAGGGAAATCAGGGTTCAAATTCAATGAGATCAAAGTCATCCCTGCCCCAGATAATCAGGTAGAAAGCCTTGACCCTATTAGCTATGATTTCCTTACTAACTTATCTATTCTTACTATAGGTAAACCAAATCGCGCGGAAGGATAATGCCCTAGTGTTATCCCTATCAACCGTGTTTAAGGGCGATGAGAGATGTGAGCGGTGGAGGAAGCGACCATCAACAACGACTTCTACAGCACAGCCGATACAGCGTTTTTTTTTTTTTTTTTTTTTTTGGTGACGAGCCAGTCAAGCTCATATCAATCCCTACCGTGGCTGCTTCTTACGATGATGAGATGAATCATGTGGATCGAGGAGACCAGAGGAGGGCATATCAGGGTTATGATCATGCTGTCCACCGCGGCGCTTGGCACGCTCTTACTTGGACCTTCTTATTGGATGCGGTCCTTGCGAATAGCCTCCTTATGCAGCTCCATGGCCAGCCGGCTTGGAAGCGATATACGAGTCAGCAAGAGTGGCGCCGGCGCCTTCATAGCGACCTGTTCAAAGGTGTTCCATAAGACCAGTCAGGCAAGGCGAAAGTTTCGGACCAGAGACGAATTTACGCCTGTTGCACAGCATAAGTTTGTCGCGAGAGGGAAAAAATCAGACTGCGTGGCCTGTCAGGGTCATCGCGTTGGGCAGCCTAGGTCGAGGAGCTCAAGGCGGCCGTTGGTGTCGGTCAGCAGCAATAAAAAGGGGCTGCGGCGCCGGCAATCAACCAAGGGATGTGAGCAATGTGACGTTGCACTTTGTAACTCGAAATATTGTTGGGACTTCTCTCATAGGCTAATTTAGGAAGGGAAAGATGTACCTTTCATGCCTGCATTTTAATTGGCCTGACACCCCCGTAGTGACCGCGATGGAGGCTTTCCAAAGTTGAAGGGATATTGTGGTAAAGAGAGCGGGGAACGACAACGGTCCCACGAACCCTCAGAACGTGCACGAACCAGATTATATATTATATATTACGTCATAATGTTCGCAGCAATCACTGGGGGAGGGTAAGCCAACTGATACAGTCTTCAAGATCTGGGTTATCGCTTAAAAAGGCTTCTTCATGCGGTGGATATGGCTCCTCAAGAGTGCTCAATACGGCGCTGCTGGAATTGAGCCACCAAAAGAGAGGTCAACACGAGGCCAAGGCTGGGGCTGGGGCGTAGGCAGGGGCACAGGAAGGAAGGCGGCTATACAGGCCAATAGCGACAAGGACATCCCTCTGAACTCGATCTAGAGTGTCGTTATTGCCCTATGTAATCTATGTAATATGCTAGGCCGTCGAGGTAGGACGTCGAGGATTTCTGGTTGATAGTCAAATGTCCTTCCCTACAAGACGATTGGCCGCGTGAGCGCGGCGATGCCGCCGACGACAATTGGCAGCTCACAAACTTTCTCTCTTACACTTGGGCTTGGTTTATGGAACATGGCTAGTTTCGTAAGGGCTGGAAATGCTGAGAAACGCTGGGCACCTGGGAGCGATAAGAAATTTTCACCCCAGAGCCCAGTTAGCCCCTTGTCCGTCACAAAAAGCTCGAACCCAGGCGCAGACTGCTCCGTGCCGCGTTAGACCTTCAGGAGAGGTATCGACTAACGCTTAGGGGTATTTGGAGCTTAAAGAGCTGGGCTTAACTGCACGCTCAGGGGAGTATAAGGTCCATTTCATTGAACAGTTTCTCCGCCTCTCGCACTCAGCTCAACGCCAGCCAACATGCGGAGTGCCGATTAATACCAAACGTGAAACGAGAGGCCTCGAAGGCAGCATCATTTATAGAGGCTAACCAGTTGCAGCTGCTGATCCTGAGCGCGGACCCTACCAACATCAACCAGATTCAGTAAGTCGCGTGCGGGTTCTCTATTAGATCTCTCGTATATCCACGGACCCGTGAGAGTTTCATCAGTCGTAAGCGAACCGACCCAGGCACCAGTGGCGGCCTATTCCTAGCCTTTCCAGATATATCACCTACACGAGTATTCACCAGCGTGCTTAGCTCACCACTTGTACTGTATTGTGACTAGAGACCTTACGCCATAAGTCTCATTGACCGGCACTTTTGTAGGATGGATAGCTGTTCGTATTCCCCCTTTCTAGGTACTTGCGCGGCTCAATCATCATAGATGATTGTTTAATCTCCATAGCTGAGCCCTTAGTTGCTCTGTTGGCTTCGCAAAACGTTCACAACTAACAATACCGCGTCAGTCTTGAAAAGCAACAGCCTTAGAAATGCGTGCGTGTCTGAGCCGATCTGTTTGGTGGTAAGGGTAAGCTTAACAAGGGCAACCCCTGAGGGCTGAGGCAACGTGGCTGATGTCAGGATTCGGGAAAGGGAATGGCTCGCTGATGAATCGCTTCACTTCAAGTTGTGAGGCTAGGGCCTGGAACCTCATGCTGCTGCTCAGCTGTAAACCAACCTGGGTCTCTCTGATCAACCCACGGAGTGCAAAATGGGCGTCGCACGCCTACTTTGCTCGGCCTTGCCTCGACACAGCAATCTCACTTCAATCTTTATTAATGTCTCATAGCTAATATCCCCGGAATTATGCCTAGTTTACGTAATGCCAATGTTCATTTGCTATCGGCCAATTATGTAGCCCTAGAAGGTTTGCTTGATCCTCAAGACAGCCTAAAAGGACCCATGCGTAAGCCCGGTTCTTAGGGTCACTTAGGTTGCCCGATTCCCTGAAGACTTTTGAGATGATGCCATCAAGGGGCTAAGTAGAACGGAGAACCAACTGCTAATTATGGAGAGTCCTCGTCGCCTTGTCCATACGCCCATCGGGTTGCGCATCTGCCGTGCTTATGCCCTCCGAAGCGGCTGGCCTGGAGTCAGCCTCGCGCATAATTTACATATGAGCGTTATAGCTTATATGCACACTCCTTTCAACCCCAGCAATATCCGGTGAGTGCTCTTAGCCTGCCCAGTGAGGCTTACTGAGCTTTCCCGTCAAGAGAACGCAAATTGACTCTTTTCGAGGCTTGGTTGAGACAAGTGGTCGAGCTAGAGCAGCAACGTCTGCCACGTGCTCGGTGCTGTTTGCACCACAAGCATCTTCTAATCTGCCTTACCTATGCAAGGGAGTCGAGACCTGGGGCGCCAGGCCGTCCTATGTACAGCGTTCCGCAAGCCTTGTCAACTCTAGGCCATCTGTCGTCGTCACTGCGGCCATGGGCACGGGGGCAAGAAGCATACGACAGTGGGGAAGCTCCACCAAGTAGGCACCATTTCCCAGAGAAAGCAGGGGTCATCATATTTAGAAATAAAAGAGATAACTATTATTAACGGAACTCGCATTTCAATGCCTGTTAAGTGGGGAGTTCTGTGCTTTTGCTGATGACTAGCGTGGCAGAGGCTACGCGTTCAGTTGCGCCAACTGCAAAGCCACTGGAGTGTCAAAAGTCCCGTTAGTCCACAATTAGCGTTTCCCCACTGGAGCTGGTTTCCGCCAGGATCTCAGGGTTACACGGTAATCGTCGAATGCTCTCGGCATAAGAACAGCAAGACACCAAGCTCGCAGTCAGTCTCAATACCTCCAAATTCAGTCCCTCAACGTTCATTCCCGCTACAATGGCCACAACAACGATTTCTCAGGGGCCACATGTCACCTCGACCTTCTCTACCATCATAGCCAGTTGCACTACAGCAGTACCAGGGGCGTACGGCTACGTGCCATTCGATCCTAATACCTGCAACTCCAACTATCATTTCTACCCAAGCTTCACTGGTAACCTCGCCTTTGCCACAGTCTTTGGATTGAGCACTATTGCCCACTTAATCGAAGCAATTGCGTTTAAAAAGGTCTGAAATTTATCCCCAATAAATCCAGGGGAGAGGAGACATTGCTGATCAAAGGAAAAGAAATTCTGCTGGGTGGTCATTATGGGAGGGGCATGGGAGACAGGCGCATTCATTGCGCGAACACTCGGCTCCCGTGGCCAACAAGAGGAACAATTTGCCTTTTGGGGGCAGCTTCTCTTCATTTTGGCACCACTCTGTTCGTTACATTAACAAATGACACCGAAAACTCCGCTGCTGACCATCGAATTAGGGGTGAATGCCTTTGTGTATATGACAGTCGCGAGAATGGTACATTTCGGGCTCGCCGACAAGCAAATTTGGAATATCAAGGCGAACAAGCTGACCGTCCTCTTCGTTTGGATCGATGTCGTCTGCTTTCTCGTCCAAGCTGGAGGGGGTGGCATGCTGTCAAATAAAGACGAACCGAATATAGCCAGAATTGGCACAAAAGTATATACAGCTGGGGTGGCGATACAGATGGCCTTTATCATCATCTTTGGAGCCATGACTGCATGGTTCTATCGCAGGATACATCAGTTGTCTCGCTGCAATAACGGCCGAATGAAGGGCTTAACGTTGGTGATGTTAGCAGTATTACTTCTCATCGTGGTAGGTTTGAAGACCCAGGGACTTTGAATGAACTCATGGCACGTCAAGTCACGGCTAACTTCAGAGCATCATAGGTTCGAACTGTTTATCGCTTGATTGAATTCGGGCCGGGTCTCAATGCGGCGGACAACCCCCTAGTAACGAAGGAAATCTATCCCTTTGCCCTCGATGCGCTTCCGATGATCTTGGCGCTGACAATGCTGAACGCGATGCATCCTGGTTTCGTTCTCCGTGGGACGGATAGCGAGTTTCCCTCTCTCAGCCGAGCGGAAAGAACAGCTATGCGAAGGCAAAAAAAGAAGGCACGCCAACAATCAAGGGCTACAAATAATGCTCGCAACAACAGAGAGTACATCCGTATGGAGCATATGGGGTAGCAGACTAGTCACTAGATGCTAGGACATGTGCAACGTATCATTGTCAGTCTGTGTTTTCTCTCCAAAAGCCTGGATACGAGGCAATGATCGCGCAGTCATGTGTCGTTTTCTTAGATGCATATACGCAGAACGACCTCGCTCTTGTAGCGACGTACGTCCGTACCGCCCGCGTGCTTGTTAGATTAATTAATAGTCAGAAATCTCTTTGCAGATATAAATTAGAAATCTCCCTCACATTTAGCACCGGCGATAAAGCCCGGGTTATAGGTACAGGATAAGTGGTGATGGTAGCTTCGCAGAGCCGCGAACAACACGCCGTCAATGTAAGACGTAGAGAGAATAATATGTCAATTAGGTTGTGCTTACTCTTCAGCAATTGGCCTTATCTAGGGTCAAAACGGCGGGAGTCTCTGGGCTTCTTTATTATTCTTAGAGCCTGCTTAAGGATACACTTGTTAAAGCTGAAATAAGAGAGAAGGCTTCGCTCTAACAGCCTGGGTTTAGAGGTAAGCACCTTAGCTTCCTCATTTGTTCCCGCCAAACCGCGTCCTTATTTCTCGTGTATCGAGGACTGTAAGTACGAATCGGTTGATGGATGGTTTCTGACGTTGATGCCTGTTCCGCTACATATCCATCGCAAGCAAATTCGATGTACCGAAATAAAACTTCAGGACCGATCTAGCACGGTGGGTCTCGGGAATGACGAGGGGTGACTTAATAAACAAGACCAGAGGAGTCCTCCATCCTCGAACACCCGGAATAGCCCTTGGTTCCGGCAGTTATTTGAAATCACCGACTTTCCCTTCTCGTATAAATCATATAAGTTGAGGGAAATGCCCACGGGTATCTATCTGCACCATACTGCTAGGAGCTAGTCATTGCTTGACCCCACTTTAGAAGTTTTGGTAGAAAGGGCAAAGCAGAAAACGATAAGCCATGCTAGCACTCGGTTCGTACGATCGTGGGTGCAGGAGACGTCAAGCTCTGAGAAAGGGCTAGGAAGCGCCACTCTTGGAGGATCGTCGTAATCGGTGAACTATGCCCATTTTTGGATGGAGTGACTTAACCGTGGCTGAGCACCGTGTGCTCTCCGGGCAGAACAAGTACCTGCCCTTAGTCGCTGCCGGAAAAAGTCTCGCTGAACCGATCGCTCCCCGACACCCGAGTCCGGCGCCAGGTCATAAATTGCTGAGTACATTACGAACTTGCAATGGGGGTGGGGGTGGGGGAAGCGGGTCGTCCCTTATGCGGATCCGACGCCCTTCACGAGAAGCAGCTTCCCTGTAGCTTCGTGACCAGGAGCGGCCGCCAAGTTAAGCGGCATCTAACCATACTTATCCTTCGAGTCGAGGCCGGCGCCCTGGACAAGCTTAACGCTAGCTTCAGGGGCGCTCTTAGCCGCCCAGCTAACCGGCGTCCGACCTCGTCGTCAACCTGATGGGTGCATGGAGTCTTACAGTTGTGGCCGCATTCACTGGACGGTATCACATCCCTATTGCTTTACAGCAAAAAAAAAACAAAGTCTCATCATTGTTCTTCTGTATGACTCTTGGTGTAAACTAGTGGCTCGCGGCCATACTTAAAGTATGGTTTAGGCATCATATGGGGCTTTATTTTGGACATATTCTGAACCGGGAATTCTCCACGAGGCTCTCCTGGACTTCGTGCTTCTGCGGGGCTGAGTTGACAGATCCTTCCAAATAGGCTTGGAATAAGCTGCCACCATTTCATCTCCACAGTTTCGGGGGTACTAATTTGTCATCCTTCAAGGATTAGTTTGAATTGAGGCAGTGTGAACGCGTGGCCCCTAAAACACGCCAACAGCACACTCAACAAAGTGAGTTGTCATCGTGAGGTTCTTCGGCCCCTCTACACGGAGCTGCCGAAGCGAATAATAAATGGCCCTTGCGGTGGTCCCAAGGGCTCTTCTCTAATTGGTGAAACGACTTTTGAATTAATACTGGAATTCGTCAGTCACATCTGGGTACGTCATCCATGCCGTTCTAGTTTGGCGTGCCATAATCCTGGCTCCCTCAGCCACTATACTTGCGAATCATGGACGCAAAGCATGATTTCTGTCGCGCATAAACGGTACACGTTTGCTGCTTAATTAGATCTATTGCTATTTCTCCTATAGATATACGGCGCATGCCGTATTCTGACACGGACTCAACTACAGTTCGCCATCACTGTTGCGGCCTGGTAACCGACTTGTCTGATCAACATATAAGTGGCATTAGTGGTGTATAAATAGGACATGATGCTGCGGCTTCGGAATCTCATCGCCAGCCTCACTGTAGGTTTCTTCATCTTGATGGGGGCAACTGCCCAGGCGAACGATCACAGTTCAGTGGGCAAGAATCCGCTCACCGAGGATTTCGCCAGCTTTGTGACAGAGACATTGGATAAGTGGAAAGTCCCAGGTTTGTCCGTTGCTGTGGTTGATGGCGACCAGGTCTTCGCTGAGGTATGCATTTGATTCCTCTGCGCTCTGCAACATCGGCTTGAATGCGTGAGGGCTGATGATACTGACGTGGATATAGGGATACGGCTTTGCGAGATTGCCTGACGAGCCAGCCACGCCGGAAACACTTTGGTACGCCGCTTCAACTACAAAGGCACAGACTGCCGCTACCCTAGCCCGCCTGATCAACTCCGGAGACCACCCGGCTCTCGCAAACGGTTGGTCAACGACAATCTCATCTATTATTCATGACGACTTCGTCCTTCAGGACACGTGGGCGACAGAGCACATCACGCTAGACGATGCTGTAAGCCATCGCACAGGGATGGCAGCTCACGATAAATCCTACGCGCGGGTAGTGGAAGGGAAGGAGGCTAAGCCTAAAGATGTTGTCCGCAACTTGAGGAATCTACCATTAACCACCGAACCGCGGCTCAAGTACTCTTATACGAATTCGATGTACACTACGCTCTCACATGTCATTGAGACCGTCACGGGCAAATGGCTTGGGGACGTGATGAAGGAGCTGATCTGGGCTCCGCTGGATATGAACTCGACTTTTTTCGACTTGCAGGATGCAAATGATGCACCGCATCAACTCGCTTCGGGGTACTACTGGGACAAAAAAGAAGGGAAATACGGGGAGGTTCCCTTCATGAGCGTTACGGAACTCAGCGGCGCCGGAGCTGTCATCTCCAATGTCCTCGACTACGCTAAATGGGTGAAATGCCTGCTTCACGAGGCACCGCCATTCTCGAAGGAGGTGCACAAGGATATAAAGTCGCCGAGAATGCTTGAATCCACGCAGCCGGATGTTCCCAACGACATTGTTACATACGCCCTGGGCTGGCGGCGCACCCTCTTTAAGGGGCATGTTATGTACATTCACAGCGGAGGGTTGCACGCCTATGGCGCCCAGGTCTACTGGTTGCCTCAGATCAAGTATGGCGTCGTTGCGTTCGCGAACACGGCCACTACGTCGAATGCCGCCGAAGAAATCCTGGCATGGAAGTTGATTCAAGACCGGCTTGGGATCCCAGAGAACGAGCGCTTTGATTTTGATGCTAAGTTCGTCACGTCTTCCGTCATGCTACGAAACATTGACTGACCAAGACAGATACCAAAAGTTTTGGAACTGGTTAAGCAGTGCCGCGGATGAGGCTGTTGATATTCTCTACCCCGAGCGACCGAATCCGCCGCTGCCCGCCACCGTGAATACCACCAAGTTGCAGGGCATATACTACGACCCAGGGTACGGACGCATCACATTACACGAGGCGTCTCACCCTGATAGATCAGATGAGAAGATTCTTGTTGCAGACCGCCAGGAGATGACGTGGAAGTACCAGATGAACCTGCACCACGTCTCTGGCGACTATTGGATTATCTACTTGCCATTATTGGAGAATCCAGGGTACTTCACCGAGTTTGTAGCTGGGGAGTTCAAGATTGGAAATGATGGAAAGCCGGTTGGATTGCAGGTGGACTGGGTTAACCGAGTCACTGATGAGGTTGAGGGAAAGGTCCTGTTCAAGAAAGTTGACTAGCTATGTACTAGGTACCATCCAGGACTGTCGCAGGTACTGATGGGCCGTGAGGATCAAATGAGCGCTTAATTTCCTATCTAAAGGAGTGGCGAGAGTCGGTCTTTTATACCTGTGTTCGGTCTGCCGATCTCATAGGCAGCAGGCTGTTGCCTGATGCTAGTTGTGGTATAGCGTTCACGCTGACCGTGAAGCTATTCACGATGGTTGTGATCCTTGCCCTTGACAGCACACCATGTGAACCCTAACACCTCTCGCTGGATCTGTCGCCTTGCAATTTGCTTGCTCCTTGGCTATGGAGGCATATCTCCGATTCTCAACTTTGATTCACCGCAGGATGCTATTTTACAACGCAAGTTGTTACATAATAGCTGCTCGTAAAAATGTATGGTGTACCATCGCTGATGTTCCTGTGACACTCGGCAGGCGTCAAAGAGGCGTCCGCACTTCTCTACTGCCTGCGTCGGTGGCTTACTCCGAGCAATCCCAGACACCACCGGTACTGGCCGCGTTGCACAGCTCTCCAGATAGAGAATGCGATTGCTCCGCTTAGCCTAACCGTAATCATGGTTCTTTTGCCCCACCCGCAGCCAAGCACGCCGTAACTGCAGCACTCGGGCCCACACAATATATATATGTGTATATATACTGTTCATCTCTCCGTCCAAGCAAGTAAATATTGTCATTAACCGGTCCTATAGTCCACTGGTGACTTATGATAAATTCTCCTCATTTTCACAGTTTAGCAAGCGCGTATTGGTAAATATGATTGTAAAGGCTCTCTTTCTTTCTGCCTTTCGTAAAATTGTTGTGGTTACTGAGGTATTTCACGTCAAGGTAAGCACTTCTTATAAGTAGGGTTCCGTCGAGGTAATTTACCGAACGGTAATTTACCTATCTGACCAAGGTTTTTGACGTCAGAAACCTCGAGGTATTTTACATGACAAAAACCTCTCATTGGCCGATGTCCATTTCTTCTCCACTATTTTCCAAATCGGTCTCTTCCCAACCCCAGCCATCCACAAAAATGGAGTCTTGGAAGGTGTTTTCTACCTTCATCAGCCGAGCAACATCAACTGTCTCCCAGTTTTTGACAGCCATCGGTTCTGCCGGATTATCTTTGACCGTCTTAAGCTCTTTAGCACCCGACTATTCATATAGATGAAAGTGACTTGGTCAGTGCTAAGTGGACTAAGCCGATTCCGAAGCTTACAATGAAGGTAGTTCGTAGCACTGAGAGAACGCTCTGAAGGAACAGAGTTCATCGTTTTAGAACAATATTTGCACCGAACGCGAAGTTGAGTGAATTTACCCGCTCCTGGAGGAATTGGGGCCGCTGCAAAGTGTTCATGAACACCAAGAGTTTCAGGGTGGCCGCCTTTACTCATTGTGACAGTTCCATGTCTATTACTTTTCGATATCGCGGGAGGGAATTGGTGATATGACGCACTAAACCTATTCCGTGCACTAACTAATCCTAATATGGCTAGGAACTAAGCCTAAAACGGGAAGGTTTTTGACGTAAATTACCGCCAAAAACCCCCTTTAGGAATTTGACCGTCAAAAACGGTTTTTGACGGTCAAAAACGGAACCTTATTCATTAAAGCTTGGCTAAGTATTCGATTACTTGCTAATTCACCTTGAAGCTTTCTCTCGGTCTGCTTCTAAGCCCTTCTGGCACTCATAAAGGCAGATTTTAACGCGTGGGAATGTGTTTTGTGTTGCGGGATCCTCAAGAAATTGCGCAACAAAACGTAATTGAAATTATATAGGGAGATTCCCCTAATCTAAGATATCCGGGGAACCTGGAGTATGAGGAGTTCGTCGCACGGAGAGCTTAAGGATTATACTTATCGAATGATATAAATTTCTTCGTCCTTAACAAGATTTATTCGTGAGACATTCCCTATCCACCTTAAAGCAAAGACCTTTACAACCTCTAAGAAGAAGACAGACATGGAAAAGCAGATAGATAACCTAAGGGCTTGACCACTGTTTCTTCTCAGAGCGATGAGGTTGTTCAAGACCCTACCTTGATCCAAGATGCTGCCTACAGTAAACTAATCCGCCAAGCATCAATGTTTGCCCTAGAAAGAGCTCTAATGCTGGGCATATACAAGTTTTCAAACAGGTGCCCATATCCATAAGCCTCCTTCCTCGGTATAAAAAGCCTTCTAAAAGTTGAAAAGGTCCTCAGCTTCCTTAACCACCTTCTGTTTGTTCTTACTTTCTATTTCTTCCACACCTAACTTGATAAAAATTCCTTTCCCATCAACACCATCATGTCGTCTTTGGTATCCGTCGTGCACTGAACGGTCGAGAAGCACCATCGCACCTTTCTCTCCATGTCAAAGTACAATTAACAACCACGAACTAATTCTATCGGATAGGTTCAAGCGGGTCCATCCATGACTCCCAATGGTTTGAATCCTTCCATGGGTGAAAACGAGGTTGATGCCCATCATCCCGCAGCATTGCCTCTATATCACAACACCTGAATATGCGTACCTTTGCGAGTCTGTTCTTTGACGTCTGACTCGATTCCACGCCCCCATAGTCGTCATCATCGTCAACCGCAACTGGCCCACTTATGTGGACTCTGTTTCTTTCGGGGATGTTGATAGGGTCATCCATTTCTGCGTCTTCGGGTCCTGCTAGGTCCAAAGGCGTGTTATCGTCCATCCCTTCCTCTGCCCTGATCACGCACAACGCCGCAGGACCTTCAATCTCGCCGCACCATGGCCCCTCCCTTCCGCTCTTTAGCAATAGACGCAAGGCTCTGCGTCGCCAGCGTCTATGCCTGTATTTTCGCGCCACAAAGTATAGTGGATGAATGATGCCCATTTCCGGGGTGTACGATAACAGGCTGCTCAAGTGGTCGTTCCGTAAAGTCTGATCCCGATCTGTGTTGAGGGGGTAGGTCCTCGATCAACGTGACGATCTCTTCAAACTCTGGACCAAAGCAATCCAAGGCAGTCTCCCAAGGGTCAAGAACAGTTGAAGCATAAACCAGCGCAGAAATACATTGAGCCCGGAGAACGAACAGCGACTCATCTTGAACGTGAGTATTTGGCGTTGGAGAAGACGGCACTTGGTTATTTGCAAGCCACTGCCTCATGTTGCTGAGCTGACGACCCTGTTCAATGAGTAACTCTGGTGGTATTATTCGTCGGCTGGTGTACTTGTATGGATACGCTGCGGAGATGAAATGATAGCAAGAGTGTAATACTCTAGAGAGACTTTGATCAGGCGGATCTGACAGGACGTCTTCTATTGCGATTAAAGGCTGAGGTGGCAGATGCGGTGCGATTCCCACATCATAGGTGGCGATATGCAGATCGAGTTTTTGGAATAACGAGACATATTCCATATCAACCATGGGCTTTGCTCCCTGGCCAACATGGGACGCCATCACAGTCAATGCCCCGTTAAGATGCACGTGTCCGTTGTAGAGCCGCTGCTGTATAGCCTCGATACTCGCTAAGAGAAGACAAGCGATCATGCAGGGCAAGGGCCCATGTTGCATAGTGGAAAGATCGAGTTGCGCCAGTTTCAAAGCTTTGATGTATCGCTTCGTAGTCTCGAGGCCTGTAGCGGCAGGATCACCTCTCAGCACATACTCTTTATAGCAGGCTCCAAAGGCTTCGACCGCAGCTCGGACACATGGGACGGAGTGGGTGAGCTGAGGGACGATGCGTGACCAAAACCCCAGCTCGAGGGTGTTTTTTGCCCTGCGGGGACTTTGTACGAGTACGGTGCAGGCAAGTTTAGCCAAGGGGCTTGAAGGATAGAGGAGGTCGGATGTTAGGAAGGTTGGAGACGAGGAAGAGGCTGACGAAAGTGTCGAGGTGGGCGTCGAAGACGTGGTTGTCGATGGCGATGATGACGAATCGCAAGGTGCTCCACGTGGATAGCCTTGACAAGACCTCTTTGCAGTCAAGCATCGTCGACAAGACGGCTTAGCTTCATCGCATTTAACTCTTCGAGCTCTAGACGCATCAGGTCAGCCATGCATGGATGCGAAGACCAACTGGGGTTGATCATACTTGCAAGTGAAGCAGCCATATTTGGATTGCTTGACATGGGTCCTGGCCCGCTTCGCCTTGTCTGTTTCCGATGGCATTGTGGTCTCTGGATGGATGGTTGATTGGTGGTGAGTTGTGAACAAAGACCGAGCGAGAATGACATGAGAATAAGCAGGACACAGCACAATAACCGTTTTATATGCGTCAGTTGAGGCGGCCCACACCGCGTGGAATGTGCTCGGTAAGGCTTAAGCGACGACTGCATTTAATGTAGCAGTACATTAACACTGATAGAGGAATAGCCTTGGCTAAAGTATGCAGTACTTCTTCACTCCTGAAGGATCTGGTGCCAGGGGTCAAGATCGCCAAAATGGTCTTGGCGTAAAGTCAAAGACCGAGCAAAAGAATGGGGCAGGACGAGCATTTGACCAATGGTGCTACATCAGCTTACGCTAAATTCTGACAGTGGAGCAAGGACGGAGCAGAATGGAAACATCGAGACCAACCACCAAGGTCTTGGATCTCGGTCTTTCAGTTGGTGCCTTAGAAGAAGGATTGAAATACTACCTGCCATCAGACGCTTCTCTATTCTGCTAAGCCTCCTCATGGTAAGCTCTGTCCACGTAACTATGTACGAGCCCCCTCTCCAACCCTCCCTGTAGCCGCGTCACCTCTCAGTTGACCTCTCACGATATACCATATAATTCTGATGCCGTGGCTGAACCAACTCAACCCATTCTGCCTTGTCTCATTCACATCATGGTCACTCAAGCTCCCCCAGAAGAGGGCCGACCTGTCCTGGAGATGGTGGTGCAGCAATCCATTCTTCAGCAAGCACAAGCCGCCGCTGCCAATGTCGCAACACCCACGAGACAGGAGGCTCTTCTGCAAGACATTAACCTCATCACTCATGAGGACGACATACCCCCTCCTGCGTACGGCGACACCTATGGCGAGGTCCGCAACGAAAAAGACGCCCCGGGTACCAGCGCCTGCGTCACTGACGACGGCCGTGTCAACATCCGCATCAATCAGCTTAACCGGCGTCTGTCCCAGATCTTTACTCCTGTCCTACGTCAACCGATTCAGAGTGTCCAAGATGATCACCCGACTCCTCCCCCTACATCCCCCCTTCCTTGGGAGGTGAAGACAGAGTTCCTGTTGTTGTGTCACGCAGGGATGCTGAGTGCACTTGACAAAAGGTAGTTCTTGTTGTCGTGATTGTAATTATTCTTGGTTAAGTTTCCATGATCTCAATGAGAGGCCCTTTGGGGCCTTATATCTTTGAATGATCCCATCTAGGACTTTGAACCTTAATCGTAGGACTCCAAACTTTAATCTTGATCCTGAACCTTAGGGGGAACTCTCAGTTCTTCCAACAGCGACTCCCGAACCAAGGCCGTATTTTCACTCGGATGATACACCAAAGACGAGCCGTCAAATTCGTGTTGGAATAATTGGGAGCTTCCCCCTCACTTCAGGGTCACATCACAAAGTACTAGATTGAAAGTTGAAAGTCCTAGATGGAATCGCATGGGATATAAACCCCTAGGGAGCTCTCACCATGACAATAATAATAACAACCTTGATTTTATCAATCACACCCAGCATCACTGCGCAATTCAACAACAATTCGTAATCTTGGGCTGAACAAAACACCAAAGACACGAAGACGGTATAACGTAATAGCAAAGGGCTTTGAGGCTCAACAGCAGACGGTAGCGGCGCATACTGCGAAGATTGCTAGCCTAGAGGAGGAATTGGCTCGCCCGAAGAGAGGGAAGAAGAGGAAGGCGGTGCCGAATCCTAACAAACGTTTTATGACTCTTGGTGAGACTCTAGCTGCTGGGGAAGCCATATCCGAAGAGGAGACTCACAATGTGCCTGTTGCGGTGGAACGTGGCCGTTCAGGGGAGCCGGAGTCAGAATCGGAGGCTGCGTCGGTCATTGACGTCAGAGGAAACCATAACCCATCAACTAACCACGCGGTCAGGGCGGCTTATCAAAAGACCCAGGATTCAATAAAGAGATGCAACTATTATTCACAAGACGCAAATTCTTGCACGCACATATCAATTTGGCCAAGTTCTGTGTAAGTAAACTTGTTGATTTTTGGTGGTGCTTTTTTTTTTTTTTTTGCCTGGCGAAAGGGTGGGGTTGGCGAAAGGGTGGTTGTGCATGGTACCTTGGCATGAAGTTCTCTAATCTCGATCAATCTCTCCCCTTATGCAATGCCTTTATATCACTCTGGTTTCATACCCTATCTGATTTCAGAATCTATATGCTCCCTTTTCTTTTTCAGCTCTAATCATGACGAAAACGGCGATGTCGCAGTTTCAGCGACAACCGTTCTTAGAGGTGAGACGCGCATGGTGGTAGCCATTTGTAGGAGTCATCAGACTTTCTCCCACAGCCTACCTTTTGTCAGGTACAGCCTGGCAGCGAGATAGAACGCAGTTCCAGCACCAAGCATGCAGCCAGTAAAAACTTGGAGCTTCCAATAGCTCCCGTCTGCTCCCGAGATCAAGGTACCCCCGATTGGGCTGCCAGTGAGGGCAGCCACAGACATGAACGCGTACATGGTTCCGGAACGGGTGCCTATCTCCTTGAGGTCTGAAATGTCCGCTACCAAGGCCGGGCTGATGGCTGTATAAGTGCCGGAACTGAATCCAAACAATGCGGCAAAAGCGATGGCTGACCCATGACTATGCCCTGGCAGCCACAATGCCAGCACAAAGATGGTCGAAAGAGTCGCGGCTGCCATTGACACGTTGAAGCTGCCAACTTTGTCTGCTATGTATCCCGGTAGAATACGCCCAATTCCACTATTGCAGTCAATATCATGTCGCTAGGCATGGGAAAGAGTAAATCGACGCCTTCTGTGTAGGTAGATATGGGGATGCCTGGATTTTACTCACCTCGCCGCATTGAAGATTGAGACCAGGTACCCAGCCATATCATCTGACAGGCCGACATATTCACCGTAAGTTACCATGAATGTAATAGGGATGAACATGCCCATGGAGTAGAAGAAGCCCGCCAAGGAGGTTAGCACAAAGGAAAGCGACGTAAAGGGGCGGAGATAGGCCATGATACCGGTCTCCTTTGGTTGTGGTGGGACTCGTGATCGAACGGTTAGATTTGTCAGAAGAAGCAGGCCGAATAAGAGGAAAGCGCAGACACGCATCGTCCACCCAAACCCAATACGTGGTATCAAGCGATTGACCAAAACAGGCAAGATAGCGCCGCCGAGACTCGAGCCGCTAGCTGTGATTCCCAGGGCCAGAGCACGCTTTTGTCGGAACCAGGTGGCGACGCAGCTGAAGGACGGATACAGAACCATGCTTGCACCCAGGGGGCTGCAAATTGCCTGGGACAAGATGAACTGGTAGTACTGAGACGATATCGAGGCCATCATCAAGCCAAAAACGTGTAGCAGTGTCCCCACAAGGAGAAGGTAGCGCGGGCCGAAATTGTCAAATGCTCGCCCCACGAAAGGTCCCTGAGTCATAGCTTGAGCACACATAACACAAAAGACTTGAAATCAAGACCTACAGCGATGAACATCATAAACATTGATAAGGCCGGAATCCATGAAACAGTGCTGGGTGACAAGTCCCGCAACTGGTTTGCCTCGTAGTATGCCTGAAAAACGCCGACGCCTGCCTTACATGTTAGCGATTCGGAGTCTTATATTCTAGACAGCAACATGGGGAAAATTGTCGCACAGTTGGTCCAGCCAAAGCTGACAAAAAGTCCAAAAAAGGCCCCCAAGACAGCCAACCAAGCCTTCAACCCCCCATCTGGGAATTCGGTATTAGGCTTGGGTGACTCCGGTTTCGGTTCCTCGACCCTTGGCTCTTCAGTGTCTGGGTCCATGGCAGTTCTGTCAAGCGTGTGTGGAAGTTACTTTGATCGAAGAAAAGTATGACAAAGAAATGGACGCAAATTATACCAGCCAAGAGACTCGAAAAGTATATTGAGAACGTATTGCGTGAGTCACTGCAAAACTTCCAGGGACAATATGCCGATATAAATGGCTGATGCTGGATATTTTCTATTACGTGATGGCAAGCCACTGTCTTTGCGGCCCTGGTGAAATTACCTCGCCAGTAATGCATTTAAGTCGTCAGCTAGAGGGCGCGAAGTGGAGGCTCCGCGGAGGTCCGAGTCGGCCAATGGCAGCGGATCGTGGGGCTCAACTAAGTCAGTGCCTCTTTAGCAAGCCGCTCGGGGGTCCGAATGAGTTTAATGTTTTCCCGAATGTTACTCTCCCCATCCTCATGCCACTTCGGCGAGTCGACGCAGTACCTTACCTTGCTGCCCAAGTTTCAGCCCACTCAAAGACCAGATGAAGCGCTCTCTATCAGAAAGCAGACGTAGCGCCTGGCAACAGCCGGCTTCTTGCGAGTTCTGCCGCTCCAAAAAGATTCGCTGTGACAAGGAACGGCCTTGTTCGAACTGTACGACTAGACAGCTAGAGTGCCGATATGTTTCTGGTATGTTCAGAGCGAAGAAAAGCTCGTTATCGTGACGGGGTGTGAATTCTGGTCGACGCTAAAAACCACACAGAAGATGCAAACCCGATCACTGAATCGGAGAGGGAGGATTATGGTGCCGGATACTTGTCATTGAGACGGTAGGCTTACGGAGAAGATAATATCACAAGTATGACGTATTTCGCTAATGTTCAAAAGGCACGTCCAGGAATTACAGAGTCGAGTCCAAAAACTGGAGAGCTTGGCTTCTTGCCAGCCTGGATCCGCCCTGAACATAGCGCAACATCGCCCTGAGAAACGAATCCCCACGGTCGGCCGGCAAGAAGACATATCACATACTTGGAAAAATTTGGAAGAATTCGCAGCAACCCCCCAAGCCGAACCCGCAGCGAAGCCATTGATCTCGCTCGCGCCAAATTGCGCTGGGCCAACCGTTGCGAATTCTACGGAAGCCAGCAGCTTGATCGCCGCTCAGCTCCCCCATGTACGACTTGCTCGATTATTGTTCAAACATTATGTGCAGACAGCCGACAGCTTGCATAGGGAGATACACATTCCTTCCACCCAAGCACTCTTAGAAACTACGTATGCCCAGCTGTCAGCTTCATTGCCTGTATCCACTGAGACCTTGGTCTTATTCTGCAGCATCTTCGCCTCCAGCTCATTCTATGTGTGCCATAAACACTCACATCAAGTGCATCGCGAGCTCAAGGATGCTCATGAGTTGCATCCTGTATGGAAGAGGATAGCACTGGAGTCGGTCATGAGTCACGATGCGGCTGCCTCCTTGACTCTGACATCGTTGCAGTCTATATCCATCATGATGTATTTGACGTGGGATTCCGAAGGCCAGTCAACGACGTTCCATACCCTACGGAGCCTGGCACATACGAAAGCTGTCCAGATGAAGCTTCACCGACTGGATGCAGATACGGCAACGGACGTTGTCCAAGCTGAGTTGAAGCGACGACTGTGGTGGCATCTTGCAGCAACAGATTGGTGTGTAAACTTGGTTTCGTCTGCACTTGTCAGCCAATGCTAACTCTTAAATAGGTTAATTGCCAGCGTGCCCGGTCCGCGGGAAGGCATCTATAGCTTCCATACCAAACACATGTGTGTTCGGTATCCTGCTAACCTTGACGACGAAGACATCCGGCCGGATGGGCTTTATACAGAAGGCCTCCCGGTTGATTAGCTGACGCAAATGTCATATTTTCTTCAGCGGTTGAAGTTTGCAGAGCTCTGCCGCAACGTTATGGACAGCCTCCCAAGCGGTGAGGCGAGCCTACCCTACGATCAGGTCTTGAGGATGAGCAGCCGCTACACCGACTTCATGGACCGTCTTCCCTGGTTCTTTTGCGCCGATGAGAAAAGTTCAGCCCAGGCCGCAGTTCTGGCAAGCCGACGCCCCTATCTTCTCCGCCAGAAATTCGTGCTGCTGTATGGCATATATTCACGTATCGGTCGTCTACACCGACCGTTTCTGCTCCGAGGCACCGACGAGAAAGAATTCTTTTCTGTTTCTCATTCCCTGGCCATCCAGTGTGCTGAGAGAATGATCGAGATCCGGCGCATGGTCGAGCCTGGCGACCTCTGCCTGCACGTCCATTCTCACAGCATGGACCAGCACTCGTTCAGTGCGCTGCTGCTGTTGTCCATGGGCATCTTGGGGGAAAAGGACACAGAACTCGCGCAGAAGCGCAAGGCGGACCTGCTCCCCATCTGCAGCATGCTAAAGGAGAAACAAGGATCGCTAAGCCGAGCCGGCCATGGCATTTCTGCTGCCATCGACCGCTTGGTGGAGACTTTGGAGAGGCCGAATCTAGCGCATGATTGGCCGGGGGCTCACCTAGACGGACCATCGATCCAGGATGTTGCCACACTCTGGGAGGAACTAATTAAAGAACTGCCCAGTCCGTCAGACATTCCATGGGACGACTTTCTCGACTGGCAGGGTCCTTAGGCTCACATTCCCCTATGGAATGGATGTATTACGCCCGTTAGAGTTATGGGCAACTACCCCTTAAATGCATGCTCCTTTTCAATCTCTCTTTGCGGACTATTCGGACCTGGACCTTACATATAAGACAGACAGGCCCGTTGCGATCGACTCACTAGCTAGGGCGTTGGCCAAAGCGTTCAATACCAATGCCAAATATGGTATCTTTCAGCACTTACACCAAAGAAGTCTCCTGTGGCAACGGTCTCAGGATATTCCCCTGGAGCGGATATCTTTCGCGGCTGGTCAGGCGCTTCCGTCGTGGTCTTGGATGGCATATCACGGGCAGATCGAGTATCCGGACACCCGATACAGTTATTACATTCAGCCCGGCAGACTTGCACTGGAGGAGCCTCTACCAACCTCTACCAACATTTATCCCAGCTTCAACACTGGGTATTTCTACCCGAGCAACAACGAATGGGTATTTCTAGCAACCTTCACAGGAGCAACCCATATATTGCAGCCTGGCACTTCTATAAGCGGTTTGGCGTATTTAGAGATATCGTTCTGAAGCAGAAATTTAACGTTACTAATTTTTGGAATACGTATGAATGGCAGGGTCGTGGAAGTAGCTATTGCCACGGCCTGTTCTGGATGGACGGTGGGCCTAGTGTTGACTTGGAAAATGAGCATTTATGGATGAAATTCGCTCGTATCTGGAGTTTCCACATCATAGCTTTTAATCCTGAGCCAGCTCGAGTCCAATAGCAAGGAGAAGGTAATCCCTTGACTGTAAATCCATTATAGCAACCCTTGACGTTCTAATGGCTCTCATAGGTTCTGAACCGCTGCTAACGCTACTACTGCAGTGAGGCGTATTGCCCATGAAAGAAGAAGGATTTAGAAGAGATTCCTTGTCGCTTTTTCTTCCCACGGGATACGAGAGATACGGCTGATGTTGTTCGACGATAGGGACAATCCTACTTCTCCTTCGAGGCGACCAGGAATGATAACCTTATGAACCACTATAATCGGTGTTTTAGTCTTGGCTGGTTAGGCAATATTGATAGTTCCCCCTGTACCGGCCTTCAAGCTGTGATTAATTATGCAGCCAAGTAACAGAGCATCATGGTGGACAAGATGGTGACAGATCTATCTGAACGGGACTTCCAGACAGGGCTCAGCTATGTTGCTGTGTCCAGGGTCAAGATGTTAGACGGGTTAATGATCGATACCTCGTTTGAACGGGCGTCTCTCCACTATGAGAAGCTACCTGATGGCAAGTAGAGTTCCATCATATTATTCACGCTTGAGGCTCTATAAGTCCTAAGAGAGTAGCAGGTGTTTTGATGAAAGTCCGCGACTAGAACTGGCGCAAGAAACAGCAACTTGACCAGCCACTATTCCAACCTCTTTTATCTTGATGACGTCGCCATAGTACAGAGAGGGTGAAAATAGGTCACAGTCATTTTACGCACCGCCCCATGGAGCGCCAGCACATAGCCAGAGTTACTAGTATGAAATATCATGTCATAGAGATACATCCTTCGGACTGTATTACACCCTCCCCACCATCGGTGAGGGTGTCAGCATATTTTACTCATCACCAAACCATCGAAGAAATATCCAACTACCATCCATGCCTGAAAGTGAGCTCCATCACTCTTAACTCTTTCTTCCCAATCACCATCCATTTATCACCATCCTTCATCTGTTGGCCTCTTCCCATTGCATACCGCTTGTAGTAGTCCGTCCCACTGCAATCTTCCAGCGAGCACACTCCACCAGCCCAATCGGCAGGGGGTACTCTTTCAGCATACATAAACACGGTCATCTCAATCAGTTCAGGAAACATATGTTGAACAAGCATTCTGATTGTGTCGCCAGCTCCTTGATGATATGTCCAGCTGGCGCTGACAGCCAATCTCTGCAGACCCTTCCCCTTCGGATCACGAAGACTCAAGTCCGATAGCAGGCGTGACATTCTGCGATAGTCCAGATCGCCAAGTACAACGACGGTATCAACCGCAGGATTGATATACAACACACGATTCAAGTCGTTAATACTATCGCCAGCATGCTCATACGGCGCAAAAGTCGCAAGGGGCAATTTGACGGGATAACAATCCAATGCGGCGGACCTCGCCTCGGAATTTACAGACAGCGCGGCAGGATTGTTACAGCCGCTTTGCCATTTTGGCACACCTCCATGTTGGAAGTCATCGGCGTAATGCGATCTGCGGGCGTGGATCTCGACGATACGGGGCGTAAAAGAGTAGCGCCAGATCTTTAGTCGGAGCTCGAAAGGGAGGTGGGGAAAGACGTGAAAAGACAAGGATGACCCAGGTGCTGGAAGTGCTAGTTCCGCTGCCGATTGCAGTCTGTCGTTGACCATAGTCAGCGCCCTTAGGGGAAGAGTGGCATAGGTCAACAAGATGGAAGAAGAATTAAATATTAACGCAGGTGGAAGAGAAGCGGGGAAGTCAGCAATTTGATTCATAGAATTTACCTGCTGACGAATGAAGAGTGGGGATCGGAGTCAGCCGAGAGCACAAGCAGCGGAGTATCCATAAGCGTGTGCCACAATTAAACGAGCCCCACTAGAACGACGACTTTCATAAACACTAAAAAGCAAAGTCTCCTTTCCCCACTCCATACAAGGGCATCCCCACCCTGGCGAGCACTCAACTGAGTATCCCGTTACAGTGGGGGGAGATTTAGTTCCAACAAAACCCGGATCCACCCGAACCACCTCCATCCACACCGCCATCGTCGACCAGCTATTGTGCAAGCAATGAAAGCCGTATAATATCATAAGATATATAAAATTACAGCCCATAGAGTGTAGTTTATTATAATATATTTTAATATTCTGTATACTAATCGTCATTATTAATCACGGCCTTTATTTGCTTCAGCATTCAAATAATCAGGTTTTCAAGCACCTTAGTTACCTTTAATTAAAGCCCAGACTTCTCTCGTAGCCTTAATTAGACGATCCAGAGACTCAGCACTCTTCGGCAATGATCTAAGTTCTAGGTACTGCTTATCCCCTCCATTGTGTTGAGGCCCCAGAAGGTATTCCGCCCCACATCACCCCTGTCATATGATAGGCACATGCGGGGAACGTGACGATGCATCATCAATTATTCCCAACAAAAACATCATACATATCATTCCAAAGTTATCAATGGGCTCTCAATCAATACCTGCCGAGACCCTCAATGCATATGACGACCAAAGCTTCATCAGGGAGGATAACAGCTGCCGGGAGCATGAGTATGGCCGGCCAGCAGCAATAAAAGGAGGCATCAATCAAGCGGGGGTGTAAGCAGCGTGATGTCGCGATTTGTAACTCAAAATATTGTTGGGACTTCTACCAGAGGTTAATTTAGGTGGGAAATAATGTACCATTCATATTGTGCAATTTCATTTTTTAGATATCCCTGTAGTGACCCGACTGGAGCCTTAACACAGTCGAGGGGATGATGTTACGCCTGCAAAGGCAGTGTACAGCCGCAGCAAAACCTAAGCCGTTAGGCCAAAAGGTTAGCCTATGACCTCGAGCCATCGAGGTCAGGTCTGCTTTACGCCGTATATCACGGAAGTAACCCGCCGGCGCCGGCCAATCAGAGGCCTCGCCCGGTTCCAATCGTAACATATAAATCCTCTCTTTTAAGATTCCCTATAGGTTTTCTATAGGTGTGACGATCGTGTATTTCCCAAGGGATAAACCGGTCGTGCTGGGTTTATGTTGGCAGGAAGACTAGCCGTGTTGTTTGAACAACAGCGTTGTCACGTCTGGTAATGTGCTCAAAGGTATTGAGTGTAACCAAGTTGTATTGATACCTGAGGTAATTGCTACATAGGAAAGTGCAAATGCGTGTATACTATATACTGTTGTAGTTTGGATTGCTCACGACGAACATGGTGAGTGCATCTCTGAGGCTGTTGGAAGAACTGAGAGTTCCCCCTTGACTTCAGGATCAAGATTAAAGTTTGAAGTCCTACGATTACCCGGGGGCTGACTAAGTGGTCTTAGGCCGCAACCCTCTCTTCATCAGAGAAGGGGTGACGCAACCTCTACCGTAAGAACTCACGAAATTCGAACAAAATTGAGTTCAACTAGTGTCTCTTGGCAAGCCACACAGAGGGCGGGGATGGGCGGCAGAACTGATTCCGCACTAAAAATAGGTAGGGGCTTGTTCCCACTTCCAACCTCCACCTTGCATTGAAGCTGCCCCCCGACATCGTGATAACGAAGATGGCTGCCGCCGGCTTCATAGACATCATATGTGTGTTTTTGGTGTTGAAGATCATGATAAGGCTATGCGAGGCTAACTAATTAGATGTCACATATGACTTTGAGACCGCAGCCTGCTTCGAGGTCGGACAGACCTACCGCCTTGAGTACCGACTCCCTTCCTCACCGGGTGAAGAAGAGGCCATTTCCCTAGTAAAATCAGGCTCTCATTACGGCTGGGTAAGGGTGCGCAGTAGGAAGCCTGTTGACGATGTCATGAGGCAGGGGAATTATGTCTGTAAGGTAGAAGGCAAAGGAAAGAGGTGGAGGAAGATGGACTGGAGGTTAAGAAAGGAACGCGAATGGCAAGAGGGAATAGCCTTCTTTTGGCAAGATAATAAGGTCAATAAGACTTCTGAAGGCGCTGATTCTTCTAGTCTAGTTAGCTAATATATATCGTATCTCCTTCTCGAGGATTTTGCGAGTCATCATCATCTCGCAGTCGTTGGATCAGATCTGCCTTCTTCCCTGATACCTTGAGGCCCCTCTTCCGCAGCCGCTCTTGCAGCTGCTTGACGACTTCTTCGTGATATCGTGTACGCAGAAGAAGCTCGTCATCGTCGGCAACGAGGAATTCCTCGTCGTCACATAGGGGATCCACGGGGTCCTCGTCTTTGACGATGACTTCCTCGGCTTCTTCCTACCCAGTGAAGTCAATCTGATCAGAAGGTATATCCTTGATCCGGATCAGCCAGTCCTCAGTCCCGTCAGAGCGTATGCTTATTCCGCAGTTCAAGAACGCTTTTTTGACCATCTCTGACTGTGCATTAAGACGCTTTAAAGCAGAAGCAACTACATAAGTAACCATAACTCTCTTATCACTAACTGACCACTTGAAATCCTCCCCTTTCTCTCTTTCCATCTGCTCAACATACTCGTCAGTTGCCTCCTGTAACCACCGCTTAAAAGGAGCGTTGATAGCGGTGTCAAGGGGTTGCAAAAGACTCGTACAGCCGGAAGGTAGAAGTGCAAGGGAGATACCGTTATCCCTTAGTTTCTTCTTGATCCCTTCAGTCTTGTGGAATGTGGCTGCATCCATCACGAGCAATATATCCTCTTCTTCATCCTTAGTAAGGGGAAGAAGCTTGTTGTCAATCCAGGAAGAAAAAAGCTCCTCGTTATTATATGCTGTCTTATTGAACTCTACGTCGACGTCAGGGGAATAAAGATGCTGCTCCTTCTCGTAATTCTGGCCGCCTTCATCGGTAGGGGTACCATGAAATATGATAGTCGGTCGAAGCCTGAATTCGCCATCTGCGAATATATAAAGAATCAAGGTGGCCTGCCGTTTATTCCACCCGCTGCGGTCGCATTTCCCGGAGACTGATTTTGCGCCGCGTATTTCCCAAGTGAAGCCATCGAGATACTCAAATGGTATTGGGGTCTCGTCTAGGTTGAGTATTAGGCGCCGATAAAACCGGCGTTTTGGCGAGTTCAAGATCATCGTGATGGCCCGAGATTGGAATCGTAATGTAGAGATGCGCCTGATGAATCGTAAGAACCTATTCACGACGTCGATATAATCCTCTGGCCTCTTGGTTGACTGCTTTGTCACTCGTCGCTTTACGATGTTGTGACGCCGAAGGAAGCCCCGCCACCAACCGGTGGAGAAAGGGAAATAGGAGCTTTGGTCCGGGTATAACTCCTTGTAAATAGCCTGTGCCTTCCGGCGGAACCAAGAGGTCGTAGCTACTTTCCCTTGGGCGCGGCGCTCTAAGAAAGAGAGGTACACTTGATCTTCGAGGCCTGGCCACTTAGGGCAGAGTTTCCGATGATATTCTTCGAGGAAAGACTCACGCTTTTGTCGCCATCCACGGATCGTTCCTTCCGGTATTTTGAAGTGCCTCGAGGCATCATAAACCGTAGGCTTCCTTTTCCAACCCTTCTTTATAACATGGCCGTGGATCAACCACACGAGGACTTCCGCCTTCTGCTCCTGTGAATAGCTTCTTTCCGGGCGTTGGATTGGCAGGATCCTCTTTGGTTTCCGCTCTGCAAGAGGCTTGGGCTTTGGGCCGGGCTTGTTTCTTGGTGTTGAGGCCATAGTCCAGCCGGCATTAGGATCAACCTCATCAAGCGGCGGCATCGTGTGAAAAACGCGGTGGTGATAGCTTCAGATCGGATGAAAGAGAAACTGCAAAAATCCTGGCCGGGGGGAACATCTGATCTTCTGATATTACCCCTCGAATGATCACTTCCACATACTAACTATATGAGGAAGTGATCATCCGGGAAGTAATGCGCCAAGACCGACGGTTGAACTCAAAAAAGCGCGAATTTAACGAGTTCTTACGGCATTTAGCGGGCAAACCTGGCGATACTAACACCAAACAGCCTCAAGCTGGCAAACCATGCTTCAGCTGCTGAAGATAGGATGCTGAACACTTGGAGAAATTGGCCTTCAAGCAGGCCTGTCTCACAGAATTAAGAGAGGCGAGACCAACCAGCGGATGAGGAAGAATGTGGGGCCTTTGGGAGACGCGAGCAGAATGCCTTTCGGTACGAAAGGTCTTCTTAAGCTCTGGGATTTTCACCCCCAAATGCCTTTCGGTACGAAAGGTCTTCTTAAGCTCTGGGATTTCCCCCCAAAATTTGGCCCCCCTTGCAAAATTACCGCATTAAGCGATTACCCGATTCGGAAGCGCAACCGCACCTCTTGTTGGTCCGGATTAACCCCATCCGAATGCCCCCAGAGGTGCCAATCTTCTCTTCCTCATTTGCCAATGCGCACAAGTGAACTCTCTCTCATTCGCTCTCTGAGATTAAGTGTAAAGGAGTCTTCTTTTTGAGGGTTTCTTGTTAAGAGACACGTGAAATGCACGTGAAATGCACGTGGAACTCGGGTTGTGATAGCATTATTGCTCTTGTCCTTATATTTTACAGGAGAGCCAAACCGCTTCGCGGTTTATCCAAAAGGGCCTTAAGGAACGAATTTGAACAGGAAAATTAATAGTATCAACGTTGAAAATATATATTCATTGTATTGACGTTGAAGGTTTCGGTGAAGCAAGTCTTGTTTCGTGATTTCAGCTTGGCTGATTTTAAGCCGAGGTTGTCCCGTACCGAGATTTGACCGGTCCCTTCAGGCCATGACGCCATGACGTCAGCTATTTTTAGCTCACGAGCTCCGTCATGCGAACTTCCACCATCGTTTACGATCCGCCAGAACACTCTCCCTCCATCCGTCTAGTCATCTCATCTCCATATCGCCGATACTCGTCCGCTAGGCTGCCTAGATTTCCTGTTTGCGTTCTACGGTCGCCATAGATTTGCCAATCAAGAGCGGATCGTCAACGCGCGAAGCAACGGATCATCAACCATGGCCGGATCTCTTCCATGCCCTTCATGGATCTGGTCCAATAATTCCAACGTCCAGTACGTATCATCCCGCATGCTCGCAATATCATCACGTACAAGTCATATATACACGTTGTCCGTCTACCGGTCCGCTCTATTCTATCCCTCGTAGTGGCCAAGCCGAAGTCGAAGTGAAGCTTTAGTTGACATCTAATCGAATTTTAGTGCCGCCAAGGATCGGTCGTGGTTCGGCGCCGACTACACACCTCTTAACTCCATGGTCGGCCACTTGATGGGAGGGATCCAAACGCCGGTTGTGGGGATCGGCACGGTCGAACTTCCCGTCAAACGAAGTCCGAGGGCTACCGGTCCACGATCCCACGGCATCCTACGACTGCGCGATGTCCTTCACGTCCCCACAGGCATCTGTAATGTCATTGGAAGTCCGATTCTAGACGAATACGATATCCATACGGGACCTAGTATGCAAAACACAAAAGGCACCATCATCGATAAACAGGGTAGGACCGTTGCCTACTTTGAGCCCCGCGGCAAATTCTTACAGGTGAGGTTGAGCGGTCCACCGGTTGGGCCTCGGGTTGGCACTACTCCGTTTGATCCGTCGGCAATGTACTGGATCAACGTGCGATGGGCCGACAGTGAGCGGGAGAAATGGGAGGCATCGCATGCCAGCAAAGCCCTGCAGCAGGCGGAGGTAGGTCCTCTTTCGACCGAGGAAAAGCAGTTGCTCAAGAAACACTGGGGCGGCGAATTCAGGTTTCTAGCGAGCCACGGTCTCAACATCAACAAGGAAGACGATCGCGAAGAGGGTCATATTATCCTCCGGGCCATCCTGGCCGGCAGTGACGGCGACGACAGCGACGACAGCGACGATAGCGATATTGGTCGGGACTACCCTAACGATGACCGCCCGGAGGGGCAGCTAGCTGACTCGTATTTCGACGCCGACGAACTCAAGTTCATCAAGAAGCATTACGGTGACTCGCTAACATTCATGTTCAGCTTTGGGCTGAAATTCTACAAGACTGAAGACTGCGAAGAGGCCAAGTCTCAATAAGGGTGCGGTTTCAACACCAATGCGAGTGATAAAAGTCCAACGGTCTCAACACCAGGACATCTTGGCATGGCAGCTTCTTATACTCAAATTGACAATTTTCCCTCTTTGGTATTGCAACTGATTGATCTCTGCTAGTCTCAGTCCCCTGATCCCTGTCTCAATTATTGACCCTCACCCTATTGGCTACGTCTCTTAGTTCCGCATTAAGCTCTTCAAATCGTGCCACTCAAAATGGTGCCTTCTCCTCAAAGCCCGCTGCGTACGTCTTATTGGCTACGCAAAATAAAGGTAACACACACACGCGCCCTATTGGCCAAGTCTCTTCATCCACCCACCCGGAGCCGACCACTTAAAACCGCGCCCTCTTCTCAACACGTGCAGCAACCCACTAGTGCCTTGAGGAACGAAAGGCTCTTAGAGGACGGGCGCGGGGGAAAAGAGGGGCCCAGCCAAAAACCACCAGACAAAAACCACGTGATTGAAGGCTTGTCATTGGGCGGTCTAATTTGACGCGTGACTTGCAGCGTGACTTATGACTTATTCACCCGCCCACCAATCATAGCCCGGCATGGCAATCACGTGCCGTCGTGTCAAGTCGGCGTCTGAGTCGCGTTTCATTATTAGTTCGCGACGTCAAACTCTTTTTTTTTTTTTTTTCCCTCTTCAACCTCATCCCGACCAGTCCCAAGACGATTCCGCTGCCCTAATTGTCTCTTCACTCAACTGTTCCAGCCTCTGCTCAGCCTGCGTCATTTCCTCAGGCACCGTGTTGCCTACGAAGTCACGCTCTCTCGCCTTGGACAGGAGCATGATGCCGTCCAGCGACCTGCACCGGGACAGCTGCACGTATAGGCTGTATGGGTCGCATGTACTCGGAACCGCCTGGCCGCCGGCATTGGTCGTCCTCGTCCCCCGCAGCTCCAGAACCACCCGGTCTAGCGTCCTCGCCTGCACCTTGTAATCGGTACACGCAAACGCAGCTGCGCATGGCAGCCCCCTGCGGGAGACATCATGCTGTTGCCATGGCCGCTTTCTCTGGCACTCTATTTTGGTGCTGATTGGCGTGAGCAGGATGGTGCCAGGCGGCATGCCGACGAAACGGAAGTTCCTCGTCGTCTCCGAGGCCAGCACGATGCCCGCTGGTGGACCGAAGTGGAGAATGGTATTTTTATTGATCCGATAGCCCGGTCGTGCCCTGTCAGGGACGACATCTATCGCCGTATAGGCGGCGCCGTTGACCAGTTTCAGACCTTGGTGAGTGTTCTGGTTCACCACAACGGGCATACCCGGCACGAACATGAAGACGGCAGGCACAGGGATGGCGCTGTCATCCCCGTGGCCCAACATCACCAAGGCTTCCTCCTCCGTCGGCTCGCCATCCTTCCACTTGTGTTCCGAAACGAAGATGCGGAGCGGGACCTGCCATTTCCCCTGGAAAGCGAGCGTCGCCTCCATGTTCAGGTTCCACCGATTCCTGTTCAGCGGCGTCACCACCGTGATGTCCGACTCCCACGGGATCCGCCTGCCTTCCTGGTAGCAGGTGCTGTTGAGATAGTTCACGTCCGACTGGTCCTGCACTCCTTGTCGAATGCGCGTTAGCAGCCGGCGTAGCCTTGGATCATCCGCGGCACGGACTTGCTCGTTCAGCATTATAACCGTGGTGAATTTCCCCCACAGGGCGTGGGCTACGTCGTGTTGGCGTCTCTGTTCCGGACCGAAACCGTGATCTTCCACCCACGGAATGGTAGAGCTGGGGAGGAGAATCGACCTCTCCTGGACTGGACGAAACTGATGGAAATCTCCGCAAAATAGAACCACCGGGATCCCGCCAAAGTCCCGGCTCGACTCCCGGAGTCTGCAGAGCTGTTCGTTGACAGCGTAGAGTGTCCGCACACCCAACATGCTAACCTCGTCTATGATCAGCACGTACTTCTCCTGCCAGTCCATCTTGGTCCGCCCGTCGATGCGGAGCCGGACGACGTGAAACCGTCTGGGTCTCCGCCCCGGCTGGCTCTGGTGTCTTTGGAGAACTTGCAGGCGGAATGGATGGTGATTCCGTTGACGTTCGCGGCTGCTGTGCCAGACGTCGCCGTCACCAGCAGGCGATGGGATTGTGCCGTGCAGGCGAACAGTTCGGCGACAGCCGCGATGACGCGTGACTTCCCAGTGCCACCTTCGCCTCCGACGAATAAGCAGAGCTGGGCGGTGCCGCTCTCGTCCCGGCGAACTTGGTCAAGTTGGCGGCAGATCAGCCAGAGGGCGAGGCTCTGCCTTCGGTTGAGCGTCAAGGAATCGGCCACCAGCCTCCCCACTTCACAAAACGATGTGGACGGGCCGAACCGGATTCTCGTTGACGGTTCCGCGTCCCGCGATGGCCATGTGCAATCGCCTTCCGCTGTAGAGCCGTCTTCTCGGCCGCGGCCGTTTGACCCGCTCTGCATTCCCTGGATCGCCTTCTCCCGCTCGCGGGAGAGACCGGCCTGCTGCGCCTTGATAGATCTTAACTGCTCCTGCCCTGGGGTTTCCGCTCCTGAGATGGCCCCTCCTAGGATACTGACGGTCCTTGCTTCGGCCTCGGGGAAGACCGTACTATAGAGGTCGTCCCCCGACTCTAGAGCGGCCGCCTGGAAGCGGTACATTTGCTCTACCATTGCAGAGATCTCCTTCGAGCCGGCCGTAATCTCGTTAGCGGATATCGCGTTTCTCATTACGTCTATCAGGCGTGTCGCCGTCCCGACTGTACCTGACTGGTAGGCTGCGCTTTGTGCGTGGTCCCTTTCGGCACCGCCTGATTCAGCTGCGTCAATGACGGGTTCGAGCTCACCGGACAATGCCGCCCATTGTTCGGCATCCTGCGCCACGTCCTCGGCCGACCACCGCAGCAATTGGACGTTGTCCACTAGCCACGAGACGCGCTTGGGTAAACGTGCTCTTTTTCTGTCCCAAATGCTGTTTATTTCGCCGGACGTCTCGCACAAGAACGCCTGCCATGGGACGAAGAGGGCAAGATGTTGCACTGCTGCTCTGAAGCCAGGGACACCTCCCCGTCAGCTCTCTGCTCTGCACTCTCGTCGCTATGGGGGTGCGTCTCATACCTCCTGTGGTAAGAGCCATCCTCCTCAGTGAAATCCATGCCCAGGTATCCGTCGAAGCAGAGGGTTGCATGCTGCCCTGGCCGCCGCAGCACCTGAACCCACGATCTTGACAGCGGCCAGGAGCTGTCGAGTTCGATCTCACCCCAAGCAGCACCTTGCCCTTTCCGCTTCAGCCTGACCACCGACATGTAGTCGTAAAGAGCTAGGCCTTCTAGAAGCCGACCGCGATGTGGATATGCCTGCAACAACGAGACCCTCTGTCCGTCTTCTCCTAGCAGGACCGTCTCTTCGACTGGCTCCTTCAGGCTCTCCCCGCCGGCTGCACGCCGCAGGAGCGGCCACCGCCGAAATATGTGCCAGTACAGAGTGCACACGTTGAGAAACGTCCAGGCGTTGCTGCTTGTAAACTCTGCCCCATACCCCTGAAAATGGGCCACTACCTCGACCTGCGACAAAGCCCGCTCCGTGAAGATCCTGTTGGCCACGCGCAGGAGGAATTGCCGCGTTCGGTTCCCTCGGCCATCACTCTCGGTCGAGCGCGGCTCTTCATTCGGCTGATCCGTCGTTGTCCCGTAGCCCACGAGCCGAAACAGTTCCTTAGCCGCTACCACACGCTTCCACACCGGATCCTCCACTTTGGTGGCATAGTTGGTCACGTAATAAACCAGAGCCAGACCCTTGCATTTCGTCACGATAAAGGATATGTCGTGGTTGTGTCTCAATCCCACCGCCATCGCCTTGTTCCAGCGATTCACCAGGCTGTGGCCGCGCCGAATCTTCAGTAGCCCGTCCTCCGTGAAGCAGGTCTTCTCGACCAGTGGCCAAGGCGCCCCGAACCTGCAGGGATTCTGCCTCTTGTGCCTCCCCATGGCGTATTTCACGCATGTAGGGCTATGCGTGTGGACCTGGGTTGCGCCGGCGCAGAAGTTCGCTTCCTCCTCGAACGATGCTTCGAACTGGGCCATGTTGTCCAGCAACGACGATATCTCGGCAGAGACTGACCTGCCCGCCCGCATTGCTTCAGATGCTTCTGCGTCGAGGTCCTACTGCACATGTCAGCACCTATTCATCGACATCCCCACTCCAGATCGTCAGGCCAACCCACCTCCGTAAAGACGGTGTCTATGTACTCGATCACCCGGTCCCGGTATGCAGCTTGATTCTCGCTCCGAACATCGCTCATGAGGGAGCTCAGGTTTATGTTTCCCTGAAGCCAGAGGAGGCCGTGGAGATGGAGCGCACCCCTCTCATTCGTCTCCACCACCCCGTAGTACTGACTGACGCGGCCAAAGATCGAGTCCTCCCCGATCCTGAGGTAGTGCTTGAAGAACATAGAGATCTCCCGATGGAAGAAGATGGCAGAGCTCAGGGGGTCTGATATCGCGAGTCGGACCCTTTTGTATACCTGATCGAGGCTTCTCAAGAATTCCTCGGCTTCACCAGTCTCATGGTTGCGGTATGCGGCGAGCTTAATCTTGATCGGATTCGTAATATCATTTGGATTGAGTGTGAACCATATCGCGGGGATGCCGTACCGGATTATGAGGGACTTGATCTTCCGCCGCATGGTTAATCGGCTTTCCCTCGACATGGGCTGACGGTAGCCGTACAGCGATAGGCTTCTGAGTAGCCGATTGACACCTTGGTCTGTGGTCTTCCCAAAGGCCTCCAGTTCGACCCTCGCTCTTTCAAATCTTGACGCCGTCAGCGCCTGTATGGTGCGCTCTACCTCGGGGAAGTCGCTCGTCCTCACGCTTGCCATGCTTACGCGACGATTTCTAGACCGGACCCCGATATTGAAGACAAGAAAGGCAAGCACGGGATGCGCTGCAAAGCGGCCGCCGTGACGCTGTAGTACCAGCTTGGCCCAAGCCTCCAGGGTCATATTCCGGGACGACACCAACTGCTGCGCAACGACTTCCGCGTCGACAGCACAAAATGACCCCCCTTCTGCACCTATGACGCATTCCTCGGCCTGCCGAGGACCGCCCCTACCGAGCGGAAACAGAGTAGGGAATGCTTTTGCCAAAAACCACGTGTCAAAGGAATCTGCAAAGTCCTGGCCCCGGGAAACGACGATATACGGCTCAGCAGCGCGCCCGTGCCGCCCTTCGCCCGACCCTCTCCAGGCGGCTCTGCACGTCGCCTGTCCAGCAACCGTTTCGCCGATGGAATCCACAAGATACCGCAGCTTTTCCACGTCCGCGATGTCTGGCTGGCAATCCAAGCCGAACATGCCGGACGAGCCGATTTCGTGCATAACATCGCGGCTGCTGTCAAGCCCACTACCAGTTTCTTCCGTGCAAGCCACGCCATCCCCTGCCACGTTTCCAGGGATGCCCCGGTCCTCGGTCAGTGATGCCATGACTTCCCGGATGTCTACCGGACCCAAATCGTCAAGTCCACGTTCCGTCGGCGGGACAATGTGCGCAGTTTGCGTCTTTTCTCTTGCCGAAGGCTCGTTCAGTTCCAGTCGACCGTAGACCTGGGATGGCACACCATGCGACGGGGTCTCCCAGCTATCCAGCTCCGCCTTGTCAATGTTGATGTCGACATACAAATGATTGATTGTTTCCCTTCAGCCACATCAGCGCGTTCTCTACAACACGGCGACGGACCGAGAGAAGCACGGCCAGATCACTCGGCTCTGGCTTCTCCGGCCCCTGCCATGACACATGGATCTCGTCCATGACCTTCAGCAGCGGATGCGGCAGCACCTTCGTCACGAGCTCCTGTACGTTGTTTGGGAATACAGTGATATGCCCCTTGACGTGCCTCGGATATTTGGTGCCCTGCCGGTGCCCGTCTGCGATGCTGTGCTTGGTGATGAAGCCATAACACGAGTTGAGCGCGATGAGCTTCTCCTCGACCGGCGTAAGGTCCTTCAGCTCCTCGGGAAACATGTGCTCGCATCCTAGCTTGGTGTGCAGCTGTGCGGCTGGAGACAAGGCGCCTCTCCTCAGTTGTCTCACGCAATCCGCACACCCATGAATCTTCTCCCCCACAGGGAAGCACCGGAGGCACTTGAATGGTGATCCATCACGCTTCTCGACAGGACTTGCCATCCACCAGTCCCACTCAACATCCTCCAGCTCTGCCCTGCTGTACTTACGGTAGCAGAACATGCAGGTGAGGATCGGTAACGTCCTCGTCTCATGAAACGCCTTGTAAAAGTCCTGGGCCGTCTTTACCTTCCTCTCGTGGGGCACAGGCGCACACCATTCCTGTCCGTACGAGAGCCGCTCCTTCTCCGCAAACTCTTCGTCGAGCGCCCCTAAGACGCTGGCGAGATCCCGCGCCTGTTCTTCCTCGTCCCTCTCTCGGTGGGCCGCGGCCCTCTTGCGCTTTGGTGCTGGCTGATCATCAGAGCGGCCAGAACCAGCTCGCTTCCTTCCCGGCCGCCCACTCGGCCCCGCAGGAGGGGCACCGTCCTCCGCCGCGTCCTCCACCCCGCCGGTGGCGACTTGGCTGAACGACTCCACTGTCCTCGTCCGTCTCCGTTGCCGGAAATTTCGTTTCTCGACTCCTCGAAAATATCAGCCACCGTCCGAAGCCCCAGGCCTGCGACCAGAGACCTTCGCCCAGCCTCCAGCATTTCCGCCGATGGACGGAAATCTGGTCCCGCGAATGTCGCCGTATTCGGCTGATTATGCGCTTCCTCCTCGCTGGCCGGCCCCGCCAGACTACCCACCGACGGCCGGGGGGCTGACAGCACCCTGCTGCCTCCGTCGATCTGAACGGACCGGAATAATGCTCCAGGCCCTGCGGGCTGGTTGTTTCCCGGTCTGCCTTCTAGGCTCCTTGGCTGCCTCTTGACGCTGCCAGACTCCCTCGATTTCCGACCCCGCTGTTGGTGAGAGCTCTTCTTCTCCCTCGCTTCTTCCTGCTGCTTTTGCGTCGCCTCCCACATGTCGACCGACGTCCGGATACCCAGACTTGCCAGCGCCGAAGTGTCTGCCGGTCCTGCCCGCGGCGGCGCTTTCCATGATCTGGCCTCTTCCAACTGCCGCTCTGCGGCCTCGAAGATGTCCGCCGACGTACGGATTCCCAGACCAAAGAGCGCCACGTTCTCCCGGTTACGCATATCCCGCCGGAGGTTCAGCTCGTCTAAGTTCTCTCTGTCCATAACGAATCGACTTCAGTAGCTCTTCCTGTCCAGACCTTCCTCGGTAATGTGCATATCACGTCACAGCTTCCAGCTAAATAGCCCCCGTCTTCTCGCCCGACTGCTAGCCCATGGGCCCTGCCCTTGCAGAAACTCGGATCCCATCCTCCACACCTCCATCCAACCGATGCTACATCTTCTGCCACGGGCGGCTCCTTGGAATCCAGTCTACCCATGACCGTGGGAGTCGGCTTGACCGCCTTGAAACGATGGTGATGTCTTTCGATGGTTTCAGCGGTAGCTTTTCTCTCCCGCTCCGCGAATGGATCGAGGGAGGGCAATAGAGTTTCTTCCTGACACCACATCCGTTACAGCATCTGGCACGCAACAGAAGTGGTGGTGTGTAGCTAATATGGGTTGAGTTCCTATATGACTTCCTTCTGGCGGCCCCGTTCCTGCATCTTCTCACCCGTTTCTGTACTTCCGTCTATCTTCGCCATGTCTCGACCAACGACCTTCTCGAATACTATCCATCTGCGCGACTTTGTTGACGCCATCACGGACGATCCGACTCGGGAAAACGCTCCCAACTACGTCGAGATCCAGACCGACATCAACATCTTCGAGGAGGACGGCTTCTGCGGCTCACACGTTGACATTGACCCCATTCACACCCACATCCACGCTTATCTGACACGAGAAGAGCGGGAGCTATACACCCCTAATACGTTTTTCTACGCCGATGGCCGCTTCTCCGCGGCCCAGTCCCCTAATGGCGTCCTGCAGATTAGTGTCCAGGCCCTCAGCCTGATGAGGTTCGTCCGAGTTTGCCGCCTGATCTCGCTCTTACTGATCTGATCTGATCTTCCCAGACACCCTGGTGATGTGTCCAACTTCGACGAGTACCGCCGACACCTACCGGGGCAGTGGTGCCCCATGGTGACCGTTATCGGGTCGGTGCCGTCTACCGGCGACAGGACCGGTGACCTGTCCGAGCCTCGCCGCTTTACCGTCGAAACATCCGTCTACGACTCTTCAAAGTCCGCACCGGTGGCATTCTCCGTGGCCTGCTTCTTGGAAATCACGAAGCGTTGGCATAGAGTTAAGACGCCTACGGCAGGGGCTCTCTTGAGCATCACGGCCAAGATTGCTGGTCGCACCACCGACACCAACCAGCTGGCCCTCCGTGTCCTCGACTTGGCCTACCTCCCGAGACCGGCCCCCGTACCCACGGCCGCGCCGACGCCGTCCTCTACCCCGACTTCAAAACGGTCTGTTCGCTGGGAGGGCCGAGCCACTCCGTCCACCCCTTCAAAAAGGCGACGAGGCGACGAGAGCGCCAGCGCTGCAGGGCCTTCCTACGAGAGTCAACCCCCACAAGCCATAGAGGATCGCTCTCGTCTATCGATTGCAGAAGAGAGCGCAAATCCGTCTACCAATCCCCCGTCTCCATCGACCATGGCCGACGCTGACGAGTCCTCCATCACTTTGGCTCCTTCCCGGGCCCAGACGGTGGGACTAGGTCGCATCGCAATCGCCATCCCCCGAAGAAGTATTCTCACGAAGACTAGGCAGTTGCATTTGTACTAAAGTCCTCATGCATTTCCCACGATTCAAAGATGTAACCCAACTATGCAGTCTGACTCTCCCCTGCTGTTTCCGCGTCTTGATGTACACACACTCTCTTGTGCCTCTTCCAATCCACTCTCTGGTGATCCTTTCCACAGTATCCCACCGCCTTGCACCGACCGCACCTTTTGATCTGTTCCCTCGTTCCACATACCGCGCAATACGTGCCTGCAACCTCCGACTCGTACCCTGCCCCAGCCTCAAGCATCTCCCCTTGGATGGCCTGCCGTGTCTTGATTTCGCATTCGACCTTCCCACACACGCCACTGACGACGACCGCTACGTGGGGATCGCTCGCTTTGTGAAGATAGGACATTGGTGTCTGCAGAACAGTTGTGATGGGCGATCCGCAATTGACGCAAAAAGGATTGGACGCCGCGCGACAAGCGGCTTCGTGCTCTTTCATGAAAGCCAATATCGCACGCCGGAAACGGTCATGAAAGGATGATTCTTCGCGAGCTTTGCATAGGGGGGTGATTAGGCTCTCTGGGACCGGATGATTGAAATTTAAGCCCTCGGCCACCTTGTCGCAAAGGAACTGGAACCGAACTGGGCACGTGGTCATGTTTGCGATATGTGACGGTATATGAGCTCTATAATTGTGACAATAGTCAATTGAACTGAACGCAAATTCTCTAATCATAAGCTTTTGGGGAGGGGCGGGGTCCATCTTAAGATACCAGGCTCGTTTTAGAGTTTTAGGGGCATGTTTCACAAAGACCTGCCGCACGTTTCAGCCTAACATCATTGACACGGTGACTGAAAGTAGCAAAAAGCGAGTCTTCCGTTGGGGTTGCATCGATATATATATATAACTTCTAATCATCTACTAAAAATACCTTTCCATGTTTAAATTCTAGCTTCAATTTCGCTCCTCAAGGCTCTTCTGGGCAACACGCTTGCGGGTTGCGTCTCCTGTTTTATGCCGCCATCTTTTTCCGGGCCTTAAAATCACCTGACTTCTTCCAATCAAAAGTTTTGACCCTTAAACCTCGTGCCTCGGCGCCTGACCAAACCCATCGTCATGCCATATATCTTTTTCTGCAACGCCTTGCGTCTCACACAACATAAACGAAAAGAGGGAAAGGGGTGACTAAGACGGCTAATCGTTGCGGGAGCCCATAGGTTCGCGGTACCCGCGGATTTAAAATTTCGCGGGTACCGCGAACCTAGCGAACCTATGGGCTCCCAATCGTTGCTAGCTACGGTGGGCGATAGGGGTCACTATTGCAAAACCCTGTGTCAATTTCTTTTGGGCTTAGGCGCTCAGCTCCTTAGTCATCCAAGTACTTCATATAAGCATGAGATATGTACCGCGGACTAGCAGCGGGCCCGCGCGGTGGCCTTCTGCCAGTCCAATTGACAGGTTCGCAGCATCAGGTCCATAATAGTAGTCGGTTTGCAAACCATTTGCCACCATATTGATGCGCAAAACGCGATATCTAGAACTTGGTCCCGACAAGCTAAATTAATTCTTCCAAAACCAGTTCACCAAATAACTTTAGTTTTGCCATTGTCCTGATCGAAAGCGCGCCTATTCCAGAAATAAGGAAAGCCGTCACCCAGTCCCTACCCTAATGGGGCTAGAAATATATAAATGTCGACGCCCATAAAGAAAAAAAAACATACATATATGGCATCGACTTTAAGGGCCTAATGTTTTTCGCTATATGATGGTATCTGGTTGAAATTTGGGGTTTAAAGTCTCGACTCTACGTCCTAGCCATGACCATTGTGTACGGTCTTTATCTTAACGTCCCCCCAAACTTGGAATGAGGAGCGGGACAGTGAGGCAGCAGAGGACTACCGCAGTAATCCCGCGTCTGGTCAGCAGCGGACTAGCGTAGCAACCTCGTGCTTAAATGGGTCTAGCGACTTCATCCGCTGTGACAAAGGGGGCATATTGTCCATCGCTGAGGCTGCTCGGCTCTGGATTGTGAGCGTGATCAAGTCGTCATATACATTTTGTTGGAATAATTGGGAGCTTCCCCCTTACTTCAGGGTCACATCAAAAAGTCCTAGATTGAAAGTTGAAAGTCCTAGATGGAATCGCATGGGATATAAACCCCTAGGGAGCTCTCACCATGACAATAATAATAACAACCTTGATTTTATTAATCACACCTAGCATCACTGCGCAATTCAACAACACATTTCCACTACTAACTCGATGCGCAGCAGCTCAATAAATCGGACGAGGAGGAGGAGGAGGACGAGGAAGAGATGGAAGAGGACAATTGAGTGTTGGTGCTGTCCAGTTCGACCGTCATGGTGGCGGCCGATGTCTGTAGGACTAGATAGAAATCTGCTTTGCTGGTCTGCAGCGACCCCGCAGCTTTGATTACGTCCTCTGTAACGCGAAAAAAAATCCAAGAATCTATGCTGAGGTACACGTAGCAATGTACTGCGGGTCGGGTTGCCCATCTCGCTAACCCATTTTGTCTCTCTTCCGGTGGTTTTTGGGGTTTTGCAACAGTGACCCCTATAGCCTGCCGTAGCTAGCGGCAAGCACGTGCCATCTCGTCTAGCTTTATACTGACGACCCGAAATCGAAATCGATCACCAGTCACACATCCTGAACGTCAAACTTTAATTCTGTGAATGAATGCGTTTTCACCTCGTGATCCCCCTTCATCTATATTCTACCAACACTTATTATCTCGTTTCTTGATCAGTTCTTATCCCGACCAGCCCCACAGCTCGGCTTCTCTGATCGTTGCGTCGCTCAACCGTTCCAGCCTCCCCTCCGCTGCAACCATGTTGTCGGGCACATTGTTGCCTACGAAGTCCCTCTCTCGCGCCTTTGACAGGAACATAATGCCGTCCAGCGACGTGCACCGCGGCAGTTGCTCATACAGGCTGTATGGGTCGCACGCGCTCGGAACTGACTGACAGTCGATGTTGCTCATACCCATCCCCGTGACTCGGCATTACAAGGGCGTCGTCCTCTGTTGGCTCGCCTCTTTCCACTTATGTCCGGCATTACAAGGGCGTTCTCTGTTCTCGTAGGAAATATCTACCATGAAGGAAGCACAATTTCACCAAAGCTTACTAGCATCACTCGCCTTCGAGATATACTGCGCTTCCACCTTTCCAACTCCAAGCCTTTCAAATCCTTCTCCACCCTATCTCTCACGAATAAGAAGGAAGTAATAAGTCTTCCAAGGGTCTTCCTTCTAGTAATCCTTATCTATACCAATAATAACATAATATTTAAACTCAATCCTATCCGCTATATTAAACCATAAAAAACCTACTTTTCTTAGTAAGGCAAAAGTAGATATAGTAAAAATAGCAAATTATTTCCCGTCTTAGCCTATCTAGCAATCTTTAAATCGCCTCACGGTAATAATTAATATATCCCTATTATTAGTAAACTTAAGATCTATAGAGCGCAAAACTATAAGTCTCTGCATTATATCTGAGATAAAATTAATGCCTCCGGGGTATACTATCTAGGACTATAATGGCACCGTTTGATCTCCGTAGTTAATTAGTGCTATCTTGTCCTCGTTAGTCCGCTTCTATAGGAGAAGGGAAATAAGAAAGTAACTAATGATCCTATATCTCACTTCGGTCTATAATATACGTCGCATACGCTCGACTAGGCTATAAATCATAATATCCCAGTCGGATTTAAAAATAAGGTTAAATATTATATACTTCTTAAATAAAAATTAAATAAAATTAATAATAATCTAATACCTAGATTAGCTAAGTCAATAAGGGAAGTTAAGATTAAGGATAAAATACTACCTCCTAAATGGCCTAGAGCTATATTAGATTTTATTATATATATAACTATTAACTATAGACTTATAATTCTAGTTTAATAAACTATTCGCATTAAACTCCTATCTTATACTCCTAATAACGTACATGATAAGCGAGCGACGCGGACAAGCGAGCGACGCGCTTTTCCTCCTTATACCTAACCTTCACTTAATCAATTGATTTATCAACCATAAAATATGTCAGACCCAAATATTGAGGCTAGAACCCTTCTTGCCCTTCAGGCCCTTCAAAATAACCCAAACCTACGTATTAAACCTACTGCAAGGATCTATAAGATCTCTGAGGCAAGATTACGTCGCCGGCAGGATGGCATTCAATCTCGAGGCGATATTATCCCTAACTCACGCCGACTATCTGATCTAGAGGAACAGATTATAGTTCAGTTGATTCTCGACCTAGATTCGCGAGGATTTCCTCCCCGATTGCGTGCTGTGGAAGAAATGGCCAACCGACTGCTTGCCGACCGCGACGCGTCACCCGTCGGCAAGCGCTGGGCTCATAACTTCGTCAGGCGACACGAAGAGGTCAAGACGCGTTTTTTTCGCAAATACGACTACCAGAGAGCTAAATGCGAAGATCCAACCGTTATTCGCAACTGGTTTCGGCTTGTGGCGAATACAATCGCGAAGTACGGCATCCGATCAGATGATATCTGGAACTTTGACGAGACTGGCTTTCTTATGGGCATGATTGCAAGCGGAATGGTTGTTACAGGTACAGAAAGGCGTGGACGACCGAAATCAGTGCAGCCTGGAAGCCGGGAATGGATTACGGTCATTCAGGCGATTAACGCGGCCGGCTGGGCGATCCAGCCGTTTATTATCGGTGCGGGCCAATATCACCTCGCCAATTGGTACCGAGACAGCAACCTCCCAGGCGATTGGGCTATTGCAACGACCCAAAATGGCTGGACCGATAACGAGATCGGTCTCGAGTGGCTAAAGCACTTCAACCGGTGTACAAGCAATCGATCAATTGGTTCCTATCGTCTTCTGATCCTAGATGGCCACGAAAGTCACCACTCCGTCGACTTTGAGAGATATTGCGAGGAAAACAAGATCATCACGCTTTGTATGCCGCCTCATTCGTCTCATCTGCTTCAGCCCCTTGATGTCGGGTACTTTAACCTGCTCAAGCAGGCTTATGGTCGGGAAATTGAGCGTCTGATCAGATGCTCTATAACCCACGTTTCAAAGACCGAGTTCTTCCCGGCCTTTTATGCCGCACATCAGGCCACCATGACAGAAAGAAATGTCAAGTCAGCCTTTAGAGGGGCTGGGCTTGTTCCTCTTGACCCAGAAAGTGTGGTCTCAAAGCTTGATGTGCAGCTACGGACGCCAACGCCTGCCGAGGAGGTAGCTAGCCCCTCGACCCCTTGGGTCTCAAAGACCCCAAAGACTGTCCTCGAGGCCCAATCTCAGTCTGAATACCTCAATAGACGAATTAGAAGGCATCAAAGTAGCTCCCCAGAGTCGATTCTAGGAGCTCTTAAGTCACTTGCTAAGGGAACTACGGCAATAATGCATGAGAATGCCTTATTAAGGGCTGAGGTCCAAGACCTTCGACAGGCAAATGAGATATTAAGCCGGCGGCGGAGGGCAAAAAGGACCCGACTACAAAGAGGAGGGGTAATGACAGTAGAGGAAGGAAGGCAAGCAATTGATCAGAGGGATGTTGATGCGCAGGTAGTGGCGGAATCGTCGAGAAGTGGTGGTCGAGGAAGGTCGGTCGGACCGGGGGTTCGGCGCTGTGGAGTGTGCGGTAAGCCCGGGCATAATGTAAGAACGTGTCAGGTCGTGATTGAGACGTCTGGGGAAGAGTACAGTGGGTAGTTTTAATTGATTAATTAATTTGTTGTGTTTTTATGGTGATTTCTAGTTAAGAGCGTAGTAAAAGCGCGTCGCTCGCTTGTCCGCGTCGCTCGCTTATCATGTACGTTATATATAACGTACTTGATAAGTGAGTGGATCAAACAAGTGAGTGGATCAAAAATCCTCACCCTTCTCAATTGAAAATTCTATAAAAACACAACAAATCATCTAATCAATTAAAACTAGTCGCTATACTCTTCTTCAGACATTGCAACAACTATCTGACATGTTCTTGCATTATGCCCCGTCTTGCCGCATCCTCCACAGCGCCTTTCCCTCAGTCGCCCCGACCCTCCTTGACCACCACGTCTCGACGATTCCCCCTCTACCTGCCCATCCACATTCATCTGATCAATTGCTTCCCTTGCTTCCCCCACTGTCATTACTCCTCCTTTCTGTAGTCGCCTCCGTTTTGCCCTCCGCCGCCGGCTTAGTGTCTCATTTGCCTGCTGAAGATCGCGGACCTAGGCCCTCAACAAGGCAAGCTCATGCATAGTTGCCTTTGTTCCCTTGGAAAGCGACTTTAATGCTTCCAGTATTGACTCTGGCGAGCTACTATGATGCCTTCTGATTCGTCTATCGAGGTATTCAGATTGAGATTCGGCTTCAAGGACCGTCTTTGGCGTCTTTGAAACCCAAGTAGTAGAGAGCCCGGCCTCCTCCTCAGCCGGCGTCGGCGTCCGTAGCTGCACATCAAGCTTCGAAATCACACTTTCCGGATCAAGAGGAATAATGCCAGCCCCTCTAAAAGCTGCCTTGATGTTTTTCTCTGTCATGGTGGCCTGAAATGCTGCATAAAATGCTGGAAAGAACTCGGTCTTGGAAACGTGGGTTATAGAGCATCGCATTAGATGCTCGATTTCTCGACCATATGCCCTCTTGAGCAGGCTAAAGTACCCGACATCAAGGGGCTGAAGCAGATGAGACGAATGAGGCGGCATAAAGAGCGTAACAATCTTGTTTGCCTGGCAATATTTCTCAAACTCGAGAGAGTGGTGACTTTCGTGGCCGTCGAGGATCAAAAGACGATAGCGGCCAACCGATCGCGTCTTGGTGTACCGGTCAAAGTGCTTCAGCCACTCCAGACCCAGCTCATTATCGGTCCAGCCATTGGGAGACGTTGCAATGGCCCAATCGTCCGGGAGGTTGCTGTCTCGGTACCAGTTGGCGAGGTGATACTGGCCCGCACCTATGATGAACGGTGGGATCGCCCAGCCTTCCGCATTGATGGCCTGGATGACAGTAATCCATTCCCGGCTTCCAGGCTGCACTAATTTCGGTCTTTCACGCCTTTCTGTGCCTGTGACGACCATTCCGTTTGCAATGACGCCCATCATAAAGCCAACCTCATCGAAGTTGTAGATATCGGCCAGGTCGATACCGTATTTGGCGATTGTGTTCTCCACGAGCTTGAACCACTTTCGAATCTCGGCTGGATCTTCGCATTTGGCCCTCTGGTAGTCGTATCTACGAAAAAACCGCGTCTTGAGCTCATCGTGTCGCTTGACGAAGTTGGAAGCCCAGCGCTTGCCGACGGGTGGCGCGTCGCGGTCAGCGAGCAGTCGGTTGGCCATTTCTTCCACACCACGTAGTCGCGGGGGAAACCCTCGCGAATCTAGGTCGAGAATGAACTGAACTATGATCAGTTCCTCTAGATCGGATAATTTGCGTGATTTGGGGGTGGTATCGCGCTGAGACTGAATGCCATTGTGTCGGCGCCATAGTGTACCATAACCAACTTTATAGGTCTTTGCAGCGCGTTTGAGACCTAGATTGGGGTTATTTTGATAGGCATGAAGTGCCAGAAGGATTCTTGCCTCATAATTTGTCTGTGACATGCTTGGTGGTGAAGAATCAATTGATCAAGTAGAGAGGGTGGAGGATGAGGGATTTTTGATCCACTCACTTGTTTGATCCACTCACTTATCAAGTACGTTATATTATAGTAAAATAAATAATTCGCTAAGATAGCACCTATTCTTATAATACCTAAGCTCGCTATATAAGGGGCTCCTTATCTATATTTTTATTAAAGTCGCAGTTATAAGTCAATATGCTTAGAATATCTTATAATCTAATACCTAAGGAATCTAAATTTAGCATTAAGAAGCTATCTCCCTAGCTACACGCTAAGCTTATAGTAATAATATAATAGGCATAAGTAAATATATCTTCTATTATCCTTACTTTACTATTCTAATCGCTATTAAGCCCTTAAATAATATAAAGGGTATTAATCTAGATATTACTTCCTAAGTGGTTAAGTTACCTAAATTATATCTTAAAATATCCTAGGCAGCTTATTATAGCTAAAACCCTATAAATAATCTTAGTAGTTTTTTAGGATAATATAAAAGCGCTTCTTTTCTTCTTTTATTAAAATGCCCTAGTAATATAAGAGCATAAGGTAGTCTTCCCCTTAAAGCTACTTCTTAACGAGTGTTAATTTATTAAGATTACCTATAAAAATAACCCTTTTAGTTAAAAATTCTCCTTTATTTACAGCCGCTTATATTAGGTATAGTTTTAGTCATAGTTCTAAAGCCACTTACGCAATAAGAGGGAATATAAATAGCTAGCAATAGAGTCAGAGGAGATAGTATTATTAGAAGTATTCTCTATTAATACTCTAAAAAATTCCTTAGCGAATTCGCTATCACCATTATATATCCAAGTTATCTATAAAGAAGGGTTAAATAAATAGGAAAGAGGAAACTATATTATAGACGTCTACTTACTACCTACACTAGTAAATATACTAAGGTCAGTAATCATCGCCATCTCGTCTATTATAGCATCGTCTACTTACCATCTATATAATAGAAAACATACTAAAGTTAATAACCATCGCCATCTCATATATCTCAGAGGCATCTACTTATATACTATACTAGCAGGCACGCTAAGGTTAGTAATTATCGCTATCTCATATATCTCAGAGGCATTTATATACCCACTGCACTAATAAATACACTAAAGTTAATAATCATAGCTATCCTATCTACCTCGAGGTATTTACTTATTTCCTAAATACTAATAGATACGCTAAGGTTAGCAATTACCGCTATCTTATCTATCATAGTAGCGTCTACTTATTATCTATATAATAAGAAATATACCAAAGTTAATAACTATTATTATCTTATCTATCTTAGAGGCATCTACTTATATGCTATACTAGCAGGCATGCTAAGATTAATAATTATTGCCATCTTATCTATCATAGTATTATCTACTTACTACCTATATAATAAGAAGGGAATTGATATACGGGCATGACATTTTGGCTACACGGGCATGACTCTTACACGGGCATGACTTTTGTAACATCTGATTGGATAGGACCCTCTTTTGTTAGCACATCTCGGTTCTGCCGACAGCTCTAATGTGTACCTCCAGTTTTCAACCCCTAGTGGCTGACGGGCGCTCTCCATCTGATAATGAGCTATCCATTGCTAGCCTCCCAGCCTTTGACGATAAGAACCTTCATCATGTCCCAATCTGAGCCTTTTCATAGCTTAGAGAGCAATTGAAGACGCCGAACCCGAAGGCCTAGCCCGAGCGATCAATCACATCATCGAAAACGACAGCGACAGACCCGACCAGCCAGGTTCAGCCCGCCACTGCTTACGGATAGACCACAGTCAGCTTCTCTGCGAAGTGGAAGAACTACAGGGATACGTGCCAGCGGACGGAGGACGCAACCAAGCATCTGGAGGCGAAGGGTTCAGTGGGAGATGGTAGAGAGCGACGAGGAGGCTCTTTCTTGTATAACAGTTAGGAAGTAGAGGTGTAGATAGCTGCCTTCGAGGGCGTAATAGAGTTGGCCTTGTTCCGTATGGAAAGCCAGACCTTATTTTGACGCCTGTGCAAGACTTGTTCAAGGGGGCTGGCCCGACTGAAAGGGAGATTTTGTTAGCGAAGCTGGCTTCACCGCCTTTGCGGGGATGTATCTATGGGTCGACGGAAATCTAGCGAATCAGATGTTACAAAAGTCATGCCCGTGTAAGAGTCATGCCCGTGTAGCCAAAATGTCATGCCCGTATATCAATTCCCAATAAGAAATATACTAAAGTTAATAGCTATCGCTACCTCGTCTATCTTAGAGGAATTCATTCACCTACTACACCAGCAAATACATAAAGGTTAGTAATCGTCTTCTCGTCTATCTTAGAGGCGTCCATATACCCACTACACCAGCAAACACGCAAGGGTCAGCAACCACAGCCATCTCATCCGCCTCAGAGGAATTCACTTACTTCCTAAATACTAGCAAACACGCCAAGGTTAGAAATCATCGCCACTTCATATATCTCGGAGGCATTAACTTACTTCCTAAATACCAGTAAACACATCAAGGTCAGTAACCATCGCCATCTCGTCCATCTCGGAGGCATCTACTGACACGCTATACCAGCAAGCAAATGCCAAGGTCAGCAACTATCGCCATCTCATCCATCTCAGAGACATCTACTTATACGCTATACTAGCAGGCACGCCAAGGTCAGCAATTATCGCCATCTCATATATCTCAGAGGCATCTATATACCCACTGCACCGGCAAATATACTAAAGTCAATAATCATCGCCATCTTATCCATCTTAGAGGCATTTATTTACCCACTATACTAGCAAATAAGCCAAGGTCAGCAATTATCGCCATCTCATCTATTATAGCATTATCTACTTACTATCTATATAATAAGAAATATACTAAAGTTAATATATTGTTAGTTCACAACCTATTGTGCACACACCTCCTACATAGTGTGATTAGTATCGGCGTATCACGGCCCTCAACCGTAGACGTACATCCTGTATCTCGGTTAGATTTTAATCCCAGTGCTTTGGCTGGAGCTTGAGTCTCACTTCAAAATCGTAATGAATCTAGCGGCGACCTTGTTCCTCTGTAGATGCCATTTGAAGATTGTTGTTTCCTGCCAGACTTTGGCTGCTTAGGGGTAATGGACGTCTGGTGGCACTTGGCATTTTATCATTGCGGGGTAAGATCAGTGCGGTGCTGTAGGCGGTCTCTGATTGGACCGAGCAGTCCCACAATAGGGGCCAAGCTCACTGTACGTAAACGGCTCATGGCAGCCCTCACAAGGCACCAAAACAAGGCTCCTTCAATCACCTCTTTGTGCCTCGTACGGGTCACGGCGCCCTTGCTTCGCAATCAGGCATCAACCTGCACAGCCTCGCTACGAACGCTGAGATCCAACGGGATGTGGGGACGCGACAAGCCACAGAAGCTAGATTAGCCTCAACAGGCGATTCTCTTTCGCTCTCTTTTCCTAGAAAGTTGTCAAGTGTCATCAAACCTTCGTTCCTCAAGGCTCTTTTGGGCAAACCGCTTGCGGTTTGCGTCTCCTGTCCAACGTGTTGCAAGTCAGCTGACGGCGGCATGGATTTCTGGCCTTAGCAGGTCACGAGATCCTTAACCCCAGTCATTGGGTGTCAGATTAACCATGATTTACCATGCAGTACCCACCTGCCGGTAATACCCACCTGCCGGTAAGCAAAAAAAATATTTCCCCATACAAAATGCCCAATTTCACTTACACAGTACTTTATCAAAAGGAAAGATTTTTTCATGAGAAAATGTCTGCTGTATTAAGAATTGTATGGAATTTAATATTCCAGCATTGTCTAGTTAATGACGCATGCGGCATGGTCGCGCGGCACTAATGTAAAATGTCTCAAAATGCCTCCCTTATCACCCAGCCTCCCCGAAGCTTCATCCAGAATTTTCTCTTTCCCATCTTTCCTCAATCGCCTCAAACATGCCTCGATTATCTTATACGGAGGAGGATGTTATCCAGGCCGTACTGGATGTCACCGATAATGGCCTCTCCCAGAACCAGGCTGCCCAGAAGAATGGCGTCCCTCAAACCACTCTTTCTGACCGAATAAGAGGCGTCCCAAAATCAAGGTCACCACTCCCAGCTGCTTCCAAGTGAGGAGTCCGATTAAGAGGCACCTGGATACTTCGACAAGAGGCCTTGGGCTACGCTCCTTCCCACAGTCAAGTCCGCGCCACCGTCGCTGCCCTCTTGAGACAGCAGGGCCGGGAAAGGCCTATCGGTGTGCACTGGCTAGCCAGATTCATTAAACGCCATCCCAATATCAAGACGAAGGTGGGGAAACGTCAGGAAGCTGCAAGGTTCAATTCCTTCACCCCAATGGCCGTCAATTGGTACTTTGATATCCGCGAGAGCGAATATGGCTGGATCAAACCGGAGAACACGGTTAATGTTGACGAGGGCGGTATCATGGCTGGATTTGGTGAGCATTGATTATTTTTGCTACGAAACTCTCTAATCCACTGAAAAAATAGGCTTGGATTCCTTGGTCATTGGCAGTAGCGACCCTAGGAGGAAGGCCTTCCTCAAGGGCTCGCAGTCCCGCACTTGGACTACCTTTATGGAAGCCGTCACCGCAGATGGCCGTCTTCTCAAGCCGGGGATTATCTTCAAAGGTAAAGAGCTCCAGCAACAGTGGTTTATCGACGAGCTCCGGGGGGTCGCCGACTGGTATTATATCACGTCCGACAATGGCTGGACGGACAACCATATCGCAGTCGAGTGGCTAAAGGAGGTCTATCTGCCTCAAACGCAACCGGCGGATGAGTCTGATGCAAGGCTCATCATACTAGATGGCCATAGGAGCCATGTATCTGTGAGTATCTACCTGTTCTAGATCAGAAATCCCTCTGACGGCGCTGACTGAGAATTCAGGATGAGTGGATGGCTACGTGCTTTTTGAACAACGTATATTGCTGTTACCTGCCTGCTCATTGCTCTCACGGTCTACAACCACTTGACAATGGCCCATTCAATGCATCCAAGGCTGGCTATCGCAAAGAGCTCCAAAAACTGACCAGCCTGACCGATTCTGCGCCGGTGGACAAGGTCAACTTCATCAAGGCCTATGCCAAGGCCAGGGAAGTGGGTATGACGAAGAAAAATATCCTCTCAGGCTGGAGGGTGACTGGAAACTGGCCGATTTCACGGCGGAAAGCGCTCATATATCCTGAGATCCAGCCGGACAAGAAGGAAACGACGCCCGGGTCGGACGGCCACCGAGACGGGCAAGTCGACTCTGATAATACGCCAAAGACCAGCCGCCACATCCGAGATCTGGGGAAGAATAAGAGTCCGTCAACAAGAAGGCGCTATTCTGTGATATCGAGAGGGTTTGAAGCTCAAGAGTCAAAGATCGCCTCTCTGAGCACTAGAATAGCCAGCCTGGAGGAGGAAGTTGGGCGGTTGAGCAGAGGCAAGAAGAGGAAGGCGATACCGAATCCCAACAAAAGATTCATGACATTGGCGGAGGCTCTAGTGGCTGGTGAGACTATTTCCGAGGTAAACGAAGTAATTGAAGAAGCGGATGCTGTTGGGGATGTGATCGAGGTGGGAGGGATGGAAGAAGATGAGAGTTCAAATTCGGAGGGGGAAGAATTAGCTGTGGTACGCACACGCGCAGGGCGTGAGGTCAAAATACCGCGGAAATATTAAAATTTACTTGATTCTAAAACGAAATTCGAAACTAATTTCACGGGTTTTATTTTTGGTGAATTTTCCACATATGGTTGAAAAATTGCATTTTGTATGGGGAAATATTTTTTTTGCTTACCGGCAGGTGGGTATTACCGGCAGGTGGGTACTGCATGGTAATTAACGCGTTTCAGCATCTCTGAGATCAACCCCCAGCACAAGCAGGATTCGTATGGTTCAACAGGATCCAGGTGCAATATTAGAACGTCATGCCTGCATTCGTATTCTATGGCATGCTGATTTCAAAGTGGGAAACAAATTTTCATATTTAAATCATCCATTCGGCATCTAGGCAAAGAAAGAATAGCGACAACCCTATGGCCGGCGCTGCCAATCTAAATCCACATGAAAAACCGAGAAACAATTAGATGGAAAACAGGTAAACCGTAAGATACAGGAGAAAAAGGGTGAAAAGGAACTGCTTATAATAGACCTGGCCCAACGGGTCTCCCAAGTGGATGACAGAGCCGAGTCCCGACACCACACACCCGCCTCATATATACGCAACGCTTGCTCACGACCTTCTTTGAAGATGTTGCTTGTCAATGTGCCGTTTGCGATTGTCGTCTCGAGTGAATGTCTCATCACAGTCAGAATAAGGGCACTCTCCCCCATCGGGAGGAACACCATTATTCGGATCATCCGCGAATGACCTGTGTGCGAGTCGGACGTGGCGAAACATGCCATCGTTCCATTGGAAAAGTTTCCCGCAACCCGCTTTACATGGAACCGGAGGAGTATGCGTGCGATAGTGTTTACTACAGAAAAGAAATCAGTTTCGCCGCTGGCTGATGTATGAGTTTGATTGGCTTGATGTAGTCTCGTAGTACGTTACACCAAAGGAAAAGGGAGTTTACTGACTGGAGTTCAGTAGGCCTCGGGAAAATCTTGCTGCAACCAGCGAACTCGCATTTGACTGGCCCCTTTCTGCCTTTTGGCAAAGAACGTTCCTTCAACTTTGTTGTGACCTTCGAAACAGCATTTGTTGCTGAATTGGAATCTGTGTTGGAAGCGGGGGGGTTTCCATCCTGAGTACAATAGCTAGTTGTGAAAGAAGCGTTTCCACGCTCCATCGGATGGTGAACAAGGGATTGTGGGTCTGGGACGTGAGGGGGTAGGTGGTTTTGAGGAGAGTTTACAGAAACAGAAGAAAAATTCATGGCATGATACTCATCAGGCCCCAAGTTTATAATTCGTTGGGGCCGCGTTAAAACACCCGCGTCGTGTCCGGATGGGGAGCCGCTAGCACCCTATAGGTTCTGGGGCACATTTCCGGCCGTGCAAGGCAGTGGTTCGTACAAAGATACATTGGCCGCGTATCCGTAATGGTTGGGATCGGTAGGGTTCCCTTGAAATGCAGGATCTTCGAGCATGCGCGGATTCAGGGTGCCAGTCACGGGTTCCTCTTCAGGCAGCCAGCAAACGGTATGGTATGCCTCGTCAGAAACACCCCCGCTCATATCCGGGGAAGATGATAAATCCCCATAGTCGTATCCCTCCTCCCAGACCACCTCTCTTGCACCCAACGACAAGGCGGGATCATAAGCGCCAGGTTTGAAAGCGGGGTCCTTATTGACCATCTTGTTGTGCATAATGGATCCGATGCGCATGACCCTAGCAAGCTATTCGATATATATCAAACCCGATGTTTCCTTAGTAATGATTGCGGCGGAGACTCTCACCTAGATCTGACAAACACCCGCTAGGCGCACCTGGCTGAGCAGCGTGGTGTTGTGTTTCCCGCAGCTGCACGACAATGTGTTGGAGATCACAAGTGTGAGGCGACCAAGTCGGTGGCAAGGTGTGGAAGAAGGAGGAACATTCTGCAAGAAATCGTGCCTGTACATAAATAGTGGTTCCCCTACTTCACTTTGAGATAAGCATTAAGCAATCTGAATCTTCTCATTTCAACAGGTTATGAGCCCGGAAAGCTAAATCATACTTAAAAGCTGAGTCTCCTACCTAGTTATTTGCCTCTTACTCACAAGGACTTCACAGTCCCTTCCACTGCAGCGGAGACTCAAGGAGTCAAGAGCTTCCCGCTGATTCTACCAGCTTCCCGCTGGTTCTACCAGCCTCCCGCTCACTGATTTCACTACACTCTCGGATTTCACTACACTCTAGCTGATTCTACTACTTTCTAGCTGACTATACTAACCCCTCGGTCTGTCAATGCTCTCTTTGCCACCAGGTTTCTATCACCTTCTGTGTTGGCAGGCACTGGCCATAAGAAGCACGCCCTGGACTCGCTCTTGCGATTCAGTTCACGAAACAACATCAGCACATTACACTACTTCAATATGTCGGACGGCAAAGACTCGAATCTGAGCGGAAATCTTTCCGGAGTTGCCAAGCTTGAATCCTCTGAAGGCTGGATCAACTGGAACGAGGAAATCCGAGATCTACTGGCCCTGTCCGGTTATGACGATCTCCTGGAGAGAAAACGAGACCCACCGGCTCAAGGCAATCTCTCGGACGTCGACTTCGAAGAAAAGCTAGATGCTTGGCACAATAGACAAGCACGGGCGTGCGGAGCAATTCGATATCGGCTTGGTTTCCGTCCCAAACAGGAAGTCCAAGGTCTCAGCAACTTGGCGGACATCCTTAAAACGCTGGAGCAGCACTTCAAACCCAAGGGTAGCAGTGTATTCCACGACCTCCAGCAAAAGTTTGATCGGCTCACTCTTGACAACTGCGAAAGTGTATCCGACTTCTCTCGGCAATTATAGAAGACCCGAGACCAAATCCTTCAACTAGACGAAACTAGTCAGATTGGACAACCACAACTGATAGACAAGTTTCTCAATGGACTTGGACCCAAGTATCAAGTGTTCCTTACTGCATTTCTTCAGAGCCACAGCCTGCTACCCGAACGAAACCTCGAAGGCATCATCATCAAGGCAGCTACTACTATTGAAGAAGCTACTAGAGCTGCAGAGCAGGAGGAACATAGTCAGCGGATGCAACAACAAGACCAAGACCAAGACCAAGAGGCAATCAAGCACGCTGCTATGGTCGCTGCCATCAAGGAGCAAAATTTCACGACCTGTAGCTACTGCAAGAAGCTTGGGCATACCTCAGATGCCTGCTGGTTACTTCACCCAGAGCTCAAGAAACGCCTGAAGGATAAGCGATTTAGGAGAAAGCAGCGCCAAGATCATTCAAGAACCAACAACCGAACCAGAAATGCGGACCAGGACGAAGTTACAAATGCTCTTTCCATCCATGCGGAACCCGTCATACAGCTCATGGCATACCAGGGTCAAAGGTTGAGCGATTTACTCGAGCAAGTACACGTGTTGGATAGCGGAGCTTCGATGCATACCTTTTGCAAAAGGGAAAACTTCAGTACCCTTCACCCCTGGAGCGGCGGACAGACAGTTGGAATCGGCGAGACACAGATCACTCCTCAGTGTCTGGGAAACTATATCCTGCGGCTAAAGGGACTTGACGGTCCGCAACACCTGGCGCTGGACAACTCGGTATACTCCCCAGAAGGACGTGTCAACCTTGTTTCGATATCTGCCTTAACAAAGAAGGGCGCAAAAATCTCTTTCGACGATAACCAAGCCAGGGTGATACACAACAATCGAGTAATCCTGACAGCAACTGTACGATCAGGGATCTATGTTGTGGACCAACCAGACGAAGCAATCAACGCCGCCTTGACGTCACTTGTTATTAGCGACCCCGAACTTCAAATACCATCCACAACCCCTCTTTCGGCACAACCCCTCTTTCGGCAAGCAAAATAAAAAAGCCACCACCAAAAATCACCAACTTTACTTACATAGAACTTGACCAAATTGATAGAAATGCGTCAAAATCTTCGTTTCATAAATAACGAATAGGTTCATCTATTGTACCCTGGGCTTTTTGACAAGCCGCCCTGATCGCGTGGTGAGTTGGCGGATGGTTTCCTCTCTGACTTCGATGACAGAGCCAGCCTCCGATTCTGACTCCTGCTCGCTTGAACAGACCGATTCCAGTCCAACAGCCATATTTTGGGTCTCATCTTCTATTATAGCTTCTCCACCGGATAGGATCTCCCCAAGAGTCATAAAACGTTTGTTAGGATTCGGCACCGCCTTCCTCTTCTTCCCTCTTTTCAAGCGAGCCAATTCTTCCTCTAGGCTAGCAATCCTCAGCGTATGCGCCGCTATTGTCTGCTGTTGAGCCTCAAAGCCCTTGGCTATTACGTGGTACCGTCTCCGCGTCTTTGGTGTTTTGTTCAGCCCGAGATCACGAATTTGACGGCTCGTTTGTGGTGTATCGTCCGAGTCAAAATACGGCGCGGGTTCGGGGGTTGCTCTTGGGTTGCCCTTTGGCCTATCTTGTTGGATTTCTGGATGCCTCAGTGCCTTGGTACGTGAGATCGGCCAGTTCCCAGTAACTCTCCAGCCGGAGAGTATGTTCTTCTTAGTCATGCCAACTTGACGAGCCTTGGCGTAGATCCTGATGAAGTTGACCTTGTCCATTGGAGTGGAATCAGTCAATGAAGCGAACTTTTCCAACTCTCGTCGATATGCGGCCTTGGAGGCATTGAATACTCCATTGTCAAGTGGTTGGAGTCCATGAGAGCAGTGTGCTGGCAGATAGCAACAATAAACGTTGTTCAAAAAGCACGTGGCCATCCATTCATCCTTCCGTCGCTCAGTAGTGATCTTGAACCGAGGTAAACGAAGAACATACCGTTGCGTGGCTCCCATGACCATCTAAAATGATCAGTCTCGCATCAGAGTCGTCAGCTGGCATTGTCTGGGGTAGATAAACTCTTTCAAGCCATTCAACGCCAATGTGGTCGTCAGTCCATCCGTTAGGCGAAGTTATGTAATACCAGTCTGCTATCTTCTTAAATTCTTCAAGAAACCACTGTTTCTGCAGTTCTTTCCCCTTGAAGATTATGCCTGGAATCAAAGCGCGGCCGTCAGCAGTGATGGCTTCGATAAATGAAGTCCAATTCCGAGTTTGTGGTCCTTTGAGAAATGCCTTCCGCTTCGGGTCCGCGCTTCCAACAACCAGGCTATCCAGGCCTAAATAAAGAGAATTAGTCGGTCGAATTTCAAAGAATGGCAAGGAATGTAGGTATATGCTTGCCGAAACCAGTCATAATACCTCCTTCATCAACGTTGACGGTGTTTTCGGGCTTGATCCAGCCGTACTGGCCCTCCCTGATATCAAAGTACCAATGAACCGCTTTGGGTGTGAAAGAGTCGAACCTCTTGGCTTCTTGACGTCTACCCATCTTGGTCTTTAGATCTGCGCGGCGACTGATAAACTTGATCACCCAGTTGCGTCCTAAGTCGGGATGTTCGCCCTGCTGTCTCAACAGGCCCATGACACAGGCGCGAATCTGACTGTGGGACGGAGCGTAGCCCAAGGACTCCTGCCGGAGTATCCAGGCAGCCAATCTATCCTCTTGGTTCTTGGACAAGCGCCGATGAGGGTGGATCTGCTCTTTAACGGCCCCGCGGCCGTTAAGTCTGTCGACTAGAGTACTTCGAGGCACTCCCCGTCTCTGAGGGGCTTGAGGAGGTGAAACGCCATCATCAGTAACATCCAAGATAGCCTTTGCCATGTTTTCCTCTGTATATTTCCATCGAGGTCTCGACCTAGGCATTTTCTCGTCGTTGTCGCAGATAAAGGTCAAAAAACACGGGAAAGAGCGGTGAGGAGTTTGATGATTAAACCAACAGTATTTCCATAACACAGCATGCATAGATCACATACCCCGCACAGCCTAAGAGAGCTAAAGTCGTTAACTCCAATCATTTCTATAATCAATAGAGGCATTATCTCCTAAGTAGCTATTTACTTTGGCCAATTCTGGTATAAGTGAAGTTGGTGAGTTTTGGTGAAGCTTTTTTTATTTTGCTTGCCGAAAGAGGGGTTGTGCCGAAAGAGGGGTTGTGGATGGTATCACATGGATCACTCTACTATTCCCCATTCAGATATGAGCCCGCTTCCCTCTGTTGAGATGCATTTGATCGATAGGAGAATATCCCTGACATGTGTTCTCTGTAAGTTCGGCACCATTTCCTGCGGTCAATGCTGGTGCACGCGAGACAGCCTAGTGACCACACCCATTCTGGAGGACCTACTGATCCTTTTCCTTCATAGCATTGGGATCGCTGGACACGCTGTGGATCGATGCTGGGGAATACCTCGTCCCAGGAGCTGACCGACCGTCAGGCCCCTGCAGTACAGTATTCAGGGCACCGTGTCGGGTAGGGGGTCGCGTGTAGCACCATTCATGGCCTCGCGCGACGCGTCGCCGTCGCGACTCCTTGAAGGTAATACAGGTGAGGCTTGCTTTGCCTCATGTTTTCTTTTGGGTGGCAACGTCCTTACCTTATTAGGCCAAGCCAGACGTGCCTTGTAGGAGCTGGACCTTGCTGGTGATCTGATCTCCCACATTGGGTGTTGTGTGATAGGAGGTTGACTACCTGCTCACACTGATCGGAGAGGAGAGAAAGCGGAGGGTTCGTGGAAAAACCACAATGATGCTGCTCCTAGAGACCGAGTACAAACAGGAAAGTTTAAAAATGAAACTGAACTCGAGACCTACATGCCTCCTGGCATGTGAGACGGGTCAACATGAGCCCGATGCCGTGGTGGCGTACAGAAGTCAGGATTTGCTCCAATTCTGTATATTAGTTCTTCAACCTTGCACAATTCATCTTTCACATTGCTGCTCGTAATATTAATAACTTCAGACACCTCCTTTTCCCCTGACCATCCCCATCCTTCATCGTTGGGATATAGGTATTCCCTGCTGGCACTGCACACGGCAACTCACTTGACCGAATATGTGCGTACTCTATCGAGTCACCTACAACTGCACAAAGTAGACCATGCCGATGTTTCCATCGTCGACTGTGGCGAGTCTCAATGCCCCGTCAAGCTCGGAAAAGGGGTTGCGCACCGAGACAACAGACGGGAAATATGCATGGAGATGGATCATCCCATTGTAGACCCTCACCTCCCAAAACGAAAAAAGTAGCAGCGGCAAAATGAATGGGTCATGGGGCATCGCCTCCTCATCGACACCGCACAGCAAGCGCGTATGACAGCTCGGCCAACAACTTCGTCTTCAACTAGAGCGGTGTGTTCATGCACGCCGTCGACGCATCAGGCTACGGCAAACCCCAGCCTCCGAGGATTGTCAAGGCGTCATCTTCACAATGTCCGCCGGCCAACACCAAGTTCTGTCCTTGTGGCTGCATCCGAAACCGCCAGTCATCAACACCACCAGGGACGATTTCCGACCCACCACACCAGCCTCAACGCAAGTCACTGCAGGGCTGTATTCTCTGTATTCAGCAGCATCCCGTTCCGGAAGAACTAATGTCGTGAGTGTCAAGGGCTTTGTCTGACTGGATGGCGTTTGGAGATAAGGAGGGGCCTGGGGGCTTGAAAGTGTATTGTTTACCGACGCCATTATGCTTCGGTGGTCTTGAAGGGCCTTGCCAATAGTGATGGAATTACCTCATATCTCATACTTTGACCAATGGACCTTGGTTATCTCATGCTTGTTTGTCTTATCTGGGCTTCGTGAAGTTGTGGATGTACTGCCTGCTCTGCAGATCCTTGGCATTCGCAGCCTCCTTTTTTTTTTATGTGTATTTACTCTCTTCGTTCCCCAGACGGTACCGGACTTTGTGTGTTCTTGTCTCTCTGATTTAGCTACCACTGTTTGAGACTTTTGGCGGTTGACTGCTGAGCTGCTCGAGGCCTCCATATCTCCCCTTTCTGTTCTAGACTGAAGCTATTCTACAGCTAGCACTCCAAGGAACCTCCGACTAGCACCATGACTCCACCATCACCGGAAAATACCGACTTCGTGAATGCCATCAAGAGTGAGCTTTTAATTCCATACTTGATCGAGAAACAGGAGGCAGAACCAGTGCTGATTGTCGTTTGTTTAGACGTGGCCGCGATCGCCTTCGAGGAAGAGTCGGGGTTTTCTATCGAGTATACCGACGACAATGACGATGGAAACAACGATAACGAAGTCATCCCAAAGAAAATTGTCGTCTCTCTCCAGTCGTCTGGGTCGTCTGAGCTTCTCCGGGTTGAGGCCGAAAACAAACTAGGCGGCCTACTTGATTTGACGGTTAAAATTTGTGATGCGGCCATCAAACGCGGACTTCGCTCTTCGCCATCGGAGAAAGACATCTACGGTAAGTACTTTTATTTTCTATCTAGCCAAGCAAAAAGTATCACACTGAGCGTGATTAGCATGTGCCAAAGTCGCATTGTCGCGAACTGGCCCATTTTCTATACACTACAAGCATGCCGATTCTTTATCAACCACATACGCTTCTCTCGCCGTTATTAAGACTGGGATTCTTATCATAGCGAAAGGAGAGAGCAAGGAGAAAAGCTCTTTTGCCCTCCTAAAAGTGGTTTGCGAAAGGGGGTTGAGCTCTCGTCGAATGAGACCAAATTGAGTTAGATAAGAAGGACAGATGGCTCCATGTACTATGCAAAAGAATCACTGTTTTATGTGTGTGTGTTCTGTACGAAACCGTTGCAACATCTGGGATAATTTCACCCTGTCATCTTCATGTGGTGATGTGGACTGCGCCGGGGTTGAGTCCGGTGCGGGGCCGATATCCCGATCACTTAGACTATATGGACAGGCTGGAATGGAAGCATAGTGGAAAGAATTGACCGGAGTTCGGATAAAGGCATCCAGGGAAAGTGGAGGTGTCTTGGGATGTGGTGGATGGAAATAACCGTGCCTCGGCCACCAGGCTATCCTCTACATGACGAGCGTGGGTTCAAAGCGCAGCATCTGTTGATAACAGAACTTGGCGTCAAGCTGACCTCCTATGGCTTACATTCCAAGTGTTCTCCGCGAGATCAGGCTCGGCAGATGGGCCGGTCTCCTGGCCCCATTATGTAACGCCCAGGAGTCAAAAAGCGGCAGGCTCCTTGTCTTCCCGCATGTCGACCCAACACGATTTTCCTCCTCGATTCCCACTCTGATCTCTCAGTTCCTGCACTGTCTCCCCGAGCACGTTCGAGTCTCTTCGTCGATCTACACTCTCGCCCTCCTTTCTCCCGTCGACTCCTGCCCTTCCCGAGCACCCTGCGATAGTATACCACATCAAGCAGACAATGGCAGATCCTGGCTTTGACGGAGTGGAAAGACACAGCCCACCCCTTACAGCTGTTCGCCCCAAAATCGAGCCTTCCTCAAGTCCGCCCCCAGACATTCCTCCACGTACACACATATCTTCAACGACCAACAACCACGAGGATGACGGGACTCAGAACACTTGCGGCGATGCAACCCTGATAGAGTCCCTTACGGGTGGTAACACCGAGATGATACAGTCTGCTGTTAAAAATGGCCTGCCCCCAGACCAAGGCGACAAGGACCTGATGAAGGATGTGACCTTGCATGGCAATCAAGCTCCCGAGAATCCTACACGGAAAAGGATTTACAGGACTGCATTTGGGGCTCTGGAACAAGGCAATGGCCAAACCCTCCCTCCAGCCCAGCGAAGAGTTGCAGGTGACGGCCATCCCAATGGGGGGTTGTTAACAAACTCTTCGAAAGGGTTTCCCGAGGTTTTCTACACAGATGATACGTCTCCCTAGAAGAGGCCTCTTGAGTTACGCGGGCTGTTCATGTCATTTCCCTTGATGTATAATCATCGACGTGGTTACGGAAAAGTGTCTCTAGTTGATGATTATGGTCATGGTCGTCGCAATTATTGATCCTGCACATGGAACACGGTTTGACGGGAATATTACGAATGGCGGACCCATTACATAGTGTCTGTCAATGAACGAGTTCCGCTGGAGCTTTAGTGACAGCCTGACTTGTGTCAAAACTTCATTGTTGAATTGGTGTGCATGGGTTGCGACTCAGCAAAGTGACTTCAAACTGACTGCTTCTGAATTGGGTTTGCTGCATTCACGCTTGGTGGACCACGCTTGGCGGATCTACGGAGAAGAAGCCGAGTTGGTGGCCCCAAATGACACGGGCAGAGGCGAAGTAAGTGTCATGAGCGGCGGTCGCTTGAGACGGAGCCATGTATTGGCGTGGACGGCGTCGAGTGGCTGGCTGATCACCACTCAGCCCACCCAGGGAACCTCCTCGGATACCACCGCGTGTGAGATCGGTCGAGCCAGGGATGATCGTAACAATTACAGTCAAATCAACCAGCGGATGAGAGGCAGAATGTGGCGCTTTTGGGAGACACCAACCGATAACCTTGAGGTCGTAGATAGCCTCAGCTACTCGTCCGTCCTTGCAACCGGAATAAAGTCGGTATCCTGTCTTGGTTGGCCCGATGGAATCGGCAGATGCCATTGTTAGCTGCTTAATATCCAGAGCAATCATTGGTTGGACGTGGGTTGAGACAGGGATGCCTTCCAAACAACAGGCCCGATTCTGTTCACCACTCGCACAATAGCGCCCACCAGTACGAGAATTTAACGCGTTGGCGCTCACTTCCGAGGGATCCAGGGCATGGCTCCAGGACTGGGCCTCGGCTGGAATCCAGGGCATGGCCGGGAAGCAGCAGAAGCAAAGAGTCCCCCATGGTGAGACATGCTACCTGCAAAGCACTCCAGCAAGTCGAGGACCGTTCGCTCTAACCACATTTCATCTCGATTTCTTGGCTCACTGGAGAAAAGAGTCAACATGAAATGAAGTTGGAGGGTGTGTGCGTATGGAGCTGTTGGTCATCTGGCACCCCAGGATAATGCCCATATAAGTGCGGCTGCTGCCTTGCGGTTTTCAAATGCGGTCGCCTTGTCTTCGTCACCATTGAACCCCACGATGACTTCATCAAGCTCCTGTCTCTTTCGGTTTATGTCGCAATCACGACATGGCTCTTTTGCCAAAGCCTCCCCCAGAAGTGGTTCCTCAGCTCCGCCCAAGCCAACACCATCAGGACAGCATATTGAGCATACTTCAAGCTTGCTCACAGGGATTTGTCCCTGCGCTGATGGCATTAAATGCACACAGAATGGGTGGCGCGGCAGATCCACCGAGCTGGACAAGATTCACGGTAAGCATCTCCTTGTTTTGCGAACCACTTTCTAAGCCCCTGTTCATCCCATCGTATCTAGACTAGCATAACGACAGGGGCGGCAAGGACCATGCCTCAACTGGGCGGGAGCAAGGGGTAGAGGGGTCAACACATCAGATATACAGTACCTACCAAGGAATGTGGAGTGGATCGGCCAGGCGGATGTTGAATGTGACAGCTTTATCTGGACTCGCATGTTGGCAAAGGTGATTCGACTCCACCCATCTTCACAAAAGTGTCTCGACCCTGTATGCCCGCGCTTGCCGATCCCGATCTCAAATCACACCCACACTTCGGAGGTGATTGCGGTCCGTTGACGCCGGACTCGGCGTGAAACATGAATAAAATGGGAGGGCGGTCCCGGCAAGGTGACCAGCCATACAGAGACACACGTCCCCCTCAAGGCCAGAGTCTGTGCGTACACACACAAGGTAAGTAACCAGGTAGCCTCCTTGCTGTTGAGGCATTGTTGGTTTCCACAACCACCACGCATGGCACAACAGGGCCCAGTCTTGGCCAAGAATGGCATCTCTTCCCTGTAAATTAAGTTAAAGAATACTTGTGTTAGAGCCTTCACGTCGAGCTTGTAGAGGTGCTCCTTGTCAAGCCTTTCCGAATGTTGATTGGCATTGGTTAATCGAGTCCCACCAGCCTTTGATAAGACCACGCGCTCGGTGCAAGCCAACCTTCGTTGTAAAATATTCCAACTCCTGCCTCACCTACGATTACTCTTTGCCTTTGCTTTCATGTCGTCTCTGAGGTTTCGTTACACTTTGTCTTGTGACGGTCAGTCACTAGATGGCTTTGCCTATTTCAGCAATGGTCAAGTCCTTCCCAAACCCCGTAACACGGCACGGTGTCAGATTCTTGAACACTTGGAGAAGACCAAGCTCTGGGGCATCCAGGAAGATGCCCAGGGAGTATATCATCGTTCATTGACATTGGCCGGACGTGATGGTCACTTGTATGTTGCATTGAATATCCATTTGCTAGACGCCCCTAATTGCCCATAGGCGATTGCAATTCTTTCCCGAAGAGTCACCCGTCAGTAGCGCGCCAGGGACAGCCGAAGTACAGGATCCAGGCGGTCTCATCGGATCTGTAACCAATATCAAAGAGCCGTACGCGACGCCAGATCCGCCAGATCCGCCAGATCAGTACTCTCACCTACCGCCCGAGTAGCTATCGAGGCCCAACACTCGCCCTGTTCTCGCTTCTGGAGGGGATGTATCGTCAACCAATGATACTCATCAAAACGGCGATGAGGAGGCCTCAACCTGCGAATTACCAGCGACCAGCAATACCCTTCAGGGCGTTGAGAAGGAGCCCTCGGCCCTAAAGGCTCTACCAAGGGCCCAGAGAGGCCCAACATCCATACTATCCCAAACTCAGAGCACAAAAGGGAAGAGAAAACCTTACGCCGCCGTTGAAGGCTCTTGCTGGCCCTGTAAGAAACGCAAAAGGAGATGCAACCTTACGAAACCTACCTGCAAGCAGTGTGCTAGAAAAGGCATCTCCTGTGATTACAATGCTGTTTTACTCAGATGGGATTCCATGTCTGCCCAACACCTCACTGTAGGGTCGAGATAGAAGGGGTCTAGTCGGAGTGCACGCGCGATGGAGATGGTCAAGTATGTCAAGGCTAGTTTTTAATTTACATCTGTTGCATCATCTTCCAGCTCAATGTTATCCTCTCCTATCTTGGTAAAAATAACCTTACACCATGATCATCGCTTCGGGGCCTCAGGCGCATCATCGGCTTCTTGATTCGTAGAGCTTCATTCAGAGGACCGGAACGACTCCTGCGATATTCAGTTTCTGGTTTAACTAGATGGTCATAGGACTTATCGAGGAGCAATCCGCCTTGCGTTCAAGACCGAGCGAGGCCGAAGACCCCGAGAGATACGGAGTTGGTCGGTATAGGGAACCTTCTCGGATACCACCGCCTGTGAGATCAGTTGAGCCGGGCGTGATCTCAGAGGATAGTGTGTGGGCTTGGACCCCACTCGGCCTTGTTTTCTCAGCCCTGTTTGCATTGCTTCTCGGTTGCCGCAATTTTCAGCTGCCACTCACCGGCAAGACAGGAATGGAACTCGCTGGTCAAGAAGTTTTGATCAGAGCTTGGACCCCAAAAGACTCCGAGCCCTTGAGAGCCAGACAGATGTTGGAGCCGTTGTTCAGCGCGAGCGCCCGCCTGGATACACACACACGCCCACACCCCTCCTTCTCTTCTCGCGACCCTGACCAGTGAATCAGTTGGGCTTGGTTGCGTATAATAGGCCAGCGGCACCCTGTTTGTAAACTCATTTGTGCTCTTTCACTTCGACTACTACCTCGCCTAGCCATCGATTCCCTGCCTCACCACCCCCCCGACCATCGATCATCGCGACTACTCCAACCGAGTGGACTTTATCCCAACGACCCCGCGGTGACCCCTCCAGTATCACCCAACCAGAGATATTCGCTCAACGATCCCTCCCAGCCGCGCCGTTCTCTCGCCGGAGTCTCCAGCGACAGGTACCGGCCTGCGTCCCTTGCTTCATCGTCTCCTTCAGCAGCAGTGCGAGGGGTGGGGGGCTCGGGCAACTACAGCAGCTGCTATCCTGAACCCAGCGCACCCTTCTCGACGGCAAACATGCCTGGGACAGCCATGGCTTACGGGCCTGAGTACTGCCAGGACTCGCGCCAGCAGCCTCAGAGCTTTGGCGGTTACAACACAGCTGCGACTATGATGTACAACGTCGCCCAGCCTGGGGTGCAAAACCCCGTCTACGATGCGCAGCAATTTGGATCACGGCAACCTGCAGCTATGCAGATGATGACGCCGGATGTCGCTTCGACATACTTCGGATCCGAGACGGGAAGCACAGGCGGTCCGGGCCTGCAACAGTCGGCGCAGGGCTCAAGCGGATCAGCAAACGTGTACCAGCAGAGCAATGCCATGAATGATGCAAGCGACATGTCGAGCGTGGGCGCAATGCCCCAGGCGACTGCGAGCGCCGATGTTTCCATGGCAGAAGATCACGAGTACCCAGATGGCGCACTAGAGGAGAGATGGGTCAACTACCAGACACAATTGGGCACCATATTCCAAGAGATCATGAATGGATCTCTAGAAAGCGCATCTGAGACATTGCTGAGCGTCACCAGCTGGCTGTTGCCTCAGGTGGCAGATCTTGGTATGTGTTGTCGCAAACCCCAAGAGCATGGGTGGGAGCAGAGCATCAGGGCAGGACGACATGGCTGACCAAGACTGCAGGCCTCAATTTAGACGATCCAAACCTCCACACCGATCGAATCAAGTTATGGGACGACTTTAACCACGCCTGGTTAGGCCTAGGCCAGCGCCAGATGGAGTTGATGACTTCATCCCAGCCATCGAGATCGCAGAGCCTCATGTCAAAGGCCATGATTAAGAAGATGGGCAACGAATTAATACGTTTATGCGACGGGATCGAGCGCCACGGACTCGTCGACTACCAATACGGGGTGTGGGAGGAACAGATAATTGCCGGTATGCCCAAGACTCTCCTGACCAAGGCTCGACCTCGTGATGGCTAATAGAAGCGCATAGTTCTCGAAGACTGTCTGGACCTCTACGAAGCCTCAGAAGAAGCCAGCGGGAGCGGCGGAGCTCGATAAAGATTCAAGCCGTCCGTCTAGCACAGACTGTGACTGGCGGCACCCTCTTGACATGACACGGGTAGTGTTTTGTCACTCGATTCGACAAAGAGATGTGACTCTTGTAATCAGGGCGCGGGGGTTGGCGGCTGTATTGCGCCACGGCACTTCGGACCAACCGCCTCGATATTGACGCCTGTTTCCCCCTTTGGCCGCTGACACTTTGGACGCGCAACTACGCATCCATCCCACCTACTTGCTTGTGCTTTGGCGGCTGGTCCGGATGGCGGGGTGGAGGGATGGAGTTTGAGAAGGGGACCTGCCCTCCTCCTTCGGTATTGTTGCTTTTCTCTTGAGTTTTTTCTTTTCTCGGTTGGGTTTACCTTTTCCCTTTGGATTTTTTGTCCCTCTTACAATGGGGGTTTTTTTTGTACGTCCTGGGGCTCCGTTTCATCTCGGATCTCAAGTTACGGAGCTACCCCTGGCCATTGGGGTTTGCCGTATTTGACAGGCGCAACCGATCACCACCGACTCACAGAAATGCTATCGTCAACTTCTTCGCCGCTGAAATACAGCTTTTTAGAAACTGAGCCCTCATTCGAGCATTTAACCGTAAAACCTTCTAAGAAATGATAGATAACCCTTTTCGGTTTCCGCAAGTGCAGGGCGGCATTCTTCTCGCCGAGGCTAGACATGGCAATCTCTAGGATTACCTAGATGATGATCGAGTTGTTCCTCCTCCCCAGCGTCAGGCTTTATGTCGCCAACTCCAGTCTCAAGAGCGGCGATGAATTTCTGTAACCCTGTGTAGCCATAAGGATTGGTTTAGTTCGGCATCTCTGAGGACTCTGTCTTTCCAGGGGTCAAGTCCCCGGAAAGTGCATGAGAGGAGACCATGAGGATCATCCGTGCCGAGAAGCTGCGTAGGTGTGATCCTGACTGCTGTGACTACCTACCTTCGGTTTGTTTATTACCATTGTAAGCCAGGCTGCAGCCCCGGTCGAAAGGGCCGTGACGGGCGAGGGCTGTCGCTACGGAGGAACCGATGGATTGCATGAGTTTTGGGCGCTGCCAAGCGCAAGTAGGGCGAAGCGAAGACAAATTAGCACACTGGTCATCTCATTTCAAGCTAGTCATGTATCCTCCACCTGACCACTGCCTTTGTTGTTTAGTTGTTCCCACGTCGTCCCTGATACCGTGCTCCCTCGTCGGACCTACCTAATATAAATTCAGTCCTCTCGCCCTCTCAATTTCCCACAAATCACTCCCAATATCGACCCAAACCCTCATTCATACCCCAAAACAGTCTCAACCCATCCTCAGCGCCCTGACGATTGGCCATGTGCAAAACCTTCCAGTACGTGACTTACTGCGACGTCTGCGGAGACATCGTTCCCGATGAAAACATCCCCGACGAAGTGAAGGATTTGAGAGAGAAAAGACGCCGCTGCCCAGAGGCACAACAAGAACAGGCTTACATGGCCGATGTGCACGAAATCTACTGTGATCATTTGAAAGAAATTACAAGATCCTCCACCTTCTCATGCGAAAACTGCATTGGCCATTCTGAGGTGAGTTCGAAGAAGAGATTGTTACTGCTCATAGGTTGCTGACTATGGTGCCACAAAGCCGGACCGATCCTGGAGATTCTACCTAATTGTCATAGCGGTAGCAAAGTAGGAATGGGTTGACGATGACTGAATCTTGAGAAGAAGGGTTAAACGATGGGTCATTCTTTATTGCAGGCCGTTTGGCCAAGTCGAAAGGAGTAATTAGGATTTCAAGCCGATAATACTACGCCTATCTTTTTATCGAAACCCCAAAAAAAATCCGCCAAGACAACCCCATTATCTAGCGCGTACCCTTCATTGCACGATTACGATAGTCTGTTGTTCCGGTGCAGAACGCACATACTCTACCATTAACACGACGATTCTAAAGCGACAATGGAAAGACTTCTGGGAGGGTAGGAACCAAGCCGAGCCGATCATTTACAGTCGCGGAAGACAGCACGCTAGAGAAGTCACTTAGGCTCGCTTCACTGCAGTTGATGACTTTTGGATGACGGCCCATGGATCGATACGATCACTTATTTGCGCGGATAGAGGTGCGCTTCGGCGGTCGAAGGATGGTGATGATGATGATGATGATGATGATATATTTATCGTCCTACAGGGTAATCCTGCCGACCGCCTTCAGGCGTAAAAGGACGTGCTAGGCTAGGGTCTAGGGTGTTGGGCGGCGCCCGGAAATTATCTTGATCCGTTGATCGCGTCGCGCGCCGGGGGCCCACGCGCTATATACAACGCGCTGTCCACTCCTTGCTGCTCGCACCCGCGATTTCCTTCTCGCATCTCCCCCAGTCTAACTAGCTTTTCAGCGGCCGAAGCCAGAGTTCTTTGGGGCCCATTCCCTGATCCGCAGGGTCCGTGGCGCGGAGTGAGACCGCGATTTTCAGTATTTACGTACTGGCTAGAGGCGTTCCGATTGTGCTCGACGCGGCCGCCGGTGCCGCTAGTTGAAGAAGGTGTTGAATGGTAGGGGCTCTTGCTCTAGCTAGCGCTTTTTCACAGTGTGCCGCTCGGTCGAATCGAATGAGAATATGTTGAACAAACGAAAGGCTTCCGGGGCCTCGGGCCTAGTGACGGGGGCAGATGTCCTGGGAAAACTTTGCCTTCTTTGCTAGGCCCGTGAAGGTCTCGAAATCCTTCCCAATGGCCCTGTGGATGCTCGCTAGCATCGTGGGTCGAGCCTGGAGCTTAGGCCGCGTCACCTTCCGGCAGTAGAAGATATGGTGCGGGTTCTTCCGGCGCCCGCAGGAGCAGTTGGCACCTGCGTCCTGGTGGTTGAACCTTTCATGGTACTCCGCGAAGTCCCCGTGCCCTGTCCTCGCTGCTAGAAGGTGATGAAGGGTTGCCCTAGGGAGTGCCAGCTCCTTCGGGCATCCCAGCGCTGCCTTGAGCTCCAGGGGTTGGTATGCCTCTGGCATTTCGTTGTTCCACCACTGCTGGAAGTCCGTTCTGGACTGGGCTTTCGAGGTGGCTTTGACGTTGGCGAGGGTGGGAGGTTCATCCCTCGGGGAGCTGCTGCAGCCGAGCTTGGCGTATGCGTCGGCGGCTTCATTCCCCTCGATTCCCATGTGGCCAGGGCTCCAGCGTATGTCAACCCCCCCATGCTCCTTTGCTAACCTCTGGAAGTCCAGGAAAGCTTTTTGGGAGGATTCGCTGGGCCTCCCTAGGAGTCCCCTGATCACGGCTGTGTTGTCGAGGCACGAGTGGATAGGCACCCGGTGGGTGGTAAAGTGAAGGGCGCGCTGTAGGCCCTCGATGGCCGCGACTGCCTCTGCGTCGAAGACTTCGGCTGACCTGAGTCCTCCGTAGCCTGCCGCAACTTCTTTGCCGTCTCTCCAAATCGAGTACCCGTAACCGACGCCGTCTTCCGTTTTGGACCCGTCTGAAAAGACCGTCAGGTCCTTCTGTGGGAGGAAGAGGAACCAGTTTTCGAAGGCCTCCTTGGCTTCGCGCTTGGAGGGGGTCTCGAAGGTAGCCGGAGGAATCGGCGGGGTGAGTTCGGGGCGAGGCGCCTTGGGCAGGAGGGCCCAAGTGCGCTGGAGCCTGGTGGGCTTGTTGGAGGCCGGGTTGGCCAGCCTGGCCGCCAGAGGGTGCAGGGGATCCAGTGACTGAAGTCTGGCGGCGAAGCGTCGGCGGGAGCTCTCAAGCAGCTGGGTGATGGGCGGCAGGCCGCTTTCCCTGTGAAGGGCAGCGAGAGGGGTGGTCTTCCAGGCAGGAATAGCGGCGCGGATAGCTTTGAGGTAAACTCGGTTCATGCGGTCAGCAAGGTGTCCCGTACTTGTGCTTTTCCCTTGGTTTGTAAAGCCAGGGAACCACGCTTCTAATCCGTAAAGGAGCATGGGTTCGACGCAGGCCTTGACCGCCTGCCGGGCATAGGCTGGGGGCGGGCCGTATGATGAGCCTGTGATGCTCTTCAGGATGCTTGCCACTGTGCCGGCAGTCGATGCCCACTTCGTGACGTGGGCCTTGAAGGTGAGCTTGCGATCCAGCCAAAGCCCAAGCCAGCGCAGGGCTTCCTTGGGTTGTATGAGGTGATCGCCGTGTCGGACGGGGGGGCTTATCGTGTTCTTCTTACGGGAGAAGTGCATGACCTCGGTCTTTTCGTAGTCGAAGGAGATGGCGTTATCCTGGCCCCAGGCGATTAGAGCTTGGATATCATTCTCGACCTGCTCAGTGGTCTCTTCTAGCGTGTTGCCGATGCGAAGCATCGCTGTGTCGTCAGCGTAGCCGAAGCGGTTGGCGGGCCAGAATTTCCCTCTGATGCGCTGCAGTATGAGTCCTGGGATTTGGAGGGTCCCGATGTTGCAGATGGGCTGGGTGTATAGCATGAAAAGGATTGGCGAGGCGGGGGAGCCCTGGGGCAGGCCGCAGTTGAGTGGTTTGGAAGGCGTAGTTGTCTCGCGGAGTCTGATCCGGGCGGATCTGCCGGTCATGAACGACTGCGCCCAGCGGGCGATCGGGGGGCGGCCAGCCTTGTTGGCGGAGCCTAAGGGTGAGTCGGTTGCGGAGGATGGCGTCGAAGGCCCCCTGCACGTCCATGGTGGCCACTGTGGCTACCTTGCCGGCGCTGAGGGCGGCCTCGATGTCGTGGATGAGGGCAGCCACGAGGTCCACTGCGGCGCGTTTTGGTAGTGCACCAAATTGCTGCGAGGAGAGCACCCTCTGCTAGATGACGGCGTAGGCGATCCTCCGCGCGATGAGGCGTTCGAGTCCCTTTCCCAGGCAGGAGAGGAGCGAGATAGGGCGCCAGGACTTGGGCTTCGATAGGTCCCGCTTGCCGGTCTTGGGGATCATGACCACCTCGGCGGATTTGAAAATCAGGGGGTGGTGCCCTGTCTGGAGACAGTTCTCATACAGCCAGCGGACTGTGTCGCCAATCGCCGGCCAGCTGGCCTTGAGGAGGTCAACTGTGATATTATCGGTGCCAGGCGAGGTATTGCCAGTGCTGGTTGCAGCGTGTTCGGCTTCCTCGAGCGTAACTGTGAGTGGGATGACCAGTGAGGCCACGGCGTCTTCCAGCCATGGGTCCTCAATGTCATCCTCGGCAGTCCGTCGTTCGAGAGTGGCCCTGCGTAGGGCTTCTGCGCGGTCCAGTTGGGTCTCGTAGACCACTGAGTTCACTTCGAGAGGCGGCTCCCGGAATTGGCTGGCGCCTTTCCTCCAGCGGGTGATGCGAAAGATATCCTTAGGTTCTTTCAGGCTTGAAGTCGTGATGCGCCAGAAGGTCCTCTTGGCCTTCCTGACGGTCTTTCTCAGGGCCTGGCGGGCATCGTCGATTGCTTCTCGATCCCTGCTTCTCATGGCCGCAAGGAATTCTCGGGTGGGCGGCGGCGCATTTGTCTGACCACCAAGGGGCTTGGTGGGCGTGCCGTTTGGTTGTCTTGGCGGAGATCTCAACAGCGTCTTGCACCAGCTGCACCAGCTGCTCGGCGACTTCGTCGAGTCTATCAGTGTCCTCAGGTTCTCGTGAGAGGCCTATGAGAGTGTCGATGGCGCTGATCCCGTCCCAGACAAACGTTGTAAAGCGTTCAAGGTCATGAACCTTCCGGCGCGCAGGGATATTCGGTACAGTGGGCTGCCGGGGGATTGTGATGCTGAGAGTGTTGTGGTCGGAGCTCGTGGCCAGGTGGTCTTCGACGGTGGCTTCAGCGAGCGGGATGTTTGAGAAGGCGAGGTCGATGGTGTTGTTATATCTAGTTGGTGAGTCAGGCTGGTTGAGAAGCGCGAGTTCATGTTCGTCCATCCAGTCGGCGATGATACCTCCGCGATTGGTGGTGTCCGCATTGCTCTGCCAGCTGTGATGCATGGCGTTGAAGTCCCCGGCGATGATGCACTGCGAGGGGGCTCCCCATTGCCGTAGTAGGTCAGCCGCCTGTTGTAGGTCGTCCTCGGGGCTGCGTTTGGCGTTGTAGATATTGACGATGGTGTAGTTGCCAATCCTAATCCACAGTGCGTCCCTCGTCTCTACGGGGCACAGTTGGTCGGCGAAGAGCTTGCCCCGGCGGGAGACGTAGGTGGCAACTCTGGGCGGCTTGTTCTTCTCCCAGTGGGCGACTGGAACAAAAGTATCGTAGGCGGTGTGTGTCAGTGTGGTGCAGCGTTGCCCGCCGTCGTATACATTGGTGGAGGGCTCCTGGATTAGGAGGACATCGTAGTGGCAGCTATCGCCTAAGGCCATAGCAGTGTTGTGCGCCTCGGGCTTCTTGCCCACGTTCACCTGCAAAATGCGAAGTGGGCGGTCGTATCGTGTGTGTTTTTAGGCCGCCCGGCATGGCTGCTCAGTGGTGGAGTCGACCCTCTGTCTCTTGTGAGGCGAGGTAGCTCGGGCTCGGCCAGAAGGCTGCTGCTCTTGGGCGTCGGTGGTCATCGAAGGTGCCGGGAGTGTTGGGCATGGCGATGACGCAGGGGGGGCAGGAGGGGAGCTGGGGGGGTTTGCCCGTCTGAAAGCCTTCTCGCCGGCGAGGCGGACTTTCCCTCTCTCGCTCCTCGTCAGTGGGCGCAGGGCGCCGTTTCGCTTTGCCGGCCGCGCTGGACAGCGTTCGTAGGTAGCGACGTGAGGGCCGAGGCAGTTGGCGCACTGCGTCTTCTCACAGTTATCTTTGTGTTGGGACTTCTTCTGGCCGCAATCAGAGCAGCGCTCTGCTCTCTCGCAGTGCTTGCGGGAGTGGAAATCCCAGCATCTATCACACTGGGCGGTCGGGGGAGGTTTATCGATCAGGCGGCTGAACCTGCTCTCGTCGAAGAGCTGGAACCGCTTGGCAGGGGCCTCGAGGAAGGAGACCAGAATGGCCTTGTGCGAGGCCATCGGGTCGTTGTGCTTAGAGTCCCTAATGCTGACTGGTTCTATGCCAGTCTGCGTGAGGATCTCCCCTCGCAGGACTTCGTCGACGTCTATAGGGCCTGCTTCGGGGACGATTCGGTAGACTTCGCGGGGGACGTCCGCGATGACGTAGGTGTGCCACCTCTGTGAAGGTTCGATCTTAGCGGCGCCGAGCTTGGAGCGCAGGGCGGCCTCTGATTTGAGGATCTTGTGCTTGATGTTGCGATCGACAGGGCGGACTGCCCATCCTGTCTTAGTGCGAGACGCTTGTGGGATAGCGTCTAATTGCAGCTGAAGCTCCTCTGTGATAGCGGAGCGGACCCCGTAAGCCGTCAGGCGGCGTTCGGGGAGATCCTGGTCGATGCGGATGAAAATTCTTTCGTCGTCGCTCTTGGGGGCTCGTGGCTTCGGCAGGGGTGCCGAAGCTTGTTTTGGGGGGTTTCTGGGACGCCCACGTTCGGCGAGAGCAGGAGTGGCAGCTTTGCTTGCCCAGGTGTCGTTCTGGGCTTTGGGCTGCTCCCTGCGGTTGTTCGATCGGTCGCTCGTCGTGCCAGTCACGAGGGACTGGCACAGCTCGGTGAAGCGCCGGGCCAGGTCTTTGGCAAAGGCGGCGGCGGGTTTGTCGGCGAATTGGGCGGCGGTGGTGTCGAAAGCGGCGCAGAAGGCCTCTGCGGCTTTGATCTTGGATTCGAGTTGGGCGCGGCTCTGGGCGGCGATGCCCGCGAGCGCGCGGGTCGTGTTGGCGGCCGGGTTGTGCCGTGAGCTTTCGAGGCCGGGTGGCTCGGTGGCCACGATGAATTCGCTGCTGGCTGGGCTCGGTTCGCGGGCTTCGGGCCCGTTGGCGTTGGTCACGTACGCCCTGCTTCCCCTGGGGCGTCACTTGTTCTTCTCGAAGGTTGCGTTCGCTGCCGCGCAGAAGGGCGTTGCGGGCGCCCCTGGGCGATGCCCTTGGGCGTGCGATCGCCCAAGTCAAATGGCCCTGTGGCCATCTGGCCCGTTGGTGGTGTTGGCGGCGGCTGTTAGCGATTTGGGTGTGTGTCCGGCGCACTCCCTTAACAGCTGTAGCTGCGGAGTTGATGTAGGAGGGAAGTTTTTTGCGGTCGAAGGATGGGGTGGGCAGGGGCGTCGATTGTAGGGTATCTGTAAGCTGAATTTTACTTTTCATTTTTCAGAGGCCCTGGTAATGTTAGGGTTTCATGTCTGGCGGAATGCAACCATGACCCCCAAGGGCCGCAGAAAATGTTTCCACCGCGTGCTGCAAGCTCTCGGATTAATATCCTAGATCTCGATGCAAAACAGCGACCATGACGAGTCCCCTGGCTCGTCAACCCTGCAAGGGTTTGGCGCAACGAGACCGCGTCGTCTGCAATTCATGTTGTAATGAGAAGATGCTGATTGCTTGATTCCTCCTAAAAGTGCAGTAGGGAAACCACTATTTATGTACAGGCACGATCTCTTGTAGAATGTTCCTCCTTCTTCCACATCTTACCACCGCCTTAGTCGCCTCACACTCGTAGTCTCCAACATCATGCACTGGGCCGCCGTCGGCACGAGCTCGCGACTCTTGTGATAGTTGTGATACTGAAGTGATGAGGGCTTCCGCAGTAGTTTTGAGAGAATCCTTCTTCTCACAGGCCTCTTTGAAGCCGGAGATAGCTTTTGTCCATACTGCCGATTCACTGCTGCCTTTTCCTCGAGCTGTGCTACGAGTCGCAGGTCGCGTGCTGGATCTCGGCTCACTTGTGTGCTGCTGAATGGATGCCGCAATAGACTTGAGTGAATTCTGTACCTGTTTGATTTGAGAACTGACCCAGCGGGTTGCAGCAAAGAGCGCGGCGAGATCTGGTGCTGGAGTGCCGGGCTCAGCCGTGTTGGCGGATGTGCGAGGTTGTTTCTGGGGGACGATGAGTGAACGGGCGGCGGCTGGATGGCAGGCTTAAGTATAGTACACTTCCGAGACTTATCCGAGAGCGACACTCTGGTCAATGCACCTGGTCAGCACCCCGCGATATGTACAGCAGGCCTACTCTCGGTCTGGGATTATAAGCGAATAGTTGTGCGCGAGCGCGGCTTTTATCGTTCTCACTATCTTAATAAACGCTATTTCCTCTCTTTAGATTACTCTGAACGGGGAGGCAGTGAGTAACTTGATAGCATTGCGGGGCTTGAATTTGCGTCGAGATTCGGTAGGCTGAGTCGATTGACCTGAGCTGTCGGGCTTGGCCGCTCTGGGCCCTGCCTCTCCCTCTGTAGATTGCGCGACTGCTGAGAGTGCTGTCACTGGGTGACCTGAGTGCTGTACCGTGGCCGAGGCCTCCTTAGAATAGTCGAGCTCGGATGCCAACCTGACAGTGTCGTCTCTAGCTGTCCATGGGTCGTGGTGATGAGGGAGCTCGTTTGTCGAATATGGTGAAGCCGTTGGACTTGCTTGCAGAGGAGAGCGAGCCTGAGAAGGTTCATGCGTATGACCTGAGTCGTCGGCCAGAGGGTGTATTCTATGATCGGAAATGATTGTTGCGGGTGAGTTGAGTATGAGGGAAATCCAGCCGCGGTTAGTGTTCTCGGCAACTTGCTGGGGTTGGTGATCTGGTTGAACCCCTGATTCTGTCTCTGATGGTATATCCCTGTGTATGTCATGTTCGGCCTCTTGAATCTTCCGTCTCTCTTGGCTCCTATCGGATGAAATTCTTGCTTACGGGCCCCGTGAAATGCAATGCCACTGGCGGTGGCAGGGGGGAGTGACTGCCTGTCACCAACAAGCGATCGGCTGGAATCGGTGCCGCTCTCCTCGCCGCCCTCGGGTGGGTAGGCATCGAGCCTAGCGGGCTGCTGAGGTTGGATGGCCGTAGGAGAGCTATAAGGGGCGCCCTTCGATACATCGATAGTTGAACCTTTCTCGTACTTCCATCTCGCGAAATGCAATGCTACCGCCGGGTGCAGGGGGGAGCGATTGTCTGGGAGAGCGAGCTTGAGAAGATTCTGAGCTGAGGATGAAGCTGAAACTCAACTTGTTCTCGGTAACTGGCTGAAGTTGATTTTGTGGTTGAACCCCCTGATCCTGCCCCTGGTTGCATTTGGTTTCCTGGTTCTATATGGTCTTGGTCCCAGGGCCTGCCATGTCCGGCCCCTTGGTGAAGGGCAGATTGCCCATCTTCATCACCGCTGGGCGGGGTGTTATCGTCGCCGTAGCCGCCGCCGCCATCGCAGTCGTAGTTAGCATACTCATCACCACCTCCAGATGAAACGCGATCGTCGTCCTCGTGGTCGTCTTCGCCGCCTAATATAGGACCACTGTCCGGGCTTTGATTGTCCGGATTGTTTGGGCAACTGGCGAGATGCGTACGGTAATCATCCAATGTCTTCCAGTGTTTTCGGCAGTAATCGCACTTAGTATCAACGAGGGACCGAAGGCATGTCCCCATTCGGAGATGCCTCTTTATCCTGAAAAACAGAAACCCGCAGCGCGGGCATGGTGTAGCCGAGCTCTTTAGGTGCTTCCTTCAAAATGTTAGCCACTATGATTCTCAATTACGTCTCAAGTAACCTTACCGTAGCGCATCTCTGCTATCGAAGGCAAACGCTGCCCCATATTTGATGCATCCGTAGACCGTCATGCCCTTCATATCAGGAGGTATTCGGTCTGGGTCACGTCTCCGGCACTTGCCTTGTTCGAGATGGCTCTTAAACTTTTCGTAGAGACGGGGCCCCCCATCATCACATGTGCACTCTCGCCGCCTCCGTTTTGAATGGGTCCAGACATGTCGCTGTAAGTTTCCCCACCGGTCAAATCGCTTGATCTTGCCATGGCATTCGGGATGATAGCAGAAGAATTTTGTAGAAGAGGTGTTATCCTCTCCGAGGTTCTGTCTTTGAACGATGTCCCCTACGACTTGCTGGGCTTGGTGATGTGGTTGATCCTCCCCCAACGGCATGTTGCTCCCCATCTGGGTTTTCGATGGCCCTTTTTCGCACGAGTCGACATGCCTACTGTCCCTGTAGTTACGCCCGCAGTGAGGGCGTTGTGTCTTGCAATGTGCCGCCTTGAGATGCCTCCTTCCAATTGTCAGTCAGTATGATGCTTAAATATGATCGCCCAAAACTCACAGTAGGTCATGAAATTGCCCAAAATCCTCGACGCATCCATCACGGCGACACCCATAGATGTTGTCACATTCGATGCGAAAAGTAGGCGTGCGTGCCCGGTCAAGTAGTCCACAGTCGGCGGCATGACTCTTAAATGCCTGGCGGTCACTACCAACCGTCTTTCCACATTTGCACTTTTCCCGCGTGTCATCTGAATGCTTCCATATATGTTGTTGAAGCTGCGAAGGTATTGAGACTGATGTTTTGCAACCAACGTAATTGCAGACGAAAGGAACCTTGACGGGCTGCCGGTCAGGGGGCTCAACTGCATCTGCGTGGAGCCACCTGACATGGTATTGTGCCTTATCCAACTTGGCAAATGTCTTCTTGCATAAACTACAAGAATAGGGTTTGGGTACGGGATTAGGACAATCATGGTTGCTCAAAAGAGAGCATGGTGAGTCAAAACACTGCGACCCATGACATCCAGGGCTATTACACCCGAAGGCGACATCCTTATCAGGATGCTGTATGCGCGCATGCTCACGTAGGCGGTAAGCCTCCCTGAACGGCGAGTTGCATATACCACAGCGAAACTGCGCCAGTCCGATCTCGACTTTTGGAGGTGCTTGAGATGTAAGATGGATTCCGTTGTCTCGTAAGGGCGTGGTTGTTAGTGGCAGGCCGACGGCGCCTACACAGATCGACCATGTCGGGGCTTGCTGAGGATCCTCAAGCGCAGGATCAATGGGGATCTGGTCTTGCGACTGGGATCGGAAATTCTCGATTTGGTTGAGCGTCATGACGGCAGCGGGACTCAGGTTGTTGAGAGCAGCGCTTAGGTCCTACCATCTGTCTCTGGGGACGCTTGCGTTTTCATAGACCACCGGACCTTGACAGGGGCACCATGATCCGTGGATGCAATGATCTGCAGGCCCTTCAGCGGGTGGAATCTGCGTCAACTTTCTTTTAGCGCGGAATACGGATATGAGCCGTCATGCCACCCCACTGCACAGGGAGACGGTGAGGCTCCACCGTGCAGGGGAGAGGCCCAGCACGCTAACGCCGCTGTGGCTGACCTGCTTGATCCCTGAGACATGGGAGACATGGAACACCCCCGCTTGCGTATCACATATCATTTTACGAAAGTTTGGGTGTGAATATCTATCTGCGTTGGTGGGTGCCCCTGTCAAGGTCCGGTGGTCCTATAAAAAATGCAAAGAGGCCCCTGTGCTAGTGGTTCGCCTGGTGAGCCTCAAGTTGCCTTGTTCGCCTTCTTCTTGCCTGACTCCACTTTTTTTGCTCCTATCGCCGTGTTCGGAAACACTGGAACGAGCATCGCGACTGCGCTTACCCGAACTGTCGATTCTTGCGCTATTGGTGTCAAGCCAAAGACTGATGCCGCTGCTATGCCTCGAACAGACACGAGGGCTTCCTTTTCTCACCACGACTAGCCTATTGATGAGCAGAGTGTTCGTACGAAGTCACCTAGCCTGGTCAAAGATTCAGAAGTGTCGCAAGATCTTGCCAAGCTCACCTCGACAACAAATGATCCCTCTCCATTACCATCAACATATACTGTAACTGTAACTCTGCCCACGACCGGCTCGCTTGATGATTATGCGATTGAGGACGATGGTGAGAGCCTGGAGGAGTTCAAGGACAATGCTGACACCCACGAGCCAAAGTTGGAGGCTTTCCCGCGCATCAAGCCGACGTGCGCGCGACCAATTTCCCTTATCGGCAAGCTTATCAGAAATAATACCCCCCATGATACTGGGAGTGGCGACGGCTCGGAGAAAACTCGAACCTCGGGAAACACCACTGAACAGGGCCCTAGAATATTTCTATCACAAGTTGAGGACGCCGCACGCAAAGCCAAAGAGAACGACTGAAGGCTTGATGCTCAAATATTACATTATAAGTCGATAACTCAACTTTCGAAGCGGCGTTATTGCCCGGATCAAGGGCATGAAACATTTGCTCCAGAGATGATCGAGGCCATGGCTATGACGGCAACGGTTGGTGATGGTACAAGCATCCTTGTCTATCATCGGGGAATGACGAAGCATCATCATGACGAGGATGGGAGTTACAAGAAAGCTAATTTGATTTATCAATACAACTATTATTCGTGCGCCTGTTGTGTGCTTCTCTTCAGTAGTTCCACTTGGCATATCCGCCTAATCCTGTTCTCAACTAGAAGAGAAATCTGTCAACTAGCTCCATCAGAACACGGAATTCTAAACATTGTTACATGGCTCACTGTCTATCATATGCGACGACATGACGTTCACTGGCGTTTCGTAATGGTCTATACTTGGTGCATGATTCCAGACACCTGTCCTTCTAAGTCACTCCTTCACGCTGGTATACGAACAACTGTCTGGGGTTGGTATCGTCTCGGGAATCTTCCCGACTACGTTTGGGGTTCAGTATTGACCGGCCATGCTGGTGTATTGCTGCATCTTTGCTTAGGTTCCATCACCTTCTCCTCGACCTCCTCCCCGTCAGGTGCGGCATGGCTACTTCCCTACGCCTCGGTTGCGGGCCTTTGTGTTCTATGCTGGCCAGGAATGGTGGGGAAGAAGACGCTGAGGAGCTCTTCTGCTTGTCTGGCCTTATCCTGCGTCGTGGTCCCGTCTACTCTTCTCGGCGGAGGCACTTCATCGCCGTTTGTTTCGTCTCCAGGTCTTAGGTACTCGGCAGCTTGCTAGATGTTGGACCCGTCGGTGAGGAAGCATTCCGAACGGCCCTTCCTTTGCCTTGTGATGGCTGCGTGCAGGTCCAATGACTGTTGACTATCTCCCGATTTACTAAGCTCTTGGTAGCATTTTGGTACTCGAACAATACCAAACCAATATCACCCTGCATTATTTCAAACAAAACAATGGACTGGTCAATTTTGGTTTGTTTTGCATTGCCCGAACTAGAGTCTAACTCGGATAGGTAGTAAATAGTAACGCCAATACAAGCCTCACATCGACGCGCCTTGATAAATACCAGTGCTCGCGCCGCTCACATCAGATTTCAACATGCATAAACCACACCATGAAACCCGTTTAGTGGAAGTTACTGATGTCCAAGTCACTGGACGTGGAGTAAAGATCATTCATATTGACGGTGAACCCCTTAGCCATCCAATATATAGCTTATTTGATATTAGTCGCGTGTACTATAAAGCGCTGCAGACTACTGAGTTGAAGCCTCTATTGGACTACGCCGGGAGATTTTCTAGAGGGACTATTGCCGATGGCAAAAGTAAAAACTCCCTCCTGGCCTATGTTTCTATATGCAAACGCGGAAGAAAGGACATGTCTGCCTGCTTCGGATCTAGGTGTGTATCTTATATAGAGTTACCATACCTACCACAAATAATTGTGTTGATAACAGTATTTCTCTTGCTGGGTTGCCTTGATCTGCCCTTGGGTATGATATGAGGTTAAATAACTTGAAATCGTTCTTTTGAAGCTTGCGTACCATTGGTATCATTTCTAGATCCCCTCAACCGACGGCGGAGATTGCAAAAGGCAGTTGGGAAGTATCTCACGTAACTTGACCGGAAGCCAATCTCGAGCGTATGTGGCAGTGTTTAGAAACCGGTGATGTGACTATTCTGTTCGGCTCATGATGAGCACGATCAGCGACAATGTATCCATGCGTCGAGGAGCTGTCGCCTGATAGAGTGATAGTCATGGGCAGACCGACATGATATCAATTCAACGATGGGACAGATACCCAGAAGGGAAAGTGCGACGGGGAAGTGAGAAAAGATGTTGGCAGAGCCGAGCAGTTTGTGGTTGATCGTGGCACTTACCTGAGCAACTCGAAACGCATTCTTTGTTACAGTTGAGGCCCGGCCCTCGATGGGATAACTGAGCCTGAACACCCTTGAAGCAGGGCGTGAGGAGAATGTAAAATGCAGCCAGTGAATCGCCTCTGGTTGTTATCACAGATAATGAGGAGGAATTGGACGAGCTGCAAGAGAGCTCGAACAGGTAAACCTCGGAGCCAATCACACTCCCGGGCCATCTTTTTTTTTTTTTTCAACCGCACGCTCTTGTGAGAGGTCGAGCCCGTTTCACGAGGACACTGGAGATCTGGGTTGGTAGGTGGTGGTGCTAGCTAGGGCGCATATGATCACCCGCCTGCCTCTTGAACCTGGAGAAGTAAGAAAAAGGCTTGTAAACGTCGTGGTTACCAGTTGTTTATAAAAGAACCACCATGAAACTGGCCCTCAGAAGCTGAAGTAAAAGAACCACCATGAAACTGGCCCTCAGAAGCTGCATCTCCGTCCTGGGTTTTTGGGAGACACCAACCGATAACCTTGAGGTCGTAAATAGCCTCGGGTACACGTCTGTCCTTGCAACCGGAATAAAGTCGGTACCCTGTCTTGGTTGACCCAATGAAATCGACAGATGCCATTGTTAGCTGCTTAATATCCAGAGCAATCATTGGTTGGACGTGGATTGAGACAGGGGCGCCTTCCAAACAACAGGCCCGATTCTGTTCACCATTCGCATAATAGCGCCCGTCAATTAAGGTGTGGCAAGACATGGAGAGCCGACAATTCTACCAGCAGGTTGTGGGAGTATTTGGGGAAAATACAACCAAAAAATTCCATTCACCCTAGAAAACTCCAGACCCGCAACCACGAGACGATAGATCAACAAGTTATTGAAATCCGTCCGTCACTCGTCCCTCGATGCCAACTTCCCTCAGGCAATGGCCGCTTCTCAGACCTAGGATGATACATTTCCTCGCAGTAAGCGCAAGATATTCGATTTCTTGCGGCTGGAGAGAGCGAGTAGTGACCATCAAGGTTGTGGCAAAGATGATCTGCCAGAGAGAGACGGAGCCTGGCTCGGTTGTTCATATGAATTCAGGGCAATTTCTGAATGATGGCTGGGCTGCCGGCTCTCTGGAGGCCGATACCCCACTATTGAATTTATCATGAAAAGGATGCCATGTGGCCAAACCAAGCTCGGGAGGTTTCCGGTAGTCGAAAGCGCAATCGCTGTCGCAAAGGCTGCGATAACAGCAACACCGATACCCATGGAATGGATGACCATGTGCCAAGGGGCCGAGTTCGATGATTTCTCGGATTGAAAAACGTAAAGAGTGTAGGCGGTGACCAATACGGTTGCAACTTGAGACGTAAGTGGTATCACGTACACAACTTCGACAGGAATCGAATCTCCACGAACGAGTACGAAGACGAAGATCAAAACGACTTCAACACATTCAAGGATTGCCGTGCATATCCACCACTCTTCCCGTTCAATTGCCCTCGCGAAGACATGGATAATCGCAGCGATCTAGATCATCACCTCAGAATAACAATGCTGCAACCCAAAGACTTCAACTCACCTGAGTCGTGGCAATTCCCCATAAAGAAACCGCGACCAAGAGTGTGTGCACAGATCTGGCAAGAACCCACGGTAGCTTGATCTTTCCACTGTTTTCCAGGGAAAACAGGATCAAGACTGCCACTTCCAGTACGCCCCAAGTTGCCAGCATGCCTTTCAAGTATTTCTCCCGCCACCACAATGCATTATACTTGACACCGATGAAAAGACATACACAAAATGTCGAAATTGCGGACAGCAGGTAGATGTCACCTCTCTGGTATGTAGTAAGGCGGTCCATGTTGTCAAAAACGAATATGGTAGTAGGGAATATGAATCGCAGCTAGTGGGGAGGGACAACAAAGGCTACACGAGGTCCTATTTATGCTTGCAGCCTGAGGGCATAAAGAACATGGCTCCACCGCACCACATAGCGCGTGATTGATGGAACAAAAGAACAAAAACCAAGATGTTTGTGTGCCTCCACTCCATCCAGTTTGCCAATCTCAGGGGCTGGGGGATCATGACCAACTACGCACGAACACCGTGGTCTCCCGAGAGCAGAGCCACGCCCGCATGCTCAAGTGGACCGATTTACACCATGGACACATGATTCCTTTGTTGAGGTACCCAAATTATGCTGCCGAGGTTGTCATTGGGGGAATATGGAGTAATGAGTGTGGTATTACTTAGCCTTCATGACCACAGACTGAATACAGTAAGTACTGACAACCGCCTCCTCGACGGTAGGATCAACCTCTGGTCCGTCGTCTCATCCTAACCATGCTGATTCTTACGACGATCCTTCGACACTATTTTCTTGGCCTTCTTTTCCCGGTGGAGATTATCCGCCCATTGGCCACGATCGTCTACTGTAGTAGCCGGGCAACGCCTGTGTCGCAAAAGGTACTATATGATCTTCACCGGGCTAAATTTGAACATCGGCATCATTGTAGCGAATTCTTTCGCCCGTCTCTCGACCTCTCTGTCGCGCCCATCCCGTTGACATTCTCTGCAGTATCCCTTCCATGTCCAAACATAGGCCGGAGAGAGTGACTCCTCTCCTTCGCGACTTTGAGTCTGTGTCGCTGTCTGAATTCTCTGGGCCAGAGTCCCTAAAGCAGGTGGCACCTGCTGCGTCAATGTTTCCCAACAAGACAACGCATCTATATGGAAGACCAGCAAACAGGCCCCTCAGCATTTGATCATTCGTGCTGGGGATGCTGACGACATAGATATCCATGTCCAATTGACCTGCAATCGACAAGCTGAAGCTCGACCTCCGGCTCCAGGGGGGCCATGTAAGAGATACCCTTGTTTGTAGGGCATGGAATGTTCAGAGTACCAGCGTCTCGTTTCAGGGTGGAGAAAATCTCTAAGCTCTCTGCACTGAGGACCTGACTGGCGGCACCGGTGATGTTTGTGAGAGCAGGAAGAAAGAGGTCCAAGATGGATATCTGTTGGGAAAGCGCTTCTTGGATGAGAGGAGGGCTGATGTTTCTGAGAAGCGTCATGACGAACAAGTATGAGAGTGAAGGACTGCAAAGTGGTGAGTCTTTGGAAGTGATATGTCGAACGAGAGGGGAATAAGCACCATCCTAAGGGGAATATCAGCATTCTTATTTCTTCCAGCGTTCCCTTAATTGATCAGCTGAGGTAGACACAGGCCGCGGCGTCAACAACACTGATGTGAATGCAGGCCGCATCAAGAGCGGCCGTGTTCTGTAGGTATGCAGCCAAGCGTGCTCATTGCAAGGCATTCTACAAGAGCAATCAGCCTGCGAGCCACACGCAGTTCCCTATCCGATTTAGCCCAGTATCAGTCTCAGCCGAAAACACCGCGTATATCGCAATCATATCAAGTTGGATGATCTTGCATGCGAACTCATGATGAACTCCAGAGGGGCACGTGCGCTCCTACTAGCCACTGGAAGGAAGGGAACTGTTGGTACGAGGGCTTTGAATCTGCGGATGGCTGGGATGTGATGCCGTAAATGGCATGCCGAGAGACGCCCTCTTCCCACGCGATGTGGCTAGCTGACACACCCGAATTGTATCTCCAAACAGTTCCAGTTCTCGTATGGGAGAATGATATGTTTTTTGGGGCCATTCTGCCTTGATTTGGCTGCGTGATGAACAATGGAAGTTGGTAATGATTCTGGTGAAGGTAGACGGGAAAGCGGGGTACCGAAAAATGTGTCGTTCCTTTTTGTAGCCTCACACTGCCTTGCAAGGTGCTCCTGTTGGAGAAGTGGCTTGTATGATGGTGTTACACAGGCATGCCACCTCAAGGAAGATGACATCACGATGATACCAGAATTGTCAGAACAGCAAGTCTAGTATCTTGGCCAGGTCTCTTCAAGATAAAAAGACAAAGACGGACAGAGATCACGATCAATCAATGATCCTTGGGTCTCCATCTTCTGATCCCTTACTCCATCAATATACGAGCACGCGTGTCTAACAGCTCCAGGGTGGAAAGTCTGCGTCGGACGGGCCCAAATGGGCACCTAACCTAGAGGCGGTGCGAGCGGCAATCAAGTTTGCAATGGCGACGGGAAGACTGAGGTGAAAAGGGAAACAGAACATGCTAAGCACTAACACCACAGCTGACTACTAACATTGAACAGCCTCAAGTTGACAGACCATGCTTCAGCTGCTGGGGATAGGATGCTGAACACTTGGAGAAATCGGCCTTCAAGCAGGCCTGTCGAGCAGAGTCAAGCAAGCGGGGCTGGAAAAGAGACGAGCTGGCAAGAAGAGTGGGGCTCTCTTGGGTGGTCCGGATGAATAGCGGGGAAGCGAAGACAGTTTAGCGTAGCCACCGGCCCTATGAGATCCGTTCTCCCAGGCGTAATAAATACTGACTGACAAGGTGCTCCACTCCGCACTGCCACGTATCGCCGTGCCCTTGGCCGAGGGAAGAGAGAGTTACATCGGCTAGCCACCAGGACAAACATTAAATACTTTGGATGTTTGTTACTCTATCTTTTGATGTGTTAGGGTTTGACGTGAGGCCACCTGTGTCACACCAGTTACGAATCGTCCTGGACTGGGCGAGGACGATGTCAGCATGTTCGAATCTGCTCCTAGGCGAAGCTTTCTTCTATCAGTCATTTGGGGCCTTTATAGACGTCGGTCTTTTGAGCCATGTCAGTGTCAGTCAGCATGGGTCGTTGGACTGGAAGATAGGAGAGACAATAAGCTGGAGATCCACTAGCTCCGAGGCACGGAGTGCAATCCAAAGGCATCGTTAGCGAAGACCAAGAAGAACCACAAGTAGCTCAGGCAAGGCTGCTTGTTCGAAGAAGTTAAGGCAAAACCCTTCTCTCAGCCTCAGCGGCAACAATGCGACCCGCCCCGCCAATTTTAGGCCGAATTAGGCTGCACAACTTCATTGGGCGTGGTTGCCTCACAGCCTCCTTGTGATATGACCGCCACAGGTGCGGACGCACTCGGCCACACAACTTGGACCTCTCATCATCACATCGGCGCGTAGGTCCTCACGAAAACTGCCTCCAGAGCCTTCTTCTACGTAAATCGATCGATCGCTTGAGAACTACTCCAGACAATCCCATCGTCACTTCATGCGCGAGGCCAGCTGTCGAAGCCCCTTCACAGATGACTTCTTCCCCTACATCCAGCTTGCAGCCTAGTCAAGGCTCCCCACACCGCTGGGACGGCTTCCGGCAATGGTTGCGCGACGCTAATCGGACACGCAAGATTTTCGAAGATGCCTTCGATTCTTCCAAAAGTCCCTGGCCTTCTATCAAAGGCAGGGCCAAGCCGGTGGCGGAATCTAGCGCAGATCCTTTCCTCGTCGCAAAGACTCTGACGATAGCCACGCGCGCTACACACCACTGCCTGGACGACTTTTGCATAGACCAAAACTCTCTGCAGCTTTCTTTGCGGAGTACATATTGGCTGACAAAGTCTTGGCTTCTACGGACACCTATCCGGGAGTTTGATTCTCTTCAATGTCCTTTCCCCAAGGGTGCTCTGCTACGAACCTTACGCAGATTTCTCAAGCCTTTCCCATCTTCTTCTTTGTTTTCTAACTTCTCTCAGCGGGTTTCTCACTGGGTCTGCGGGTTACAGGTGACAGAAAACAGGTATACTACAGATGCTTTGGTTCACGTTCGATCGGATAAATACCCAAAAACAAGCAGCCACAGGGAGGCGATCTCCGATAATTCTGTGTGCGCCGAGGCTTCTATGCCGCCTTTGCAATGCGAAGGGACGTACCGGAAGGTCCTGAATCTTGATTTTTCATCTCAAACGTTGAACTCCTCTATTCAGCCAGGCTTCAGCTGCTCGCGATGCAGTTCCTCTGTGAGACAGAACAGAAAGCATTCATGTATCCGTGGACCACGTACTAGCTTTGGCAATGCGAATGATATCTTGCAAGTGGTGGGATATGAAGGACCCGAGCAAACAGCCAAAAACTATTTACGTGAGTTCCAAAGGTATGTGCGGTTGGAACATCAGCCTTGGGTTTTCTGAATGAAAGAGAGCGGTCCCATTATCACTGACAGACAACTTGGGGGCAGTTCTAGCGATCCAGAAGACAACGCAGGCTCCATCAAAAGAGAAGAGCACGGCGACTCAAGGGCACCAGAGGGCGGTGAAACATCGAAAAAGCCATCGAAAAGACAGAGACAAAACTCTCACTACGGCGAAGGCACAAATGGGACAACGAAGGCCGGCAAAAAACGAAAACGAGACTCGGTCGAACGAGACGACGACGACTTTGACGATTCTGGCAGAGGAGGCGGCCGACCTAATACTGGAAAAAGAAGAAAGGATGAAGAAGAAGAATCGGCAAAGAACAAATTCGCTTGCCCGTTCTACAAGAATGATCCACAGGCATTCAGGGCTTCACGGACATGCGTAGGGCCTGGCTGGTCCAGCGTCCACAGAGTCAAGTCAGTCACCAGCTAAGTTCTATAACGTTCCAAGCGCTAACGATGTATAGGGAGCATATCTTTCGTCGACATATGTTGTCAGACACTCATGATGGCCTTGAGGAATTTGGGAACCACGCTGCACTTGACAAACCCCTCGACGTTCCATGTCGACGAAAACCACCTCTAAAATCACATGGCATCAGCAAAAAGCAAGAGGGGCAGTTAAGAAGTAGAAAGATGTATCAGAAGTCTCTCGATGAAGAGGAAAAGTGGCGTGCCATATACAAGATCATCTTCCCAGACGAGGAAAACATTCCCAGCCCATGTAGGAAATCTGTTCTGCCTAACCTGAAGTTGAAGCTAATGATGTTTTAGACTATGAACCAGAGGTTCCCGAGTTTCCAGACTGTTATCGAAAAATGTTGATACAGAAACTACCTGGGATTGTTACAGAACAGTTGAGAGCGGCGGGACCAGGGCTGATGAGACATATCACAGACGATGTGATGGCAAACCAACATTGCTCGGCGAGTGGATTTGGTAGCAAATCAAATCCATCAGAAAACCCACAACTGGTACGACAGATTGAGAATGTGGTGGAAATCGCCTTGCGGAAAACACTTTCCGAGGTGGACCGCTCAAAGGAGCAGCCATTTAATGACTTTCAGATACCACGTCTGAATGTTGAAAGCCCCGAAGAGGAATCAAAGATATCGATCAAACAGGAGAAACAAGTGCCGCTGATAGGGCCGACTCCGCTGCAGGATGATTTCCTTCTGCCTCCAGGCATTGGTGGAACCGGACTAAAGATTGAGACGAGAGCTCAGTACCCGACCCCTACAAGTTCGGCTTTCAGTCGTTCGCCAGAGTTCCAGTTTGGAAATATGGAACGGAGCCAAATGGGATCAACGTCTCCTTTGGAGCTCGACTTAGCTTCTATGTTTGGGGAGAGTCACTTGGACGATTCCCTCTTGCACACAACTGAAGGAGGTCCGATTGCAGAGCTCCCTAGCGTCACTTGCGACAACAATGACGCCGTCTTTTCAAGTGGCATGTACAACCCCATTCGCCAAAACGCAAACTCAAATGTTTCAAATGTTTCCGGGCCGGCAAGTGACCAAGCCCAGGCCTTTGCCAATCTGGGACCACGACCGGAAGAATACCTCCTTGGATCTTGGGACTTTCCGCCACAGGTAACATCTATACAGTCTGTGGACTCGGGGCACGGTTCTATTGCTGGCCCTCCAGACAGTACCGCGCTCGACAATCTGGATCTCGATTCTTGGTTTCTCGAATGACGGCTTCAATAGAGGAGAGATGAGTCTCAAATCTGGTGGAATGGGGATTATCTGTCGGTCTGATTGACAGGGATGACGGTGAAGAGGAAGACTATGAATTTGTTGAAATGATATAATACACGAGGGGCAAAGGAAGGACAATCACTTAAGCGCCGTTGGGAGGGGAGGCCGTCTCTTTGGGCGTTTGCTTTTCCCCAAATTGAGAAGCCCGCTTCTTGGTCAATTTTTATATTATTGTCCCGCCGGGAGGTATTCTTTGGCTTTCACAGCTGGTGGTATCGGTAGCCTCAAGTCAAGGGCTGTCCAGGCCCCTGTTTCACCATTGTGAACATCATAAATCTGGCTCCCGAAGGCCCTGATCCCGATGACGGGTGTCTCAAGGTTACGTAGTTGCCTCTGGCCTTCATTTGGACCTAACCATTTTACCCCTAGGTCATATCGGTGACAGCGGCAAGGCATTTTTATGACCGAGTGACTCTTTCGTAACCACTCTGCGCCTAGATGGCCTGCTCATTGACCTCTGGGGCAACCTTGGCTCAATAGTCTCATCCCCTGGACCGAGTTATCGGCCCCGATGTGATCCCATTTAAACAGGCATGGCCTTTACATAGTCCTCTTATACTTTTGCTTCTTGTCGGCCTCTTTCCGTGCCTCGTATGCCGATGCTTATTGAATCGATGAACTGGTCTCACGACCAACACCGGGGGTTTTCACTACCAGACGTGGTTGCTCCCACGATCGTGGTCCCGCGAGCCCTGGACAGAGTCCCGGCTTGGCCTCCTTTTTACAAATCAATAGGGAGCGTGCTAGAAGCTAGCATATGGCAATAAAACAATATGACGTGTGCCATCGGCAAGGCATTCTATAGAAGACACCATAAAATTGATCTACAGGATAGTAAATATATAGGGGGTCTTCTACCCCATAAGTTCTACCTTTAGCTTCTCCCTCCTCATTATCGGGAGCCCTTCCTATTTCACTATCATTCGAAGCAATCTCACCACTCAGCATAACGTTTTCTATACAACATACTCCTATCTACATAGCTTCTAGAGGGGTTAAGTTCCTTATCGACTCAATCCAGACTTCTATCGATTATTATAGGCGCGTCAGCAACGCAAGCGAGAACAAAACTACCCCATTTAACATCTTTTCTCTCAGGACTTTTGGACCTCTGAACGCAAAACGGCCTACTTGCCACAGCACGAGACGCATCTTAATATTACCCCGATATATAATGCTGCTGCTCGCGGTGAGGAAGGCAGTATCGCCTTTCTGCTGAAGTATCCTTATATTAACGAAGAACATCAACACGCCTCTGCTCTTTCACTCGCTCTCTATAATTGGAATTTTCTGTCTTCTGGCGCAGTTATCCCATCAAGAGCCGGGCTTCAACTACAACAAAGAACACATTATCAACACATCATAGCATCATATCCCAATGCTAACACAGTGGCCTTTTTTTTGGTCTTCCTGCTGCCTGCAGACTGCAGTAGAAGACTCATACCTAGGCTTCAAATAATGCTCGTATTGTTGAATCCTGCTTATGCAGAAGGGGGGCCTCTAGGGGGCGTGGAGGGCATGATCGTGATCTCCTTGTCGTGGGCTTCTTCGTGTATTTTGGAAAGCATCATTGCCGCCTTCCTCCCCATTTTCGTCGTCTGAGTGAGAGATATCATCAAAGGAAGGATCCAAGAGAGTTATAACCCGGAGGTTAAGTCTCAGCCGCTTCCGCAGTCAGGGGCGACAACGGATTCACCATGCGTTCTGAGACAACCGCCTGATTATAAGGAGAAGGGCCAAATTTTCGCCTTGAAGAGAGGATCGCCGACTTCTTTTTCGTGTCCCTCAGTACCTTCTGAAGGTGACAGAAAAAGTCGGCTTGATTAAGGTCGGTTGCGCCGTCCGCAAATCTCACTCATCAGGACCTCCTGATGTCGGTATTTACATGAGAGCCGCAATTTACGAAAAGATCCTTCGTAATGTGACTCTGACAGCCCTCAAGCAGAATAATCCTCGTCTGCCACTCTCGAGCCGGCTTCGTGCGTTTAGAGAAGTGTCCGAACCATTCTGTAACGAGAAAATAATTGACATACTCCTTTGGAGAGGCTGCGGTGACTGCCTCGCCGTCAAGTTCATTGCCGACCCACCTGGGCGGAACTTGGACACTGGGCATGATAATGAACAGCGGTATCACCACCCCGGCCACCGAGATGACCTGAATGCTCGTGATGGAGATAGTGTCGTATACGTCGGTCAGAATTGGGTTGTATATCTCTCTGAAAGTCCACACAGAGATGCCGTTAGAACCCTGTCTCATCGAAGTTCCAGATGTCTTCGATTCTCACGCTGGCACGGGTCAAGTAATGTCACTCTTGAAACAATTTCTCAAAGCAGACACGATCTTCCATAGCTTTCCTCTAGAAATCTCTTATAGTTGCCTTTCTTCTATCAAAGATCCCGCGATGACTTTCATGAAGCGGCGAGCCCTAGAGCGAGTGTATTGGACATCCATCTTTAGCCCTAAATATGGCCCAATATGGCTCCCATCATCTTTCACGAAGCCAGCCATCTAATTCGGACAGATCATAAATAGCAATGTCAATACGAGCCTCGACACCTCACATCGACACAACTTGATAAATACCAGTGCTGGCGCCGCTTATACCACACTTCTAATACATCTCAACATGCGTAAACCACACTATGAAACTCGTCATATTTCAGTGAGAGTTACTGATTTTCAAGTAACTGGACGAGGAGTGAAGATTATTAATATTGATAGTGAGCCTCTCACCCATCCAGTGCGCAGCCTATTCGATATTCGCCGCGTATACTGGAAAGCGCTGCAGACGGCTGAGTTGAAGCCTCTATTGGGCCACGCCGAGAAGTCTTCCACAGGAGTTGCTACCAATCGCGAAGCAAAACTCCCTCCTGGCGTTTGTTTCTATATGCAAACACAGAAAACATTAAACATCTGCATGCTTCGAATCCAGGCGTGAATCCTACATAGGGCTACCACAGCCATCACAAAAGAACAGTCAGCTCCCATAATGGCTACCATTACACCATAGCACGCCATAGGGCAAATTTCCCAGCTGTTAAAGGCCCTAGAGTACTGATTGTTATAGAGTAAGAGAGGGATAAAGAAAGACGAAGGGGGCGAAGGCTTTGAGTTTGTGGGCGCGGACCATCTATTCTTTGGATTAATAGTATAATTATGCGGCATAGCCGAATAGAGTCAACCCGAGCCTACTTGATCTTCTCGCCAAGCTGATTTACTACCTGGGCCTGTCGCCGCTTTGTCTACTGCTTGTGGCTATGGCTGAAAGGCTTCCGGTTGGCAGCCCCGATGTCAACCGGTTGACTTCAAAACGCGCCATATATGGAATCTCTTGATGGTAACTCAAACCTTGCGCCTTCCATGTCAACTGATCAAATGCCCTCATGATCAATAAATATCCAAGGTTATCTGCCAGGTCGGTGTTGGCGGGACTTATGCCAAGTTAAAGAGAGATCGAGCCACCCAGAAATTCCTTCTAATCAGAAAAGTCGCGGAGATGGTTGACAGACCCAAGCCAATCAAGCCATAGCTGTGGCTGGGTGGATTGGTCTGTCTGCTGCGAGCCATGGTCTGCCGAGAATGATCACATAAATCAGGCTTGGGATGCGGAGCGCATCTGGATCTTATGGCAGTCAACTCAGGTCAAAATAGTTGAATGCCGTTGCATCTTCATAACATGGCACGAGTGCGGCAGGACCTGTGGATCTAGCAGCAACAACTAGGTGGAACATTCGACTACCCTAGGTTTAAAAGATCTCTAAAAGCGGAAACACTACCAGAGAGGCAATCTATCCCTCTTCAGAAGCGACTTGAACCCTTGGAGAGCTCCGTGGTAAAACAAATGTCAAGGGTCAGGGGGTTACCAACTAGGATGACAAAAAGAAGACCAAAGCTGCTGCACGCAGGGAAGATAAGGTTATCGATTGGAAACTAGTGATAGGTTCATCGAGACAACACCTGTCTTGTCCTTGTGTAACCCCTGAGATGGCGTGTTCCCTCTTCAACATCTGTCCCGGTCTGGTCTCCGAAAGGAAACCAGCCTCGGAAGGGCAGTGGCATCCGACGAACTATACAAGTAGATGGCAGACAATGTGGAGAGCCAGGTATTCACAGAGTCATTGCTGTCTATCATCCGCGTGCAATGACATCTCGGCATGCAGATCATCATTTCGACCCAAGAGCCTACAATATCCACCGGCCTATCCCTCCTCGCAACGGTGATTAATCAGAACCCATTCCGAATCTGGAAATTAGCCACATTGCTAGATGTACTCTATTTGACTAGATCAAGTGTCCCAAGCTCTAGACCCCTATTGCGTTAATATTATCTCGTCCATATATGGTTCTGGTCTATTAACCACGGATATAGGAATCTATCAGCGTAACCGGGGACTCAGTAGCGTGAGGCGATTACAGACATTTTTGAGGTTGATGAAGAGTAAGAGGGCGATGGTGGTTCTTGAAGATCAAGGCCAAAATTGACTTGTCTTGTTGTTTTTTTTTTTTTTTTGCTCGACCAGTTCAGCCAGCCTCCTAAGACTGCACGTTATTTACTATTGTCGCGGCTATATAGGGTCCAGCTAATTTCAACTACAACGATGCAACGCCCTTCATGTCCTGTCACTTCAAGAAGCATCGTTCTTCAGATAAGCCCAGTAATTTCATGATCTCCATCTTTCCCCAGAAACTCTATTAACCATGAGCACCACTTAAGCGGCCAGCCCCGGCCCCCAAGCCTTCGATCCCAACAAGATGGAATTCGACAAGCTGAACATCAATGACTCCAGGACCACATCGTGCGTGGCGTCTATCCGCGGTAAGCCATACCATTATATCCGGGCAGGTCTAGTTAGAGACTCGCTTGGTACAATCATTCTCATGCATGGTTTCCCTGACCTGGGATTCGGCTGGCGATGCCGGATTCCACATCTTGCCTCTCTAGGCTACGAGGTTTTGGCACCGGACACGCTCGGGTTCGGGAAGACTGCTGCACCTGATCATCCGCATATTACTCCTTGAGAAGTATTGCTGAAGACGTCAAAGAGCTGGCATATCTTGTTGCTAAGAAAAACAAAATCATCCTTGGTGGTCATGGCTTAGGCGACGTCACGGCGTGGCGCGTTGCCATGTGGTTTCCTGATCTGGTCTAGGGCCATTTTAGCATCGGTATTCCTTTCATCCGGCCCTCTTCGGGGTTCCTTAGCCTGGACAATCTTACTCGCAGCGAAAAGTGTATACCCTTGAGATACCAGCTGTAATTTATGGGCATAGAAGCCTAGGATAGCATAAGGGACGGAGAAGAGGTTCGGCAGTTTCTTAATGCTATGTTTAGAGGCACAACTGCTGGGGGTGAATTCAGATTTGATGTCACTAAGGGCGTTCTCTTCGACAATCTCCTAGAACTTAACCAATCTCGAATCATCTCTGGTGAAGAACTTGATCATTATACTTCAAAGTATTTTCATAATGGAAATGCTAGGCTTCACTGAGTCCTGGATTATGCTATACGCATGATAGGCCTCCAAGGCACCATAAAGCCTCAAGAGGTGCCTGTAGGGGGCAAGCCATCTGTTTTGTATTTTCCATTACCAATTCTACAATACCCACCGACAGCGCTGCCCCCATTTGACCCCCGAGTAGCGAGGCGTAACTCTTGAAGATGTTCGTCTGTAAGCCGACTGACGGTCGTTGTCTATCCTGGACCAATACACTGTTGTTATCCTTCACCTTAAGAGAAGCATGGTGAGGCATGAGCTTGAGGGCAGAGAATTTTCGACCTAAGAATAAGCCGCCGGACTGTTTTTTTGTCGAAGAGACTGGTCATGGCAAGAAGATAGGAGGGTAGAAATCTCAGAAAAATCAAGTTATAATTACTCTTTAGTAACAACAAAAAAACCAAAATAACACATCAACATATCTCTCTGCCACGTAGATACCCCATCCCCAATTCAGCCAGCCATTCAACGGATTATTGGCGGTCCACAGGCTGGTTCGATGGAGGCCAGATTTTGTTGATAGGAATAGTCTCGAAAACACCAGAATCTGACTACGCACGAATTTTATGCTGTGATCCTTTTTTTCCTTTTTTTTTTCCCTTGCTTATTTATTTGTGGAGTTCCCGACGTCCAAGACGTTCTGGTCCTCTGCGGCCACGAGTCCCGGCAAAGGGTGTGGCCTAGACGTACTAAAGAAAAGCCTTTAAAGGACAGGGTTGCATTGACGCAGGGGAGACAGCCCCTAGAGGCTCATTTTGGTGCAATTCTCGTAGTGACAGGAAGAGCTAACTACGTACAGACACTCGCCAAAACTAGGGCACTGACTCGTGAAGTTCGTGCGTGCGTGAAAAGTCTCGCCTCCCTGGCTTAATACTCCAAAGTCTGGCATCAGAAACGCGGCTTTGCGAGCACGCGGTATTCGACATAGTCTTCGCCGTTAACCTGAATGAGAGTGCCTGGCGAAACGGACATACCGACGAAGGGGCCGCTGATTTTGTATTTGTATATGGTGTCGCCGTGAATCAGATGAGGCAGGGTATAGTCCGGGTGTAGAGCATGGTTGGCGCCTTGAGAGTTTTGGGCGAGGGCGCCGAAATATTCTTTACATTTAAAGCGGCGCTCTGCTCGGTTTGTGACATCCTCAAGATGACTGATTTTGACGTCTGCCAACTCTCTGAGGCGAGAGATCGCATGCGCCTTCCGTTTGTTAGCCGGCATAAGACGGCGTTTCTGAGCGGGCCCGCTTTCAAATGCCGGCTGGTTTGCTGGCTGACCCTCTGACTGTCCGGCTGGCTTGTGTTGGCGCGAACCATGATGTGTTTCCAGGAGTGGCTTTGGGTTTTGGGTGGGACTGATGACTCTAGAAGTGCTCCTAGTCTGGGAAAGTCGGGTTGTGATGGAATCGACCTTTGAAAACCCCCTCAGCAGCTGCTCTACTTTTAGCTCTCGTTACTCTGCCGGGCACGATGCGTTCGCTGGTTATGCGAGCCCGAGATCTTGTGGTTGGCATGATGGTGGAGTGAGAGGTATTGCGCCTATCTAAAAAGATACGGTCAGTATTTTTCGGTAGACAACTACGAAATCATGAGGAAAGGAACTTTACCGAGTGCGAAGCTGCGGCTTTCGACCGCTCGCGGTCCTTGCTAAGTCGTCTGAGTTGCGCGGCTCGTGTTTAAGGCGGATGAATAACAAGCCAGTGGTGGTATGAGGGGAAGGCGGTAAAAAAAAAAAAAGAAAAAGCGCACTCGAGTAGCTGATTCGATACGATCTCTGGTAGAGAGTTGTATTATGTTTGGCGAAGTGATAATTGCAAAGTGCGAGGAAGCAGTCTTGGATGTGGTCGGGGGGTCTGGAGGCCTTTATTAAAGAGGAGAGCATAGCTCATGAAGAGTGGATCAGGGTTTTTGCTAAATCCCACCCTTCCGGCTGCCAATCCGGGAGTTGAAGGCCATTTATCTCTGACAAATGGGGCACATGTTCATTCTACGATGCGTGTATCGAGTAAAGGGTCGACCAAATTATTTATAAGTATCTCTGTCCGTCCACGAATCGGACTGTCGGGCTAGCTCCAACGTCCATTCAGCTATCCTGCAAATATATGCCTCATCGCTGGGTCGGACCTTAACTTCTCTGTTATCAAGGTCCAGATACCTCATCGATCGGTCGGTTCTCAACCTCTCTGCTATCTATCGCGGGTTAGATACGATATCTAATGCAGCCTAGGGATGAGCATACGTTGGCATCCATGCTTGGGACCCTTTGACCTTCCGGAACGTGCATCGCACATATCCATTGGTTTTGGATAGTACTTTTCTAGGCCACAAAGCAGGATGCATCTCCGTCTCTACCGAGGCTTATGCTCTTCCTCGCAAGAGTGAGACCTCTTTTCCTGATAACGGTCTTTTGTGTCGTATTATGCTCGTATGGGCTCTCGGTGGTGGCAAAAAAGGCACTGCGGCTACCGGCGGATCGTGTCTCGTGATCCTAGCTTGCAGGGGTTCTTTCGATTCCCTGTGGCGTCTCTTTCCTTTGATGCTTTCGATGCTAGCACCTCGTTTTTGTTTGATCTATACGTAATTGATCATTTATGTTCCGGTACCGATGGGAATATGCTTACCCCTCTATGTCTTGTGGACGAGTTTGCAGATAACCCCTCATCTTCTGTGAGAAGGTGGCTTGGAGATGAAGGCTCGCGGATGATGGGACCAATCCCGTGCGCTTGGCCTCTCTCTGGGAAAAGGAAAACTAGTTTGGTGGACAATCTTTGCAGAGTGGGAAGCCCAAATATGTGAACTAGATCCCCAATAATTTTCTCAACGAGCACTTCTGTTACCTCCTCGCAGGTTTGTTGCTTCTACAGCCTCGCCATAGCGTGATCAAGTGCGCTCCTTGATTTGACGGCTAGTCAACAGCAGTCCCTGCTAGACCAGCGGCAAGTTCTCTTGGCTAGGGTCGAGGGCAAACTGTTTCAATTGTTCTCGTGAGCGGTTATGAAGCATGGCTAGCTCTTCGTCAAATACGACCTCTGGGTCCCTGATCCTTTCAAGGGCTCTGCTCCAGTCGGTTGTAGAATCCCACAATGCAGAAGCATGACTCGAATAAGACATGGCGTTCTGGTTGAGGAGCCTCTGGAAGTGAGTGGTCGTGCTTTTCGTGATGTAGGCTGACCGAATTGGCGGGATGCTTTCCACGAATTACGCCTTTTGAACATTGTTGGACAATCGTATGTTTTGACCTCATAATGCTATTTTCTCCAGCTATATCAACGATCAGTCAGCTTCTTCCTTGCAGAGTGGCGAAGTTAAAACGTACGGCAGCGGGAATGATTAGTGAGGCAGACAAGAGTGCCATGGGTGAGCAGGTAGTCTATCCTATAGCTGAAGAAAAGACCTGCTCTACACCATTGCCAGTCGAACCACGGTGGATAATACCACCAAATAGGAAGCACATACCCATCACCAATAAAAGGTAACAGAGAGTCGACCCGAGCATAGAGGCCTAGACAATGTCGATATACTTTTCTTTGAGCGCAAAAAATACTGACCTACGGTCATAGCTAGCATCTCGATTTCGACATAAGTCTTTCGCAGGTAAGGCGCATAATCAGCTCGACGGCATTTCCAAAGGTAATATTCAGAAGGTCACCCTTTGTTTCGCTTAGCTATAGAGAGATCTCTTTGGTTGTAAACGACATAATAGCAGCGAGGGGCATAATGGCTATGAAGTTGAGAGTGAGGATAGCAATAGGATTCCAGCCCAGCTTTCCGGCAACAATGCTGACGGGGACCATAACCAGGAGGAAGTTAGCATAGCCTAGAATCAAGTCAGTCGCATCAACACCAGGAAAGTAGGGTTTCGGGATCGGGCGCAAACATACTACTGAGAAGGGTGACCTTGGTGACGTGCGATGAGATGTCTCGAGGCAGAGTTCTGGCTATTGAGGCCCGGTGTATCTTCTAGTCCGAGAGAAAACCCATGGTGCTCGAGCCCTGGCGGAGAATAACGTGGTCGTCGCCGTTGCCTTGAGGACGAATATGACCGAGGGTATCATGAAGGGCCAGCCTCATAAGAGGCGAGCTCTCGTCGGAAGACCCGATCGGCATTGAGCGTCTGATATTGGTTGAGGAATGCAATAACTAATAGGCGCGAGCCAGGGCGCCGCAACATCTAGCAAACAGACATGACACCATATCTATTTGGCGCAGTTATTCCATCAAGGGCCGGGCATCAACTATAACGAAGAATACAATAAGACATGACACCCTATGTGGCTGAGAACAAGCAAGATAGGCCGCGACGAGGAATTAAGAAAGATGGAGAGCAACATCAACAGAAAGACTTCTTGAATCAAGTAGGGAAGCCAGAAACGACAAGGATGACTGGAAAACTGACTGGATCAGCAAGTGCATGTGAAACAGGGACATGCTGCGCCTCGCCCGTGGTACGGGGGCCTAATTGTTACACTCTAACATCCAGAGCTTATAACCATAATCCTGTGGATAACCAAGTGCTCGTAAAGCACGAGTTCTTTCACTTATCTGTCGCATATTAATTGTCAAAACCCTCCCATTGATAACCATAGCGTCGAGCTATTACGTAGAGCATGTCCTCCAGTGCCAACTTGTATAATGCATCTTCCACAGTCCTATCCCTCTCCTCCTCCTCACCGAGCAACTCGCCGCGCTCCAGGAACTGGAAAACACAGAGTCGACCATATGCCCTCCAATAGTCTCGGGCCATGGAAACCACTTTCCCATAACCTCTGTCTAGGTATGGGGAATGAGGAGGGTCCGAATTGGGAAAGACGGTGGCATAGATGTGTTGCCAACGCTTTGCCTCGCTGAGATAGATTTTATCTCGTCGTTTCAACTTTGACTCTTGGTAGAAGTTGATGCCCTGAATGGGCTGTGGATCACGAAGCTCACACGTTCTCTCCAAGATGTGGCTATCACGGCTGGACAGTGAATCAAAGGTCTGAGAGCAAAGGGGGCAGTAGGGGGGCTTCATGTGGTGGCGCCGTAGATGACGGATAACGTCTTCGATGGACCGCAGGTCGTATTGCAGCAAGCATTGCTGGTATCTGGCGGGACTGTAAACGTAGAATGGGCAGGCCAGGTGGAAGTATCCGACCGGGGGGAGACTGCGATAAACCCGTCGATGCCGTCGTCGCTCTCCTTCCAGTGTGATGTCCGGAGTCGCTTCCGTGGGGGTAGACTATCGTCAGGCGGTAGAACATATCTTGCTGATCTCATCCAGGCATCCAGAGAATCCAGGGAAGACTTTAAAAGCTCCGGCCTTGAGCTCTGAAGCCGGTGGTCATGTGGTAAAACGTATTCTTGGGCGGCGCCTGGCGAGGAATGCTCGCTATCGCTACATGAACTGTCGTCAGAATCGCTGCCACTAGTCGAAGAACTGCTATCCAAGTCATCCTCTGAACTGTATCCGTACAACGAGCTCTGCGAGCTGCGGAAACTTTGGTTCCGGGCATGGGTCACGGGTTGCCCAGACCGCTCCCGTTTGATGCTGGCTGAGTTGGCAGGGGGCGGGGATTGAGATGGTTTGCGTATAAGGCCCGAACTAGGACTAAATGGTATTTGATAGATGGTAGATGCCGTTTGAGTATCGGGTTCCTCTTTTGGAGTTGATGGTTGGCCGGGGCTACACTTCCCCTTGCATGATAGAATTCGCCGGGTCATGTTCTTTGGATGAGGCTAGTGCAAGGGCTTCGTCGGAGAGAGAGGGAACGGCCTTAGGTTGTGCCGAGCAAGGTGATCGCTCTTGGCTTTAATAGCTGATCCAGTTTTGCGCTCTGCACAAATATGGCCGAGCAAGGTTTGGTCTTCCACACTACACCCGTGGCTTTGGAGGCCTATATTGGGCGTCGTTGTTCTGTGATCCTTGCTCGAGGCCGCAGGCGTGATCCGGTACCTAACTTGGGCACCCCATTTGTGGGTCTCTGCTGGGAAGGAGCGGCAAGGAGTCCATTGTCCAACAACCAAGTCAAGTAACTTGGTAGGTTGAGGTGGGGGGCCCACATCATCAGCATCAGTGTTTATTGTCCCCAGGAGAACGGATCTCATAGGCCAGATGGCTACATACGGGGCCCCACCTCAACTAACCAAGTTACTTGACTTGGTTGTTGGACACACTGTCCATTGTTGCAGTCTCATCCTGCAGCACTGGCGTCCAAATGGGGCTCGCGAACCGTCCTAAACGCGTAGTGTCCCTGGGTTTCTGTTCTTGCATTTACATGAACAGTGGACACACCTAGCATATGAAATGATGGCTGTTGCCTTCAGATGACAGGCCAGAGAAGTGCAGTGGCTTGCCAGACATTCAGGGCGCGTGGGCACGGCTGATGACTATGATGATGCTTCATCGTGAAAGAGACATGCGTGCATAATCGGCCATGAGAGGAGAGGCGCCAGGGGTTGGCTTGAGGTGGGATAGGCACTGTCGAGTCACGGCTGTTGTCGACGTAGGATGGAAAAGATTTGGGATAACGATGAGGCCGGCGGCGGAAGGATGCTATCAGGCAGGCGGCTATAGTCGGTGCTCCCCATATGTCAGTTAATCAATCAAACAAAGCAATCATACCAACTGAGTTGGACGATTGGAGAATGAAATCGAATCAAATCATCCGATTTTCTGAGTTGAAATGGTTGGTATACTGTCTTACCCCTAGAATCTTAATATGCCAGGGTTGTCCGGTTGTTGTCCTATACCACCCAGCCCAAGATAGTGGTATATTATTATCGTAGGTGATGATACTCCAGAAGGTGGTATTTACTAATACAGCCAATCCGGATTCGCATCCCCGGCAACCTTGTCGCCGACAATTTCGACCCCATGCCCAACACCGACGCTGACGCCGATTCCTTCAGCCTTCTAACGACTAGTCCAATCCCGGACGGTGACCAAGCAATTGGGAGAGGCAGCCATTGTGGTATTACTCGTAAATCTGACTTCTGGGGAACTTTCTAAGGTTGTTTGGATGAGCCGTCGGTTCGTTCATGAAGACTCGCTACCGGTATCCAGTCAGACGCAGGACATGATTTCGACAGCAATCCGATCTGTGGCTCCAAATAAGGCATTTGGCAGGTGACAATGGATAATACATGTTGCCTGGGGGACGTTGAAGTACTAGTTATCTTGGCTGCAAAATTCAACTTGAAGGGCTGGGAAATGCCGGTAGCTCCATTACAATCTGCCGTAGCTGAGACTGACGGTTTCTGAGTGTACAAAGTCTCGAAACTTCTCCAGCGGGTAAGCCATCCTTTTGTCCCTTCCTTTCAGAACAATGAGCGTGCCGTGACTGTCAAGTGAAATGCAAAGTCTGCCCTGACACGGACCTGAGGCGGAAAAGTCACCAACTGCGATGGTGCGAAGAGAACGTATACCTTGAGGGCCGAAAGCCCATTCGATGAGATCGCAGAAGTCTTTTTGAAGGCGATAAGTTGACGGTGAAGAGACATCACCGGATACCCTCTCCTTGCGCAATTGAGAACCCCAATCTTGAGCACCATATAAAACGCCGGTCGAATCCGTCTCCTCGATATTGGTAGCTGCGGTTGCGGGTGCTCCCCAGCTTCGATTGATGCATTCCCAAACCCTCGAATCGAAATATGAGAAACGGAGATGGAGAAGCTCGAGGCAACTTTTTGAAGCAAACGGAAGGAGCATGGTTCTCTTGAGAAAACATACATTAGTTACCATTGAACGGGGCAAAATCACACGATCGTTTCCGAGACTACGTCACTTCGGAGATTACTCACAAGATGCTTGATTTCGTGTTCCAAACCTAGGCACTGAACGTCGAGAAACCCCAAAGGGTTAGAAGACGGACATTTTTCCAACCGTAAGAAAAATGGTTCCGAAGTAAGTTGTGATGACCAACCGGAGGCCCACAGCTCATCCAACACGCAATTCCGGAGTGTGGACCGATGAGCCAAGATACTTGACCAAAACTCACGTTTCGGGAACCACGGATATGATGTTAGCCGCAAGGCTAGATCGACTAGTCCGTTGAAGGAGCCAAGAAAACGCATGACCGCGTCTTTCAGCTCCTCCTCTTCACTGCCAAAATTTGTAAACTCGGCACTGCTGTAAATCTCAAACGCCTTGATTTTAGGTTGCACCCGTAGTTCCACCAGAGTGGCGAAAAATCCAGGCAACCCGTGGCAGTCCCGGAAGCGAAGCGAGACCAGCGTGTCGAAATCAAGTCCCCGAGCTAATCCAGGCCCGATAGTGGTAGACAAAAGAAACAGCTCTCTTAGTTCTGGAAACATCGGCATCGACGGAGTAGGTTGGATGCGAAGAAGCTTTCTCAAGAACGCAGAATCGTGAATAATCGATTCCTGTTGAGATGATGGATGTCCATCCTCATCATCATCGCATTGTCCTAGGTCTAGCTCAAGTCGCTCTAGATGTCGCCGGTTTCTTGACAAGGCAGATAATAAGGTTGGGGTATCTTCTGAACGAGGTGCTCTCCACCGCAAGCTTTTCAGCTTCCGAAAGTTGCCCAAATCGATGGCTGATCCTTGAGTCGCCGGTATGGTTGGCTTGGCATGGCAATCAGGGTCTGTGATGATACTCAAAGCGCGGAGCAATCTCTGACGTGTAGTGATGATACCCTGGGGCCCAAGAATAGCTTCTGGAATGCATGTTTCCAGGTCCCAACTGTCACATATCGTTAGAGTCGGGCGATTCAAGCATATGCTCGCGTTGCCATACCTGAAGGTGTCTAGACGATTATCACCAATCTCATTAACAATCAATCCAGCGGCAAACGCCAGATGCTCAAAATGACGAGAATGGTTTGAAAAGCCCTCATATGGACTATAGTCGAACCTTATGGCGTCGTTGTCGGATGCGTCGAGGTCAGAGTCGGACTCGATCTCGGACCATATATCATCCTCGGTGTAGGATGCATTATGAGGACAATCTGCCCACCACGGTTTATGAAAGTCTATTTTGAAATGGAGGTGCCTGACGCATTTCCAGGGTATTGTTGGCGGCAAGTTCTGTGGTAGCTTGTGCAACGAGAATGGTCCGGTAGGTCTGACGTCAACTGAGTGCCAGAACTTTGGCAACGCGACGTCACGTATAATTCTTGACACTTTAGTGAGTGACTTGCGGTCTTTGTCAATGGTGACCTAACCCTGTTAGCTGATCGTGCCCTTCCCGGCTTGCAGCGGTCAGACGAGGTGGTTGTCAAGTGTCAAAGGGAAATACTCAACGTATCCAATGATCATGTTCAAGATCTCAACCGGCAATTTGGAGATTATGTCCGCCATTATGGCTATTCAAACATGGAATATCAATGCGCTTCCACTTTCCGAGGAGATAGCTACGCATCGATTGCCCTGTCAAGTTGAGCAGTACTCATGCGTGGCCGTCAAGGAATAGTTCTTGTTTTTCAAAGGTGGAAAAGATGAAAAAAAGAAAAAGAGCTAGAAAAACTAGGATTTTAAGGAGAAAAGATGCAAAGAAAAAAAAAAAGCTGAAGGAAGGTACACATAGGCATCGTAAACTGCGGGAGCCAAAAACGGGCGTAAAGTTGGGTACTCAATGTAGCTCGCACTGCGTACGTTCCACCAAACGCAGTGTCCAGTTACAGACCTATTGCGAAATGGATGTATGTACCCTGGTTAGGACAGCTGGCCTTCTTTGGTAGACACCCAAAGCCAAAAAGAGTCATCTTCGTGGATGGTGCTTTCTTTCATTTCATCTCTCTTCTCCCCACAGCCCAAAAAAGAACTTGCTAAAGCTGAAGTGATGATCGAGCGCTAGCCAGCATACTCGCTAGACTTGAATCTCATTGACGATCTCTTCGCTTTAGCTAAACATAGGACAAGAAAGAAATACCGGGCGGACTACTGGCGTGGCGGTGACGGGACATTCTAGAATGTCAGCGGCAAGGCGATCGCAGCCATCACTTGTGATGGGGCCATGAGGTTCGAAGAATTGAGATATCTGGAAGACAGATAACTCTTCATACTGAAGGAATGATGGATATGGGGGCTGTGGCCATAGAAGACCAGCCGCGTTCTCACGGAGATCACACATCATCAGAAGTCGTCTTACCACGTTTTCTAGCAGGTAACTATTTCTATGGAGCAGCTCTACACTCCTAAGTTCCTCATCGGGTGGTTAGCAAGTAATATCCTTCAAGAGGGGGCGGCCCAAGAAGGGAGAGGAATCTTGCCCGAGGGCGACAATAGTCCGAAGCTCAAAGTCGATCTTGGGCCTGTGTACCACCGAGGTCAACACTGCTTCAAGAAGCTACTTCCACTCGCCCTGGAGCGAGGAAATCGTTATTTCAGAACCCAGACTCACATCAAAGGTATCAAAATCCGCAAATAATTACCAGTATAGAGCGCCTCGTAGGTATCGCATGACATCTTCCACGCCGGTGGGTCATTTAGCTATTTGAACGCAATACCTAGAACCAGAAGTAAACAGGCAGAAGTGGAAAAGCTGGTTGATCAGATTACAGCGAGGCAGGGAAAGTTGGAGGGCATACCCATCTCTGTTGGTGGCGAGGCGATCAAGGTTCTTCACGTTGCCCAACTTGGCAAGCAGCAGGTAAGTGAAGGCTCTGGGCCCGCCAAGCTTCCAAGGATACGAGATGTCTGCTTTCAGGATCCACTCGGTCGGTCATGATGATGCAGGGGATATTGAGCTGCGAGTTTACAGGTGTCGGCCCCTGGTTCTCAACCTGACCCTTATCCAGCCGTTAATTGAAGAACTCTACATTGGGTTCGGCTTCAAATACATGCATGGCTGCAGGAGTTAATCATGTGTCAGTGTCTTTCCAGGTAAGCGGGTGGGAGCCAGGAGTGTGGAATATCCCCCAACTCTGCAGCAGCAGCATCTTAACCGGTAAAAGGAACTTACTCTGATAGGTTTTCTAGAACCCTTCAAGGGAACTGTTCTCATCCTTCACCCATGCTATGTCATGTAGTTGCAAGGCTCCGACCTCCCAGTCCGATCACGACCGAGAGGTGTTGTCCTGTTTGCGCGATATGATAGGTACCCCACCTATCGTTTGTTCGATACATTCCCATTTGCCTTCCCTATTTGTCGAAAACATGGGATAATTCTTCTTGATTCTCTCTATACGGTGCGTACCTTTAATTGATGTCACTAGATTGTCTAGAGCAGTCAAATATTTTCCTCAGTGCTAGTGTCGCCTTTCTATATTCGCGCTTTGCCAGTCTGGATACGCCCCGATCGTTTGCGAACTCTCCCCTGGCTGACGGCAAGCCGGCCGAGAGATCTCGGGTTCAAGGGCCCCTCGTGCGAACTTTGGGTGGCGGCTCTGTATAGTCATAGTCGAGATCCATGTTAGCGCACCCACCGCGTACTTCGCTCTTCTTACAATTCTTGCCACACGCAAGATAGTTGAGGCGCGGAAATGATTCTTTTGGGTCTTGGGCGGCCTTGGCCAAGCCATTATCTAAATGCACCAGGGAGTTAACGTTGGAGTCGAAACAGTAGCCCCAGGCTCTGTCTTCGCCCATGGAAGGCTGGTCACCGTCTCAAGAACTGTCACCTCCGTTTCTTTGTTGAATGCCAGTGTGTTCTATGCAGATGGGAAGAAGGCGTGGTAATTCACCATAAGGCTACAATACTTATGTTGTCACTGACAGCATATAGGACGAACACTCTTTTCCCCTGATGAGATGGTTTGGCCGTTGGACAGGGGTTAGGTTGTGAGTAGCCATCTCTACCTGCGAGTCAGGGCCCGAGAGACTTGCTCGTCCTCCACTCTGTGGTCATAGAAGCCCAAGCTGAGAATGGTGTTGTAAGGCTCAACACCAACGCACCAGAGCTGCAACGAGCTCGTGTCTCAGCCAAAGGTGTTAGATAGATGTTGAGTGTTCCAATGGCACTTGCTAAGTTTAAGGCGTAGTCAATTTCGGTCAGGTTGGTATGCGGTAATTCCTTACGATAGAGTTGCCGCTATCCAAGAACGCCGTGCAAGTCCTACGATATGAGCTTAATCTAATTGATATGAGCCTCGATGCCCTTGAGATCGAAATGGCGAAAGTGCTAGCCTGAAGAGGGCGCTGCCAAGGTGATAATGTAGTCGCGACTGCTCGCGTTAATAGTCACCAGTGAGACTTTATAGATAGTTCTTGCTATCCCCGTCTGAGCCGTCGCGGTCGTCAACGCTGAGGCATCCCCAGTCTGTGACAATGTTAGTGATCTTTCTGCACCAGGGACTCATAGCATTTGTTAGATCTCCAGAGGCGCTAGTCGTCTCGCAAACGACTAGAGCGGCAAGAGCTGAGGCAAGACTGCCAGAGCAGGATATAAACAGCCCCCAAATGCAGTCCTCGCCAAAGTCTGTGAAGGGTGATCGATTGGCTATTAGCGTTAAGTCCGAATCTACTGTGGCATGATAATGTATGATACTTACCGACATCGCCATATTCGTGTTGGGGAAAAACTCCTAAAGGTTGCTGATCAAGGCGGCCATGTTCTTCTTCAAAGCGGGCGACGGGGAGGTATCTTACCATGAGCCGGGTTCGCTAAAGGCCCAGCCATCCAGGGCAATGACAATCTTGAGGTCCGGGTTCCTGGTCTCGGCTTTCGATGGTCATGTAAACCTTAGATTCGACGGCTGATGATGATCAGGGATTGGAATTTGACGGAAAGCCCAGGGGAACAAACTTTTCTCACTTATCCATACCTTCTTTTACCCGATGACCTTCGCATCCCGCTCAAACAAGTAGAGACTTGCCCGAGAGCGCGTAGCCTATCCTCGCTGTCCCATTGCTACGCCCGTCGCCCGCCAACAGTTGCCTGACAAGTCCTCGATTAACGCCTTACTCTCGCTCTCGAAAAACGTGCCCCTGGATTTGGAGGTAGCTTGCATCTCTGGAGAGGTCGCCAGGCGGCTTTGGTTGACTATCCGAGCCCGAGGTGGGGTGTTGTTTAGTAAACACTGAATCCACCATGTCGAAGGAAATTGTTCCCAAATGATGCTTCGTTGTTCCCCCGAGGGGATATGCTCGCACAAATGTAAGTTCGCCGGCTTCTCAAAGCTCGGCCGTACCTGCTTACCGTCAATCATTTCAGATACGAACACAAATATCCAGCGGGTACTCAACCTGGTTCACACGAGCACTTCAAGACTTAGATAGCCCTTTGCCGACAATCAGGTATGCATTCCGTGTCAACTCGTCGAAAGTTTATTCTGTAGCTTCTGTCAGCCAAGGAATGTGGGCTGTCTGAACGACGATCTACGTGATTGCTGGCAATAGCCCTATAGTCATCTGCGGGTACTGAGTCACCAGCATGCAGAAATATCGAACCGACTATGATTCCAGAGTGGGCAAGTCCAAAAACCAAGTCCCGGACGGTATGCCTCGTAAGCTGCTGGAAATTATTAGATTCGTGATTTCCCGTCGACCAACCATCGCGTGATCGAGGGAGGCTCTCTTTGTCGCTACGTAAACAAATCAGTGTTCTAGTAGCTGATGCAGAAGATGAATACCATCATTACCGGGTCGGAGGTTCTCGCTGCCTTTCTAGACGAGAAGAGCAGTTCAGGTTTTCAACCCAGCGTTACTACCTAGCCCTTCGCCTTTCCGGAAGGATTCAGTCGGTTACAAATTTTGTCCTACAAGCATGCCGATTAGCCATCTTTCGTTTCCGCCTTTAAATAGATTACAAGTGGCGGGCCTCCTCGGAGAGCCCGCGGCTTGTCAGTCAGGGTTAAGACGAACTCTCCCTCGAGCTTTGCGACAAGGAATTGCTCGAGAAGCATGGCCTATCATCTGGGAGTCTAGATCAGCGTTGCCACCAAGTCAACTTGAGTCAAGTAAGTCAAGTTGGCCCCCAACGTGACTTGCTTGACTCCTCGCCAGCCCAAACTTACTTGAACTTGACTTACTCGGTTCAACTTGGCAAACTGACCTAGTATGACAGTGAGAGTCGCTTTCTGTCCTGATTGGCTCTATTCGGTTATCATCCAAGCTCACCGCTGTCCTCGCGGCATTCTTTCCCAATGGGATCCACGAGGGGATTGCCAAACCGTATGCCGCGAGTCCGGCCCCAATTCTTAAGCACTGTAAGAACTCGAGGGCCTACGGATGCATTGTCTGACATTGTGACGTCATCGCAAGCTTCGACAAACCTAAGACCCTCTCACAGTCAGCAGCCATCGCTGGTATAGCCAAGATATCGAGGGCAATCTGTGACAGCGCCTGGTATTCGCTCTTCGCCATACACCGCCGCCCAAGGAGTCATCCGTGGCCTCAAGCTTTACCTCATAGGTATTTTTTTTTTTTTGGAAGCTCTTCTAGTAAGGAACCTGGCTGCTAATATTGCTGTAGCATCCGGCGCCTCTGAGCATCTAGCCAACCCTGTCAACAACTCATCTCGTGCTTAACGCCTCGCGATGTAGAGTGGTTCGGCCGCTTTCTACGGTCGGTGTTATGGGAGACAGTGGTATACCAACGCTCGAAGTGGTCCTTGCGGTCCCTCTTAGCATCACGGGTCCATTCGTGTTGAACATCTGCATTCTACATACCTTCCAGATATGTCATCAAGTACTCGCGATGTAAGATGATGAAGGTTGCAAACAAGGGCGAGTCCACAAGCTTAGTGTAGTAGATATTGAGCTCAGACCAGGTGCATTGGATGGAAGCAGAGATATAGCGGCCTTGGCGGCAGCGATGCCCTCTCTTTTACTTACATCACGGGCGAAAGGGCAGGTATATTCATCTGGTATAGAGGTAAGTAGGTTTCGTAGGGCATCTTCACTTAATTGTGACTGTTGGTACTGTTGAAGGCGGTGGCTAGGACGAGTGATGTTAACCTCGTGACCCTCGAATTAGGCGGGTAAGTTGCTAGATCGGACTGGGCGCCCTACGTGCCTGTTGACGGGCGACGATGGGCTCTGAATAGTATCGTCGCCAGTATCCTGTCTGCATGGTCTGATGCTTACAAATTGACCACGGTTTCGGCTGACCTTGGGTCATAATTCCACTTTCAGACTTCGAGATGCTCGGGAAGCTAGGTATTTTATCCCTGTCAGAACCTTTCAAAGTTTTCTGAGTTTACTGCGCTTACCTTGCCTTGTGCCTACATCGTCAGTTTGTATGGGAGCTCAAGGATATGCCTGGTATCACTCAGAAGCTTTCAATTGCCAGGTTTAAGGTGATATTTCGTGAGTGGAGTTGCTACCTTATTGTGCCTCTCGAGCGAGGAAGCCGACGACGCCACGCCGCCTCCGCATAACTCACTCAATCATCAGATAGGTTAAATCCAACTTAGTCTCGCTGTTGGTGACTTCAAGCTAAATAGCAGTCTTAGGGTTGAATTCGGCTTCAAGCTGCGTTGCAACATCCACCAATGCCTTCGACCGCTGCGGCGATGCTCGATGTACCTGACGATGTTATAGCTCTTTATGATAGGGCTATTATTGCGCTGTTACTGGAAGCCAGCTTCAGCATCACAGATCCGGCTACTGACCTGCATTCGAGGTCTCTGCCGAGGTGATTGAACGGAGACGGTCTGGTGATGAGTTTTGCCACCTGGTAGTGTTGGAAGACATGCAGGAAGACGGACAAGCCTTTAACAGCATCTCTGATACTTACTGGGACTTTTATTAACGAAGATACTCCCACAACAATAAATTTGAACCTTCCCTATTTGGGGTTTTTTCTTTTGGGGGGGTGGGGGGGATCTGGTGTTTCTACTTACTTTCTTGGTTCTGCATTTTAATTGTCGGACTGGTAAGGTCACAAGAAAGTAATGAGCAAGTCAGCCGTCGCGTGGTTAGGGATGCTAGGTCTTGGTAAAATACCATACAGATTTCTTGTCTTCTTTACGTGAGTGGAGAGATCATGGACCCTGAGTTGCCTTCCAACTTGTCTATTTCTTCCAAATTATGGCACTGGACCATGTAGGGAGAGACAGTAGTGTCCTCTTGGTAAAATTGCCCCCTTTTGCTTTCGCAAACGGTGGTAATGAAAGCTGTGACCCCGTAGAAGAGGACTGAGAGGATAGTTTCCTTTCCAACAAGGAGAGGGGAGAAGTAAGGTGAAATAAAAAAAACATGGACTTCAAGGGGCGTCTTGTAAGTCAAAAGACCAATAGAATTAGGTCCCTCCTAAATTGAAGGAAAGATTTTCCAAACTCGTATCGCTTGATCCGAAGCCTTGGCTTATGAAAGCGAAAGAATGAAATAGACATGCTTCTTGAAGGTAAAGCAAATCATTCTCCCAGTCTCCTCCCCAGCCGCTCCAAGAGGTAAGAACAAAAACCTATCCGTCTCGTCAGCGAGCGAGTTGGGCTCGTTGTCTAGACTTGGTGATAAGGATGAACTGAGTAAGAAATGTGTAGTCCTGAGGAGCCAAAGGCTTCTGTCGCTCCTAGCCTTGACTACAAGGGAATCAAGGTAAGACTTCGCTTGTTGTTGATCATCATGCTTCCTCAATCAGCTGGTCGAACTTGTGAGACGTCATTTGACAAGCCTTCAATTCGAAATCAGGATGAAGTCACATTGATTCTCGGATACACTCTGAGGAAAGGAAGCGAGTGTTGGGAACAAGTCCGACGAGGTATATATATAGTGAAATCGGCAGTCATTTTAGGACACTTCACGATGAGGCGAAACTGACTGTGTACCTTCTTGTGGGACGGTGCAAATGGGACTTCAACAGCCGGTGTATACTCTTTTCAGACGATGGCCTGAAAAGGCCCTGACTACATGTTCAAAGCGTAATTCTCGGCTGCTGTGCTTGGATTGAGATTTGTGACCACCCGATCCGTTCGCCCCAATAAACGAGTGTCCCTCCTTCCTTTGAGTTCCTATCATCATCTCCTTCCTGCTGCTGCCACTGCCCTTATTATCATCTGCCTTGGTCTTTCAATCAGTTTTACGCCCAGTTTTTTTCACCTAGCAGTTAATAAACGCTATCCTCGTGAAACTGGTAACTCGCACAATTATGACAGCCGCCAGTGTCATGGGCCATGCCCGGCACTCATTGGAAGGTTACTGGGAGTTGCTGACGTCTGACAAGAAGACACAATACTTTTTGATATGCTCAGTGTATATCTTGATCTTTACGTACCATACCCGGCGCAGCCTGCCAGTCTACCATGTCAAATTTCGCCAACAAAGCTCTTCATCACTGGCACTACACATCCTGGCCGGTTCGTTTGAGCTTGCACGATATTACACCCGAGCTGTTGACGGGGATGTGGTCCCAGAAGTCATCGACACGGTCGCATGCTTCGCCCAGGCATTCACAACTCTACGCCTTTCAAAGACCTTGTTGCGGGGCGACGTAACGACACGACCGTCTTACCAAGCTCCCGCACTGATGCGACCCTTTATCGGATTAGCTGCGCTTGTTTATCAAAGCCCCTCTATACACCGGGCATCGGTGAAGCTTCTCCACGCGTTCCTCTACACTCGAATGATCATATTCTTGGCCAAGAGGTTCGGCGTGGGCAAGATTCACTCGAACGCAACGATCTACGCGCATGCTGTTTTCCTGGGTGCTATTATTGCCATCCATGATTCTGGCCTGCACGCTGGTGTTCCTGTCTATATCAGCATGGTGGGGGCTGTTATGGTCCTCAACCGATACGTTGCAGATCGCCTAACCAGGTGTGTAACACTTAATGACCCTCTACCAATGCAAAAACCTAACGCCGTCGATAGCTCATGGACCTCCAAAGTCTCCATGCCGATATGGGAAAGAAATCTGATGCGCGTGCTGCTATGGCTAGGACTAGCTAACCTAGAAGCGATCAAAGAGCATGATCGCTCATCAAAGCTATCCTGTCCTGTGAACGACGAGTACGTTCAGGAAGGATTGTGAAGAAGGGAGGCGCCAGCGTCGGGAGGCGTCGAACGAATTTTTCCGTCCGGTGCCGTGTCGGGCAGGGATGCTGAGTGTACTTGACATAGGGTAGTTCTTGTAGTAATTATAATTATTCTTGGTTAAGTTGTTTTTGCCGCAATGAGAGGGCCTTTGGGGCTAAAATGTTTGACTTGTCCCATCTAGGACTTCAAACTTAATATCGACCCTGGAGTTAAGGGTGAACTCTCAGTGCTTCCAACACCTGATATATGTGAGCCAAAGTATCAGCATACTACAATGCTTATGAACAGTATACATAGGGGGGAGCCACCGAGATTTACTGAAATATATCTCGAATTATTCTCCGCCTCCATTAACGGTCTTCGGGCTCAGTTTAGGGTCGGGCTTCAACTCTAACAAAGAACACATTGTGTCCATTAACCGTCTACTATCATCCATCAGGTTTACCTTTGACACTATCTGTAACGGTGCACCTTAGCCGACACGTCACGGGGCAAAAGATTGGGCTATAATCGCCGTTGTAGAAAGTACAGTAGGTGCCTCAGCTACTTATGAAGCCTATCGCTTACAGAGGGACCAAGCCCATAACACAAGTGAGTCGGTCAGTAGGTGTTATCGCAGGTACTGATGGGCCATGAGGATCAGATGAGCACTTAATCTTTTATCTAAAGAAGTGACAAGAGTTGGTCTCTTATACCTGTGTTCAGTCTGCCGATATCATAGGAACCAGACTGTTGCCTACCGCTAATGACAGTGTAGCATCGATGCCGACTGTGAAGCTATCCACGATGGTTATGATGCTTGCGCTTGACAATATAGAACCGAGGTTTATAGAAGCTAGTACTTCGACTTGAGCATTACAAGTAGAGTTATGAGTGGTGTCTGGACTATGAACGGATGGCCAAGCGCTGTATGACTTCAATAGGATCAAGGGGATGGGCAAAAAATCAAAAACAAAAGATGATGGAGTAAGGTGTGGGATGAACGCGTTGAAGCCCGAGTCGTACAAGAGATGAGGAACAACCCACTGGGAAGTGTTGAATATGTGGGGTGTCACGTGTGGGTCAAGGATCTTAAGATTAAAAGCAGGTCCTTCAGGGGCAGATACTCAACACGAACACAACACGAATACACTGATTCAACCAATGGACCGAATACACGTACTGTCTGACAGGAAGCAAGAGAAGAGGCATGAAAGACATCTGGAAGAGCGTTGAAAGAGACAGCAAGGAGCAGCAAGCCTTGCATTCGGCTGCTAGTTCGGCAGAATGGTATATTATCATCGAACGGCGGATAACTTAAACTTTTCGACGTTCGGATGAGGACATTGTCACGTAGCAATGTCGTACTTTGCTTGTTACATTTGTTGAACACGTATTGCACGGACCTATGGGCGCAGGGGCTAGTTGGGGGATGGCGCGCTCGGGCACCCATTTGTTGGCCGCCGGGTACTCCGTGGTAACACTTGGATAGATTAAGTTCAGCTGCAATAGCCTTTTAGAAGCGGAAGCCGTCCGGACAAGATTGCACCAAAATCTCGATACTTCTCTACTGCGTAAGCCATTCTTTTGTCCCTCCCTTTCAGAACGCTGAGCCTACCGTGGCTGTCCAAATTGCGAAGCCTGTTCGCCTGATACTCAGCGGTGGCCGAGAAATCGCCTACCGCAATAGTGCGAAGAGAACGTATACCTTGAGAACCGAAAGCCCATTCAGCGAGATCGCAAATCTCTTCTTGAAGTCGGAAAGTTGACGAAAGTCCACAGCCCTCATAGAATGCTCTCTCTTTGCGCAGTTTAGAGCTCCAATCTGCGAACCAAGGAGCACAGGTGCTTGATCGTTACCCAGCCAGATCCACACACCCGGCGGGGTTCGAGGGTCTGGGATGACATTACTGCCGTTTACGAGGCTGCTTGTTTCAACTTGAAGAAGCCGTTAAATCGTGCGCTTTAAAAGAGCTGTGTTCATGCTTTATAGCTATTGAATGAATTCGACGAGTCATTCATAGATTATGCCCGTGCGTTGATCCTGCATCACTGCAGGTACGCTATACGAATGTCCTACTATATCACCATTGAAGGGGTGTAGGACACTCTGTAGGTGCAGAAGAAGATAGGGCGATTGAAACCACTCCTACCCTGCGCCCCGGTATGGCTTTCTTTCGCGGTTCTAAGCGTATGTTTGAGAGCATAGTATCCTTTCGTATTAATACCGGCAAAGCGAGCATAGTCAAGCATTTGCTGAGAGCTGTATCTTGACATCGTCATTTTACTCTTCATTCCAGAGACTACGGATGGCAGGAAACGTATCCTCGTGCCATTTCTCAGGCCAACATTCTTCCATAAAAGTCTTGTCCTTTAGAAGGATCGAGAAGGAGGGCGGCGGCATAGACGGGGATATCCTCGGTCATAGTATAAAGCTTGTCGAGTATAAGCCAGCACATACCGATAGAGTGAATTATACGATCGTCCTGATTGACTGGCTGCGAGTAGTAAACCTGATTGGCTGATTGGCATGGCGCATAACGGTATAATCTATAGAGAAGGCAGGAAGATGTAAAGCTTAGCCATATACCTTCCACTTTTCGCGCTGCCCTGGGAGAAGATCCAGCAGCTTAAGTGGCCATGAGATTAATGTCACAGCGCCTACCCTGCCATCCAGCCGGATCTAATGATCAAAGCAACTTCAATACCTGCACTTGACGCCGCTGAAATTCAAGTCGTGGCTTGGCACAACGTGATGGATCGGGCAAGCCATCAGGATTATGGGGAGTTGACGACATCGGGAAGTCACATCGACACTATCTGAGGCTCTCATACATCACCGCCTGGCAGAAACTCAATAAGTACTACACCAAGCGGGGTAGATGAGCTCGAGTGGGAGATTGGAAATAGCGGTAGGGAGAGTGCAGATGTTGAGATTTGAAATATTTGAGATATTTGATGAAATGTTTCAAATTATAAATCCAGTGTCAAGGGTTATCAAATATCCCTATATATGACCCCGAATTTGATTTGTTTGATTTGAGAACAGTACTCTACCCCTGATTGTATTCTTTCGTGGCGTTTTGATTTGTATGTGATTCAACGACCCTGTCCCCAGAGTCGTAGTTGACTTGTTGATAAGGCGCCTGCACGTAGCAGTTGCCCTCCTAGGCAGCTTCTCCATGCTGGCAGCCAAAAGCTGCCTTCAACGAACGGCGCTTAGCCCATTGCGTCCTCCGCCAGAGCGCCTCCAAAGCGCGACCGTATCCGGACGTATCCGGGCGTATCACCTAACGGGACTTGAGCCGTTTCTTGGATCCATTAACAAACGGATAATTAAGCTGTTTTTTTTTTTTTTTTTTTTTTTTTCAATATGGGACAGCAGTTATGTGCAAATACCGGCGACGTCTGTAATCAGACATGTTACCAATCGAGGGCTTGTTACATTAGGGAAAATTGCTCCTAGTCTGTCAGGGAGATCCCTGTTTCTCTATAATAGAACCGACTTATAAATAAGCTGCCCTTTCACAACTCTACTGAGAGAGTCATCTATTAAATCAAGATCAATAACCATGAATAGCCCCACCCCCGTCAACCCTTCTTTATCCCACGAACGCCAGGCGACTCCGTTGATTTCAAGGTCCATACATCAAAGCATTTGTTAGAGGAGCTAACAACACCTAACTGCAATGGTAAGAGGACGATCTTAAAGATTTAACAGCTGACATCGTGAGCGTTCGACCTAACTGCAGCAACACCCGGCGGGACAAAGAGAAGTTAGCCAAAAGCCTTCGGTCTACCGTGAAGAAATGGTATAGACAAACAGACCATGGTTCCTCCTCTATCGATTCCCATTGGTTTTCGACACTTCTGCGTAGAAAGCCAGCATTCAAGTTCTCTACAACAATCGATGATGACGAAGATGGTTGTGAAGCAATTAGTTTTGTCTTCGAGTTCCACGTACGAGTCGGCATACACGGCTTCTACGAACACTTCCAAAAGTGGATTGAGGCGGAGCGCCAGGCTAGAAATGGCATAAATTTCCAGTTCCCAAAAGGGGGGATCCGTCTGGGTTTTGGGCACTTAGGGCATGGGGGCAAAGCACGTTGGGTGTGTTTTGTAGAACGGTAGCCTCGTTCGAGCAGGGGTAGTTCTCGTCGAAAAGGAGAGAATGCCATTGAAGGTTTTAGAAACAGGAGTAAAAAAAACAATGTACATGACGTCTTAAAGTGAGAATCAAGTTAGTACTTGGAGTAAGCATAGAGTATAAAGTAGGAGGCCTTGTAGTCACTTCGACACTTAGATTGGCGATAGTTGACTGAGGCCTACCGATGATTAAGGCTATCTACTCAGCATACCCCATTTCCGACCCAAAAAGACTTTTCTCAAGCACTAATCCGAGACATTTTGAGGCTAGAGGTGTAAGTATTGGGTCAGTCTCAAGTCTTTCACAGAGAGCGATGAGATCCTCTAAAGAACAGTTGTGGCGGACGAGACGTTCGGCACAACCCCCCGGGCTGCCACATCCTTCGAGTTGGGGTAAGAATGAAGCTTTCAGGCTCCTTAGTGTTTTTCAAGCGGGCTATCCTATACTGAACTGTAGTGCTTCGGCAGTTGAAAGTTTCGTAACGACTCGATAGTTCCTCTGATACTTAAAGAGAAGAACGGCTGAGGTGGTCGTGGCGAGTGCAAAGAGCATGCTTTCATGTTTTGAATCAATGTCCCGGGTAACATGGATCTACATCCAAAGCTACCGGTACAGCCCAGCTCCTGGCTAAGTAATCGTTGTTCTAGATGATACAGGTCATCAATCAACTTGCTCAGAACAATCTGCCTCCTCTTCTCAATCTGTTCTAGTTTAGTTAGTACTTGTTTTGCTTAACTAGCGAGTCAAGATGTTGGTGACCTACTAAGGGTCTTCGGACGTAGGTATCGGAAGATCAAACGTTGGTACGACGCCCAAATTGCTTGTTATGGCTGTCTTGGTAAGGGTTTCGAATAGGATGGGGTCGTTGAAAAACAAACGAAATGAGAATAAACTGAGCGATCTCTTTGCGTATTATTGGCGGAGCAATATATTTTAGATCGGTAGGCTATCATTTGGCAAAGAACCAAACGTTATCGTGGCATTCCTAGTCGTCGACAACGGCAGCCATCTCAGCCAGAAGCTCCGAATTCACTGTTCGAGGAATGTCGCGGTTCTTTCCGTGAATGATCTTTATCACAGTATCAAAAGCTACTGGCTTAAATATTGCTTCGAATTTCCAGTGGTGAAGGCCATTGGTCTCTTCGGGTATGGCTTCCTTGAAACCATTTGCAAAGATCCGTGTACGTCGGTTTGACCCCCTTTTTTCCAGGGAAGCAACCGTTTTTCTCCAGTTGGCGCTTGGCGTAGTTACAGCATAAGCAAAGACAGTATGGCTGCCATTTTCCAGGTAGGTATCAATATCTGGCCGGGCCAGAAAAAGCTCAACTAATTCTATCGAACCAACGGATGCTGCTAGATGAAGGGGGCTTTCACTAGGACGTGAGGCGGCTAAAGCACCTTGATAGTCTCAACCTGATGGACGAGGATGGCCGATTCCAAGGGGGCCCTTTGTGCGCTATAGTCCACCAGAACGCCCTGCTTAAGAAGGAACTCGACAAATTTACTCCTTCCCGATGAAGCAGCTAAATGAATGGGCGAAATCCTGATAACGGCGAAGCCACTATATGGCCGCCATGAGAGCCGAAGCTGTGTGTAATTGAATTCTTCGGTGGCTGAGTATCTGCTTCCGAGAATCTCAATGAGCTCCAATAGAGAGAAGTTTGGACCTTCGACGTTATGCCCACCACGTAGCCGCAATCGCATGACCCAATTGCCTTGGTACCTGCTGTAGGGTACTTTACCCTTTTGCCGCTGGCACAGTGGGTTATTTTGTACGGCGGCTCGACCGACGGAGCAAAAGCGGACAGACGTACACCGGTATTGATCCCCCGTCTGTTCAGCTTCTTGCCGTCCATCGCGCAATTTGCCCCATTTTACATCTCAGTGCTGCTGGAAATTACATCAACAGCACACTTCGCGATATGGATGACGGTACTGTACAAGCCAACGGCTCGACTCGCCTGGGCTAGCCCTTCCTTGATCAGCTTCATCAAATTCAGCCCACCAAGCAGAGGCGTTAGAGGATGACACAGAAGACCTATTTCTTTGCCGTTACTTTTCAGACGATGGCCTTCCTATGTGCTGGTGTCAGCCGATACTGCTTGCTCTTCGTGCATGTCAAGGCAGAACAGCCTGAAGTACTTGATACCGGAAAAGAGATTTCGTACCCAGCAAACCCAACCACTGCGGTTGTCTCATTCGGCTCCTCACCAAGACGGATTAATATCGCGGTTAGATCGTCGCACCTGCATCCCGTTTACGAACATCAGGTTCAACATAGAGTGCCTTGGGACAAATGCCTTGCCGGATAGCATTCATCAGTCAGCCCGAGCAAGGTCAAAACCTAGGATCTTCTGGCTGATTCACTGCCTCACAGTTTTGCAATAAGCCAATCGTAAAAACCTTAGAACTCGGAAGGCGCGTTATCCATACATTATATTGCACCTTCGTCATCTAATTCCCTCAATGGCTCGATAACATCTGCCCAACACCACCGCCGCTTATCTACTTGCTCAAGGCATTTCCCGTATTCCATTGGCTACATTTGGCCATGCTCATGATCGATAGCAAACTATGTCTTGGTCATCGTCGTCGTCTTGGCTGGATCTAGGTGAAAATTGTAGATATAGTCCTCGGTCTCCCTTTGTGGATGAATCGGGCCGGGCCGGTTTGGCATTGACAGAGGCTCGGTAGGATACTCGTAACCGGCTTCTGAGCAGTCGGATGAGTGATCGGAAGAGTCAGGGGTCTACGAACTGCATCAGCAAATCGGTCTCAAGCCGCCCTGCAGGGGGGCTTGACAGGCATAACTTACGTGAAAGTTTGGCTGGTCGTAGGGGCAAGGGGCATTAAAACTCATGGGAGGCGTGTAATGATATGTTGCGGAGATGGCCAGCTCGTCACCAGCTTGGTAGGGCTCGCACTCGATGGCGGCGCTAGCGTGAATGATCGAGGGAAACATCATGGGGACGATAGAAGCGAGGGTGTAGTTGTGATAGGCGTCACCGATGGCCATTGTTGGGTAAGCCTGAGCGGGGTCGTTGGGAGCGAGGAGGATCTTGTCGGAAGCTGAATAAGTCGAGGAAGCGAACTGAGTGGGGCTGTCGGAATGGGCTCGAGGGCTATAGATCCCGGGGAATAGACCGTCAGTCGGCACCATTGGGTAGGTGAACTGGCCTTGAGAGACGACAGGCTTAGCGTCGGTACAAGGTTGTGGCTTCCAGGGTTTGGAGGAGGATCGTTTTGACTTCGTGATCCTATGTGGCTTCTCTTTGGATTCGGAATCACTAGAAAAGCCAGCGCGGCGCTCAAGGTCCTCGAGACGCTGCTTGAGCTTCTTCCCTACAGGAGGCCATAGGCGTTAGCCCTTGTTGATAGTCAGACTTGTAGATATGATCGGGAGTCAAGCCGAGTGGAAGTCAGGTCCTTGGGATCGGCAAGCGGGGTAGCATACGGTAGTTGCGCTGAGCAATGCGGTTCTGTATCCGCCGACGCTCGACAAGGTCAGAGATCTTGGTCCAGTCCTCATCGGGCTTGGCAGAAGTGCTAAGAGCACTGCTGGTACGCGAGTGCTGTTTGGGAGAAGGAGGAGCTGCCGTGTAGGCGCAGGCGGTTTGTGTCATCAATATGGACATTGTGAGAGAGGTCGAAGTTGGTTGATAGTGGAAACTGAAGTGGAGAGGCGCTGCGGGATTCGATATCGTCGCTGCTGTCAACGACGAAGCTCTAGACAGCCCAGGCACGACTGATGCGACGAGTTGAGTCTCTGTTTGCCGTCTTCTGCTGGTAAGCTGTATATGGACGTAATTGATAGGCCAGAATTGGGGGGTGTGGTAGAGGGACGAATTGTTCAAGGAGAGGAGGTGGGATCTATAAGAAGCTGAAAGCGTAAAAGCAGGCCGGTGCTATGAAAATCTGAGCTGGTAATGGACTCGGCGGTAGATGGAGTGCGGACGGCAGGTGAGAGGGAAGAGGCTGTAGATTAAATATTCCCAACGCTGGGCACAGGAAAGGCCAGCACGTGAGCGACGAGGAATGAGCCAGGGGACGCGGCAGGATTGAGGGCGTATCCAACACCTGGTGACGGCCTATGGCCCATCTCTCAAGCCATCTTTCCTCCCCATGTGCAGTCTGCGTTGCGCCCCACGCCCGCCTCTGTCCGCATTCTGGTGGAGGTTCCCTCCGCTGCTCCCTTTTACTGGAACCTGGGTGCCTAAAGTTGAACCTCCTAGCCCACTTTACATTTTATGTTCTCCATATGTTCATTTATGTCATGCGGGACCCTTACGCGGAGCAAGGGGATCATAGAGGCGTATTCACGAACACCTCTCGGTGTGCCATTTCCTCCTAAACCTACCCTTTCAATTCAGTCCTGTAACAGCGTGCTCATCTTCGTAACCCATACCAGCATTGTCTCTCCGTGCTTGGCGTATTGATGCCGACAATTTCCCAGGATGCCGCCCTCGTTCTGCAGAGTTGTCGAACACGCCGCCCCTCTGCTCCATGCTACTGGAAAAATGGGTTCGAGCCATAGTAATCGTTGACACGGAAAGAAGACTGCGGTCAGGTGGGCCAAGCATTTGGCCAAAATGTCCCTAGTAACTACTGATTCTTGGTGGAACCTCTACATGACTGTTCAAGTAGGGAGCACGATGAGATGAGATGGAAAGAAGGCCTTGTGAACTCGAGCAACGAGAGCCTGCTAGTGTGACTGACTGAGCAGTGGAAGCCATTCCTACGCACCCTCACAAACCCTGGAACAAGCTCCCCAAGACTTGTGCCATTCATGCGTACTTGCCGTTGTGCCTCCCTGTATCAAGGTGTGAGGTCGCTGTCACAACACGAATAAGTGCTCACATTGGCTTTGAACCTGGCAACAAATTGACTTACAACTACTCACAGCGAAAGCAAAAGTAATATTCAGAGGGACGACAGCTGTATCTAATTTGTCTTGAACTTGATGTCTAACATTGCCGTGAGTGCACGCCATCTGAGTTGCTACGCCATTTATGTCTTATACTGAACGTGCTGTTTCGCCGTGTATTAAGGAGGAGTGGGGTATCCAACATAGTCTCGGGCTTCCACGTGGCCCTCTTAGGGCGGACTATTAAGGTCGCTTGTGTACTTGTTGGTGTGCTCGATATGAGGCATGGTAGGATTCATAGCTCGGCAGGTGATGACAGCTTTCTCAGCCACGAACTTGGCAAGTTTCTGTGACGCGCGGGAAAAGAGGTCAGCCGAGTACTTGAGGACCAGAGTAGGTGAAGGGTTGTGAAGGTGGTCCGACAGCTTTAGATAATCGGGTTGATCCCGTTCTCCGTCATTAAATTCGTCCCTGTCAAGGATAGTCCGTGCAAGGGCGAGGGAGGTCCGGGCCATGATGGAGGGCTTTGTTGAAACGAAATCTCGGTGATAGAGGGCGATCTCCCGCAAGTAGGCGGCCATGTGCGCAACCTCCCGGTCCTCTCCCTCTTCCTCCACTAGTTGTTGCGAGAAAGAGTCCGAAGTGGGGTGCCCAATGACCCAATCAAGCGTATTGAGCACATGTTTCTCCATGAGGATAAACATGTTGATGCTGTGCATGTTGCAACACATGGCTTTGAGTTGGTGGATTTTGGGGATGCGACGCTTCTCATCGTTGTACTTGGCAGAAATGAGGAGTGCGGTGCATCCAACCAGCGGGTAATGCATCATAGTCACGTGCCGTTTCGAGCAGTACCGGTCGAGGAGATTGACTGCGAGAAAGAGCGTCTCGGGGAGGAGCTCGAAGATGGCATGAACCTTAACGAGGAAGTCCATGAGGCCGGACCGCATAGACCATTCAATCTGGGGCTGCTTATCAATGAGAGTGGCATCGGGAAGAGTTTGGTGCTAGTCTTGATTAGTGAAAGTCACGGCTGAGATACGCTTGATGCGCTAACATGCCTCCATATACTCTCTGTGCTGCATGATGTCCACCAGATACTCGTCGCGTATGAGACAAGAAAGCCCCCTGGCAATGATTTCTTGCTGCTGGTTTCCATGCAAGCTGGAGGCTACTTTGGAAGTAAGACTTTGGTGGCTGGCCATATCCAATCCGATCAAGATAGTGATAGCGTAGTAGCCCGATATCTCGGGTAGAAAGCAGCGGTGAAAAGGCGGTATGGTATGGACCTGGTCAAGCCTAGAGAAGATGAAGAATGTCCTTGGCCCCAGGTGATTAAATAAACGATTGAGGTCGCCTGTTATGTCTCTGGCCGCCGAAGCAGGATATTCCAATCCTGGTAGCTGCCTGAACTTGGGCTCCACACTCTCAGCGGTAGACATTGTCTCTCCCCACTGTGCCTTGTCCCCGGACATCTTGATCCAAATGAGGCAGAGCGGACAAATTGTGTTGTGTGTGTGTTAGGGGTGGAATCCGGATGGATAAGTCAGATACACCACTTGATAGTACCAACGGGATGTGCCTAGCCGAGGGAGGCGGGCGGTGGAGTCCTCCCGATGCCCTATTTCATTTTCAATGTCCGGGCGTTCGTGGCACGGAAGGTTCTTTTGTGCCTTGATCAAATCCTTGGAGGCGCTTAGTTGAAGGAGGGCAAAAGTTGGGCTAGACCTTGTTCCCATGATAGTTGCCAGGCGTTCTAGTGACTCGTAATCACACGTAAAACTTTCGTCTATAGTATACATGCCTCTTTGGTGGCCAAGACACTCTCCTCATCGAGGGCCAACCTTATCGTTTTGTAGGATGCATTCCCTAGCAGGACGGTAGGAGATGCCCAGGAGAGAGGAGGTGGTTGCCATAGACCGCGTTCGACATTGGAATCAGATCCACCTAAGGTAAAGCTTCAAGCGGGTACTCCCTTTTGGTGAAAAACGAGAGAGGCAGTGTATCGTACAAGAAGGAGAGTAGAGAAGTGATTGTGTGGTATGATATACGAACAAATTCTCTAATTTCTCGATTACTACGCCCAGAACTGACCAACACTGTGAGTATGAGCTCATTCCAGTAGCGGCTCGCATTGCGCTACCGGGTTCGTCTAGGAACGGTCGGGTCTTGTGGCCGTATCTCGGAGACCACATCCTCCCGTGAGCCTTCAGGAACGTGTACGCCTCGCGCTTGGCTTTGATACGTTTTGCATCATTCTGGAGCAGGCCTCGGGACGGTGTGGCACTCGGTATTATGCCTCGTCTTGGTGTCATCCTGTCTCATCCGAGGGCTTAAGTGGTATAAGGGCAATGGCATAAATAGCGCCTCTTGATGCAGTCTCTGCAACCCCAAGTCTTTCCTCACACATCACTCTACTACCACTTTTTTGTTCTTCAAGCAAGGGGAATTGAGTAGTCGACACTTTTTCCGGCTTACAACCCCATTGGGTATGGGTATCAGACGGAAACACGAGGGCCAGCACATGCATAACTCGACAAGAGTTGAGCAAAAGTTTATGTGAGCATCTTGGATTTACGAAGAAGCCTTCTCAGAAAGCCCTGAGCTTCTGTTCTCGCAGCCACGGGCGGTGAGGTATACTGCCGCGAACACCAGCAGGAGAACTGAACCCTGCCTAATCGATACAGAGATCAACCACGCCATCAGGAGACAGATGCACGCTACGATTCAAGCTCTTGGAGAGGAACGAAGGGAGAGGCTGCGGAGTAGAATTGCTAGCCTGGTAACTGAGGGGTCTAAACAGTGCATCAGTCCCGGTCCCCAGAGTGACGAAAACTCGGCCGAGTGTGAGTGCTGCTTGGGAGCTTTCCTCGGTCTGGCATGACACGCTGTAATACCCAGCAAACCCACGTAAGTAATATTTAGTGACATTCTTGATTCTATTTGGCGTGCTGGCTGACCATATCAAGTGGTTTTGCGTGCAGTGTGCTTGTCGCAATGCCGAAGCTGTCGTCGGGGGAGCGCAGCATGAGATTCGTTGCATGTCCACGGAACCCTGTGGTGCTGGATTCTGACAACAGGAGCGGAAGAAATTCATTGACGCTACTATTCAGAAGGCACTGGACCGAATTGAGGCGAAAGAAGCCCAGGACCTCCTTGCCAGGGATGGCGTTGAGCCTCTAAGTCAGTGTCCATTTTGCGGCTTCATGGCCATCTACCCCCCTATCGAGTCGAGTGTGAACTTCTATTGCCAGGATCCTACGTGCGAAATTATCAGCTGCCGTATATGCCACAACAAAAGCCATCAACCATGGGGTTGTGCTGGTGTTGTCCGAGGCCAGAAAAGCGCAACCGATGCGCAGAGGGTGGAGGAGGCCAAGTCAATGGTACTCATCCGGAAACGCAACAAATGTATGAACCATCTCTCCTTCTGAGATATGCATAGCTAACGAATGATGGACACAGGCCAAACCCTCTTTGTCAAGTCGGACGGGTGCAACAGGATGAAATGCCCGGTCAAAATCTGCGGCAACATGCAATGCTATGTAAGTTTCACAACCTGCGATTACAACCACTTCGGTATCACTGGAAACTGCCCTCTATTCGACAACACCGAGGAACGCCACCAGATGGAAGTTGAGTCGGCAGGAAAAAACATGAAGAGGAAGATAATGGGGGAGGACCAGAACAGAACTCGTGACTACCCGCGTGCTATGGTACGGTCGTATATCTGGACCTAGGGCACAAGAAAAAGCCTCACTCATGCTGAGTTGGGGGAAAAGCGTGCTAAGACAATTTCGCGGCTCTTTCCTCCAGACGATTTTCATGGCTATTAATCGATATTTTGCCTTTATTGTTTCTATTATTTTGTGATTAGCAGAGAATGCTTGAGATCTACTCTGTGAAACTTGCGCAAGAGCAAGAAAACCGTGTCCCATTCGGCTGTGTTCTTATCCTCTAAGAAACTGTTTTTGGCTTATTCTCTTGAATTCCTAAGAAATATGCCGAGAAGGCAAACTGTTTTGCGTGAATATTCTTCGCGATGTAGGACTGAGCTACCAACTCATTTCGCACTCAACACACACACTCGACATGCTTTCTTCCCAAACGATCCACTCTAACTAACTAAACTATTGGTGGTGGCTCAACCAATGATGCATTGATGTTTGCGGTAGTTGAGGCGCCTAAAAACGAGGTAATTGGTGGGTTGCACAGCCGCCGTTTTCGTCTCCGAGCCGAACGAATTGGCTCTTGGACGGCAGGGGGGCTTGTGTATTGCCCATAGCATAAGTGCTGGGGTTATGCTCGTAGAGGACGTTAATGCTTAAAAAATGGAGACGTAAGGTCTCAGGAGGATGGAGAGAAGACTCGGAGCGAAGCTCTCCCGCTCAATGCGTCATGCATGCGCCGAAACGGAGAGGACAGCGTCATCCTTGTCACCCCGTTCATTGGCACACCAGTATCCAGCCCCTGCGAGATCTACATAGAGACTTGTCGCACTGAGCGTGCTGAAAGGATCAGGCGTCAGGTAAACGATAATGAGCAGCAGCAGTGTGTTGATTGATTGTTGTCTGAGGTTGTCTCTTGTGCGGGGTATTCCATCCCGCAGAGTTACTTAAAGAATACGGCTAGATTACTAACGTAGTTGCTTCATGAGGCCGTGAAGATCATGCCTACCCTGCGACAAGACTATATCTTATCTACCTCGAACTCGCCCATGCCAAGAATGTAGCCGGGATATTGAAAGAGGCGCCACGGACTTTTGGTAGGTACAGATGGTATCCGACATGGCGCCGATCATCGGGGACAAGAAGGGAAGAAGTACATCTCTCACCCAAGAGCTATTGGAGGATGACAGAGTCACGATGGGAGGGTTGGGCAGCTTTACTGAGAAGCCTTATTTTAGCAAGGGAGATATAGAAGCTAGCCAATGAAATCCAGGTTGAGCGGCTCTAGGCTAGCTTATACTATACAATCTAGAAGATTGGAAACGTGGCACTTGACCGAAATGACGGTGATCTAGTTACACTTGACGGTTACAGCCTTGAAATCGTTGAGCTTATCCAGAAGCCGCTCATTTATGAATCCCTCGTCCCCCTGAAGATCCGCAACCGTAGGTATTCTCCGGTCTCTGAACGAGAGAAAGTTTCCGCACAAGCTGGACATAATCTTCCCCTGGAGATTTAGGGGTACGTAGGAATGGCTCAGATGAAGAGGTTGAGACGGCATCTACGTGGAGCGCCTGCAGCTGGGGCGTAGTATTCCTGCTGAAGCCTGCCCGTTGTCTTCCCTTTGCCCGGATTAGAAGACATCTTGATAACATTTCAAGACGTTCGCCTGCAAGAGTGGCATGCAGCATATTGACAGCCTCTTGCGGTTATTTCCGTAATACGATAAATCGAAATATATTACGGAGTCTCGTTTCACCATGTCAGTAGTGCCTTCAAGTTTGTGGGGAAGGATGCTTGGGTCATGAATCGATCGAGAGGAGACCAACCGTCCCCTGTGCCTCACCGCATGGTTTCCCTAAGAAAAAGCCCACGCGCTTTCTCTTGAGGGGATGTCACTAATGGCATGGGGAAGTCGTCATGGGAACATATATATAGTGTTTGCGGAGGCCCTTGGCTTCAAACGAGTGCCCCGTCTCACTTAACCGCTTCCTTCATTATCGTTCTCGACTGAGTCGGGCCTAATCTGTACATTATATGAACATGACGCTCCGACCGAATTCCTCTTCATTCCAAAAAATATGTTACACGTGCCCGCATATTCTCGACGAAATTCTATCGCAATTGTCGGCCTCCGAAGCCGCGTATGTTCTCGCTCTCGTTAACTTGCTCGAAAAAGAACATACAAATGCATCGAAAAAGTACATCAAGCCCATCAGAGACATCCCGGAGCATGAAAAATGGATCAACATGGTGGCCTCGAAGGGCCATGCCGTTTTCCTTGTTGGCTCTGATGTGCCACGTCTGATGCTGAGGCTTAGGAGCCCTTTACGCTACTGGAAGAGCTTCGGGGGCGAGAGCTTTGAAGACGAGAAACCTTTGCGCATTTGGCTGGCCGTTAGGGTTTCCCGTGAAATCCATCGAGAGAGACAACAACGGCTCGAGAGCTCCGGATACGCCACGTACTCGGTGTTGAGGGACGGAACCGCGACCTACGGTGCGGGGATCAAAAGGCTCCGCAAGGCGGACATGGTTTTGACGGACAGCAATGTCATTCCGCTACCGGGCGGCACAAAAGTCGATGAGCGGGGACTCTGGTCACCTCAGTGGAAATGCGGCAGCCTAAATAGGAGCCACATCGAGATTGTCTGGGCGCACTTTCCTCAACTCTGTGGTGAAAAACACGACGTCACCCCCGGGTCCACTTATGCCCTCTGCAAGATGATGCTAGACATCCAGGCGATGTCATGGGAGGGCGACACTGTTCAGTCGGCGGCAACAATACTTGTAGCAAGATTACGCCGGGAGCACAACCTGAGTTGTTCGGTTATAGGAAGGACAAAGTCCAAGCTACTATGCCCTACGTATGCTTGAACACTGGAGGGCAATCCATGTCTCGGGCAATCGATGATGGAGAGCTGCAGTCGGACGAGTACGCATTTGTCATCCGTTTCCGATGCATGGATGACGCTTCGGGTCCTCAAATCCGCTCCGAAATACATGGAATTCCCTGGCCTTCTGAGTGACGAGTTGGGGCCGGGAATGGCTGGATGATCGCTGCGGTGAATATCACAGGAGGCCCTAGAGAGGTACCGGCGGTATAGAAATTTTGAATAGAAGAAGAATGCTTGGAAGCTAGGTTAGAACTGTTAGAACTGTTAATCCTATATAGCTATATACTAAATCACACGTTCCATACGACAACGCCAAGTCGCCTTTGGGGTAATTGATTTGCTCAACGGAGCCCACCGAATTGGTGCAGCACCTTTGTAGTGAGCAGATGCTTTTGTTCACATTCTGGTCGCAAGAATTTTCCATGATCTCGCCGGCGTTGAACTCATTTGACTTGGTTCGGTCATCATGTCAAGGACTACTGTCCTCTCAAGTATTTGCAGACTCAACACTTCGAGAAGAGCGTGCAGGGTTTTGACTGAATCTTCTTCCCCAACCCTCATTCATATCAATAGAGGCCAAAGGAAACAATTCATATTTCTTGGCGGTAAAGAATTATATGCAATGAACAGAAAAAAGCGAAACTTGAATTGCGAGAGAAGGCCAAGACTGGCCTATGTTACATGAGGTTGCCAACGATTGCGCACTCGCCAAGAGTTGATATATTGAAAAGGTGGTTGTATACCTTCCTACCTTCCCATTACCCCATCATCACACGCCACGATTTCGTCGGGAACAATGAACAACGAACTTTGAACGGCAAAAGTATCAACGCGAGAGTGGAATTGGGCTGGTAGGACGCTACGGCTTGGAGATATTGGGATCATCCCTTAAGCTGGCAAGGAGCTCCGGTCCGTACTTCGCCCCAGTGTTATTGGGGTAACTGGGTTATGCGGTAAGAACGATCTCACCTGTTAAAACACTATGCCATGAGTACTTACCCCCGAGGCAGGATGTAGCGATAATCGAGGTATCCCTTAGACCAATAAATATGATTGGTCTGAACCCCCGGAGTGACCTGGCTGGAGCTCCTTGCCTGCTTAAGGGATAGCAAGACGGTCTAAATTGAGTGGGCCGTGCGTAGTTACAACATTAGGATAAGCAGGCGGTTTTCAAAATCGGTCCGTTCAGCACTCTCCTGGCTTTTGGAAGCTCAAATCCTCTGGAGACGGTGCTCTTGACCGCTCGAAGTAAGTGGGTTTTGGTTTCCGCCAATACCGGAATCGACAATGGCGGGCTACAGGTTCAGTCTCGATTGAACACAAGGCTGCATTGTCTGCTTCGGTTGTAGACGCTGAAGGTGTGGGGCATAAGCGAGATTCAACAGGCCCGTACGTATCCGAGCGTTGCGGATCAATTCCTCCTCTCAGATCCGATTGGCTGAGTTCAGACCCAATTCGTGGTTCTTCTATTGTTGATAAATCCGGGGTATTCCTACCCTTTTCCTTTGTGGTAAGAAGCAAGTCCAGGGAGCGACGTAAAAGCAGCCTCATCTCCGGAACTAGAAAGTGATTTAGCCAATTAATAAAGACGTAAAGCGTCCTGGGACGGCAGGCGCTGGCTTGCTTACAGATATGTGAGATGCACCGCAGGGGCGAAGTCCAATTTCGGCCTTATTGGAAGAAGTTTGTCCATTTCCGGGGGACTTCATGCTATGTCCAAGGATATTTCTGTATTGCAGAGCGGGATACGGCAACTGGTGTTTCTCTACGGCGGTAGCGCCCAAAAACAAGCCCCCAGTGAATCCAGATCGGGCGTTGATTGGCGGCGCGTCAAAACTGGAAAGTTGTTACGGGGACATCCAAGGCCGGTTTTTGTCGGGGCGCTGGCAAACATCACACCGCGATAGCATCTCAAGCGAGCTTTGGGGGATTGGGGCTCAGAGTGTGCCGGCGAAATGGCTCACATGGCCAGTTGCAAATATGGAGAGGACTCATAGCCATTCCAACGAGACTCACTTCTAGATATCTTGCTCAAAAGGCTTCCACAGATCAACTTAGAAGCCTAATAGGCAAAGAGACTAAAAAGAAAATCATATTTCATACTCATCAATGTTAAAAATCCATTCTTGGATATTACAAGGCCGCGGCGGTTCGTAATGGCTGTCAGAGTTGAGCTTCATTGTCTATTTTTCAATTAGGAGTGGTTCACTGCTAGTAATCGTCCGAGTACGGACGCCTCCCGCTCCTCGGTAGCTGACAAGGACGGAAGCAAGAGAGGTATATTAAGGCAAGGCAGTCCCTCAGTGGCCAACATCTAAATCGCCATTTCATTTGCAATAGCCATGGCACCTGGCAAGGGAAAGGAAAAGAAGCCCACGGCAGTACCCTCAGCTGAGAGTGCGAGAATAACAAGATCGAAGAATCTACAAAAACAGCTTGAGCAAAAAAAGGCCTCACTGGAACGCGCGTCTGCAGCCTATGATAAGGCAAGTCCGGAAAAACAACGCGAGATTGATGGCATGCGTAATGAGGTCACTACGTTCCGTGCGGTTGCCGAGTCGATGGTTGTAGACCCGCCTGACCAGGGACCAAACGAAAAAGGAGACACTCTCCAAGACAATGCGGCGGGTCTGGAAGGAACGAATGGAAATGACGGTGGCCTCTCCCCAATAGGGCCCCCATCCGGCAATGGCACATCATCTTTCCAGAATGATGATGGCTCAAAGGCACCCGGAAATCGAGGCGGCGACGGCGAAAATGAGCCCGGGCACGAGCCTGGGGCGGCAGATGAAGGAGGGCAACTACAAGAACCAGAGACAGGGCGCGGCGGGACGGGGCCTGATGTTATGGCGTCCATTGAGGCTGACGAACCGAATGGATCTTTGTTCCTCCAAGATGATGATGAAACGACAGAGTTTGAAGATCCGGAGTATGGCAAGCCGCTGTTGACTATCCCGACAACAAGTGGCGTGAGCGAAGAGGGTGTGAAGACAGTCGGATGGTTTGGTAAGCACCTTCGCAAGTACATCAACATGTATGGGAAAAAGAATTCAGCAACCTACCGCCTAGAGAACCGTGCATTCCCCCGTAGCTATGCGGAAAATCCACCAGAAGATGAGAACGTGGGAAGTGCGAAGAACAGATTTGGAGACACACTACCGGGTATCGGCAGGCTCCACTACCCCGATGCGGAAGCGCCCAGGATCTGGGGAGTTGCCTGGCGGGGCTTGAACTCAGGTGACTTGGAGGATGACTTGGAGCTGATCGACCCTGGATGTAACGAGTCTTTCACGCATACTGTCACTTACGTTCTCGTGGGATGGACAATGGATGGAAAGGAGGAGAAGAGGTGGGAAACGCGAACCGCTTATCGAAACATAATCGGAAGTAAGTCTTTGGCCGATATCCACATTTACAAGGCTGCGGTCGAGTCTCAACATAGGTACATCGAGGCCATGGAGGGCCGGCGCAGGGCGATCAGCAGGTCGCCTTCCGTTCCCCTTCTAGAAGGAGGCCTCAACATAGCGAGGGACAGGACCCGATCATCGGCAAGGCGCACGGGCAAGTCATCACGGAGCAAGCGGGGGCTGGCGCAAAGCAATAGAGGATCATCGCCAACTCAGTTCTTACCGTCACCCAGGTCCACCGTGTCTCCCCAGCGACAGATGCAGGGTGCGGGTAGTCTCGCTGAGCTCAAAGCTGAATTTCTCTCAGACTGGCCAGAACTGCGGAGTGCCGGAGACTTTTTAAAACTAGGTGCGGCCAAACAGCAACAATGTGCAGAGGCTTGGAGGACCTATAAGTCGTAGGCTTTGGCATAAGAGAGTAGGAAACAGGAAACGTGATAGCGCAGCTTCTGAAGCCTGTCTTGCCTTGGTTTTCGTCGTCGACGTTGTTCCGGGAGCTGTAGGCTCTTTTCTTTTCTTTTTTCTTTTTCTTTTTAAAAGTGAGGGAGTGATGATAAGGATCGCGATTCGATGGTTTCTCTTTTATTGTCCTGGAAAAAAAGCTAAGGGCTATTGTTATCTAGATGAGTGAAGGTTTTTGCGAATTTTTCTTTCGTTTCCATTTGTTAGGTCATAAAGTTAGGATAGGAAACTTACATCTACGTTGCTCTCATTGCTTATACCAGTCTCTGGTGCGGCTTTATTGCTAAGATCTAAATCGCCACCCTAGTACACAACGAGCCAGCTTAAAATTTGCAGACGAATTATGTAAAGTTTAGCTTCTCCCAGATCTATTGATGGCAATAAGAAGCACTGCGCGTCATGGATGCGCCGCACTCGTGATTAATATCTTGATTTAATATAAGTTTCAGGTGCGAGGTTAAACAGGATCATAACGCCACATACGATGTTCTATAGAGTCAAGTTCTAATGTTCTCATGTATTGCCTGGTGTGTTCTTTGATGTTGTGCCCGATGCCTCCTCTTGAAGACGTCATTGATACCTACAATGATGTGATATAGTCTTTTTCCATCTTTGTTATTATTCCCTGCCCCTCCAACGATAGTTTGGAGTACGCATATGGATAAAGGCGCTATCGCCAGACGATGTGATTATCATTAATGAGACCGAGTTGAGCAAACTCAGAGCCCCGTCTCTTTTCATCATTCATGTATAATATAGTACGCCAGTCCACGTTGGTTGGTTGCCCAAGGCCTGCGTCGAGAATATGCTCTTCCGCTGATAATTCTAATATATTGCTGCCGCTGGTCAATACACCATGTATTTGAAGAGATAAAAATATCTACATAGCTTGATAAGAACCACAATAAAATCCATGGGAAGCAAAGAAGATTAATATGTACGCAGAGTATGGGGGTTTTAGAAGATAGAACACTGAACATGCTCGTGAACATGAAATTAAGAGGACTCAGTGCGTCATTGTATATTCTTGAACAGAACTGAGCAAATGGATTCATCTATACAAACTGAAGCTAAAAAGCCGGCACTACGGAGTCATGTCGACTGGGTATTGGCTAACTAGGGATGTAACCCTCACCTCCTTCGAAGCCCGCTCACTCCTTATCAGACTCCACCTGGGTAATGAAGTTGTAGCCATCTTCTGGCCTGAATTGCCAGATATTTCTCTCACCGCTGATTTCGTAGATAATAAAGAGATAGCCACTTTTGAAAAACCAAGAGGTGACGTTTGCACTGTCATTTCCGTACGTAACTGCACATAAGCGGGTGTCCTTCTGGCGACGTAGTCTAGTAAAGTCGGCAAAGGGGGACTGTCCGTAGCCATCGACATAGTACGTGCTGATGTTCAGGACGATGCCCGACTGTTTCAGTATGATGTCCCGCCCCATTTCATTCAGCCAGTCATGAGTCTTTAGTTCCTTAAGTAACCTTTCTCTGAGTGGAGGATGGTCATTGTGGTCTGTATCGTCGTCCTTTAGCCGAGCTGATTCGACCACTAGGACCAGATAGACTTGGCTTGCGTTTGGGGTCTGGCTTTGGTCGTGGAGCTTATCAAAGTCGGAGCTCAGTAGATGGAGCCGGTAACCCAGCTTTGTCATTTCTTTGAGCCATGTCGAATTGTCTTTGAGAATCACTTTCCAGGCGGCGCTTTCACCAGAAGCCGACTGTTTAGTGGTAGAATCTGACATTTCGAGAGGCGGTGTAGGAAGTGAATTTGGTTGGCTGATACCCGGAGATGGTGTAGGTGAGGTCGAACCTTTATATTAGTAGAAGATGTAGGCCTATGAGCTATTTTGTCTTTGTAAAGCTCGGACTGCTCTTTTAAAAGGACATTTCCGGACAGGCACAGAATGAAAAGAAGAGAGAGAGAGAGAGAGAGAGAGAGAGAGAGAGAAAAGGCCATTTGGAGCCGCGCCGAGGCGAGTTATACTGCCCCAAGCCTTCGAGCGTAACGGCGGGTTTGAGATCGATCGTGTGTTAGGTGAGAATGGATGCCCGAGAATGGCTAATCACGCTCCAATTACATCCATCTATTTTCCACCCAAAGATGTAGGGCTAAGCAAATTTGAGTCTCAATCGCACCTTGCCCAGAGAAAGCTGATCTCACGACGATAGCCTCTTACCCCGCCAGGTCCGGCATATTTCTTTAAGCGGCGAAACAACCACACAGGCCATGGTGTGATTTTGTCCACTATTGTTGCCCCACACGAATCATTAATTTGTCCATCGCCATTTATCAAATTTCTTAAACGTAGATATGAACGCCGAGCCGATGACCTACGGGAGTTGGCGGATGAGTTGCACAGTTTTCTCCCAGAGTAAATCTTTTTTATAGACTGCTGTAAACACCATCTCGCGATACGAATTGCGACTGGGCGCGGAATACTCTTTCCCGTGTTCACCTCCTTCGACGTCGTTAGCAGACGCCGAAGTATCTCGTCCGTCGTAGAAAATGCCGGTTTATTGGAACAAAGGCCGCAATTGGACGGCAAGTCTGACTGGAATACATTCATTTGTGGACCTTCGGAGCCTATATCAATCCTCCCTAGGTAGCTGTACGTGAACTCACAGGGCGCTGATTGAAAAGAACGCCTGCTCATAGGCCTAGGCTTGGGTAAGATGAAGGCTTTTCTTCTCCCCTTTTTGTTTTCTTACGTACATGCGTTCAATGAGGCGTGCGCTTTTACATATGGGCAGTGGGTACCTGAGCCAGGCCAATGCTTTGCGTTGGTAATGAGGGAGCTGGATATCAATCGACAACAAATTGAGGACCTCAATCCATCTGTAGACCTTGACGATATCTTTCCTTCAATACCCTATAATGTGCCTTACAAGGTGCCTAGGTACTCGGGCGTGTGGATTAGTGGTTGCCCGCCGATGCTGCAGCTTTCGGGCGGCGCCGGCTACCCTGACAGCCTCGTGTGTGGTCATAGACAGAGCATGACAAGTCAACCTCCCTCGTCCGCCACAAAAACAAAGGCGACACCTTCGTCCAGGTTTTCGGCCGACGGCGGGTCGAGTACAACTGATGCTACGAGCACTTCAGTGTCTAGGAGGCCCGCAATGTTGCCATCGTCCCTAAGCGCTGCAAAGCCTCGACATAAGGGGAATAAGAACCTCCCATCAGACACACCGTCGAGCCGAGAAGTTCCCACGTCATCCACTACGCCTTCAGTCGGAGAAGCGAGCACGACTCTAGGCGTTCCTTTAGGAAATACTATTCGACCATCTATAACGTCCTCCAGCGAAGAGATGAGCAGTACCTTGAGACCAATGCCGGCAGCAGGAACCGCAGCAGCGTCAATAGACCTTTCGAGTATGGGCAGCAGTGACCCTTGCGCTACACTAGCCTCCACGCGAACTACCACATCGTCAGCCACACAACCGGCAAAGGATTACTCACGAAACTCGCCTTCTTCAAGATTGGGTACGACACAAGAAACTGCCCCATTATCCAAGGACACTCCGGCTACAGGAACTAGGACGCCATCTGAGGAACCAGCAACCTTGCCCCCAGATACGCACTCAAGCGGGAGAACAAGCGCGGCCACCAAGACCAAGACAGAGCCAACCCAGGCATTCGAGGCTTCAGCAAGTCAAGTCACCTCGTCGGTCACTGAATTGAGCACAGCGCCAGTAAATGATAATGACTGGCAGTCGTTGATAGAGTTAATGAAGACTGTACTGACCGAGAATTCAAGCACGCCGCCGGCCACACGATCATCCTGGGAGAATAGGAAGACCTCGGATGCACAATTCACTACAGTCTCAACCGACAGAAGGAGTTCCGAAACGGCCACGATTACTGTATCATCTGCGATGGAGACAAAAAGATCGTCGGTCACGATACACCAAAGTGAGCACAATGATGGGACTGCTACAACAACCAGCTCTGATAAATCACCAATCGCTAAAACCGCCTCATCAACTACGGTATCATCTTCCCCCCATTCAAAGGGTCAGAAAACTACGCTGCATAGAACGAAATCGGCTCCGCCTAAGAAGGCGGCGGCGACAACAGCAGACCTGAGTCAGACGAGCTTACCTCCACCAGTGTGTGGAGATGAGGCAGAACTTCCAGGGCATGGGGATATCAAGAAATCGAGGGTTGAGACAACCGCGGGCAAATGGTGCGCTGACGGGCGGTATCAAACATTGATTGGTCCGAAAGATAAGTGCTCCCTTGGCGTAGAATGGCTCGGTGAAGTAGGCCACGAGTATTCTATCTGTTGGGCAGAGGGATGTGTAGGTGAGGTACAATATCGAGAAAGTCCACTTGGAAAGGATGGTCCATCGTGCAAGGATATCATGCTTAAAAACTGGAGTTTGTGTAGGTCTGGGAGTCATACAACTTTTCCTCAACGCTAATATATTCACAGGCACCGGTAATGGAGGAGTTGGTGGCGTGACGCAGGTTGGCTGCTTACTTTACAAATTTCGAGGTGGAGTAGGGAAACTCCAAGGGTATAAACGGGTACGTCGGCAGTAACATCTGGAGAATTGCTACACTGTCTCGTGAGGTATGGTATGGGATCATCCTCAATTGATTAGATTAGTCACTGGATTTCAACTTCTTGGCTTTATGCCCTGCTCGAGTTCCTTAGTCGGTCGACCATAGTCTAGCATACCATGTCGGGTTAGCGTTTGGTTCCAAGGGCCGAATATCCTTCACTACTGCTTCACATCGCAATGTAGATGATGTTATTCCGGGCCATCATGGAAGGTACCCTGAGCCTTAGAGGTCATACATCGCCATTGATTGAGCGTGTTTCCGCCTCCAGTTATGGACCCACCGTGATGTTTGGATCCAGCCTTGGGGTTCCCGGGAGTCGCTTCAAGACCTGAGAAGCTTCGGCGCATTGTGTGCCATCTATTGGTGTTCTTTTTTTATTATTGTTGTCAGCAATGACGACAAAAAGCCATCAGCCACAACAGCCAAAAACACAGTTATTAAAACATGACAGTACCAAAACCCAATACCGTATATTGGTGTTCTTGTCATCACTTATCTCTCCGAAAGTGGCAATCCGCCACTTAGCAAGAGACACAATTACGAATACATGACGATGGTCTCTTACCCATATCTACGTTCAGTTTTCCCCTGATCGTCTTGCCAATCACGCTGCTTTTCAGCTTTGGATTTTAATGTTGCTATGGATTGATAAATATGCTTGTTTGGAGACGCCATTGGTGCCAATAATCTCCTGTCAAGCACCCCACGACCAATTGTGTAGCGAAGAGAACATGTTCTCCTTCAGGGGAGTCGTAAAGCGACGTGCCTAGCGGCTGTAGTTGAGGTTAACGAAGTCTCGGCTACACCGCCAATGAGATCTCTGATGGTAAGTATATCTCTCCTGCTGTACAGCAATTCAATATATCATTGTACCTAGTTTGAACATCTCTTTTTGCCGCATCGTTGTGGGTAAAGGTCAGGAGACTCTTCCAAAACAAGCAGAAGCCACCGAGTTATCCGTCCGCCCTCATATCGCCTAGCTTATCATCAAACGGCCATTTTCAGCGCCAAGGAGGTCTAGAACCTAGAAAGCTTAGGCTTCTGTGCAGAGAACGAGGTGGCATAGTGTCTTGAAAAGGGAAGACTATAAACGCATGACTGGATTCCGCTCTAACTGATTTCACTTCATTCTATTTAGTTACATTTGTTAAACGCCCGCTTCTCCTTTTCCATACCATACCAAAGGGAGCAAACTCGGAAGAAGTCCATGACCTTCCATGTTATAAGCACAACATCTTATGCAGGTACCCTTTTACCTGTGCCATATTGAATATTCTCAACCTTGTAGTCAAGAGGTGTCACGATGCCGAGAGGACTAGGGCAGGATGGCTGGTTGCTGATGGCTAGATCTAGGCGGCATTCCTCATCTAAGCCAAATTTGCACAACTGGTCATTGATATTATACAGTACGTAGTTCTGGGCGACCCAGCTGGCGGGCTGGCTAATGCAAGACGCGACATAGTTCATGCTATTGGAAGCAGAAAGGGGAAGCTTGCCATCGTGAAGCAGATGCCGGCATTCCGAGGCATGCACAACATCGTAGTTCATGTCAATGCCTCCACCAGCATGGGGCTCCTCAACGGCAGATTTACCGAAGGCAAGGTAGTTCCAGGCATCGTAGGATATGTCATAGGCCCCCCCGGAAGTGTCGATGCGGAGAAGATGAACTGAGCGGTCCTCGTTGTAGACCCTGACACAAATTTCATCACAGCCAACAGAGCCCGGCCAATACGCGACACGGTTGTTATCTATTTTGCAACCAAGGACACCAATGGAGCTGGAGTACTGTTCGTGAGGTGTGATATTGGCGATGCTGCGAGGGTGGCCAGCGACCACACAGCCTGCGAAAGCCAAAATAGTGATGGCGTTGGCGGTCAACGATGACCCGGGTCGTTGAAGCAGCATGCCTTTTCTAATCGGAACAAAATGTATCAGATTCATGGCAGAGCTACGTATAAATGTGGTCTAGATATTAGGAAAGGCTAGTTTTCATTCAGCTTCTTCACTACTTATATATCGAAGCGAGACTTGCAAAAGCTTGTGTTCCAGGGCGTCCACCATGGTTCGTAGGATCTTTCTTTTTTGGCCCAGGTTTAAGCCAAAAGTACAATACAAAGGGGGGAAGGGGCCGAAACGGGAGGTTGCTCCTCTATCTTGCTGATCTGTTTTATACCTACCGGCACGACCGAGATTCATTGCGGAAGACCCCGTCGGGAAATGATCCCATCTCGGCTGGTCGACAACCCTTGGCTCTTGGTTTCATAACACTAGCAAGGAATACAAGCAAAGGTAGCTACGATATCGACGCTGTACATAGCCCCCTAAGGCATGGGAGACGATGTTGAATCTCGCATTTGAAACAGTGTATCTACGGATGTTAACCAATGTATTGAAAGATAAAATTCACTAACGATTTGTCCCTGATGGTGTCTGCTTAGATATGAGCAGAAACAAACGATGGTTTTCAGACGCGTCATTCATCAATAGCTGACACTACCGCCTTCCAATGATAACCGCTGCGATAGAATAATTGAAATATCTCATGAAGATATGTACTAAGATATTGCATTCTTTGTGGTCCGAGTTTAGCATTCTGCCCCCGTCTCCATTCCGTGCCCGCTAGAGCGACACACATATGCTGCCTACATCATTCTTTCTTGCCTCTTAGGCTTGTCCGCCTATCCGAGTTACCGCGCCTCCAGTCATTCTCCTTGTTGGACCCGAGCAAACCACAAATACACCATAAAATACGGTCTAAACAAAAAGACGGAACGGCCGGCCGCATTTGCAGGTGGTCTTCCAACCATTGACGTGGCCTCTTTGTCAACCGCGATGTCTGAGGCGATCACCAAGTACAAGTTCCCACTTTTATGCATCCCGCGCCTAAGTTCATCATATAAGGCTAGGGTGAAGTGCCATCGGTAGCCCGCGTAAGAAGTGTACCCGTCTGGAATGCTTGATTCGCCGGAAACTTGTAGGTCAATTTAGAGCTTCGGTTGGGCACCTCGAGCATGCCCACTCGGGCCCTTGAATGCCTGCATCTTGTCGACAAAAACGGCCCATGATTTGTCGGACATGATAGGTGCAGTAGTGTAGGCATCCGCTTCAGAATTTTGCAGCGACTGCAACATGTCGGCGAACACATCATTGTATGCCTCGACTGCGGCGTCCTCGAACGCTTGGAGCGTATGGCCGTCGGGCGAAAATTGCCTGAAGTCCGTACCGACACACATGTGTTCGTATAGACGGAGAACTTTTGGACAGGCCCCCAATTCCCTCGCCGCCTCGTAAGCCATGCGGTGGCCGATTGCCTCAGCTATAGGGCGACAGCAAGGAAGGATATGCTGGTTGAATGCCTGGCCTCTGTGTCCGCCATACCCACCAATGTCCTTTAGCTTAGACATGGCAGCTTCCATCATTTGCTGTTCACGGCGAGCCAAAACTGCCGTCGGATCCCGCGGCGCCGGGAGGCTGTATTTCCCTCCAAGAAGTTCTGAGACCAACCCTAGCAAAACAGTTAGTTTCAGTCACTGAGGTGGGTGAATTCAAAGAGACACACGTATACACAGGACCAAAGTGTCTCCTTCAGCAATGGCGTTGCCCTGAAATGTCAATGCCAACTCGCTTATCTGGTTGTACGCGAAAAGGCCCTGCCATCCACATCGCTCCGTAAGTTCGTTCAAAACACGGGAGCCGCGGACAACGGTTGATTTGAAAATGGCCGCTAGGGCATGCCGCACGGGCGGGCTATGGGTAGCACTCATGAATTCCTTTATGGTCCAACGGGCATACAACTCCAGTATCTTACCCTGCACCCATCCATCGATGATCGGGCGCTGCTGGGTGCTGAAGCTCATGATCGGCAGGCGTGTATGCCCGTCAGGAGCGGTAACCGTTCGTCGTTGGCTGTAAGTACCAGCAACATGCGTACCAACCTTGATGGCAGAAACACCCATGATGGAGAGCGACAATGTCCCTATAGAAACCCGCCAGATCTGGCGGAGAAAGTCGGCACGCTCATCTTTCGGTTTGGAAATAGAGCCGAGGAGAGCGTTTGGGGGTAGGCGAACATGCTCGAAAGTTGTAATTGAGTGATCGAGGGGCTTGGTTCCGGGCCTCGTGGGTAAGATCCGTGCAGTGATCCCTGGCCTCATGGCCTTGGAGTCGCTCAGGCGGACGAGGAAAGGCTTCACACCGTGGCAATTCCCACTCACCATCAGGCGAGCAAACACGATTGCGACCCTTGGAATTCCACAATAGGGAGTAGTTGGAGGCATCGCCTTTGCCGCCCCGGCGTTGGGGGTGTGTAGATCGAAGGAGCCATCGGCTTGTAGCGTCGCGCTGGTCTCCAGTCTCCGTGCGTCCAAGCCGTGGCCAACTTCTGTGAGCATGAATTGGCCGCAGATGTCGAAATTCAATAGCTTTTCAAGAAGATCAGCAAGATCGGGGCGGTCTCTGATGAAGGTACTAAGCGTCCCGACACAGAGGTTAACGTGAATGGTCGCGATGATGAACGCCGTCATGTCTCGGGCGGCAATGACTTGATATTCTTAGCATGCTGTTTTGGATTTTCAGAGAAGTAGTCTCGAGCTCACGATCAAAATGAAAGTTCCAAAACTTTTGGCTCAGGTGTTGAATATCGCCAAGCGACAAGCCTGTGGAGGATTTCATCAGTCAACATGGTCCATTGCCATAGTCTCGCTGCTCACCAGCATGACGGCACATTGATTGTGCTCTTTCGTAATGCAGGGCGATAGCTTTCTGCGATGCTGGCTCTTGCGCATCCTTGTCGAGGCTCCAGACATCTTGCCTGAGTATCGCTCGCGAATGAGACATGGCAAGGCGACGTATACTTGCGTGGTCCCAACAGATCCCCGTGGATTAGACCAACCAGAACAAGGGTATGAGTTGGATGAATACTAGAAGAGCCAAAGACGAAAGACAGACTCTGGATCGGTATGAAGCCAGACGAATAAGTAATTATCACGCATGCGAGTAAGGGGTTTTCGATTACTCAGACCAATGAGGCCATTTCGACTTATCAACACCTAGCACCTGTCCCTGATGAGGAGTCCGAAAGGAAACGTTCAGGGGCCCTCACGTCTGGTCACATTTGAAGCCAAAGTTAGCCCTGAAGGCACCTTTCTTAGAAACTTCTAAACTGGATTTAGCGTCTCATAGGTATTATGCTGCCACATAGCTTGGTTGAGATTGAACAGACTAGCAAACCCAAAACATTCTCATTTTTCTTTCGATTACCGAATAAGTTTCAGGAGCAGAGGGGCTTAGTAATCTACACAGTCATCCAACATTCCGTGGTGGTAGATCCAAAAACTGCCATTGGGATGCCATGAGACGGGTGTTTAATAGGGTAGCAAACTATGGAACAAAAAACAAAGCAGACTAATTTAGCCCTTTGGGCTATCCGTCGTATATTTAGGGATCCAAAACAGGATTTGATGCCTGTTAGGACCCAGCGCAGAGAATTATAAATCAGGAGTCCTCTCGATCCAACTATGCCCTATCCACTTCTTTCGGCACCAGAAGTCCTATCATGTGTGAAATTCAGGTCATCAAAACATCCTGCACCACTTGCAATGAAGTAATGGGGAGAGAGTCTCGCAAAATATGGTGCAAGAAAACTCTTAGAAATAGGCACTCTGGACGTCGCGGCTGGGGTCTCTATCGGAGGTGTACCACAACAAAACTCCCCCTAAAAACTATCCACCGAACCTGTGATGATTGCTCGGGCTAACATGCGGCGACTTTCGACAACCAAGACGTGACTGGAGGAGACTTGCAACCGGTATGAATTTGACCGGGTGGAACGAACTTCACAAGCATAGAGGGGCACAGTCGTATGCTGGGATTGAATTGGACAATATAGTTTGATGTAGTTGATGGAGAAATGTTCTGATTGAGTTAATTATTGTTCCTGGTGAGGTTGGCACTAATGAGAGATCCCTCAAAGCCTTATATCACTAACTGATCTCTGCCCAGGGCATTGGGCTATAAATGCAGGACTTGCAAGCTTTAATCATCTCACAATAGTAAAGGGGGGACTCTCAATTCTTCCAACGTATGTTATATACAAATCGGTAAACATCGCGTAGACAGGCGGCGGTTTGAAGGCCAATCACCACCTCTCTGAATCAACAACAAAAATCCCTGGCGCCTATCACCGTTGCTATTGACTAACCAAATCTGCCAATGCTCACCCGCCCCTTATACGGCCAGCAGATAGTTCCACCATCAATCTTGTGTCATGTCTCCGAGTAGGCATAACTAAAGTGAAATATATCCAACTTTGGCCGTTGGGGGATATAACAAATGACGGCTTGTTATGGAGTCAAAGTCGTCCAGGTCCTGAGCCTAGAGCTACGCGGATCGTTTGGCTCGCATTCGCCTAGGGCGAACGGTGCTGCCGTCACCACTAGCACCTGATTCAACGAGACCACCAGGTTCACTCATCGTTATCCATGCCCAGATGGCCATGACGATGAGTCCCCCCAATAATACGGAGAGTTCCACGCCAACCGACGTGGCAATCCAGGTGGGATACTTGTCGGTGTACCACAAGATGACACCGGCCGAGAACTCGATAATGACGAGATCGAGCATAGCCAATGGAGCCCATGCCAGAATTTTCCCCATGCGGCTTGGTTGTTTGCAGCCTTCGAATGTAAATTGGAGCATTGTAGCAGAGGTAATAGCTGTGATAGAGGTTATCGTGGCGCTGATAAGCAACCTACACGCTATCTGCGAGCGCACCCCCATGTCTTCGGCCTGGAGCACGCCAAAGACCATGGCTGTCAGGGACATGACTCCCAACGTAGCGGCAAACGTATTGAAGTCGTCGTAATATTGCAGCAGCCTACGGAAGACAATGGTCGATGATGTATCGGCTAGCGAGGAGAACATGGTTAGTTCTAGGTGTAGAAGGTCTGACTTTTAACCTACGCTGAGTCATGTTTGGTTTTGAGGCAAGTCGACGGCCACTGGTTGGATTGTAAGGCACGGTATTGACCAGAGAAGTACGTGATGCTGAAGACAGTCGTGGTGTTAGATTATTGAGGCGCGGTCGGTGGGTAGGTCGGAACATGTACAAGTTATAACTGAGCGCGCGGGCGTTTCAATGATTCCTTTGATCTCATAAGTTGCTTCCGTTTCTTGCCGTTCCGCCCCAACTGTAACTTCTGGCGTGAGTGGTCGATTATCACTGCATGTTAGGTCTACACCTTGTAACTCATGAGTCGGATTGATAGCGTTGACATCTACTTCAGCAAAATCGTCGGGTCGGATTGTGTTTATGTTGAGAGGTTCAATTTGGCCGCCCTCAACAGTCAAATTCCCCCAGGCCAAGAACTGGATGTTTTTGCGCACATGTAGTGTGGGATTCTAAGCTTGAGGAAGGTAGAAATAGGATGGAAAGCATCTTAATGTAATATTAGGTATGCCGATACGTAGTAGTCGGACAACGTAGGTTCCGCAGTATGGCGCTTCAAGACGAAAATGTATAATAATGTCTCTCTGCCGCGAGCTTGCTTAGTTCTCTTGCTACTCGAGTCCGAGGCCTTTCTGCTCCGCTGACACTAATGTGTTTCTGTGTCTTGTGAACTATGAATGCTCCCTCGTATACCCTGCGTGGCAACGATCAAGAGAGTGAAGAACATGATACATCGGACAGTTATCCTTATAGCCCAGGTCTGTATACGTCAGTTGTACGGGCCACTACCACACGCCCCACGCCAGAGGCTTGCACACATTCCTGGCTAATCAGGGTCGGCTATCTAATCGAATGGATTTGTCCTTCCTGCAAAAACGTAGAACCTGCTCTCTTTTTCGAGTGCCACTATTGTGCACTCAAAAGGTGTAGGGTTTGTGCCAAAGCTCAACACGTTCCTAGCTCCGGCGCCTGAGCGTCGGGTTTCATACACATCGGGAGAAGCAAAGCTTTGATTGAGCGGACGAGCGGACTGCTCGCAATCATACCTTCTGAGATCGGCCCGAGTACCGGGTACCGAGGCGCAATGGCAGTGGTAATCATAGCAAGGGTGGGGGATGAGGTTTTCGTACGGCATCCTTGATGACGCGATCATCGGTGACGCCCCAGAGCCTAGGTGTTGCATAATCGCATTAATCGCTTGATACGGAGTACATGGTTGGTATTCATTAGCCTCGCTAGCCCTTAAACCATTCACACCGATTCACCCTGTGGTAACCCTTTATGAAACTCACCACCCTAATGCAGAGATATCCACATATTATGCATATGAAACACAGAGTCTCGCTTGTGCTGCTATCTTGGAAATACAGTGAGGTCCTCCGTGCTTCTACAATCCTGCTGCACCTCCTCCGCCAGTGATGCCACCTGGTTGATGACTTGGAGGCATTTGTACAGCGTTGACTCGCCCTGGCTAGCTTTTTCAGCCTCTTGCCTGAATCGCTGAGCGAGATATTCGTGCTCTGCACTCAAAGTCTCTAGTTCCTTCTGCAAGCATTCTCTTCTGGCTGCCTCCGCCTTCAGACTTTCTTGGATCATGTACAGCTGGCATGTAGTATGCACGCACAGCTCCTCACGCGCCATTGCCTCGGATTCCGCGGAGAGGACACTAGAGGCTGGCGGATAGGTCGATGGGCGATATATGCCGAGGCTCGAATGGTCGGCGCCAATAGCGGCCTTCGCAAAGGTGACTGCATGGAAGCTCTGCCCGACCTCCCGGCAAAGTTCTTTGTGCGCCGTCAAGCCGTGGTCGCTCAAGTTTTTCGAAAAGAGATGAGCGACCTCTGCCGTATAAACCCAGGTGTATACATCGCTCTGTTTGGTTACGAGCCGAACTTTCGAGGGTTCGATCGTGATGCCTGTTCGCGTTTCTTCAATAGAGTCAGCATTTAGCACACTTGTTCCAATCGAATCCGTCTTACTTATATGGGCGGCAAGTTCTTCCCTACACTTTTTTACGAGACACCGCCGTTCTTCAATGGCTTGGTTTTGGCCCAGAGAACTCGTTTCTCGCTCATGGAGTGTTACAACGAAGTTGTCCATTCTCGCAAGCTTGAGTCCCTTTGATGGATTGGCTTTGTTTTTAGCCCACCGATGCCGGGTATTGCTGGGTAATTGAAGGGAGACACGGCTGAACGGGTAGGTCTTCGTGCCTGTGCTGTTTCATATTGCACAGCCGTAAATATACTGACATGCGTCGTGTGGTCCACATATTTGACTCCGAATGGTAGGCGAGTATTGGCTTTGCGACTGTTGATCAGAAGGCCAAATACTACTTCAAGCATGTTTCTTTCGGCAAGGCCTAATAAGTTTTAATTTTTTTTCCCTTCTTTCCCCGTTAGAGTAATCAAGCCTAGCCATCCAAACGAGAATGCAGTACGCGTATCCTAGGTACAGGATTCGTCTCCTGGAAGCAATATGGGATCCTCGGACTCTTCCTCTAAGTCCTCAACTCCTGTGCCTGGTCTGTGCAGCGAGAGTAATCTTTCGATAGTTTGATTTTGCACGTCCTGCACGCCCCGCATGTAGTGGATTGTCTCCTTCAGCTCGCCTAATTCCTGGCTCACCTTGGCCATTGTATCCAAAAGGCTCTTATGCGCAGTCTCTATGTGACTTTTTGTCAACCTTTTATCATCGAGGCTGTCATGGACGCACGTCTTTGACTGGCTTGCAACATCGGCTGATTCACCTGAATCGTTTCCGGTGAAATCCTCGCGTGTGACGTTCGTCCTTAGTGTCTGACGTTGTTTGTGGTGCGGAGAATGAGAATAACACATGGCTGGTGATTCTGGAGCCAACGGTGCCCCCTTAGTTCGGAGATGAATGAAGTACAGAGGTGGTGGATTGGCTAACTGGGCATGCCGATTTATAAGTGTGGTTATATGCCTAGCCTTGCGAACATCAGTGTTGCTGCAGCGCTATTCAAGCCGAGGCCCAAATTGGCCACGGGCTGGTGTTCAATCATTGTTCACCTGAAAGCCGGACTGGTGGATTCACGTCGAAAGATGATCAGACACGTGAAAGGCAGGTGTAGTAGTATTATAGCTATCTCGTAATATTCCGAATTCCCTTCCGCCGCGGAGAGGTGAAGTGCGAACACGGCTGGCTTGAGCGGCAAGAGCTGGTAAACCATCCCAAATAATACCAATCCTGGAATGCGAAAGTAATCGAGGTAGCCTCAAGGGCAGGATTGCCTTCTCTGTGTGCAGACACAGAGATGGCGAGGCTGATTGAAAGAAACCTGCATGCCGTCTTTGCGTTTCGTGATCATGAAAACACCACAAAACGCTCGTAGAAACGAAGCAGCTGGATCTATTAGCGAAAGAGGGCATTTGGCAGGTGGCGAGGAAATGAACCTTTTGAGGGCATTTTGTATGCAACATCTGAGCTTTATGCCTTGTCTTCTCGCCTCCCTTCCACGTAGCGTAAACGACCAAGTCCCCGTTGCCTGCATCCTCGCAGCCATCAATGGTCTGGATGTGATCTTCCCAAGAGCCGACAGGGGGCCTCCACTTTAGCTTTTTAGAAACAGGAAGAGAAAGACCGAGTCTTCGAGAGGATGCTCTGGGAACATGGCCACCAGCACCCTCGTGGCGTTTGGTGCGGACCGCCGTTCTCGACTCCTTCATACCACTGGGCTTTCCAGCGAGCCGATCAAAGTAATCTCGAATCATTTCTTCGCCTGAGATTCTGCCACAACCCAGAGAATCTTAGGAAAATGCCATGAGACTTGAGGGATTGTATCACTAACCTGAGGTTCTCTAAAGGCTCCCATGTCCAGTCTTTCTCGGCTTCATAACCTTGCCACTTGACTCGGAACTTTGTGTTTCCCTGCGAAAGGACGATGTTAAACTAGAGATAAGCGGCTTGGTTCTTTCTGACATGATACCCATTACGCTTCAGGCTCTCTCGGTGGCGGGAGAGAACTGGAAGACGCCAACATTGTAATGGAAGGGGACTTGCCGGGGGCGGGGCGTTATTACATTTTCGTCCATAACATGCTCCTGGATTGAGTCCACTATGAATCTAAACGTCGTTATTATCCACTACGCACCAGTCTTGTTGCATCAGAGCTTACATGTCACTCTCGGACTTGAGTTTTCGTTTTTCTCTGCGTTGTTTGGCCATGCCGTCAGTGACCATTGGTGTTTTGCAAACCGCAACCTTTGCTCCGTCCACTCAGATATCGTCGCCTACTAGGTCAAGTTGGCCTAGCTATAGTCCGTCCTAGTCGTGCGGCCAACAAAGGGGAAAGTGGGGAAGCTCCGAGGTTTAGACCCATGTTAAACCTACGTAGTGAGCTGAGAGGCAGGATTACGGAGGGAGTAAAAGGGTTTGGTCGCATGTGGTGATGACGTTGGCCGCGCATGTCCGACTTTGACGGCGAACCCTATGATACATGCCGTTGCACCTCCATGAAAGACGATCTTTGGTAGAACTTTTTGAGTTGTGAAGAGATTGTTTGGGCAAGCAGCAGCGAATAATTCAAGCCGCTGATGTCACCGGTCCACCCGCGTTATGATCGGTCGGAAATAGGCTATTTGGCTAAGGGCAGAGACAGAGAAAGGTCGATGGTGAATCTGAGCCGTAACATGGTGTGCGTCTATCATTCGTCTCAATCAGACGCAATTGGATTGTGGCCTCTATGTTACATACGACGTTTGGTTCGATGGCGTTTAGTGCGTTGAGCACAGTAAAGCCGTTAATGGCTTTGGTGCCTACCTAGATTGAGACTGGGGGATTCGAGCGACGGCCCGACCGACATGATGCAAGCACAGAAAGAGACCGTGATGGAATCTCGGTTCGACCGGGACTGAGATCCACATCGTGCCCACTCTGAGGCCCACGGCCGAGAGAGCAGCTGGGAAGGCATTCAGGCACACGGACAGTCAGCAACCGGACGAAATAAGAAGGGACAGCAAAGGCGTGCGAGTTGGTGAAGCGGACAGAAAACCAGACAAGAGACATAGTGGGGCCCAGCCATACCACCCACACCATGCACCTAACGACATCTAAGTACTGGCGTTGCTCAGCAAGCAACGCTCTACGAGAGCAGTGAATCTTTTGTTTAACGTTCTCGAAGTCGCTTTTCAGGATCCTTCTCGGCACACTGATTCTCGTATTGCGCAGGACATCCCTACTCGTCTCACACAGTATCATAGCATAACTGTGGGAGGTACTTGTCGTAGGTAAAGTTGGCAGAGACCAGCGACAGTTTTGCACTAATTCTAGGTGCCCAGATGCAGCAGGCGGGTATCCATCCATCCCTGCGTTACCTAGAGTCAAACGCGAAAATTTGGACGGCCGACAGAAGACCCCTCCATCCCCGGCGGAAGCTTGTTGTAACGGACGGACAGTGTCCTGAAATCGTTCGTCCTCCGCAAAATCAGATATCGGACCGTTATCCTAGTAACGATGGACTTAGTTGAAGACAAGTTCTCGGCCAGTCGCGTCACCGATGTAGGTTATTTTTCATCATCACACCCAGACAATTAGCGTCATGAAAACCCGATCTCAAAAGAGAGCCAGCGGAAAGGCAAGCCTCAGACCCAATAGGATCCGCCGGGAACACAGCACGAAACAGGAAGACCACAAATGGGAAAGTTTGGAGATTGATCGTGTGGAACTCGAAGAGTCGACTGGAAGTTTCATCGTTGTTGTGAAGTGGCCCAATGGCGACGTATCCCAGCACGACAAGGTAGAGATCTACAACAAATCCCCACAAAAGGTACGTATAACGGGAACGATCTCATAGATTGGAAAATAACTCGGGACCTTCTTATCAATAGATGCTGAAGTTCTACGAAAGACATATACAGTTCGTCGACAGAGAAGAAGCCGAAAAGTAGGGCGAAACGAGCTGAGGATCGAGCAATTACGGCAACCGTATGTGGGCTTAGGGTAGTTTTTTATGTCTCGGCAATAATGCAATGCTTAACAAGATTTTCACATTCTTTATTGATGCGTCAAGTTCCTATCGCCCGAAACTCGAATGAGCACGACGACGTGGCCGTGAGCCACAGCATGTACCTAGTAGGTCAGTGGGGAAATTGTCTACCATCGATTACCACGAGAATGGAACAATTGACCGTTCTGTCATTAGATAAATGAGGAATAGTGAACCCGCGTAGCATGGTAAACTGAGGCGATTATCTAAAGCTGATCAGAAGCTGACTCTAGAGTGATATCGGGAACAGCACCATCTCGCAGGCAACGTCGAAACCCGCCACCATTTACAACGGCCTCATCCATCACTTTATTACTATTCCGGTATCGTTCAGTGTGAACGCTTGAGGTGGCTTGAGTCCAGAACAGGGCCGGTGGAAACTAGAATCTCATACCCATGGTGATCGATTACTGCTGACCACTCACGCCCAATCAAAGCAGAAACATGGGCAAAGGTTGACGTCTGAAACGGACGGTGCTGCGGCTAGCTAGCCAGTCTAGAAATAAGAAGATACGTCTAATTTGGACTTTAGCTAATAGCGGGCTTAGCCTCGGTCTGCCCTCGAGGTGAAGATGCGTTGTGCTTCGAGTCCGAGCACTACCGCTATGGTTTAGTTACTGCAAAGTCGCCAGGATTGTGAATGCTCAATTCTGGACGTCTATCAATCTCTTATATATCAATATCATTAACAATGGTAGGACTCCTCTTTCATTATGTTAGGCTCCAATCTCTGTAACCCATGATACAAACAGGTCCAACCCAAATCGGCTTTTGTCAACATGTGCCCTGATGGTTTTCTGGCCGCATCCTGGCGGATCAAGATGATCGAGCGTATTCGTCAGAGCACTAGGGGTCAACGTGAGGAATGGATCCGTGCGGCCGGTTACAATCTATTCGAACTCCAAAGTGATCAAGTCTTTATCGACCTTCTCACCGATAGCGGGACCGGAGCGATGAGTGATCGCCAGTGGGCGGCTTTGTTAGTGGGAGATGAGACATACGCCGGGTCATCCTCCTTTTCTCTCCTCGAGGGGAAAGTAAAAGCCCTGTTCGGATTCCCGTACGTCCTTCCGGTCCACCAGGGCCGTGCCGCCGAGAACATCTTATTCTCCGTGCTCATCAACAGGGGCAATGTTGTGCCGGGTAACTCTCATTTCGACACTACACGGGCTCATATCGAATATCGACAGGCGACGGCGGTGGACTGCCCCCTCGACAACGCCTTCTGCATCGGCGAGCATCACCCTTTCAAAGGGAACGTCGACTTGCAGAAGCTCAAGGCCGTCCTGGACTCCGAGAATAACAACGTACCCATGATTGTTGTGACAGTCACCTGCAACAAGACCGGTGGTCAGCCAGTGTCCCTAGACAACATGCGTCGTGTCAGGGCACTAGCTAGAGAATACCGCATCCCTGTGGTTTTTGACTCGGCACGATTCGCAGAGAATGCCTGGTTCATTCAGAAACGGGAGCCCGGCTATTCCCAAAAGACCATTGAGGAAATTGTCTGGGAAATGCATCAGTGCGCGGACGCCATGGTCATGAGTGCCAAGAAGGACTGTAATGGCAATGTCGGAGGCATCTTGGCGATGAGGGACGAAGGTTGGTTTCGACAAGCTTCCGAAAACGTCATACTTTTTGAAGGATTCACGAAATACGGTGGAATGGCTGGGCGAGATATGGAGGCCTTGGCTATCGGCCTCGATGAAGCCACGTGCTCCGACTACTTGGACTCTCGCATTGGCCAGGTCCAGCGGCTTGGAGATAGGTTGATAGTAGCTGGTATCCCTGTCCAACGGCCGGTCGGTGGCCATGCAATAGTTGTCGATGCCAGTGCCTTCTTGCCTTTAGTTCCCAAGGACGAATACGCCGCCCAGGTGCTGGCCGTGGAGCTGTACCTTGAGGCCGGCGTGCGGGGCGTAGAAATAGGCACGCTGATGAATGATCGGGACCCGGACACGGGTCGTGACCGTCGTGCAAAAGCTGAATTCATGCGTCTCGCCATCCCGAGGAGGGTGTACACGAACGATCAGCTAGACGTCGTAGCCAATGCGCTGATCAGTATCTACCGCCGCCGATCGACTATATTCAGAGGATTTCGGATTCTCGACGAGTCCAAAAGGCTCAGACATTTCACTGTAACTTTGGAGAGAGCAGGATACTTTGTCGGCGCCTCCGTGAGAACGCCGGCAGGTGATACCCTGTAAGAGATTACGATTGCTCTAGGTGGAAAGGCCATTTGTCAATGGTGGTTGAGGCTCCGCGTAGCTATTTGATCATTCTGTGTTCAGGAATTAGTCCCTGAAAGAAATAAAACGAGGTTTTACTAAATAAGTCGACCTCGGGGACGTGACCGCATATGTCGAAGAGTCTCATGAGTTTGAAAGACACGTGGGATGAGCTCCCTCTGGTGCAGATAGGGGGATCCGGGTAGAAAAGTCCAACAAGCCGATATCCACCACCTAGACTGCGATTCAGAAATTTAATTACTTCTTATCGGGCTTGCTTACGCTTGAGTAATGCTCACGGTCGAATGAGGTGCCCAGCGAGCAGGTCAAAGATGAAAAGGAGGAGGAAAATAGACTGCTTCCCTATCGCGGTCTGAATATTCTCTATCTGCAGCTTGACTGCTTCTTCAATGGCCCATTCTGCACCTGTATTACGCGTACGGGAGCATCTACCGTCGATTCGGGACATTCGGAGTGACCCAAACATGCTGTTTGTCCATGACATCCTATGATATGCTCACCAGACGACCTTATAAGATAAGACATCGCTTGCAACTCATAACGGGTCAGAATACTGCGTGATCTACATGGTTCTATTGCTTCTACTTCTTTTTCTTTGCCCTTCAGCTTGATTACAACTCTTCGGCCGCCACCCGCAATTTTTCCACCGCTCAGCAAACCCACATCAACCAACCCCCCACCCCAAAGTCTCCTTCATCATGCTGCTCATGTTACCAGAAGAGATCATATGCATGATTGCAGAACAGTGTTCTCTGAGGGATCAAGCTTCACTGGCACGCTCGTGTACCCGGCTGCATGGAATATGCAATCACATCCTGTACAGCAACGACGCTCGGAACCACAGGTGTTCTTCTGTGTTTCATGCTATAGCCTGGTGCCACGACCAGTTCCTTGCCCTGAAGACCCTCACGGCAGCCAAGGCAGGTGGAGCAGACTTCAAGCGATGCCGTGATTCCCGTAATCATCATCCCGCGTCCCTCCACCACTCCGACGCGACGCTCCATTCTCCCATCCATCTGGCAGCCAGGCGTGGACTGGATGGCATCGTCTCCTTCCTTATCGATCAAGGCATCCCCCCAGATGGACTGGAGGATGTAAAAAGAACGCCGCTCGCGGAGGCCATCTTACACAACCAAGAGTCGGCTGCCATCCTTCTAGTTCATCGAGGTGCGTCCGTCGGGCTTCAGCCTCCGCAGTTCGAGGCATACTGCGCTGCTATTCGCCAGGGCCTTGCAGAGCTCACAGAGATCATCGTAAAGGCAAGGGGCATCGACGTCAACTCTGGTGTTGGGTACGGTTGCACGGGATTCCTATTGGCTGCGTACTACAGACAGAGTCGAGTGTTGCGCGCCCTCCTCGACCTCGGAGCCGAGGCGAAAGGGGCATTGCGGCATTTTAGCCAGACTCACTCGTTCGCATCTCTTTTGTGGACCTTGCAAGCGGGTGCTGTAGTCTTGCGGAAACACCTGGGCCCCAGAGGGCTCCTTGACCTCGTCGTATCCGTCGTCATGGAACAGGCGGCGCCGATTCAGAAGAGTCAGCAGGTGGCCGCGTTGCACACTCTGCTGGATCTGTTGCAGAGAGAAAAGTCTGCCGTATATTCGGGATCCGCGCCCCCGACTGATGAGTTAGATCGCTTCCTGGATGCCCTCCTGCAGAGAGTGCTATCGGTTAATCGCGCAGACGCAGCTATCGCGTCGGCACTGTTGCAGCATGGTGCCCGCATTCGAGTGGGCATCTTCTTGCAGCTTTTAGATGCTCTCAATTCATCGGCCTTTTCCAAGGACACTTCGCGCTACCTACGTCGCTATCCCAAGCTCCTTCAAAGCTTTGACTTTGTATACTCTTACTGCGCCAATCTTGCAGCCACAGAAAGGAGTTTCACGGTCGACTACTTCATCAAGAATGTACCGAATCAAGCCGTTCGGCTCGTGTACGAGTTGAAGCGGCTCGACTTGCCACTTACAGCCAGGGGAATCCAAAGGATGGGTCTCAGAATAGCTAGGGAAGGGAGCCGGGAAGCGCAGTCCGGCAGTGCGGCTTAGTCTGTGTTGACTAGTTAGCTCCCGCATGACGCGACGTTCCTTGCTGCGTCTTGAGCGCGTCTAACATCTTTCTCTGGTGATACCAGTGTGCTCTTGATAGCTATTATACTTACATGCCGGTAAATGGAGGAGTTGGATGTTGACGCGGGTGTACGCGAATGTGCCTGTTGTCCGGCTGCATCTGAGGAAACAGGCTCTGCCATAGAGTCGGATCAAGAGATTTCCGAAAGACGCGGCAGGCATGGTGGTCGCGAGTCTCAAAACAGTGTGCGATGTGCTTCATCCGTCATCACTATCCCCATCTTGGCGCATGTTTAGCTTCGCGCGAGGACCTGCGGAGAATGCAACCAACCACTCGTCTACCACTTTCTCGCCACCACTTCGGAATAAATACCGGCGGAAACCGTCAAGTTTCTGGTATGAACACTGCAAGTCTCAATCATTTCCTTTCGGCGCCCACCAGCATCGTTCCTCTTCCATATGCACATCCTTCCATCGATCGTTGGCTTCCTCTTCGGACGTACTCCCACCATCGAGATGGACGCATCGCTTGAGCTTAGTATCTTTGCCGTCGCGACTATCATCCCATTGGTAGTTCAAACTCTTTCGGCGATTATCCTGTATGGTCGCAATTTCAAGCCTGTGTCCGAATCCAAGGCGGTGCACCCGAATGGCGCCCAAAGGATGAAGGCCGCTGTTCGAGGACAGATGTGGTTTGGCGCCATCTCAACGCCCATGGCATCCACATTGTTGGTGGTCTCTTGGTACTATCAAATCGAAGAATTGCAGAAGGTTTTCTGGGGGATTTCCATCCTAGCTTCGTCTCTATTTCAGGTTTGCTAGGCATTGCTTCTCTCGTGTACAGAACAAAAGCGAACTAGCCACTTAGATATTCTCCTTACCGGAAGAAGTCCTTTCAGTCGCCAAAATCCCGCAAACCAGAAGCTCCTGCAGAGAGTTTTGGGATCAGAACAGTCCAGTGCTGCAGGTCTCCACCGTTCCTCTCATATCCTTTGTGATAACCACGTTCGTCGCCGTTGCTTTACGAATCGCACTGCCCGCCTATTGGCCGGCCGCCTGGGCCATGTGGATGGCTCTCGGCTGCGTTTTGAGCCTGGCCCGATCTTTTCGCTATTTGAGCATCTTCGATGAGGAGGGCGATCGCTGGAGGGCCTATACGCTGGTCACGGCTGGCTGTATTATTCTTGGCGCCTCGAGTTTGGCCCGAGATCAGGCATCTACCAGAGTCGCCCTTCTAGGAGCGAACCATGTTGTTTTGGTAATCCATAGAATGGGGACGATGTGCGGCATGGATAGCGTACTGAGAGCTGAACAGGAGTGCAAGAGTTTAAGGTCTGCATCATCGTCGGTTTTCTCGGATGGAAGCTGCAACAAGGGCGAAGTTTGAGCGGCCTCTCATCGCTCGGGCCGAATCCAACAACCCAGCGTTATCAACGAAGCGGTGATGAAGCAGAGCCACGGCACAAATGGGGGAAGGGTCAAAGATGGTCGAAAGTCATGTTCGAAGTAGCTCAGTTCACTGAGGTTGCCTTCCCCAGGTCGTGGACACAAGCATGCACCACCTCTTGGGACATCCTCCCAACGGGAACTGCTTTGGGGTCTCCCTCATCTCCAGGAAGGCTTATCTCAAGTCATGTCATGCTCAATAAATCGCGCATAAGTAGAGCTTATTTCATATCTAAGAATGTACTGCTGAGTTCATATCTGGTTATCAACAACCAGTTTCGCCGACCACGTTAATGCCAGTCACAGCCCAGCCACTCCCCTCCAATCTCACCTCACTCGTTGGGCCTAGCTGAATCTTTATGTAAAACCTGGAGTTCGATCTGGCTGTTGGCGTATCGGTCGCGTGCTCGCCGGGTATCTAATAGACATTTAAAGTATTATTAGCTCCATTGCTCCTTCATTGTTCGCTAGAAGATAAGGCTGTAGCTTACCGTGATGTTCACAACGATAGTGACTGGTGATTTATTGACCTTGCGTCTCTGTTCGTGCCACTCGTCGCCTTCAGACCTTGCCGAGGAGGAAGGGGTGCAAGGAACGACCCTTGTGGGCGTTGTCGGTTCCTGGCCCGGCTCTGTTGGTGTGGCCGCCTCTATGGACGATCTTGGTGCAGGGGCGGAGGAGGCTGAGCCTGGTCCGGTAACACCCCCAGAAACCGACTCGCGACTTCGACGGATTCTTTGCTTATGTCCTCTTCTCTCCCTCGCTGAGCGGTTCTGAGATCGGAGTTTAAGTTCGTCCTCGTCTAAAAAAGATTGTGTGAAGAGCGGGCTTGACATTCTGAATTTGTGCGCTCAGCAGCTTTGGCGAGTTCTCGGGAGGAATATGATCGAGTGGGATGGGGCGAGTCAAGGCAAAGAGAGATGGACGCATCAGCAGCGTGAAAGGGCTAGGGGAATTCGACCCCTTTTAAAGCCACCACCGTTACCACCAAGCATCCCTGCATCCGTGCCAGAGGATTGAGAGCGTGAAGTTTCAGCGCTGAAGTCCTTCATAAATCTCACAGAGCACGAGGCGATTGTGTCACCTCCAATCATTAGTCTCCTACACCAGCGAAGCCAGGTAGGAGGAAGGATTCGACGGCCCCCGTTGGATGCAGGCCGTTGGTGGGGAGATGCCGGCTGAGCTGATGTCACCAAGCATCGGATTACTCTACGGAGAGCAGCAGGGATATTTCGGCAAGTAGGCTGGGTCGTGTGAACTACCTTGAACGGTGCGTGCGGTTGCGAGTAGAAGCAGAAAACAGCTAACCCCCCCCCCCCCGAGACCAGGCTACAGATATACCTTGTTCGAACTCCCTACGATGCAAGAGGGCACTATACAGAACCGGTTTTCAAATCACACTTCAGGGACAGTGAGCAACGAGGCGGATGAGGGAGAAGGATTTCGGGGGCAATGGTCGAGAAAAAAGTTTCATGTGCTTCTGCCGTAGGTAGGACTCCACACATCAGTACAGAGTTGGTCCGTTCTGGTCGTGAATAAGCCTCCCACCTCTCAGCCAATCACGGTAGCACTGCAGCTAGATGTTAGTCCAGCAAGGTGGACTGCTATTGGATCAGCAGAGTTACAATATCTGAGCGCGGAGGAGCACAAGTCAAAAGACTTGCGAAGACGTCAATTATCGACGGCTATTGGTGTTCAGCGTGTATAGACTTGCGAAGATTTACCCATAGAAATATACTTCCATCGAGTGAACGCTGGAAGAACATCAGTAAACTGCATTAGTTTTCCGCCAGTTGCATATTTCTAGTTGAGATTCCTGACGGTCTGCCTTTCTACATGACGATGAATGAGAACCATGAGCCTGCCTTGGTAATTGAAGAAAAGCTCCCGTAAAACGCTAGGGGTGGCATATGCAGGAAGGGGGCCGGGTACCAATAATGAACCAATCTAGTACCGCCACAAAGTGCAAGTATCATTACTCCCGGCCGATCTGAAAATGTCGGTTAGAAGTCTTGTTTTTTACGAATGCGTTGGGTCCAAGTCTCGCAGTCGATACTTGGCCCTGCCCACTTTAGGTCATGGCTTTGGATTATAGAAGGCCCATTGCCGGCTGATACGAGTACCCGGCGGCTTCAATGAGCCATTTTCGATTTCTAATGGCATCACTGAACCGAATATTATATTTCTCTTGAATCTAGATCGCTCAAATAATCCAAATGTACCCCTACGCCGTTTGGAAGGGCCGTCTCACCGCCTCTCAGCCCTTACGAAGTGCCTCGCGATCGCTTCTCCTTCCGCCAGCATGGATGCTCACCCTCGAAGTAATGGCCCCCCGAAGACTATCAAGGCCACAATGAGGGCTCAGCAGTATGTGAGGATACTTGCCTCTGCTGCGTATCGGTCTCTAACACTGCCTCCAGATATGACCCGGCTGATCAGGAACTGCATCTTAACGAGGTGGAGATCCCAAAGCCCAACGAGAGCGAGATATTGGTCAAGGTCGTCGGTGCATCGCTCTGCCACTCCGACTGCCTAACCTTCGATCCGGGCCTCGCCATGAACGAGGTGAAAGTTCCTACTACCCTAGGGCATGAAGCAACCGGTGTCATCACGGAGGTCGGGAAGCAGGTGAGGCAGTTCGAGGAAGGGGACGCCGTCGGTTTTCTTGCTTCCAGCGGATGTTTTGAATGTGATGCCTGCACCACGTGGTAAGTGCGCGAGGCCTCGACCGCAGGAGGACGGGTTTCTCTAATGGTCGACGATAGGTCAAGCGTTGGATGCCCGCAAGGCTGCAAAGCACAAGGGTTTACTTGCGATGGATACTTCCAGGAGTACGCCGTCGTCGATGCCCGCAGTGCCGTAAAACTCCCAGCAAATCTGGACATCGCCTCTTCGGCACCCCTTTGTTGTGCAGGCGTCACTGCGTACAACGCAATCAAAGAATGTCAGCTTACCCCGGAAAATGGTTAGCTGTAATCGGCGCCGGAGGTGTCGGGCAAATGGGCATTCAGTACGCCAAAGCCATGGGGCTGAATGTCATCGCTGTTGACATCGATGGAGGCCAGCTGGATGCCGCGAAAATGGCAGGAGCAGACTATACGTTCAATCCAGAACTATGTCCGACTTATGCAGATGACATCAAAATCGTTACAGAACATGGGGTGGATGCTGCTGTCAGCTTTGCGCCATCCGAGAAAGCTTATGACGATATGCCCGGCATGATCAGATGGGGTGGCCTCCTGATGGTAGTGGGGGTTGTCGATGGGCCTCTGACGATAGAACCGTTGGACATCATCTTCAAACGATACGTCATAAAAACAGCGTGCAACGGAACTGTCGGAACCCTAGAAGAGTGCATTAGCTTCAGCGCTGAGCATAGCATCAAGCCCTTTGTGGAGTTCATCGGGCTGGAAGATCTTCCGCAGGCAATAGAGATGATGGAAGCCGGCAAGCTTCGAAAGCGCGTCTGCGTCAAATTTTAGGCCAGCACTCCTTCCACAGCGCAAGATTCAGCGTCAAATATAATATACTGACCGTTATGGATTGGCTACGTTGGGAAGAGGGACTCATGTGGTGTCCACTAGTGAAGTATGGGATAATGTAGAATACAATCGGACGAGGCACGAAGGGGCTAGTTAAACACACACTGTGGCTATCACTCTCTGATAGTCATCAATGTACCGTGCCCTAAGCAATTCCCACGACTCCCCCTCCTGAAAACAAATGTCCTGCGAGCATTGTTCCCGGCCAGAGAACCCCGCGCCCGTCACCAAGATGTGATCCCGGCCAAGTCGACCTCGAATCATCAACTCAAATCCCCGCCGACTGAACCCTCCCTTCCATCAGCTAGCGGGAAGCTATTCGTCGTTCCATACATTCTAGTATTGCCTCTTCCACTCTCGTATTGGTCACACAAGGGCGAGGCGTGGAGTTCGTCTCTCAAAACGCTCTATTTAACGTTGCGCCATCCTCAGATGCCTTATAGTAACATCTACACGTACACCCAGTCTTGTTCCAGAACATGCCGACACGTGTTCATGAGTTGAACAACCTCTGTAGACACCAATTTCTGATCTCTGATCAGCTTCGACCGAGACATTGCTTTATGCATTTGCTCCGGGTCAGCCTCCTCCATTGAACCGGTCCCCTCAATGTCGACGATAGCACCGTATATCACATGATTCTCTCGGGCGGAGTATTGCAGGTCGAAGCGGCGCTGAAACCGATCCTGTTCGCCGCCCAGCTCCTCGAGGAGGCCGCGCGCGAGGGCGACTATATGATGGGCCTGAGCGTAATCAAAAGATCCTGGCTCCAAGTGTCCTTCGACTTGCATGAAGGGCGCCAGTAAGGAAGCCTCATCCCGCGCCAGCAGTTCAGATGCTGCGGCCCCGTCGTAATGTCCAAGCAGGCTCAGGCCCAGAATCTGCAAGCATAAACAGAATTTCACCCGGGTGAGTTCATCGGCCTTCTGCAAGCAGGCTCAGCATCAGCTTTCATACTTGTTATCGGCTTGAAATATCGTCATACCTGAAGGCTACGTCCTAGCATCATCCACTCGAACAGTGTTTCGTTTGCAAGTGCTTGATCGGAAGGCATGTCGCCTGTACCTGGGCCAGCGCCTTCCATGCTTTGGGCCACTCTGAAGATTCCGAACGTCTCGCGGTGATGGTGCAGACCAACACTCGACCTCCTAGCTTGCGGACTGATAGATATGTGCGACTAGAAGAACCCGACTCGTGGCTGGATGATCCCGTAACTACGCTCTAGGACGTTGGCTTGGCGAGGGATGAAGAAATTTCAGACAGTCTTAATTTTTCCAGAAACCATGACAGCTTTTCTAGGAGGTTGGCTCTTCACAGCCAAGAGAAACCCTCTGCCCCCCCACTCGGGCCAAGATTGAGGACATCCGTCTCCGCTTCCAGTCATTTGAGGACTCGGACGTTTAAACTCAAAGCCACCGGACACGTTTAAGCCCTCCGAGTTACCGGTACATTTAGATGTCACTAAAATCTAGCGGCTTGGTTCCCACTTCCGCGCCGTCGCTTTTGGACTCAATTCGACGGGGTTCGCAAATGGAGAACAGTAGATATCCATCGCGTGCAGTGCCTTTAATCTCCTCACTCTTCCCGTTCCCTGTTTTTCCCTTGCAGTTGCTTGATTACTCCGAGTGCCCTTCCTACCAGCGGCGAGATCTCCATCGACACTTAAACCAAAGCCCGTCATCGACACATCCCTTCCGCGTTGTCATCGAGAGCGACTTGAAGAACCAATGAACGACCATGGCGAATCGCATAATCGCGATAGCCAGACTTCAGAGGCCAAAATACGGCTCAAATATGTTATAATATGTTATAATATCGTCGCGTTCGCCCGCTCTTGTCGGCAGATCTTGAAATCCGGAACAACACTTCACCGATACCCCCTCACAAACTTTATGCATGCGACCCAACTCAGCCATGTTGGCGCATCAGGGCTACTCCTGAGACTACATACGCCAGGGCTCTCGATGGAAGAGACAGCTTTCGACAATGAAGACTTTGCCGAGGTGAAGATGGCATTCAACCGGGCCATTGGAGAGTTGAAGAAGCGACCTGCCCCGAACAAGGTTGCGAGGGTTATGATGCAGATAGAGCCTCTATATTTGACCCCTCAGCAGAAACCTCTATGGATATTCGAGACGGACCAGACTGGCGAAGCACCGCGCATGAATACAGAAGCGCGGAGGCGTAACAGTGTGTAGGCGGTCCAGCCATCCCCCTAGGGGGCTCTGGCTTCCTCGGAACCCTCCCTTCTTGCTGGACATGGGCCTATCTGGTTTACATCCCCCACGTTCAGTTCCGGTGTTTTCCGGCTTGTATTTTTGCCGCGCAGGGACGGGAGATGTGGAGGCAAGGACGAAGTCCACGGGCTCCTTCCTCTCCGAACAGCAACCCCCTCCACGAGGACAGCGCCCTGCGTCCGTTGACATGTGCCATTGGATGACGAGCGACGGCAGAAAGCTGGTGATTAAGACGGGCATGTGACCAGTCGAATCAGCATGAGGTAAACCGGTTGCTCAAGGTAGGTGCCCCCTGTGGGTAACCACATGTCATCGAGCCCTCAACCCCTTTTTTACATCCTTCATATCATTAAAAGCCATTGCCTCCATAATCATCAATCAAGGCGCTCTATTCTTCCCTCATAACCTTGGGTCTACCGACTGGACAGAAACTCTTCGCTTGCCTTACGTGGCGAATTTGGTTTAAAAAGATATTCGCGGCGTTCAACATAGGTTCGGTGTCGAAACGTTCTCGCATCCAGTCGCTCATTCCCAAGACTTTCCTCACATCCTGCCATGTCACACCTCCAGGATACGACACAGAGTCTATTTCCATCACTCCAGCCTAGGGAGCAATTATCACCAGACCAAATGCATCCGATGACAATGTATTATGGAAGTTTCCTTTCTAGCCCAAACTACTGCCAACCGGAAAATATTGACCCAAGCCTCACCCTTCTTTCTACAACATCGAGGGTGTTCGAGGGGGTACAAGAGACCACTCTCTCTTGCGTGAGCGAGGCGCGGCACTTGGCGGCTGATACACCAGATATGTTCACGGAAAGCTGGGTATTCGGCCCTCGGGAGCACACCTGTGAAGGCTGCCCTCTGCAGGATAGTTCAAGATCTGTGGCCCCTCTTCCTTCGCAGGTCGACCAAGAGACTACCATGCCTGTCCCCGACCAAGCACTTGCCGTCTGTCACATACACCCAGAACAACAGCAATGCCAATATGGTGTTACTTGTCTGGCCAGTGAAACCGGGCACAACCAGGGCATCACTGATATTATGAACCAGCAACGGGGTTCTACCAGGTCAATTGCCGATTTCCCTAGCGACTGGCCAGAGGGAGCTGCATCAACCATCATAATGCCGTGGGACCCTTCTTTCATTTTCTATGGTGAAATTCTGGCAGAACCATTGGAGCAGGGACACTTGAACTATAGAGAGCTGCTGTCCGATGCACCAGACGGCGAAGTCCGTGTTCCTGATGACTGGGAGATGGCCTACGCCACGGGAGAAGAGAACGTGAATCATACAATACTTTTTGGGGCTTGCGAGAGAACACAAGACCATCTACGAGGAGAGTGTAGCTTTATCAGGGAAAGGGATGCCTGCTGTATGGAATCGAGGCGCGATCACAACGGTTCAAGGACATTCCTTACAGATTGCAATAGAATGCCAGCCGACAAGGGGGAGAGGAATCCTTTCGAGAGAGGTGATGCCTGTTTTGAAATTTGGAAGCTGGTTTCAGAAAGGCCCAAGACAGCGACTAGGGCGAAGAGAGTATGTAGTGGTTTCTAGTGGCTGGACAATAAATTTATTCTAGCATCATATTGTCAATGAACGTAAAGGATCATGTTGGCCAGGAGGCGGGATCTGCTTCTAAAAACCATGATGATCTACATCTTGGGAAGAGAGTACTGTAGTGAGTTGCAGCCACAGACAGAGAGGCGGGCGGATAGAATACCATTCTTCCCAGGGCCACACACCGCGACGACGACGGTCGGTCGATCGGTTTGAGTAGTTATTTGATGAGAAAGCCTCCCAGCTTTGCGCCAAGTCCGTTTCATAGGCGTAACGACAGACTTTTCGCAAAACATGTATCCTCAATCATGGTAGCCTGTATTGGCACTCGCTTGTTTCGACGAAGCAAAGGGGGGAAGCGGACAAAAGCCGCGGCATTCTTATCGCTTCAACAAGCAGTATATGAGTGGACTTTGGCATTCCCTGATGTCTTGCACTTGCGAATGCCACTTTCAAGTTGCTAACACGCCGCACACACACTCGAGGGACCTGAGACTTTTCTTTTGTGTGTGTATATGCTTCTTTGTATACTTTTCTATCTGGACAGACTGTCTTAAAGAAATCTGGACCTGTGTAACTCGCCAAGTCACGGGTGTCATCCATACCGGAGTTCAACATCCATCATGGCTGGACGCCATAGGGTAAGTAGCATTGCCGCTAGCTGCATTCCTACGATATGTCTCGTACTTAGCTAGGTCACCGCTTGGATGAATGATTCTAACGCGACTCTCCAGTTTCCTGCACTGCTCGACGAACCTTCGACGTGGTACCTTCCGGACCCCGAAGACAACTATTGTCACTTCACAGGCGGGAAGAGCTTCGAGGACTTTGAAAAGCTCCCCGAGCACGAACGAAGTAGTGTATTCCGTGCCTACTTAGCTGAGAAGACACCTATTTTAATACAGGAGCCTATTGCCTGGACCAGTCATGAGAGCATTGACTTGTTCTTGCTTCTGAAGAATGAGGCTCGAGACAACGAGGCTGGACAGCGTCTGCTGCAAGAGGCTCGGCAAGTGTTCTACGAAGAAAATTCCTTCATAGTCCTCTGGAGCGACTTGGATCGCTTTTTCGACGATCTACTTGGCCGGTGGACCGACGCCACTCCGGTCAGGTCGCTGGTGCGAAAAATCACAGTCAGGATCGAAAGGCACGAGTGTGGATGTGGAAACCTTGGGGACTATCTGCAGCGCACCCGCCACTTTGCCGAGTCCCGAATCTGGAAAGCCTCTCATTCGAGTGGTGGGATTCTTGGAAGCATTGGAAGGTGAACAACGTCGAGGAGGACTCGGTTGGTGATGGCACAGATGACGACAAGTCAGACGGAACCCTGAAGGAGTCATCCTCAATTGACAGTGTCTGGGAGCTCTGATGAAGGCGAGACCTAGGCCGGCCGTCAACGGTAGATTTTCAGCCAACAGATGGATCATTGGTGGCACGCTTCGGCGAAACCAGTGTGCCGGTAACGGGCGCTTGCCAGGCCCGCCAGTCAACAAGATGCGTAGCAATCACTAGGCGCCCCCTTCATGCTGGCTTGGAGGAGCGCACGGCGAAAAGCGGTCGTGGTGGCGGTGGTCCACGGGCATGCGCAAGTTGGGCCCGGTTTTGCCAGCGTCTATCAAGGCCAGCATCGCGAAATGGCCAAATTCGTTCGGGCAGTATCGGAATGAGGACCCCGGAGGTCGGTTTAGCCGAGAAACGAGAGCCCCGCAAATTATTGTTGAGTATGTGGGGTGTCACGTGTGGGTCAAGGATCTTAAGATTAAAAGCACGTCCTTCAGGGGCAGCTGCATACTTAACGGGAACACGAACACAACACGAATACACTGATTCAACCAATGGACCGAATACACGTACTGTCTGACAATTATCTATAAAACTCTTTGCTGGGGTTTCCGCACTTGCTCTGGAAAGCATCCGGGCCATTAACCTTTGTTCATCGTCTTCCATTCGCCGGTTCCGCGCTCCGCAACACTTGTGTTGACTCGATTAGTGGATTCCCATACAACGCGCTACAAATGGCGAAAGTTACAGAAGAAGAGTACCATTTTAAGGTCGTTCAATGCAACGAGCCCCTGCCCTCAAAGCGCAAGCGAAAGACACGAAGCTCCAGCAGCGTGGGCGCCGAAGTCACTAAGCGACAACCATTTCCCTTCTCCAGTTCAAAAGTCTCTTACCGTTACCGCGTACTGCCCGCCGCGCGGTGGTCCGGGTTGCAGAGCTACAGATGCTTCCTCTGTGAGAGAAGTCGCCCGATGTCCACACGCCGTACAATTAGCTAATCGGTAAACGCAGTTCGGGGCACTCGATTCAGGCTCGGAGACTTCGTCAGGGTGGCAAACCGGTTGGCGAGCCAGGACAGCCCAACAGAGCACGCTGTCGGGGATCCGAAAAAGCCCGAGAGAGACTGGATTGCCTATATACTGGAGATCAGGGCTGCTGACCCGTATCATGTCTTTGCTCGAGTATATTGGATGTATTGGCCTGAAGACATACCGAAACGTGTGATGAAAGACTTGACGCGCAGTCATGGGCCAGAAATATTCCACAGGTCACATGAAGTCATTGCCTCTAATCATAGTAAGTCCTGAACCCTGCGGCGCCCCTCGATCCTGTAACTCAACCATAGCAGTGGACATCATCGACGTGATGAGTGTCAATGGGCTCGAAACAGTGAAACCGATGATAAGTTCACGGCGCGATGCGCGGAGCAGTCAACTGTTTTGGAAAGCATCTTTTGATTGCTTCCAGAAGACGATATCGGGGGACATGGGATCAAAGCAGTGATTTTATTCTACGGTACGGCAGCTGCATTACGCTGGGTTCGCATGGCTTAGTGTTGAGACTGAACGATGGGGCATGAATATTACTTAGTAGAGACAATGAAATGGGCCGTTCGCCTTGAATTACAACGAAACTATTCCCGGGTTTGCCAACGACAACCGAGCCCAGTAGAGTGGCATTATATCGTCGGCGTAACCGGATCAAGTTTGCCGCATGGCGATGCCGTGGGCTGCTTTCTTCTGGTCTCTCGTTCAGATGATAGTGCCGGATAAGAATGATTCAAGTGAGGCCAAAATGAATGGAAAACAGGAGCCTGAGATTTCTTACTGTGACGATGGGCGTCATGTTATCCTTTTACGAGACAGATTCGACGAGACTATTCTTCGAAGCCACGCCTTCATGTCAACTGGCGCCGAATACCGCCCCCGCGTCGGTGCTTTTTACCCATGAACCAGATTTCCATAGCACGTTTGGTGTCGATGTGCCTTGCATTACAGTGTTATTCGCCCGATCGTCAACTTTCATGACCCCCCAAGTAGACGTAGAGATCCACATGTCGGATGACCCAGCTGAAAATCCAACCACAGAAGGCGTAGGATGATTTTGGATGTTTCCAAGGCTACATGGTAGGACAAAGAGGACACTTTTTGTGGTATTATGGATAAAATTGGCTTTCATCTTTTGCGTCCTCGTCCACTTAAGCCCCGCTAAGTGTTGTTACCTCTCTCGGCTGCGCCATATCGAGGCTACGATCGACCCCAATGCATGCAGAGCCTCATCCGTTCTTTGTCACACACATTTTCGAAAGCAAAAATCGACCCAGAGTCCTAATACGTCGTATTAAGTACTGGTTTATAAATCATCCTCTACTGTATCAGATTCAGGCCAGAACTATCATTGTTAAACACATTCTTCAGCATCACATTTCCCGTCACGCGCAAGATATTCCTTTTCACCGTCTTTCCAACTGTCAGCCAGGTTAGCGTCAATACCGCTAGGCCCTCGATCTAGGCAAAAATGGAGTTCGACAAGCTAGAGGCCAACGACCCGAGGGTCACGCCGGACACAGCTTCTATCCGTGGCAAAACATACCACTATCTGCGGGCTGATCCGGAAACAGAGCCCCTTGCAACAATATTCCTCATCCACGGATTTCCAGATCTGGGCTTCGGCTGGCGATACCAGATTCTGCATTTCGCATCACTGGGCTATCAGGTCGTGGCGCCGGACATGCTCGGCTTCGGCGATACTGATGCACCTGACCAGCCGAGCCAGTATGCGTTGAAGAGCATTGCCGAAGACATCAAAGAGCTGGCAAACGCGATTGTCAAAGACAAAAGAATCATCCTTGGTGGACATGACTGGGGTGGCGCCGTGGTCTGGCGCACTGCCATGTGGTTTCCCAGTCTTGTTCAGGGCGTCTTCAGCATCGGCTCCCCTTTCACTCCGCCTTCGTCGGTCTTTCTTTCACCAGACGATGCTGCTCGTAGCAAAGGTCTGATAAATTCGAGGTACCAGTCACAATTTAGGGGTACCGAGATCGAAGACAAGATAAGGGACGAAGAAAGGGTTCGACAATTTCTCAATGCCATGTTTGGAGGGACCAGCCCTGAGGGTGAGGTCGGATTCAGCGTCACAGAGGGTGTTCTCTTTGGGAATCTCCCTAAACTGGGCCAATCCCGACTCATCTCGGGCGATGATCTGGACCATTATACTTCCAAGTATTTTCGAAAGGGAGAACCTAGGCTGAAGGGGCCCCTCAACTGGTATCGCACACGCGCGCACAATTATTTTGACGAGCTGCAACTCTTGCTAAAGCCGATCAAGTTTTCTATGCCAGCGCTCTTTCTCGCTGCTACGAGGGACGAAGCATTACCACCGAGCATGTCGGATGGAATGGGCCAATACTTTGAGGACTTGACTCGTGGGGAGGTCGAAGCATCCCACTGGGCTCTATGGGAATCACCTGCCGAGGTCAACAAGCAGGTATCGGCGTGGTTGAAGGTGCTGAGACGAGATGCGCAACAGACGTAGGCAGCGATCAAGCCCTTGGTCCGGAGACATGGGCTCCTCCAGTTTAGGTTTCAGCATCATACAAATCTTCAACATGCTTTTCGACCAGTTCCATCTGCTAGATAATATAGCCGATTGGTCCGACCCTACACCAGTGAACAAACAACGCACCCCGAACAGCCTGCAAAGTGTCAGAAGAGCCTCCTAAGGCCGAACAACACGCTAGGTAGGTTATGTAGGATAAAGTTGCGGCAATTGGGCTTGTACCAGCTAAAAGCCCTACCTCTCTCTTCTTACACTCCCTTTTGGCTGCCTTGCTGGACCTTACTCCTCAAGGCAATACCTCTCCAAGTGTTGTTGGAAGAACTGAGAGTTCCCCCTAAGCTTCAGGATCAAGATTAAAGTTTGAAGTCCTAGATGGGATCATTCAAAGATATAAGGCCCCAAAGGGCCTCTCATTGAGATTATAAAAAAAAAAAAAAAAAAAAAAAAAAAAACCGAAGAATAATTACAATCACTACAACAAGAACTACCTTTTGTCAAGTGCACTCAGCGTCCCTGCGCGATACAACAACAAGCGTTCAACATCCTATCTTCAGCAATTAACGCATGATCCCCAGATCGGGTCCGTATGTCCTTGCGCCCTGACTCGCACTCATTCTTTCTGTCTCAATTGAGACTTGACCGCTTGAGCCGATATGCTATTCTAATGGGGGTTTCGAGATGCTCTAGAGAATCGATATCGTAACCGAGGCCCGCCTTTCCGATGATGCCGAGAGTAGCTCGGCTCAGCCACTCGAGTACTTCGAATGGCTTAGCGGCCAACTTCTCCCCTTTCATCCCATCCTGCCAGGGGTCAGCTAGAAGGAGCGACTTTTCCGAAAAGATGGGACTCAGGGCTTTGATAGACCGGGTCGAGAAGTCGGGAACAAGTGTTTTGCATTAACGACCGTGCTCTTCTCCTTCGGCCGCTAATCTCGTACCGTACGGATTATCTGACACCACGTAGCAGCCGAAAGAAGATTGCTTTTGAAAGCCAATATCCATTTCTTCAAGCACGGCGCGCACCCGCCGTTACATTGGCTTTAGGCCGTGCGCAAGAAGCGCCCACATGGTGGGGATGCACCATCTTCTCATGAGAGTGATGATGGCCGCTGATCACTAGCATGATGCCCGTTTCAACCGTACTTAGTACATAGTATGTAACCTCAATATGTACGCAGGGTTCAGCGAGTGGGGGTCGATGGAGCCTTGTTTAATGAGAGAGTGGAGAGGTAGAAAGCAGTTTGGCGGAATTGTTCCCCATCGCTCAATCTAATCAAGCCTACTGTCCTTCCGCGTCTTGGCACTGAAGGCATGGGTGATGTTTAGCCTCGGCAAACGGAAAATTGCTTCGGCAAGCGTTAGGCCTGCGAACTTTTTGTGCCATTTTGGCTACCAAGTACTTAACCGGCCTCCGATGACGTTGAAATAAGCTCATCACGTGATAAGATTTTTTGCAGGAGGCACTATACTAATTTAGGCCAAGGCAACCCAGGCATTAGTCAGCTTCTTAGAGGGATCTGCACTTTTTGCCCGCCGACAGTCTGGAAAACTTTTCTCCAATCTTTGCTTCCACTACGACCGTTTGGCCAGCCATGGGTGATGCACCGGAAATGACAACGTACGAGGCCGATCGAGGCGCGGTGCCCGAGCCCGTGGTGGTACACGTCAAATCAACAGCAACAGACATGTTTGGCGAGGAGTCATTGTGCTTCGTCGCCTGTAACCAAAACCCCTCCAGCGTGGCAGATTCGAAGTGTTTCGGAAAGGCATGCACAGTTATGTAGGTCGAGGGAGGTCCCTTTTTTGTTTCGGCAGTTCTGACACTGTTTTGTAGAGAAAACCTGAACGCCGGCATTATAAAAACGCCAGTAAGGCTTTGTTTTGATTCGGCCAAGGTCTTCGAGTCATTTGCAAATTCATACAACACAGCACTGTTCAAAGATATAGAGCTCGTTTTGTCTTACTACGACACATCGACGGCGAAGAGGTTGTCTGCTCTTTCCAAGTTCTGTGGCCTAAGCCGCTTGCAAGTCTTCTGGAACGTGTTTCCCGAATCATGCGCTTTGCATAGGACCGAAATTGAGCATCAATTTGCCTCGTCTGTCAGGGCTGAATGTGCCGTTGCGGTGACGTTCCAGGAATGGGGAATAACGATGGTCTCGAAAGACTATGCGGAGGCCCTCGACCTGCCCGGCCTATTCAACTTTGCTGAATGCAGCACAAACAACGACGACCGGCAATTCTATCACTATCATTTCCCCCAGTCGTACCCACCTCATTCGAGGTGTTGCTCAGGGTACTTGAAGAGGAGGGAAGGCAGATGGGCTAGACACAAAGAACTGAAAATGGTATACGCGAGCCTGGTGGCAGCACAGGAGGACATGCCAGATGTGCAAGATATATTACAGCAACTAGGAATTACTGTACGCAACTAGCCGGGGCTTCCTTTGTTTTCTACTCACTTTAGTCGTATATACAGCTCCCTCTCTATTTGGCACGTATATCTTGCTGCTAGTGAACATAATCAGACGATAAGGCGACACAGTGTGTTGGAAGTAGCTACGTCTTCAAGACCTACATAGACCACATTCTGTGTTGTGCAAGTCACACCATGTAATGCACCATATTAGACACATTGGAGTATATATAGCAACTTCATCGCTGTTGAAAGCCTTTCTTTCTTTCAGACAAAATCTACCAACCTGCTTTGCAGCCCCTGGCTACTTAAATAATACAGAACTCATCGTAACCGAGTCTCGTTCCCTGCGGAATCGGGTCTTTCCTCGAACGCTGGGCATCAGGTGAATCAAACGCCCTCTACCTGGCTTGATCCATTTCTCGAGGATGCATTGCCGTACTCCTTAATCACCCACCTGATAAATTTATCCCACAGTTGCTCCCACTGACGATTAATGCGGTCGTGTTCGGCGCCATCGAGGCAGGCGTGCTGCAGGCTCCATTGGATAAACTGCTTCCAGCCGAACAGCCCCATATCAGCCTTGCCTACCATGACCTGGTAAAAGTCGTGTGATAGAGTCGACCTGGATACCTGTCAGTAAATTCAGAGACAGAAACTTGCCAGCAGTGGCTTACCGAAATAGCGTCCCGTTATCTGAGCTGATGGTGCAGTGAACGTTGTTGGCCAGCAGTTGATACATCGCATGGCCACTGACACGCGGGGTGAGCCCAAGGATCTCGTTGGAGATGGGACACAGCTCTAGGCAGATGCCTCGTTCCTTCATGAGCTGCATAATGTACGGGTGCTTTGCGAGCGCAAAACCATGGCCGATTCGCTTCGACTTGAGGAGCAGCGCGTCGACCAGGTTACCGTCGGTATCCGAGCCCATGTCCAAGGTCTCGCCGCAGTGAAAGAGGAATGGGATCTCCACGTTCTGATCCGCACACTTCTCCTGGAACGCAATGAGCTCTGGAACAAAGTCCTTGATGGGCCGCCCCTTGGACTCTTCGCCGACGAGGTCGAAACCTATCCTGGAGTCAGCGTTTCAGCCCTTGCGCGTGGGTATCTATTTGCTCACCCGCGATCCACCGTGGCCACTTCTTCTTGAACGTAAGGCATTCGTCAAGGGCTTCCCTAATTTGATCGGGACTGAATGACCGGGGCGTGCAGTAAATAACCTTGAGGCCGCCAAAGAATTTGCCTTCGCGCTTCACTTTCGCCTGGAAGCTCTCCACCTCTTTGATGATGAGCTTCATGATGCCCTCATTGTCGATGCGCTCAGAACCGTCGTCCTTCCATAGCTGGTTGCTCATCATGAAGTTGGGTCGGATCTCAGCATAGATGATGTTGTCCTCCAGCAAGTTCTCGAGTAACCGCCTTGTGTATGCTTTGTAGGCCGTCTCGTAGTGAAATAATCCCTTCATCATTCTCGTTCGCCCGTTGAACTTTTCCCATGCCCTGGATGGTATCAGTCTTTTCGCTTCCTGGAAACTCACACTGGAAAGGCAGTACAGAACTTACCCGGATGCTGTCTGCAGGTGATTGTGCACCTCTTCTTCGTGGAACATGAGCTTATCCTGTAGCCAGCCATCGGCCGTGGCCTTGTTATAATATTGGCCAAACCGGTCCCTGAACTCTTGAAACCTCATGGTCTGCCCAGGAGTGTATGTAGCGGAGAACAAATCGCCCGGACATTCCCTTTCCGGGTTCATGATCTGGAATTGGATCTCGCACCGATCAAAGTTCTCGTAGCCGTTGTCCGGAACGAGGGGCAGATTGCTCATGATGAACATGCGGTCCATGCCCTTGGCGATGCCCAACAGCACGTCAGGCTGCAGGCAAGCATTGAAGTGGATGTGCAAGTGACTGCCCTTGGGCATGCGCTGAGCGACTTTGAATAACTCCGTTCGATCAATAAGCTCCCTGTTGGACAGGAAATGGTCGCCGGCAAACCTAGGGTGAAGTTGACCCCCATAGCCCGTCCTAGGTGGAGCTTTCCCGTAGACATTGGCATCGTCCTGGGCTTTCAGCCTTCGGATGATGGCATCAGCAAGCCGCTCACGCGACGTAGCCTCCTGCTGGCAGCTGTAATCAAAATCCAGCGCCCTCTCACGGAATAAAACCTCTTTGCGCAGTTCGTCATACTCTTCTATAGAGCTGGGACTTGCAGTAGAAAGGTTCACCGCGCTCAAGGGGTTGCCGGGGCTTCGAGCTACAATATCGGCATCGTAAGCCCCAATGAGACTCTGCGCGGCGGCTTTCTCGCCTCGATCCGGGCCTTCCAAGCAGGGCTGTTTGCTCTCCGCCATCGGGTGGTGTTGTGCTGAACGCTGTGTAGTTGGTTTATCGTAGGTATCTTGTGGAAGTGGATAAAAGAAAACGTTGGTGTGTGATGATGGCAGGTTTGAGCGAAAGCCAAGGCAAGAGTTGCACTGATATATGTAGTGAGGGCTCAATCGCATTCTGGCTTGCAGTATGCCTGGGCGGAGTTCGCCAGCTTCGCCTTCCGAAGCGGGTCCCTGGCCATCCGTCTTGTGTGGGTCAGCCCAAGGAAGACCCTCCTTAGTGACTTGCCTCATTGTAGGTTCAGAATACCCAAGGCCCTAATAGCAGGCCAAGCAGCCAAGCTCCGTGCCCACAACACCGTAGAAGAGTCACAAATGCCTAGAGGGGGTAGAGTTAAGAGCTGCTGGAATACTTCTTTGATGAACGAGATGTAACATGACGTGTGAGATGCCTATTTTGAGTGCTATTTGATGTTACGGTGTAAGCAAATGGCAGTCAGAAGCCATCTTACCACCGAGTGAAAAGTGCCAAGTTTCCGGACCAAGCTTCTGCTTGTCCTACTGTACGAGGTTAGTCTCAGTGGACGGATGATGGGGGCATGGGAATAGAGGGTCCGTTACTGCGATATCTCTATAGCCTTACGCCTTCGCATATCCAACCAGGTCCGTGGGTTGTCTGTCCGCTTTCCTCAATTATCTTGATCGTCACCTAACACACTTCATGGGCTGCCTCCATGGCCTGGATAACATGATGTTTGAATATGCCTATCTTAGACCATGGTGCCTTGCTCCGGCTCTTTTACGCGTCTGCGTTCTCAAGAGTGACGAGGCCTCGCCGGAAGCATGTGTTCGCACACTCTCGACACATCAAGTCCAAGAGCTACCGCCACCCGACGGCTCCTCACCTGCTCCCACGTTACTAACGCCACTCATGCAGCTAAAATGATACGTGCGGTGCGCTGCTTTGACAACGGGAGGCCAGTTTCAGCGACCAGCCTTCTAAGGCGCGCGCAAAAGGCTGACAGTGGGCAAGACCAACATCGAAAATGAGTTTCCCAGGGACTTTGGCCAAGTTCCGCCGTCGCCAAGGTTGGCCCATGAATCCATGATCGGTCACGCCGTCGGCTACGCTCATAGGCCGAGAAGTCGAAGTTTAGGAAATTTGACATGTGCGGCAAGTTTTAAAAAGGAGTGAGTTAGGGACTATGCGTTCTAGCCATTGGCTCGATAGGGTAGAAAGACACAGCAAGAATTCACATTTGGTCACATGTGAAAATGATAGGAACGGAAGTTAAGAGAGAAAAGAGAGAGAGAGAAAAAACTTAAGGCCTATGAAAAAGCAGGAAAGCTGTCTATACAGCAACTGTCTGGGGAAAAAAAAACCAGCTGGTAATGGATGATCAGGCCATTAACGTATGAGTGCCAGCTGGAAAAAACTAAATATGAAGTATTTTGGGCCTTTCAGAGGAGTTCTGTGACTCGTGAAAGGTGATCGTAACCTCGGAGAGCATTGCCCAGTCCGTTGGCTTATGTGCGATCGTAGCCTTTGCCTTTGAGAGCATTGCTCCGAGTCCTGTGGCTCCATCCGAACCAGCAACATCGTTGCTACCCCGTTCTTTCAGCTCGCCTCACTGGCGGCTGCAAGTGGGATCCCACGTGATCGCCGTCTTGGCTTGCGCCTCATCCAGGCATGCCCAGGTCTCGACCTTGTCCACACATCTCGATTGCCGTTGAATGGGTCAGTGACTTGGGTCGGGGCCTCAGTTTTGGGCCATTCAAGGTTCGTGACGCAGCACAAGGTCTTCCAACGCGTTCCTGCTTTTCCTCGCAGGGAAAGTCCTGCAGGAACGCGTTGAGAGTAAAGGGGAAAGAAGATTCGGAGGCAGTGCGGGGGGATGGGGGAGATACTCAAATCACATTCCAGGCTTTCTAACCATACGCGTATGGTTTAGTTAAACCATATATTGCCCATATATTGCCCATACACCTATACCATACGGCCTAAGGCGTATGACCATATATGGCCATACGCGGGATGAAGTTGCTCCGAGGTAAAAAATGGTCACGTAAGGAAATCGGCGGCGCCACGACACTTGACCACCCTCCTAGTCCTGAAAGGCCTCTCTTCCCGATAGATCCATTAGGTAGAGAGGATACTTGAATGGCAAGTCAGTTGCTTAAGCTAGGTCTGGGCAACTTGGACTGCTGTTCAATGTCTCCGTCGCTCCGACCCTGGGCAACTATCAACGTCGCTCAGAGTCACATTGTCAGACTTCATGTCAAGATCCAGTCGCTCACTTATAGCAAACAGGCAGTACGACCCTGCCTAGTATGCAACAGCTGCTGCCTTGCAGGCAGCAGCAGTATTCCAGAGCATATAGTCTCATACGATTCCGCTCCTTTAGATAGAAATCAAGAGTCATTCGTTACCCGATTCACTGAGGGACCTTCTGCCCTGCCATTTGCCAGCTACCCATCTCAATCCACGCCGTTATGCCGTTGATTGCTTGCGATGGACTCCTTCCTCATCAGCACGCCTAGTGACCGCGAGCCCTCAATAGCCGCAACAGTCGAGACCGCTTCTGAAGTACCTGATGGGCGGAGCTTACCCTCCGTTGAATCTTCCGCCTCAACAACTCCAAAGCGCAAACGTATCACTACGGCGGATGCCACGTGGCAACACACTCGAAAACCTCAAGGATCCGAGCCCGAGCGCGCTGGGCCAAAACAAGACTTAGTATTCTACTGCAAATACTGCAGCAACCCACCATACTCCACATACGTGTCTACCACATTCCGCAACCACCTACTTAAGATACACTCAGTTGAAGCCGCTGGCTCAGAGCCAAATTCAACCAAGAAAGCGCGGACCAGCCTCATTAAAGAGGCTTTCAACAAAGCTGGCGAGATTGAGGTTGCTAAGCTTCAAGAAAAAGAGGAGCAAGTGCTTCGGAACGCACTGAATCCAAAGGCTGCAATGGAAGCCTTAGTCCAGCTGGTTACTGTCCGCAATCTTCCATACAATTGCAACACATGGCCAGAGTTGCACGCTCTGCTTATGGCAGCAAACTATACGGCAGAAGAGCTTATCAATACCTCCCACGGCCATGTCCAAAAACTCTGCTCAAACTCATACGCGATCCACAAAGATATTCTTCGAAAAAAGCTGCAATCATCACCTGCCAAGCTTCACCTCTCCGCTGACGTATGGAGCGCACCAAACCATAAAGCCTTCCTTGGAATATGTGTGCAATTTATGCAGGAAGGCACGAAAAATCCCTGCCAAGCACTGCTGGCCTTACCTGAACTTCCTGGCATAGACGGCCCTGGAAGCCACAGCGGAGCTGAGCAATGGAAGCTCCTTCAGCCAGTTCTTGAGGAGTACGGCATCTTACGCCAGCTGGGCTATAATACAGGAGATAACCACGGTTCCAATGACGCGCTCTGTCGTCTATTGAGCCACTTCCTTGAGGGACGAGGCATCGCCTGGAATGCAAAACACCGACGAATTCGTTGCCATGGCCACGTTGTCAACCTTTGCGTCCAAGCCTTTCTCTTCATGGATAGCAAAGAGGCTGTGCTTGAGGCCTGCAGGCAGATTGAAGAGATGGACCAAGCTTCATTCAACATGGACATGATGCAGGGTTGGAAGAAGCGAAAGGAGCGCCGCTGGAGTCAACTCGGTCCGCTCGGCAAGTTGCATAATACTGCTATCCATATTAGAGCGAACGATTACAGGTACAGCCTCTTTCGGAGGCGTGCCGGCAAAGTCCTCGGGCTCGACAACGATACACGTTGGAACTCATGGTTTCTCCTGTTGGATACCGCTCTTGATAAGGAAGAGCATATCAAGTGGTATCAGGGCAAGTACTACGACGCTCTTGTGGACGACTACTTAGCACCACAGGACTGGCAAAACCTCCGCGAGACACGGAACTTCCTACAGCCGTTTTGGAAGATAACTCTCCTTACTGAGGGCTATCGTTCAACGCTTGACCGTACGTTATTTACGATGGACGTCCTCCACAAGCACTACCAGCAAGCTTTCAACAAATACAAGATGAACCAACAGCTACTCGGTCCAGTGCTGACGAGCTGGCATGTCTTCGACAAATACTACCAGCTCTCCGATGAGAGCCCGGCATACGGTGCAGCGCTTATTCTCCATCCATCCCGAGGAAAGGCTCATATACAGAAAAATTGGCCAAAGTCATGGCATAAGAAGACCTTTACAGGAGTGAAGAAGTTATGGGAAGACGAATACAAGAACCTGCCAACCGTTTATACTACTCCTTCCCTTATTCCGGTACTGGAACTGGATGAGTATGATCTGCTTGCACAGGAGCTTGATGTCATAGGCACAGAGCCCGACGTTGACGAATACGAAACCTACACCTCCCAGTCACCCATTCCAATCGACTGCTCCCCCCTTGCCTGGTGGCTCCGCGATGAACAGAAGGAGCGCTTTCCTCGATTATCAAAGATGGCAATAGACATTCTCTCAATACCCGCCATGTCTGCTGACCCCGAGCGTACATTCTCTGGAGCACGGCGTACAATTTCATGGGACCGAATGCTCCTTGGAGCATCGACAATTGAAAAGGGGGAGTGTTTAAAGAGCTGGATTCGCAGCGGCATAACGGCAGGGCTACAAGTAGAGGAGGTCGAACAATACGAGTACATAGAAAAGGAGGGAAGCACCAGCGCTCTAGAGGAAGATATGGGCCTTTGACGTCATTTGCCGTATTGGCAATATATGGTTTAGTTCGCCATACGAGAATAAACCATACACCATAAACCATATAGGTCCGTATGGCGTATGGCGTATCGTTAGAAAGCCTGTCACATTCATGACGCCAAGGGGAGACGGAGGGAAAAGGGCCAAAATCGGCCACCAATTTTCTGGCCTAGCGCGACCTTCCGGTCGAGTGCGCAAAACGTCCCAAATGAGCCCAACATTCCCCGTCTTCGGGAGTGGGAGGGAAAAGTGCCAAATCGGCCGCCAATTTTCTGAACGAGCGGACCCGCCATTTGCGTCTTCAATGGAGGTGACCAGAAGAAGTGCTGGGCGTCGGCAAATGACCTTAGCGTCCTTTTTTTGACCGAAATTTTCAGCAGTGGGTCGATGGATACTCGTGGCGGGAAATTTACGTTTTCTCCCCGAAGCGCCGACGCGCTACCCTATCGCTCTGGATCTTTTTTGGATGTCTTCCCTGCCACAGGAGGAGCGAACGAGCAGGCACATGGAAGGAATCCAAGCCTGGCGTGCAGCTTGCCGTCAGGGAGAAAAGCATCTGCGACTAGCCGTCGTTGTTTGGAGGGCCTTGCGCGCCTTCCGATACTCCCGATCTGTCTTGGTTCTAAAGGCAGTCGCGACGTCCGGCGAGATGAGCTCTCCTAAAGTCTTTTTGTCCGTGCCCGTTAAGGCCCCGATGGTTTCTCAAAGGCAAAAAGCATGGTCGGGTAGCCAGAAAAATCCCCGTCCGCTAGCAATCCGCTAACAGCTGCGGGGAAGAATAAACTTTTCCAGACCTAAATGGAGGCACAAAATGGTAGAGTGCCAACTGTAGGGTAGGTAAAACTCCAAATCACACACAACTACGAGGGGAAGATAGAATGAGGATGAGGCTTGATTGCCCACAATTTCTCCGATATTGATGTAGTGAGATAACTACGAATTCAAGTTCTACTGCGTGAATTTGTCCTACACCATGTGCATACTACCGATCACGCTGCGTCATATCATTTCTTCTGCCTAGTCTCTGCGACGACATCGAGTTTGGATAGTGAAGCCAATTATGGGCGTCATCGAGCACCTCCAAAGAGTGGAGGACTTTTGCTGGCTTCGGCTTTTTTGCCCACGTCTACACACAGGAATGGGGGAGGCGGGTGCTCACTGGATCTGCTAGAGGAAGACCATAGTGCTCTCTTGGCGTGGTTTCCTGGTGGAGCGAGCCAATAGACTGACTACCCTGCGTCCCAACAGCCTATGTCGTAGGGTAGGCATTTGATCTCTAGCCGCCTGCGGTCAGGTCATCATGGCGTTATGTAAACAACCTCAAGTTCACAGACAATACTTGGGTTAGCGAATCGGACGTTGGGCCACCAAAGTCCCAGGTAGGTCAGCCACACGATGTTTGAGGGAAAATATAGTACAGTATGGGGCGGATAAAAAGAAGAAGGAAATAAAGTCAGCAATGGGCTTGGGGCTCGCCGTTTCGGTTCGTCTCTGTTCAGTAGTCTTTTTTGTTTTTATTTATTTTTATTTTACTTAAAAATTTTTATTTGTTTTTTTTTTTCCTTTTTAAAGAAGATTTCCCTCCATACTATCTGGATATTATTGGAGAAGCGGCATGCATGATGGTGTTACATAGGCAGCCACCTCAAGGGAAGATGTCTCACACGATGATACAAGAATTGTCTGAACAGCGTTATAGACCTGTTGCAGGATCAGCAGATCTAGTATCTTGGCGTCGTCTCTTTAAATATAGAGACGGGGAGGAACGAAGAACAAGAAGGAATCAACAGCAGGAGCCGGCCAACCTTGGCTTCTGGCCATCCTTCCGCAAATAAGTCGTAACCTCAAATAGTGTCAAGCTATCGTCCTTATTAGCTTCAACCGGAGTCAGATTTTGATCTCAAACAAGCTTACAACGCAATTCCAGTCCGGGGTGGGTTGGTTCGAAGGCACGTAAGCCTGACCAGTCCAGCACCGCGTGGAGGGACTGTGTAGTAGAAATACGAGATAAGGAACGCCACACATGCGCCCGAGCTTGCGGGCTCTGTTCTTAAGAGTGCGACCGCTTTTCGGAGTGAGTTCTGCCTGGCAGGGGAAGCTCTGAAGCCTTCTCAGTATTTGCTCTAGAAAAGATGGATGACAACTAGGTTTTTTTTTTTTTTAAAAAAAAAAAAAAAAAAAAATAATAATAATAATAACAACAAATCAAAATAAAGCAAAATAAAATAAAATATATACCTTGGCATTTGCATCGGGATTGTTTTCAGCAATGGATCTTGTGCCCACCCAAGACTGGCTATTCAAGTCCCCAAAAGCGTGCAACGGAGGAAGTTTTCCCATCCCTCCTTCGGTCGATGGCCCTTGACAAAAGGCTCTTTACTCGACTTTAGGGCGTAGGCTAGCCGAAGACGGTTCCTCCTTGAGCCAGACTTTCGGGCGTAGACTGGGCCGAAGACAGTTCCTCCCCGACTTAGACGGGGATAGCTTATCTTGGTTCTTCCGCAAATCCAAATCGTGCTGGTTGAGGTCTTCAGCCGCTCCCGAACTGTATGGTTGGTAGGGTCGAAGTCATTGAGACTGGGGGTAGGGCCAAAAGAGGAAGCGTGAAGGTTGTCTGCCTGGTCCTGAGCGTTCATGGTGTCGCGACGTGGGGATTTTTCGACAAAACTGCAATGCATGTAAATGATTAAATCGTGGACAAAAGTGGCATTCTGCCTTGATGGACAAGTCGTGATCGGCCGCAGATATACATACTACAAGGGCAGCCGTTTTTGACCACAAGCGCTTCACTCGAACGGACTTTTTTTTTTTTTTTTCTCGTGGGACAACAAGACCGAAATCTACCGTAATGGGCGTGCAATGGATCCCATTGTATGAAGCGCGCACATCCTTACCGAAACCAGCAAGGGCGGTGGGTTTTGTTGTCACACGTAGACGCCTGCAGTGCGCAGGGATCGGGACGCATTACATTACGGCCGAAATGGTGCGTGCGACGTTCTGGTTTGGCTACATGAGGTCAATTTCAGCCACCGTCATCGAGCCGCGCCAAGGCTGACAGCAGGCGGGACAAACATCCGACAGTGAGCTTTCCAGGAATGTTAACCACGTTCGATACGTGCATGATCGGACACCCTAGTAGGCCGATAAGCCAAAATTGGTCGGTTTGAGGGCGCAGTAGGTTTTACAGACTTGACAAGTTTTACAACGGCTTCTGGATTGCAGGTTTCTCGCAATTGGCTCATTTGGCATTTTGGCTGGTTTAAGCGTGGATAAACCAGCTGAAAGATGCACTGCTGGATGAGCTATGTGAAGAACTCATTCGGCTGTTGCATTCCACGCTTAGGAAGCCCTTCCCCTACAAACGACCCATCCGCATCATTGATTCGGACGTCTAGCGTCTCTGGCCATGCTGTGAACCATGTCGTCTTCCACTGTGAACGGGATCTGGAACCGTCCGGAGATGCGAATTCAGCCACGGAAGCCCAGCCCTGCGCTTCGCGCTAGAATTTGGCCATTTGCGTTCAGCCCCTCCAACTCCACAACTCCGTCACGCACAGAGCGCCCTTTTCAACCGCTCAATGACCTATAGGGGCTTCATTTGAGAGGATCAGACTCGTAGCGCCGCGTGGTTTGGGCGGTTTCAGGGCTTGCATTTTGGTATCGTACATTTTTTGACCCCGCGGTCAAGCTACTGGAACGTCTGGGGAAAATTTTCCGCCATGGGAGCAAGTAGCATGACGGCGCGATCATGCAGGTATTACATGCAGCTACAGTATTGAGCACTTGCACCTACCGCTCCAAAAAACAACATGCTCTTTGTAAAGTCTAGGGTGGGGTCATCTAAGTACATGGCTCTACCTCATAAGCAGATGTTGTGTCAGAATTAGGCCTTCTTTTGGGTGCGTAAGCAATTTCTGGCTGAGCAAATGAGGTACTGAGAAGTACCGCTGCTGCCTGGAAGTCGAGGGCGCGAATCCGGGGAAGTGGAGACAGGTTGGCAGTGTGAGTTATATGTACTGCCACTGATGCGTCATCCAGAAAGTACATTGATATGCACGCTGTCAGTCATAGATAAGCATGTACACAGTGTTCATGTGTACATATGCTGGGCATGTGGAGCCATCTTCTATTTACAAGGGTTATTTTAGGAGAGGAAGCTGCAAGTGCTCGATACTGTATGGCGTGCGGAACATGTCGTGCAGGTACTACGTATGGATATGCAGGAATGACTACTGAATTGGACCCTTGCAGAGCCCGCACGGATCAGCGGGGCGGTATGTCACTCAACGGTCCCGAAACATCTGCGGCAAAGATCCGTTCCTGTATCCGTAAACGAGTAAGTGAGGAAACGACTGAGCGAGGAAACGAGTCGTACCCGATCCCTTTTCGGCGCTTTGACAAAGGGTGATTACTTTCTTCAGTGGGGAAACAAGAGGCAATTTCCGTGCCCTTTGCCCTCTGTCCCTCCGATCGGCCTCGTATCTAGGTGACCTATCAACTTCAATATTATCGGGCCATCTGCATCGATTTGTCATTTCGTAGCCACATTTAACATTATTGCAGCTGATTCCCGACGTGATGATCAGGCCCGCTTGTCGCACTCGAAGTGGCTCTAGCTTCTATTGGATCCACTCTAATTTCAGCACCTCTCCACTCGGGGCGCACCAGACGAGCCCCGCGGCAGGACCATCAATTGGCCTCTTTTCAACGTGGCAATCATCGGCCGGCGCGCAACGGACGGCCGGCCTGGCACTGACTAGTACCCGCCCCGGCTGCCCCGGGAACAATAGTGGCCGTTTCTTGCCTTTTGGATCTGAGCAACAGAGATGAGCAGGTAATGGAATGATGCATGGGCAGAATATCAGGCAGTTGATGGACAAAAGGCTCGCACCTTGTTTTACCCACAATGGCAGGTTCCGCGCCGATGTACGAGTCACAATCTGCTCCTTTTGAGTGGTATGTAGAACACTACGAGACAAACAGCTGTTCGAGCCTGCCAAGAACCATTTCCCATCGGGCTGGACCTCGGCGGTTACCCCTTGTTGCACCTGTTGGTCGCTGCCATCGTTAGCGTTTCAGGCGAGCACCTTTGATGATCGAAGAATTTCACCCGCAGTTTCTCATGTCCGCTCTCTCTAATCATCGTTTTCATTCCCAATTTCCACTGCGCGTCTCATCATGAAATATCCTCCGCGAAGACATCGCCATAGGGCCCATGTCTCTCGTGCGCAACCATACACCACGACCCAGTATCGGATAGCCCGGAGGCTATGCAGACCCAACGTTTGGTCTCGTCACCGACAGCACCGACAGTTTGCGGGCCCACCCCAGTCGACTCTTCTGAGGCAAAGGACAGTTGCCCGGCTTGATCCGCAGTCTCCAGCTTACCAGCCAGCAGGAGACGAAGGTCCCGGCTATCAAGATGAAAGGTTCGTGTTATACCAGCATAGAGAGCCTCTCTGATATGCACGAGCTGAACAAATCGTAGAGGCAACTATGGCGACGGTTTTGTCGGCGACTACGGCGAGGAGAATGCGTGTCAGAATCATCCGGAGCTGGAGCAGCGCATGAACCAGATTATTGAGATTGCCAGGGTACAAAGCAAACAGTGATTCTCCCAACAAAAAAAAACCCTTCCCCTCTAGATTGGCCTTAGCTTCACTTTGACGTATCGTGCGCTGACACTTCATGTCTTTAGAATTCATGACATAGACAAAACGTCAGTATTTGGATAGGTCGAGTGATCTCTCGCTTTCTTGCCTCTATATGCTAACCATTTTACCGGGCAGAACGAGGGAATTGGTTCAGCAGTACGTAGTAGTCTTCGGCTCCTTCCTCCCCCTTCCCCGGGTCGCCGCTCCTGCTGACGTTTGAGTTGGATAGAATGAGGGAAGTAGCACAGCAGTAAGTATCGACCTTGAACTTCTGCTTTGCCTTTTTTCTGACATGGTTGCCTGCAGGGTTTCGACAATGCGCGAGGAGTGAGTGATATCTTTCATCTCAAAGGGAATATATTGAGACGCTGAACGTTTGTAGAGCACGAGAACTGCCGAATAATTTAGTTGAGAACATCTTGCTGCCCCTTTTTCAGACGGCCGAGACTCTATTGCAAGGAGAACAAGACCAAGTGCGTCACTCCGTGACGGGAGAACATGCAACAATGGACCCTGTCGAGATGTCCATTAAAGGCAACGAACCTCGTTGCTAAAGACCATATGAGAGTCAGATATCATGATGGTGTGGCCAACAGAGGGTTTCTCTCTTTTTTTTTTTTTTTTTGCGTTTTTTGTTCATGTAGTCGAGGAATCGATATCGATGTCTCGTGTCGTGTCGGTGGCACGTTCTAAGACAAGGACCTCCAAGTGACGTAGCCTATCCAGGGTAGGATACCCTATTTCATCGAGTAGATTCGTGGTAGGGTTACCTCGGTGCCTCGCGGTTTCAGAGTGGGCTCTCTCCACTTCCTAGGATGGGGTAAGCATCAGTTCAAATGGAGCTACAGATAAAGGGAAATAGGTGTTTTGGTGGCGATGTCTGGATGCTTGAAATTGTCTTTTCCTTCTTTGCCTCCATTTTTTTGATCACTCATTACGTGGAACATCAAATGAGTTTACCTAGGCGTCGACTTGGTTTTGTTTGGGCTGTCACTGCTTCACTAAAACCAGAAACGACTTTAGGAGAGTAGACTTTTGAAGATTTAATGGTATGAAGAAGGATGGCCCTCGTCTTCCGAGGCATGGCATTGATCGTGTGCAGGCCAAGATGTCTTAGCACCTTGATTGATTGACCGTCCCTCTTCATCTCCTGGCACTTCAGCAACAAGAATTCGACCAACCAGTATTTGACGTGATTGCGAGAAGGGCTACTGATGCGGATGAAGATGATGCCACCCCTGGTATATCGCAACGGTATATTCAATACAGCTAGTAGTTTCCTATCAAGCCCCGATCCTTCTTCCAGTAGACCCCAGGGCCCTTGCCTGAGAGCCCAGAAAAGTCGCCCCAGAACTCCCATCACTTCTTCCGCTGAAGCTATCTAATACTACAGGTTGGAGCGGGCTCTCCGCCGGGTTCTGTGCGTGAACTATGTACGTGTATGCCTTCCTCGGTAGCCCGGGTCTCATTAGGCCAAGGAAAAACTTTCCAATCGCTAAGGATTCAGACGAGGCAGTGCGTAGCAAAGGCGAGTGTCTTTTGCTGCGCTGGCTCTGTGATCGGAGGCTTCCGGCATGCTATGTGTCTCGCCAAGCCGGCCCGTCGTAGGCCACCGGTGACAGCATCGACCGAGCAGTCCCAACCTCGTTCCTGTGATAACCGCCAGTAAGCCATCCGCCAACCTCTCTTAGTCTCTTAGAGGCAAATACGAACTTGATTGATTCTTCCACTTGGGCCTCCATAGGTAGGGGAGGGCGGCCAGAGGGATGGTGGGGTGTATCATGGATTGTAGTAGGTACGCGTTGAACTTGCCATAGCTGAAGGCAAAGATGTGTAGCTATCTGCTGATCGTTCCACCCGACTGATCGAAGCACATGAATCGATACATTGCGTTTTGTCTTTGACGCACGTTGGAGATCCCGCCGCGAGGCGGTCCTTGGAGGGGTGCCTGTGAGCTGCTGAAGGAGCTGGTGACGGAGCTCCCGGTGTTGCTGAGAAAGCTGCCCTTGGAGCCGCAAAAAAAGCTGCTCTTGCTGTTGCAAGATAAGCTGTTGTTGCTCTTGAAGCTGCTGCAGCTGCAGCTCGAGATCCTGCGTGGAAGCCATAGGCGAAACGTTGTCAAAGGAGGGCTCAAGCTGCGTTGTGTAGGTGTTAGGTTGAGATACCTCAAGAACGCGAACAACGATATAGGCTCCCTCAAGTAGGTTCAGGTTCAGGTTCAGGTTCTATTCCTACTCGGTTTTAGCCGCCATTTCCCAGCAGCCATCGCTCCCTCAAGTAGCATCCAAAAGTGATTCGCTCTTGCGCAAGGACGTTTCATCACGTGATAAGCTGCTTTCAACCTGCCCGCTCGCTCTCTCAGTCGATCCTCTTGTGGTAGGGAAAGCGTCGAAAATTGATGCCAGGGTGTTGGGATGGCGTGCATGTGCTTCGGGGAGAAAACGTAAATTTCCGCCGTGAGTATCCACTCGCCCGCTGCTGAAAATTTTGGTCAAAACACGGACAAATGCGGTGCTGAAGTCATTTGCCGACGTCGAGCGCTTCTTCCGGCCACCCCCATTGAAGACGCTAATGGTGGGTCCGCTCGTTCAGAAAATTGGCGGCCGACTTGGCGCTTTTTCCTCCCACTCCCGAAGACGGGGAATGTTGGGCTCATTTGGGATGTTTGGGACGTTTGGGACGTTTGGGACGTTTGGCGCGTTTGGGACGTTCTGCGCACTCGGCCAGAAGATCGCGCTAGGCCAGAAAATTGGCGGCCGATTTGGCCCTTTTCCCTCCGTCTCCTCTTGGCGTCATGAATGTAATTAAATATCTCCCCACTCCCCCGTACTGCCTCCGAATCTTCTTTCCTCTTTTTCTCTCAACGCGTTCCTGCAGAACTTTCCCTGCGGGGTAAAGCAGGAACGCGTTGGAAGGCTTTGTCCGGCATCACGAACCTCGAATGGCCCAAAACTGAGGCACGCCCCAAGTCACTGACCCATTCAATGGCAATCGAGATGTGTGGACAAGGTCGAGACCTAGGCATGCCTGGGTGGACGAAGCGGGAGCGGGTGAGGCGCAAGCCAAGGCCGCAATGACGCGAGGTCCCACGCAGCCGCCAATGAGGCGAGCTGGAAGAACAACGGGGCAGCAACATGGTTGCTGGTTCGGAGAGTCACAGGGCTCGGAGCAATGCTCTCAAGCCGTAGGGGACTGGGCCTCGCCCTCCGAGGCTGGTACAACATTTACGTATAACAGGAGGGGACTGGGCCTCGCCCTCCGAGGCTGATACAACACTTTCGTACAACAGGAGGGGACTGGGCATAGCCCTCCGAGGCTGGTACAACGTACAACAGGAGGGGACTGGGCATCGCCCTCCGAGGCTGGTACAACACTTTCGTACAACAGTAGGGGACTGGGCATCGCCCTCCGAGGCTGGTACGACATTTACGTATAACAGGAGGGGACTGGGCATCGCCCTCCGAGGCTGGTACGACATTTTAGTATAACAGGAGGGGACTGGGCATAGCCCTCCGAGGCTGATACAACGTACAACAGGAGGGGACTGGGCATCGCCCTCCGAGGCTGGTACAACATTTACGTATAACAGGAGGGGACTGGGCATAGCCCTCCGAGGCTGATACAACGTACAACAGGAGGGGACTGGGCATCGCCCTCCGAGGCTGGTACGACATTTACGTATAACAGGAGGGGACTGGGCATAGCCCTCCGAGGCTGATACAACGTACAACAGGAGGGGACTGGGCATCGCCCTCCGAGGCTGATACAACGTACAACAGGAGGGGACTGGGCATCGCCCTCCGAGGCTGGTACAACACTTTCGTACAACAGTAGGGGGACTGGGCATCGCCCTCCGAGGCTGATACAACGTACAACAGGAGGGGACTGGGCATCGCCCTCCGAGGCTGGTACGACATTTTAGTATAACAGGAGGGGACTGGGCATCGCCCTCCGAGGCTGGTACTATATTTCGCCGTAGGGGACTGGGCCTCGCCCTCCGAGGCTGGTACAACAGTAGGGGACTGGGCATAGCCCTCCGAGGCTGGTACAACATTTACGTATAACAGGAGGGGACTGGGCATCGCCCTCCGAGGCTGGTACGACATTTTAGTATAACAGGAGGGGACTGGGCATCGCCCTCCGAGGCTGGTACAACACTTTCGTACAACAGGAGGGGACTGGGCATCGCCCTCCGAGGCTGGTACAACATTTACGTATAACAGGAGGGGACTGGGCATCGCCCTCCGAGGCTGGTACAACACTTTTCGTATAACAGGAGGGGACTGGGCGTAGCCCTCCGAGGCTGATACAACGTACAACAGGAGGGGACTGGGCATCGCCCTCCGAGGCTGGTACAACATTTTCGTACAACAGTAGGGGACTGGGCATCGCCCTCCGAGGCTGGTACTACATTTACGCCGTAGGGGACCGGGCATCGCCCTCCGAGGCTACTGTTTTTTTTCTCTTGCCTAATAAACGAGGCTAAGAGTTTTTTTTTTTTTTTTGTTTTACATTTTCTAGCATTTCCATATGCCACTGAACGTGAATTCTCGTCGTGTATGTCCATCTAACTGGCCAAAGAAGCCAGACTAACCAGCACGAACCGATCGTGTGAACATGTAATGCGTAAGCTTCTGTAAATAATGTCATACGTGCAAAATTAGATATGCCCTCCAGCGGTCCAATGTTCGCTCTTCGGCCTACTGTACAACTCATTGTAGACTTACAGGACCGGCACTGACATCGACGGAATCCGGCCAATGTTCTTAGACGATGGTTAAATTAGAATCGAATGAAATATTGCCCTTTAGCATATCTGCGTGTTATTATATCTTCTTCTCTAGTGCTGCTAACTCTGCTAGTTTGACATCATCGCTGCTCTCTCCATAAGCTGACATCATATCAGGAGAACGTTTTATCCGGATATCAGGGTTATTTTATCATATCAAATATCATATCAGGATAGGCAAGTCTGGATGAGGCCAAAAGCTTCACTCGGTCCTTCTGGGGCGGTGTATATTGGACATCAGCGAACGGTGTATCTTCCTCTCAGACGACCGACAAAAACGGCCCTCCGTCTACTTGTCTAGAAAAGCCGCCGTGCTGGAACGGCGATTCGCGACTCCCAACCAGTTCGCCTCGATAAGCTCCCACCGTCCTCTCTCTGCAAAAAAAAAAAAAAAAAGATATATAAGATCGGTTGCTCTAAGCCCTGTGCCAGACAATTGGTTCCGCAGGGATCATTGGTGACACCAGTCGATTGATGAGAATTATCTATAGAACAAAAGAAACCGAACAGCCATGTGTTCGGGCATAGCTATATAAGTTCATTTCGTTAGGATTATGCGACAGGCCAGATGTGAAACCGGATAGTAAAGCTACATCCGGTCACACGGATGTTATGCGACACCCTCAGACGAATCCATTGATTCCTGGATGAGATCGGTAATTTGGTTGATATAGGCCCTCGGACGAGTTCACTTACTCTTGGATGGGATCGATTGATCTAAGCCCTCAGACAAGTTCCTTGACTCCTGGACGGTATTACTGAGGCAAAGGAGATCCGAAAGCATTCGGGGAGGATTGGAAGGGTATTGAAGCACAGCCAGTACGCTGGAGGCCGAAAAGGACAAAATCGTTGTCCAACCTCCGGGGTGGACCCACCACTCGCGTCTTGGCAGGCGGACGTCGGCAAATGACTTCTTCATCTGCGCTTGTTTGATGTCCTTATCAAGTTTGGTAAGAAGATCGCTAATTGGTGAGGCTAGCACGAGTTAGACAGCCCTAGGAAATCATGATGCTTCCGGGCTGGCTCTCACAACACGAACGCCGAAATCACAAGCGGGGTTGGAGACGTCACCGTGCCGTCGTTTCTGATATTGATACTCTGTATGGTGTGCTAGATCTAGATCTAGTTCTAAGCGTGGATATTGCCCGCCACTTTGCGTGTATTATTGATGACTCAGCGTTTGCCTTTCTACCCAGCTTTCCCAAGAGCATTGCATTTCGAATCTCGACATCCCGTCCTACATAGTGATTGGCTCGCCGATCAGGACGCCCCTTCCTCCATACCGGAAGCGATGTTTCTGTACCTCGAGTTTGGATAGTGAAGCCAGTTGTCGGTGTTGTCAAGCACCTCTAGCGATTGGAAGCTCGTCTCGAGGAGCGATGCCGATCCGCTCTTGTCGGCGGAAGCCTCCCAGAACATGGCCCCACCCAAGCCCAGTTGCTTTAGATAGGCGACTTTCTGCTGCACAGCCTCCGGCGGATCAAAGGATATGAGCTCGCGTGTAGTGGCATCGTAGCTGTAATGCGCATGGGCCGCGGGGTCGAAGCCCGGCACAGCCCCGTCCTTGGGCAGGGCGCTGTAGTCCCAGACGCCCTTCTCCCAGCTGCCGAAGCCCACATCGACGAATGGTTCACCGAGTCCTGCAGTTCCCTGGAACGAACGACCGTAGATGGGCATCCCGAGAACGAGTTTCTCAGCCGGTACACCAGCGTCAAGATAAGCTCTGACGGCGCCATCGGTGTTGAAGGGGGTGGCATCGGGTTCTTCGTCGTTGGCGTAGAGGTTGGCGTTATGACCGGTGTGGGTGCTCCACGATCCGGCGTAGTCGTAGGCCATCAGGTTGATGTAGTCAAGAATTTGGGCAAGGTCGGCCAAGTGGAGCTTGCTGTAGTGCTCAAATCCCCGCTGGGGCGGCTATGGAAAGCTGGAAGCGATGGCCCGAGGCAAACTCGGCTGCATACGAGTCCAGCTCGTCTCGTACGGCCTTCAAGAGGAGGACCATGTTGGTGGCATCATCCTCGTTGGCTGGGTATTCCCAATCGATGTCGACGCCGTCGAAACCCCAGTCCTTCATTAGGGTGACTGCAGACTTGGCAAAGGTGGCTCTCGTGGTGGTGCTGCCTGCGACCGCGGCAAAATTCGTGGACCAGGTCCAGCCGCCGATGGAGAGCATGACCTTGAGCTTTCGATTGGCTTTCTTGAGGAGATAGAGCTGCTTGATGCATCCGTAGGCATTATCGTTGCCTTCGGCCCAAGCTTGAGCAGCGCGGAGGGGACATGTAAGCGAAAAGGGAACTTTTTCCTTTGTGATAGACGTGGAAAAACGAAAGTGAAAATAAATTTGAAGAAAGAGATAGTGAGACATTGGAAGACAGCAAAAGGGGGCAAGCCGGGAAGAAGAAGGGGAGACGGGGAAAAGGGAGGATTACTTACAATCGCCTGCGTAATGCTTCTCGAGATCGGCGTAGGTATCTTCTGTATAGCTTTGACAGAATAGCAATTAGCAATCCGCAACACACACACCTCACCGATAAGCACATACACTGTCCCATCCACTTGAACATTCATAAAGGCATAGAGAATGTGCGTCAGACGCGAGACCGGGAGGTCTTGAGGGTGATAATCCCTCTGGTAGATGCCCCTGTGATGGGTAGTTTGTTAGCCTCGCTTCCATCCCTCTCGCTCCCATGTCCCCCTAAACGTGACGCCCAAGTCATCATAACCTACCAGTTGACAAAATAGACCATGTTGACGTAGCTGGTGCCGCGTTTCAGAGGCTCGAGCTGATGTCGCTGCAAGACATCGGGCTCTGCCAGACTCAACACGCTTTGGAGCGTGATCAGCAACGAGATCAGCTTGAAGCGGGTGAGGAACATAACTGCGATCGGAAAATGAGGTGGAGGCTGCTGTGAGATGCTCAGTCGTCTGCAAACTAAACAGCTGCGGTCCTGCAATTGTATATGGGTATTTAGCTGAGAAGAAGGAACCGCGCAGCTGGGCAGCCTCTAGAAGCTATAGATCTCGACCGTCTTGGGAAATTGGCTGAGGATAGGCCAGCCCATTTAGGACGGTTGCCAATCCCAAAGACACCTGCCACTCGCCATGTTCGCCCCGGAATCTTCATTTTTGGACGTACATTATTACGCGACATCTGTTTTCTTCTAGCATCTAAGGCATCTGAGGGCTGTCGTGTTAAGCCTTTCGAGTTCACCTGCCCGTCAAAAGGGCATTTTTGTCGCATGAGTTCCAGCAGTCTCCACCACGCAGGGTGGTGCGTAGAAGACGAGAACATCGGAGGCTACCCGGTACAGCATGATATCAGCTACCGACTCGCCAGTTTGTATTTCACTATCATGCCCAGCAATCATCTAAATCCTGCTATTGTGTGGTGCTGTAGAAGCATTGGCATAGAGCATGGTTCCAGCCTCACCAGGCAGGTCGGACAGTGCAATGCATAAGCCGCAAGCCCTGTATGTTCCGGGAGCCAGAGGCGGGATGATATGCACGATAACCTAACATGAAATAGTGTCGATGTTGGCGGTGTTTCGAGGACGGGCCTCTTGCACGGCATGGTCAAGGCTTCGAGGGTTCAGCGGGCTCCCGTTGATGGAGAAGTAACGGGAGATGGGATCACTGGAGTCGTAGGTGCGCCACCTGACATTTGTAGCTGCTCTCTGGCGCCAAAGTTGGCAAGGTTTTTCCTTGACCCAAGGCGCTACGACGAGGATCACGGTGTAGGCGCCCTGCATGGAGTTGTGCTGAACATTTGGTTGGACGCGCAGCGGACGGGGGAGACACAGCTTGCCTCTGATAATGTCCCAACGACAGCAGAGAGAAAGGAAGAGGGCGAACTCGATATCTAAACTACATCTTGCCGTGCCTTAGACCTCTAAAGTTTAGCTTGCAGGAGATAAATATCGAATACATTTATCAACGAGGACGAAGGGTTCTATTCTATTCGTTCGCCTGGGAACTCTTCCAGTCTGCCGTATGTCCATGCTCTTATCCTGAGCCGCTATTCACCGGCCTCTATTGAAGGTTGGGACTCCGTCGCCATCTCGGACCTGAGATGGTCCGCCACCTGTTGCGAATTAGACGAGGTACTGAGACGGCATAGAGAGAAGCGTACAATGGCATCCAAGCTTGGAACATCCTGGCTTTCCGGAATGTGCATTGCACAGACCCATTTGTGGCGGATGGGATTCCTGTAGACTAGGACACAGGCGGTATGACCGTATACTCCGAATTCAACGCTCTTTTTCGTAAGCGTGCGGCCCCTCTTTCTGATAATGGCCTTTTGTCTGTCATCATGCTGGTATAAGCTCTCGGTTACGGCAAGGGGTGGCTCGGTTGAGGTCAGAAAAGCAGGTCTCGGAATCTCGGGTTCGGGCTCCCGTTTCACTACCGTCAGACAGCGCCTTTTGTCTCTGGTAATGCCGATGTTGGCGTCCTGCTTTCTTTTGACCTACACAAAGTCAGTCACATAATTCCTAGAATCGATCGTAAAATCCCCTACCGCGCCAGACTTTGCCACGAACGAGTCAGCCGATGGCAACGGCATCGGACGAAGCCTGCCAGCGTGTCTTGTATGGTAGCCTTTGGGCTGCAAAACTAACTCCTCGGCTGCTGCATCCGGCTGGTCTGGAGGGGAAAGCTTGTTGAAGTCGCCAGAGAGGCGAGCGATATGCCCTTGGTCTCCATTGGGAGAAAACAGTTCTGAAGCCAATCTCTGCATCGTTGAAAGGCTGAATAGGTTGATCAGATCCCCAATAATCTTTCCCACGAGTACCTCCATTCCGTGATCGTAGGCTTCTTGCTTCTGCGCCCTTGTGGCAGCGTGATTGAGCTCTAGTTCCTTGATTTGTCGGCCATCCGAAAGTAGTGCCAGCTGAACTAGCGATATATCATCTTGAGAAGGGTCGAGAGCAAACTGTTCTAATCTTCTCCTCGAACGATCGCGAAGAATGGCCAACTCGTCGTGAAACGCAGCATCGGGCTCCTGAATCCCTTTGAGATCTTGATCCCAGCTGGAGATTGAATCCTGCAACCTGACGGCACGACTCGAGCAGGCCATGACGTTCGGATGATGGGCTTCAGGGAAGGGAGTGGCCTCGAGCATCGCCCTGTATCAGACTAGGTTGATCGGGCGTTTTTTTTTCTTTTTCTTTTTAGGTTCCCGAGCGCCGCCGAAAATTCACAAGTTGTGGCGCGGTATTTTACTTATTTGCATGAGAAGTCAGGGCCTACTTGGACGGTCTGCTTTATAAATAAAGCCAAAAATAGAGACGCGCCGGACGACTTGGTCCATTTTCGGCTAGGGATCAAGGTGCTGGAGAACGTGGAGACGATGGGCCCTTGCAGATAGATGCGCTTGGTATGATGGCGTAAGATACTGTAACAACACGACAAGTTACGAAAATGACAACTGCAGCCCCCCTTCTGTTTATGCATTTGAGGATATTACATTAAACTATACACCCGTGCGAGGCGAGAGTTTTATGGCCTTTCTGTCACATTCTCTAGGCCAGTCCTCACACTGCCGACTAGTCAATACTGGCCGACCATTGTCTTTGTTTCGAATGCAAAAAAAAAAAATCCCATGGTGCATTATCAGATACGACGGTACCATGAGCAGTGGTACACTACTGTCCGCGGCCGTCCCTCCCTCATTGAGGCGCCCGGAATGGCTGCGAGGCATTCAATAAGACGCCTCGGGTTATGCATAGTGAATGAGTGAGAAACCTGTCGACGAGCTCCGAAGCGTCGGATCGTGCAAGGAGGGCTCGCTGCATCGTGGTGTAAGAAGCTTCACTCGGGGCGCATCCCTGCGGCTGTAGAAAACCCTCACTGTCTGGCTTGGTGGATCTCCCCTCAAAAGCAGCCCAACATGACCAAACTTGCCATCCTGCGAGCCAGGGGCAGGCTCATCCGCCAATTCTGCAAGGGCCCGTGCGATTTGTGAAACTTCGCGACGATCCAAGTGTCCTACGCCCTCGATGGGGCACGGAGGAATGATGACGGTGATTGTTTCGAGGTAGCGGAAATTTGAAAGAGCGGCAAAAATCTCCATCAAGTTTACATTCGGCAGGACAAGAAAAGCAACATGCTGTATACGGGATATCATGCCCCCATGAGGATGGAGTCCCCTTGCTGGTTTCACATAAGAGTGTGGAATGCCCTGCAGCAGGCATATTGTGCGCTGGAGGCACAAATTGACGGGAAAGTACTCCGAGAAGTAACAGCTGATCATGGTCCACTCAACAGACGCTTCTTTACATGCTAGAGCCACTGTAGATGCTCCAGGTTGCTGGACAACCTCGCACCTTGGAGGGGGACTGTTGTCTGCTTGGCTTGCATCGTCTGCCGTGATAGATATCACCGACACATCTGCTTCCCACAGAGCTATCCGCCATATTCGGCATCTTATTTCAGGCGGTAAGAAAGGAAACTTGTGGAAGACCGTTGTGCTGGACACGAGCTTCGGTCCCACCTTTGAGGCCTCACCAGTTTTCATTATTGCCACTTGATGTTCGTTAGTGCGTGGCCGGTGGTCGGATACAAGGCTGGTATAGTGAATCTGGTTTATGGGACGGAGGGAGTGTTACTGGCTGTGACGAAGAAAGGCTGAGAAGATTTCTGGGTCCTATTTGTGCACGGATCAAGAGGTGCACCTAGGTGAGACTTTGGAGTTTATAGCTGTGAAGCATAGGTTTGATGGGAAAGCTGATGGTTATAGCATCAATTCGGATTATGGCGGCTGCTGCTTAGTAAGATATTGGCCTCAAATACATGATCCGTAGACGGCCTTGGACTGATAAGCGTGAGTGTAACAAAGAACAGTAGCTACCATCCGACGAAGTACGACTACTGGCCCACAGATGTAAAAATCATACTAGATTTATGATAAACCGAGCAACCATTGATACCAGCGGAGAATGCTGATGTAACAGAGGCTTGTATATGGCCGTAGTATCTTGAGATGTGAGATGCATTGAATTATGAAGCGTAACACGACTGGTGTAAGGATACTAGTTATTGTACATGGGGGAGACTACAGCGTCGCCGTGGGTTCGCAATCGAGTTGTTAACATCATGATTTGGCTTATGAGTCAGTTTGATTGTCGCTCATCATCATCGCCATCTCTCTCCATTGCGTTTCTCGCCTACTGCGTCCTTTCCTGCCCCGACGGGCGACTAGGCCCAGTCACATGATCAATCAAGCTCATTCGGGACCTCCTTGCTGCTTTCTAAGGTCACCGTCTGAACCCTATGCCATGCACTTCCCGTGTATTTTTCTGGAGCAACTCGCTTTGTTGAATTGGAATGGTGAGCGTGAAGAGTGAGATATGTCAGGCGGAATAGACGGGCAGAGGCATCCGTCCATCCGGGATTGCGGCTCTATCTACACTCTCTTCCAAAGCCATCTGATATGTTGGAGGTGATGTGTCCTGATCTGTCTGGCATGACCGGTGGGCATACTGTGCGACTCCCATCCCATTTATCCTTTCAACTTGAAGGCTGAGATGGCTCGAAGCATGGTTGGATATGCCTGTATTCTGCCCATTCCCGGAGCGGACAAGCTCGGGCTGTGTTTTCAGCCGGGGATGGGTTGCAGCCTGATTTTCCACATCCACTCTATATCCTGCCGGGGATTTCTTCTGTCGTGTATGTTTTGCGTTTGCATCCTGTTTTCATTTGCGCCCAGGCTGAGTAATACCAAGTCGAAGAATGCCGGGCATTCCCGTCTCCTCCGTGGCAGGTGTGGTGGGAAGCAAGCGCGCGGGAACCAAGCCACATTGAACAGGATGATACGAGAACAACGGGCCAGCAAAGGGCGAGTATCGGGGTAGCGATAATGGCAAGGCTTCGCAGGCAAATGTCTACCCTCAGGCGCGGCCATTTGTGAGCGGCATTGACGAAGAGTATATGGGCGGCCAGTATGGCGGGTATAACCCAGAAGATGACCGAAATCGCGGTTATGACTATGACCTCGGTTGGGCCCATGCTGAAGAGTCGCCCACGGTCACTGTAGAGGCCTGCCCAGGATGATGACGTATGTACGTACGAAGGAGTAGAGCAATGCTTCGTGGTACGTTTGCTCAGGCTTGGCTGCTTCGGATACGAGGTCTTTGAGGCTGCTACATACTCCGTACTTTATACAACGCTCTATATCTGGCGTACTGTCTAGAACAGCATTTGAGTCGGGTCATCTGTCCGTAGCGTCCGTAGCGTCCGTAGCGTCCGTAGCGTCCCGTAGATGGGGTCCGCCTGCCGCCGCAATGAGCGCATGATTTTAAACTTCTGTTTTCGTCAGTGAAGTTTTAAAAGTCCCATACAGTGTTACTGGATCACCTTCGAGCACAGTATATGGGAAACCTGAGGCTAGGGCGTACTGTAGCGGATGAGTTAAGGTAACCCGCATGCTAACTCGCACTGTTCCTGTATGGAGAGGGTATTTACAGATACCGAAAGAGACCTTGGGCACCCAGCCAGCAACGGCCTTCCGGCGTAGCAGAGGTCCTTTCATAGTCCGCTTCTGGCACCATACTGACTTGCAATGGACTTGGACGCATTATAAGTCTCTCCTCCGCCTTTTCTAGAAAGAGATCGTTGATGAGAAGGGGGAAGGTCGGCATGCACACAGCTGCATCACGTGTGGATTTGCTATGAACTGACATTGTGTTCGAGACTGCCTACTCCATAGTCTTGTCTGGGCTCCGTTCTTGAGGAGCAGTATATATCGGAAACGTGGATCCGGATTCGGATTATAAACAAGAGGCTCTAAACTTAAACACGCAGAAGGCCACCAAAGACAGAGGCCGAAGTCGAAGCCAAGGCACAAATCGGGGCCAACGCTGGGGTCGGAGTCAAAGTTAGCAGCTAAGATCAGGTGATTTAGATCGCCAACACTGATGATGCACGCTGGGTCGCTTAACCGGCGAAGTTACGTTGTTGAGCGTGTCTACTCGGAGCGCTGAGCCTTGCATGGCAGTCCTAATATGTTGTAGGCCCTCGCCTTCATCGTCATCACCAGAGGGTTTCTCGGCTTGCTCTTTTGGATAGGACTTCATATACCTCATGTGGCCTCGGGGCGGGGCAGACCTCGCAGGCGTAATATTCTTTACTAGTCAGGGCATACGCTCGATGGCAGCGTGTTTTGAACTCTGTTCTTCTCGCAAACTAGCACTATATCTAGGAAACTAAGACTGCTTGCTCATGCACGTACCTTCGGCTAACACAGCGGCTAGTGCAGGATCTCTCGGAGTTTGGAACGGCTTCTATCTCTGCCGGCGGCGATAAGCAACATCCTGGCTGCGACTTCGAACCGTGCCAAGTCCGCTAGGCGTCTCCGATTGATGCACATAGTAGCTGAGTATTTATCCCTATTTGTAATGAATAATTGTACAGGACCTACTGAGATGTCTGGCGATGGATGTGACCTCCCAGGCCCGCAACTAACATTGGGTATAGAACCAAAGAATGGACGGAGCCCCTCGCCGTTGCCGATTTCGGCGACCGCTTCGGTTACGTCCCAAGCTTTACAAAGTAATATAAGATGCATTCCGTCTGGAAAACGCCCCCCGCCTCGTTGCATTTGTCATTGATGTTTTCTAGAACCTCACGGCACGTATTGCTATGACCTGGTCCGACGGCGTCGTCCGGGCAGGACGGTAGCATCTGCATCCCGATCCAGACGTCATCGTAGGGTGCCTCTTCTATGGGATGCTGGGCGGTGATCTCGAAAAGTGTCGAGCCGCTTACAAAACGACTCTATGAAATCGACCCTGGACTCCTTGCTTGAACTGAATTTTCCTGCTTCGGGGTGGGTTTCTTTCCAGCACACGAGCGGACTGCCGGTGCCTGTTGCCGCCGGTTCCTGTATATAATGAGAGCCTGTTGCCGTTGTTGCAGAGTCGGGGGTGGAGGCATCCGTCGTTGGGGTGGTCGACTGGGTGCCTGTGGGCTCCAAGCTCCCGGGTAAGCTGATACTGAATAAATCTCCAGAAGTATCCGTTTCGGTCGGTGTCTTTGATGGGTTTGCCGTACTATCAAGTCCTGTAGATGTGGCCGTCGAATCCAGGCTGCCTCTGCTCACCGCATGAGAAGTAGGCGAACCTGCTTGTTTTGAATGTGCATTTTGGTTCAGCTGCAGGGTCCTAGGGCAGTCGCCTGACCATGCAGCTGGGGGAACGATCTCCATACTGGCATCATAAGGGACCTTGTATGTCCTTCCGGGGTAAATCTTGTTTATGTTAACACCGGAATTAAGTGCCTCGGCTTCCCCGTAATCGAAACCGGGTAGAGCCTGCCCGACATCCTGGGCAAAATGTGTCCCCGTCACGAGGGACCCAGATGGCATAGTCGAGGGTGCAGGCGGCGCTGACAAGAGAAACAGAGAAGAGACTAAGTGTCGGTTTCATTATCCTTGATCATAAATACACGAGGTCCAGGTTTCCATACGCTTAGAGAGGTTTAATGCTGTTCTTATACTATTCTTGGATTTCCCGTCTCTCTCTTGTTAAGTACGCTCGTATGGATAGGCTGTCCTTTATCAGCTGCCTAATTGTGGGCGGCTATGTTCGGCAGTTAATCGTTTTCTTGACGTTACGCCTGCCACCCACGGCCACGACGATGATGGTGATGATTGATCAACTAACCACTTGAGGCAAAGCCACACAACCTTCTGGAGGAATAAAAGGACGTGCTATGGCCAATCAAAATAGAGATACAAAGGACGAGGTCAGTCTCGCGCTGCCGGATCCGATCCGCCTTCTATAGAGGCCATATGGCATATCTCGGCATGTCGAGCTTCTCGATGTAAGAGTCGAATAAGGTTGGGCAGTGTTAGCCGAGGAACGGGTCCGCTAAGAGACTTTTGGTAGGAAGAGGAAAATGTCCGTGCTCATAACTATGAAAGTCCATAGCTTGATTGTCCGTGAGTATTCACCAAGGTTGACTCGTAGAGCCGATATCGGCCCAGGCGCTGCTCAACATTCATTAGTGTATTTTTTATCCAGTTACCGCGGAATCTTGTTTGAGCTAAAGCGAGACATGTTGCATGTGAGGCGAAGGGCGAATATCTGACGCATGACCCCCATCTACGGAACAGATCTTTCGGATGCCCGAGCTCTCCGTCTTATGTTAGATCACTATCAGGGTAAACTTTATTAGGTCATATGTTACTTGATGTGACCTGAGCTATCTACCTGCTGTCTCTTTGTCTTTTTAACTTGGAAATGTCCCTGCTTCTACTTTTCACGCTCGGCTCAGCTCATCGCATCATTCATTCATTCAAACTTTCCGACCCCACCACCAGCCTCCTTCTCGACCCCAATGCAGCATAAACATCCCGAATCAGCGGTCTCGAGAAGGGTTGTCGCGCAAAACCCGGCGAAAGGCGATGTCTGTCTTGTGCGCCGACACTGGAGGCTGGCTCTTGGGGCTTATCTGACGATGGTCCTGGCCGGTACTATGGCATACGCTACATTCGGTGAGTCGGAGGTGCAGAGCTTGGTATCCTCGACGCTGACAGAGTACCGTGGCAGCGGGTGTGAAACCTTTCGACCTGGCCAAGAGGTCGTGGGGAGGTTTCGATGAGCGCCCAACCACCGGCAAATGTTACCAGCAAGAGCGGACAGCCATGATCCTTTCATTTCTGCTGGGCTCGCTCGGAATAGATCAGTTTTACGCACACCATTGGCCTCTAGCCGTTTTTAAGCTACTCACTCTTGGTGGCGGTGGAGTCTGGTGGTTTGTTGATGTCATTCTTTGGATGGTCGGTGGCGTTTACGGCACTCCTGGCTGCCCCGGTGGAAGCAACAAAGGCTGGCAGTACTAGGTAGCCTTGGAGGTGGATAAAGGATCTGTATATCTGGAGATTTCTGATTTTGGAGAAGGGCATTCTTTTCATCTAGTTCAAGTTTCAGTTTAGGTCCCGCGACTTCCACCGCGAATATTATTTATCGCGAGGCAAGGGTGGAGAGAAGATACAAGAAGGCACTTGATTTTCATCTAATGAGTGAAGAAGGTCGGTTTCTTATAGTTGCAGTTCATCCTAGCACAGAGGCAGTGTTGGGGAGGATGCTATCCTTCTGATCCTTTGACATCATCCTATTGTAGCTCAGCCCGCTCCTGTGCTCGGGGCAATGGTCACGATGCGGCATTGCCACCCTTGCGCCTCTCTGGCAGATCATGTTGAAGGCCTTGTGTCAGACAATTGGCTCCACAGGGATCACTGATGGCACTAGTCAATTGATGAGAATTATCTAAAGAGCAATTGTACCACAGTATACAAAAGAGAATGAAGTTACTGTCTTATATAGAAGACGAAATCCGTGTGGAACGGGAATTGCAAGCGGAGAGTACCGGAGGGAAGTCCGCTAAGCTGATGCTGTGTGTGGAACATGCTGATATGCGATACCTTGCTGATCTACTAACCGCTGCAAGGGATGGTAGCAGGGAAGGGGAATCAATCCACGAAGGACGTTCGTGATTGATTGATTTGATTCTCTTCCCCTGCACGGTAGAGCGGGATTGGCTCCACCAAAGGACTCCCATAGACCCCTAACGCGAAACAGGTCCAGCGAGAGAAGTGGAAAGAACAACCGACTGTCGCACCGTCATCATCAATTCTTCCGAACCCTCACTTGCCATTTAACAGACTCATTGATCAGAAAACCATCCTAGAGTTACATTCCTGGCCGGAGCCGGCATGTTGCTTGCTGTATGTTGTAGCGATTAACTGATTTGACCGGCATCCTGGGTGACGCCAGTGTCGCACGGAGACGTTTCGAAGAGATAGCTGTACTATTCCCACACTGTAGCTTCAACACTACTTAATCAGGCAAGGATCTGCTCGAGAGATGGCAGGTCTAGTCATCATCCACCGTCCTAGCCCTCATGGAAAACACGTAGAGGTAGTTATTGTCAATATCAGGAGCCAAATCCAAAAGTTAACCTTCCATCAACACTGAAGTCGAATATGGCCTACCCGACCAGCTATAGCGTCAAATTTACCATCCTCTCCCCACAACCGAAGAAAAAGCCTTTAACGGCCTATCTGATGGGCGAGATTCGATATCGGATCGTTTTTAGGTTTTTTCCTAGCCTCGTCACCTCTCGTAACTAACTGTTTCTGTTCTTTTCATTCGGAGATGGCGCCGCCAATGCTTCCTTATAATATGTCTATGTACTATACCATGCATGCGTCAATTCTCTTCTTCTCTAACCAAAGCTTCATGTCTTAGACCGAGATTGCTACTGCACGGTTCTATCACATAAATTACTTAACAGTATTTTCTCTCCGTCGCTATTCAGCGCTCAGTCCCTAGTTTTCCCCTCTTGCCCACCTCAGGATGGCGTCATCGGCGACGGCTACTCCTGACGCTGACAAGGTTTACTACGCTGATCTTGTATGTCTCGCCCAGATCCCTTCAAATAGAAACATCTAGCGATTATCTAACACTGGCACAGGTGAGTTTTGCTCGCCTTCTCTACCAGCAGGCTGAGCATGATGAACATTGCACTTGTTACCACCCCCTTGAGGCACAGGAAAATAGTGCTAGTGGGCGATGTTCCAAGGAAGAGAGTACTTCAGGCTGCACTATCAAGGTGTCTTGGGTATGTTCTCACAGAGATTACTCCCAGTGCGTGGTGGCACGATAGTCTGACAAGGGACTAGCTCCAGGACACCCTGCCTCATCTAGCCGGTTTCTCCGCGTACGCGGCGACGTACATCCGCGACCGTACCCCCATGACACAAGCCGATGATGCTGGTGGGAGCTGCTCGCCAGACAAATGTACTTGCGACTGTACTGCCAACGTATCCCAGGTATCTTATCTCACAAGTGTTTGATACGTAGCAGCATGAGAGGCTCATACCAGACCAGATCTTAGACTATATCCGGCTCCTGATAGCCAATTTTTACAATCCCGGAAAATCTCGCATCAGCGACTCTACCCCTACGAAGCAGAGAGGGATCTTCGATACGACCGTTCCTTTGGCATCGAGCGTGGCCCCTGGCGCCATGTGCGAGGCTGATTCAACCTTGACGCCTTTGGACGCCTGTGGGGACAAACTTGGTTCACCGCCTCTCGATCCTCATATTGTCTGCAATGACACGACGCCAGCCGACATGACAGTTTCTGGTATGAGCTCTGCGCCGTCCAGTCCGTCAACAACGATGACTGAGTCGCCTCTTCCTCAGTTGCTTAGTCGCTTGGTCGAGGCGGAGAATACACTTGCACATGCAGAACACCAGACACATTTGGCCGTTCTCGAACAGCGAGTTAATGAGGTCATGCTGGCCATGGGCTACAATGAGAAGTTATATAATTCTCATGAAAAACACATGCAAGGATCGAAAGGCGCGAGCGTCAAACACACCGACGAATGCGACTGTCTCCGAACTGAGACAGTCCTCGATGAGATGATACACGAGGCCTTTCCTTCAAAGTCGTCCGACGATCATTTGATCGACGCAGGTGAATTCCCGAGAGAAAAGCTACGCGAGTGGATCGGTTTAGGCCAATTCTTCTTGAAATTGATCGCGGAATTCGGTTGGGGTGCGATGATATGTCCGGGTCTCTGCATTGAACAGGACGAGTAAGTCACGATTTGTAACTAGATAATATACCGATACTGACTATACCTTTCATAGCTTGAAGGAGATGGGGCAGGAGGAGCTTGATGAGATCACGGAGTCCATCCAGTATCATTACGGCACCACGGCTTGGAGGAAAGAGCTGCTTGACATATCCCCGACGATCTTTACATTGATAACGCAGGGGATTCCCGAGGGCCAAACGCTGAGGATTCTCACAGTGCCAGATGGGGGGTAAGACCGGGCTGATAGAGTTGCCGCTTAGCGAGTGGCTCCGCTTCATTCCAATCACTGATGGAAAGCCATCTCGGGCGCCCAAGAGCCGATTTTCGCCACTGGAACAGAACATACTGCGTCGAGTACCCTGCCCAGCCTCTACAAGCCCTGAGTTGGAAGGCCGAAACAATAGTTGAAGTGTTCTTTCCTCGACATAGCGATACAATGAGGCCGTAACGGAGCGAGCACCGTGCTACCAACGGGCACAAAATGCATCGCATTCACATCGGATGAGGTAAAACAACGGGTTCAAGCTTCAGCAATCCTCGAAAGGAAGAATAGGTATCATTGATCTCAATAAAGCCGTACATCGTCATTCTAGCATTGATAGTTCATGAGACAATTCGTAAATACCTCCGCTTAGTTGTGAATAGCGATATTCCAAAATCACGCAGTATCTATTCGTATTAGCCTCATCATCGCGCTCTCCCCACGCTACGTTGTACGTGCTCGTAATAAGCTGCTCGTTTTGCGCCATACTACGACAAAAAACGGCTCGTGCTCTTCCGTGTGATACTAGATTTCGTTCTCGGTCTGCTTGCTTCCAACGCTTATAGAAAGAGACAAGTGACATGTAGATGCGTCCTCATAAGAAATGACCCAGAACAGTGTCGGCGTAGGGCCTATTATCGAGGCGTTGTTTATGGGATTGCATGTGCATGTCGCCAGATGCACCAAGGGTCTAGCGTTGGAGGAAGTATGTGACCTTGACGCCCCACTCGAAACCCTATAGCCGGAGCCGGAGCGAAGAGATATTTGCCACAGCTAAAAGCGATCAACGTGGAGTGCTGCTAAAGACTTAACGCTGGATAAGGCTCGTGAATGCAGTCTATACCTGTATTAGTCGGAGGTATGGCTGTACTGCGGCTGAGAAACGCTGCGGGGACTACCCGGGTAATCAGCGAGAAGATTCGACTTTCGACCGAAATCCAAAAGGGGCTGCATTGGGCTGTGAGCTTTGTGAAAGTTTCTTCGAGCGGCGGCGACCTGCTATCGCTACGACTGTATGTGATTAAGAACAGCAGAATCCGGCCGGAGCACGCAGTCGCGGTTCGCAAGAGACGTTTCCGGGAAATGACTAGACTGACTATGAAAGAGTAGAAAATAGACCCTTTTACATGAATCTTGAGGTTACAGCATGTTTGAAAGAGTGGATACTATAGCTAGGTGAGTTCATTTCGAAGTCGACCTCCGAGCATAATAAATTATCGACTGTAAATTGAGATAGCTAGGTAGATGTGTACTCCAGTGTTCATTGCGGCATGGGCCGTTCAAAACCCTATAAACCCTGCCAGCTTCTCTGTCACTGAGTCAAACACATCCTATTACTTCGGGTGTAGTATTGAACAGTACAGCGGGGTGCAGGTTCAGCGTCAGTAATCTATCATCCCATATGACCCCTGCCCCTCCCAGCAATAACATAGTGCTGCCTTGCTATTCAGGCATCAACAGCCCGTCTGACGACCGAGTCCTGGCCGCATACCCGTCGGAAGTTCAACCTCAATCATCGACAGTACTAATCAAAACAGCAAATGCGTCATCCATTACGGGAAATATACAGTAGATACTTAGGTAGAAATAGAGATCAATCAAGGGTCCTACCTTTGTGGGATCTCGGTTTACGAAAGCGCCCGACCTTCCCATGCATAACCTCCCATAAAGATCTGTGCCACGGCTTCCGTTCTTCTTCCGATCCGCCGACTTACGTGATCGCCAAAGACTGGACTGATTCTATAAGAGACGGCAGTTGTTGTAACGACTCCTGTGTGGAGGCGAGGTACGCCATACTCTGCCTGGTATCCGGATGGTTTTCTCCAAGCACATGCCGGCGAAGGTCTAAAGCGGTTTGATGAAGCCCCCTCAGCCTCGTCATATCGGCCCTGCTCATGGTACGTCGCCGCGAGTTCCGCCATGTTGAAATGAGGAGATGCAGATTGTTTAATTCTTTCTAAAAGTGCAGTAGGGGAACCACTGTTTATGTACAGGCACGATCTCTTGTAGAATGTTCCTCCTTCTTCCACACCTTGCCACCGCCTTGGTCGCCTCACACTTGTGATCTCCAACAACCCTCGCCGCTCCAGTGCACTCATGCAAGGGATCTAGGCCACCGATCCGCAGACTAAGGCGTGCCCCACATCCCTGGTTTGCAGTCTAGTACTGCGAGCCATGTTTGCTCCCACCCTAAGGCCATCCGACATCTGAGAGGCTATCAGGAACAACAGTGCGTTAAAGTCGCGACAGCGTTTCATAATAAAGGAGATCAGCAAGTCGAGGTCGCTTCCGCCTCTGTCCGGGCTCGCGATTCGTTGTCTCTGCTTTCCCCCAACTCGGATTCCCATCGGCTACTGGTGTCCGCCTCTTGTCCTGTGACCCTTGTGGGCATTTCTGTTGTGCCAAGCTTTGGAGAATTCGACACACTTCAATGTCAGAGTCCTCCATCAGCCAATGCTCCCTTCCCCCTGTGACCAAAATTAGCCGATTACCATGAGGTATCCAGTGGTCTCCTTCTTACTGCTGAATTGGCCATCATGCGGCGACGCCGGTAGCGTTAACAACGGCTGAGGTTGAGGCCTCATCTCCACTTGGCTCGGAAAGGTAGACGGGAGCAGAGTAGTAGGGGGCCAGAGCTACGCTTGCCTTCTTCTCTAAATGATGTACGTTGGTATACCTAAGACAAGTTGTGCCGGGAGCGTCGAGGGATTGTAATAGGTTTTGCGGTGTGGCCAATATACGGAGGGGGAGCAGTGGCGGAAGAGGTTCAGCCAAGGATCATGGCGATGTTGCGCTTTGGGTTCGCCAGTTATAAGCTTCACTCTTGTGACTTGCCGAGAAACACTTACACCGGCTGAATATCGACCACTAGGCATACGCATTCGCGAAGCAACGACGTAGGCCATGTGGTTGGTGGCTGTGTATTGTGGTCTGTGTGCCCCTTGACAAGGTTTCTTCAATACCCAGTCTAAAGTGGGCCCTGCACGTCTTGGAAGACGTCCAAAAAGGAGAAACAGAGGGGGAGAGAGAGAGAGAGAGAGAGAGAGGCATTGAGTCAAGTCGATCGCGTACCATGATCTGCGGGTTATGGCTCCCAGCGGGGATACTAGTCTGTCTGTCTTTTCTTCTTATCCCACCTGATTTAAACGTGTTGTTTCGAACTATACGTCCACAAGAAATCTCAACAGATCATCTCATCACCCCCTACCCCGAAAGGAATAGCATCGACACACTCCAGCAATGCACGAGCTGCCCGAGAAAGTTATAACTTGCGATGTGCTGATTGTCGGTGGCGGTGCAGCTGGTCTGACTGGTGCTGCAGCAGCCGGAGGGCTCAAGACCATCCTGGTTGAAAGGCAGAAAGCGTTAGGAGGCAAGACAGCTTTGGCAAGCGGAATGATCTGGATGCCGGGAAATCGGACTGTCAAATCCTGTCCTATATTGAAGCCTCATCAGCTTACAGGCTACACCTTGCAGGCCAGGGCATATGTCGAGAATGCTGTTGCGATGTCCGATGAGCACGGCAACGGCGCCTTGCCCACAGCAGCCACGAAACGCATAGACGCGTTTCTGACCAAAGGGCCCGAGATGATTGACTTTCTACGTGGCCGCGGGTTTAGGTGGATGAAAGCGCGCTCCAGGTTCCCCGATCATCAGCCCGGGCTGGATGGGGCACTGCCAGCGGGCGGTCGTACGCTCGATCCGGCCGTCTTCGACATAGAATCTCTAGGTTCACTAGGGGAATACCTCTCCCATGAGGGTGAGGTGCCTTTGGTATTCAGATTCGAGGACTTTCGTATATTGACACGCCCGTTTGCATCTCTCCAAGATTTCCTCAAGATCGGCCGAATGCGCCTGAGGTCTTTGCTATGCTCTCTCTCTACTTCAAACGCCCGGCATCAATGGGACGGTCGCTCGTTGGACAACTTTTATCTATCTGCAGAGATAACGGGAGCATCGACATATACACCGAGACGGAGCTTGTTGGACTATGGCACGAGGATGGCGCGGTCGTTGGCGTCTCGCTGAAGAAAGGAAAGGAGACTTTCAAAGTTCGAGCACTACGCGGCGTGCTTCTGGCCACAGGCGACTTAGACGAGTGCTTGGGAGTTTCGGATATTGAATTTCCGTCAGGCGGCAACGAAGACGACACTACGAATGATCCTCAAGACAGCATTGGACATGTGGTGGCCCTGTGCCAGAGTATGGGGGCAGAGGCGTGCGTGGCGCGTGAGGTTAGGGGAATCCCGACGATGAAGGGGCTACGCACGGGTAGAACGACTCCCGCGATATTTGAGATCTCCAAGCCATTCTCTATCGTCGTCGATAACCAAGGGAATCGGTTCTTCGCGGAGTCCAAGCCGCATGGCGATGCGGCCAGGTCTATGCGCGCCAGAGCCGAAGCACGTCTAGCCCAGGATGCGAGGGCTTGGCTAGTTCTGGACCAGAACTATCGAAAGAGGTATACGCTGGGTGGCACCCATCGATGGACTGACATTACAAAAGCTCTTAGCGAGGGCATCCTCCTGGAAGCGGAGACTATTGGCGCCCTGGCAGACAAAATGGGCATCGCAAGGCAAGCGCTCGAATCCACCATCCGGCGCTGGAACGAAATGTGCGGCTATGGAACGGATATCCACCATAAAAGAGGCGACGATGACTACCAGAGGTTTATGGGAGACCCTAGAGTTGCGCCGAATTCCTGCATGGGAGCCATCGAGCGCGCTCCGTTCTATGCCGTTCGGATTTCTACCAGCGACGGTGGAAGAAAAAGAGACTCTTGACGGACGAGCACGGCAGGGTTTTGCAGTCTGATGGGAGGGCCATCCCGGGTCTCTATGCTGCAGGGGACACATCCGCTTGCGTTCTGAGAGCCACATCTCTCTCGGTGCTGGCGGAACTCTTGCGTCGACCATGGTCTTCGCCTACACTGCTGTCCAGCACATGTCGTCGCAGTCCCACAGTAGCCCGACGGTCTCGATCCAAGGGCCTTTAGACGAGAAGATCATTGATGGAAGCGAGCCCGAAAGGAGCCAGGATTGACTACGTCAGGGACTCCAGTTAGCGACCGTTGAGTACTCGCGTTAAGCACTAAATCCTAAACGGCAACCACATTTCATTCTGTTTCAATGCTGCAAGATAGTGGAGGGATAGGGCGATAGAATGACGGGATAGGTGCCGGACGGTAAGCCATATAGGTAATGCAAACGAGCTTTCAAGGATAAAACGTCCATAGAGATTCGCGCGCGGGGGGAGTGAACAAAAAAAAGGAAAAACAAAAACAATTAAAAGAACAGAGTAGAAAAGAAAAGAAAAGAAAAAGAGAGCTGGCGCATTAGGACATATTTAATCGCAGAGTCAGACAGAAACAAAGAGGTACGCGATTAAAGCAGTGAGTATTATAATGTTATAACTATTTTACAAAGTGCAGAACCCTATCCCGACCCAGCTCAACGGTTTGCGGAAGCGCAGTCGATATTCCCAAAAACATCGGGAAAGCACTCTCTAATAGGAGGGAGTTCCATCACTACCCGCTCTAAGTCCGCAGGGAAAGTTGTTCTCGGCCCAGCTTGATTAAATCGACGCCCTTGACTGAAGGGCACCTTCGAGATCCTGTCCGTTCGATTCGGTACCCTCGACGCTTGGTTTTTATCCGCGCCATTGCCGTGCGTTACGGGTGGCGGCTTGAACTTCGTATGCGGCTGATTGCTTTGACGATTTCCAGTGCGCCAAATGGACATCATCGCTCGTTGGTGGGGATATGCGGCTCGAGTCGGACGAGCCGCTGGTCCGGGTTTTATTTTGGCTTGATCGCCGGCTGGCATTCGATTCGCTCCTGCTGGGCCACTCATCAGAGATTGTGGCATCTGATTCGATTCCCGGGCAGGCACAACGCTGTCGTTTGAGATGATTGTTGACCTTGCTGCGGCCAAGAGGTTCCTCCTACGGCCGCGGGAGAGGCCCCATACCAGGTAACCCAACCATTTTCGCCTTGGTTCTGTCTCTGGACCACCAAGCCGGTAGGATGGGCGGGGCCCGTTGGCAGTGGCGGCAAATAGGAGTGATGTTCCAACTGCTGACGCACGTAGACGGCCGGGCGGCAGTCTCCCCAGCGGGAACTCGTTTTGGAAGCCATCCCCGCGCGGCCATGGGTCGGTGGGCTGGCCACTCCATTCCAAGACGTCGGGATTTGCTGTTGGCTATTCTTTGCATCAAGAGGTCCATATTGCCAGCCCTTCGCTGTGGCGGTCTGGCATGCCATGCTCTGAAGAGATTGAGCGGGTTGTGGGTTCCTGGGACAAGGCTTGACTTGAGGTCCAGCCATTTCGTAAAAGTGCCAGTCAGTCGGACGGTCCCAAGCAAGATGTGCGGCGGCGGTGACTTTTAGGCTGTGGTGTCGCTGGGCGGGACAAACACCTATTCGATGCTAAAAGGCGATAGCTTGAGAAAAGGGACAGGTAGGAGTTTGACTGAAACTTAGAACTGGGTGAGCGGCAACCAGAGCCCATGATTAGCACTTACAGACGGTCAATTCGGTCTTAGCTAAGCGGCTAGGTCCAAATGGCTTGGCTAATAAGAGACCGTTTTGAACAACGCCGGCGGCAAGATTAGAATGTTGGCGCTGTTCTGAGATCCGACATAGACGCTATGCTAAGCCCAAGGCTATTTGGTCAACCTAAACGTGGAATTTGGCAAGGAAAAAGAAAGAAAAAAAAATGACGATGGCCATTTAGGGACTTTCACTTGACCGCAACGCCGGCATCACGGGAACCAAGCTGAGGGGGTTTCCGGGTGTACGCAGTCTCACCACTCCCAGCACACAGCCACTTTTGACCATGTTTTTGTTTCCGAAATCACAGCTAGCACCTCTGCCAGCATTCAAGCCCTCCTATAGAAGCCATTACGGATCATTGAATTTACGCGAAAAATTGATTACCGGACTGCAAACTTGGCTGTCATGAACCACCGCGACCTAGGTTTCCTAGGTAGGATAGATCGATGGCGATCTCAACAGAGTAAACCAACAGGGCACAAGGTACTCTACACCGGTCGAGTCCATGAGGACACAGATATCTCATCTTCATCCATGCCATCATCCTCGTCCTCTTCGCTCGAGGCCAGCCACAAACAGCGAAAGTCTTCATCCTCGCCAAACTCACGACAGGGCTGGTTATGCGTAAATAAGATGGAAATGGGGCTTGTAGAAGGCTCAGAATGAGCCTTTGCTTTATCAACGTTCTCCTCATTGTCAGAGCCGGATTCTGCTCCAAGATCCGCCGTGTGCTCACCAGCAGGCTGGATGGATTTGCAGTTACGGACGGGAAAGTAAGTAGCCGACTTTGAAGATGACTTTGGAAGAAAAGATTTCAGCCTCTTCCACCTGGTGATTGACCTCAGAGACCCCTGGGACTTTTCGGTCAAGCCTTGACTGTTGTCGATCATAGTAAAATTGCTGCGGTCCATGGCCCCTCACCCTAAGACAGAGCTCATTTTGGAAGACCAAGAACACATCTTATATACTATTACGCCCGTAGTGAGAGATGCAGTTGTCTGATTACGGACCGTTTGGCTGTCGCTTTCTGCGTTATCGTGGAGTTTCCTCGCGGGCTAGTCAATTTCAACCTCGTTATGCTTTTCTTACGAGGCCATCTTGTTCATGCGACCATTGACTGACTCTTATCCACAAGCACAAAATGCCCGGTCTCTAGAGGTTCGAGACACTGGGAGCGGAGTTTGAAATCTTGGTGCAGTGGTCGATGAATGACAGCTGGTACCCCTGAATCATGAAGGCGACCTCGCTGTGAAGAGAAACGGCCTCAAACCTTTGAAGTGGCTAGACGCCGCTTTTGTCTAGTAGTATTTCTCTTGGGTATTCAAGTTTCGGGTAGCTATTCCAGCGCCACAGCTACTGCAGGACTGCTGTACCTTCGGGATCGAATTGAAATGCGAAGGCTATTCCAGGGTGGCGTGTGGTGTGGTGCTTGTGGAGGGTTCTTTTTTCATGAAAGTTAAAAGCAGGCTTCCTCCTTCTTACCATATTCAATGGCTGTTAAGTTAGCCAAAGACCGAGGCACACGGTATTTATAGTCTAGGGTAGCCTTGGGTACATGAATAGACCTGAAACTGTACTTCTTGGAGGCCACCACTAGGCTTTCAAATTGATGGATGATAAGCTGGCGTCTCATTGATCTCTCTCTCACTGGTCTGTCTTATCTGTCGAGCCAAACAGTCAGTTGGGTCCGGCTTACGTGGTCTATTAAAGCCCTCAAACAACTGCTGGCTTAAAGTATTTGTTTTGTAGAGGGTGTATTTCTAGCTCAAATTATAGCCATGGCGAATAATTGCAGCGACACAATCAGACTTTTACATTCAGCCAAGTACTTCTAATAGCGACACTCAAAAGGCTTGCTTCTCATCACTCACTTTTCTTATCACCGACTTATTCTACGTGCTAGCGGGCATAGGATCCTTTGAGCCGAGCAAAGATCACAACGGGAATCTTCAACGACAATCATTCATGTTATGAAATAAAATCCGCCACCATAGCAACCGAGGTATAGGTTCAAAGCTATATCCAACTCGGCTCCTTGTACATAACTCCCCTGGGGCCTAGCGCGACCCGCGCCACTCCGCCTCCATCACAAACACAGACGCAACAACAGATACGCGTCTCCAGCGGGTATGCTAGCTGCAGCAGGCAGCCACGCTGTCTCAACGCTGCCCAGTCTCAAGCAATATCTGGTGGTAAAACGGCCAACGCAGCTGCAAAATATGAGTGATCCTAGTTCAACACATGGGAAGAGCCTGGATTATTCTCGTTTCAAGTCGCCTGCATCAAGAGCGCCGCAGGGATGAAATCGAACCAGCAGCTCCGGCTTTCGCCAGAATGTCAGCAGTTTCACCTGCCCAAGCCAATCCAGATTCTTATCGACCAGTTCCCAGTCATACGAGTACACCATGGCGGCGAGGGTCATCTTGGCCTCAAGATATGCCAGGTTGACGCCCAAGCAGGCACGAGGCCCAAGAGAAAACGGGCGGCTGGCCTCCTTGATACACCCAGAACCGTCCCCGATCCAACGATCAGGCTGGAAATTATCTGGGTCGGGAAAGCTTCGCGTATCGCGAGACATGACAAAGTTGTCCACTGACACTTCCGTGCCAGGCGGGACATCGTAACCGCCCACCTTCGCACCGGGGCAGGTCCGTGGAAGGCCTAGTGGAACTGGAGGAAACAGACGGAGGCCTTCCTCAACCACGGCATGAAGATATGGGAGCTTCTTTGTGGAATCTCCATCGATCTCATCCTTGGACGAGAAGGACGATCTCACCTCGCGCTGCAGCTTCTCCAGCGCTGTTGGCGTTGTTAGCAGATAGCAAGTCACACCGGCTAGGAAGGTTGCTGTCGTTTCCGATCCGTCCAGCAGCAAGATCTTGGCCTGCTCCGCTAGCTGGTCCTTGTTGAAGCTGCCGCGGCGGAGGATGTAAGCGAAGAAATCCTCACGCTTGCTTGAATTGCTCATCGCGATCCGCTGGGCCACCTTGTCTTTCGTCAGCCTCTCGTGAAGGCTGATACTCGCTTGAAGGTCACTGGGCATGAGCCAAGAGAGAAGAGATTCGGGAACGGATAGTCGTTTGGCCACCTGGAGCAGAGTGAAATGCTTCGTAAATTCCAGGATGAGCGAGACGTAGATGTCTGGTTTCCAATTGGCGACAGACCTGAAGGATTCTCCAAACGTCAGCTCGCCCATGGCTGTCAGCCCTTCGCTCCTCGCATCAGTGGCACATCTTACCGATGATATCAAATGTGAGCCAGTTGTACACAGCCGACATGTCGACGCCTCCGCTCCCCGGGCTGCCATGCTTGCCAATCTGCTCGACGAAGAGCCAGACGTGGCCCCGAATGATGTCCTCGCTCTCTCTCAGGGCTTTCGCGCTAAAAGCGTGAGAGAGGGATCGTCGCTGCGGCCGGTGCTGCTCGGGATCGATCGTGAAGACGATGTCCGGGTGCACGACGGAGGGACCTCGATCGTAAAAGACTCTGCTCTTGAGGAATGGCTTCCTGCCCTCGATGGCGTGGCCGTAGATGTCTTTGTAGGCTTGCGGGGTATTGAAGCTGAGCTCGTTGGGTGCAACCCTGACCACGTCGCCGTATTTATCATGCGCCCGCCTCATGTCGAATGGATAGTTTCCTCCCGCCCACGCTCGGATGAACCAGAGCTGCGCCGTCTTGAATTAGCATTCCGGTTTGCCTGGTCAGGCATTGGTTCCGGCTCACCTGACTGCATGCTGCAAGCTTTGGACCGGGATATCCAGCTAGAGGGTGGAAGCAGATGCGATAGATGGCCAAGGCCAAGAACGCGAACCCTGCCTGTTGAACGAGAAAAGGTTATTACGACAGATACGAGGGGAGTTGGGCCATCTGACGTACCGTTGTGAGCAAAAAGACAAGACCGAGAAGGACGGAACTCTGAGCGAGAATGGATCGAAGAAAGCCATTGTCCAAGACGCTTCGCGACATTTCCGGTGCGACCGGCATAGGAATCAAATTACTCAGTCTGTAGGTCTTTGTTTAACTTGGAGAGCTTGAACCTCCCAAGCGAGCCGAGGACTACAGCCACCTTATGTAGCCTTCTGTGGATTGAGGAAGGAGTGACTTCTCAGTACAGGACTGGCTGAAATTAGCCGCTCGCTGACGAAGACTTTCAAGGCTTGTGCGTACCGGTCATGGATGAGTGCGTCGTAAGCAGTCCTTGCCGACAGTGTACTTGTGCCTGGCGGAATTGCCGAACGCTACTCGTAAAGCAGGTGCTTTGGAGCAAGTCCATCTGCTGGTGGAGTTCGAAATCTGCCGTCCACTTGACTCAGAGTAAGCCGTCCGAGTTATCCAGCTTATAGCTCTCTGCCGTCCATGTGAGTAATGACACTGGACTGCCGCACACGTACGCAATGAGTTCGATGAGTGAGTGCGCAGTCTTTGTCCCGGCTACCCTTCTCTTCTATCAACGTACTCTATTCAACCACGCACCAGGCCGCCATTATTCAAGGAGGATAATAGCAATTTTGAGACACAGTATGATGAAGACAGCATAGTAGACAGTAGGGATGTAGATAGAGCAAGGACGTAACGGTTGCATAGGAATATAGACGTTATTGATTATTACCATAGGCGAAGCAAAGGTATCTTCTACGCAATGATACACTCGGATCATTCTGCTAAGCCTGTTAACGAAGGCAACCGTGAATTAACGGCTCTCATTCTACTATCATATCATACCATATCGAAGGTTCCTTCCGTATGAGAGTAATAGTAGAGAGGATCTTCTATCTCTACAACTGTATCCTGTCCCTGTCGCTCCCTTCAAGTGAATCGAAAGGCGGCGGAAGCCAAGGACCACGTTATGAGCCCGGTGACAGACCGCAAGAATGCGTCGCCCTAGCCGACGGCGTTACCCCTAGAAGCTAGAGCGCCACTTAGCTCCGTGGTTGAAGACCACAGGCCTGCGCCGTTGAGGAATAGCGAACCGATGATAAGAAGACTGTTGAAGAGAGTCAACGAGGCGTTCTGCCAACTGGAGAACTTGACATTCATGTGAAGGGAAAAGATGGCACTGATCCCAAACGAGAACCAAGCTATTGTGACCGCCGAGGTCATTGAGACGATGGAGTCGAATACGGGAATGGCAATCGACAGGACGAAGGACAGCGTCCAAAACGCCGTGGCTATGCTCATCCAAATTGACCATGACCTGGTCGTGTTGACCGATATCTCATGGGCAATTTTGTAGTGCTTCATGACCTCGACGTAGACAAACTTGATTCCAGTGTGGCCGAATGCAAGGCCCTTCGACAACACAGAGGGAATGACGAGTCCGTAAGCAACCTGAGCCAGTATCCCAGGAGCTGACCCCAACGCAGGCGATGCCGTATACTCGCCGGCAAGGCAGTAGATAGATACTGCGACAAATACGTAGAAGCCGATGGAGCTGGCTTCGAGCCAGGCCAGTGCGGCACCGAAGTCTCTCTGCGGGTTGGTCATCTCAGCCATGTAAGACACAAAGCTGACATTTCCGGAGAAGGCGTAGCAGATCTTGAGGCAAGCGTTCAGACCGTCCCTGAATGAGGGTTTCGCAAACCAGACAGGCGCTCTCCTCCACTCGGCCGGGGCGTTCACAGGCCGTCCGGCTGCCAAGGCGGCTATCACGACGATGGTAGCGGCCAGGATGCTGATGCATGATGGAATACCGCTCTGCGAGACGAACCTTGCTGTGCGAGGGATGCAGAGAAACCAGCAGCAGATGCAGCCGATGCCGATGAATGCGGTCGAGCCGAGTGCATCATCACTGAGCAGCGACAACGCCACGGAGAAGGTCACAGAGGCTGACGCGGCGGTCATGACGACCAGGAGGATCATGCCGAACGCCGCCACGCATGCAAAGCCTCGTCCACCGACGATGCGGGCCATGTCGACGATGTTGAGCACATGCGGGTGGCGGTCGTAGAACAGCTTGAGCTCGAAGGCGGTATACCAGGAAAGACAGCCCAAGCCGATGATCGCGACCGTACCCGGGACCAGACCAAGCGTTTTTAACACGCCGGGGAGCGACAGGACGCCGAGGCCGACCTGGTTGGTCAAGAGCACAAAGATGGCATCTCGACGGCTCATTGTCCGAAGGCCGGGGGCCAAGGTGGTGTTGTCGACCACTTGTGGAGCCCGGTCGTCGACATCATGACTGCCGTCTGTAACCCCAATGCTGGTAGTTTCGATGCCGATTGAGTCGCTCCTTGGCGTAGATGAGAACACCGGCTCCTTTGCTTCCTTGTTGTACGAAGCCATGGGTTCGTCTACCGCCTTGCCTGAGGGAGTAGCCTAAAGAGCCCCGGCTCTGGTGTGGTGATGAAGTGCTGATCGGTTGGAGCAGAGCCAGAGGAGACGACTTGCGGTAAATCGGAATACTAATGGGAACACCAATTTCATGTCAAATAGTTTGACTGGGCCCTTTTACGCAAGCTTGAACATCTCCATGTCGTGAATGGTCTGTGTGGTTCTGGGTCCATTTCAGACCGGTCTGCTCCGGTGCCGCATGGCCTGTACGGGCCGGAAAAGATGGAGAAGAAATTACCAACTAGTTCGTCGCACTTCCCATACCGAGCATGTGGTCAAGCATGGGTTTGTCCTGACCCGGGGCCGAAAATAGACGACGTTGGGGTCGTACCCAGGGCTTCGGTAGCCCATGTAACAGCAATGGAATAGAGAGCTAATAAAGCCACGGAGAGTGGTGCACCTCTGTACGCCTTCATTCTTATCTCAAACCTTTTCGGACTGCACACTGGAAATTGATCGCCATCCTTATCCGTCTGCACGCCATTATGCGTTCATCCAGGAACACCAACACCAAGTCGGAGCTTCTGCAATCCCTCCGAGAGCGCTTCAGCCAAGCATCAAACCAGCAGCAGGAAAGGGTCAGTGAAGTGAGAATCGAAAACTGTATCGGGTTCTCCAAGGTCCCCCTTGGCATTGCTGGCCCGCTGCGTGTGGCTACCTCGGCGTTCACGGACGACATCTACGCACCACTCGCCACATATGAACCGACACTAGTGGCAAGCTGTTCTCGGGGATGTAAAGCTTTCAACGCTTCCGGCGGCATACGCGTCGAGGCCCTTGGCAACGGCATGTCTCGAGATCCCGTCTTCGTCTTTGCCAACCCCGGCCACGCTGCTGCCTTCGCCAAGACCTTGCCAACGATGCAAAGCTCGTTCGCTCGATGGGCAGAGGAGACGAGCAAGCACGTGAAGCTTCAGCTCTTCAAGCCCGCTCTGATAGGGTCTCAGGTCCATATCTTTTGTAGCTATGACTGCGGGAGTGCGGCCGGGCAAAACATGGTCACCAAAGCCACGCAATACGCTTGCGACATGCTTCGGAAGTTGTTTGCGGATAAGTACCAGATCCGAGACTTCTTTATCGAGGGGCAGTTGGCATCCGACAAGAAGCCGTCCTGGGGCAACGTCATGAACGCCCGGGGCGTCGAGGTCTTTGCCTGGGGGAAGATCACCCCGGCGGCGTGCCAGTACGTGCTCGGGTGCACCACAGAGCGCTTGTACAGGGCCCAGCAGACCCTGAAAGAAGGGGGCATCCGGAACGGCCAGTTCGGTTCCAACATCAACACGTCAAATGTCATTGCGGCCATTTTCATATCGACGGGGCAAGACCCGGCCAGCACAGCAGAGGGATCTTGGAGTCACCTGACCTCAGAGCTCGACTCGGAGACGGGTGAGTTGACGATGAGCCTCTACTTTCCGTCGCTGCCAGTCGGGACGGTTGGCGGCGGCACTGGATATCCGATGCAGAAGGAGGCGCTCGGGATGCTTCGGTGCGGCGCTGATGGGCCGGGGGACAAGGCTGAACTCGCCGGGATCATTGCTGCGTTTGCTCTCGCGTTGGACGTTAGCACGAGCTCAGCCATTGCCAACAACACTTTTACGGCTAGTCATATGCGCCTAGCACGTGGTGAGGTGGCGGCAAAGTTGTGATGCTGGCTAGTCGATTTTCTGTTGATAGAACCTAGCATGTTGATCGGGATCGCTCTCAACCTCTTTTAATCCCATCGCTTACAGATCAAGGTCGTTGCCTTTTCATGCTGTGATGATGTGCTGATGTGGGGGCAGATGTGTTGTCCCAGTTGAGTTGACTTTGATCAGAGAAAAGGCCAGGGTTGTGGCTTGTTTACTGATAGAGGGGGGAATGATGGAGAAAAGATGCATCGCTCTGTCGTTACTCAGGCATCAAACAACTCTACAGTATTGCTTGGTCAAACACGTGTGGTGAAGTTTTGGACATATATTAACGATGAGGACTATCACACGCCAACTCGACTCTGATTTGATTGAGGACCCTGGTAGGCAACATAGCCGCAACAGATTGGTTTATCGAAGTGTGCACATCCAGTTCGCCAAGGCCGCGATCTGATGAGCTCCCGACATTGACGCAGTCAGTGCCCATCGTATTCTTCATCACCGCGAGCTGCCTCCATCTTGACGCCTTGCAGGTAACTTTTCAGCTGGTCGAGGGTCAAGATGGCTCTCTCTAGTCTATTCACAAGCGAATGGTCCTGGCTCATGACCTGGCTTCCGCCGAAGCTACCCAGACGAGAGCAAGGAGAAGAGAATGGGGCAGATTCCGAGCCCGATCTGATCATGTAGCGGGACGATCTACGCCGCCGGGATTTCCGGACACGATGAAATGTTGCACTCGACTGCGCCGACGATTCTGACGGCGTTCGCGGCGACGCTGTCTCGGCGTACTCCACGACATGGTCTGGAACTACAATGGAATCATCGCCGCTTGAGTCTTCGGTTTCTTCGCAGTACGAGTCATAAATTTCTTCGCTGCAAGAGTCCTCGGTTTCTTCGTCTGCTTCGTCGCGGTCAGGGCTGACTCTAGCAAACTGGGACTCTGTATCCCTACCGGATTTTTGAGAATCCCAACTCTCGTCATCGACGTAGTTAACTGGCCTCGGGATATTGCGGGGCATACTTGCAACAAACTCGGTTCGATGACCTAACCCGGGATGCGATCTGCTTCAGGCCAATAAGGTCGTGGGGTGGGCGCCTAGTTAAACCAGAGACCCAAATCCATAGGCCAGGTACGATTTATATAGGCAACTTGGTCCCGAAAAATTACACCAATGTCTTATTCGAAATCTCTGGTTGCCGGGCTGCTTTCTGGGACACCAAGGACGCGAGGCGATATTAGGTCAGCGCGCAGGTCAGCGCGCAGGTCAACGGCCGGTTTCTAGCGAACTTTGGCAGCATCGCGACGAATAATACCCCATGCCAGAGTTCATTTCGCCCAGTAATGGACAGTAAAGATCCTTCCGTCAGTCGTGGTAGATCCTAACTCGGCCGACGTCAACGATCTAGGCAGTCATTCCTGGCTGCTAGCTGTCCAGCCGAATAGTGTAAGAAAGCAACCTCACACTCGGCCTGCGGTCCGGGCCATTGCACGGTTCTTCACTCTTTATCCACGCGGCCTTTTTTTTTCTTTTCTGCCCTTTTCTGCCCTTTTTCTTCAGAGGAGCCTTTCTCTTGCGTACAGCATCACTCTCTTCATACTCTCGCCTTTTCTCGACAATTCTATCCTGTCTAGGTTGCTTCAGCTCTGGAGGAAGTGAAGATTCGCCATACGCTTGCCAAGATGCCAGGCTCCAGCAGATCCGCCATTGAGCTCTCTATCTTCACAACCCCCAACGGCATCACGATCGTCTCGCCCCTCCTCATCGAACTAAGGAAGAGCCACGAACTGCTTCCAGCGAAGGGTGATGAGGTACGGAAAGACCTTTCGATTTTAGCCCGAACCCTGGTGCAAAGCCTCGAGACTCCACACGAGACAATGGTCAAGCATCGCTGGGCCCAGGCATGATAACTCACAGCCTCTACCATGCCACGCGCGTGGGAGACTAACCTTGCAAGCCTGCTGCTTCCTCTACTGTCATCTTCGGGGCTGAAGTGAAACTGCGGAAGCAAATAACGGGCAACGGGGTCGTGCCTGGGATCACACCAAGCGTTTCCGGCGCACCGGAAGAGTGACAGGACGCCGGGGCCGACCTGGTTGGTCAAGAGCACAAAGATGGCATCACGACGACTCATTGTCCAAAGACCGAGGGCCAAGGCGGTGCTGCCAACCACTCGTGGAGTCCGGTCGTAGGTATCACGACTGCCGCCTGCAATCCCAATGTTGGTGATTTTAACCCTGGTCAAGCTGTACTTTGGTATAGATGAGAACACCTACTCCCTTCCCTATTGTGTAAAGCCATAAGCTCGTCCACCACCTGGCGCGAGAAAGTAACTCAGAAGCTCAAGTTCTGATTTGAGTACAAAGCAATTGTTAACCGATGGCGATCAGGTAAGCGAGGTGCAATAGGCTATATGGATTCGCTCATAGTCAACAATCTGAGCCTATCTGGCCTTCCGGCACCCGTGTTTGAAACAACTTACATTGTGCTTTATGTCTATTACAAACAACTGGCCAAGTTTAAGATGTAAATAGCTATTTGGGACTAGGCAAACAAGGAGGGCTATTCACCAACTGCTCAGCTCTCTTCCAGTGTCTTGTTTTGTTTGTAGGAAGCGTCATTGTGCGTGCATCCTTTCCAGGCCAACAGCGACGGCACGATGTTGCTTACAGTGCCTTCTCATAACGAACAAAGAGCTGTCATAGATGAAAATAAGACCTTTTCCCCTATTCTTTCCCCTTCGGCTCCTAGAGTCCATGTAATTCGTATAGCTCAAAGTCACTGTGCAGAGGCGCCAGAGCTGCGAGCCACGGGACTTCCATCCACGCCTAGCCAGTCTCTCATCCGACCATTGGCTCTTTTACGCTTCACAAAATCTTTTCGCAATTGGAATCACTGGCTAGTTCCTCTCGTGCCAGGGAATCTTTGGCTTCTTCGGCGTGCTGAGAGAATCCTTCTCATATAGGTAAAAGATTTCTGGAGTGCACCGGGAGTGCTTCTTTCCCATTTCAAAGTAATAGCAATGCTCAGTCGTTTCCAGATCATCATCGAAAGATGGCATATACGTTAGATCCAAGGTCCGTAGCTGGAACTCCTCATCCTTGAAGTAGAGTATCTTGGTCCGAAGGCTACCAAACTCGTTCTGGACATACTTGGAAAGGTCATCGACCTGAATAGCACGCCAATAGTTCGGGTCTGAGTACTTCAATATAATATTGGGGTTCCTATAATGAATCTCCATAAACGTTTTATGCTGGCTCCAGTCTATCCTGAGCCACTCAGGAGCAGACTCCCAGGACAGAATGAGATGATGTCTGTGTCGAGAGGCTCCTGTCTGCGCTGATCGCAGACCATTGTAGAGATGCTCGAGATCCTTTCCTATCAAAAATGCGTTTCCTCTGGCAGAAACGGCCTGATTAAGAACCTTGATGTCATTTTCAGCTGAAATAAAACGCCATAAGTCGGTGTGCTTCTCGCAGAACCCTGAGGTTTGTCCTGTATGTGATTCGGGCCTGATGTGCCCTGCCATAGTATGCGTTGCGTGGAAAGATAGAGCCGTGGTTGGGCCAGCAGGTCGGTTGATGATATTTATGTACCAGCTAGGATCGTTCTGGATAGCAATGCGTTTTACTCTGGCAAAAGCCTGGACGGAAGTGTTCTAACGTCCAGCAAAAGACGCATCCCCCCTCACCTCATCACCACGCGCCAAGGCGGACACATCACTTCGATCTTATCTTTGAAATCCGATACAGCAGAACCAACCAGGGGGTGTACAAAAAATGCAATGTAACCCAAGAGCCAGAAAGAGATTCGGCGTATGCGTCACCCTTCGGCTGGTGTTTCTGCGAGAGTGCCTCACTGCAGCCCCTAGGCAGCCTCCACCAAAGCGGGTGGCCATATCTGACCGTGTTCCTGCAGCCCATTGCACTTCTTGGCAAGTGACCATAGGTCGCAACGCTGAGAAGGACCCTAGTGGCAAAAAGGGGCTTTTACCTTGCATTTTTTGTACTACGCTTTTGTCACATCACAGATGTACGTTATGGGACTCACCGCTGGGATGCAAGCCCAAAAGTCGCTCCATTCCGAGTTCCCAGTCTAACAGAACAACTAGAGCGCGACGTAGGGTTTGCCTATCGAGTGCAAGCCAGATCTCACGATACGTGTCAACGCCCCTGGCTGTTTCAGACTTGACGGTCAGTATCACTTGAAAATACGGGGGCGAGGGCTCTGAGAGAGCTTGAATTCAAAGACTATGTCTGAGAGAGGCAGCCCTGTCAGATGATGGCAGTTACATCGGGGCAACATCAGACATCAAATGTGAATGTCAGTGTAAGCAGCATGAATGCGAACTGTGACCGGCCAGCATGAATCTGCGTTCATTTCTAAGCGGTTTGCTTCGGTGTCGAATAGCCAGCAGGAACCGAGAAGGGTTAGGGGATAAGTTTTCAGCTAGTTCAGGATAGCTCCCATACCGAGAATGCAGCAAAAAGTAAGGCTACCTAAACCCGGGGGCGTAAGTCTCGTCTGATAATGTGCCGAAGGTAAAGGGCGCAACCAATTTGTATTGATGGCTGAGTAGCTGGTAAGTATGAATGTGCAATGAGCGTGGTCTATATAGCTGTGTCTTTCTTGACCAAGACGTCTGGGCTCCGGTCTAGGGTAGGGCCGAGTCGTGCGAGGTTTGGGCCTCCTTCGCCGCTTGTCCCTTGTCATGGACGTGACATGGGTAGTGTCTGAGGCGTCGCCTGGTCAATAGAGCAAACACGGAATACAAGATGAGAGACTGCATGAGGCTATGGCTGGCTAGTATGTAATTGAACAGGAAGAATCGGAGAGGACAAAGTATCCGACCACACAACCAGGTTAAGGTGCCACATACCAATTGTCAACATAAGCGCAGCTGTCAAGTCCAGGATAAGTGATACTTCTGCAGTTTCAGCCAGCAAATTCTTCCTAGCATCACTAACAAGCTACTTCCTTAAGCAATGGTCTTCAAAACTCGAAGATCTACTTTTCTCTAAGGGGGAGGAGGGGGGAGAGGGTTTGAGAACCTCTCGCTTGCTAGGAGAAGTTGCATAGTAAAGAGGATTGAACGATTAAATAGTTGCTTAGAAAAGGTAAATACCTAAAGGCCAGAATGACTGTTATTCTATATTGCCTGTCTGGAGATGATGATACCAAATATAGCGATCGTTCATAGCCTCTTGTAAGAGAGCTGATGACTAATTGTATTGAATGATGCCTATGCGGTACTGAGCTACCCTACTACTTCCCCCCAACACGCTCTTTACCTAGATTTGTTGAATATGTGGGGTGTCACGTGTGGGTCAAGAATCTTAAGATTAAAAGCAGGTCCTTCAGGGGCAGATACTGAACGAGAACACGAACACAACACGAATACACTGATTCAACCAATGGACCGAGTACACGTACTGTCTGACAAGATTGTCCGCACTGCCGCCTTACCACACAACTCACTATACACACACCATAGCGGCTGGTAGTCTCCTACAAGCATCATCAGGCAAGTTGAAGACCTCGGGACCGGATTCTACGCTATTTTTAATATACTGCCTCTATTCGTATAGATAAATGCATATATACACAGAGAAGAAAATCACACATGTGCTATATCTAATCTAATCGAAAACGGCACATAAGCACAAAGACGCAAACATACCCCTTTCGTTAGAGCAAGACTCAGGCAGACAGCTGGTACAAGCTGCTGCCCTTCTCAGCCAAGACAAAGCTCTCCACCCACTCGCGGACAGTAGCATCGCTCAGACCGGAGCTGAGGTCGAAGTCGTCGGGAAGCTCCTTGATAGCGACGCTCGAGGTGCGCCCATCAAAGACGGTGGCGACCTTGATGAACTTGTCGACAGGGCGGACAAAGTAGTCGGAGCTGCCAGCGCCCTTCTCGAGGTGGAATGTGCTCTTGCACTTGGTATCACCGGAGGCGAGCACCTCGTAGATATCCACCTCGCCGCAGCCGGTGGTCCAGCAGCTGCAGCCACCGTATTGCAGGGTGCGGGGAATCCGCGCGTTGAGGGCCCAGAGGGCAGGCATGTCACCGTTGAAGCCGCGGTCGCCGTCAAGGGGCATCTTGAAGTGGAAGAGAAAGACCTTGTTGGCACCAGAGAAGCCCTCTGCAGCGAGAAGTCAGTGACTGATCTTGGAGGTTACCACGATGTCGAAGGGGCACGCACTGTACGCGACCTCAGGGACGCGAGAGTAGCCGCAGCTCTCGTCGCACCTGTCAGCGCTGAATATGGCGAACTCCTTGTTGGAGGGAATGTAGACATCCTTGAGCACCTTGGGAGAACCAGAACCGCCGTTGCCGTCGGCGTTGAGGTAGGACAGAGAGTTGCCCCAGGTGCTATGTACTCTGTCAGTGCCAACTTGAACCAAAACGCTTAACGTGTTGTCAGCTCACTTGTCGAAAATTCCAGAGCCATCACCGCCGTAGTTGCCGAGGAAGACTACATTATCGGCAACCTGCTGCTCGGCGTTGTAGTAGGCGGTGCGCTGCCAGTCACCTCCGGCAGGAGGCTTAGTCTTTGTCTTGCCCGGAATGTTAACCTTCTTGCTCACGTCAGGCTTGGGCTTGGAGGATCCCGGCTCGGGGGGCCGCTCGACAGGTTCAGTAACGGCGGCGGGATCGGGAGCAGTAGGAGCCTGCGTAGAAGGGACGTCGCCAATGTAGCTGTTCTCCCATGAGACGACCTTGCCGTCAATAGTAGCGGTCACCCATTCGGCACGCTTCTTCTTCTTGCGCTGCTCATGGAAGTGATGGTGGCCGTGGCGGCGAGCGTGGGCATGAGGAGACGGGGCATTGTCGCGCTTCTTGTTCTCGGAGCCCAGGCTGTAGACGGCAAACCCCTTGAGGTTGAAGGGGCCACGGACGTGGACGGAAAGCTATAAGGCCGGGGTTTAGTTTAGTGATGGGAGTTATTACAAGCCTGGCCGACTTACCTACATCCTCATCAAGCGGCGCAAGGGGACCGCTGTAGGGAACATCTTCCTGAATACATCGGCCATCGTTGGTCATCTCGGAGACGGCCTTGTAAGTGCCACTTCCTGTAAACCCCTCGTAGAGGATCTGCTGGACAGCACCGCAGAACCAGTTGCCACCCTCATTGAGCGCAGTACCGGTGCATTGTTGAGTCAAGGCTGAGACCAGGCCAGCAGCGGCCAGTATAGCAGGAGTGATGAACTTCATGTTCTTCTCGGCTGAGTATCTTTCGCAGATACGGAATATCTCAGGTGGGCTTGTGGGGCTTGTTTCCAAATCTGTCAAATAATTGATCGAGGCTCCCGAGCCAGAGGGTGTTTCGGAACTCAGTTGCGTCTCACCGACTGGGGCCAAATAGATGGTGGAATTGAAAGAGCTATGCAGTCGATTTTAAAGAGTGATTCAAGTAAAGGAGTAGATGGTGAGTGTTTCTGTCACCAAAGAGTCGTAGTGAGCGACAGATGTTTTGAACCGGCTTTTAAATGAGGATTCCCGTCTTCTCGAAAGAAACAAGAGACTCCGGGGGCGGTCCCAAGGGCCAATTGGTCTGCTGGAGATGGACAAGGGTTGTTTTAGAGACTAAAAAGACTATATGAATGGTTAAGGCCTGAGGCGCCAAGCTCCGCCCGGTGCTCTGCTCGGGGCTCTGCTTTGACCTCGGTAAAAGCGGTATTGGCCTGAAGCTCACGCCCCAGAAAGTTCTTGAAAGTACTCCTATCTAAGCATGATCTGACCCTCTTTTCTGAGCATTCTGGGTAGCCTTGCTCCTTTTTCACTTATCATTGGTTATTCTGTCGAGAAATGACTGGATGCAGCAACCTGCTGAGAGCAACGCCGTCGGGCTAACAAACTTGGGCGGTGACGACGATAGTCTACCTCCGCTAACCAGGTGGAGGAAGTTCACTCGCCGGGAGCATGGCACGACCATGTGTCGCCGGTTAAAGCCAACTTGGCTGATACCGTGGCATCTCAATAGAGTGGTGACATATCTAAGATCATCCTTGACGTGCTCAGCTGAATGGAAATTGATTGTGATGCTCTCGCTGTCAACTATATGCCACTATGGCTCGGGGTTGTTCTGGCTCGGAGTCTCGCAGTCTCTTGAGGCCTTCATCTCAAAAACTCCCGCAAGTTGGGCGTCAATCCTCGCACAGAGTGTCTCCACATCCTCATCTTTCCTCTCCGTATCCACATCGCCGTCATCCGACGGGGGGTGAACCACGATGTCAGGCACACCTGGGTTGCTGTCGTCTCCTCCAGCCAATGTCGTGTTCATTTTATTGCCGCTGTCCACCGACATTGACTCAAGCCGATCGTGTGCATCCGCTCCTTGGCCTCCGCCAGCGCTAGGGGCATAAGAGGTCTTGTTCTTGGCCCATTTTTGTCGTCGCAAGTAAGCATACGATGTCCGGCTTCGTTGTGACTGCTTCCTCGTTCCCGAGCTGCCGCCAAATGGCCTGCGCGGGCAAGGACTTGTAGCGATGCGGGTGGACATTGGTTTCTTCATCTCCGTCGACATCAAAATCAGTGCAAGCCCACACGAAGGCGTGACACGAGTCTACTTATAGATGAGAAACTATCTGCACGCGTAGCTACACTCATGATGTGCCATGACGGATAGGTCCAAGTCCAGCAATGGCTTCTTCATTGGGGGGTCAGCCGGCAACCAGCCAGGAATCGATCGGGTTTTCCTTCCCTTTCGAACTCGTCTTTTTCATCTACTTTAGACTTCTTCCCTAAACGCGAGCAAGGCTCTTTCGGCGGGCCCCAGCGTCCATGGTAGGCCTCCGTGCCGGGCCCTCTTACACTATGGCAAGCCTCGAGGCGTCAACGGGGGGGATGGCAACGGCAAGCAGGATATAAGAAATGGCAAGGTATCCGAAGCGCTCTGTTCGCTCCCTCCCCTCTCCCTAGCGCCGGTCGACCTTATCCCCGCCGAGCGAACCCTCGAATCTGAAAAATGCTGATTCGATGGCGTCAAATTACGTGCACAACCATGGGTTCTCGCCTGCCGGAGTCATAGATGCAGAGAACGAAGAGTCAAACACGGACGCCAGGGGTACCAGGGACAAGGCCATTTCATGCTTCCCACACTTCTGCCGCCTTCCAGTCGAGGTCCGACTGATGATCTGGAAGACGGCCTTTGACGCCGTAGATCCTGCCGTAGTCGTCTGCTCCTTCTCCGAAGGCCGCCACAGAGCTTCGGTCAATCACCGGCACGCGAAAGCCAGCCGTCTACCGCCTGTAGCGCTGGTATGCCGTGAGGCGAGGAGAGAGTGGGTCCAATGCACGCGGTCGAGCAGGTCCCCCAGTTGGCTCCCCGAACGTGTTTATGTGCCCCGAACGGTGTTTCTTGTTCCCGCGGCCACAGTCGTCGGTTCTCGGTTAAGAGGGCTCAGTCTGTCTATAGCACACATCGCCATCGACATTGCCGACAGTCCCGACGTGTTCCTGATTTTTGAAGCGCTCGCCCGTTTCCCTCGGCTGAAGACCATCATCATTGTCGTGCCCTCCGGCGCCGTTGACGAGACTCAGGTTGTCGAATGGCAACAAAGGCTAAGGGAAGACTCGCATACACTGCAAAAAATTGGCGCTTTAGTAGATGGCCCATCGAGCGACGGCGAGTGGCACAAAGGGACCTATCTTGGATGGCTGCTCCGCAATTATCTGCAAGGCCCGCAGGTGAAGGCGTTTTACTCGCGGGACAACAGTCCCCGTGTGAAGCTCTATATTGACCGGTCAGGATGGTCTCAAACGACGGAGGAGAACCTGGAGCAATCTTGGTCTCTCTTTCTTTATTAAAATACATCCAGTTGTAATAAAAAATTGATCATTTATTGTGCCATTAAGACTGAGCCCTTTGTGTGGTAACGCGCCCATCAGTGTTCTCCAGTAGCCCAAGTATTGAATAGTTACCCTACACCTTCCTTCATTCTCACTTTTTTTTTTTTTTTGAAAAACTATACACCCCCCACCCACACACACACATATTTCTTTTTTTTTTCTTTTTTTTTTCCTTCCCCCACTTCCCTGTACCGGAACCTGCTTCTCCATTTCAATGAACCCCTCATCTTTATTTCACTTAAGCTAGTACGGGGATCGACATGTTTACTGGTGCACGAGGTTCTCTTATCCCGCCAAAATCTTGGTAGGGGCCCAAGTTCCATCCTCTTTCAGCGATCAGGCCGACTAAAGCTTGTTGCATGGCCACCAGCACCTCTTCCGGCGTGCAGCGGTACGGCGTTTGGGTCGCGGTGACGGGCGGGTTTGGCGATTGTGCGGAGGCGATTGGCGCTGGTTGCGATGCTCTGGTCGTCTCGTCGTTGGGATTGGCCGTAGGCGACCAGTTCGGTTCGGGAGCTGGCTGCGGTGCTGACTCGTCGGCTGTGGTCGCGCTGCTGGTCTGCCGGTTTCCGCCAGCTGCTTCATGAGGAGATGCAGCTGACGCAACGGCGCTGGTCGCAGACAAGCTCGCCGTGGGCGCCTTCGGACTAGGACTGCCCGGGGGCTCTTGCAGCTCGCCGGCATTGCTGAGCATGTCCATGGCCATGTCAATGTCCAAATTCAGATCGCTGAGGCCGTCCACGCCAAAGCCCGCCGTGCCCTGAAAGCCTGCCATGGACATGTCCATGCTCATCCAGGCGTCGTCGCCGGCCATCATCGCGATGAATTCGTAGGGCCCTGACTGCTCCTGGGGCTCTTCGAAGTGGATTGGCTCGCCTGCTCCATCATGCATGAAAGCTGCGCCGCCGTCTGCCGCCTCATAGGGCTCACCTTCGGCGTCATGTTCAATCGCAGCAGGTGGAGATGTCCGTGGTTCCTGTTGGCGACGGAACACATCCTGGTCGTGATCCGCTGCAGAAACGGCAAGACCAGTCGGGGCAATCTCTTCGTCGACGCCGTCGTCCTCGGGCTCGTCACGTTCGTTGTCATCGCAGTTATCCAGCGGTCCAACGATCGGAGACGCTGGGGTACCCGGCATGCTCCATATGCTCGCACCCCGATCCCCAAGTACTGACTCGCTTCCCGCGACTGTGATCTGCGTGAGGGCTGGAGAGGCGTGTGATGCTCGCTGGGCATCCGCAGGTGGCTTTCTGCGCCGCAGGTTGCGCTCCGTTGTCTGCTTTTGCACTCTGTAGGGCTTTGCTTCGGCCATCTGCTTCCTTTCTTTCGCCGTGTGTCGGACGAGCTCGCCATCATCGGACTCGACCTGTCTTTTCAGTATATCTCGTATCTGTAATTGCCGCCATCATTAGCCATCCGTCGAAAAAGGGTACCGTGTGGCTTTGTGCGTACGATTGCGTTCGCCTCTGGCAGCGGTTCACCGTCTGGGTTGTAGACTGAGCCGTCCCAGAAGTCGTGGATCTTGTTGTAGAAGAACAAGATGGCCGTAGTGTTGCATTCTTTGCCAAACTTGTAATTCTTGTGTATCGCAGTCATGCCTCTCTTTCGCATCACCTGGCCCACCCACGCAGGATCCCATGGCCGAGGCCCTTTCGGACGAGACCCTGCTGGATCAGGGTCTCCTGGATGCTCCCGTCTTAGGCCGGGCTCTCTCGGGCGAGACTCTTTCGGGCGAGAAGACCCCTTCGAACGAGGCTTCCTGCAGGCCATCCCGTGCCGTTGACGAAGATGTTTTTGGCGGACGTTTCTCCTCTTCCAAGAGCGAAAACAACTACCACCTCAACCCATTTCTTTTCGGTCATCTCGCCGGTATCGTGCCCAGTTTTTGAACAGTCGTGCGGAATCGTCTAGGTGCGATATCGAGTCTCGAAACGGACGGCCGCTGTCCCCGACGGGCCATTGCCAAGGTTGGCCACTGTGAAGTCCATTCTGGACGACCCATGCTCTCTGTCGCCAGGTCAATTTCGCCATATTCGCTCGTTACCAGAATGTCGGGACGGTGTAAAGGTCGAGATAGGCCAGAAGATGGGATGGGAGGGGAATATGAAGGAAGTCCACATTGGACGTCTTTTAGAGCCAACAGTAAGTGACAGTCGGCGAGGGGTCCTTTCTCCCCGCTTGTCCCCGCCTTGCCTTGTTCAGTCGCTTTCGGATCCCTGTTGGGGTACGTGCTTGACCAGATCGAGATTGGCCGTTGCACTCGCGCATCGAAATCCCACTTACGATTGAATTGTGCGGAGGATTATCCCCCACCCTCCGGTGCCCACTTGGTGAAGCCACGAAACGAAATGCTACATTATGGCTGAATCGGCGCAATCACTGGTCATCACGGGGAGGGCTTCCGATCAGACCACGTCTGTAGCGTCTCCATCGGCCTCGGAATGGTTCCTATAACCCACCTGCGATGCTCCCGCTCTGGTCACGTCAGCTAATAACGGCCGGTAGCGGCCTCACTAACTTAGCTGCTTGTGCGCATGGAGCGAGATCTCCACACTCAGTTGAACCGCGGCAGTGTTGCCATCGAGCAGTTGCACCGGCTCAGGGCCAATACACGGCGCCACTGGCACCGCTATAGCCACCAGGAGGCCTTATAAGCCGCTATGAAGAAGTGAAAGCTTGGTTCTCCGTTTCGCATGCTCAATTCTACATCGTCAGGGAACGGGCTCAGACATGGCATTTGTGCACCCCAGGACAATTGAGTGAAATAGAGGCTCTCATACACGATAGGGGCTCTACGGAGATTAACCCACCCCACTGTTCAGCAACACAATATTTCGTGCATCCTCACTGTCTCATTTTGGCTGTTGCGTTGCATCTCACATACGGCATTCTGTCACCTTGACCTCTTTCGCCTTGAAGAAAATCTCCACAAAGGATCCTACCTCATTTGTGGGACCGCCCACCTCGCGGAACCGGACATCTTGGAAAGCATCCCCCACACATGGTTATGAAGATGTTCCCTTCCACTGCGACGGAGAGCTGCAAAGGGCCCGAGATGCCGAATTAACCCTCGAGCGTTCCTTGAGACCAGAGCTGCGTGTCATGCTCAGATCTGGCCATTTGCGCGCGGCTCCGCAGCTTCGTTACGCACAAAGCCCTTCTCAAGGGCTCGATGATCCCTAGTCCCTTACCCCGAGAATCAGGTCCGTAGCGCCGAGTAGTTTGAGCAATTTCAGTGCGTGTATTTTGGTATCGTATATTCTCGACCTCATGGTCAAGCTACCGAACTGCTCTCTTTTCTGGAGCGTTGAAAAAAAAAAAAAAAAAAAAAAAAAAGAGCAAGTAACGTGACCGCGTCTGCATGCAGGTGTTGCAATGCAGGTATGACAGCCGAATCGAACCCTTGCGCAGCACGCACGATCGGCGGGGTGGTACGTCGCTACAACGGTCAGAAAATTCTTTCCCAGGATCCCTGCATGTGCACGAGTCGTACGGAACGAGGCCCTTCTTTTTTGGCTCTCTGCCACAGCACGCGTTGATAGACTAATTCAGTGGAGAAAAGTCTATATTGGTTTTCCCTGCGCTTTGCCCTCCTTCTGACTCGGTGCCTCCGACTGCCCTCGTAATCTACGTGACCTGTCAACTTCCTTCATATGGGGCCATTTACATCGATTTGTCATTTCGTAGCCACACTAAACATCATCCATCGTTGCGGCTGATTCCCGACGTGATGATCAGTCCCGCTTGTCAAAGTCAAAGTGGCCCTGGCTGCAACTGCCGCTTCTATTGGAACCACTCTAATTTCAGCACTTTCCCACCCCGGCCCGTCAAGGATGAGTTCCCCGATAGGACCGCCGAATTCGCCGCTTTTCAGCTTTCAACATGGTAATGACACCCCGGCGCGAAACGGCTGGCACCCACCCACCAGCACACGCCCAGCGAGTCCAGGCGGACAACAGTGGCCCTTTTTTGCCCTTCCAGTCCCAGCTACAGAGAAGAACAAGTAATGGAGTGAGGCATAGCACAACGTCGGACGGTTGATGGGTAAAAGGCTCGCAGCTCGTTTTGCAAACAATGGCAGCTCCGGCGCGCGCGGATACAACAGCCAGTTTCTGCTGTTCTTGGGTGAGGAGACCATACAAGACAAGCAGCTGCCCGAGCCTGCCAAGAGCCATCCTTGAGGCTGCACCCAGGACCCTTGCTGTGCATGTTGGTGGCGTTCATCATTACCGGTTCAAGCTGCACAGTACCGCACAGCCGAAGTAGGTCGACAAGTATATATTTCGAATGCTGCCGATCGCGCCCGATAATCGAGCGGTTTCATGCTCAGCTTCACATGTCCATTTTTTTCTAAGCATCGTTTTCGCTCCCAATTTCGACCGCGCATCCCGTCATGAAGCAATCTTCGCGAAAGCATCATTCTAGCACTCATGACTCTCGTGCACGACCATACCCCTCAGCCCAGCAACGGACAGAGCGGAAGTTACGCCGATCCAAGGTTCGGCCTCGTCACTCACCGGATGTGGACCCACCTAGGTCGACTCATTCGAGACTAAAGAAAGTGGCCCGGCGTGATGCGCAGACCGCCGGCAATGATCGAAGAGGGAGCTACGGGCCGCGGTCTCCATCCGATCAGACACCAGAAGGGGAAAGCTCCGACTATGAGTCTGAAAGGTTCGTTTCATACCAGCATAGAGAGCTGCTCTCGTAGGCACAAGCTGAACAGACAGAAGAGGCGATTATGGCGGCAATTATGATGGCGACTCTGCTAGCGATTCCGGCGAGGAGAATACCAGTCCGAGTCGTTCAGAGCTGGAGCAGCTCAAGGATCTGATCATTGAGCTTGGGAGGGAACAAAGCCAACAGTGATTCTCTCCAACACCCCTCCCACTTGGATTGCCCTTGTTGCCAATTTGTCACATTTAAAGCATCGTGTGCTAACCCTTTGTTTTCCTTAGAATTCTTGACATGGACAAAAGGTCTGTTCTCTAAATAGTGCGAGCGATCTCGCGTTTCCTTCCTTTCTATGCTAACCGTTATACAAAACAGAACGAGGGAATTGGCTCAGCAGTATGTTTCAGTCTTGGATTTTTGCTTTCTCTTTTTCTCTGACTTAGTTGCTTGTAGGGTCTCCGCATTGCGCAACCAGTGAGTCGTCACTTTTATCTAAGAAAATATATTGAGAGGCTGAATGTTACAGAATACAAGAGCAGCCGCAGGTATTGGCCGCCACAATCTTGTCACCCCTTATGCAGCGGACGTTCTCTATAACGCAACGAAAACAAGACCAAGCGCATCATGGAGGAACGGGAGAACATGGAACGATAGACCCAATGGAGATGTTTGGCACAGGTGGCGAACCGTTTGGTTGATGGGTAACGCGATCGCGACGGGCTTTCTTAAGTCCAGTATATTGTTGTTGAAACGTTCAAGTCTTTACATAACGGCGTCACGGCAATGTGTTCCTCAAAGACGCCTTTCATCTATTAACCTGGATTGAAGAGCAGGTTGACATCGGTGTCCAAAGGACCCATCAGAGAATTGTTTTGTCACTTTTTGCTCATTTATATGTGATATCATCTCAAAAGTGTTAACTTGCAACCTTGTGCTCGTTTTGAGTGCGGATTGCAGGTTGTCTATTTCATGCTTGAGCTTCTGCGATTCAATAGGCAGTTATTTGTCCACAATCTCTGCGGGAGCAGCGCCTCGGCAATGCCATGACCTTGGTGAGGGCATTGACGCTATCTTGTTTCTCGCCTTTGGAGTTTGGCTTTGGTATCAATCAAGCACTATATGGCAAGGAACAGCCAGTGTAGACCCTCTTCCGCATACTTCGACTTTAACTGCACACTTCTTGCCAACAGTAGGGGGATCTGGTGCTTTGTAAACACACAAAGCATGGAAGTTCGTGTACGGGCTATGGACGATGTAATTCTACTTAAAGCTTGCATTTTCTTTTTTCTAATGATTTATTTTCCTATCAACTTCTTTCACCGCCTCAATGCTGTGGCATTGCTGGCTATTTGCTTAGGAAGACGCCGATTGTGATAGGAAGCAACGGGCATATCAGAAGGCTGTGCAGTTTGCCAGCCATTTGTTACGCTCCATGGTCATAGAGTCGTTCGCTTTGTTGCAGATAAATTCAATTTGGTTCGCGACCTCTTCCGACTTTTCCAAAGTTTGATAAATCAGCAACCAGTTGCGTTGCAGGCTATCAAGGCTGGCCTCTAGACCTTTGATATCTTCACATAGGGCCTGCACACTGAGCTCCTCGTCAAGTGGAGTTGGCATGGGTAAAGAAGGAAGAAGTTCCTCTAACTCGAAAGGTTCGTCTGAATAAAGACTGGAAGGTGGCCGAAATTCTGGGTCCATGCCGACGAATATGGAAGTTACAAAGAACCAGGTGTCTGAGGGAAGACTAGAAGATGGCATATGATTATAAATAGCTCCGACTTGATTTTATTTTTCTCCAAAAACGTTTTCTTGACCATGGTTCTTCAGCGCAAGCGTCCTTTCTATCGGGAAGTAAAGCCCATTCCGGCTCTTCCTGCTCTCAAATGTTATTTGAATAGGCGTCCTGAAGCGGATTATCACCCTTACTACCAAATTCAACCTAACTCAACGACATGGGTCGGCCGACATCGCCAAATCATGGCTCGCCAATTGGTCACGGTAAGAGAACTGAGGAGAACAGCACTGTCAGACATCCATAGGCTTGCCTGCATTTTGCATGACAATATCGCACGACCTCTCTCTTTCTATCACACCGGCAATCAATTCTTTGTGGTCCAAGAATATTTATACCTTGACATATTTGATCTACTTCCGTTATCTGCGATGGAAGTGTCCTGTGTTATGAAACAGGTGGGCTAAGTCCCCGCACTTACAAGCAATTTCTGATCTCGAGAAGGTCACTTGTGGCCTTCAGTGTCTCAAAGAGCAGTCCGTCATGTTCGGTATCGACAGCATCCGAGTAGATTTTAACGGCGTGGTAAAGATAGGTCAGCACGCAGTATCCACTGATTAGCAGTAAGACTTTGCTGACACTGCAAAGTGTTTGACTGGGATTTGGAGTCCTGCGTTGAGGGCATGTTTCTGGAGGCCAACGAGGGTTATTTGGTGGCGTATCTTGAAGAAATTCTAACAACTATGGAGCATAGTTGTGGTCAATTACCCTCAGCTGCGATGGATTTCCTTACGCCGAAGGTGCTGCCGGCGATGAACGTAAGTATATGCTTTTTTTTTTTTTTTATTAATTTTCTTTTTAGTCTTGGACTTACACCTCATAGCACCCTTTCATTTCCCACGCTGGCGGTCCTAGTGTGTTGAAAATGCCCATAAAATTCGCAATTCAGAGGAAAATCTTGGCTGGTAACCTACATGGAACAGTCCGTTAGCTATGGCACCCCAAACCCCGAGATTTGGAGGAACTTTTTCATAAAGCAGCGGTCCTCTCTGCTTGATCTCTGTCTATATCTTTTTCAATAAGGCCAGGTTACAACGACATACAATGCCAGAATTTCCACACTAGTCATGCTTTAGTTACATGAATTTTAGCCCGTAATGTTGTACTTTGTACATACGTCTATGCGTCCAAGGCATTGGTAGACTGTCACTCGAGATATGCAATGTCCTCAAGTACGCTGAAGGGCCCTATCTAGTCATTCAAAGCGCTCGTTGAAGTCCGATTCTAGGATTCGACGATCGGGTGTTTGGAGGCAGTATCTTTACTAATGAGAAAACCTCAATGCTACCGGCCAACAGATTAAAGTACCTATCTACTCCCAGCACTACACCTTCCCCGCACACTTTCAAGGTTATACGCCGAGTCTGCACTCGATATTGGGTTGATTTGTCATCCACTACCTAAGGAGAAGAAGGGGTCGATGAACGTAGGCGACCCAAAGGCGCTTCTAGGTTAGACCCCCTCGCGGAAGTACAGCATGGGGACAGAGAGATACCTGACATACAAGATGTAAATAAAGGAATACTAGACTACAGTAAAATTCAAAATATGTTGAATCATAACGAGACGAGGCGCTCACTAATTGCGAGTCGCGTTTGGAGATTAAGAGTGACTCGTCAGATGAAAGATACACGGCGGCATCGTGACTGCCAAATGCGGCAAGCTAACCCGTCCCTACGTGGGATTAAGACAAGACTGAATATGGTGGTGGCCCGTCATCACCCACGCTCGTTTCCACCTCGACCATGTCAGGCCCACGGCATTTGCTCTCTTCTGCAGCAAGGCGACAGGCACAAGCGGGCACCTATTGAACACAAAGAATATGCTGGGGTGTCACGTGCGGGTCAGGGGTCCTGAGATTACGGACAGAAACAGTAGATCATTCAGGGCCAGACATAAAAGACAACAACACAACATGAATACACTGATTTGGGATCAACGGACCGAATACACGTACTGTCTGACAGCACCTCGCCAAGCCTATGCAGCGCATCCCAGCAGGAAGCTACAACCGCCACATTTGAAGTGCTAATAGTAAGTACGCTTTCTTAGGATCTTTATCGAGATCCAGTTGGACACATCTTTATCTAGAGACACCACAGGCACCTTCTCGAGAAAGTCTCGTACCTGCTCGTAGCGGTACCGCCTGTTCGTGCCACGGACCTTATCCATAAGCTGTACGATGGCGTCGGGAGACAGGACCCACCTGCGCTCCAGCGCAATTCCCTTGCCAAAGGCATCGACGACTCCGTCTCGAGTCCACAGAAGTGAGTGGACAAGTATAGCAATAAGGAGACCGTGACGCGCCGCGGTTAATCGCAGATCCTCCCTCGGGATCAGACGATCACTTCGGGAAAAGAGAGACTGGATGGAAACTGTCGCTAAGAATATGCGGACCTGCCAGGAGCGTTCGTCCCTCATGGTGTGTCGAAAGCGACCATCTCGGTCGAGAAAGAAATATGACCCATCAGCCCATTGATGAGAAGCGAGACTCTCTAAGGCTTCTAGCTCCTCCAGAGCGGCCTTCACCTTCTCAGGTTCGATGTAGGCGGGCACGCAGGTCATGGCCATTCCTTCGCGACTCTGTCGTAAATCCTGCCACAGGATGATCTTCCGATCTAATGTCCCCACCCAGGACACAAATCACCGGCGCGACCTTTCGTGTCGTTGAACCCTCTCGGATTTCCGAAAATGGATGTTCGCGCTCTGCCCTCACCCATTTCCAATTCTCCGTCGCCCGACGACCGTCTCGACTCTCTGTCCTTCGAAAGTGATGGGCAAGACAACAACCCGTACTTGAAAACGTGCCCCGCGCAAAATACAAACACATTTTGGATGGATATCTAAATTTTACTCGACCCTTGGGTCGCACAATGATGGAAAGCCCAGCTTCCCTCGTCTCCTGCGTGGAGTACGCCACACCCTTAAGTACTCACTCTTCGCCGTGAGCTTATGCAGGAGTTGGGTGGACTCTACTTTGTTGCATCATCCTCTTACAGGCGCCCAATTATGCCTCTACAGCTCCAGGGTTTAGACAAGCCATCCCTCCCCGCTCCCTGCTGTCGGGATGTTTATTCACAGGGACGTGGCAAGAACCTAAACCCGCCAAAGGCCATTTCAGACCGAGCTGAAAAGTACCGTATCTGAGCCGGGCAGGACAGATGAGCTTTGTCAAGCAGTTCCACAACGCCGTTCCATCAGTAGGTACCGAGGGTAGGACGAAGGAGTGGACTTGCTAAGCGCCCAGTAATACGGTAGTTAGGAGAACAAGTTGAGGAAAGCGAACGATTACTCGTAGCTAGGGGGCCCAAGGGCGGTGGTCCTTCTCTTTTGTCAAACAGGGTTTGAACGAAGGTAGATATCATGGAGCAGAGCGACAAGAAGGTGTTGGCCCCTTGTCCTGAATGGAACACGAAGTGAGTCGCGCGGGAGGTTATGAGTGAGGGTGCTAGACTTCTTACGTGAACATCGTAGATGGACTTGCGTGTAGGCCTAATGTTTCGATTGTTTGGAATGAAGCTGGAAGGAGCGATCGAGATTCTTCTCCATAGCAGCATCACACTCCGGGATGGGACATGACACTTTTCGAGTAGCGTCTGTTGGACTTGTTGGTCAAGCTATCTTCTGGAGGAAGGAGCTTGATACGGGAGGAATCTTTCCGGTCATAAAATCGTGCAAAAGTTGAAACTGCTTTGCCCTACCTCTTTGCTCCAACACGGGTGAGAATTGCATATGTTTGCGAGTAAGCACCCGCTACAGCGCTCCAACGATAACCCTAGCAATAGGAAGTACCGCATTCTATTTCTTAGTTTGAGCGCTAATCTAGGTGTAGTTAGATGTCTTGGTTTTTTTTCTTCTCTCAATTCTATATAAACTAGATGACACATAAACGGAAAGTGAAAAATACATAAATCTTAAATAAGATACACTCGAGTGGGAGAGAGTTACTTCCAAAGGTAGATCGTGAACAGTCTCAGGTGATCAGATACCATATTGAGTCCACGGAGGGGGGCAAACCATCGAGCGGTGCCGGAGTGGATTGACTGGTTGAGTTAGCCTCGACTGATCACTTCCCTTCGAAGCTGGCTGCAAATTACGATACTCGGGAAGAATGACTTGAGAACAAAACTGGAATAGTCTATACGGTATTCATATAAAAATATATACAAGGAGAGTAAATACTCTCTAGTGTTGTTCTATATACACAAGGCACCTTGATATGGGAAAAGATCTAGGCGCCAAATAAAATTGATCACCATGGGTTACAATAATTCTCTACGCAACTCATGCACAAGATTACTGAGAACAGGTCGGTCGGTCTGTAGCCCATAGGTTTAAGGTTGCATGCCGCGAAGGGGAGGTTTGGTATATTACGTTGAGGTAATAGGCCTGTTTCCCCTCTGTAAGGTCCGAATCAAAGTTTCAAAGAGGACGAGACAGCTCACGATGGTCGGTCCCATGACGAATGTGGCGAGGCCCAGAAGCCCAGCTTGGTTGCCTAAGAAACTGAAGGGAACAGGTGCGAATCGTGCTGAACAGTACAAAACGATAGAGCTTGTACTGGTTACCTTATGTGTCGGGGCGGAACGGCTAGTATACTTACATTGTAGCGCGACGAAGAACCCAGGCAAAACTGCGCTGCCAAATCCAACATATCCAAAGGAGTATCATGACTCCATGCATGGGGGAGCTGGGCATTCGATGTTCGAGAGTGACGGCTTTCATGCTCGCAATTAGACTACTATACGTCTCCTTGGCTGCCTTGAGCCAATGAGGGCCGAGGTTGTAACCTTGGGGCAAAGCTGTGGACAGATACTGGATCATCGGCTTTGTCCGATTAAGAAATTCCGTTGGTGAGAATACATCTAGCTGGCGAAAAGGAAATTTACCCCGTGAAATTTGGGCAAATAGGTCGTAGAATTTCCATATCAGAACAACAAAACTTGTAGAATCAAGGGGTGTAATGTTGCGAGCTCCTTCTGTCTTAGCGCTACCCTTGGCCATAGTCCCGATCATAGGTCGTTCGATAGAAATCACTGGACTTCAATGCCAACGGGTTCTTTCAGGACTATAAGTACATTTTCATAATGGTCAATCTTGAACGTCGAGGCTCAACGACTTCGGCAACGTTGCCATCATTGGCGCATTCCGCAGGTCCCGAACAACGCCAAACGCCCGAGCACCAAGCTGGGCCACGCATGCAAGGGGCTTCTCTAAGCGCTGGTTCTGGATGGAAGAGAAGGCAGACTTTCGGGGCATGTCTAATGTCGAAGGATACCTTCGCTGGCAGCTGTTGGTCGTGTCTTCAATGTCAGCTGAGTGGGGGAGGGGGCCAATTTTGGCCCCTGATCTAAAGATAAGGCTGTAGACGGGATGCCTATTTTATCTATTCACCACGACCGTAAGAGACAATCATCAAATTTCCTTCGAGTTTGGTTTTTACATACATACGTATTCTTCCACACGTTCTTTCCCTCGTCTCTTCCTGTCAGGCACGCCCTTTCTCCTCTCCCCCATACGGCAAGCATTATCACAAAATTTGTGTCCAGTTTCGCTACTCTCACCATGAAAAAAATTCAAGCTGTTGTGGTTTCTGTTCGTTGCTTTAGATGCGGATGTTTGATAGAAGCTATGTCTACGGATGAACTCCCTGCAGCAGAAGTATCGACGAACCTATTCTACTGTCTAAGCTGTGATCATATCACAGGCTACTCCAAGGAGGTTTTGGGGAAGCAACAAGCTTCGCGCAAGATAAAGGACTCTAGCAGCTCAAGGGGAGCATAATATGAATTGAAGTTGCATGTAAATGCCTAGGTCTAGAATAGGTACCATACCTTACCACGTTGAACCAGATCGCATGACTAGCAAGTATTTTGGGGCGGATCTCATCAGGTTAGCACCAGCATGATCATTGATATACATCCATTACTAAATGCAAAATTAGGCAATTCAAAGAACTCTCAATGTTCTTAGCAGCATTACTACCTGCTGTGGAAAGTAGAATGTAATATTGTTAGTTATGGAGGATTAATTCATCACAGACATTCGTGACTATCTCTTAACAAGGTAGCTCAAGCCGGGCTACTTGTGTAAGCTCGAGGCTTTGCTTCACAGTCAGCTTCTTTTACTAAATCATGCATGTATGCCACACAGTGAACCCAAAGGACTATTATCGCTAACGTACAGAATTGTCTCCTGATTTCCTTTGAAAACCATGTGAAGCCATCTTCGTATTTATTACTCCTCGTATGTCTATTCATCTGCAAGGCCCCATTATGAAGCATTGTTCCTAGAAGGCTAACTTGGAGGCTAGTAATGCGCCCGCTTTTCATCAGGGCCTTCATTATCGCGGTTGGAGCGTTCCCTACCACCATATTGACTTCATAAATTCGGCCATGTCGGTAAGTGTTTTGATCCCTATCACTTTCTGATCAAAGCTGTAGTAACATAGAAATAAGACAAACAATTTTCCTTGTATTTCTCTCTTAACTTCCTTTCCCTTACTGTCGAGAGACTCTGCCAAAAGCTCCCGGTAAATTGCTGCAGATCACGTCTGAAGTAGCTATTCATAGTCATGAGGAGAATTTTCCTTCTGCCGGCCTACAGGACTACACTACCTGGCCATTGCGGATTCACTACTTGAACACCCAGAAAATGCCGGTGGGCTCGACAAACTTCATGGGTCCAATTTTCGCTTCTTCCCGACCCCAGCGTGGTTTTGCCAATCCTCATTTGTAAATCTCCACAACTGGTTGCGAAGGTCGCAAATGACATTGTTCAGCTTCGATATCTCATCGGTTAACTGACACACGTTGTGATGCAGGGAAACAATGTGGAAGCATTGCGTCTTGATGGTGCTGTCTCTTTCATTTAGTTGACTGATCTTTTCGCTCATTGCCTCCTTGTGCTGATCAAGTTCCAACTCGAGGATGTCTATACGAATTTCCTGCTCATCGAGTTTTCCCTCAAGTTCGTACGAGGCATTGATAGAAGTCTTGCTATCAGATGCACATGGGTTGCCGCTAGATTGGTGAAATATGTTTTGGAAAGACTGTGGCTGTAGTGGCTTGGCTGACGTGGCCTCATTTTCGAAGCAACTCCATTCTGAGACGGTGCCGAGAGACATCATAAACCTGGGACGTTGAGCTTTGAATCCGATCCCTTGAGCCTAGAGCCACGGTTGTACACTTGAGAATTTGAGCTCGAGCTTTATTATATAAACTGCAGACAAGGCCAAAACTGGCGTTGCATAGAGCATATGATGGCCACATATGTAAGGGGAGCCGGAAAAGGACAAAGCTCTCAAATTCTGAAACCGAGAAAGAGGCGAACGTCCCCAAGCAAATGTCTAATTTGAGAATCAAAAATGAATTGACACATGCCACCAACGACAACATAATTTACCTGATTTCTAGCCAAAGGCATGCGGTTCGGTTAACATATATTCAACCTCACCTTGAATACGTATTGTGCCTTCGTAAAAGCACTTGCTGCATGCAAGGATGTGTCCCTGCACCTGCTTCCAGCTTCTTCATCAGTTACTCTACTTTTGGCGAACAAAAGGTTCTTTTTCTATTCTTCCCTTCTGAGTCTAAAACCAACTGTCAAACTCTTCACTCGAACTGAGGCAATACTTTACAGGGACACTCATTTGGCTACTCGGCTTGGGTCATAACTCAACACCAGAAGTCTCCGCGCTGGCAATATCAGGAGAAGGTTGTCGGGGCGTTTACGTTATAAAATCGAGCCCCATTGAGCCCCTGTGATCCTGCCGTAGCCATTTTCATGAATCATGTCACAAGACTCAGTTAGAGATCTAACTCGACCTATTCAATAATAGTAGCACGACTATGGCCACTTGGAAATCTATTCACCACTCGCCACCAAAAGGACGGGGGAAATGTTGTTCAACTCTCGATAGCGTCTCCAAAGGGGGCTGCACCCAATCACGACATGGCTGCGAACAAAAATGGGCACCTTGTTGCTAAAATAATGCGTATAGCGACCCCTTCGTACGGCTATGAATAGGATATTCTATATTGTTCAATCGTCCACGCAATCCTGAGAGTATTTTTGAGATCTCATGAATCCACCCCATGCAATAAGATTGAAGTTTACTTTCAGTCCGTAGTTAACTTTTCTGTATTAGTATCGTACTGCTCAGCCTATGGTGGTCATTGGCAATTGCTTACTCTATCCCAGCATGCATCTTATCTAGTTTGCACACTTGAAAGGTTTCCATATCTTGATTCTAAACCGTTCCACCACTAGGGTATTCGTGCTCGAGTAGCTGAAGTACCGAATGCGGGCTATCCGGTTCGGGCACAAGACTCACTGCGTCGAGCGTTGAAGTTTTGAGCGAATCGACAGAAAGCGTTGGATCTATTTGCATCCCGTAAGATGGCCGAGGTTGGCTTTTATTGCCAGATATTCCAGCGCTTAATGATATGATCAACTGATTCTGGGTGTCGGCCATCTGGTCATACGTAGCCTTGTAGGCAAGCAGTCGCTCTTTTCGGGCTTGCATGTTCGCGATTTGCTGCCTCAGTTGATCGTTTTCAGAGCTTAATCGACCACCAAATTGCAACCATTGCTGTAGCTGGTCCCAGAATGCTTCTGAAACCGGAGAATTGTTGCCAACGATATTATTGAGGGGACTTGACATCGTGGTTCGCAAAGCAAGATTTTGAGGAGCGGCTGCGGAATAGCGATAGCTGGCAGCTAGCGCATAGTATAAGTACAGAGGCAGAGGGTTGCTCTTTGACTGACTTGTCCAAAAAGATCGGTTTTTGCTGATTGGGCTAGATAACTCACGGCCTTTTTCCGGCGTCCAGTTCCGAAAGTGTCATATCGGTGACGAAGTAGGGGTTGAATTTTCAAATCGATTGGCGAGCAACACTGAAGTCGTCCCATTGCTGAGGCGAAATAGGATGAATTCTTTCTAGGACGTAGAAGAAATCTCTGCTCTTGTTCAGATGTTTCAGCATCGTTTATTGTAACCTTTCGGCCCGCAGATTATTGCTGACTCCCAACGTAGCTGCATTCAATTTCTTTCTATGTGCTCGGCTTTCGACAACGAACCATGCAACCTCCCGACTATGACAGGACGCATGAACATAACTCCTCGCTCCGGTGTCCTGTCTCTCCGCACAGGGCAACAAACGCCCGTTCAATCCATGCGTCTCTCAAAATTCAGATCGACGAACTCATCGATATTTTCAGAGAGAGTCAACCAAATGACGCCCCTGAACCCATCTTGCCAGAGCAAACGATCTCACATGAAGCCAAGATTCAACAGAGTCTGCCCCAGTTTAAGGGTAGACTCAGCACTCCAGCCACAGGCTTGGAACAGCGGAAACCCCCACTGGCTCTGGCCCAAGTGAAGAAGCGCTTCAGAAAATCACTGTTTGCATCTAAAAAGTTTGGCCAAGAAATTGGCGACTCTTGGACAAGAAGGTCGAATCAACGGACTGTCCATTCAACTGGTTCGGCAGAAAATATCGCATCCCGTCATGATGTTGACGTGGATTTCCGGATGGCACAAGAGCTTTCCGGCCACTTATTAGTGTCCCCATCACAAGAACACTGTCCGCCACTTACCGTCCCCACCGGTCCTCTCTTTCCTAATCGGTCGACTACCATGCTTGGCGTAGATCGGCCGAATAACAATAGTCTAGAAGCCTGGCACGAAGGGCAACCACTTCTCGAAACCCTACCAGATCCAGAGCCTGCTATGAAGAGTTACTTCGACACATCATCCGAGGCCGAGGTAGAAGCAAGCCGCCATCTGATTTATAAACGAAGAATATCGAAAATGAAAGACCATACTTTTAGATGGCTTCGAGAAACGTTCAGCCTCGATGAGGAAGAGAAGGCCTTCTTTATGGCCCGCAGAAGCATGAGATCAGAAATGTCAGTCGCCGAACAGCGAAGCACTCAATTTAGCTACGGCAGGAGAGTGAGGTAGGCGAAGGAAACTTTGACTATATTTGGGGGTTGGTATGGGTTTGAACGTACAATACCAGGAGCTGCATCTGTCGTCTCTCTGTCGTTGGAAACAAAGATTAAAATGCTTGTAGGACATCATGTACTTCAGTTTTGACCCTTCCCCTTGGTTGTTCAGCAAATACTACCGTTGCCTATAAAACAATTTATGTATCAGTTGCTCCACGTTTCATCATAAGTGGCTACATTTCAAGCTTGTCATGGGATTTTATAGAGTGCCCTATGGGGTTGTGCCTCGCTAGTAGGTGTGGTACAACCCGCAGCCTCACTTTGCGTCGGTAATTCCACCCCAAGCACTTGGGACAGCCCCTTGATTTTCCAACAAAACGCCCAGCGAACCAAGTATTTTTGGGTCCTTGAGTACAAAGCAGCAACGGAGTCCATTGTAAAAGACTGATGGCTTGATGGCCTCAGAAGGTGCATTTTGCGTCAGACTACGTCCTAGCCTGGCCATTTCACTTCAAAACGCGTGAGTAGGAAGCCACTTACTCTACAACTTACCCAAGTCCACAGAATGTTCCGAGTGGTTTTATGCAAGACGCACACGGGATCATCTCGCGACGTAATTAAAACCAGGGTTCCTCGTTCCGTTGATGCTTGGTGAAAATTCGATTTGTAATGCGCTTCGGTTTAAGATAACCGCCAAAGTCCGGGACGAATTTCTCGTGCTAGTTCCTATGATGGCTTGTGATCGCGGTTCGCAAATTCCATTGTCGTACGGAAGGACCTTCCAAAGCAGTGCCAACCTCGGGGCACCTCCACCAAGGATGCAGACAGCAGCCGACCAATTTCTATCCACTACCAGCTGGAACTACATGTTCCTGTGTTCGTGGCGATTGGGTGGAAGACCTCTATAATGTGCACCGAGAGCAGCACAAGGGCCGAAGACGTCGTAAAGTAAACATCCCAAGCCCCAACGTGGCTGCCTGGCGGGCAACACCGTCACACCCTGGAAGCACCCTCGCCCAACTAGCGATACAGATGGCCGAGACAACCTCGAATAGGCTCCAATGGGGATCATCCCATCCTGAAAAGGCGATAGACTTAGCACCAAAACCAGGCTCTTATGAAAGTAATCTCGTGACTCACCATAATGATGCCGTAATTTCTCAGCCGTGCCGCCTCTCGATTCCACGTGTCGTATTGCCCACTGGCCACGACTTGGCTGAATAAAGCACGTCCAACGGGGCGTTTATACTTCCTTCATCCGTTGGAGACATGCTAGAGATCCATGACTCGATTACAGCGGGCTTGTCTGGGTTGATATCGACGGTGATGGGTCGAAGTCGTCGTAGGATCGGGGTTATGCGTAACCCTGAAGCTCGCGCTACGTTATGTGCAGGCTTCCGAGCATCAAGAAGTTGGTCCGGCATGGTTCTCGTCGTTCTGCTAGTGTCAAATCCAGGTTGATGTGAACGTGCACTGAGGTTGCAATGAAACAAACCTTATGACTATGTTCGGTGCCTCATGCAAGTCCATATTTGGGCAAGAGGAGATATGATTGAGCTCAAGGCCAATCCTCCGCTTGGATTTAGACCCGTTCAAACTCGGAAGTTACACTTGCTTGGGCCGGTATTCGCCGTTTTCCAATGCAGCATGCTTCCGCAACCAAGCTTATAAGTCAAAGTCGTTCACTCGCACCTCAGTCCATACCAGGGCGAATATGAGAGGGCTGGACCAATCGCTTCGTGAATTACCGTCGACTCCTCTGTCATCGCAGGATCTATCTCAATGGCAGAGGGCAGTGGAACGTGTCCTGCGTTACTACCCTTCTTGGAACCCTCTAGGAGAGAAGCAACCAGTGTACGATCATCTTGTGGCACAAGATCAGACGTCGAGTGACTGCGCTACGAAAGTCAGAGAACTAGTTCACATTGAAGACGACATTATTACACCGTCCAGAAGGTGCTTGGCACAAACAGGCAATATCTCAATGGCTGATATTCTCGCGTATCTCGAGCTACTGCGAAAGTCAAACATCGGCGTCCACATCACGACAGTCATACCACGCCACGAACTCGATTCAGTTGTTGGAGGGCTTGATCGAGAGAAAACCTGGATTGTTCCTGTCCACGATGAACTGGGCTGGGCCTTCGCAGCTGTATATCCTGATGGTATTCACAAGTACAATATGAGCGACCCACGATCAGAAACGGGCCCTTCGGCTTGGCCTAGGTCACAGTCCTGGGATACTGAAGACGCCGGCGTCATCATGCTTCTGGATATCCGTCTCATTGCCAATGGATTTGCTCACGTGGCCGATGAGGTTCTCAATGATAAGCTCCCGCACTTCAGTAACCGATTGCTGGTTGAACTCATTTGCGGGCAGCTAGACCCTGACGAGCCCACAGTTGCAGCAGCTGCAAAACACGTCACCTCTCTTCTGGGGAGCGAACAGCAAGTCGACTCCGAATATTTCCTCGCCGCCCTAGGAGACAGATTGGAGCAGAGCTACGAAGTGCCTCTAGATCATAGTCTACAGAGCGCCGAGCCACAGGCTGCCTCAGCCATCAATGGAAATATCGATAGGCCTGTCGAGAGTTCAACATCGAATGCTAGTGACCACATTTCCTTTAGCATCGCCACAAGTGCCCCAGGCGCTCCAGTTTCGCGAGGCAAGAAAAAGTCTCAGCGGCGTCGCCGTCCACCACGCCGCTCCCCAGCGTCAGAAACTCTGCCTCCGACTCAAAGCAATGATTTCAATAATATCCTGGAGGTTCTGAGCAGTGCAGTAATTGTAGCTCGCTCCGTAGGAGCTTCATCAAAAACGGAAATGCACGCCTTGTGTAGCGTCATCGAGACGACAGCACAACCCAGTGACTTTCATCACCGATTCTGCAAGGCCAACCTCTACGATCAAGTTGCCACGGAGACCATTGAAGGCTATGATATAGACCCCAGACGTCTCAGGGAATACAAGGGGTATATTGAGAAAATACGAAACGCGCAAGTACATGAGTCGGAAATCAAGGCAATTGAAGACGAGTGCCGGCTATGGATGGGCCTGCGCAAGTGGTGCGAAAGTCAGAAGATTTATGAGTATACTCTGTTGTGTGCTATCCCCAAAGGTCACCCCTTCTCTGTGTGTACTTTGACGCAGCTCCAGACTCGCTTGCATGACGACCATGATCCCCTGCGATACCTCTTGATGGACACCCAGAAGCTGTGCCAAAAAATCATAGATGGCAGTCTTCCCTCTCACTTACTCTGTGTCGAAGTATACCCAAGCAAGCAGAAGGAAGTATTCTGCCGCGATGCCTTCGCCGCATATACCAGCGTAGAAACAAATCCATTGATCCCCATACGGCCAGCTCCGCCCTCATCATTCTCTCGAACGCGCAAGCGCATCAGAAAGAGGCTTTGAGCCAAGTTAAACCGTCATCAGCCGAAATTGAACCGGGATCCCAGTTTTAGGTCACTGGTTTTGGTACCGGCGACCTTGAGAGTTGCTCGATTATAGGGAAAGATTGCAAAGAAGGATGGGATCGAGAACCAGAACCTATTTAGTAGTACGTCACTTACTACCACGGTCAGTAGGTGCTACTTTGAGCCGCGAAACATAACTCTTAGAACGGTAATAATAGCTACGAACCGATTCAACCTTGACGCCTGGATATGTTTGGTTTCTTATCCTCATTTTCAATCAAGGTAGCTGATACACAGTGTACGCTCATCCCTCAGTAGCACATTCTCGCTCATGCAATAATAGTTTAGGGGCTCTAGAAATGGCATTACGTACGAATTAGTGATTACCGTGCCATCGTGTCTCCGTATCATAAACTTAATGGTTTGTGAAACAGCTCTCTGTTGGTACATCCATTCGGACGTATAAGTCTCTTCCAGCTAGCATTCTTAAGTAATAAGCTTACATATTGTACCTGAATTCGTCTGTAGCGACTGTGTCAATGAATAAATGTTCGAAATTAGCTATTTAGAGAAATTGAACACAGATTGACGACGAAGCCAAGCATGCTTCGAGGACATCTCTAATCATTGCGGCATGCCTTCAACTGGCATAAAAAATCGGCCATGGCTCAGAATTCCAGATTTTTGCAATCAGGAAACCAGAAGGCTAGTTTTGGAACACGATCAAAAGACCCCCAAAGGCCACTCTAGGACGATGCAGCGCACAACCTTCCGACCTTGCGCTCGAACCCCATCTGCCGATCCCTTGCCGGTACATATATTACCAGTAATTTTAACTCTCTCTTGTTCTCGGTCAACCACCTATCGTATCACTTACTGCTAAGGCAATATCCAAGTCGATCATGGCCGAGAAGGCTCCGAACTCGAGGTCACCCGTAGGCACTCGAGAAAACAGGAAGGTCGCTCGAGAACAGTGCAGGGAGGCACTTGCAGACCATATCAGTGAGATCTTTGCTTGCACGCAGGAGCGATTAAGTACCTAATTCAGACCAGAGGAAAGGACAGGGTTGGAAATACAACCAAGCCAAGTTCGACTCTACCGGACAGAGAAGAGCGGATACTCATGGAAAGTTCACAGCGATCCCATCAGACCTCTCTTTTCGAGAGGCCTGAGCAGTATCGGAATCGCTGCGCTTCAAAAGCTACGTTGTGAAGTCGGCGATAGCTTTGAGGCTGTTCCGAGCAGAACTGGGGGAACTCCCCATGAGCCTGAGATTATTCCACGGCCAGCACCGAACCAATCTCATAATTCAGCCAGTCGTGGCGCAGAGACGGATTATGTAAGATTCCAAGGCGTCGACTACTACGGTCACTCATTCAGCCAACAGTTGGCGAGAGAGGAAGCTGAGTCAAGACGACTCGGGATCGAGCTTCAAAATACTAACGCACAGCTCGAGTTTTCTCTCCAGCAACTCCAAGAATGCACAGCGCAGCTCCAGGGAACTGTTAAAATGAAGGAGTACTACGAGTCCTTCCTATTGAAAATTTTCCTTGCCATGAACGACATAGGGCCAGTGGTAGAGGGGCTGCGGGAAGAGAGCTGCCGAGCTTTGAGTGGGCACAGTGATAATGAGCAAGCTCCCAACACATTTCAATATGAGAACAGGTAGTATGCTGTCCTCTAAAAGATGGTACACCCGTCGTGAAGGTATACCTGATTCCGGAACGGTAGAGGATGGAGAGAAGCGGTTATGCCCAAGCAAGTTTAGTTGCTTAGCCTCAGTAATCTGTGCGCTCTCTGTCCCTTTCGACCCTCGCTGCTAAGTCCCTCACCAATGAACTTGTTTTCAACCCATTCTCGCCCAGCGAGGCGTTTACATGAGACCAAGTACACGCGACACGTCTAACGGTTTGTGACACAACTTTGGCTTTCTTTTGGGCATTCCCGGCCCCGGAAAGTGGATTGTTCTGACCATCCGAGCCGTATTAACTATCCTCACACCTTGGCGCTCTCGGGGAACCCCGAAGAATCAGGCAAGCGGCCCCATTTGATGTGCATTCACGCTCAGGGGCGCCAAAGTGAAGGAAGGACCTCATCTTGTGACGTCAGCAGCATTTCGTGTGATGCTGCTAACAATGGGTATATCACATGCATCGAAATTATATGCTCACTGGCCATCTGTTTCTTCCGAAACTGGTTCCGGGTCCAGCGTCACAGCCCTAGTCTCAATGATGAGAAAGTAAAGACACTACCCGATGTGCTAAAAGCGGGGACGTATCCCCCTTAACACGGTGGGAGCGAAATGACGACGACACACCTCTTACAACAAGTTCTTCCATTTGACATTCCCAATTTGTTGCACCATTCAAATCACCCAACTTGTAAACTATTCCCCAGTCGGCGGCGGGGCATGTCAGGCACCGGTCGATCATAAGGATGATCGAAGCGTTCAGCATTGTTAGTTACTCGAACCTAAAAGCCAAGTTTAACCACGCCGAGTTTCACCGTAGCATCAACAATATCAAGCTTGCCTGCAGGATATATAATCTCTCGTGCATAGGCTTTTCATTTCCAAAATCCTAAATCTGTTCCAACTGGAGTTTCTTCCGAACAGTCCGCCGCAAAACATCATTTGAGCAGCGCTGCTGTCAGATCAATCAAATCAGATCAGGGCCCAAATCTCATCTGAACTGATAATTTACCCTCTATATCTGATCGGATTGATTGATTGATAGATATCTGATACATCATAGGTCAGATGAAGCTATCCCCAGCTTCGGCATCCTGCCCTAGGTTCTAACTGGCTTATTACTCAAGCATAAGCCCCCTAGAGTAACACGCCCTCCTCTGATCCAGTTCTTCAGTAATTGGACCGACTCAATGCTCGATCCAAGTAGGGAATGCCTCTGTGAGCTGACTGTAAGCTTCGCAAGACTGAATGCTCTCTCACAGTCAGTTGCCATGGCCGGAATAGCAAGGACATCCAATGCAAATCTGCTTAGACGTGGAAAAGCGTTCCTATGATCGGTCCACCACTGAATGGGGTCGTTCACTTGCTCCGGCTCAAGCCTATAGTATCGTTCAAGCTCACTGCCGGTTGCTGAAAGCTTAGGCTGCCGGCTTTTTACCCACTGCTCAAACTTGCTTTGCTCAGGTCGGGGCGTTAACGAGGGCATGGCCACAATGCTCTCCTCGGACGCGTCATCGTCGTTTGAGTACCAACGCTCAAAGTAGCCTTTGATGCCATCCTTTGCATCCCGAAGCCATTGTAGCTGCTCTGGAGAGGTCCAGTTAGCCTCGAGCCACCGGAGACCAAGGTCCGGGTTCAAAACAACAGAGGCCGCAAACAGAGGCGACTGCCCGAGGAGGGTATAGTACTCGTTAAGCTTAATCCAAGCATTATTGATGCTCGCCTTGATGCTTGCACGCTCTTGACCCTCCATACTAGCAATAGTACTCATAGAGCGAGCATCGCTCTGTAGGTAGTCGTTTCGAGAATGCGCAGGGAGGGCATCTTCGTTGAACTGTAGGCTGGCATGTGGATGAGCCGGAAGACCTGTGTCGCGACGGCGGCGTAACGGCGTGAGCTCACACCCCTGAAGCCGTGATGGTAGTCGCGGCTGGCGTGAGGGCCGCTCTCGGGTTTGGCCGACAGCCGGTGACTGCGCAGATGTTGATTTCACACCCATAACTAGCTCAGGCTCCTCTCCCTGGCTTCTCTGCCCTACTTCCGCAGCTAGATGAGCGGATTCCTCATCATAGAGAGCCCGCCAGTCTTCGAGATGTTCCAGAATAAACTCCATCCCCGTCATGACTTCCCAGAGCCGGCCGTGACTCCCACTTGTACCCCATCCCTGTGTTCTCATCGTCATATTATAGATCGGCTCCAAGATATGGAGAACTTCCCTGAGGACCTTCCAGTCATCAGAGGTCAGGATGTCGGCGGTAGGAACCCTTCTTGAGGCGTCTGCTTCCAGCCCTAACTCTTGAATGAAGCTGTTGAGCTCAGACTGCTTGATCAAGGCGCGTTCGATCATCATATAGGTCGAATTCCATCTCGTAGCGTTGTTCTGTATCACTTCAAGCTCGGCCGTTGACTCTTCTGCAAGCTTATATATGTCTGCCTCCTCCTGCTCCCTGGCATGTGCTTTGAACGCTTCGGTACGTTGCGGAGAGGCTCGGATGAACCTGACGATATTATGAAGCTTCCCAACTGGACCCTTAGCTCGCCAGTGTTCGAGGTCTTCTTCAACCTGCTCCAGCATGCCATAAGCCTCAGATTGAAGTTCGAAAGAAGCTGCATCATCGCCATAGAGGAAAGCTTGGGCAACAAGGTTGAGAATATGCCCGAAGCATCGCATCCTTCGTGCCTCTGTATCTGCTCGAGTCATCGAGGCATCGAGAGTTGCGTAGAGGCTTCGTAAACAAACATCATTACTAGCCGCATTATCGCAGATCGAGACCCCAAGCTTCGAGTCTATCCCCCAATCCCGGACAACATTCGTTATAGTGTATGCGATATTCTCGCCGGCGTGAGACCCGATCTGCCTCCGGAAAGCAAGCAGCCGGCTTTGGTATAGGTTGTCCCGGTCAATAAAATGGCCAAAGATCGAAATAAAAGCTTGCCTGTTTGGAGAGGTCCAGAGATCGAAGCTAATATGTATCTGGGTAATAGCCTTGTCGAGTTCTTCCTTGACGGCTGCTTTCTTTAAAGAGAGTATATCCTCGAGATCTTTCCTGACCGTACTTCGACTCTAGGGCACCTGGAGACAGAGATCAGGATCCAGCTGACGGAACAGCTCTTGCAGGTAAGTGCTCTCGAGGGTAGTAAAGGGGAGATTAGAGTCAATAATATAGCCAACTGACAGCTCTCTGATCCGTGCCATCTTCGCTCGGGGAAGGACTAAGGAAGGAGGAGCTGGTCGTTTCTTGGATGCTCTCCTTTGAAGGTCGAGGACCGACGAGTCGTCAGATGAGCCCGGTTCGAAGGTCTCGGTGATCCTGTGAGCTCTGACGCTGTTAGTGATACCCTTGGAAAAGGGAAGGACCGCCAACTTGTAAAGATGGGCTTGTGCCGAAGATGTCGACTGAGCATTGAAAAATCGCGGTGTGCCCTTATCATCACAGAGCCGGCAACACCAGATATCCCCGCTAGATGTATTATCTCTCCTCAATTCTGCTAGGAACCAGCCATGGTTTCCGATCCAGCTTCGCCGGCCCCTGCTCTTCCTCCTATCTAAGAGGCTTGCTATGATGAAACGTCGTTGGCCCCAAGTGATCTTGTAAAGGTCGTTGACCGAAGAATCGGTAGTGGAGGCTAAGGCCAAAGCCGCATCATGCTGCTTAGCGATGCTCTTAGGCCAGGATCCGAGACGAGGAAATGGAGGAAGTGGCGCCTGTGGCGACGCGCTGCCAGTAAGGTTGCCTTTCAAAGGGCTCTCTGACATTTTGGACACGAGCAGAATGTGTGGATAGCTTCAGAATAAATAGCTGACGAGTTTCTGACGGCCTAAAGGTGGCGTATGCCTGGCTGGCAAGGCTACACTACGAGCATGGAAAGAAAAAAAAAAGGGGGGGGGGGAATATTCCTTTAAAATTGCCTCTGGACAGGACCCGGGCAAGGGTCCGTGACAAATTTTGCTGGGCTGACGACCCCTGTAACGCGGTGCGTTGTAGAAAACGCTTTACTTTCAATCGGAACATATATATGATCCGGCAGCTCTAGGGTAATAGCTATCCAACTATGGAATTGCAAGGTTCCCTAAGGGATATCAGATATATCAGATGTATAGAGGCTAGTATCTGAATTGTTTGATCTGATGAAAATCCATATCTGATTTGATTTGATTGATCTGATTGATATATCTGATTGTTAATCTGATCTGACAGCAGCGCTGCATTTGAGCACAGCAGTATCGGACGATGTGAAATATCAGAGGGTTGGATGGACTTGTGTGCTATGATAAAAAGATATATAGTTATAACTAGTTATATAACTATATGAAAAGGAAAATGGAGGGGCATAGGAAAGAAAGGAACGAAATGTAGTGCCTGTCGAAGCCATATCTATATTGAACTAAACTAAGTATCACTAATCAATCTGTACATATACGTATTCGAAAGGAGCAGGAAAAAAGCCATTCCCCCAACGGCTGACGACTATAGCCGTGGGTCTTGCCGCCGCCAGAGTGACAAAGCAGGCCGTGACTTGGGTCTGTGCAAACGAGGCTGAGCGGTGTATAGAGACATCGCAATCGAACGAAAGCTCTCATTGGTGGAAGGATATAGTTGTGCTGTTATCCACATCTTCTTTTCGCACATGCATGGCCGGTCCAGGCCCTAGAACCAACAGACGATCACAACTCCCAAGAGAGTCGACCAGAGAATCAGGCTGCTCAGTTTAAATCTGCGATCCGCAGAGGAAATATCTGAGACTGTTTCGGTAGGGAAGCTGGTGGGTGTCCAAAGGGTTCGTGAAAGATTACTACCCGCCCCAGCTGGCAGAGTATTGATTCGGTCGGGTGTTGCGGTCGTCGTCTGCCATACTGACTGCACAGAGCTATCTTCGGCCGAGGAAGTTGGTTCTGTGATTATAGCCTGGATTTCTATGGCAGGGAGTTGGGTGGTAGATGTTGACGTAGGCTGTAGCAATAAAGTCTCCGGTAATTGGTCGCATTGACATTGTGTCGCCGGCTAGGTAATCGTAGTCAGTCCAGACTGTCCAGGGATTTCAATAGGCATAAGGGGGGAGCTACACCAAGTCTGTATGTATTTGTAGGAATACCTGTATATTCTCCCAGAATAAGCATGGTAGCAACGTAGTATGTTAATCTATACTGCAAGTAGGTTCATGTTCATTTATAATTTTCTTGAGTCTCGAATAGCGTCTGCTAGTGGCTGTCTCCAGCATGGTATGGGTTGCAGTAGCCTCAAATGGCCGAATCTTCTTTCCCTGTAGTTCTCAACCCTGCTGTCGGGCTTGAAAGGGCCAGAAATGGCCGCTCAGTTTAGGACTAATGAGGTATTGATCATTTATAGAGTGCTCAATGATCCCCATAAGTTCTTGAGGAAGAAGCTCGAGGCACCAGTGTTCCACGTCAAAAGAGAAAACGACAGTATCGAAATGTTCTCAAGAATTAAATCTATCATTCTGTTTCTGATTCACGGCTTCCTGATAATATCCCTCCTCGTCTTCACTCTGAAGCTGCTTTCCGACACCAAAAACGAAAAGGAGGGCATTTTCAAGATCTCGGTATCATCCCTTACGATACCTTCGTGTACACCCCATGCTGATTGAAATGAAGTTTGAACGAGACGTCTTCATCCGGGGGTTTCCAAACCCCATCCAGAGCATTCATGCACAGGCAACGCACGTCGTAGATGATGCTGGTGATATTGCCGACAAAGCGACTTCGGCAGTTGCTCGAGCTACGAAAGTTGCAGACGATATCAAAAACAAGGCTACTAGTGCCATTGCGGCGGGCGAGACTTTTATCAACGGACTCATTCCAAAAGCATGCAGTGTCGGAACCAAGTACGGATGTGTCGAATTCGACAGTCGCTCAGACTGTGTAGAGTTCCCAATGGAGGACGGTAACGCGTTTGATAAAATTACGGATATATCGACAACGGTTAAACCATTGAAAGGAATACTACACCACATTCCATCTTTACAAGTTTTCCTTAGTGTTGGAGTAATCCTCATTTTAGTTTCGTCGATCATCTCCGTGGCGAGCTCCTTGGGCTTTGTGTTTCCGTTAAAGAGCCTCATAAACATTATCATAAGCGGCCTGGGACTAGCTGCTTTCTGTTCCTTCGCAGGGATTGTCATGAGTATCTATACAAACGGCTTAGATCTGGGAGATCTCACAGGCGGTACTCTTCATCGAGGCTTTGCGTACACTGGGTCCATTAGCCTAGCCGTCATATCATTTCTGCACTTTGTTGTAGTGATGGCAGAGGCGGTGATAGGCTGCATTTGGTTGTAATGATGACCGAGGCGGTGATAGGCTTCTGAGCCGCGATGGAAAGCTGTTATGACTAGGTTACTTGAGCAGAACACAGCCAGGGGCCGTTAAGGAGAAATGTTAGATATTGGGCATATAGGCCATAAGGTGCTTCGAACCTATTGAATGAAGTATGAACCATGCCGCTATGCCTTACCTAACCTGAGACCTGCCCGTTTCTGGTCAAATGGCCCAAACGTATTGTATTTATTAGATTGCAAACGTACATAGCATTCATGTAGTTGGTTTCTCTGTTCAAAACGGACTAAATGCACGGAGTTAAGCATCACTCCCCATACCAGGAGCACAGCTTTAACCCTTCCGGTCTCTAGAACCACTGCATCAAGCTTTAACCGAAATGGAACGGTCGGGTCGGGCACCAGCGCACTGGCGGGTCGAAGACTAGAAGTTATCAGCCACGGGATCACTGCCGCTCAGGCATAGCTAATATCAAACACAATCATATTATTGTAAAATGTGAATCATGTTCCTCCTCCTGAGGCCTTCGGGTCAGTAGCGTTGGGCTGCCAGTTGCCAGCGGATTTGAGAGCGTTCACCTAGCAATGATGAGTCGCATGGCACGATGGTTCAAGTGCTAGATATTAAAGTCGTCCTGAAAGCGAGAATTTATGCATTCTTATTACGCAAAGGCGCGAGTTCTAGGTAAGAGAAGTTATTATAGAGTGGACAGGCGCGCATGTAGCCTCTGCCATCGGGAACACTCGCTGACCAAGTGGCCTTCTCTAGTTGCAACTAAATGGAAAGAAAATCTACACGCAATTAAAAGGAAACAATATCTAGGTGTATCACCTTCGTGATAAATCCCTTATCACCGGAACTTCCGGCGCTTACTCTGCAACCGCGTTGGGACGCTTGAACACTTACGTTTCCGGTGATCGGAGGTACCAAACTTGGAGTTTAACCCTTGTCTTTGCATCAACCAGTCGAGCGTGAACGGAGACCCGCTGATATCAAATGAATCGCCGTCTCGTTCTGCCAGTTTTATTGCGAATTGATGTTTCGGACTCGGCAAAGAAAAACAAACCTTGTGGCTGAAGTTCGCGTGTATGTTCTCGCAGGTAATCCCCAATATCTGTCCTCCTAATCGGAAAGATGCCGTCTTTTGCCAGAGTTGCTGCATGAAAGCCTCATACTCAAGCGTCATTGCTCGAAGCCTACACGAAATTGTACCCGTACATTGGTAGGCGCCATTAGAATAGTAAGGTGGCAATGAGTCATCTAGCTCGAAAAAGAAGAGCTCTGCTCGAAGATGACGAGATAAGCGGTGAAGGCTTGGTGATCCTGTCATCGTCTGGCAAGCGGTTTGTCTGACATGCTCCATCTTGTTTACGTCATCTAACAACGGTTCCTTCTCCTCAAATTCAATATCAAACCTAAAGAAATTCGTGCGATCACCGGCTTTCTGGTGACCCAAAAGGTGGTTCCAAGCCGTCTTGGAACTTGTCTGTCTCCATAGAGCCCTCGAAAGCCTAAAGGGAAATTTGTCAACCAGAATACTTGAAGACTCGCCTTCGGGGTTCGAAGAAGAGGAGCCTGTTCCAAGAGAGACTACAATGCTGGGCTCGGCTGCGTCCGGGCTCAAAGCAATAGCCTCGCGAATCGCAATGGAAGCGGGGTTGTTGAATGCGAGGCCACCATCCTGAAAAGTTCCAAGATCGCCAATGCGTCTTGGTTTGAAGTAACTGCATTCTCGTCAATTCAGCTCCCGGACGTTGATAGCGGCTGAACTTACAACGGCGCTGCTGTTGCGCATCGCAAGCTGCCAAGATTTAGTCCTTAGTCGTAGAAGCTGGGCAAAACTCACTCACACTTCCCACCACTTAACCTGCTGATGCCCGTCATCTGAGCTCAGGTGGCAGTAGTCTATTCAAGGTTAGCGTTCGTAGCCTGGATTCAGTTCTTGACTCACCAAGATTGTAGGGCCGTCTGCCCACCCCGTTGTAGTTTGTGGCGATATAAACACTACCATCAAGGGCATTCGTCAGTGTGATACCTACCTGGGACCCCATTTCCGTGGCCGCAGAAACGTCTGTAATGGACCTTTCACGGCCGTAGGTATTCATGAGTAGCTCTTCCAAACCATCGGCCGGGTATTTGCGGTCGACCAGCACTGCGTAGATGAAGCAGAACAACCGAGTCACACTAGAGATTACCGGAATCCTCGAGAGTAGGCGTAGGATATGGGAGCCTCGAGTGTCGAAGGCTTTTCCAGCAAACCTCTTGAGATGAGACATGCAATCATCTACACTCCAGCCTAGAATGTCAAGACTTATCACGCTTAAGCCACCTTTAAACCAGTCAGTATATCCCCGTTTACATCTCTCTCCCATGCAATGGTGTTACCTGAGCTGGTGCCAAACATAATATCAAAATTCCTCTGTACGTCGTAATGAGGAATGCCAATCGCATCTTGGATTGTCTTGAGAAACCCAATTGGGGCTGCCCCACGAATCCCACCGCCATCGATGCTCAATACTCGAGCTCGACAGGTATCTGGAGCTAAGCGAATAGAGAGGTTAGGTGTGGATACCGCACAAATGTGACATGCATCCGATTTAAAGACCCATGGATCGGAATCGTCCGCGTGGTAAAACGTCCTGATACAGTTTTGGCAGACTAGGTGCCCACATTGAAGCCTGTATTGAGGCCGCCGAGTGATGCAGCCCAGGCAGGTCTCGTTTGAGTAGACCGATGCTAAGAAAGTGCTTATGCGCGCGAGCTGCTGTCGATGCCAGTCCAGAGATGCACCAAGTGCTTGGAACTGTGCGAACTGTGTAAACATACTACTCGATATCAGTCTTACTATCTCTGAAGGGGCGAAACAGCCTTTGTAGCCTGGTTTGAACTCAGAGCTGGCGCGAGAGCACGCATCCTCATACAGCTCTCGAAATACATCGTGTGGGTCGAAGACTGCATTGTGGTTAGACTTGAAAAGCATAACTTTGGATATCTTACGGTGCATCCCAGGCGGATAATGATCAATAAGTAAGCTCGAAGCAATTAGTGGTACGGCAAACTGCTTGAGTGAGCTCAAAGAAGTAAATTTCTCCAAGAAGTTTGAGATATGGCGAGACAGGTCTGGAGCCACATCACGGTGTACGCGAGATGTCTTGATGAAATCAAAAGGTTCATAGGCCAGGTTTCTCGCCGCATTCGCTCCATGTTGTAGAAACTCAGCCAGATGCCGGACCGAGAAGAGGTAGTTGGATCGTCGACGAGATTGCCTACTGGTCTCCAAGGCCCTGAGAATTTCAGGCCCGAGCACTTGCCAGCGCCGGGTTAACCTGCACCTTCTACTTCTTCTCTTACTCGAGAGTCTTGGGACCCCTACGATGGAAACGCCACTGAAACTATCATTCAAATCTCTAAAATGATGAGTCTCCAAGCACCGTTCCAATTCAATACGATGCTGTTGCATATCTTCTTGGTTTGCCACAAGAAGTATTCGCGGTCGTACAGGGCTTTTCGACGGCGGTCCTTTCTCCAGCCACGCTATGACCCGCCTCAACGAAGCTTGAAACCCCCCGATATCTTCCACAAATACACAGATAACATCTGCGAATGGAAGCAAAGCCTTGTGAAAGAGATGATCGTGGATCTCGCTCACTTCACTGGGCATTGAGTTTTCCATGAATGTGTGGACCGTAACCTCATGACACAGACGACCTCTGGGAGAGGATGGCCTACTCTGGGATTTTGGTATATCCGTGTCTGCGATCACGAAAGGTCTCTGGCGGCATTCCCTGAATGAGGATACGAGAAGGTGAACTTCACCGCTCGCCCGTGCGCGGACTGGCTCATTCTGAAAGAGTAGTTTTCTGAAAGCTGCTTGCTTGGACTGATTCCCGACGAGCATCAAGACACCAGTAGTATCAACGTCAGGGTCGTCGAAGTCTCGCAGAATGCGTTGGGGTCGATCTGTAACGTTCAGACCAGATTCTGGTCCTCTAACCCAAGGTTTAAGCCAGCATGTATGCCTGCACCTGCTCATGTTAATTGAACGGTTTGAGGACTTTGTAGAAGCACGCATGCAGTTTAAGTACTCGTTGCCTCGCTACTTCTTCCATTTTACATTGTTCAAGTCCGACCAATCTCTGCCTTTGATTGCCCCATGACCAGTGGTGATCGAGTTCTGGACACTGCATTGCGGTCCAAATCAGCCACCAAAATAATCAATCTTATCCGAAAAAGGAACCGGGTTCATATCTTTGTTTCCGAGGTTTTTGGACGTTCGAAACTAGCCAGCAATACACTCGGATTGGCACTGATTCATTACAGTGTGGTGCGAGTTCAGCGTCAGTGTATTGGTTTTAGACTTTCCAAGTTGAGGCCTAAATTGGCAACTGAAGCGACCTGTGCACTCTCTGTACGCGGTGAGCTTCTTGACAAAATGGGTCGTGCTGCTAGAAAGGGCCCGATGCCTGCGCACTGTTCTTTGCCCGTTTTCGTCAAAACTACATATGTCAAGTTACTGACGCTGAAAACGCACTGCACTGTACGGGTGGAAGAAATACAAAGTGGTTACGTTACAGTTCGGCTTTTCACACGTTCACTGACTCCTCTACTTGCTAGGCTGATGAACTGAAGGAAATTCTCACCGCTGTGACTAGCGCACCAACTCCCTAAGCGCCGGAGTCTCCTACACGAAGTGAACTTCAGCATCCAACGGTTCCAACCTAAGACTTGAGTACCAGATCACGGTGAATTGCTAATAAAATGATTGGGCTAACACCCTCAATTTCTTTTCACGGAATATTCCGTCAGACGGTCAGGAATTCCACATCTCAAAAGCTCTCTTCAAAACCTACGAACTCTGGGGGGGCGAAGGACACATGCTCCAAAGTAGCAACATCATATCCCTCCCCTACACACCAGTCGTTTCCCACAAAGGCGCCCTCGTGCAGCAAGTAAACCAAGTGTCACATCGTATCACCAAGGCCGCTCTGACACTCATGGCTACGGCTTTAGACTCTTCTATACCTCCTCGCGTGCTTCCTGCCTCCTCCCCTCACTAAATGAAGAAGACGGATTGAATGCTTAATTATACCTGTCACTATCTTTACCTCTCTTATCCTAGATATTATGGGTAGTTAACCCAGCTCAGACTTGTACGTATCACCCTCGAAGCGACACTTCTCTAAAAGAGACCTCCCATCACTTATATTACCCTACGGACAGAGTGCACCGCAAGCATCGTTCGAAATCGGAACGTTACAGTTTGAGAGATACCTTCCGGTATACTGCAACTCGACAACCACGAGGAGGCTTTAATCTGCCGAGCAGTCCCGTCTAGGTTTTAAACAGGGTAATGGGCTAATTACAGACAGATTTTGAAATGCGTAATATGGCTACCTCAAGCTAGATATGGGTGACCCAACGTTAACCATTGTAACGGTGGTTGACTTGATGATTCCGTTAGAGAGCCAACACCTTCTGTGTAGGAAGTGTTGTAGCCTCTGTGGCAGCTCCTATCGTGTCAAGTGAAATTGTTCGCTCTTGTTTGTTCAAGTGCAAGAACTGGGAGCTGTCTTTTAACCACGTAGCCGGAGCAACGACAGTCTTGTATGGGATCGTGTATGTCCTGCCCGCGTCAACGGACCTTACGTCACCCACTGAATTCAGTTCTCTGATCTCCCCGTATTCAGACAGGTTAAGCGCCTGGCATACTTCCCATAAGTTGTCGTTCAAGCCAGCAATCCAGAGTCCGTACGACTGCGCGTAAGTGGCTTTTGCAAGAGCCAAGATAACAAGCCAAGTGGACCCCTTCATAATTACTTCGAGGGAGAACCTAGTTGATGGTACAGTTTCATATGAGTAAATCGTTCGCTGTTGCGTTCATCTCAGGTCAGAGAATGTTTCGATTTAATAACGGTCTACGGTAGAGAAGACAGCAAAGAAAGAACTTTGAAGGGCCGGATTTGGACTAGATATTCTATCGATCCCTGCCGAGATAGCATCCGAACACGGCATGACTTCGACGCGGCGTTTTTGTATCCTTATTAAAGCTTGAAATGAGCATTATTCTTCGCCTTACTGCACTCAAAAATAATCACCCTTTGTGATATTTTTCTACCTTATTCTGAGGAGAGAAGGACTGCGGTCACTCGTGAACACGAACATGGGGACATCTTCAATATACTGTACGAGAACATTATATACCTCTCTCTGAGTTGCTCTTACTACCGCTCAAGCTTTCTCTATCTTTCTCATTACGAATAGAGTCCCCTTTACCTTGTGCGATTGCCATATCTTCTCCTCTGCCTTCATACTTCGTTGGTTTCATGAGGGCCATCATATCATGACTGGTATGATGGTCTCATGCAATGAACAATGGTGATAGCCAAGTGATAGGCTGCGTCCGCGTCCCCCAGATTTAGGCCCTTACCATGAACTTGGGTGTTAGACGCCGATTTTGAGTTTGACGTTTAATGTTTTGTAGGCAAACGCTGTGCCCAAATCACAACTTCGATGCAGTGTTGTATTATACAGATTAACCTCACAATCTCCTTGAGCCAATTATCTTCTACACCAACCCTGCACGTCGAATCTACTCATGCCAGGCTATGATATTGTTCTTCCAGCTGTATACGTTGGGAACACCTTGTGTGCATCTGGCTTGAGAAGACACCAGATATTCTCGAATGGATTTAAATCAGGCATTGAGCGGGCCGGTCGGGATACTTAACTGCAGGAGTCTGTAACCATTCAATTGTTTTCTTTGCGGAAAGTATAGAGGTGGTATCCTGACAAAAACGCCTTAGCTCGTCATAGAACAGGAGAAGCCTATCTCTAAGGGCTTCTCGATAACACCAGGCCCAATAACCTCCTTTCTTGGCCGGAGCATCTCGGAACTTTGGGATAATCGGGACATGGTTCTATCTCCATATTCATACCTAGAAAATAAGGCTAAATGCCCATTTGATATCAACTTGCGGATCAAGAAGGCCTAGATTGTGCTCCTACCAAACAAACCGGGATGTCCAGGCATTGGCGACAGAAGACTCGTCCGAGGAAATCAACTGCTAAGTATGAGTATGTATTAGCGGCTCATCTTCACGTACCCGAAGTTATTCATCGAGCTTTTGCAATAAATCTTATTCAAACTTGAGTCGCGCTCTTGCTATTTCTAATATTATCTTGGCCGTGAGTTGTTGTCGATCCAAAACTGAAAGGATTGGGATATATGTTGTTGATCTACCCACTGTCAGCCAATATTCGATGAATATCAGGGAGCCGGTGGTATTGGGTCAAGAACTTTGGATTAGATCTAGGGGCAGATCCCCATAGAGGCCCCCCCGGCGATGGGTATGCCTTCGCTCATGGTTTGATCGCGGATTATGAGTCGGGCTTTCTTCTCCTGAAAAAAAAAAAAAAAAAAAAAGATAAGCTGAAAATCATGATTCCCTATGCTAAGATGGTCTAGCCTGTATCTGTGGATCTAGGGCTCGTCGATTCTTTATATTCTCCGAGAATCTCGCCATTTCTAAGGATCAAGCCTTGACCTCATACCCCGGCGTCCGTGGCTACACCATAGCTCACAGGAATTTGATCACCGTCAGGAAGCATCATGTGACCGCACGATAGAACTCATGATATTCTAATCCGTCTTTTCACATGCACGTGACTGTGAAATTATTGGGTTGCAACGAAGACAGACTGACGTTCGGTTGATATTGGATGAAGGCTTGATGGTAGTTCCAGGACACTCAGCCCAAATCGACTGTGCTACTGTATGTTACTGCAAACCCAGATACATGATACCGCTATTTTCCGGCGTTTTCCGGCGATACATCACAATCAGAATTGGGACGAGTACATGAATGCAAGCGACTTTTGAACGAGTGTCTAACGCGCTCGTAGGGTGGGTAGGTGCATATCCAGTCAATAAGGGTTCACACAGGACGTGCCTTGGCAGTCAAAACACTCTACGAAAGTATATTTACTGCAGTTAGGTTATGTACTTTCCTTTTTTCTCAGACCGAATACGGGCTGATGGACATGCACCACAAATCGCGTTAACCAGTGGAACCCTATGCGCCAAGACCTGCCAGAGTTGTTGCTTAACAGCCTTTCTCCCTGCATTGGTTGAATCATTGAATTATAAGCACATTTTCTCTTTCGATTTCGCTACAGTTTCTCAGAAAAACTGGTACATGCCATAACTCTAAGTCTCGTCGCCCCTGAACACAACAACTAGCCATAGATCGAACCGCAGACTTGACACGGTTGTAACATGAACTCGACCGGTGATATCGCCGTGAGCCTAGCGCCACCTTCCGAGGAGTCTTTTCCTTGTGGTTTGATAGAAGTAAGGCACCTAAATTCGCTCTATATCATCGTTTACAGTTAATGACTTGAATCCGCACTTCAGCCGAATGCCCTGGAGGACGACTGCGATTCTAGTTTTGCCTACACTGATTCTGCATGGACATATGGCTTTGGGGAGGATTGGATTTTATTTCCAGACTCCGCTGGGCCGTCCGAGCAGGATGGGGACTTAGCAGCGATAGGACCGCATCCCTGTGACACCGTTCATGCCCTCAGCTTTTTGGGAGCCAGCGATAAGTCGATGCAGAATATTGAGAAATATGTGCAGAGGAATTCGATTGAAAGACGTTCGGAAGCCAGAGACGGAAAGATCAAACGTCCCCTTAACGCTTTCATGCTCTACCGCATGGCCTTTCGCGATGTGGCTGAGCGGTTATATATCACCAAAGACCAGCAGCGTGTGTCAAAGATCTGTGGTGAGAGCTGGCTCCAAGAAACCAAAGAGCTGCGTACGTGGTTTCGACTACAAGCTCTCACCGAGAAAGAGAACTATAGGAAGGCTTGGCAAGTAAGCGAAGGGGAAATTTCTATTGAACCAACGACAAATGAGTAGAACGTGCACACGCTATACTGTGTGGTCGAGGGCCATGATCCGGCTTAAATACGAAGAGCTGTGAGATATAATAACTAGACTTTTACTGTTCACCGAGCAATCACTAGCGAATACAAAAAAGCCCGTTACGTAGAAAGTGACGTACAACACCTACGAAGGCGCACGAAGCTCCATATTCTATTACTATCCGTAACGTTTGTCTGCATGGTTCTCATGCCTTCTTTTCTTGATTGGCTTCTCACAACAGATGTCGATGCGAAGCCCTTACCGCCGAGGAGGTGGAGTGTCGGTTAAATATGAAACAGAATCGAACAATGCGGACTGACTACACGAGACGTGGCATCGGGTATGACGCCTCTACTGTGAACCTTCCTGTGTTTCACCTGCTGCGTTGCTTTGGACTATTCAACAACTAGGCAGTTAGGGCATTGCAGTCACCAATGATGAATAGTCATTGAGCCATTCTATCAAACCACAAGCTCCCAGAAGTTATCTCTTCGGGTACACTTCTCATCCACTTTTCATGACAGATTCCGTTCAATAAGGGCCAGGGGTCAGTTCGTACCAGCGTGCAGTATAGGTCCTCATTCTCCGGGTAGCATGGTCCCATCCGGGTCGCTTCTCCTTTTGCGTTTACAATAAATGCGTGTTGCCGCAATGGCGTTGACAATGGCACTCCGTTAACGACGCTTGGGATGTGATTTCAATTAATCGGCAGCGCAGAGCTCCGGGTGGCTCTTAGTCTGTTTCGTCGGCATGAGAGCAGGCAGTATGGGAGATGGAGCCCTGATTTCCCCACTATGCACCTTTTGTGGCCTATAGCTTAATAAGATCTAGTTTCGAGAAGTCTGGGGGATTTCTTCCATATGATACGTGCCCTTTACTATCTATAAATGCTCCGCGGTTGGATATGGGAACGTGTTTCGTGTATCGTTTCGTTTGTTGGATCTCGTCATCGCTGACGCCGAGGCTATCTTTGGAAATCCATACAACAGGCCGCCGAGCGCGTAGAGCACCGTGCTGAAGGGCAGTATGAATAAGCTTATCTCTCTGGTGTTGAGGTACTTCTTCTAGCCCGGAAGGAAGCCTTCCGAAGAGTGAGTCTGCCATAACCTGGCTAACCTCAATCCCCGCTCTGGCTCGACTCTTTGCCCCTGTTTCATGACCGTGGGTGGAATTTCTCACGTTGTCTATGGGATTCAAGAGGGAATTATCGGTCCCATCCCCCTGGAATATTTCATGTTGGCAAACTGCCTCATTTGCCTCGTCTCGTAGCGAGATGGGTAGAAACCGAAAGAGAGGTCCGAACGCTTTATTAAGGAAAACTTGATAAAGGACCGTGAAGATCAAAAGTAAGACCATGATAGTACCATGTGCTGTACAGGCGGGCCTCCCAGTTCCATCTTTTACGATGAAGAACAGGCCAGCAATACAAAGCTCCATCACATACACTCCGGTAAGAGTCTGGTTGATTGCTCGAGGGTAAAGTACACCGCCCGTATCGTAATCGAATCGGTTGACGTAAATCATGGCGTAGCGCTGAGCTAGCCAGAGAAGGCCAAAAGTGAGAATGGCGAACACAGATATGAGAGGAGACATGATGCAATAGATCAGAGCAATACATGCAAAAGTTTGTGTATACTGGGAACACAGCGCCCCATTTGACCGAATTCAACGTCGTATTTCGGGACCATTTGTCACGTGCGGTCGAGTCAAACGCAGGGAGCAATGATGTACCACGTGATGAGGCTTCCTACTTGAAGGAGGGTTGCGGAACTGGTTGAAAGAGATTGGAGAACCATGTACGAGAAAAAATAGTTGGCTACTTTCGGTAGGTTTCTAGCGAGAATATCAAGGACATCGCTCGCTTTTTGCAACTCCTTCATGTTCGTGACTAGCTGATCGATTGAAGAGGTGAAGAAGGAAGCGATAGAGACAACTAGAAAAACCTGTATGAACAGGAAAGCAAAGTAAAACTTTTGGACAAATTCGTTCTTCATAGAGTGAGACTTGGCGCCATTAAAATCTGCCAAAAGGTCGAGAAACAGCGGGAGAAGAAAGAGGAGGCCTGCCAGCAAACTAGCAGGCAGCAGGCCTGAAATTGATTGCCTGAACGACGTTCCTGAGCCCTTCTCTCTTTTCTACAAAAGAAAACCACTCGTACCCTTGAATGAGCTGGTCAACCTGACTAAGCGTTCCGGTCCAGGCTACTGGAATAGACCAAAAGGAGATCATGATAAATAAAATTCCTGAGGTAGTCACAGTACGTAGCCAGCGCCCCCAGTAAGTCACCGCCATATTGGCCCAGAGGATATCTTTCGGGCAGATCCCGACGATCCTGGAGGTCATCCGTTCTGGGAGATGGTGTATCGTACTCTGGCAAGCCATATGGGCGGCGAGCTGGGAGTTGAATTGAATGAATGCTGAGTCCATGACGGGGAACAGCTTCTCATGCTTTTGGTCTTCCTCTATCTCCATGTTCAGGCGTGCCAGCTCACTTCGACACCAAGATATGGTGTCTACCTTTCGGGTGAATGGTGCGATCCCGGGAAGCCACCATATGCCGAACAGTGGCAGTCGATGGGTAGGGCGGTCGTTTTTGCTCAGGTATTTTTGTCAGATGCCTTCTTCCCAGTCCTTGTCAAGCTCATGACTGCAGGCTTCAGGGTACTCAAACCTCCCTACGGTTTGGTCGCTGACCCCCAGAACTCTTGGAAGTTTCCCCATGAACCTCCACAGGGGCATGTTGATTCGGTCGCTACTTCGACACTCGAGGGGCTCCTGCCTGTATACATATTTCCTCAATCATGATCCAATAATTTTGATTGTGAAACAGGCGTGACAGGACTGCCGGAGGGTGGCTTCCAGAACTGCCACCACTTCGCTACGAATGAGACTCTCAAGCGACCAGGTTCCTGTTCCGGGTTCTCAATCATCGACTTTTGAGACGTATTCAATACACTCTGATCTTGCTCGATCCAGCTGTGTTCTTCGGAGCAGTCATTTTCATACGCTTGGGCAAGCGGAGAGAACCCATTAGTCCTCGCCGCCATCTTCTCCATTCGGATGCCAGCTCTACCAGCTGCTCGAACCGCTTGACTAATTTCGGCCAAGTGTGTTTCCTCAGTTGCGACGTGGTCAGAATTGTTGATCTCTTGGTTTGGTATGGATACGCCATTCGAGCACCTCGCATTGGATGCCATCTTAGCAGATCCCTCCTGTGCAGCTGAGCGATGAATTCCGCGAACGAAACATGCGGCACGGGGATGGCTTTGCAGGTAAACACTGTTTGGTTCAGAGCCGTCTGCATTTTTCATGCTGGCCATTTGCCTTTGTGACTGTTGACCATTCCGGCCATCGCATGATGTTTGATCCTGTCTGCTCATGGTATCTAGTCCCGAATTTTTCCTCAGTCCTGTTTCCGCAGCCTTGCCTCGTTTATATTGGGCCTTGTGAACGGCTTTGATCAAATCAGTTTCGGCGGCCTCGAGCCTGCGATGGACCGCATCGCGGTGGGCAATCTTGCAAAGCAAGCATGACAAGTCTCTGTTGGCCCATACTTTCTTCACTCCGTTAGGAAACATGCGGAACAGATCCTTGAGTGCCTCCTCAGTACGCCACTTCTCGGGTATTGAACTGACCAGAATAGTGGTAGTTGAGGGCTTCAATCGGTGATCGGCGCTTGTCAGATGATCTTGCCGTACTTTGATGTAGACACGCATCTCCAGGAAGAACACGAAGCAAACCCATGCGACTACGAGCACCGACATCGCCAAATGTGCCCAATACCGATTGGTGTTACTTGCTTTGACATTCCCCCAAGCCAATGTGTCCAGGCCGGTGACCGGGGCAAGGTCAAGATGGGTATTACTTTGCCCGTCAGAGTTGAGTTGCCGGCCGCGCCCGTCGACGTAATTGAGAGGGACTAACACTGGTATCACTATCCCCGCGATTGGAATGAGGATGATGAGCAGGGTCTTCAAGTGGCGCAGAAAGAAATAGGCGTCAAGCCCGCATTTGCGTATGACCTCCTGGTCGATGACATTCCATAGCCCCCGAAGAAGTTGGATGAGGCCACCGTTCGGCGAATCTGTTTGCTCACGCCGAGGGACTAGATACGTTTTGGGCTTGCTGCTGGCCAGGTTAGTAAGAGATAGTAATTGAGGATCGCTGACCTAACAAAATACGAGCAAGCTTGTTTCTCAGAAGGAGAAATAGAAGTAGTTGGAAGGCAAAGATTGCGGAACCGCTGCTCACCGCAGTAAGGAAGCTGACAATGCCGATGCCTTGATCCTTTTGAGCGCCGCCGGGTAGTTTACTGCTCTCCGCCCTCGCAAACCGAGAATCGCGGAAAGAAAACGCCGCTGCCGTGTCTGTTATGCCCATGATGCTGGTGGCTAATACCACGTTCGGGATGATTAATGTGCTATGGCGTAGTGTGCGTGACATGGTAGAACTGGAGTGTAGCTGTAAAAGTGTAGCATAGTCACAGACTCCAATCTTGTCCCTCATTGGCCATGATTCACTGTCCTCGGAACCGATCGGGAACCGAGTCTGAATCATGCGCTCAGCGTCGCTTGAATATTCGGCTGAAGGTAGGAGGCCGTTTTGATCCCAAACCTAAGCACTACATCACATTGAAGGATGAGGTAGAACCATGCACAGTACTATATAGAGCCAGGTTGTCCCTTCTGTACCGTCACTCGTTCTGCTCGCAGAAGTCCTTTTTCGACTGGCTAGTTTCGGCGTCGAGTTTTGCCCACGGCCGCTTGGGTCCTTAAATAGGGTTATTTCGAAAGAGGTCCCCTTCGGATGGATAGTTCACTCTGTGAGCTGCCAAATGGCAGTGTCTTCCACGCCCAGCCTCTAGGCGACTAGGGTCTAGCTCCTCTGAGCTGGCCGTTTTGGAGGGTCGTTTCCCACAAGCAAAACGGCGTGGCAATTCTCCGCAGTTTTACCAATGTGTAACAGGCAGCCCTGAGTATGGAGATGCTCCCCTGTGGCTTGGTTATCTTTTGTTTGGCGCCTTGTTGCCTGACTCAGATGTAGTCTCGGGGCAGCCTTAGTCATACAATGTGGTACTGTGAGATCGTTACTGGGATGTCTAGGGAACGGAATAGTAATTATGTTACGGGTTAGTCACCCGAACAGCGCTATGAGCCCCTATAGGCAGTTGAAGCACCTTCTGTAATTGCTACAATAGCGATTATGGCCCAATCTTTTGCCCCGTGGCGCAACGGCTAAGGTGCCTGCAGCTGTAACTGCCGTTACAAATCAGCTTTAATTGATCAGATGCTTTGTTGTGTTTTAATTCAATGTTGAGTATTGATGGGTTGGGAGTCTCGATCCACTCATTTGTCTGATCTACTCGCTTATCACACACGTTATCATGTTTATATTTAGTCGATATGTGTTGAATATATGGGGTGTCACGTGTGGGTCAAGGAGCTTAAGATTAAAAGCAGGTCCTTCAGGGCGCAAATACTTAACGAGAACACGAATACAACACGAATACACTGATTCAACCAATGGACCGAATACACGTACTGTCTGACAATATGCACCATCTTCTCTGTACGCCTCTCTATAGACCTACCACACCCACATGGTTTCGTGCCCACCGCATAGCCTCGACGAGGCTTTGCTCCACGGTCCAAAGCGGCGTTAAATAGCTACCTACCTACCTGTATACCTCATGTGAGGTTTTGAAGCGCCTCACGCTTCCGTATGGTGTTAACTATACATCTCTATCTCTCTTTGCTCTACTCCACTAGCGGACCTAGCCCTCGCAGGGAAAAAAAAAAAAGATATCTCCACTGTACCAGTACTATTTACCTCCAGCATTTCTCTCTTTGAGGATTGACAGTCTGTATGCACGAGCAGGAAGAGGGTAAAAAGAAGAGAAAAGAAAAGAAGAGGGAAAGTTGGATAGATAGGAACGTAGCCCAAGCTAAGGGTGAACATAAATTTATTTCAAACCAGGATCTAGACTTATGGCGTCTTTTCCCTCACGTCGAGTCTTAGAGTTCCCCAGCGCCAGGAAACCAGCAGTAACATTGCCAGCGAGAAATTGTCTTCAAGCACAGCCGCACGAATAGTGTAGTTTGAGGACCCCTTTACCCACCCACAGGTGTTTTGGTGTTCGCAGTTATTGATTCCTCGTAAGGAGCCAATAAGTCAATTTTTCGTTGTGAATTCGTCGTGTGATTCTGGAGCAGAGGGAAGTTCCGATGGCCACGCGGTGGTTTGCCGTTCGAAAATGTTAAGTAGTTGGTGATTAATGACACGGCTCGACTGGTAGTTCGCGTCTTGTCTTAAGGGTGATGCCCTTGCGAAAAGGCAAGTAGCTTGGATGTTATGTGCGTACGCGGACGCCACATGTCCGAACTTCTAGGCCTTGAGCACTGGTCAAAGCTGTTCTAAGGCACCTTCAGGCCATTCAAAATCTTCTTGTGTGAAATAGTCCGTGACAACGTCGGCGAAATAAGCCATGTCTTGCTCCAACTCCCATGTTGGGGAGACGCGGTCTTTCCACTTGACGGCAAGATAGCATTGCCCGTTGCTTAACTCACAATGTCCTACGATGGTTTGAAGTTTGTATTCTGGCTCCGGCGAACTGAAGCGTGCTGGCTGAATCCAGTCCTGCCACATCCTGAAACCTGCTCCATCGTCGAATACCCAGAGAAGGCATTCGGTACTCGGCCAGTCCCAAGACTCACCGTCCCGAGTCTCTGCACGAACACCGTAAAAGGTCCAGCCATCCACTTCGGTGGTAACAAGAACTTCCATTAAAATGACATGAGCCGACCAAGGAGTTTCTATTGACACCCCTTTGTCAAGGCTTCGCGGATGGACTGGGACTATCATCGTCCTTAATTGCACATGCACAACTTGGCTATGGCTAAAAACGTGGTGAAGATGGCGAGCCAATAGAATGGTTATACGGAGCCTCAGGTTAAAGAGTGTGAGGGATGAGTCGGGACGTGCTATATATAGGATTTTCATACCCCCAATTACCCTGCAATGGCAGAGGAACATGGAAAGTCTACTGGTTGACTGCGGTGGGCAACTTCGGCCCTTCAACAAGGGCGAAGGTCCAATATGGCTCCACTCGAGGCTAGACTGACCGCAGGATAGTGTAGACACAGAGCAAGAGTAATTCTACTCAAAAGGACCCATCTAACGAAGGCCGGAGCAAAGAGACAGAAAAGACGGGTTCCTCATAGTCGTCGGACAAAACCCGACGGGGAAGTCCAGAAATGTAGGGTGTTCTACGAGGGGGATAGACTGAAGAACATCGTCCAAAAGCTTCCAATGGAAGGGGATGAACACATTAGAATTAATCTCCATTGCCGCAAGCGATCCAGGGCTTTGTGCCATGAGGTGGTACGGTCTGCGACTCCGTTAGTCGACTACTCGCGACAGAGGAATCAACCATCCGACTGCAGTGATTCCAATATCGGCCCTCGGAGCGGTAGACGCAGTGCATCTGATGTTGGCTTCAATATACATGCTTGACGATGCCCTTATACGGCGTTGCCGCTGCCATTCCACATAGGTACAGTGGTCTTGGGATATGCATGAACGAATGACAGGATGGTATCAGTGTAGCTCACAAGCGACGCCAAATCGGCAATGAACACACAGGGCATGGATAGGTATGGATGAGAAGGGGCGAGGTTGAGAACGGCGTGATCGTATTCATCCACGCGAATACCAAGCCTCAGTTTGGGGGCAAAAAGCGAACAGAATCGGACATCTTCTCCTTGACACTGTAAGGTCACAAAACAGGGAAAGGTCTGGAGAGCACACTGATTCTAATAGCCCATGCATCAAAATATCATTAATTACATATATTAATCCATGCCACGTATTATTATATATTGTAGTGTGAATAGCTACCCGTAGGACAAAGGTAGACCGTCGGTGAATGGAGATGAACACCTCGACTTCAGCCATGGGTTTGCCCCTCTGCCGCGTGGTCGAAACTAGATGAACGGAGACCATGTGGGACAAGGGGTACTGTAGAAAACTATACATCACAATAGATGAAAAAGGCAAAAAAGTAAAACCGAAAAATTAATTGGTTATGCGATTCAACGAGTCAACCCACCAACAGGCTTACTACGTACAAGTGTGTAAAACTCACTTGCTCGGCCAGTTCACACGCACCCTGGAATGATTGAGTTGTTGATTTATGAGCTGTTCAGTTGACTAAGCGATGGGTGCTAGGTATGTGCGCTACGGGCTGCTGGATGGCAACGGCAGATGATGCCTGGCACACCCCGAACACGAACGATCTTCCGTCCACTTGTGTCATGCTGGAGGCACGCTTTGCTGGTCAAGCATTGGCGGGACAATCTTGATGTAGTTCCATCCTCGTTTTAAATGCGTCTAATTGATCATTTCGACGTAAGAAAATTTAGTGGAGCGAAAATGGATTGTGCAGTCAATCAAATGCTACCTAGTCCCTTGACACCACAAGCTTTGGTCTGTGTGATGAGGTAGACTCATATATAGAAGGGCTGTAACCTACATCGTTGCCACAGAACTAGACACCTCAATGTCGACTTTTTTTGTGATTACGGCCTTACATTGTACGGATTTAAGAGTCGGGCGTTTCTCTGCACACACCGTTGTCCAGTTCCCGCTTCTCGTGATATTCTGACGAGTAGCTGCACTCATCGGTACACGAGGTTGATTTTCAAGAAATGCCCGTTCCCGAAAGTCACTCGGTGCAACGTCATTACCATCCTGGGTATCTTTGTCCCTGAGTCGTATGGACGTGAGAAATGGGGGATAAAGCGGCCGCAACTTCGGCCGTATCCAGCCCCATACCATGGGGATACTAGAGGTGACAACTGCCACGAAAGATTCACGCACTGCCCAGGATGCCGCTTGTTGCGGGCCCGTAGTAGGATTCTGATTTCACATCCGTCGATTTAGTCAAGACTGCGTAGTTCATGGTAAAGGAAACGAGGACGAACCTTGAGAATGAGAACGCATCGGAGAATACCAGCGACCATGACAAAGACGCCGCCTGAGAAAAGAAGCACAAGTATGAGTTTCTTGAATTTTGGGACATTTGCTTTCCAAAGAACTGGAATAGGAATGGCCATGAGGTAGATGTCTGTGACAATATTGAGAGTGACGACGAGAAAGATGAGCAACTTTGAGGAGGCAGGCTGGCAGAGGTCTTTGAAAAAGAGTGTTAGCAAACGTAGGTGTTCTGGCGGAAAAGAGGAACAGCTAACTAACTTCCAGGGTCCGGGTCTATTTGCCAAAGGTTGTGGAATGGCTGGCATCCGCAGAAAATGGAAGCTATGATGGCAATGTACGTAACGGCGATGAGGACAAACCCTACGTTAATACGAGTCCGGTACGCGCTCAGGCCATTCTACACATCAAAGTGTCAGCCTGTTCGAGATTTTTTCGGCAATGGTTAAGGTCACTTACCGTCAATCGGATATAGAATGCACACATGGCACTCTTGATAAGCCAGAGAACGGACGCATACACGGCCCAGCCTGCAATCTGGATCTTTGATCCATTGACTCTTGATGATTTCTTGGTGTTAGCCCGTCACACTATTGAAGCGCACCTGATTTGGTCGCGTCGGGATTGTACGTGCCTCCACTTGTATTCTTCGCTGCTCGGTGATAACGCGGCACGTTGTTCGTCAGTCATCGCGTTGTTGGCGAGACCGTAGAATCGTGCCCCAACCGTGTATGCGAGCACTATCTCCGTCGTGTACGGCACAATGACGAGTAGCATAAGATAATCGTCCATCTTTAAGTTCCGTATGCCCTCCTGCTTAGCGCGAGCGTATGTTCGGACGCCGATGACGACGATACCAAGTGCAAGAAGAGTAAAAGCTTCTGCCGCGAAGGAATGCAGTGCAGCCATGACACGCAAGATCTGGGGCAAAAACTCAAGGCAATGGCAGAAAAGTGCGGGGGCAAGACGATCGTATCACAGGCGATACCCACTGGGGTATTGTGATCCTTTTGAACAAGTCTCCAACGGTGGCCCGGAGCTGATTTGAGTGCCTCCTTTTTCCAACGGGAACGGTGCCTGGCTAGTTGAATAAAGATGTAAAGTCATTTGATGCATGGCGCGCTGTGGTATTTTCCACCGTTTCTTACCAATCGTTGATTTCCAGGCCATGTGGGTTGCGGAGGAAACGGTCAAAGTTGGCCCAGGAATGTTTACATTGTGACTCATAGGTAATCGGTTTCTAGCAGGTTGACCAACAATCTGAAGAGTCAACCAGCCCTATATGAACGTTAAGTAGCCGTCGTATGTTTACCTGGAAGGGACGCACTCAAGCGTAATAGCAGCTGGTTCTTGCTCTCCTCTGGACATGCTGTAACCTCCGCCCAGCATCGATCACCAAACTCTGGGCGCAACTCCAGCGAGACCTTTTACGACTCCAAGTTTGTACAGTCTATTTGGCCCATATGGTCATTTCGATTCAGTTTGTGATGCCGCTGCCAATTTTGCTGCAAATGCTACGCACACCAGCGCCGTCTATATCAGACAGCGCTACCTAGTCCTGAGGCAACCATGCTAACAAAATAGCCGAGATCGACCTCTGCGTTAGTCGCACAAGATGTTGCGAAAGCCTGTACATGCCAAATGACTAATTGTTTAGGCAGTCCATTAGCCAACCGCTGATCCTAAATGCGACAAATTTGCCAATGGGTGCCGCCGGGTGATGAGCCGTACATGCAGGGCTTGAAAAGAGGAGGATCAGGTATATTGCGAAGAGTATTTTACTAGTTCCCGTTCGAACGGAAAGATAGTGTACCATGAGGGGGGTTGCGCTGCCGCTGAAAGCAACTCGAGACATACGTTGAGACCAAGTTCACTTAAACCTTGAGTTGAACGACGGCTTTGGCCACGTCCCAGCTTCAAACGTGCAGCAAGTCTCAGGAGACTGTACTACGTTTGCGGAGGACTTCTACGTATGTATGTATATTTTTCGTCCGGGGGGCCGTGAGGCCCCAGATGTCTCCTAAGGGAGCACAGGACGTGCTGAGCTACGGGAGTCTACCTATGAACTAACCAGGAGAATTTCTACGTGTCGCTCAGGGTGTAGTGTAGAGGGTGGCGATCAACGCAACGTCAATCAAGAGGCTGTCAGTCAGGTTGGTGTCAATCAACTCAATCCAACTCAACGGAGCCTATTCTTACTAATCAACGAACTCAATATTATCACGATATTGAGTTGGTTGCGTTGGCAAGGTTGATCAGGTACTGTAGCGATGTTCCCAGACTCCGGTGCCGGGTAGCTCAACACAAGGCGGGTTGGGTATTAGTGCGGTGAAAGAAGGACTACGTGGCATGGGGCGCTGGTCAACCTCAACGCAACGCCAACCAACTCAATATAGGACCTGGGTTGATCAACTCAACGGAGGAAAAGCTTATTAAGCAGTCAACTCACTCAATTGAAGGCTGAGGTTGAGTGGATTGCGTTGATCGCCACCCTGGTAGTCTAGAACTGGACGGAAAGTGCGCGTCAAGAAGTACCGGTACTGCGGGCCCGCGCAAACACGGTAGGACAACCTGGGGATTGATCCTTCGTCCATTTTCGACATCTTGACGACTCCAAAGGGCCCACGTAAGAATAGAGGCGCAACAAAAAGAACGGTTTAGGACAACTTACAGTGTCGTCTGGTGCCGGCGAGTATTACCTGGCCTGATAGTCTTTATCTGTGGACCCATGTCGATGAGCATGGGTTTGTAGCTTAGTCTAGATTCGTCATCCAAAATCGTAATTTTTATTTTTTCATTGCATCGGCTATTTTTGGGCAGAAGTAGCTCGTGCACATCGCTCCATGCGCCATGCGTTGTACTGTCCTTGTAGGGCCTTAGCGGCGACATTAGTTGCACTGGCATCTAGACAGTGGAATCAGCTCCAAAATGATCCAGTTTCATGAACTCAAGTCATGCGAAAATAATGCTCAATGAGAACGCCAATTGATGGGGTTTTGGGTGATGCAACGTCGTATTTCTGTCCACAATCTTACTTGGGCCGTTATCTGACTACTTTTCGGCACTTACAGCACCCCGGCCCCACAGTAAGCGCCTTGTCATGGAAGAAAGTTTGTTGTTTGTCCGATGGAAACAAGACCTGAAATTGACTGTAAGCCACGCCTACGAAGGGGAAACTTAGACTCGGCTATAAAGGTGCCTTATATTGACCTTTGCCCCGCCTGCTCCTTGGATCAGCGTCGGACCATGACCCATATCTTGCTACAATGGAGCTACACTTCAACACCACGTTTGGGTACGCGTTGGGATTAAGTGGTTTAGTTATCACAATGGCTCTACGTCCGTTTATCCTGGGAGTTGTACGATTGCTATTTCCGCCAATATTCACAATTGTCTGGAAACTTCCACCGTTTACGCAATTGGCAAAGAGAACATCGGACTGGGTAACGGAACACCTCATCTATCGCAGTTTTTTTCGCAGTAGGAGCAGCGTGGACACCTACAGCCGGGCTCATGCCATGTTTTTCGCTCTTTGTTTTGCGGCAAACCTTTGCTGCATTTTCTTCCAAGTGCAGAGCTGGTCAGAAGCGTGCTCTCGAGCAGGTACGCTGGCGATGATCAACATGCTTTTGCTCTATGTTGGCCCATGTTTCGGCTTCGTAGCTGACATCTTGCGCCTCCCTCTTCGAATCTACCACCAGGTACATACCAGTGCGGGCTATATGGTGGGAATATTAGCCAGTTTCCACGCTGTCGGAATAGTGGTAACCAAAGGAGGCTTTGCGGTGAACAGTGTTCGCAATCTCTTGGCTGTTCTTGTAAAACACCTTACTACATCATCAGCCCGGTACTAACTTTTGGTAGGCTATGGGTGGAATTTGTCTTCTCTTGATGCCCATCTCCTTTGTTTCCAGGATATTGCCGTATGAGTTCCTGCTGTTCATTCACCGCACGACGTCGCTGCTGTTGGGCTATGCGATATGGCGCCACTTGCCTACTAAGGAGCTTTTCCCTCGACTTTATCTATACATTATTGGAGGGGTCTTCTCCTTAGCCATGACTGTTCAGATGGGGATCGCTCTGTACAGAAGTCGTTGCCGGTTTCACTTAGCCGACCTGTCTTGGAGTAGCAAACCCATCATCCAAGTACTTGTCCGTCTTCAGAGTCGACTGAAGGTTGAGCCTGGGCAATACATCAATTTATGGATCCCCTCCAGCTTGCTCTCCACACTGCAAATCCACCCATTCACCGTCGCCTCTTGGTCTCCAGATGCCGCGGAAACACTGGTCGTCTTCGCCGAAATACGCAAAGGTTTCACTAGCAGCCTACGTAATAAGGTGAGATTTGGCGACTCGCAGAGTTTTGCGATGTTTACGGGGCCCCATGGCTCAAGACTTCCTGTTGATAAATACGACCACGTTCTGCTGATCGCCACAGACCTTGGCATTGTAGCTCTTCTGCCGTATTTGCAATGGTTAACTCACGCACACCACGCTCATCAATTAGAAGAAGGGACAAATAGATTCAAGTCATGTAGGAGTATACACCTTATTTGGCACTTGCGCGACTGGGGTAAGTAATCAGTTTTCGGCGTTTGCCCCTTCTAAATTGACGATTCACAGAGGTCTTCGTGGCGGTGTCCTACTTTTTGAACGTGGCTTTAGCAGAAGATGAGCTAAGAGCATCAAATGCCTGCAAGATATGCGGCACGGAGCACCGATCCATTATCAAATTAACCGTTTATGGGGAAAAAGCCACTATCGGTCAGGATGAGGGCCACGGTGCTGCTAATGCTAGAAAGCTTGCGGATAGTGTAAGAGGAGATATCCATTGGGAACCGATAGACCTACCATCAATACTGGATGAGGAACTATCATCAATACTGGATGACGAAACCGTGACTGGAGTTACTCGCGATGTTTCTAGGAAACCGTGCGCTGTCGCTGGTAAGTCAGCTAGAAAAATCACCGGGCCAAGCTGACCATCGAGATAGCGTCTGTTTCACGGAAGTTCAGGGATCAGCTTACGGATGCTGCGAGAGCAAAGTTGCCTCACATTGACCTCATGTTTACTGAGTATCAGCCTTAGGGCGGTATCACCCTATAACTCCGTGGAGAAGAGGGCTGGACTGGGTGTGTCGTGGGATCTCAAGAGTACAGTTGAATGCTCAGGAAATTCCTGCCTTCGCGCTTGCTACATAAACCATCTTGTGGATTCAATGGAGTTCAGCAGTACATAAGCCCAAGGCTTATATGTCATTTGGGTCCTCCTCTGGTAGTTCAATTTGGTTGTCCTATTTTAGCCGTGCCCGTACTGTAAGCCCGTACTGAAGGCCTCCACCCGTACTGAAAAGCGTAGGCGAGTTGAATGTTGAATACAAATAGACACACAGGAGGTAAAAGAAGAAGATGCTAAAACCAGAAACAAAATGGCTACCCTATAACAGGACCTAGATTCCTACTCTAAACTGCATTTTAAGTGCAGTGCAATATGCTAAACGAATGAACAGGCTTAGCTTCTTCTACTGACGCCGACTGAGGGTTTGGTCAATCCACGTCCGTCGCTTCCGAGAATGTTACCAGCCATCTCGTGGTACAGCGAACTAAATGTAAAAACATTTCGAGTGAATGTGGCTCGCCGGCTTTTGCCAAGAGTGGATGCTTCATACAAATTACCTTGTGTTCAGAGGATGGGGACTTTGCTTACCCGAGAGATTCGCTCCATATGGCTTTGTCTAATGAGGTTGACCATTGATTTCGCTGCTATGTCCTTTGTCGAATTTTTTAGCTCCTTTGTTAGCTCAAAGAAATCGACCACGTCCTTGGGAGGCGTCCAAATGCCGTAACTAAATTCATCAGGATTTACTTTCTCCTCGCGACCGGCTATCAGCTGCGCCGTCAACAAGCAGAGGCCCTCGCTGAGATTGTGGGATGAACGCTGGCTACAGTGTTGTTGTCCCCCTGAAGCAGTTAGCCCAGTTGCCACGTAGAATTCGTGTCGGGGTAGTTCACAGATCTTCACGTGTCCCCCATGATCAATCAATACGTTCGAACACGTCAATTCCGGGTGGCCCCAGTCGTGCTGTTCCAGGTATAACAGGCCATTTGCGACCTATGCCTATTATAATCAACTCTGGTAGAAGTATATAGTTAGAAACTGACCTGTTTCAGAATGCATGCTAGTTCTGACTCATCCAAACGCCTATTGGCAACCACTTCAGAAAGGGAAATTGGAACAAACTCAAAGGCAATCGTAAGGTCATCCCCTTCCCCATAGACTGCGAGAGCCTTGACGAAGTTTTCATGCTTGATGGATTGTACCATAGCCACTTCATCCCGGGCGTTGGGACCGGAAAGTTTCCAAAGCAGCGCACCTTGCGTGTTCTTGGTAGTTGTGGCGAGTCTTTTCTGCGCTGCGGCTATATTCTTATTGAAGCCTAGAGAGATACGAAAACATTCTCGATAATGTTCCCGTGGTGAAATTCCATCGACCTTATCTGGTGCTCGCGCACGAATTGCACCCCCGCCACCAGTGAATGCGTTCTCCGGCTTGAAAGGTGGTCGTGCTTCCTCCCTTATCACTTCCGTAAGGGGCGGGTTTTTGGTTATAGAAGGCGCTACGCCCCGCGATGGAGCCTCTGCAATAGATGCTAGCTTGGCAGCGGATGGCGAAATTACGAATCGTGTCCGGCGCTTTCCGTCTTCGGAGCTCATTGTGTGGTGATTCTTTGGCTGTCAACAGACCTTGTGCGTAATGAGGACTAATAAAGAATAGTGGGCTTCATATATACGGCTGAAACTGGCTATTCGATGTCGATTTTAATGAATAGAAGCGCCTCTTGCTCTGTCGGAAGCTGGCCCTTTTGAGTGTCCAATTTCACTCACCTTCGATGGTCTATATGTGGTCCCTCCTTCTTCGGCGTTTTCCCAGCCCATTTGGTTCGCAGTTCCTATTTCGTCATACATTGAAAGCTGGCCGCTGAATACGTTGCTCACCCCCTCTCTATTTCGTTCCTTCGCTCTGGTTTACCTTCTCTGCTAGAGCAACATGGCCCTCCCCGCCCAGATGGAGCAACTCAATAATGAGAAAGAGCAGAAATTCCTGGGTGCAGCCGTCATTAGGTTCAAGGCTCTCGATTTCTCTTCTTGCAGAGAGGGAATCCTCGGCGGCGACGAGCCTGACTGGGACTATGTTGATTGCTTGAAGGAGACGATCCGAAGCGGATGCAGCTGGTCCCCAAGTCAAATCCCCGCGTTGATTGACCGCCGTCAATTTGAAGAAGCTCTTCAACGTAAAAGGATTGACGGTGATACGCTCAACTTCGATGCGGGTACTCGCGTCGAGTGCCTTGGAGGGTTGCACGAATATCTTGCCGCCGATGCGGTACTAGCAAACGAGCACAAGCGCTGGCGCATTTGGCTTTACTCATCAGGTATGCCTCTTTCGCCGGGTTTAATTCGGGGGCTGATATGATGGCGCCAGATCTTAGCGAAGACGCGAAGATTGACTTAATCGATGAACATATAAACACGAGGCAGATCAGCGATGCAGAGTTCTTCTATAGAATCAGCCTACATTGGCGGCATCACAGACACGATATTCCGCCACCTCCCAACAAGTGGCTGGCTGTCCTAGCTCGGAGATCGAAGGGAAAAGCGGCAGAGATCAAGCGACTTTTGAGCGATAGTGATCCCTTTATGGTGATCTTCGAAACGTTTCACGACGTTCCTGCGTTGTTTTGGGGTTTCAGGATTGGGCAGGTGGGCAAGATGAAATCCTTACTATGCAGGCCAGTAAGTTTCTAACACTCCTAAGCTACTCGGCGTGACTGACAACCAGGAATTGCTGTCGTATTTACTGCGAATAAAATCATTCTGGTCCAGCATATGTTTGGCAGACCAACATCAAATCAAGAACATTGATGTGGCGACAGTAAAAAACTGTAGCGGCAAGGCCCCAGGAGCCAGTAAGGAGCATAAGAAGGTACTTCAACGTCTCTTCGATAGCCGAACGATACTAGGAAAGTTCAGCAACGAACAGCGGGATAAGATTTGGGAAGGATTGTGCAAGGCTACCGAGGATCGATTGGTGCCGACACTGGAAGGTTTCTTTGGAAATCTCGAGTATTTGAGACAAGTTACCGGCTGCTTGAGGAGGCTTATCGATATTAAAGAGAGCTCACCGCAAGTTGGCCGCGTTTGCTTATCTCAGGAGGTCATGGGAGACCAAACCGCGTTAAGAGGATTTGTCGAAAATAGCGGAAACTCGTTGCGGAACGGCTTCACTAAGAAATTTCGAAAAAGTATGGAAGACCAATGCTTGCTCCAAGTATCCGGGGACCGCTACAAGCTGGTTCGAAATGAAGACGTTAGCCAGTTCGAACTAGCCTACAGACATCTCTTGCTCTTCGCCTTCCGCGAGTTCCCAGCCATGCCGTGGCAAGCAAAGAAGAAACTAGCTGGAGCAGAAAACACTACGGATCCAGTGGTCCTGTTCAAATTTGCCATACTAGCTCATAAGCTTGGCGTTCGATCTGACAAGATTGGCGACATCCTTCGCCAAAGACCCCAAGCTCCGGTGTTCGAACAGCCAGATAGTCGCAGTCGTCCAGGTATACTTTCTGAGCCTGCCGTTTATGGAAAGCCTACACCTTGCGACCTGACCCAATACAAAGATTCCATCTTTCTACCCAACTTGCATGGGCCTGCCACCGGGCAAAAGTTGGACTTTGACTATTTCTTTGTCCAGCGCTCACTCTACCTTGACTTAATGCATCTCTTCCCACTTAATGGCATCGAAACGTTGTTAAGCTCTGCCGTTTCCGAAAGTGAGTATCACCTCCTTGGCGGTGACTTTCAGTCAAACACAGAACATGAGGGCGTACAGGAAGTTGAGCGGACACTATCACAGCTGCAGGAAGAGGCCAAGCGGTTGAAGAGCAACATAGAAAGTCAAGAAGCGGAAAAGCGCGTCCTTGAGTTGAAAGTTGAATCACTTCGTCGGCAGGTCGAACAGGAAGGGAAGAAGCTCGAGAGCACCAAAAGAGAAGCCGAAACAGAGCTCAGAGATCTCGCCGAGACGCGACAAAGCAGAATTCAACGAGATGACCCAGAGGTAACACTGTTGGAAAGCAGGAAACAAGACCTCGAATCCGAGATTCGCCAACTGACCCAACAAGCCAAGGAGTTGGTTAGTTAACCATCAGCAGAGATGTCCTTATTGCTGACCACTTACCGATAGAGAAGAAGAGCTCATGTTCACGGAATCACTGCATTAGGGAGTCAAGAATTAGTGTCAGCGATTATACAGGTAAAGGAAGAAGACAGCCGCAGCTATCAGAGGAGCGGACGCTAATTTTCGCAGGATGAATCTGCTTCCAGCGACAACAATGAGACTCACACTGGCCCTTTGTCGCCTCAGCTATCTCGGGTTGGTCCTAATGAGGATAGGTTGGCGGCTCAGGTCCAGATTAAGAGTGGAAAGGGTCCAATTGAATACTTAGAGATTAATATGACTGAGAAGGAACTAAAAGCGTACCTGGTTGAGTGTCAAAGGAAGGGTTACAAGTTGTTTGATGGGTGTGACGGGGTACTTACGCCTGATTCATGTTTCGGGGTGCTCAAGAGCGAGTTGCCACAACAACCCATCCTGGTTTTGAAACCGGAATTCGAGGTTGGCAAGGCGAGTATCCCTCTCAAGCGTCGCTCCGCAGACAAAGACTATCCGGCAGAGGTTGCCGGTCAACGAAACCAAACAAGGCAAGCGGAAAAGAGGCAGAGATAAGCATAGAACCAACGAGAGCAAAAAAAGAAAAGAGGACAAAAGAAGCAAGTAAACTGGCGAAAGAAACGACTTCGTAACAAAGTAGAAGTGTCATACATGAGCTGAAGAGCTAGTAGAGTGAGCTGATAACCCAAGTGCGCCATAATACATGGGCTAGCATATGAAGTGTGCCTGCATATGTGGGCTGACACAAAGAGCGCACCAGAAGAGCTGCGCCAGCACACTCAATATGCTGCTATATATGAGCTGGCATAGAAGGCATGCCAGCTCATGTAGGCTAGCTTACTGAGTGTGCTAATGTATGTGTGCCAGCATATGTGGTGTGCTGGCATATCTGGGCTAGCATGTGCGGTATGCTAGCATGCCTGGACTGGCATACGCGGTGTGCTGGCATAGACAAGCTAGCACGCGAGTTATGCTGGCTTATCTGGGCTAGCACAGGCAGTGTGTTAGCACACGTAAGCTACCATAGCTTGTATGCTAGAGCAGAGACGCTAGCACACTCAGCGTTCTGGCAGAAATCGGCTGGCACATAACGGATGCTAGTAGAAGTGCGCCAGCACACTGCCTGTGCTAGCCCAGATAAGCCAGCATAACTCGCGTGCTAGCTTGTCTATGCCAACACACCGCGTATGCCAGTCCAGGTATGCTAGCATACCGCACATGCTAGCCCAGATATGCCAGCACACCACATATGCTGGCACACATACATTAGCACACTCAGTAAGCTAGCCTACATGAGCTGGCATGCCTTCTATGCCAGCTCATATATAGCAGCATGTTGAGTGTACTGGCACAGCTCTTCTAGCGTGCTCTTCGTGTCTGTCACGAACCCACGTGATCAAGTGGCGCGAGTAAAGGGTATCACGTGCGACAGCACCTCATACTGGTTGTTGCCCATGTTCAGGGGGAGACTGATCTTGTTTTCTTCTTTATTTCCTCTTCGCGCTACGTCTTGCATCTAGGACCCAACCATTAGTATTAATTGACCCATCATTGACTACGATTCCTCACCAGCATACCGGTGCCTGGTGGCGCCCGTTCAGAGATTACCGGTAAGTTCTGGTTTACTTTATTACGAAGCAGGGGGTTTCTGAGGAACCAAAACGTCACAACATTTAAGTTGTAACTGAGTTTTGATCGGAGCTCGCGAAGATTAACTGGCATTCTGAGCAGCGACACTAAGGGGCCGCAGACAAATATAGACATGTATAATTCATAACTGTGCACCAACTTCACAACTGAACTATTGCTATCGAAGGCTGTCCTTCCTAAAGAGGGTTGGCTTTGGGGTCGTATCATATGCCCGATATGAGTGGCCTACCGCACATTTAGGATGATCAAAATGCAAATATACAACCATCCAAACTCAGAGAACCGATACTCAAACCATGAATCCCTATCGCTTAGCCTACGTTCGGGTTGGCTTGCGATCCAAACGGCGCACAACCGCGCCAAGAACTACTTTTAGAATCCCATTAGCCGTCAACGTCTTATTGTTGTCCGAGCTGGTGGAGCTCCATGTCGCCGTATCGACCATATCACGGATACCCAGATCAGTGAGGTTATCGTCGAGGTCCTTCAGAGCCTTTGCCGCGCCATTCTCCTTGCCAACCTGGAAGAACTGAATGCCTACCTGGTAAGGAGGCGCCTCAATCTGGTCGAGCTTCTTGGCGTAATGAACGATGATGCTCTCAGGGTCGTCGGTTGGGCAGCCGTCTGTGATGACGATGACGTTGACGGGTTTAGTGGAGTCCATATTCTCAGGTTTGCGTGCCAAGTTGGCGCAGTAAGGTTTGAGGATGCTGTGCAGGCGAGTGCCGGTAGGTGTAGCACCTCCAGGACGTGTAGACTCGAATAGACGCTGCACCTGCGCGGCATTTTTGATTTCATAGTATCCGCCGGGAGCCTGGGTACCGGACCCGGAGTTCCGCGACCGATGGTTAAGGAAGTAGACGTCGATACCGTCAGAGTCATGGGAGGTGCAGATAGGAGCAATGGCACCAACGGCCTCGCGAACCTCGTGCCAAGACCTGCCAGCCATAGACCCAGAGTCGTCGATCACGAAGATGGTATCGAATGTGGAGAGGAAAGCGTACTTGTCTTCGGCGCTGGTAATGTTCGAGAGGCTGGGTACAGGTGATGCGTAGCCAACCCTGAGGGAAGTGGGCTGTGAGTAAGCGGGAGGAGGATCATCAGCTAGGACGCTTCGTGTTAGATCGATATACGCGAGCCGTAGCGGTTACGCCAGAGTATAAGAATTTAGGCGTTTACATACGGATACCATCGTTCGGAGCGGTAGTCGTGGAATGAAGGTCTAGCTTCATGCCGCTGTCATTCGACGCCGACGGCCTCTGTGCAGCCTTAGAAGGATCACGCCCTCGAGAGAACTTGCCCATGAGGCTGGTGAATAGCCCATAGCGAGGCATGTTGGTCTCTTTTGTGGCGCTTACTTCTTGATATGTAAAAAGAAACGCGAGTTGGATGTTTAGGACAGGTAATCGTAGCTGGGTTTAGCTTTTTCTGGGGAGATTGCAATGATGATTCTTTAGAAAGCTAGGACTTTACGAGGGTGAAGGAGTTTGAAGGCTCTTATTTATTGCTGTAGAAGTGTGCCTTCACTTACCAGGATTGATCTGGCGCTAACCTCACCGCGATACGGTTTTTGCTCTACCATTCAGCGGGGCGGTGCCCATGGCGAAGAGAGCAAGGCCAAGATGATGACGAGACTCTGATGAGCATGGTCCACTTCGGCGTAACCTCCCTCGCCATAATGACCTTTGGCTAGGCGAACGGGTACGGGGAAGGCACTTTCTTTGTCTCATACAGCCATCACGACTCCACCATGGTGTTGCTAGCTTCTATTCCCACGCTTAGTCTGGCGAAGCTGTGGGGTCTGAGGTATTGGTCCACTTCCATTTTATTACTCTGAATACTGATCGGTGCTAGATCAGCCCAACTGGGCCCGACCCTCAAGCTTAATGAGGAGCAAAAGTAAGATGCATGCGCGCTAACGTTTGCAGTACGATGTCTGCCCCGCAGGACCTAAAGCTATTACGTACATCAAGGCATCTATCATAAAATAGCATCCTAGTCATAGTGTTTAGTAGGGTGTCGGACGTTGCTTAGGGCATCAAGTAAAGCGATAGATTAGGGCCAGGGGAAGTCTAATAGGCTACGATGGAGGGTACCGGTTAATTCTTGATTTCCAGTGACACAACGAAGGCCTGATTCGGCGTCGTCTGGTAGACACCTCTGGAGCAATCGAATCCGAATGGCCAAAACGTCCAGTCTTGCTATGTTACTGATTGCCCTAGCAGCAACGAATTTTCTGCTTACAGAGGAAACAAGGCCTAGTGCCCGTCAATCTCGACCTTGGGCTATCATTTCCAGCGAGAGCGTCAAAGGAGGTGGTGGCTTCACGTGTGGTTGGAAGTTACCCTTACGTAGCTTGATATCGGCTTTTAAGGCTGCCTTTACCACCAAAAGGTTTTGACTGCGTCTCTAGAGGAAACGAAACGTCAATTCAATCATAAAGCCTGCGGGCTTTCTTTGCGATAAGAATGGCTAAGTTTGGGATGCTTATGCCCTGTTTAGCCGGCAGCCAGTATCAAGGCGCTGCGGTTATGGTACGAGACGCTGCCCGGAAGGGACTGCTGTAAAGCCACCACCAAACTGGCACATTGAATCAGTACGCAAGAGGAATTCCGGACGTTTGGCACAGGCTAATGTGTAAGAATCCGTATGAACAGACTTTTTCCCACTCTTCTCTCTTTTTCCACCCAATGACCCTGCCTTACGCACACTCTTGGTTTCCAGAATAATGGCCCGGTATTGGTCAAACTGGTCACAAGCACGCGTGAACGGCTCGGTCAGGACAATTAAGCCTACAAGCCAGTCCTAGAATCGACCGCGCTAATACATCATCAAAATTTGGTCGGTTAAGGCCACTGATGGGTAATGTATCATGTAGGGCGTTCAGGAAACGGTAGGATACGGACAGCGAACCCAAGTAGGCCACATGTGGGGAGGGATGTTCACAGATCTTCGTTTTCCGATGGCCAACCTTCCAATTTCAGTCAGCCCATGGCTGCGTGAACGGTAGCGTAATGCCTCAGTGGAAATCATTTGATATTGTGCCAAGATTTGGACCCTTTGCTGCTCTGGGGCCGTTGTATCTCAGCCATTTTGGGTCATAGAGTAGAAGACACCGGAGTGTTTGATTGCTTTCTCGGTAGGCGTCCATTAATTGCTTTCCGGTAGAAGAAAAAATAAATAATCCATTTTCCGCCGAAAACGATACGCTCTTGGTTATATATAGACCACTTCACGCCTTATATCTCTACAGTGCCTACACAGTCATTCATAGTGGCTAACCCGTGTTGCTTCGAGAGAATTGCCACCTGTATAAAGGCTGGATGGCTACTCTCAAGGTATAAGGCCCAAAAAGCTCATTTTAGCAACCAAGTGGAGTTAATCCGAGCGTGGTCTTCCAGGCTGACGTTTATACAGCGCCACCCATACCCCTCGTCACCCCGGTCTTGTGGCACTCTACGCTAGCACGAGCCCATATTTGCTCGCTTGGGTTTCTCATTCTCTCTTATCTTCTCGAACCTACTCGTTGTTAACCGCATTTAGTCAAAAAGAATGCCTGGCTATACCTCATCAGAGGAGTCGGAGGACTCCCGCCGACCTCCCAAGCAATCCCCCGAAAAACTCGGCGAGAGCAAACAAAAGCACAAAAGAACAAAGAGCATGACACCTCAACAGTCAATCAACCGTACATGGAGAAGATTCTCTAGACATCAATTCAATAACGGTCCTGCCATCATTCCGTTCGACCCTGTTCCGCCACCAGTCAACACTGGTCGTTCCAATAGATTGCTCTCAGAGGATTATGGCCGTGCCGCGGCGGAATGTCGACTGAAAGTCGAGAAGATTGTCAAGGAGTGCAAACGAGTGAACATGCGGTATCGCGATCCCGACTGGGACTTGGTCAGCCTCGCTGTCCTCCAGCTCACGAGAACCCCCCTCGCTGACTGTTCCGTTAGGATTGGGATTTTAAACACGAGAAAGGTCACTGCCTGAATACTCTGGGCCAGAAAAAGTTCGAATTGAGTGACACCTCTCTCTTGAGTTCAGAGGATAGGGTGCCCAAAGCCGTTAAGCGAGTGCACGAAATCTTCGAAAACCCTACCTTTATGAAGAATATTCATGGTGGTGACGTCAAGCAAGGGAATCTAAGTGATTGCTGGCTGATGGCTGGCTTGATTGCTCTAGCTAATATTCCAGCCAGTCTTAAACGAATCTGCGTTGCCTACAACGTCGACGTCGGCATCTATGGCTTCGTCTTTTACCGAGATGGAGAATGGATCTACTCCATCATTGACGACAAGCTCTACCTGAAGTCGCCCTGTTGGGACTCTCCTAGCACACAGCGAAACCTTCTGCAACAGGTTGGTCAAGAAAATGCAGAAAAGGTCTATCGGGAGACGTACCAGACCGGATCCAGGGCGCTCTTCTTCGCCCAATGCAAGGATCAAAACGAGACCTGGGTTCCCCTCCTTCAAAAGGCATACGCAAAGGCGCACGGTGACTACTCATCCCTTGCGGGTGGCTGGATCGGCGAGGCTTTGGAGGATCTGACCGGTGGTGTCACCAGCGAGCTGTCTACCTCCGATATCCTTGATAAAGACGAGTTCTGGCGCAGAGAACTGTCAAAAGTTAACGACCAATTTTTCTTCGGCGCCTCGACCGGATATCTAGAGAACGGATACGGCGAGCGCGACGGCATTGCCGAGACCCATGCCTACGTTGTCTTGGAAGCACGTACATTGAAGAACGGTCAACGCTTGGTCAAGTTGCGAAACCCTTGGGGCTACACTCGCAAGGGTATCTGGGACGGCCCTTGGAGCGACGGCTCAAAAGAGTGGACCAGAGACATCCAAGAAGAGCTTGGCCACAAGTTTGGCAGCGACTCGGTCTTTTGGATCTCATACCAGGATCTCTTGCGCAAGTTCTCTCACATTGACCGAACACGCCTATTGCAGGACGCCGACTGGCGATGCTGCCAACGTTGGGTCGGTGTGGATGTTCCATGGAAGGCCCAATACCATGAACGGTTTCACATCAAGGTAACTCAAAGCTCACCTGTCATTCTCGTGATTTCGCAACTAGATGGACGCTACTTCAACGGCCTTCAAGGCCAATATTCCTTCAGGCTACACTTTCGTCTCCACTCTCAAGAAAACCTCGATGCCGACAGTTACATTGCTCGATCTCATGGCAATTATCTGATGACCCGATCGGTGTCTGCGGAGATTCCTACCCTCCTACCAGGAACCTATATTGTGTACGTAAAGGTGGCAGGTGAAAGAGACCTTTCGGCCGAGCCGGTAGAGGAGGTGGTCAGACGTGAATGTCTTGACCGAACCGAAAACGAAAAGCTTCTCCAAGTCGGTTACGCTCACGATTTCGCCCACAGGAAAGCCTCAGCTCTGATGGACAAAGCTATGAAGCTGCGTCAAGGGGAGTCATTCAAAAAAGCCTCCGAAAGCCGACGAAAGGAACGTCGTCGACAATGGGCGAAACGCCATGCAAGGCGGCAGGCGACTAGAGAACAAAAGAAGAAGGACATGGAGAAATATCAGCGCCGTCATTTGGAATCTCAGTCAGGTGTCTTCAATTGCCAGATTCGGAGCCAGGCCAAGCCCAGCGTGGAAATTAAGAGCGGCTTCGATCAAGCAAAGGCCGGAACAGAAAAGAACAGGCGCAGGGCGTCATCAGAAAGCAATCTTTCCACCCCACGCAGTGCAGTAGAATATAACTCAGCCTCTCAATGCCCCAGCGACGATGAAAAGAAGCCCACCGTCGCGGATGCCGTCGTCAGCCGAAACCCGAGCCAGTTGAGAAACAGGTTGCCTTGGTCTCGGAAATATGCCTTTCCCCTGGCATCACCTGACTCTCTCCGGCTGACTTGTCAGAGCCATAAGTTCTCGACTGTAGCAAGGGCCAGGCTCGAGGAATCGGGATCAGGGAAGAGAGAAGACGCGGAAGGTAAACCATCGTACGTCTCAGCGGCTGAATCGTCAGCCTCCCCCGTGGACGACTGGGAAGCTTTATACAGCAGTGATGACATGACGCAGCAGCCACGCGATGACACCCTAGGCAATCCCTCGCACGTAAAGCAAAGCCCCTTGGAAGAGGGGCGCTTGAGATATTTACAGAATGCTTCCTCAAGTGATGATGAGCGTTATGACTCAGAGGAGGAGAAAATGCCTGCTCCATGGAATGCCACTTGTACTATTGGAATCAGGGTATATTCGAAGGATGAAGACTTGCTACTGTTGACGGTTGAGGATGGTGTTCTACTCGAGCAAGTACGGATGAAAAGATCTAGATAAGTAAAGGTACTCACACGAACACTAAATAGCATCCCATTCAATACCTACTGGACCAACTGTCTGCATCAACAACAGTCCGTGTCACTCTATGGCAAATCAATGCACGGGGCAATAAAAAGACCGGCGTTCCAGCGTCGCCTGGAAGCAATTTATACGGGCATTTAGCTTGTCAAACAGAACGCTCACGAACACGAATTGAAAGTTGCAACATCTAAGGCAACTAGCCGTTACAGGAAGCATACGGGGCTCCTTCACCGAGTCCAGTCCCAGATGTCGTGAGCTTTCCCTTCTCTGTTCCATGAATGCACAGAATGATGTCGGGGTAATCACCCACCTCTAACAAGATGTCGTGTGGCTCGATGGAATTGTGAGGGAAACCGGAAGTCTACGGGCGGAGAATCTCATAGGTACTTGATGTCTTGAGCAACTCTTCGTGTTCGTGGTGCGTCAAGACTCACGCGGCACACCCAGAGGGGTATCCATTGAAAGTAATTACTCCGAACGCCCAAAGTCAACGCCCAAAGTCAATCGCAACCCAATAAAACTCCCCCGTAAAGTCTCCCATCGGGTTCCGCACCTTCGCTTCTGCAAGATACTGCCCGTAGACCCGCTTAGCAATTATAGATGTGGCCCGAAATGCGTTGTTGGGCGACGAGCCCCATTGTCAACCTATCGTATTATGGCCTCTTTTCCCCATTTCTCGATGTCCAGAAGTGGCAAGCCACTATTTCGCAATGGCTTGTTATTGCGCCCTGATTCAGATGGTGTTCTCGAACATCGTGATCTGTCCAAAATAATATTGCCTTTTCCCAGCGTCAGCCGATCGTGTCGACTGCCCTGGACGTCGAATTGCCGGAATATTTGGGTCAGCCAATCTTCTTTTCTCTTTTTTGAAATGGTGTCCTTCCCGGGACGTCCGCGCTGGGAGCTTCTCCGCCGCCGTCCGACGTCTTGCTGGGTATTTTGTGAGGTGGAGTTTAATGGCTTCGTTTGGCTCCCAAGGCGAGAAGCGGGCTCCCGGGATGCAGAATTAATTACGCCGCTTCTTCCCACAGGTGCGTGCTTGAGTGACCCAGAGACCTGCCCAGGCCGTGCCGTGGGCTTGTTTCGTCTCCCAGTTTGGGGGCGGCCTTTGGATAGCCGAACCGCCGGGAGAATATCTTTCGTTGATGGAGCCTGCCGTGCGGGTTTCACGGTGGTGGCGCTGGGCAGCATCGTGACGCTGAGCTCAAGCGATCTTGGCAGAATAACAAATAGAGCGAAGAATGAGAGACTAGAAGTAGCGTGGGAGGAGTAGAAGAGACATACAATCGTGGGTGGCAGCGTGATGTTTGGGTTTGGGATATGGCCGTCTTTATCACGCCCACGAGGGTCATTGCCCTGGCCTTGCCGCACGTAAGGCTACAGTTGCAGTCTTGAAACACTGCCCAGCCAATCGAAGACGAGGCGCTCCCTGATAAAAACGTCTCGGACCCCTATTTAGGCCAACTGCCACCTTTGGGCGGCTAGAACGAGGTATTGGAAATGCTTGGCCTGGCCGAACTCGATTGATGTCTGCCACCGGTCGCTGGATCTGGTTTGGTGAGGCTTTGGCGGCGGCTGCGTGTCCAACAATCTGTCAGACAGTACGTGTGTTCGGTCCATTGATCCCAAATTAGTGTATTCGTGTTGTGTTCGTGTTCTCGTTGTGTCTGCCCCTGAAGGACCTGCTTTTAATCTTAAGATCCTTGACCCACACGTGACATCCCACATATTCAACACAATGCCCCCTTACAGCCAAACGCCGAGTTTACTACCCGTTGGCTCATGTGGGGCTAGGGCCCCAGGCGAGCCAACCTAGCAAGCGAGGTTGGCCACAAAATTATGAGACAGCCACAAAAATGTGAGACCTCATCGAGGCACTTTTTCCCTCTTGAACTTGCGATTGAGAAAACAGCGCTAGTCCGAGGCGCAGGGGCTTACACGCCACCGAGGATGCCGACCCGACCCCTGCTGAGGATCATCAATGTTGTTTAAGTCGTCCCGTTAGGCGCGATGTGAGCCGTGGAGTAGCTGGCACGCCTACACGCTACTGCATGCGAGCTAACTGGTGTTTGCGAACTAGGGATGGGCACGTGTTTAATACACATGTGCATTAAACTGCTTTTTATTATAATGAAGCAGCTTTTTATTCCCATATAACTACCCATGACTGAAGCTGGCCAAGGCTGTGGAGAAATGGAGGCCGGAATCAGGATTATCTTGATCCTATGCACTAAGCCCGTTTTGGAGTACGCTAAGCCTAATATAGAATAGGAAATAATGCATATAAAGCGCGTCTTGCTTTAAATATTTAATGCAAAAAGCGCATTTTATGTAATGATGCAGCTTTAAATCCATCCCTATTGCGAACAGGTGTTCCATTGATTACTGGCGTGTCCCCCTGACGCCACATTGGATGGTTCCAGCTTGGAGTTCGATGCTCTCGTCTGGCACGGGATGGAAGGTCCCCGTTACCGTCTTCTTGAACCTAGTTGCATTTGAGGTCGTCAACCACGTGTTTTTCAGGCTCGATATCCATTCCCCCTCTAAGTTAACTAGATCTTCCGAGACGATCTGCTTGTACTCCGTCTCTTCTATTCAGCCGTTCAAAATAGATTCTGCTGATTCTTATCTAGATTTTCTCCGCAACGAAGCGCATGATACTGCTCCCATGACTCTGGCAGTTTTTCATCACCGTAAATGTCCGCTCCCGCTTCAACAGCGGCAGCTGACAAGGGCATTAGTCGCTAGAAAAATGAACCTGGACAGCACTTGCTCCGCCTAGGAGTCACCAAAGCCCGGACAGGCGGAGATTGCTTCGAATGTAGTGTCAAAGAAAGAGCTCCGTCGTAGGCTTGGTTTGATTTCGTCTTGTGCGAGAACGTCATTGTTGGGTTACGGGATTTCAGTGGTGCGTTGATTTGCGGCTCAGCAGGGTGACAGATCACCCTCTTTGCCGCCCCTGACGGCATGCTTCTCTGCGGCCATGTCCCCTTGTGACCGCATTCAATGGGGCAGCAGAGTCCAAGGCCAATATATATTTTTCCCGAAAGGGAGGATTGGGGATGCTACGGCAGACTTTACCGTAGTGTATTCTACATGTCGCTTACTTGTTTTGCCATCTTATCACGATACTGCATGCTCATATTATGCTGCCTTAGGAACAATGCTCGCAGGTCGCCTCGTCTTGTCACAGGTAGAAAGCCTGGTCCTCAGAGGATTGTGGTTTGCCAGACTCCCGCATGGAGATCGGCGAAACCCTAGCAACAGGCAACGCTAAGTCCAAAGGGCCGCAGCCCTATTTCCCCGAGCTAGTGGCTGGGGACCGCAGCCCTCTTTCACCTTGTCCCAACCGCATTTTGCTTCCGAAGTGCTATCGACTCTAAACCAAAGGCTTCTAAACCGCCGCCCATCCAAGCCATCAATTTGTGATATCGCATTTCCTACGAGCCAACGAAGCCTCCTTGCGCCAACCCTCCCCAATGCAGTCGCTTCGGCACTGAATATCATGAAATGACAAGTCACAACGACATGAGCTCCCGTTCCCAGCCTAATCTCCACATTGAGCCACCGAGGACCTGAGCATCAATATGTGATGTGGCTACAGAACCTGCATTTTGCATTACAAGGATACATCTGCAATTGCTTGGCTTTCTGCTGAAATCACTCGGATGAGAAGGGCCGACAAGCGATTAAAGAGGCATCACATCCCTTCCTATTCCACATGATAACTGCCAGGATCTTTAAACATGAGCTCCAGGGTCTACCCTGCTGTAAACCTACATTAGCCTTGTCATACAATACAGAGTGGTTGAACCAGCCTAAGCGCCGCCGCGAACAGTCCCCCTTGCAGGGTACATCAGCCTCTCCTGTCTTGCTCTACCTTAGGCTGCTCAGCCAGCTTCATCATACTTTTTTGTTACCGGCTCGTTCATCACTTTTAATTCTTTTCTCCCCAGGTCATTCCAAAATTAGCTGTGTGTATGGGCATACGTTATCCGAAAACCACCATCATGACAAGCCTCCAACATCCTCTGTCCCCCACCTTCGAGGGTTATGTATCATCAGGGATGGATGCTCTCATCCTCTTTGAGGCCAGCTTGTCTGGTCGGCTCAATCACAGCCCTCGCCAGATACACGATTGCGAGCGCAACTACCTCATCAGGAGCGGTAACGTCTTTATTTATGAGATGCAAGCGTCGGGCATCAGGCACTGGAAGGATGGCATCTTCTGGACTTCTGATCTCGTACCTGATGAAGAAGGCTTCCTCGTATATTACGAACTCGAGTCGCCGTCCCTTCTCGAAAAAAATGCGCGTACCACCAAGGAGGGTGAAAGGGAGCAGCAGAGTAACTCCAAGCCCGCCAACTGGCGTCCCAACAACGCCCTCTCTGTCCCTTCCGCCATGGTCCCCAACAGCACTATTGTAGGAGACACTCCAATCGAGCCCCGAATTGCTTCGTCCTATATCAAACCTCATGGCCTTCTCAAGAAGACATGCAGTGTGTCCTTCCAAGGAATTCCTCATCATCTGGTCAGCTACTATAGCGTCGACGATGTCACGAACGGCCACTTGGTCACTCCCACCAAGGACCCCAACCTGCGAGCTGTCATTCCTCGCTCGGGGCTTGTCATTCACAAGCCTTCCTCGCTTTCACCCAAATGCGTGAAGGAATCATCGGCGGCGGCTTCCGCACGTCCCGGTGGTGCGATGACCCCGAACAGTCGCGTCCACGGGAGCATCCTGCATTAAGCGATATCACTCCCTGGCTTCTCTGCCGCTTGGCTGTTTCGAGGCGCGTCTGTCACCACGCTCCTTTATGGATATCGGCGCGGGTAACTGCCTCCAGAAAAAGCAGCAGCACCAGCAGCCTACTTTTGTCACGGTGGTGCTTCTCAATGTGTCAAGCATCTCGTTGTCAGGGCCGAATGGGGACGTTGCGCTGTTGACGACACCGAGTTGGCTAATATCGCCCCGGTACTAGAGAAAGTTGCACTGCGCCGATTGAAAGGATTCAGCCTCGTTCTATGCCCCTTGCCTCTACTGATGAACAGGGCAAGTGACGAGGTAAGGGGCCCGTGGCACGGTCTCGGAATGCTCAAGGTCATTGCTGGTGCACCTTTGCCCAAGAAGTTTCGAAGTGGACAGGAGAACGAATGTTGGCGAGAAGTTGTGGACTTAGCAGAGGGAGTTGAAGTTCAGGACCGGGAATATCTTTTAATAGGCATGGCCCATTCACATCATTACAGGCTCTGACCAGACAAGCAGAAGGACACCAAAAGTGCTCGTTACGACAGTGGATGTACTTTAGCCCGTGGACTTTGAAAAGCTTAGACATACTGAAGAGAATGAGGTCTACCCAGCGAGTTTCGCCCAAGCTCAGGATGAGGTGCCAGCAGAGCCAATTGCTGTCAATCAATCGATCGATACTGTCAATGCCCACGTCGGTCCTCGAGCCTCCGACAAAGGGTCTGCGACGAACGAGAGTCGGCTATCGCGAGTGTCCTCCGCGAGATAGGGGCTCTCAGTGCGCCGCTACTACTCACTACTTTCGTGGTTTACTAGTGAGCCAGCCTCATGCTCCAGGAGAATCTGTTTCTGTGCACGTGCAACAGGATAGGGTTTCTTTTTTTTTTTTTTCATTCTACAGCACGTTCTGTGAAACGCGCAGGTCACTCTAAACTCCCGAGTTCCTCCTCAACCAAGCTTCTAGCCTCATCCATCTCTACATCAAACCGGTGAGGCGGTCAACTCTCCTCTTGCGAAGGAAGTTCTCACAGCTCGCGTCACAATCAATTACACAGACTCAAAAGACCTTTGGAGCTTGTCGTAGCCCGTGTCCGGATCGGCCCTTCTTGTCGTCCACATATGTCTTGTTGCGTAATGCTTGCGCGAGCCATAGGTATTAGCTGTAGCTCGACCTAGCTTAATTGACTGCACGTAGCAATCCGCGAAGTCGGAGACTTTGTCGAGGGTGTTCTTGCTCCACTACTTTACACACAAAAGCCTTCGTCAGGGGATATTCCTCACAATGTCTCCTCCTCCTGCTTCTTGCCTTTGCCATCCGTTCCCGCTGAGAATGTCACCCCCCTAGGCCGCTTCCAGATATGTGTCACCATTTGTTTCTCTTGAGCACCCCCTACCCGCTCTTCTCGGCTGAGCTCCCAGCCAAGCTGCAGCTCTTCCCTCCTGTGCTGCGATGCCGGGTCGTTGTAACTCTTCCTGCTTCACGCAATTCCCTTCGCTCAGACGGCCTGGCATCGTTTGGAATTTGCGAAGAAAAAGTAGGAGCCGACTCTGGCTCGGCACCTCTCTTATCCCAATCATACTTGCCGTCCTCAATCTCGCCACTGTTCTCCAGAGCTTGAGTAAGAAGGGCTCGCAGGGAATCGTAGTCCGGTTCTTGGCCGAATTTCAAGCCATGAATGTATTGGAGGCATTCATCAAGCTCATTGGGGCTGCTCTCACACAAATCCTTAATCGCCGTTGTTCGCTTCTTCTCGCCAATCCTCTGGCGCTTCTTCTCTCTAGGTGCCACCAAGCCTTGCCACGGCAGGCGTCCCTTAAGTAGGTGAACACGTGGAATAGTGCCTCAAGGTCATCTCGCCGCGGCTGTTCCCGTCCGAGGTGCGTATTGATGCTCATGTACCGTGCCGTGCCCGCTAGCGACTTACGTTCGCGATAAGGGATGTGTTTCTCGGTCTTGGGGTTTTGGTAATATTTCGCCATACCAGGGTCGATAAGAAAGATATCTTGTTGGGGAATTCCATTCCTGGCCTGCTGATCAGGAAATTATCTGATTTGATATCGCGGTGTATCATCCCTTCTGGTGTAAGACGTCCACTCTCGATATCTAAAGGCATCAGTGGGGTATCAGCAGACAGTTCGGAGACATGTAATGCTACGCACCATTTATTTTCCCACCATGACCACAGTCTTAAGCGTGAGCTTTCGCCCACCATCATCCAGCAAATCCTCCATGGAAGGCTCCAACAGCTCCATGATAAGGATATTATGGAGGAGATGCTGGCCAAAGTAGTAGACAAATGGGGTACCTTACACTAGCCTTCTGTTAACCACCACTAGTCCGCCGGGTGGCACCTCAGCTGTATGGATTCATACCACATTCTGCGAGGGCTCTGTACGTCCAGGGCCCATCCCTGTCGCTCGGCACGGGTGCATGACTAGCTGACGACCGGGCAGAAGGTCCATCGGTGGATCGGGCAACGAATGACTCTTCATTTCTCTATCTAAAGAGGGTCTGAAGGTTAGTCTGTTATAGTCAAAGTCTGCTGCCAGAGCTGAGACTTCTATGTGTTTGATCCTTCGGATAGTCTCTAGCCGACTTGGATAGCCCCTATCCTTATGACACTATTGAATGAGCGACCTGATCTTGATATGTGCAGACCAAAGGTGAAAAGAATCCATGCATTAGAGTTCATACCAACAGCCTGTCTTCGCTTCTTCAACAACAACGAAGACATTGAGATTCTTCGAAGGAACACCATCGGTGTTTGTGCCTCCATCATGGTGCCAGCAAACGAGCGACATCATGTCAGTCAATCCAGCACCAGTCCTGCAGGTACATGGCCACGAAGTTGGAAAATCAAATCTTATAGTCCGCTTTAGACATTGTAAGGTCAGCGTTTCAATGACCAATTTCTTCAGACGTCCAGCGTCCTCTTCTCATCAGCCAAAACGTGGTTTGCCTACTTGAGGCTACCGGCATTCCGGGAGGCAGTTCAGTAGCTGCAAAACTTGGTGCCTCTCGACGGAACTCAGGGCGGTCATCAATGCGAACGTTAACCAGATAGCAGATACAGATGCTTGACCCTTCTGACGCTTCTGGACGCGGAGCCCTGACGAACGACAAGCCACAATATGCATTCCGGTCGATTCCAACTCCCTGTATATTGAATAACATGGTTGGAACATACGAACTTCTAGTTATGGGGAAGCAGGATGTCCAATTTCTACGGCTTTACGGCTTTAAGGGGCTCGATATGGTAATTTCCTAAACAAACCTTCTAGAGACGTCGAAATCCTATGCCGTTTATATAACCAACGTGGGTTCAAGAGATGGATGGAAGTCTCATTATGGACGATCAGCTGCTGCTTAGCGGTCGATAGTTGGATCCTACTACTTTGTAGAAGCAATGGCTGCGGTTCTGAACCCCACAAGGGACGATTCGTCGCTCCAGATTCCCCATCTGCTGTTTACGCCATTTCAGTGACGCCAAAGAGGGCGGCCTTTCTTTGGTCTTGCGAGACTAGTCCCATCACGCCCATAAAAGAGCTTTCCAATCTTCCTCTTCCAGGTCCTGTGATGGAACGTAAAAGAGAAAACTCCTGGGCCGAGAGTTCTTTTGCCTCAGAGCGGAGTTAGCGACTATACCACCAGTGGACGTTGCGGATCAGCTGGCAACCAAAAAGTCCAATGTGTTTCAGACGAGGTGGTGAGATATGCGGCTTTTCTTCCTCATACGCACTACATCCATTTTCCCCCAATAGCATGAAAAACTTAGAAGCCTGTTTCAGTGTCTTATAAATCCGATGTCATTTTCTATCCTAGAACGGCAGATTCAGAAGCACATTCGAACCCATTTTTCGACACTAGGTAGGAGCTAAAATAAGCAACTTAAATCTCCGAATAAGACGCTGCCCGAATCAAAACCCTCATAGGGGGGTTTGAAACGGTGCTAAAACTGCCCTCAACCTCTTATTTAAGGCCATTTTGCCAAGGCATATTTGATACCCTTTTTTTCCTATGTCGATGAAAGCTAGTGACAACCTTCAGAGCGAGCCTGGGGCATGGGAGGCGCAGCCGCCTCCCCCAAAAGATAGATCACGATATACGTGACTACGGCGGTACTACAACTGCTTTCGATTCCATGTCTCTTCATCTTCAACCCAAAAAGATACGGGGTTCAGTCCAGGAACGAGTGATCGAGTTGAATCAAGAGAATGGAAGGTTACAACACGAGGCAACCTACTACGCAAATCTAGCCAACGGCGTGTTGAGGAATCTCTTGACTTCGCTTCAATACCGCATCAGCAGGATACGTTCTTCGATTAGTGACTGCAAAATGTCAATCGAAGGACGTCAGCTAGCCGTCGAAATGAACCAACAGGCTGACGATAGTCATCACAAAAGGGAGCTGTGGTTCAGTAGAAAAACAACCCAATCCTACGAAACTGGTGGTTCTGTGGGGGAAGGACTAACAATGAGGCCAACCCCTTTCCTATGCTGCGCCCAGGCTACCGCACTTTGCCGCAACCCCCTGGGATTCATGACAGTTCTGTACTTGGAGCTCTTGTGGTGAGGCTGACTCAAGAAAACGGTAAGTTAAGGCAGTCAATTTCGTTAAATAGAAAGCTGGTTTTTCAGGTGCTGGTACTCCTGATACCTCAAATACAGCATCTTATTCTTGGTCTTCGCTCAGCAATCGACGAGGGAGACGTCATACTCAGACAAGCAAACGATGCATGGGGACGAGAAATCAGTTTTGTTGCACAAACCTGCACTGACACAGAACCTGAACACCCATCCACGAACAAAGCCTCTTGCCCATATATAGCGAAGCAGGGACAAGGTTCTACTTCATTACGAACTTGGATACCACAATGGCCAAAGCCAAAGTACCAAGACAGTGCAGAGAACCAAAATGCCATATCCCCCACCGAACTCTGGCGCCATCGCAGAATCCTTGAATTTGAGTGTTCTTCCTACAGAAAGTTGATTGAAGAGGTACTGGTACAAGTAGTACCAGCGATAGAGTCTCACTCAAACGGGCTCCAATTCATCATGGAAAACTATGCTGCACGAGACCGTAAAATCAGGTGCCCATTTCAGGAGAGGCACAATCCTTGAACTCGGAAACATGTTGAGCAGCCGTATTCAGTCCCTTGTGTTAGTTCTTGTGATGTTAGTAGCGGTAGTTTGTTTTACATGAATGCTTCATATAGTTATTTGTATTTAAAAGATAAGGTTTTGGACAATGGCCGTATTGTAGCACCGCCATTGCTCCTGTGAAACCGAGTATTGCGACTTCTCCCCAACATGTCGGATATTTTGGTGAAATTGTGTGTGTATTGATGATTGTGATAGTACTGTAGATCCATGAGAACTGTCTGAGGTTTTATCGACAAGATGCACTGAGTTGTGCAGCTCTTTATACATAAATGAAAGTGTTGCCTGTGTTAGCAGCAGCAGCTGCCTTGCAGTCAGTTGCTCCAGTGGGTGCCGGGGCTTGGTATGCGGCACTTCCTCTTTCAGCATATATTCAACACAACACTACTTTTGTCTCACAAGAACCACGCAAAGGGAACAATAATGAAGACCACGGCCAAACAGGCATGAGTCTCCGGAAGATGCGACATACTCCAAAACAAAAATCTCCCGCATAGGATCATTCACTTCTTGGCTTTAATTGCACAACTTGTTCTACGTCAATCTCTCATAGCGTATTTGTTAGACGCGAGGCTTCGCTTCGATTTCCGCGCGGCATCCTTGATACTTTTGCTAACTTGCATATTTGTCAAACTAGTATGCCCGGAACCCGGTTATTTAATCTCAGAACACAGAACTATGAGAAACATTCAACCTAATCTGGAGGGAGAAAGTATTTAGAGCTGGCCGGGCAGAAGTAGAATTTCGGACGGTAACGTTATAGAATCGTGGCAGCCATGTGGAAGCGAGTTTTGCCATCGATTATCTGTATTTTGCCTAATCATCGTTCTATTGTGACTCCCAAAGCTATTGCCCTACATACCATTGTTCAATTTCCATCACTACACTCAGGTCCAATATTGGTGAGGATAGAGCAAGTCAAGATGGAGGAGTCGATATCATCAGACACGGCAACGCAAATGTCCAAATGCTGTATTGAGGAAGCGACAATTCTGCATGAAACTAAGGACAGGAGTTTTGGGCTAGAACGTCGAAGAGTTCCAGAATCTGAGATGAATCGCAAAGAAAAGACATTTTCGGACCTTGAAACCTCCATCGTTGGTAAGTGAACGGAGCCAGTGTATCATACGGTGACCTATATATGTCCCGTCTCCTTATGAACATCTATTCGATCAGCAAAGTTTCGATTGAACCAACAGAAACTATTCATTCAAGTTTCACAATATCACTGCCCACGCCCTTGTCAGATGATGGCAAACCCATCAGCCTTCGATACACCGTCGCCTCCTCATGTTATGGCCCTTCCCCCGACGGAAGTCCATCAGTTGGTGCGATTTTTGCACGACCGGAACCGCCTTCTGACGGTGGAGAACGAGAGGCTCCTGGAAGAGTATGAAACCTTGGAAAAAGACGTCATACACAACGAGGCCCTCGTCTCGTGGCAGCACAGATTAGTCAGTCTAGGAGAAGAGCACATCAAGCTACTAGAGACAATCATTCAAGTTCAACGCGAAGGAGGGTCTCAGTCAACGCCTTTGCCAATGGATGAAAGGATCGAATTTCAACCTCAAACCTTTAGTTCTCCGTTGAACACCCCACCAGAACTGCTTCCACAATCACGTCAAATACCGGTAACTGAGGTGCCGAAGGATGAAGAGCGGCGAACAATCAATCAAGATGATCAGATAGTCTGGCCTAGACACGGCCAAGGGCATGGCTCGGAAGACGAGGGTCATCCTACTTCATTCTATTAACTATTCAACAGTTTACGCTGCTAAAATCTGTTCTGGCTAGTGAAGCAATGAAAACGCAATCTCATCTAAGCCTATCTCTATGTAAAATTTGATGAACCATAGATGGATGATCATAAAATGGAGGGAAAATGAGAAAAAGGCCATATATCAAAACATCACGAGCAAGACATGTTTTTTTTCCATGTATCTACAGTTTAATACGAAATCGATTCTCATCTCATCTCCGGAAATTGGAAGATCTCTTTATGCAATCATAGGCACTTCGATAAATTTATCACGAATTTATCTAACGGATTGGAGAGAGCGTTACGCTGTTCTATCCTGGATCGATCAAGTCACTTGAAGCTTCGTGTCTTAGAATATGTCACGGGCATAACACGAGACATTGATATCGACCCCTCGTCTACATAAGAAAAACGCAAATCAGAAGACATCCTCTGTTGACCACACCGTCACAATATTCGACCATCGTATTGTCTTCAGCCAAAAGGTTCGCTACCTTTGCTAAACATCCCCAAAGGGTCTATTGTTCCAAGTTCTCCCGTCGCTCCGTGATGCGATTGGTCTTGTTTCCCTTGCATCATAGAGCCGCTTCCCTGAAAATTGGCCGGCAAAGTCTTCTCGGCGAAGCCTTTCGGCTTTTCTGGTATTCTACAACGTTCAGCGTGTCGACATTTCCCTTGAGTTAGAAGAAATCACTCACTGCTTGCGCAATGCCGAAACCCTGCAAGCAACCACGTTAGACAAAAGACACAGCAAAAATTCAACGCCGATACGTACTGCTGTGTGACTTCCCTCATTCTATCCATCCAATTTAGTTATTAGCAGGAGCGGCAACAGGGGGAATGGGAGGAAGGAGGCTGAAGGCCGCTACGTACTGCTGAACCAATTCCCTCGTTCTATTCCAAATATCGGTTAGCATATAGTGGAAGGAAAAACGAGACCCCCCGCATTATTCAGTGCTAACCTTTTGTCCAGGCGATGAATTCTAAAGGCATATAGTGTTAGCACACTAGGCTTTAAATGTGGCAAATTGGCAATAAGGGCAACCCAAGTGGGAGGGGTGTTGGGGAGAATCACTGTTGGCTTTGTTCCCTCCTAAACTCGATGATCAGATCCTTGAGCTGCTCCAGCTCTGAACGACTTGGACTGGTATTCTCCTCGCCGGAATCGCTAGCAGAGTCGCCATCATAATTGCCGCCATAATCGCCTCTTCTGTCTGTTCAGCTTGTGCCTACGAGGGCAGCTCTCTATGCTGGTATGAAACGAACCTTTCAGACTCATAGTCGGAGCTTTCCCCTTCTGGTGTCTGATCGGATGGAGACCGCGGCCCGTAGCCCCCTCTTCGATCATTGCCGGCGGTCTGCGCATCACGCCGGGCCACTTTCTTTAGTCTCGAATGGGTCGACCTAGGTGGGTCCACATCCTGTGAGTGACGAGACCGAGCCTTGGATGTACGTGACTTCCGCTCTGTCCGTTGCTGTGCTGAGGGGTATGGTCTTGCACGAGAGTCACGAGTGCTAGAATGATGCTTCCGCGAAGATTGCTTCATGACGGGATGCGCGGTCGAAATTGGGAGCGAAAACGATGCTTAGAAAAAAATGGACATGTGAAGCTGAGCATGAAACCGCTCGATTATCGGGCGCGATCGGCAGCATTCGAAATATATACTTGTCGACCTACTTCGGCTGTGCGGTACTGTACAGCTTGAACCGGTAATGATGAACGCCACCAACATGCACAGCAAGGGTCCCGGGTGCAGCCTCGAGGATGGCTCTTGGCAGGCTCGGGCAGCTGCTTGTCTTGTATGGTCCCCTCACAAGAAGAGCAGAAACTGGCTGTTGTACCCCCACGCGCCCCGGAGCTGCCATTGCTTGTAAAACGAGCTGCGAGCCTGTTACCCATCAACTGCTGGATGTTGTGCTATTCCTCACTCCATTACTTGCTCTTCTTTGTATCTCGGATTGGAAGGGCAAAAAAGGGCCACTGTTGTCCACCTGGACAGCCGTGGCAGTGTCTCGCTGGGCGTGTGCTGGTGGGTGGGTGCCAGCCGTTTCGCGCCGGGGTGTCATTACCATGTTGAAAGCTGAAAAGCGGCGAATTCGGCGGTCCTATCGGGGAACTCATCCTTGACGGGCCGGGGTGGGAAAGTGCTGAAATTAGAGTGGTTCCAATAGAAGCGGCAGTTGCAGCCAGGGCCACTTTGACTTTGACAAGCGGGACTGATCATCACGTCGGGAATCAGCCGCAACGATGGATGATGTTTAGTGTGGCTACGAAATGACAAATCGATGTAAATGGCCCCATATGAAGGAAGTTGACAGGTCACGTAGATTACGAGGGCAGTCGGAGGCACCGAGTCAGAAGGAGGGCAAAGCGCAGGGAAAACCAATATAGACTTTTCTCCACTGAATTAGTCTATCAACGCGTGCTGTGGCAGAGAGCCAAAAAAGAAGGGCCTCGTTCCGTACGACTCGTGCACATGCAGGGATCCTGGGAAAGAATTTTCTGACCGTTGTAGCGACGTACCACCCCGCCGATCGTGCGTGCTGCGCAAGGGTTCGATTCGGCTGTCATACCTGCATTGCAACACCTGCATGCAGACGCGGTCACGTTACTTGCTCTTTTTTTTTTTTTTTTTTTTTTTTTAACGCTCCAGAAAAGAGAGCAGTTCGGTAGCTTGACCATGAGGTCGAGAATATACGATACCAAAATACACGCACTGAAATTGCTCAAACTACTCGGCGCTACGGACCTGATTCTCGGGGTAAGGGACTAGGGATCATCGAGCCCTTGAGAAGGGCTTTGTGCGTAACGAAGCTGCGGAGCCGCGCGCAAATGGCCAGATCTGAGCATGACACGCAGCTCTGGTCTCAAGGAACGCTCGAGGGTTAATTCGGCATCTCGGGCCCTTTGCAGCTCTCCGTCGCAGTGGAAGGGAACATCTTCATAACCATGTGTGGGGGATGCTTTCCAAGATGTCCGGTTCCGCGAGGTGGGCGGTCCCACAAATGAGGTAGGATCCTTTGTGGAGATTTTCTTCAAGGCGAAAGAGGTCAAGGTGACAGAATGCCGTATGTGAGATGCAACGCAACAGCCAAAATGAGACAGTGAGGATGCACGAAATATTGTGTTGCTGAACAGTGGGGTGGGTTAATCTCCGTAGAGCCCCTATCGTGTATGAGAGCCTCTATTTCACTCAATTGTCCTGGGGTGCACAAATGCCATGTCTGAGCCCGTTCCCTGACGATGTAGAATTGAGCATGCGAAACGGAGAACCAAGCTTTCACTTCTTCATAGCGGCTTATAAGGCCTCCTGGTGGCTATAGCGGTGCCAGTGGCGCCGTGTATTGGCCCTGAGCCGGTGCAACTGCTCGATGGCAACACTGCCGCGGTTCAACTGAGTGTGGAGATCTCGCTCCATGCGCACAAGCAGCTAAGTTAGTGAGGCCGCTACCGGCCGTTATTAGCTGACGTGACCAGAGCGGGAGCATCGCAGGTGGGTTATAGGAACCATTCCGAGGCCGATGGAGACGCTACAGACGTGGTCTGATCGGAAGCCCTCCCCGTGATGACCAGTGATTGCGCCGATTCAGCCATAATGTAGCATTTCGTTTCGTGGCTTCACCAAGTGGGCACCGGAGGGTGGGGGATAATCCTCCGCACAATTCAATCGTAAGTGGGATTTCGATGCGCGAGTGCAACGGCCAATCTCGATCTGGTCAAGCACGTACCCCAACAGGGATCCGAAAGCGACTGAACAAGGCAAGGCGGGGACAAGCGGGGAGAAAGGACCCCTCGCCGACTGTCACTTACTGTTGGCTCTAAAAGACGTCCAATGTGGACTTCCTTCATATTCCCCTCCCATCCCATCTTCTGGCCTATCTCGACCTTTACACCGTCCCGACATTCTGGTAACGAGCGAATATGGCGAAATTGACCTGGCGACAGAGAGCATGGGTCGTCCAGAATGGACTTCACAGTGGCCAACCTTGGCAATGGCCCGTCGGGGACAGCGGCCGTCCGTTTCGAGACTCGATATCGCACCTAGACGATTCCGCACGACTGTTCAAAAACTGGGCACGATACCGGCGAGATGACCGAAAAGAAATGGGTTGAGGTGGTAGTTGTTTTCGCTCTTGGAAGAGGAGAAACGTCCGCCAAAAACATCTTCGTCAACGGCACGGGATGGCCTGCAGGAAGCCTCGTTCGAAGGGGTCTTCTCGCCGAAAGAGTCTCGCCCGAGAGAGCCCGGCCTAAGACGGGAGCATCCAGGAGACCCTGATCCAGCAGGGTCTCGTCCGAAAGGGCCTCGGCCATGGGATCCTGCGTGGGTGGGCCAGGTGATGCGAAAGAGAGGCATGACTGCGATACACAAGAATTACAAGTTTGGCAAAGAATGCAACACTACGGCCATCTTGTTCTTCTACAACAAGATCCACGACTTCTGGGACGGCTCAGTCTACAACCCAGACGGTGAACCGCTGCCAGAGGCGAACGCAATCGTACGCACAAAGCCACACGGTACCCTTTTTCGACGGATGGCTAATGATGGCGGCAATTACAGATACGAGATATACTGAAAAGACAGGTCGAGTCCGATGATGGCGAGCTCGTCCGACACACGGCGAAAGAAAGGAAGCAGATGGCCGAAGCAAAGCCCTACAGAGTGCAAAAGCAGACAACGGAGCGCAACCTGCGGCGCAGAAAGCCACCTGCGGATGCCCAGCGAGCATCACACGCCTCTCCAGCCCTCACGCAGATCACAGTCGCGGGAAGCGAGTCAGTACTTGGGGATCGGGGTGCGAGCATATGGAGCATGCCGGGTACCCCAGCGTCTCCGATCGTTGGACCGCTGGATAACTGCGATGACAACGAACGCGACGAGCCCGAGGACGACGGCGTCGACGAAGAGATTGCCCCGACTGGTCTTGCCGTTTCTGCAGCGGATCACGACCAGGATGTGTTCCGTCGCCAACAGGAACCACGGACATCTCCACCTGCTGCGATTGAACACGACGCCGAAGGTGAGCCCTATGAGGCGGCAGACGGCGGCGCAGCTTTCATGCATGATGGAGCAGGCGAGCCAATCCACTTCGAAGAGCCCCAGGAGCAGTCAGCGCCCTACGAATTCATCGCGATGATGGCCGGCGACGACGCCTGGATGAGCATGGACATGTCCATGGCAGGCTTTCAGGGCACGGCGGACTTTGGCGTGGACGGCCTCGGCGATCTGAATTTGGACATCGACATGGCCATGGACATGCTCAGCAATGCCGGCGGCGAGCTGCAAGAGCCCCTGGGCAGTCCTAGTCCGAAGGCGCCCACGGCGAGCTTGTCTGCGACCAGCGCCGTTGCGTCAGCTGCATCTCCTCATGAAGCAGCTGGCGGAAACCGGCAGACCAGCAGCGCGACCACAACCGACGAGTCAGCACCGCAGCCAGCTCCCGAACCGGACTGGTCGCCTACGGCCAATCCCAACAACGAGACGACCAGAGCATCGCAACCAGCGCCAATCGCCTCCGCACAATCGCCAAACCCGCCCGTCACCACGACCCAAGCGCCGTACCGCTGCACGCCGGAAGAGGTGCTGGTGGCCATGCAACAAGCTTTAGTCGGCCTGATTGCTGAAAGAGGATGGAACTTGGGCCCCTACCAAGATTTTGGCGGGGTGAGAGAGCCCCATGCACCAGTAAACATGTCGATCCCTGTACTAGCTTGAGGGAAATAAATATGAAGGGAAAAAAATATGAGGGGAAATACTATGAGGGGAAATAAATATGAGGGGTTCATTGAAATGGAGAAGTAGGTTCCGGTATAGGGAAGTGGGGGAAGGGGAAAAAAAAAAGAAAGGAAAAGAAAAGAGAATGAAGGAAGGTGTAGGGTAACTATTTAATACTTGGGCTACTGGAAAACACTGGTGGGCGCGTTACCACGCAAAGGGCTCAGTCTTAATGGCATAATACATTATCAAGTTTTATTGCAACTGGATGTATTCTAATAAAGGAATAGAGACCAAGGTTGCTCAAGGTTCTCCACCAACTGATTGAGAATGACCTTGACCGGTCAATATAGAGCTTGACACGCGGGACTGTTGTCCTGCGCGTAAAACGCCTTCACCTGCGGGCCTTGCATATAATTGCGGAGCAGCCATCCAAGATAGGTCCCCTTGTGCCACTCGCCGTCGCTCGATGGGCCATCTACTAAAGCGCCAATTTTTTGCAGTGTATGCGAGTCTTCCCTTAGCCTTTGTTGCCATTCGACAACCTGAGTCTCGTCAACGGCGCCGGATGGCACGACAATGATGATGGTCTTCAGCCGAGGGAAAAGGGCGAGCGCTTCAAAAATCAGGAACACGTCGGGACTGTCGGCAATGTCGATGGCGATGTGCGTTATAGACAGACTGAGCCCTCTTAACCGAGAACCGACGACTGTGGCCGCGGGAACAAGAAACACCGTTCGGGGCACATAAACACGTTCGGGGAGCCAACTGGGGGACCTGCTCGACCGCGTGCATTGGACCCACTCTCTCCTCGCCTCACGGCATACCAGCGCTACAGGCGGTAGACGGCTGGCTTTCGCGTGCCGGTGATTGACCGAAGCTCTGTGGCGGCCTTCGGAGAAGGAGCAGACGACTACGGCAGGATCTACGGCGTCAAAGGCCGTCTTCCAGATCATCAGTCGGACCTCGACTGGAAGGTGGCAGAAGTGTGGGAAGCATGAAATGGCCTTGTCCTTGGTGCCCCTCCTGGCGTCTGTGTGTGACTCTTCGTTCTCTGTATCTATGACTGCGGCATGAGAGAACCCATGGTTGTGCACGTAATTTGACGCCATCGAATCGGCATTTTTCAGATTCGAGGATTCGCTCGGCAGGGATAAGGTCGACCAGCGCTAGGGAGAGGGGAGGGAGCGAGCAGAGCGCTTGGGATACCTTGCCATTTCTTATATCCTGCTTGCCGTTGCCATCCTCCTCCTCGACGTCTCGAGGCTTGCCATGGTGGAAGAGGGCCATGCACGAAGGCTTACCGTGGACGCTGGGACCCGCCGAAAGAGCCTTGCACGCGTTTAGGGAAGAAGTCTAAAGTGGCTGAAAAAGACGAGTTCGAAAGGGAAGGGAAACCGATTGATGCCTGGCTGGTTGCTGGCTGACCCTCCAATGAAGAGGCCGTTGCTGGACGCGAACCTATCCGCCACGTGACACATCACGAGTGTAGCTGAGCGTGTAGATAGTTTTTCGCCTATAAGTGGACTTGCGCCACGCCTTCATGTGGGCTTGCACTGATTTTGATGTCGACGGAGATGGCAAAACCAGACTTGGCCCGCATCGCTGCAGGTACCTACCCGCACAGGTCACTTGGCAACAGGTCAGGAACAAGGAAACAGTCACAACAAAGGCATACATCGTACGCTTACTTGCGACAACAAAAATGGGCCAAGAACAAGACCTCTTATGCGCCTGGCACCGGCAGAGGTCAAGGCATGGGTGCTCACGATCAGCTTGAGCCAATGCTGGTGGACAGTGTTGGCAGAATGAACATGACATTGGCTAGAGGGGACGAAACCAACCCAGGTGTTCCCGACATCGTTATTTACCCCCCGCCGGGTGATGGCGACATGGATGTGGAGAGGAAAGATAAGGATGTTGAAATGCTCTGTGCGAGGATTGACGCCCAACTTGGGAGGGGGGTTGAGATGAGTGTGTTAAAAGAGGAAGGGTCTGGAAACACATAGGAGCACTGGCACAGAGTTTCTGGAGAGAAGTAGCTAGTGTTAAATCAACGAACCCGTATTCAACAGCATCGCTATTCCTCAACGAAACTGAAACAAGGTGGTCCCCCGACGAGAAAGAGAGAAGAAGAAGGAAAAAAAAAAAAAAAGAAAAGAAAAGAAAAGAAAAGAAAAGAAAAGAAAAGAAAAGAAAAGAAAAGAAAAGAAAAGAAAAGAAAAGAAAAGAAAAGAAAAGAAAAGAAAAGAAAGAAAAGAAAAGAAAAGAAAAGAAAAGAAAAGAAAAGAAAAGAGAACTAGCCTGCTCGAGTAGAAGCTGCAATTCACCCTAATTAAAATCTCCCTTCAGCTTGACCTTCGATGTTTTCCCACGGGCAATAGATGACGAAGAGACGCACTTAGACCTAAAATGAACCAATCCTCGGCCTGTCACTCAGGCCGCCATTACCACTATGAAGTTCAGCATACGTGCCCTGGCTGCGCTTCTCATTGCAATAGCCTTGGCTACAATCTAGCCCATTCGCCGCACCTCAAACCCGCCTGCTGCCCACGTTCTGCTCGGTAACATGTGGCATAGCTATGACGCTGATTTCTTCCTAGACATAACATGTGGTCTGTATTCGTAGCGAAGGAAGTTCCCAGCACCCGCTCGTGGATGGCCTTCATGCCACCAAACATACTCTACGATGCCAATGAGTCCTCAACTGCACTTCCACATTTTTAAGCCGGACTTGCAAAACAATATACTAGAGCTAAAGGGGAAGGAAGAGGTTATTTCTAGCGTCGTGCACCTCCAGTTTAATTCTAACAAGGCCCGTCTTGTTAGTTCTGCTTATCGAGCTGGGACTGTCGATTTCTGGCATGCTGAGGACGGCAGCCTAAGCCTGCCAAAGACTATAAGGTCTCCTGGCAAGCTAGGTCCAATCAAGCATGTCTTTACAAGTGTCAGCAGTCGAGTCTTTGACTTGAATTAGTCGCTCTGCAAGCTATGGTCTGTAGAAGAATTTCCGACGGGTGCTTGAAACACCCGGAAGAGTTTTCTCCCCTGGCCTAGCTCCTGCTGCCAAAGTCCACACTAACCCGGGATAGAGCTGATCTCGTGTAGGCTCCAGGGGGATGATCATGTTGATTCCCACAAGCTCAGATTACCATCTACGCTCAAGAGTGAAGATCATGGGACAGGGATGGTATGGAAGATTGTGGCATTATGAACAAGACATGCCGAAAAGAACCAAGTTTTCAACTAGGTTTTGCGGACCATTCTTTTGCAATGGAGGCAAGGTTAGCCTAGAGCCACTTTAGCCTGATGTCTGCATGAGAGGGCTTGGCTCAATTGAGGTGTTGCTCCAGCCATGTTTGAACTAGACCAGCTTGGACTCAGAGTGACTATGACCCGGATAGAGATAGAAACCACTAGATGAGCCCAGATTTCCCAAATCAAATAGTCACCTGCTCGGACCTCCAGTATCCGTAACTTAGACATTTATCAAGGCGGACACCACCCTGGCCATCGCCTATTCGCCTTTATTAGCACAAGGCCTCCTCAGTTGGGGCAGTTCTCACATGTAAACCAGATGTCGCCGAGATCTGCATGGCAAATTGTTTTCGGGAAATTCAGCCTTTTATTCTCCTGCTGACAGGGGAGCTTCCAAAGAATTGAAAACGTATGCGACTTCCCGCCTATGTTGTAACTTTTTTGAAAGGCCTTTTCCGGGGTCAGGCCTTCTTGCTCCGCCTCAAGGCAAAATACTCTTGAAAGATGGTCGAAGAGGGATGCAGAGCTCGATGGCTGCGGAGAATGGCATATGATTGTTGTGTTCAAGCCACGCGGATGCTTTACATGCTCCTCTTTGTTATGCGTGCTGGTGATCAGTGCGAGATGGCCATCGTCGGCGAGAATAGCGATAATGAAAGAAAGAGAGAGGATCAAGCGAAATGTCTGCATTTTACCAAACTGGAGTTGCGAACTCTCCTTTGTTGTAGTTCGATGAGGTGACGGGCTGATATAGTGAGAACGAACCTTGGGCCCGAAGCCGGTTTGCGTCGCTCCATAAATGAGCCGGAACCAGACCCCTGCCGGTATGCACGATCCGCTTGAGCCAATGTAGGTGAACAGTGTTGACACAAGGAACAAGGCATGGATTAGAGCAAATGATAGCAGCCTAGATGTTGTGGATATGGAGATAGTATGGAGACACTTCATAAAAGGATTCACGTCTACCGTGCGGGAGTTTTTTTTTTTTGAGATAAAGGCAATAAGAGTCCGCGGAACTTCGGACCAGAATCCCAAGCGATAGCGGTCTATCGCCATTATCACCCGGGTTTCTTTTTAAACTAACACTGGTGCTCTCAATAGGTTACAGCACCCACTGATTTCTGGGCGGCATAACCAACCATAGGAGGAAACGAAGCAAAGCCATCCGGCGTATTCAGGAACGATGTTCGGATCCCGCTTCGACAGAAGTCTTTTCAAGAACTCTCTGGGGCGTGGGGTCAATATCGCGTAAGGAGGTCAAAGCGGAACCCCAAGTAGTGCCCCGAGCAGAGCTTGATGCCCCTGGCATTAGTCATCCATGTGATATTTCTGGTCTCCAGAGTCCTTGTCTATATTCAGCAGGCCAATCGGTTCCTGTGACCGCCCCCAGAGCTTCTTGTCTCTTTCAAGAAGACGAAAATCCCCATTCAAAAACAGGTTCAAGACATTCGTCGCTCGCTACGACTCTTCAGCCTGAAATATTCCGGGTCTGGGGGGATACTCGGTGGGGTTCATCACTCCTGCTATACTGGCCGCTGCTGGTCTGGTCTCGGCCTTGACTCAACAATGCACCGGTACTGCGCTCAATGAGGGTGGCAACTGGTTCTGCGGTGCCGTCAAGCAGATCCTCTACGAGGGTTTGCAGGAAGTGGCACTTACAAGGCCGTCTCCAAGATGACCAACGATGGCCAATGTATTCAGGAAGATGTTCCCTACAGCGGTCCCCTTGCGCCGCTTGATGAGGATGTAGGTAAGTCAGCCAGGCTTGTAATAACTCCCATTACTAAACTAAACCCCGGCCTTATAGCTTTCCGTCCGCGTCCGCGGCCCCTTCAACCTCAAGGAGTTTGCCGTCTACAGCCTGGGCTCCGAGAACAAGAAGCGCGACAATGCCCCGTCCCCTCATGCCCACGCTCGCCGCCACGGCCACCACCACTTCCATGAGCAACGCAAGAAGAAGCGTGCCGAATGGGTGACCGCTACTATTGACGGTAAGGTCGTCTCATGGGAGAACAGCTACATGTGGCGACATCCCTTCTACGCAGGCTCCTGCTACTCCCGATCCCGCCGCCGCCGCTACTGAACCTGTCGAGCAGCCCCCCGAGCCGGGCACCTCCAAGCCCAAGCCTGACGTGAGCAAGAAGGTTAACATGCCGGGCAAGACAAAGACTAAGCCTCCTGCCGGAGGTGACTGGCAGCGCACCGCCTACTACAACGCCGAGCAGCAGGTTGCCGATAACGTAGTCTTCCTCGGCAACTACGGCGGCGACGGCTCTGGAATTTTCGACAAGTGAGCTGACACACGTTGAGTGTTTTGGTTTAGGTTGGTACTGACTGAGTTCATAGCACCTGGGGCAACTCTCTGTCCTACCTCAACGCCAACGGCAACGGCGGCTCTGGCTCTCCCAAGGTGCTCAGGGATGTTTACATTCCCTCCAACAAGGAGTTCGCCATATTCAGCGCCGACAGGTGCGACGAGAGCTGCGGCTACTCTCGCGTCCCTGAGGTCGCGTACAGTGCGTGCCCCTTCGACATCGCGCTAACCCCAAGATCAGTCACTAACTTCTCGCTGCAGAGGGCTTCTCTGGTGCCAACAAGGTCTTCCTCTTCCACTTCAAGATGCCCCTTGACGGTGGCCGCGGCTTCAACGGCGGCATGCCCGCCCTCTGGGCCCTCAACGCGCGGATCCCCCGCACCCTGCAATACGGTGACTACAGCTGCTGGACCACCGGATGCGGCGAGGTGGATATCTACGAGGGGCTCACCTCCGGCGATACCAAGTGCAAGAGCACATTCCACCTCGAGAAGGGCGCTAGTAGCTCCGACTGCTTTGTCCGCCCTGTCGACAAGTTCATCAAGGTCGCCACCGTCTTTGATGGGCGCACCTCGAGCGTCGCTATCAAGGAGCTTCCCAGCGACTTCGACCTCAACTCCGGTCTAAGCGATACTACTATCCGCGAGTGGGTGGAGAGCTTTGCCTTGGCTGAGGAGGGCAGCAGCTTGTACCAGCTGTCTGCCTAAGTCTTGCTCTAACGAAAGGGGTATGTTTGCGTCTTTGTGCTTATGTGCCGTTTTCGATTAGATTAGATATAGCACATGTGTGATTTTCTTCTCTGTGTATATATGCATTTATCTATACGAATAGAGGCAGTATATTAAAAATAGCGTAGAATCCGGTCCCGAGGTCTTCAACTTGCCTGATGGTGCTTGTAGGAGACTACCAGCCGCTATGGTGTGTGTATAGTGAGTTGTGTGGTAAGGCGGCAGTGCGGACAATCTAGGTAAAGAGCGTGCTGGGGAAGTAGTAGGGTAGCTCAGTACCGCATAGGCATCGTTCAACACAATTAGTCATCAGCTCTCTTACAGGAGGCTATGAACGATCGCTATATTTGGTATCATCATCTCCAGACAGGCAATATAGAATAACAGTCATTCTGGCCTTTAGGTATTTACCTTTTCTAAGCAACTATTTAATCGTTCAATCCTCTTTACTATGCAACTTCTCCTAGCAAGCGAGAGGTTCTCAAACCCTCTCCCCCCTCCCCCCTTAGAGAAAAGAAGATCTTCGAGTTTTGAAGACCATTGCTTAAGGAAGTAGCTTGTTAGTGATGCTAGGAAGCATTTGCTGGCTGAAACTGCAGAAGTATCACTTATCCTGGACTTGACAGCTGCGCTTATGTTGACAATTGGTATGTGGCACCTTAACCTGGTTGTGTGGTCGGATACTTTGTCCTCTCCGATTCTTCCTGTTCAATTACATACTAGCCAGCCATAGCCTCATGAAGTCTCTCATCTTGTATTCCGTGTTTGCTCTATTGACCAGGCGACGCCTCAGACACTACCCATGTCACGTCCATGACAAGGGACAAGCGGCGAAGGAGGCCCAAACCTCGCACGCCTCGGCCCTACCCTAGACCGGAGCCCAGACGTCTTGGTCAAGGAAGACACAGCTATATAGACCACGCTCGTTGCACATTCATACTTACCAGCTACTCAGCCATCAATACAAATTGGTTGCGCCCTTTACCTTCGGCACATTATCATACGAGACTTACGCCCCCGGGTTTAGGTAGCCTTACTTTTTGCTGCATTCTCGGTATGGGAGCTATCCTGAACTAGCTGAAAACTTATCCCCTAACCCTTCTCGGTTCCTGCCGGCCATTCGACACCGAAGCAAACCGCTTAGAAATGAACGCAGATTCATGCTGGCCGGTCACAGTTCGCATTCATGCTGCTTACACTGACATTCACATTTGATGTCTGATGTTGCCCCGATGTAACTGCCATCATCTGACAGGGCTGCCTCTCTCAGACATAGTCTTTGAATTCAAGCTCTCTCAGAGCCCTCGCCCCCGTATTTTCAAGAGATACTGACCGTCAAGTCTGAAACAGCCAGGGGCGTTGACACGTATTGTGAGATCTGGCTTGCACTCGATAGGCAAACCCTGCGTCGCGCTCTAGTTGTTCTGTTAGACTGGGAACTCGGAATGGAGCGACTTTTGGGCTTGCATCCCAGCGGTGAGTCCCATAACGTACATCTGTGATGTGACAACAGCGTAGTACAAAAAATGCAAGGTAAAAGCCCCTTTTTGCCACTAGGGTCCTTCTCAGCGTTGCGACCTATGGTCACTTGCCAAGAAGTGCAATGGGCTGCAGGAACACGGTCAGATATGGCCACCCGCTTTGGTGGAGGCTGCCTAGGGGCTGCAGTGAGGCACTCTCGCAGAAACACCAGCCGAAGGGTGACGCATACGCCGAATCTCTTTCTGGCTCTTGGGTTACATTGCATTTTTTGTACACCCCCTGGTTGGTTCTGCTGTATCGGATTTCAAAGATAAGATCGAAGTGATGTGTCCGCCTTGGCGCGTGGTGATGAGGTGAGGGGGGATGCGTCTTTTGCTGGACGTTAGAACACTTCCGTCCAGGCTTTTGCCAGAGTAAAACGCATTGCTATCCAGAACGATCCTAGCTGGTACATAAATATCATCAACCGACCTGCTGGCCCAACCACGGCTCTATCTTTCCACGCAACGCATACTATGGCAGGGCACATCAGGCCCGAATCACATACAGGACAAACCTCAGGGTTCTGCGAGAAGCACACCGACTTATGGCGTTTTATTTCAGCTGAAAATGACATCAAGGTTCTTAATCAGGCCGTTTCTGCCAGAGGAAACGCATTTTTGATAGGAAAGGATCTCGAGCATCTCTACAATGGTCTGCGATCAGCGCAGACAGGAGCCTCTCGACACAGACATCATCTCATTCTGTCCTGGGAGTCTGCTCCTGAGTGGCTCAGGATAGACTGGAGCCAGCATAAAACGTTTATGGAGATTCATTATAGGAACCCCAATATTATATTGAAGTACTCAGACCCGAACTATTGGCGTGCTATTCAGGTCGATGACCTTTCCAAGTATGTCCAGAACGAGTTTGGTAGCCTTCGGACCAAGATACTCTACTTCAAGGATGAGGAGTTCCAGCTACGGACCTTGGATCTAACGTATATGCCATCTTTCGATGATGATCTGGAAACGACTGAGCATTGCTATTACTTTGAAATGGGAAAGAAGCACTCCCGGTGCACTCCAGAAATCTTTTACCTATATGAGAAGGATTCTCTCAGCACGCCGAAGAAGCCAAAGATTCCCTGGCACGAGAGGAACTAGCCAGTGATTCCAATTGCGAAAAGATTTTGTGAAGCGTAAAAGAGCCAATGGTCGGATGAGAGACTGGCTAGGCGTGGATGGAAGTCCCGTGGCTCGCAGCTCTGGCGCCTCTGCACAGTGACTTTGAGCTATACGAATTACATGGACTCTAGGAGCCGAAGGGGAAAGAATAGGGGAAAAGGTCTTATTTTCATCTATGACAGCTCTTTGTTCGTTATGAGAAGGCACTGTAAGCAACATCGTGCCGTCGCTGTTGGCCTGGAAAGGATGCACGCACAATGACGCTTCCTACAAACAAAACAAGACACTGGAAGAGAGCTGAGCAGTTGGTGAATAGCCCTCCTTGTTTGCCTAGTCCCAAATAGCTATTTACATCTTAAACTTGGCCAGTTGTTTGTAATAGACATAAAGCACAATGTAAGTTGTTTCAAACACGGGTGCCGGAAGGCCAGATAGGCTCAGATTGTTGACTATGAGCGAATCCATATAGCCTATTGCACCTCGCTTACCTGATCGCCATCGGTTAACAATTGCTTTGTACTCAAATCAGAACTTGAGCTTCTGAGTTACTTTCTCGCGCCAGGTGGTGGACGAGCTTATGGCTTTACACAATAGGGAAGGGAGTAGGTGTTCTCATCTATACCAAAGTACAGCTTGACCAGGGTTAAAATCACCAACATTGGGATTGCAGGCGGCAGTCGTGATACCTACGACCGGACTCCACGAGTGGTTGGCAGCACCGCCTTGGCCCTCGGTCTTTGGACAATGAGTCGTCGTGATGCCATCTTTGTGCTCTTGACCAACCAGGTCGGCCCCGGCGTCCTGTCACTCTTCCGGTGCGCCGGAAACGCTTGGTGTGATCCCAGGCACGACCCCGTTGCCCGTTATTTGCTTCCGCAGTTTCACTTCAGCCCCGAAGATGACAGTAGAGGAAGCAGCAGGCTTGCAAGGTTAGTCTCCCACGCGCGTGGCATGGTAGAGGCTGTGAGTTATCATGCCTGGGCCCAGCGATGCTTGACCATTGTCTCGTGTGGAGTCTCGAGGCTTTGCACCAGGGTTCGGGCTAAAATCGAAAGGTCTTTCCGTACCTCATCACCCTTCGCTGGAAGCAGTTCGTGGCTCTTCCTTAGTTCGATGAGGAGGGGCGAGACGATCGTGATGCCGTTGGGGGTTGTGAAGATAGAGAGCTCAATGGCGGATCTGCTGGAGCCTGGCATCTTGGCAAGCGTATGGCGAATCTTCACTTCCTCCAGAGCTGAAGCAACCTAGACAGGATAGAATTTTTCAGAAAAGGCGAGAGTATGAAGAGAGTGATGCTGTACGCAAGAGAAAGGCTCCTCTGAAGAAAAAGGGCAGAAAAGGGCAGAAAAGAAAAAAAAAAGGCCGCGTGGATAAAGAGTGAAGAACCGTGCAATGGCCCGGACCGCAGGCCGAGTGTGAGGTTGCTTTCTTACACTATTCGGCTGGACAGCTAGCAGCCAGGAATGACTGCCTAGATCGTTGACGTCGGCCGAGGGATTAGGATCTACCACGACTGACGGAAGGATCTTTACTGTCCATTACTGGGCGAAATGAACTCTGGCATGGGGTATTATTCGTCGCGATGCTGCCAAAGTTCGCTAGAAACCGGCCGTTGACCTGCGCGCTGACCTGCGCGCTGACCTAATATCGCCTCGCGTCCTTGGTGTCCCAGAAAGCAGCCCGGCAACCAGAGATTTCGAATAAGACATTGGTGTAATTTTTCGGGACCAAGTTGCCTATATAAATCGTACCTGGCCTATGGATTTGGGTCTCTGGTTTAACTAGGCGCCCACCCCACGACCTTATTGGCCTGAAGCAGATCGCATCCCGGGTTAGGTCATCGAACCGAGTTTGTTGCAAGTATGCCCCGCAATATCCCGAGGCCAGTTAACTACGTCGATGACGAGAGTTGGGATTCTCAAAAATCCGGTAGGGATACAGAGTCCCAGTTTGCTAGAGTCAGCCCTGACCGCGACGAAGCAGACGAAGAAACCGAGGACTCTTGCAGCGAAGAAATTTATGACTCGTACTGCGAAGAAACCGAAGACTCAAGCGGCGATGATTCCATTGTAGTTCCAGACCATGTCGTGGAGTACGCCGAGACAGCGTCGCCGCGAACGCCGTCAGAATCGTCGGCGCAGTCGAGTGCAACATTTCATCGTGTCCGGAAATCCCGGCGGCGTAGATCGTCCCGCTACATGATCAGATCGGGCTCGGAATCTGCCCCATTCTCTTCTCCTTGCTCTCGTCTGGGTAGCTTCGGCGGAAGCCAGGTCATGAGCCAGGACCATTCGCTTGTGAATAGACTAGAGAGAGCCATCTTGACCCTCGACCAGCTGAAAAGTTACCTGCAAGGCGTCAAGATGGAGGCAGCTCGCGGTGATGAAGAATACGATGGGCACTGACTGCGTCAATGTCGGGAGCTCATCAGATCGCGGCCTTGGCGAACTGGATGTGCACACTTCGATAAACCAATCTGTTGCGGCTATGTTGCCTACCAGGGTCCTCAATCAAATCAGAGTCGAGTTGGCGTGTGATAGTCCTCATCGTTAATATATGTCCAAAACTTCACCACACGTGTTTGACCAAGCAATACTGTAGAGTTGTTTGATGCCTGAGTAACGACAGAGCGATGCATCTTTTCTCCATCATTCCCCCCTCTATCAGTAAACAAGCCACAACCCTGGCCTTTTCTCTGATCAAAGTCAACTCAACTGGGACAACACATCTGCCCCCACATCAGCACATCATCACAGCATGAAAAGGCAACGACCTTGATCTGTAAGCGATGGGATTAAAAGAGGTTGAGAGCGATCCCGATCAACATGCTAGGTTCTATCAACAGAAAATCGACTAGCCAGCATCACAACTTTGCCGCCACCTCACCACGTGCTAGGCGCATATGACTAGCCGTAAAAGTGTTGTTGGCAATGGCTGAGCTCGTGCTAACGTCCAACGCGAGAGCAAACGCAGCAATGATCCCGGCGAGTTCAGCCTTGTCCCCCGGCCCATCAGCGCCGCACCGAAGCATCCCGAGCGCCTCCTTCTGCATCGGATATCCAGTGCCGCCGCCAACCGTCCCGACTGGCAGCGACGGAAAGTAGAGGCTCATCGTCAACTCACCCGTCTCCGAGTCGAGCTCTGAGGTCAGGTGACTCCAAGATCCCTCTGCTGTGCTGGCCGGGTCTTGCCCCGTCGATATGAAAATGGCCGCAATGACATTTGACGTGTTGATGTTGGAACCGAACTGGCCGTTCCGGATGCCCCCTTCTTTCAGGGTCTGCTGGGCCCTGTACAAGCGCTCTGTGGTGCACCCGAGCACGTACTGGCACGCCGCCGGGGTGATCTTCCCCCAGGCAAAGACCTCGACGCCCCGGGCGTTCATGACGTTGCCCCAGGACGGCTTCTTGTCGGATGCCAACTGCCCCTCGATAAAGAAGTCTCGGATCTGGTACTTATCCGCAAACAACTTCCGAAGCATGTCGCAAGCGTATTGCGTGGCTTTGGTGACCATGTTTTGCCCGGCCGCACTCCCGCAGTCATAGCTACAAAAGATATGGACCTGAGACCCTATCAGAGCGGGCTTGAAGAGCTGAAGCTTCACGTGCTTGCTCGTCTCCTCTGCCCATCGAGCGAACGAGCTTTGCATCGTTGGCAAGGTCTTGGCGAAGGCAGCAGCGTGGCCGGGGTTGGCAAAGACGAAGACGGGATCTCGAGACATGCCGTTGCCAAGGGCCTCGACGCGTATGCCGCCGGAAGCGTTGAAAGCTTTACATCCCCGAGAACAGCTTGCCACTAGTGTCGGTTCATATGTGGCGAGTGGTGCGTAGATGTCGTCCGTGAACGCCGAGGTAGCCACACGCAGCGGGCCAGCAATGCCAAGGGGGACCTTGGAGAACCCGATACAGTTTTCGATTCTCACTTCACTGACCCTTTCCTGCTGCTGGTTTGATGCTTGGCTGAAGCGCTCTCGGAGGGATTGCAGAAGCTCCGACTTGGTGTTGGTGTTCCTGGATGAACGCATAATGGCGTGCAGACGGATAAGGATGGCGATCAATTTCCAGTGTGCAGTCCGAAAAGGTTTGAGATAAGAATGAAGGCGTACAGAGGTGCACCACTCTCCGTGGCTTTATTAGCTCTCTATTCCATTGCTGTTACATGGGCTACCGAAGCCCTGGGTACGACCCCAACGTCGTCTATTTTCGGCCCCGGGTCAGGACAAACCCATGCTTGACCACATGCTCGGTATGGGAAGTGCGACGAACTAGTTGGTAATTTCTTCTCCATCTTTTCCGGCCCGTACAGGCCATGCGGCACCGGAGCAGACCGGTCTGAAATGGACCCAGAACCACACAGACCATTCACGACATGGAGATGTTCAAGCTTGCGTAAAAGGGCCCAGTCAAACTATTTGACATGAAATTGGTGTTCCCATTAGTATTCCGATTTACCGCAAGTCGTCTCCTCTGGCTCTGCTCCAACCGATCAGCACTTCATCACCACACCAGAGCCGGGGCTCTTTAGGCTACTCCCTCAGGCAAGGCGGTAGACGAACCCATGGCTTCGTACAACAAGGAAGCAAAGGAGCCGGTGTTCTCATCTACGCCAAGGAGCGACTCAATCGGCATCGAAACTACCAGCATTGGGGTTACAGACGGCAGTCATGATGTCGACGACCGGGCTCCACAAGTGGTCGACAACACCACCTTGGCCCCCGGCCTTCGGACAATGAGCCGTCGAGATGCCATCTTTGTGCTCTTGACCAACCAGGTCGGCCTCGGCGTCCTGTCGCTCCCCGGCGTGTTAAAAACGCTTGGTCTGGTCCCGGGTACGGTCGCGATCATCGGCTTGGGCTGTCTTTCCTGGTATACCGCCTTCGAGCTCAAGCTGTTCTACGACCGCCACCCGCATGTGCTCAACATCGTCGACATGGCCCGCATCGTCGGTGGACGAGGCTTTGCATGCGTGGCGGCGTTCGGCATGATCCTCCTGGTCGTCATGACCGCCGCGTCAGCCTCTGTGACCTTCTCCGTGGCGTTGTCGCTGCTCAGTGATGATGCACTCGGCTCGACCGCATTCATCGGCATCGGCTGCATCTGCTGCTGGTTTCTCTGCATCCCTCGCACAGCAAGGTTCGTCTCGCAGAGCGGTATTCCATCATGCATCAGCATCCTGGCCGCTACCATCGTCGTGATAGCCGCCTTGGCAGCCGGACGGCCTGTGAACGCCCCGGCCGAGTGGAGGAGAGCGCCTGTCTGGTTTGCGAAACCCTCATTCAGGGACGGTCTGAACGCTTGCCTCAAGATCTGCTACGCCTTCTCCGGAAATGTCAGCTTTGTGTCTTACATGGCTGAGATGACCAACCCGCAGAGAGACTTCGGTGCCGCACTGGCCTGGCTCGAAGCCAGCTCCATCGGCTTCTACGTATTTGTCGCAGTATCTATCTACTGCCTTGCCGGCGAGTATACGGCATCGCCTGCGTTGGGGTCAGCTCCTGGGATACTGGCTCAGGTTGCTTACGGACTCGTCATTCCCTCTGTGTTGTCGAAGGGCCTTGCATTCGGCCACACTGGAATCAAGTTTGTCTACGTCGAGGTCATGAAGCACTACAAAATTGCCCATGAGATATCGGTCAACACGACCAGGTCATGGTCAATTTGGATGAGCATAGCCACGGCGTTTTGGACGCTGTCCTTCGTCCTGTCGATTGCCATTCCCGTATTCGACTCCATCGTCTCAATGACCTCGGCGGTCACAATAGCTTGGTTCTCGTTTGGGATCAGTGCCATCTTTTCCCTTCACATGAATGTCAAGTTCTCCAGTTGGCAGAACGCCTCGTTGACTCTCTTCAACAGTCTTCTTATCATCGGTTCGCTATTCCTCAACGGCGCAGGCCTGTGGTCTTCAACCACGGAGCTAAGTGGCGCTCTAGCTTCTAGGGGTAACGCCGTCGGCTAGGGCGACGCATTCTTGCGGTCTGTCACCGGGCTCATAACGTGGTCCTTGGCTTCCGCCGCCTTTCGATTCACTTGAAGGGAGCGACAGGGACAGGATACAGTTGTAGAGATAGAAGATCCTCTCTACTATTACTCTCATACGGAAGGAACCTTCGATATGGTATGATATGATAGTAGAATGAGAGCCGTTAATTCACGGTTGCCTTCGTTAACAGGCTTAGCAGAATGATCCGAGTGTATCATTGCGTAGAAGATACCTTTGCTTCGCCTATGGTAATAATCAATAACGTCTATATTCCTATGCAACCGTTACGTCCTTGCTCTATCTACATCCCTACTGTCTACTATGCTGTCTTCATCATACTGTGTCTCAAAATTGCTATTATCCTCCTTGAATAATGGCGGCCTGGTGCGTGGTTGAATAGAGTACGTTGATAGAAGAGAAGGGTAGCCGGGACAAAGACTGCGCACTCACTCATCGAACTCATTGCGTACGTGTGCGGCAGTCCAGTGTCATTACTCACATGGACGGCAGAGAGCTATAAGCTGGATAACTCGGACGGCTTACTCTGAGTCAAGTGGACGGCAGATTTCGAACTCCACCAGCAGATGGACTTGCTCCAAAGCACCTGCTTTACGAGTAGCGTTCGGCAATTCCGCCAGGCACAAGTACACTGTCGGCAAGGACTGCTTACGACGCACTCATCCATGACCGGTACGCACAAGCCTTGAAAGTCTTCGTCAGCGAGCGGCTAATTTCAGCCAGTCCTGTACTGAGAAGTCACTCCTTCCTCAATCCACAGAAGGCTACATAAGGTGGCTGTAGTCCTCGGCTCGCTTGGGAGGTTCAAGCTCTCCAAGTTAAACAAAGACCTACAGACTGAGTAATTTGATTCCTATGCCGGTCGCACCGGAAATGTCGCGAAGCGTCTTGGACAATGGCTTTCTTCGATCCATTCTCGCTCAGAGTTCCGTCCTTCTCGGTCTTGTCTTTTTGCTCACAACGGTACGTCAGATGGCCCAACTGCCCCTCGTATCTGTCGTAATAACCTTTTCTCGTTCAACAGGCAGGGTTCGCGTTCTTGGCCTTGGCCATCTATCGCATCTGCTTCCACCCTCTAGCTGGATATCCCGGTCCAAAGCTTGCAGCATGCAGTCAGGTGAGCCGGAACCAATGCCTGACCAGGCAAACCGGAATGCTAATTCAAGACGGCGCAGCTCTGGTTCATCCGAGCGTGGGCGGGAGGAAACTATCCATTCGACATGAGGCGGGCGCATGATAAATACGGCGACGTGGTCAGGGTTGCACCCAACGAGCTCAGCTTCAATACCCCGCAAGCCTACAAAGACATCTACGGCCACGCCATCGAGGGCAGGAAGCCATTCCTCAAGAGCAGAGTCTTTTACGATCGAGGTCCCTCCGTCGTGCACCCGGACATCGTCTTCACGATCGATCCCGAGCAGCACCGGCCGCAGCGACGATCCCTCTCTCACGCTTTTAGCGCGAAAGCCCTGAGAGAGAGCGAGGACATCATTCGGGGCCACGTCTGGCTCTTCGTCGAGCAGATTGGCAAGCATGGCAGCCCGGGGAGCGGAGGCGTCGACATGTCGGCTGTGTACAACTGGCTCACATTTGATATCATCGGTAAGATGTGCCACTGATGCGAGGAGCGAAGGGCTGACAGCCATGGGCGAGCTGACGTTTGGAGAATCCTTCAGGTCTGTCGCCAATTGGAAACCAGACATCTACGTCTCGCTCATCCTGGAATTTACGAAGCATTTCACTCTGCTCCAGGTGGCCAAACGACTATCCGTTCCCGAATCTCTTCTCTCTTGGCTCATGCCCAGTGACCTTCAAGCGAGTATCAGCCTTCACGAGAGGCTGACGAAAGACAAGGTGGCCCAGCGGATCGCGATGAGCAATTCAAGCAAGCGTGAGGATTTCTTCGCTTACATCCTCCGCCGCGGCAGCTTCAACAAGGACCAGCTAGCGGAGCAGGCCAAGATCTTGCTGCTGGACGGATCGGAAACGACAGCAACCTTCCTAGCCGGTGTGACTTGCTATCTGCTAACAACGCCAACAGCGCTGGAGAAGCTGCAGCGCGAGGTGAGATCGTCCTTCTCGTCCAAGGATGAGATCGATGGAGATTCCACAAAGAAGCTCCCATATCTTCATGCCGTGGTTGAGGAAGGCCTCCGTCTGTTTCCTCCAGTTCCACTAGGCCTTCCACGGACCTGCCCCGGTGCGAAGGTGGGCGGTTACGATGTCCCGCCTGGCACGGAAGTGTCAGTGGACAACTTTGTCATGTCTCGCGATACGCGAAGCTTTCCCGACCCAGATAATTTCCAGCCTGATCGTTGGATCGGGGACGGTTCTGGGTGTATCAAGGAGGCCAGCCGCCCGTTTTCTCTTGGGCCTCGTGCCTGCTTGGGCGTCAACCTGGCATATCTTGAGGCCAAGATGACCCTCGCCGCCATGGTGTACTCGTATGACTGGGAACTGGTCGATAAGAATCTGGATTGGCTTGGGCAGGTGAAACTGCTGACATTCTGGCGAAAGCCGGAGCTGCTGGTTCGATTTCATCCCTGCGGCGCTCTTGATGCAGGCGACTTGAAACGAGAATAATCCAGGCTCTTCCCATGTGTTGAACTAGGATCACTCATATTTTGCAGCTGCGTTGGCCGTTTTACCACCAGATATTGCTTGAGACTGGGCAGCGTTGAGACAGCGTGGCTGCCTGCTGCAGCTAGCATACCCGCTGGAGACGCGTATCTGTTGTTGCGTCTGTGTTTGTGATGGAGGCGGAGTGGCGCGGGTCGCGCTAGGCCCCAGGGGAGTTATGTACAAGGAGCCGAGTTGGATATAGCTTTGAACCTATACCTCGGTTGCTATGGTGGCGGATTTTATTTCATAACATGAATGATTGTCGTTGAAGATTCCCGTTGTGATCTTTGCTCGGCTCAAAGGATCCTATGCCCGCTAGCACGTAGAATAAGTCGGTGATAAGAAAAGTGAGTGATGAGAAGCAAGCCTTTTGAGTGTCGCTATTAGAAGTACTTGGCTGAATGTAAAAGTCTGATTGTGTCGCTGCAATTATTCGCCATGGCTATAATTTGAGCTAGAAATACACCCTCTACAAAACAAATACTTTAAGCCAGCAGTTGTTTGAGGGCTTTAATAGACCACGTAAGCCGGACCCAACTGACTGTTTGGCTCGACAGATAAGACAGACCAGTGAGAGAGAGATCAATGAGACGCCAGCTTATCATCCATCAATTTGAAAGCCTAGTGGTGGCCTCCAAGAAGTACAGTTTCAGGTCTATTCATGTACCCAAGGCTACCCTAGACTATAAATACCGTGTGCCTCGGTCTTTGGCTAACTTAACAGCCATTGAATATGGTAAGAAGGAGGAAGCCTGCTTTTAACTTTCATGAAAAAAGAACCCTCCACAAGCACCACACCACACGCCACCCTGGAATAGCCTTCGCATTTCAATTCGATCCCGAAGGTACAGCAGTCCTGCAGTAGCTGTGGCGCTGGAATAGCTACCCGAAACTTGAATACCCAAGAGAAATACTACTAGACAAAAGCGGCGTCTAGCCACTTCAAAGGTTTGAGGCCGTTTCTCTTCACAGCGAGGTCGCCTTCATGATTCAGGGGTACCAGCTGTCATTCATCGACCACTGCACCAAGATTTCAAACTCCGCTCCCAGTGTCTCGAACCTCTAGAGACCGGGCATTTTGTGCTTGTGGATAAGAGTCAGTCAATGGTCGCATGAACAAGATGGCCTCGTAAGAAAAGCATAACGAGGTTGAAATTGACTAGCCCGCGAGGAAACTCCACGATAACGCAGAAAGCGACAGCCAAACGGTCCGTAATCAGACAACTGCATCTCTCACTACGGGCGTAATAGTATATAAGATGTGTTCTTGGTCTTCCAAAATGAGCTCTGTCTTAGGGTGAGGGGCCATGGACCGCAGCAATTTTACTATGATCGACAACAGTCAAGGCTTGACCGAAAAGTCCCAGGGGTCTCTGAGGTCAATCACCAGGTGGAAGAGGCTGAAATCTTTTCTTCCAAAGTCATCTTCAAAGTCGGCTACTTACTTTCCCGTCCGTAACTGCAAATCCATCCAGCCTGCTGGTGAGCACACGGCGGATCTTGGAGCAGAATCCGGCTCTGACAATGAGGAGAACGTTGATAAAGCAAAGGCTCATTCTGAGCCTTCTACAAGCCCCATTTCCATCTTATTTACGCATAACCAGCCCTGTCGTGAGTTTGGCGAGGATGAAGACTTTCGCTGTTTGTGGCTGGCCTCGAGCGAAGAGGACGAGGATGATGGCATGGATGAAGATGAGATATCTGTGTCCTCATGGACTCGACCGGTGTAGAGTACCTTGTGCCCTGTTGGTTTACTCTGTTGAGATCGCCATCGATCTATCCTACCTAGGAAACCTAGGTCGCGGTGGTTCATGACAGCCAAGTTTGCAGTCCGGTAATCAATTTTTCGCGTAAATTCAATGATCCGTAATGGCTTCTATAGGAGGGCTTGAATGCTGGCAGAGGTGCTAGCTGTGATTTCGGAAACAAAAACATGGTCAAAAGTGGCTGTGTGCTGGGAGTGGTGAGACTGCGTACACCCGGAAACCCCCTCAGCTTGGTTCCCGTGATGCCGGCGTTGCGGTCAAGTGAAAGTCCCTAAATGGCCATCGTCATTTTTTTTCTTTTTTTTTCCTTGCCAAATTCCACGTTTAGGTTGACCAAATAGCCTTGGGCTTAGCATAGCGTCTATGTCGGATCTCAGAACAGCGCCAACATTCTAATCTTGCCGCCGGCGTTGTTCAAAACGGTCTCTTATTAGCCAAGCCATTTGGACCTAGCCGCTTAGCTAAGACCGAATTGACCGTCTGTAAGTGCTAATCATGGGCTCTGGTTGCCGCTCACCCAGTTCTAAGTTTCAGTCAAACTCCTACCTGTCCCTTTTCTCAAGCTATCGCCTTTTAGCATCGAATAGGTGTTTGTCCCGCCCAGCGACACCACAGCCTAAAAGTCACCGCCGCCGCACATCTTGCTTGGGACCGTCCGACTGACTGGCACTTTTACGAAATGGCTGGACCTCAAGTCAAGCCTTGTCCCAGGAACCCACAACCCGCTCAATCTCTTCAGAGCATGGCATGCCAGACCGCCACAGCGAAGGGCTGGCAATATGGACCTCTTGATGCAAAGAATAGCCAACAGCAAATCCCGACGTCTTGGAATGGAGTGGCCAGCCCACCGACCCATGGCCGCGCGGGGATGGCTTCCAAAACGAGTTCCCGCTGGGGAGACTGCCGCCCGGCCGTCTACGTGCGTCAGCAGTTGGAACATCACTCCTATTTGCCGCCACTGCCAACGGGCCCCGCCCATCCTACCGGCTTGGTGGTCCAGAGACAGAACCAAGGCGAAAATGGTTGGGTTACCTGGTATGGGGCCTCTCCCGCGGCCGTAGGAGGAACCTCTTGGCCGCAGCAAGGTCAACAATCATCTCAAACGACAGCGTTGTGCCTGCCCGGGGAATCGAATCAGATGCCACAATCTCTGATGAGTGGCCCAGCAGGAGCGAATCGAATGCCAGCCGGCGATCAAGCCAAAATAAAACCCGGACCAGCGGCTCGTCCGACTCGAGCCGCATATCCCCACCAACGAGCGATGATGTCCATTTGGCGCACTGGAAATCGTCAAAGCAATCAGCCGCATACGAAGTTCAAGCCGCCACCCGTAACGCACGGCAATGGCGCGGATAAAAACCAAGCGTCGAGGGTACCGAATCGAACGGACAGGATCTCGAAGGTGCCCTTCAGTCAAGGGCGTCGATTTAATCAAGCTGGGCCGAGAACAACTTTCCCTGCGGACTTAGAGCGGGTAGTGATGGAACTCCCTCCTATTAGAGAGTGCTTTCCCGATGTTTTTGGGAATATCGACTGCGCTTCCGCAAACCGTTGAGCTGGGTCGGGATAGGGTTCTGCACTTTGTAAAATAGTTATAACATTATAATACTCACTGCTTTAATCGCGTACCTCTTTGTTTCTGTCTGACTCTGCGATTAAATATGTCCTAATGCGCCAGCTCCTTTTTCTTTTCTTTTCTTTTCTACTCTGTTCTTTTAATTGTTTTTGTTTTTCCTTTTTTTTGTTCACTCCCCCCGCGCGCGAATCTCTATGGACGTTTTATCCTTGAAAGCTCGTTTGCATTACCTATATGGCTTACCGTCCGGCACCTATCCCGTCATTCTATCGCCCTATCCCTCCACTATCTTGCAGCATTGAAACAGAATGAAATGTGGTTGCCGTTTAGGATTTAGTGCTTAACGCGAGTACTCAACGGTCGCTAACTGGAGTCCCTGACGTAGTCAATCCTGGCTCCTTTCGGGCTCGCTTCCATCAATGATCTTCTCGTCTAAAGGCCCTTGGATCGAGACCGTCGGGCTACTGTGGGACTGCGACGACATGTGCTGGACAGCAGTGTAGGCGAAGACCATGGTCGACGCAAGAGTTCCGCCAGCACCGAGAGATGTGGCTCTCAGAACGCAAGCGGATGTGTCCCCTGCAGCATAGAGACCCGGGATGGCCCTCCCATCAGACTGCAAAACCCTGCCGTGCTCGTCCGTCAAGAGTCTCTTTTTCTTCCACCGTCGCTGGTAGAAATCCGAACGGCATAGAACGGAGCGCGCTCGATGGCTCCCATGCAGGAATTCGGCGCAACTCTAGGGTCTCCCATAAACCTCTGGTAGTCATCGTCGCCTCTTTTATGGTGGATATCCGTTCCATAGCCGCACATTTCGTTCCAGCGCCGGATGGTGGATTCGAGCGCTTGCCTTGCGATGCCCATTTTGTCTGCCAGGGCGCCAATAGTCTCCGCTTCCAGGAGGATGCCCTCGCTAAGAGCTTTTGTAATGTCAGTCCATCGATGGGTGCCACCCAGCGTATACCTCTTTCGATAGTTCTGGTCCAGAACTAGCCAAGCCCTCGCATCCTGGGCTAGACGTGCTTCGGCTCTGGCGCGCATAGACCTGGCCGCATCGCCATGCGGCTTGGACTCCGCGAAGAACCGATTCCCTTGGTTATCGACGACGATAGAGAATGGCTTGGAGATCTCAAATATCGCGGGAGTCGTTCTACCCGTGCGTAGCCCCTTCATCGTCGGGATTCCCCTAACCTCACGCGCCACGCACGCCTCTGCCCCCATACTCTGGCACAGGGCCACCACATGTCCAATGCTGTCTTGAGGATCATTCGTAGTGTCGTCTTCGTTGCCGCCTGACGGAAATTCAATATCCGAAACTCCCAAGCACTCGTCTAAGTCGCCTGTGGCCAGAAGCACGCCGCGTAGTGCTCGAACTTTGAAAGTCTCCTTTCCTTTCTTCAGCGAGACGCCAACGACCGCGCCATCCTCGTGCCATAGTCCAACAAGCTCCGTCTCGGTGTATATGTCGATGCTCCCGTTATCTCTGCAGATAGATAAAAGTTGTCCAACGAGCGACCGTCCCATTGATGCCGGGCGTTTGAAGTAGAGAGAGCATAGCAAAGACCTCAGGCGCATTCGGCCGATCTTAAGGAAATCTTGGAGAGATGCAAACGGGCGTGTCAATATACGAAAGTCCTCGAATCTGAATACCAGAGGCACCTCACCCTCATGGGAGAGGTATTCCCCTAGTGAACCTAGAGATTCTATGTCGAAGATGGCCGGATCGAGCGTACGGCCGCCCGCTGGCAGTGCCCCATCCAGCTCGGGTTGATGATCGGGGAAGCTGGAGCGCGCTTTCATCCACCTAAACCCGCGGCCACGTAGAAAGTCAATCATCTCGGGCCCTTTGGTCAGAAACGCGTCTATGCGTTTCGTGACTGTTGTGGGCAAGGCGCCGTTGCCGTGTTCATCGGACATCGCAACAGCATTCTCGACATATGCCCTAGCCTGCAAGGTGCAGCCTGTAAGCTGATGAGGCTTCAATATAGGACAGGATTTGACAGTCCGATTTCCCGGCATCCAGATCATTCCGCTTGCCAAAGCTGTCTTGCCTCCTAACGCTTTCTGCCTTTCAACCAGGATGGTCTTGAGCCCTCCGGCTGCTGCAGCACCAGTCAGACCAGCTGCACCGCCACCGACAATCAGCACATCGCAAGTTACAACTTTCTCGGGCAGCTCGTGCATTGCTGTAGTGTGTCGATGCTATTCCTTTCGGGGTAAGGGGTGATGAGATGATCTGTTGAGATTTCTTGTGGACGTATAATTCGAAACAACACGTTTAAATCAGGTGGGATAAGAAGAAAAGACAGACAGACTAGTACCCCCGCTGGGAGCCATAACCCGCAGATCATGGTACGCGATCGACTTGACTCAATGCCTCTCTCTCTCTCTTCTGTTTCTCCTTTTTGGACGCCTTCCAAGACGTGCAGGGCCAACTTTAGACTGGGCATTGAAGAAACCTTGTCAAGAGGCACACAGACCACACTACACAGCCACCAACCACATGGCCTACGTCGTTGCTTCGCGAATGCGTATGCCTGGTGGTCGATATTTAACCGGTGTAAGTGTTTCTCGGCAAGTCACATGAGTGGAGCTTATAACTGGCGAACCCAAAGCGCAACATCGCCATGATCCTTGGCTGAACCTCTTCCGCCGCTACTCCTCCTCCGCATATCAGCCACACCGCAAAACCCATGAAAATCCTTCGACGCTCCCGGCACAACTTGTCTTATACCAACGTACATCATTTAGAGAAGAAGGCAAGCGTAGCTCTGGCCCTCTGCTACTCTGCTCCCGTCTACCTTTCCGAGCCAAGTGGAGATGAGGCCACAACCTCAGCCGTCGTCAACGCTACCGCTGTCGCCACATGATGGCCAATTCAGCAGTAAGAAGGAGACCACTAGATACCTCATGGCAATTGGCTGATTTCGGCCACAGAGAAAAGGCATCATTCGCTGATGGAGGACGCTGACATTGAAGCGTGTCGAATTCTTCAAAGTTTGGCACAACAGACTTGCCCACAAGGGCCACGGGACGAGCAGCGGGCACGAGTAGCCGATGGGAACCCGAGTTGGTGGAAGTCAGAGACCATGAAAGGCGAGCCCGGATGGAGGCGGAAGCAGCCTCGACTGGCCGATCACTTGTACTACGAAATGTTCCTGCGGCTTCAACACAACGTACGATAGTTTTCTAAACGAACAGTCTTCTAGATGCCGTGCATGGAATCAACATTACCTACCAAAGCCTCTGGTGCATCAATTAGACCCTTTCTTTGACAAGGGAACTGTCGGCAGCCGCTTAGAGATGAATGTAGGCTTCTAAGGAACGGCCTACAGGCATAAGACACGTCGGGTAGAATTTCGAGCATGCCTTCCTGAACAGATTGACGTCCCCATTCTCCAAAAAAAAAGGCCACATGGCTATAACTCTGCTCTCCTTCTCATGTTGCGATACCCTAAACTTAGCCAGCCGTTCCCTGCTTTCTAGTACTGCCAGCCATGTTTGCTTCCGCCGGGGCAGCCAGGAGTCCCGTAAACGCCACCAACCATCCAAAGAATAACATCAACAAGCCACCAGATTCCGCCGCCACCAAGAGTGAGTAGCTTGAAGATGGCCAGAGGCCAATGATGTGCGTAGAACTGATCTACTCCGAACGAGCCTAGCAGAAATGAGAGGATCATAGCTGTCCGCTCTTGCTGGTAACACTTGGCGGTGGTGGGGCGCTCATCGAAACCTCCCCACGACCTCTTTGCCAGGTCGAAAGGTTTCACACCCGCTGCCACGGTACTCTGTCAGCGTCGAGGATACCAAGCTCTGCACCTCCGACTCACCGAATGTAGCGTATGCCATAGTACCAGCCAGGACCATCGTCAGATAAGCCCCAAGAGCCAGCCTCCAGTGTCGGCGCACAAGACAGACATCGCCTTTCGCCGGGTTTTGCGCGACAACCCTTCTCGAGACCGCTGATTCGGGATGTTTATGCTGCATTGGGGTCGAGAAGGAGGCTGGTGGTGGGGTCGGAAAGTTTGAATGAATGAATGATGCGATGAGCTGAGCCGAGCGTGAAAAGTAGAAGCAGGGACATTTCCAAGTTAAAAAGACAAAGAGACAGCAGGTAGATAGCTCAGGTCACATCAAGTAACATATGACCTAATAAAGTTTACCCTGATAGTGATCTAACATAAGACGGAGAGCTCGGGCATCCGAAAGATCTGTTCCGTAGATGGGGGTCATGCGTCAGATATTCGCCCTTCGCCTCACATGCAACATGTCTCGCTTTAGCTCAAACAAGATTCCGCGGTAACTGGATAAAAAATACACTAATGAATGTTGAGCAGCGCCTGGGCCGATATCGGCTCTACGAGTCAACCTTGGTGAATACTCACGGACAATCAAGCTATGGACTTTCATAGTTATGAGCACGGACATTTTCCTCTTCCTACCAAAAGTCTCTTAGCGGACCCGTTCCTCGGCTAACACTGCCCAACCTTATTCGACTCTTACATCGAGAAGCTCGACATGCCGAGATATGCTATATGGCCTCTATAGAAGGCGGATCGGATCCGGCAGCGCGAGACTGACCTCGTCCTTTGTATCTCTATTTTGATTGGCCATAGCACGTCCTTTTATTCCTCCAGAAGGTTGTGTGGCTTTGCCTCAAGTGGTTAGTTGATCAATCATCACCATCATCGTCGTGGCCGTGGGTGGCAGGCATAACGTCAAGAAAACAATTAACTGCCGAACGTAGCCGCCCACAATTAGGCAGCCGATAAAGGACAGCCTATCCATACGAGCGTACTTAACAAAGAGAGACGGGAAATCCAAGAATAGTATAAGAACAGCATTAAACCTCTCTAAGCGATATGGAAACCTGGACCTCGTGTATTTGTGATCAAGGATAATGAAACCGATACTTAGTCTCTTCTCTGTTTCCCTTGTCAGCGCCGCTTGCACCCTCGACTATGCCATCTGGATCCCTCGTGACGGGGACACATTTGCCCAGGATGTCGGGCAGGCTCTGCCCGGTTTCGATTACGGGGAAGCCGAGGCACTTAATTCCGGTGTTAACATAAACAAGATTTACCCCGGAAGGACATACAAGGTCCCTTATGATGCCAGTATGGAGATCGTTCCCCCAGCTGCATGGTCAGGCGACTGCCCTAGGACCCTGCAGCTGAACCAAAATGCACATTCAAAACAAGCAGGTTCGCCTACTTCTCATACGGTGAGCAGAGGCAGTCTGGATTCGACGGCCACATCTACAGGGCTTGATAGTACGGCAAACCCATCAAAGACACCGACCGAAACGGATACTTCTGGAGATTTATTCAGTATCAGCTTACCCGGGAGCTTGGAGCCCACAGGCACCCAGTCGACCACCCCAACGACGGATGCCTCCACCCCCGACTCTGCAACAACGGCAACAGGCTCTCATTATATACAGGAACCGGCGGCAACAGGCACCGGCAGTCCGCTCGTGTGCTGGAAAGAAACCCACCCCGAAGCAGGAAAATTCAGTTCAAGCAAGGAGTCCAGGGTCGATTTCATAGAGTCGTTTTGTAAGCGGCTCGACACTTTCGAGATCACCGCCCAGCATCCCATAGAAGAGGCACCCTACGATGACGTCTGGATCGGGATGCAGATGCTACCGTCCTGCCCGGACGACGCCGTCGGACCAGGTCATAGCAATACGTGCCGTGAGGTTCTAGAAAACATCAATGACAAATGCAACGAGGCGGGGGGCGTTTTCCAGACGGAATGCATCTTATATTACTTTGTAAAGCTTGGGACGTAACCGAAGCGGTCGCCGAAATCGGCAACGGCGAGGGGCTCCGTCCATTCTTTGGTTCTATACCCAATGTTAGTTGCGGGCCTGGGAGGTCACATCCATCGCCAGACATCTCAGTAGGTCCTGTACAATTATTCATTACAAATAGGGATAAATACTCAGCTACTATGTGCATCAATCGGAGACGCCTAGCGGACTTGGCACGGTTCGAAGTCGCAGCCAGGATGTTGCTTATCGCCGCCGGCAGAGATAGAAGCCGTTCCAAACTCCGAGAGATCCTGCACTAGCCGCTGTGTTAGCCGAAGGTACGTGCATGAGCAAGCAGTCTTAGTTTCCTAGATATAGTGCTAGTTTGCGAGAAGAACAGAGTTCAAAACACGCTGCCATCGAGCGTATGCCCTGACTAGTAAAGAATATTACGCCTGCGAGGTCTGCCCCGCCCCGAGGCCACATGAGGTATATGAAGTCCTATCCAAAAGAGCAAGCCGAGAAACCCTCTGGTGATGACGATGAAGGCGAGGGCCTACAACATATTAGGACTGCCATGCAAGGCTCAGCGCTCCGAGTAGACACGCTCAACAACGTAACTTCGCCGGTTAAGCGACCCAGCGTGCATCATCAGTGTTGGCGATCTAAATCACCTGATCTTAGCTGCTAACTTTGACTCCGACCCCAGCGTTGGCCCCGATTTGTGCCTTGGCTTCGACTTCGGCCTCTGTCTTTGGTGGCCTTCTGCGTGTTTAAGTTTAGAGCCTCTTGTTTATAATCCGAATCCGGATCCACGTTTCCGATATATACTGCTCCTCAAGAACGGAGCCCAGACAAGACTATGGAGTAGGCAGTCTCGAACACAATGTCAGTTCATAGCAAATCCACACGTGATGCAGCTGTGTGCATGCCGACCTTCCCCTTCTCATCAACGATCTCTTTCTAGAAAAGGCGGAGGAGAGACTTATAATGCGTCCAAGTCCATTGCAAGTCAGTATGGTGCCAGAAGCGGACTATGAAAGGACCTCTGCTACGCCGGAAGGCCGTTGCTGGCTGGGTGCCCAAGGTCTCTTTCGGTATCTGTAAATACCCTCTCCATACAGGAACAGTGCGAGTTAGCATGCGGGTTACCTTAACTCATCCGCTACAGTACGCCCTAGCCTCAGGTTTCCCATATACTGTGCTCGAAGGTGATCCAGTAACACTGTATGGGACTTTTAAAACTTCACTGACGAAAACAGAAGTTTAAAATCATGCGCTCATTGCGGCGGCAGGCGGACCCCATCTACGGGACGCTACGGACGCTACGGACGCTACGGACGCTACGGACAGATGACCCGACTCAAATGCTGTTCTAGACAGTACGCCAGATATAGAGCGTTGTATAAAGTACGGAGTATGTAGCAGCCTCAAAGACCTCGTATCCGAAGCAGCCAAGCCTGAGCAAACGTACCACGAAGCATTGCTCTACTCCTTCGTACGTACATACGTCATCATCCTGGGCAGGCCTCTACAGTGACCGTGGGCGACTCTTCAGCATGGGCCCAACCGAGGTCATAGTCATAACCGCGATTTCGGTCATCTTCTGGGTTATACCCGCCATACTGGCCGCCCATATACTCTTCGTCAATGCCGCTCACAAATGGCCGCGCCTGAGGGTAGACATTTGCCTGCGAAGCCTTGCCATTATCGCTACCCCGATACTCGCCCTTTGCTGGCCCGTTGTTCTCGTATCATCCTGTTCAATGTGGCTTGGTTCCCGCGCGCTTGCTTCCCACCACACCTGCCACGGAGGAGACGGGAATGCCCGGCATTCTTCGACTTGGTATTACTCAGCCTGGGCGCAAATGAAAACAGGATGCAAACGCAAAACATACACGACAGAAGAAATCCCGGCAGGATATAGAGTGGATGTGGAAAATCAGGCTGCAACCCATCCCCGGCTGAAAACACAGCCCGAGCTTGTCCGCTCCGGGAATGGGCAGAATACAGGCATATCCAACCATGCTTCGAGCCATCTCAGCCTTCAAGTTGAAAGGATAAATGGGATGGGAGTCGCACAGTATGCCCACCGGTCATGCCAGACAGATCAGGACACATCACCTCCAACATATCAGATGGCTTTGGAAGAGAGTGTAGATAGAGCCGCAATCCCGGATGGACGGATGCCTCTGCCCGTCTATTCCGCCTGACATATCTCACTCTTCACGCTCACCATTCCAATTCAACAAAGCGAGTTGCTCCAGAAAAATACACGGGAAGTGCATGGCATAGGGTTCAGACGGTGACCTTAGAAAGCAGCAAGGAGGTCCCGAATGAGCTTGATTGATCATGTGACTGGGCCTAGTCGCCCGTCGGGGCAGGAAAGGACGCAGTAGGCGAGAAACGCAATGGAGAGAGATGGCGATGATGATGAGCGACAATCAAACTGACTCATAAGCCAAATCATGATGTTAACAACTCGATTGCGAACCCACGGCGACGCTGTAGTCTCCCCCATGTACAATAACTAGTATCCTTACACCAGTCGTGTTACGCTTCATAATTCAATGCATCTCACATCTCAAGATACTACGGCCATATACAAGCCTCTGTTACATCAGCATTCTCCGCTGGTATCAATGGTTGCTCGGTTTATCATAAATCTAGTATGATTTTTACATCTGTGGGCCAGTAGTCGTACTTCGTCGGATGGTAGCTACTGTTCTTTGTTACACTCACGCTTATCAGTCCAAGGCCGTCTACGGATCATGTATTTGAGGCCAATATCTTACTAAGCAGCAGCCGCCATAATCCGAATTGATGCTATAACCATCAGCTTTCCCATCAAACCTATGCTTCACAGCTATAAACTCCAAAGTCTCACCTAGGTGCACCTCTTGATCCGTGCACAAATAGGACCCAGAAATCTTCTCAGCCTTTCTTCGTCACAGCCAGTAACACTCCCTCCGTCCCATAAACCAGATTCACTATACCAGCCTTGTATCCGACCACCGGCCACGCACTAACGAACATCAAGTGGCAATAATGAAAACTGGTGAGGCCTCAAAGGTGGGACCGAAGCTCGTGTCCAGCACAACGGTCTTCCACAAGTTTCCTTTCTTACCGCCTGAAATAAGATGCCGAATATGGCGGATAGCTCTGTGGGAAGCAGATGTGTCGGTGATATCTATCACGGCAGACGATGCAAGCCAAGCAGACAACAGTCCCCCTCCAAGGTGCGAGGTTGTCCAGCAACCTGGAGCATCTACAGTGGCTCTAGCATGTAAAGAAGCGTCTGTTGAGTGGACCATGATCAGCTGTTACTTCTCGGAGTACTTTCCCGTCAATTTGTGCCTCCAGCGCACAATATGCCTGCTGCAGGGCATTCCACACTCTTATGTGAAACCAGCAAGGGGACTCCATCCTCATGGGGGCATGATATCCCGTATACAGCATGTTGCTTTTCTTGTCCTGCCGAATGTAAACTTGATGGAGATTTTTGCCGCTCTTTCAAATTTCCGCTACCTCGAAACAATCACCGTCATCATTCCTCCGTGCCCCATCGAGGGCGTAGGACACTTGGATCGTCGCGAAGTTTCACAAATCGCACGGGCCCTTGCAGAATTGGCGGATGAGCCTGCCCCTGGCTCGCAGGATGGCAAGTTTGGTCATGTTGGGCTGCTTTTGAGGGGAGATCCACCAAGCCAGACAGTGAGGGTTTTCTACAGCCGCAGGGATGCGCCCCGAGTGAAGCTTCTTACACCACGATGCAGCGAGCCCTCCTTGCACGATCCGACGCTTCGGAGCTCGTCGACAGGTTTCTCACTCATTCACTATGCATAACCCGAGGCGTCTTATTGAATGCCTCGCAGCCATTCCGGGCGCCTCAATGAGGGAGGACGGCCGCGGACAGTAGTGTACCACTGCTCATGGTACCGTCGTATCTGATAATGCACCATGGGATTTTTTTTTTTTGCATTCGAAACAAAGACAATGGTCGGCCAGTATTGACTAGTCGGCAGTGTGAGGACTGGCCTAGAGAATGTGACAGAAAGGCCATAAAACTCTCGCCTCGCACGGGTGTATAGTTTAATGTAATATCCTCAAATGCATAAACAGAAGGGGGGCTGCAGTTGTCATTTTCGTAACTTGTCGTGTTGTTACAGTATCTTACGCCATCATACCAAGCGCATCTATCTGCAAGGGCCCATCGTCTCCACGTTCTCCAGCACCTTGATCCCTAGCCGAAAATGGACCAAGTCGTCCGGCGCGTCTATTTTTGGCTTTATTTATAAAGCAGACCGTCCAAGTAGGCCCTGACTTCTCATGCAAATAAGTAAAATACCGCGCCACAACTTGTGAATTTTCGGCGGCGCTCGGGAACCTAAAAAGAAAAAGAAAAAAAAACGCCCGATCAACCTAGTCTGATACAGGGCGATGCTCGAGGCCACTCCCTTCCCTGAAGCCCATCATCCGAACGTCATGGCCTGCTCGAGTCGTGCCGTCAGGTTGCAGGATTCAATCTCCAGCTGGGATCAAGATCTCAAAGGGATTCAGGAGCCCGATGCTGCGTTTCACGACGAGTTGGCCATTCTTCGCGATCGTTCGAGGAGAAGATTAGAACAGTTTGCTCTCGACCCTTCTCAAGATGATATATCGCTAGTTCAGCTGGCACTACTTTCGGATGGCCGACAAATCAAGGAACTAGAGCTCAATCACGCTGCCACAAGGGCGCAGAAGCAAGAAGCCTACGATCACGGAATGGAGGTACTCGTGGGAAAGATTATTGGGGATCTGATCAACCTATTCAGCCTTTCAACGATGCAGAGATTGGCTTCAGAACTGTTTTCTCCCAATGGAGACCAAGGGCATATCGCTCGCCTCTCTGGCGACTTCAACAAGCTTTCCCCTCCAGACCAGCCGGATGCAGCAGCCGAGGAGTTAGTTTTGCAGCCCAAAGGCTACCATACAAGACACGCTGGCAGGCTTCGTCCGATGCCGTTGCCATCGGCTGACTCGTCCGTGGCAAAGTCTGGCGCGGTAGGGATTTTACGATCGATTCTAGGAATTATGTGACTGACTTTGTGTAGGTCAAAAGAAAGCAGGACGCCAACATCGGCATTACCAGAGACAAAAGGCGCTGTCTGACGGTAGTGAAACGGGAGCCCGAACCCGAGATTCCGAGACCTGCTTTTCTGACCTCAACCGAGCCACCCCTTGCCGTAACCGAGAGCTTATACCAGCATGATGACAGACAAAAGGCCATTATCAGAAAGAGGGGCCGCACGCTTACGAAAAAGAGCGTTGAATTCGGAGTATACGGTCATACCGCCTGTGTCCTAGTCTACAGGAATCCCATCCGCCACAAATGGGTCTGTGCAATGCACATTCCGGAAAGCCAGGATGTTCCAAGCTTGGATGCCATTGTACGCTTCTCTCTATGCCGTCTCAGTACCTCGTCTAATTCGCAACAGGTGGCGGACCATCTCAGGTCCGAGATGGCGACGGAGTCCCAACCTTCAATAGAGGCCGGTGAATAGCGGCTCAGGATAAGAGCATGGACATACGGCAGACTGGAAGAGTTCCCAGGCGAACGAATAGAATAGAACCCTTCGTCCTCGTTGATAAATGTATTCGATATTTATCTCCTGCAAGCTAAACTTTAGAGGTCTAAGGCACGGCAAGATGTAGTTTAGATATCGAGTTCGCCCTCTTCCTTTCTCTCTGCTGTCGTTGGGACATTATCAGAGGCAAGCTGTGTCTCCCCCGTCCGCTGCGCGTCCAACCAAATGTTCAGCACAACTCCATGCAGGGCGCCTACACCGTGATCCTCGTCGTAGCGCCTTGGGTCAAGGAAAAACCTTGCCAACTTTGGCGCCAGAGAGCAGCTACAAATGTCAGGTGGCGCACCTACGACTCCAGTGATCCCATCTCCCGTTACTTCTCCATCAACGGGAGCCCGCTGAACCCTCGAAGCCTTGACCATGCCGTGCAAGAGGCCCGTCCTCGAAACACCGCCAACATCGACACTATTTCATGTTAGGTTATCGTGCATATCATCCCGCCTCTGGCTCCCGGAACATACAGGGCTTGCGGCTTATGCATTGCACTGTCCGACCTGCCTGGTGAGGCTGGAACCATGCTCTATGCCAATGCTTCTACAGCACCACACAATAGCAGGATTTAGATGATTGCTGGGCATGATAGTGAAATACAAACTGGCGAGTCGGTAGCTGATATCATGCTGTACCGGGTAGCCTCCGATGTTCTCGTCTTCTACGCCCCACCCTGCGTCTGCGTGGTGGAGACTGCTGGAACTCATGCGACAAAAATGCCCTTTTGACGGGCAGGTGAACTCGAAAGGCTTAACACGACAGCCCTCAGATGCCTTAGATGCTAGAAGAAAACAGATGTCGCGTAATAATGTACGTCCAAAAATGAAGATTCCGGGGCGAACATGGCGAGTGGCAGGTGTCTTTGGGATTGGCAACCGTCCTAAATGGGCTGGCCTATCCTCAGCCAATTTCCCAAGACGATCTAGATCTATAGCTTTTGGAGGCTGCCCAGCCGCGCGGTTCCTTCTTCTCAGCTAAATACCCATATACAATTGCAGGACCGCAGCTTTTTAGTTTGCAGACGACCGAGCATCTCACAGCAGCCTCCACCTCATTTTCCGATCACAGTTATGTTCCTCACCCGCTTCAAGCTGATCTCGTTGCTGATCTCGTCGCTGATCACGCTCCAAAGCGTGTTGAGTCTGGCAGAGCCCGATGTCTTGCAGCGACATCAGCTCGAGCCTCTGAAACGTGGCACCAGCTACGTCAACATGGTCTATTTTGTCAACTGGTAGGTTATGCAGACTTGGGCGTCACGTTTAGGGGGGACATGGGAGCGAGAGGGACGGAAGCGAGGCTAACAAACTACCCATCACAGGGGCATCTACCAGAGGGATTATCACCCTCAAGACCTCCCGGTCTCGCGTCTGACGCACATTCTCTATGCCTTTATGAATGTTCAAGTGGATGGGACAGTGTATGTGCTTATCGGTGAGGTGTGTGGATTGCTAATTGCTATTCTGTCAAAGCTATACAGAAGATACCTACGCCGATCTCGAGAAGCATTACGCAGGCGATTGTAAGTAATCCTCCCTTTTCCCTGTCTCCCCCTTCTTCTTCCCGGCTTGCCCCCTTTTGCTGTCTTCCAATGTCTCACTATCTCTTTCGTCAAATTTATTTTCACTTTCGTTTTTCCACGTCTATCACAAAGGAAAAAGTTCCCTTTTCGCTTACATGTCCCCTCCGCGCTGCTCAAGCTTGGGCCGAAGGCAACGATAATGCCTACGGATGCATCAAGCAGCTCTATCTCCTCAAGAAAGCCAATCGAAAGCTCAAGGTCATGCTCTCCATCGGCGGCTGGACCTGGTCCACGAATTTTGCCGCGGTCGCAGGCAGCACCACCACGAGAGCCACCTTTGCCAAGTCTGCAGTCACCCTAATGAAGGACTGGGGTTTCGACGGCGTCGACATCGATTGGGAATACCCAGCCAACGAGGATGATGCCACCAACATGGTCCTCCTCTTGAAGGCCGTACGAGACGAGCTGGACTCGTATGCAGCCGAGTTTGCCTCGGGCCATCGCTTCCAGCTTTCCATAGCCGCCCCAGCGGGATTTGAGCACTACAGCAAGCTCCACTTGGCCGACCTTGCCCAAATCCTTGACTACATCAACCTGATGGCCTACGACTACGCCGGATCGTGGAGCACCCACACCGGTCATAACGCCAACCTCTACGCGAACGACGAAGAACCCGATGCCACCCCCTTCAACACCGATGGCGCCGTCAGAGCTTATCTTGACGCTGGTGTACCGGCTGAGAAACTCGTTCTCGGGATGCCCATCTACGGTCGTTCGTTCCAGGGAACTGCAGGACTCGGTGAACCATTCGTCGATGTGGGCTTCGGCAGCTGGGAGAAGGGCGTCTGGGACTACAGCGCCCTGCCCAAGGACGGGGCTGTGCCGGGCTTCGACCCCGCGGCCCATGCGCATTACAGCTACGATGCCACTACACGCGAGCTCATATCCTTTGATCCGCCGGAGGCTGTGCAGCAGAAAGTCGCCTATCTGAAGCAACTGGGCTTGGGTGGGGCCATGTTCTGGGAGGCTTCCGCCGACAAGAGCGGATCGGCATCGCTCCTCGAGACGAGCTTCCAATCGCTAGAGGTGCTTGACAACACCGACAACTGGCTTCACTATCCAAACTCGAGGTACAGAAACATCGCTTCCGGTATGGAGGAAGGGGCGTCCTGATCGGCGAGCCAATCACTATGTAGGACGGGATGTCGAGATTCGAAATGCAATGCTCTTGGGAAAGCTGGGTAGAAAGGCAAACGCTGAGTCATCAATAATACACGCAAAGTGGCGGACAATATCCACGCTTAGAACTAGATCTAGATCTAGCACACCATATCAATATCAGAAACGACGGCACGGTGACGTCTCCAACCCCGCTTGTGATTTCGGCGTTCATGTTGTAAGAGCCAGCCCGGAAGCATCATGATTTCCTAGGGCTGTCTAACTCGTGCTAGCCTCACCAATTAGCGATCTTCTTACCAAACTTGATAAGGACATCAAACAAGCGCAGATGAAGAAGTCATTTGCCGACGTCCGCCTGCCAAGACGCGAGTGGTGGGTCCACCCCGGAGGTTGGACAACGATTTTGTCCTTTTCGGCCTCCAGCGTACTGGCTGTGCTTCAATACCCTTCCAATCCTCCCCGAATGCTTTCGGATCTCCTTTGCCTCAGTAATACCGTCCAGGAGTCAAGGAACTTGTCTGAGGGCTTAGATCAATCGATCCCATCCAAGAGTAAGTGAACTCGTCCGAGGGCCTATATCAACCAAATTACCGATCTCATCCAGGAATCAATGGATTCGTCTGAGGGTGTCGCATAACATCCGTGTGACCGGATGTAGCTTTACTATCCGGTTTCACATCTGGCCTGTCGCATAATCCTAACGAAATGAACTTATATAGCTATGCCCGAACACATGGCTGTTCGGTTTCTTTTGTTCTATAGATAATTCTCATCAATCGACTGGTGTCACCAATGATCCCTGCGGAACCAATTGTCTGGCACAGGGCTTAGAGCAACCGATCTTATATATCTTTTTTTTTTTTTTTTTTTGCAGAGAGAGGACGGTGGGAGCTTATCGAGGCGAACTGGTTGGGGGAGTCGCGAATCGCCGTTCCAGCACGGCGGCTTTTCTAGACAAGTAGACGGAGGGCCGTTTTTGTCGGTCGTCTGAGAGGAAGATACACCGTTCGCTGATGTCCAATATACACCGCCCCAGAAGGACCGAGTGAAGCTTTTGGCCTCATCCAGACTTGCCTATCCTGATATGATATTTGATATGATAAAATAACCCTGATATCCGGATAAAACGTTCTCCTGATATGATGTCAGCTTATGGAGAGAGCAGCGATGATGTCAAACTAGCAGAGTTAGCAGCACTAGAGAAGAAGATATAATAACACGCAGATATGCTAAAGGGCAATATTTCATTCGATTCTAATTTAACCATCGTCTAAGAACATTGGCCGGATTCCGTCGATGTCAGTGCCGGTCCTGTAAGTCTACAATGAGTTGTACAGTAGGCCGAAGAGCGAACATTGGACCGCTGGAGGGCATATCTAATTTTGCACGTATGACATTATTTACAGAAGCTTACGCATTACATGTTCACACGATCGGTTCGTGCTGGTTAGTCTGGCTTCTTTGGCCAGTTAGATGGACATACACGACGAGAATTCACGTTCAGTGGCATATGGAAATGCTAGAAAATGTAAAACAAAAAAAAAAAAAAAAACTCTTAGCCTCGTTTATTAGGCAAGAGAAAAAAAAACAGTAGCCTCGGAGGGCGATGCCCGGTCCCCTACGGCGTAAATGTAGTACCAGCCTCGGAGGGCGATGCCCAGTCCCCTACTGTTGTACGAAAATGTTGTACCAGCCTCGGAGGGCGATGCCCAGTCCCCTCCTGTTGTACGTTGTATCAGCCTCGGAGGGCTACGCCCAGTCCCCTCCTGTTATACGAAAGTGTTGTACCAGCCTCGGAGGGCGATGCCCAGTCCCCTCCTGTTATACGTAAATGTTGTACCAGCCTCGGAGGGCGATGCCCAGTCCCCTCCTGTTATACTAAAATGTCGTACCAGCCTCGGAGGGCTATGCCCAGTCCCCTCCTGTTATACGTAAATGTTGTACCAGCCTCGGAGGGCTATGCCCAGTCCCCTACTGTTGTACCAGCCTCGGAGGGCGAGGCCCAGTCCCCTACGGCGAAATATAGTACCAGCCTCGGAGGGCGATGCCCAGTCCCCTCCTGTTATACTAAAATGTCGTACCAGCCTCGGAGGGCGATGCCCAGTCCCCTCCTGTTGTACGTTGTATCAGCCTCGGAGGGCGATGCCCAGTCCCCTACTGTTGTACGAAAGTGTTGTACCAGCCTCGGAGGGCGATGCCCAGTCCCCTCCTGTTGTACGTTGTATCAGCCTCGGAGGGCGATGCCCAGTCCCCTCCTGTTGTACGTTGTATCAGCCTCGGAGGGCTATGCCCAGTCCCCTCCTGTTATACGTAAATGTCGTACCAGCCTCGGAGGGCGATGCCCAGTCCCCTCCTGTTGTACGTTGTATCAGCCTCGGAGGGCTATGCCCAGTCCCCTCCTGTTATACGTAAATGTTGTACCAGCCTCGGAGGGCGATGCCCAGTCCCCTCCTGTTGTACGTTGTATCAGCCTCGGAGGGCTATGCCCAGTCCCCTCCTGTTATACTAAAATGTCGTACCAGCCTCGGAGGGCGATGCCCAGTCCCCTCCTGTTATACGTAAATGTCGTACCAGCCTCGGAGGGCGATGCCCAGTCCCCTACTGTTGTACGAAAGTGTTGTACCAGCCTCGGAGGGCGATGCCCAGTCCCCTCCTGTTGTACGTTGTACCAGCCTCGGAGGGCTATGCCCAGTCCCCTCCTGTTGTACGAAAGTGTTGTATCAGCCTCGGAGGGCGAGGCCCAGTCCCCTCCTGTTATACGTAAATGTTGTACCAGCCTCGGAGGGCGAGGCCCAGTCCCCTACGGCTTGAGAGCATTGCTCCGAGCCCTGTGACTCTCCGAACCAGCAACCATGTTGCTGCCCCGTTGTTCTTCCAGCTCGCCTCATTGGCGGCTGCGTGGGACCTCGCGTCATTGCGGCCTTGGCTTGCGCCTCACCCGCTCCCGCTTCGTCCACCCAGGCATGCCTAGGTCTCGACCTTGTCCACACATCTCGATTGCCATTGAATGGGTCAGTGACTTGGGGCGTGCCTCAGTTTTGGGCCATTCGAGGTTCGTGATGCCGGACAAAGCCTTCCAACGCGTTCCTGCTTTACCCCGCAGGGAAAGTTCTGCAGGAACGCGTTGAGAGAAAGAGGAAAGAAGATTCGGAGGCAGTACGGGGGAGTGGGGGAGATATTTAATTACATTCATGACGCCAAGAGGAGACGGAGGGAAAAGGGCCAAATCGGCCGCCAATTTTCTGGCCTAGCGCGATCTTCTGGCCGAGTGCGCAGAACGTCCCAAACGCGCCAAACGTCCCAAACGTCCCAAACGTCCCAAACATCCCAAATGAGCCCAACATTCCCCGTCTTCGGGAGTGGGAGGAAAAAGCGCCAAGTCGGCCGCCAATTTTCTGAACGAGCGGACCCACCATTAGCGTCTTCAATGGGGGTGGCCGGAAGAAGCGCTCGACGTCGGCAAATGACTTCAGCACCGCATTTGTCCGTGTTTTGACCAAAATTTTCAGCAGCGGGCGAGTGGATACTCACGGCGGAAATTTACGTTTTCTCCCCGAAGCACATGCACGCCATCCCAACACCCTGGCATCAATTTTCGACGCTTTCCCTACCACAAGAGGATCGACTGAGAGAGCGAGCGGGCAGGTTGAAAGCAGCTTATCACGTGATGAAACGTCCTTGCGCAAGAGCGAATCACTTTTGGATGCTACTTGAGGGAGCGATGGCTGCTGGGAAATGGCGGCTAAAACCGAGTAGGAATAGAACCTGAACCTGAACCTGAACCTACTTGAGGGAGCCTATATCGTTGTTCGCGTTCTTGAGGTATCTCAACCTAACACCTACACAACGCAGCTTGAGCCCTCCTTTGACAACGTTTCGCCTATGGCTTCCACGCAGGATCTCGAGCTGCAGCTGCAGCAGCTTCAAGAGCAACAACAGCTTATCTTGCAACAGCAAGAGCAGCTTTTTTTGCGGCTCCAAGGGCAGCTTTCTCAGCAACACCGGGAGCTCCGTCACCAGCTCCTTCAGCAGCTCACAGGCACCCCTCCAAGGACCGCCTCGCGGCGGGATCTCCAACGTGCGTCAAAGACAAAACGCAATGTATCGATTCATGTGCTTCGATCAGTCGGGTGGAACGATCAGCAGATAGCTACACATCTTTGCCTTCAGCTATGGCAAGTTCAACGCGTACCTACTACAATCCATGATACACCCCACCATCCCTCTGGCCGCCCTCCCCTACCTATGGAGGCCCAAGTGGAAGAATCAATCAAGTTCGTATTTGCCTCTAAGAGACTAAGAGAGGTTGGCGGATGGCTTACTGGCGGTTATCACAGGAACGAGGTTGGGACTGCTCGGTCGATGCTGTCACCGGTGGCCTACGACGGGCCGGCTTGGCGAGACACATAGCATGCCGGAAGCCTCCGATCACAGAGCCAGCGCAGCAAAAGACACTCGCCTTTGCTACGCACTGCCTCGTCTGAATCCTTAGCGATTGGAAAGTTTTTCCTTGGCCTAATGAGACCCGGGCTACCGAGGAAGGCATACACGTACATAGTTCACGCACAGAACCCGGCGGAGAGCCCGCTCCAACCTGTAGTATTAGATAGCTTCAGCGGAAGAAGTGATGGGAGTTCTGGGGCGACTTTTCTGGGCTCTCAGGCAAGGGCCCTGGGGTCTACTGGAAGAAGGATCGGGGCTTGATAGGAAACTACTAGCTGTATTGAATATACCGTTGCGATATACCAGGGGTGGCATCATCTTCATCCGCATCAGTAGCCCTTCTCGCAATCACGTCAAATACTGGTTGGTCGAATTCTTGTTGCTGAAGTGCCAGGAGATGAAGAGGGACGGTCAATCAATCAAGGTGCTAAGACATCTTGGCCTGCACACGATCAATGCCATGCCTCGGAAGACGAGGGCCATCCTTCTTCATACCATTAAATCTTCAAAAGTCTACTCTCCTAAAGTCGTTTCTGGTTTTAGTGAAGCAGTGACAGCCCAAACAAAACCAAGTCGACGCCTAGGTAAACTCATTTGATGTTCCACGTAATGAGTGATCAAAAAATGGAGGCAAAGAAGGAAAAGACAATTCAAGCATCCAGACATCGCCACCAAAACACCTATTTCCCTTTATCTGTAGCTCCATTTGAACTGATGCTTACCCCATCCTAGGAAGTGGAGAGAGCCCACTCTGAAACCGCGAGGCACCGAGGTAACCCTACCACGAATCTACTCGATGAAATAGGGTATCCTACCCTGGATAGGCTACGTCACTTGGAGGTCCTTGTCTTAGAACGTGCCACCGACACGACACGAGACATCGATATCGATTCCTCGACTACATGAACAAAAAACGCAAAAAAAAAAAAAAAAGAGAGAAACCCTCTGTTGGCCACACCATCATGATATCTGACTCTCATATGGTCTTTAGCAACGAGGTTCGTTGCCTTTAATGGACATCTCGACAGGGTCCATTGTTGCATGTTCTCCCGTCACGGAGTGACGCACTTGGTCTTGTTCTCCTTGCAATAGAGTCTCGGCCGTCTGAAAAAGGGGCAGCAAGATGTTCTCAACTAAATTATTCGGCAGTTCTCGTGCTCTACAAACGTTCAGCGTCTCAATATATTCCCTTTGAGATGAAAGATATCACTCACTCCTCGCGCATTGTCGAAACCCTGCAGGCAACCATGTCAGAAAAAAGGCAAAGCAGAAGTTCAAGGTCGATACTTACTGCTGTGCTACTTCCCTCATTCTATCCAACTCAAACGTCAGCAGGAGCGGCGACCCGGGGAAGGGGGAGGAAGGAGCCGAAGACTACTACGTACTGCTGAACCAATTCCCTCGTTCTGCCCGGTAAAATGGTTAGCATATAGAGGCAAGAAAGCGAGATCACTCGACCTATCCAAATACTGACGTTTTGTCTATGTCATGAATTCTAAAGACATGAAGTGTCAGCGCACGATACGTCAAAGTGAAGCTAAGGCCAATCTAGAGGGGAAGGGTTTTTTTTTTGTTGGGAGAATCACTGTTTGCTTTGTACCCTGGCAATCTCAATAATCTGGTTCATGCGCTGCTCCAGCTCCGGATGATTCTGACACGCATTCTCCTCGCCGTAGTCGCCGACAAAACCGTCGCCATAGTTGCCTCTACGATTTGTTCAGCTCGTGCATATCAGAGAGGCTCTCTATGCTGGTATAACACGAACCTTTCATCTTGATAGCCGGGACCTTCGTCTCCTGCTGGCTGGTAAGCTGGAGACTGCGGATCAAGCCGGGCAACTGTCCTTTGCCTCAGAAGAGTCGACTGGGGTGGGCCCGCAAACTGTCGGTGCTGTCGGTGACGAGACCAAACGTTGGGTCTGCATAGCCTCCGGGCTATCCGATACTGGGTCGTGGTGTATGGTTGCGCACGAGAGACATGGGCCCTATGGCGATGTCTTCGCGGAGGATATTTCATGATGAGACGCGCAGTGGAAATTGGGAATGAAAACGATGATTAGAGAGAGCGGACATGAGAAACTGCGGGTGAAATTCTTCGATCATCAAAGGTGCTCGCCTGAAACGCTAACGATGGCAGCGACCAACAGGTGCAACAAGGGGTAACCGCCGAGGTCCAGCCCGATGGGAAATGGTTCTTGGCAGGCTCGAACAGCTGTTTGTCTCGTAGTGTTCTACATACCACTCAAAAGGAGCAGATTGTGACTCGTACATCGGCGCGGAACCTGCCATTGTGGGTAAAACAAGGTGCGAGCCTTTTGTCCATCAACTGCCTGATATTCTGCCCATGCATCATTCCATTACCTGCTCATCTCTGTTGCTCAGATCCAAAAGGCAAGAAACGGCCACTACTGTTCCCGGGGCAGCCGGGGCGGGTACTAGTCAGTGCCAGGCCGGCCGTCCGTTGCGCGCCGGCCGATGATTGCCACGTTGAAAAGAGGCCAATTGATGGTCCTGCCGCGGGGCTCGTCTGGTGCGCCCCGAGTGGAGAGGTGCTGAAATTAGAGTGGATCCAATAGAAGCTAGAGCCACTTCGAGTGCGACAAGCGGGCCTGATCATCACGTCGGGAATCAGCTGCAATAATGTTAAATGTGGCTACGAAATGACAAATCGATGCAGATGGCCCGATAATATTGAAGTTGATAGGTCACCTAGATACGAGGCCGATCGGAGGGACAGAGGGCAAAGGGCACGGAAATTGCCTCTTGTTTCCCCACTGAAGAAAGTAATCACCCTTTGTCAAAGCGCCGAAAAAGGGATCGGGTACGACTCGTTTCCTCGCTCAGTCGTTTCCTCACTTACTCGTTTACGGATACAGGAACGGATCTTTGCCGCAGATGTTTCGGGACCGTTGAGTGACATACCGCCCCGCTGATCCGTGCGGGCTCTGCAAGGGTCCAATTCAGTAGTCATTCCTGCATATCCATACGTAGTACCTGCACGACATGTTCCGCACGCCATAGCTGCATGTAATACCTGCATGATCGCGCCGTCATGTTACTTGCTCCCATGGCGGAAAATTTCCCCAGACGTTCCAGTGGCTTGACCGCGGGGTCAAAAATGTACGATACCAAAATGCAAGCCCTGAAACTGCCCAAACCACGCGGCGCTACGAGTCTGATCCTCTCAAATGAAGCCCCTATAGGTCATTGAGCGGTTGAAAAGGGCGCTCTGTGCGTGACGGAGTTGTGGAGTTGGAGGGGCTGAACGCAAATGGCCAAATTCTAGCGCGAAGCGCAGGGCTGGGCTTCCGTGGCTGAATTCGCATCTCCGGACGGTTCCAGATCCCGTTCACAGTGGAAGACGACATGGTTCACAGCATGGCCAGAGACGCTAGACGTCCGAGTCAATGATGCGGATGGGTCGTTTGTAGGGGAAGGGCTTCCTAAGCGTGGAATGCAACAGCCGAATGAGTTCTTCACATAGCTCATCCAGCAGTGCATCTTTCAGCTGGTTTATCCACGCTTAAACCAGCCAAAATGCCAAATGAGCCAATTGCGAGAAACCTGCAATCCAGAAGCCGTTGTAAAACTTGTCAAGTCTGTAAAACCTACTGCGCCCTCAAACCGACCAATTTTGGCTTATCGGCCTACTAGGGTGTCCGATCATGCACGTATCGAACGTGGTTAACATTCCTGGAAAGCTCACTGTCGGATGTTTGTCCCGCCTGCTGTCAGTCTTGGCGCGGCTCGATGGACGGTGGCTGAAATTGACCTCATGTAGCCAAACCAGAACGTCGCACGCACCATTTCGGCCGTAATGTAATGCATCCCCATCCCTGCGCACTGCAGGGGTCTAGGTGACAACAAAGCCCACCGCCCTTGCTGGTTTCGGTAAGGATGTGCGCGCTTCATCAATGGGATCCATTGCACGCCCATTATGGTAGATTTTGGTCGTGTTGTCCCACGAGAAGGAAAAAAAGAAAGGAAAAAAAGAAAGGAAAAAAAAAAAACCGGGCAAGTGAAGCGCTTGTGGTAAAAAACGGCTGCCCTTGTAGTATGTATATCTGCGGCCGATCACGACTTGTCCATCAAGGCAGAATGCCACTTTTGTCCACGATTTAATCATTTACATGCATTGCAGTTTTGTCGAAAATCCCCACGTCGCGACACCATGAACGCTCAGGACCAGGCAGACAACCTTCACGCTTCCTCTTTTGGCCCTACCCCCAGTCTCAATGACTTCGACCCTACCAACCATACAGTTCGGGAGCGGCCTGAAGACCTCAACCAGCACGATTTGGATTTGCGGAAGAACCAAGATAAGCTATCCCCGTCTAAGTCGGGGAGGAACTGTCTTCGGCCAGTCTACGCCCGAAAGTCTGGCTCAAGGAGGAACCGTCTTCGGCTAGCCTACGCCCTAAAGTCGAGTAAGAGCCTTTTGTCAAGGGCCATCGACCGAAGGAGGGATGGGAAAACTTCCTCCGTTGCACGCTTTTGGGACTTGAATAGCCAGTCTTGGGTGGGCACAAGATCCATTGCTGAAAACAATCCCCATGCAAATGCCAAGGTATATATTTTATTTTATTTTTGCTTTATTTTGATTTGTTGTTATTATTATTATTATTATTTTTTTTTTTTAAAAAAAAAAAAAAAAACCTAGTTGTCATCCATCTTTTCTAGAGCAAATACTGAGAAGGCTTCAGAGCTTCCCCTGCCAGGCAGAACTCACTCCGAAAAGCGGTCGCACTCTTAAGAACAGAGCCCGCAAGCTCGGGCGCATGCGTGGCGTTCCTTATCTCGTATTCTACTACAGTCCCTCCACGCGGTGCTGGACTGGTCAGGCTTACGTGCCTTCGAACCAACCCACGCCGGACTGGAATTGCGTTGTAAGCTTGTTTGAGATCAAAATCTGACTCCGGTTGAAGCTAATAAGGACGATAGCTTGACACTATTTGAGGTTACGACTTATTTGCGGAAGGATGGCCAGAAGCCAAGGTTGGCCGGCTCCTGCTGTTGATTCCTTCTTGTTCTTCGTTCCTCCTCGTCTCTATATTTAAAGAGACGACGCCAAGATACTAGATCTGCTGATCCTGCAACAGGTCTATAACGCTGTTCAGACAATTCTTGTATCATCGTGAGACATCTTCCCTTGAGGTGGCTGCCTATGTAACACCATCATGCATGCCGCTTCTCCAATAATATCCAGATAGTATGGAGGGAAATCTTCTTTAAAAAGGAAAAAAAAAAAAACAAATAAAAATTTTTAAGTAAAATAAAAATAAATAAAAACAAAAAAGACTACTGAACAGAGACGAACCGAAACGGCGAGCCCCAAGCCCATTGCTGACTTTATTTCCTTCTTCTTTTCATCCGCCCCATACTGTACTATATTTTCCCTCAAACATCGTGTGGCTGACCTACCTGGGACTTTGGTGGCCCAACGTCCGATTCGCTAACCCAAGTATTGTCTGTGAACTTGAGGTTGTTTACATAACGCCATGATGACCTGACCGCAGGCGGCTAGAGATCAAATGCCTACCCTACGACATAGGCTGTTGGGACGCAGGGTAGTCAGTCTATTGGCTCGCTCCACCAGGAAACCACGCCAAGAGAGCACTATGGTCTTCCTCTAGCAGATCCAGTGAGCACCCGCCTCCCCCATTCCTGTGTGTAGACGTGGGCAAAAAAGCCGAAGCCAGCAAAAGTCCTCCACTCTTTGGAGGTGCTCGATGACGCCCATAATTGGCTTCACTATCCAAACTCGATGTCGTCGCAGAGACTAGGCAGAAGAAATGATATGACGCAGCGTGATCGGTAGTATGCACATGGTGTAGGACAAATTCACGCAGTAGAACTTGAATTCGTAGTTATCTCACTACATCAATATCGGAGAAATTGTGGGCAATCAAGCCTCATCCTCATTCTATCTTCCCCTCGTAGTTGTGTGTGATTTGGAGTTTTACCTACCCTACAGTTGGCACTCTACCATTTTGTGCCTCCATTTAGGTCTGGAAAAGTTTATTATTCCCCGCAGCTGTTAGCGGATTGCTAGCGGACGGGGATTTTTCTGGCTACCCGACCATGCTTTTTGCCTTTGAGAAACCATCGGGGCCTTAACGGGCACGGACAAAAAGACTTTAGGAGAGCTCATCTCGCCGGACGTCGCGACTGCCTTTAGAACCAAGACAGATCGGGAGTATCGGAAGGCGCGCAAGGCCCTCCAAACAACGACGGCTAGTCGCAGATGCTTTTCTCCCTGACGGCAAGCTGCACGCCAGGCTTGGATTCCTTCCATGTGCCTGCTCGTTCGCTCCTCCTGTGGCAGGGAAGACATCCAAAAAAGATCCAGAGCGATCGGGTAGCGCGTCGGCGCTTCGGGAGAAAACGTAAATTTCCCGCCACGAGTATCCATCGACCTGCTGAAAATTTCGGTCAAAAAAAGGACGCTAAGGTCATTTGCCGACGCCCAGCACTTCTTCTGGTCACCTCCATTGAAGACGCAAATGGCGGGTCCGCTCGTTCAGAAAATTGGCGGCCGATTTGGCACTTTTCCCTCCCACTCCCGAAGACGGGGAATGTTGGGCTCATTTGGGACGTTTTGCGCACTCGACCGGAAGGTCGCGCTAGGCCAGAAAATTGGTGGCCGATTTTGGCCCTTTTCCCTCCGTCTCCCCTTGGCGTCATGAATGTGATTTGAGTATCTCCCCCATCCCCCCGCACTGCCTCCGAATCTTCTTTCCTCTTTACTCTCAACGCGTTCCTGCAGGACTTTCCCTGCGAGGAAAAGCAGGAACGCGTTGGAAGACCTTGTGCTGCGTCACGAACCTTGAATGGCCCAAAACTGAGGCCCCGACCCAAGTCACTGACCCATTCAACGGCAATCGAGATGTGTGGACAAGGTCGAGACCTGGGCATGCCTGGATGAGGCGCAAGCCAAGACGGCGATCACGTGGGATCCCACTTGCAGCCGCCAGTGAGGCGAGCTGAAAGAACGGGGTAGCAACGATGTTGCTGGTTCGGATGGAGCCACAGGACTCGGAGCAATGCTCTCAAAGGCAAAGGCTACGATCGCACATAAGCCAACGGACTGGGCAATGCTCTCCGAGGTTACGATCACCTTTCACGAGTCACAGAACTCCTCTGAAAGGCCCAAAATACTTCATATTTAGTTTTTTCCAGCTGGCACTCATACGTTAATGGCCTGATCATCCATTACCAGCTGGTTTTTTTTTTCCCAGACAGTTGCTGTATAGACAGCTTTCCTGCTTTTTCATAGGCCTTAAGTTCTCTCTCTCTCTCTTTCTCTCTCTTAACTTCCGTTCCTATCATTTTCACATGTGACCAAATGTGAATTCTTGCTGTGTCTTTCTACCCTATCGAGCCAATGGCTAGAACGCATAGTCCCTAACACACTCCTTTTTAAAACTTGCCGCACATGTCAAATTTCCTAAACTTCGACTTCTCGGCCTATGAGCGTAGCCGACGGCGTGACCGATCATGGATTCATGGGCCAACCTTGGCGACGGCGGAACTTGGCCAAAGTCCCTGGGAAACTCATTTTCGATGTTGGTCTTGCCCACTGTCAGCCTTTTGCGCGCGCCTTAGAAGGCTGGTCGCTGAAGCTGGCCTCCCGTTGTCAAAGCAGCGCACCGCACGTATCATTTTAGCTGCATGAGTGGCGTTAGTAACGTGGGAGCAGGTGAGGAGCCGTCGGGTGGCGGTAGCTCTTGGACTTGATGTGTCGAGAGTGTGCGAACACATGCTTCCGGCGAGGCCTCGTCACTCTTGAGAACGCAGACGCGTAAAAGAGCCGGAGCAAGGCACCATGGTCTAAGATAGGCATATTCAAACATCATGGTATCCAGGCCATGGAGGCAGCCCATGAAGTGTGTTAGGTGACGATCAAGATAATTGAGGAAAGCGGACAGACAACCCACGGACCTGGTTGGATATGCGAAGGCGTAAGGCTATAGAGATATCGCAGTAACGGACCCTCTATTCCCATGCCCCCATCATCCGTCCACTGAGACTAACCTCGTACAGTAGGACAAGCAGAAGCTTGGTCCGGAAACTTGGCACTTTTCACTCGGTGGTAAGATGGCTTCTGACTGCCATTTGCTTACACCGTAACATCAAATAGCACTCAAAATAGGCATCTCACACGTCATGTTACATCTCGTTCATCAAAGAAGTATTCCAGCAGCTCTTAACTCTACCCCTCTAGGCATTTGTGACTCTTCTACGGTGTTGTGGGCACGGAGCTTGGCTGCTTGGCCTGCTATTAGGGCCTTGGGTATTCTGAACCTACAATGAGGCAAGTCACTAAGGAGGGTCTTCCTTGGGCTGACCCACACAAGACGGATGGCCAGGGACCCGCTTCGGAAGGCGAAGCTGGCGAACTCCGCCCAGGCATACTGCAAGCCAGAATGCGATTGAGCCCTCACTATATATATCAGTGCAACTCTTGCCTTGGCTTTCGCTCAAACCTGCCATCATCACACACCAACGTTTTCTTTTATCCACCTCCACAAGATACCTACGATAAACCAACTACACAGCGTTCAGCACAACACCACCCGATGGCGGAGAGCAAACAGCCCTGCTTGGAAGGCCCGGATCAAGGCGAGAAAGCCGCCGCGCAGAGTCTCATTGGGGCTTACGATGCCGATATTGCAGCTCGAAGCCCCGGCAACCCCTTGAGCGCGGTGAACCTTTCTACTGCAAGTCCCAGCTCTATAGAAGAGTATGACGAACTGCGCAAAGAGGTTTTATTCCGTGAGAGGGCGCTGGATTTTGATTACAGCTGCCAGCAGGAGGCTACGTCGCGTGAGCAGCTTGCTGATGCCATCATCCGAAGGCTGAAAGCCCAGGACGATGCCAATGTCTACGGGAAAGCTCCACCTAGGACGGGCTATGGGGGTCAACTTCACCCTAGGTTTGCCGGCGACCATTTCCTGTCCAACAGGGAGCTTATTGATCGAACGGAGTTATTCAAAGTCGCTCAGCGCATGCCCAAGGGCAGTCACTTGCACATCCACTTCAATGCTTGCCTGCAGCCTGACGTGCTGTTGGGAATCGCCAAGGGCATGGACCGCATGTTCATCATGAGCAATCTGCCCCTCGTTCCGGACAACGGCTACGAGAACTTTGATCGGTGCGAGATCCAATTCCAGATCATGAACCCGGAAAGGGAATGTCCGGGTGATTTGTTCTCCGCTACATACACTCCTGGGCAGACCATGAGGTTTCAAGAGTTCAGGGACCGGTTTGGCCAATATTATAACAAGGCCACGGCCGATGGCTGGCTACAGGATAAGCTCATGTTCCACGAAGAAGAGGTGCACAATCACCTGCAGACAGCATCCGGGTAAGTTCTGTGCTGCCTTTCCAGTGTGAGTTTCCAGGAAGCGAAAAAACTGATACCGTCCAGGGCATGGGAAAAGTTCAACGGGCGAACGAGAATGATGAAGGGATTATTTAACTACGAGACGGCCTACAAAGCATACACAAGGCGATTACTCGAGGACTTGCTGGAGGCAGGGTTCAAAGCCACTCCACTCCACTACACATCTGAGGATATGGAATTGATGTGGATGATGACTAAGATCACGACGGTGGTATGGATGGATATGTATCCATTATGGATGTGAATCCACAATGTGGAAAGGGTTTCCACATAACGAGCAAGGGAATAAATCTGTTGCATAACTCAACCCCTGACATATCGCCATCATTCCCTCGAAGATTCTGCCAGTATCTGATCCAACTGCCCGATCAATCCTGCACGTAGCCAACTGCGTAAAGTCTGGCACAGGCCGATAGTTGAAGCATCTAGCCGATTCCTAAGCCTCGTAACCATCTGCCCGGCCACTGAAAATAACCTCTCACACTCTGCTGACATAGGGGCCACAGTCAGTAAATCCAGGGCCATCCTACTCAATTTGGGGTACCTGAGCCGCCTAGTGTGCCAGTACTCATATGGATCAGTAACGAGGGCGTCAGAATCGTCGATATTGCGTTGCCACTGATCGTACTCATCGAGATCCAACCCACTATATGATGACGAAGGAGATGTCCCGGGAGACTCGTCAACAGCCTGATTCTGAAGAGTTAGCCCTCGTTTGCTATTACGCCAGGCTGTAAATTTATTCCTCGAGGATTTAAGACGTTTACTTGCAGGTAAATCAGAGTCTTGATCCTCAGAAAATAGGCCTTTATATTCGCATTCCCACAGATCCTGAATAATTGCCTTGGCTTTTACAATCCACGTGCGCCGCTTAGCATCGTCGCCCCACAGATCGTCGAATAATGCCCAGCGGTAAGCAGGATGGAGAGCCGCCGCGCCGTAAATCACGGGGCTATCGTTGAGGTATTGATAATACTCATCCAGCTTTATCCAGCCTAGGTTAATATTAACGGCGAGATGCCCGGAGTCAGGGAGGCCAACGGCTATCTTTTTGGCGGATTCGAGGGACTCGAGAAGATATTCGTACGCGTGAAGAAGATCCCAGCTTGTACCTTCAAGTCGTGTCTTGGTTAGCCATGCCAATTTACAGACTAATTCAATCCAGCCAGGGCTTACCGGATAATGGAGGCTCAACCTCATCTTCTTGAGCTTGCTTTTGGTGTTTCCCCTGTCCATCACCCTCCAAGGCTTTGACTACTAGCTGAAAGTCTAGTAGGATATCGCGGAGCGCCTGGAGCACACGCCAGTCGCTGCCTGAAATCCGGTTCTCTTCCTTCAAAAAGAACGGCATCCTGGCACCCTTCCTAACGGAGCCACTTTTCGTAAGGTTCGCTTTGTTCCACTCACTCAACGCTCGTTGGATAAAAGGGTCGTAAAACGGCTGCAAAACAAGAGCCCGGTCGATCATGGCCAGCTGTGAAAGCCAACGGGTAGCGTTATCTAATACAACGCCAACAGGGCCATGATTTTGGATCGCTGGATCGTCGGATAGTTGGGATTCGACCTGCTGGACTTTTTTAAGGATGTCGGTCCAGATATCGGATCTGTTAACCTCCTGCAAATCCAGTTAAAATAAGCCCGAAAAGAGGAGAGTTAGGAAACAAAATGTAGTAAAAATAAGAACAAGATCGGCTTACCACGGCGAAGTTATGCCATTTGCCCACTGGGCCCTTTTTGCGCCATTGCTCATGTTCCCTCGCCGCCGTAAATTGGCCATCGTAGATCTGTTGCTCGAACGCGTCCGGATCTTGGCCAAATAGCATGTGTTTCACCACTCTATTGACAACGTGGCCAATGCAGCGAACCCAGCGCTTTTTCCAGTCGAATCCTAGCTCACGGCCCAGCTCTTCAATTGTTGTTTTGTTATTCGAGGCGTTGTCCAGCGTAAAGTAGCCCAGCTTATCCCCAATCTCGAACTCCCGGACGATGTCGAGTATCTGCTCAGCGATGTTCTCGCCTGTGTGGCGGTCTAGTAGCTCCGGAAGGCCGAGAGCGCACTTCTGGGGCCTGTTGTCGAGATTCCTGAATATACAAGTAACGCCGTAAAGAGCATGCCTGTTCCCGGATCGCCATCCGTCAAACTGGATATGGATCTGGCCTGGGCTCTTTCGAAGCGTCTCTCGTACAGCCAATTTATTCGCGTTGAACTCTCTTTCGGCGATCGCGCGCACTGTTACATCGGATATGTGAGCCTCCGTAATGGAAACAGAGGGGTTGAGATATTCGAAGATTGCTCGCAGGTCAGGGTCCTTCGCGGTGGTGAACGATCGATTTGTGTTGACGATCCAGTTGACGATCATCTGTTGAAACGTGGCTTTATTAAACCGCTTGATCAGTAGGTTCGTTATTTCTTGATCGCGGGGGACCTCTGGATTCAATCGCAGTAGCGTAGCAATTGAGCGGGCGGGTGTTGCAACTGTAGATTTCAGGGCCTGCCTTTTACCTGAAGGATCGACTATGCCGTTGTGATCCTTGAACAAGTGACTCTCAGCGTTCTGTAGGCCCTTGTAGTTGTAATTCTTCGGCCTCGGGTCCTTCCGTTTGATACACAGACAACAGACCCAGCGGCGTTCCTTCGTTGCGATATTCTGAATGTCGTATCCAAACCGGTAGACCCATTAACGCGTTTGGCCATCTCTTTCGGACAAAGTCCATCCTCTGAACAAGCGAAATAGCCATTATTCGTCTTCTTCTGTTCGTTCTGGGATCGCCGCCGTCGATTTCCCTTGCGCAGAGCGCTCGAGAGTAGGTGGCCGAGAATCGGGCTGATAGTCGGCCATCGTGACCCGATATTTGCATCTGAAGATTTGACGCCAGCCAGACCAAAAAAGGCCACCCATGTCGCGAAAATAAGCCAAGGTAGGCAGACGCAGTGGCTTTATCAGACAATTAAAGTCCACATAGTCGAAGATATAGTAGCATCAGCGAATTGATGAGAATTATCTGAGGGACGCGTCCTCCATGCACTAATGCACGGGATCGTGCAGCTCTTTATTCTGCCAGCCAGGCAGCTACGGTCGCGAGCAGCATCACGGGAACAGCTGAACAGCATTCCAGGTGCTTGAGGGGACAGGCATGCGTTGTCTTAGACCTGGCATATTAGTTAGCATATACCTCAGACTCAACCTATTAACTAGGGGTTCTGTGGTATTTGTAAACCTCCCTAAGATTATGGAATATCCACTGCATTCCACAATTTCCATATGTGGCCCGGCTCGCATGGAGTGGTAGTAAATCCACAAGAGGGTCTGATGGAATGGAGTGTATTTGATATGGATCCATATGTGAATCCATATGTGGATTTTCGTGGAGTGGCTTTGAACCCTGGCTGGAGGACAACATCATCTATGCTGAGATCCGACCCAACTTCATGATGAGCAACCAGCTATGGAAGGATGACGGTTCCGAGCGCATCGACAATGAGGGCATCATGAAGCTCATCATCAAAGAGGTGGAGAGCTTCCAGGCGAAAGTGAAGCGCGAAGGCAAGTTCTTTGGCGGCCTCAAGGTTATTTACTGCACGCCCCGGTCATTCAGGCCCGATCAAATTAGGGAAGCCCTTGACGAATGCCTTACGTTCAAGAAGAAGTGGCCACGGTGGATCGCGGGTGAGCAAATAGATACCCACGCGCAAGGGCTGAAACGCTGACTCCAGGATAGGCTTCGACCTCGTCGGCGAAGAGTCCAAGGGGCGGCCCATCAAGGACTTTGTTCCAGAGCTCATTGCGTTCCAGGAGAAGTGTGCGGATCAGAACGTGGAGATCCCATTCCTCTTTCACTGCGGCGAGACCTTGGACATGGGCTCGGATACCGACGGTAACCTGGTCGACGCGCTGCTCCTCAAGTCGAAGCGAATCGGCCATGGTTTTGCGCTCGCAAAGCACCCGTACATTATGCAGCTCATGAAGGAACGAGGCATCTGCCTAGAGCTGTGTCCCATCTCCAACGAGATCCTTGGGCTCACCCCACGTGTCAGTGGCCATGCGATGTATCAACTGCTGGCCAACAACGTTCACTGCACCATCAGCTCAGATAACGGGACGCTATTTCGGTAAGCCACTGCTGGCAAGTTTCTGTCTCTGAATTTACTGACAGGTATCTAGGTCGACTCTATCACACGACTTTTACCAGGTCATGGTAGGCAAGGCTGATATGGGGCTGTTCGGCTGGAAGCAGTTTATCCAATGGAGCCTGCGGCACGCCTGCCTCGATGGCGCCGAACACGACCGCATTTATCGTCAGTGGGAGCAACTGTGGGATAAATTTATCGGGTGGGTGATTAGGGAGTACGGCAATGCATCCTCGAGAAATGGATCAAGCCAGGTAGAGGGCGTTTGATTCACCTGATGCCCAGCGTTCGAGGAAAGACCCGATTCCGCAGGGAACGAGACTCGGTTACGATGAGTTCTGTATTATTTAAGTAGCTAGGGGCTGCAAAGCAGGTTGGTAGATTTTGTCTGAAAGAAAGAAAGAAAGAAAGGCTTTCAACAGCGATGAAGGTACTATATATACTCCAATGTGTCTAATATGGCGCATTACATGGTGTGACTTGCACAACACATAATGTGGTCTATGGAAGTCTTGAAGACGTAGCTACTTCCAACACCCTGTGCCGCCTTATCGTCTGATTATGTTCACTAGCAGCAAGATATACGTATCAAATAGAGAGGGAGCTGTATATACGACTAAAGTGAGTAGAAAACAAAGGAAGCCCAGGCTAGTTGCGTACAGTAATTCCTAGTTGCTGTAATATATCTTGCACTGAAGGCACATCTGGCCTGTCCTCCTGTGCTGCCACCAGACTCGCGTATACCATTTTCAGTTCTTTGTGCATAGCCCAACTGCCTGCCGCTATCTTCACGGACCCTGAGCAACACTGAAAATGAGGTGGATAGGATTGGGGAAATGATAGTGGTAGAATTGCCGATCGTCATTGTTTGTGTTGGCTCCAGCAAGGTTGAATAGGCCGGGTAGGCATAGGGCCTTCGCGCATTCTTTTGAGACCATCGTTATTCCCCATTCCTGGAACGTCACCGCAACAGAACATTCGGCCCTGATAGACGAGGTGAATTGATTCTTAATTTCGGTCCTGTCCAAGGGGCATGACTCGGGAAATACGTTCCAGAAGACTCCCAAGCGGCTTACGCCACGGAACTTGGCAAGAGCAGACAATCTCTCCGCCGTCGGTGTGTCGTAGTAAGACAAGACGAGTTCAACGTCTTCAAACGGTGCTACTTCATGTGAATTTGTAAATAATTCGAGGATCTTTGCCGAATTGAAACAAAAGCGTACTGGCGTTGTTATAATGCCAGCGTTTACGCTTTCTCTACAAAACAGCGTCAGAACTGCCGGAACAGAGAAGGAGCCTCCCTCGACCTACATAACTGTGCATGGCTTTCCGAAACACTTCAGATCAGCCACGTTGGGGGGCTTTGATGACAGGTGACGAAGCGCAATGACTTCTCGTCTGTTGCTGTTGATATGACGTGTACCACCGTGGACTCGGACACCGCACCTTGACCGGTCTCGTATGTTGTCATTTCCGGTGCATCCTCCGTGGCTGGCCCAACGGTCATAGTGGAAGCAAAGGTTGAAGAAAAGTTTTCTAGACTGTCGGCGGGCAAAAAGTAGAGTGGGAAGCTGACTAATTGCTGGGTCACGGTTGGCCTAAATTGGTATAGTGGCTCCTGGTAAAACTCATCACGTGGTGAGGTTATTTCAACGTCATCAGAGGCCGGTTAAGAAAAATTTCTTTCTACGTCTCCACCCCCTCATTAAACAAAGCTCCATCAACCTCCACTCGCTGAATCCGTGCGTGCAGATTGAGGTTACATGCTACGTACCAAGTACGATGAAAACGGACATTATGCTAGTGATCAGCGGCCATCATCACTCGCATGAAAAGATGGTGCATCCCCACCATGTGGGCGGTTTTTGCGCACGGCCCAAAGTCAACGTAACAGCGGGTGCGCGCCGTGCTTGAAGAAATGGATATTGGCTTTCAAAAGCAAGCTTCTTTTGGTTGCTATATGGTGTCAGATAATCCTTACGGTACGAGATTGGCGGCCGAAGGAGACGAGCACGGTTGCCAACGCAAAACACTTGTTTCCGACTTCTCGACCCGGTCCATCAAAGCCATGAGCCCCATCTTTTCGGAAAAGCCGCTCCTTCTGGCTGATCGCTGGCGGGATGAAAGGGGAGAAGTGGGCCGCTAAGTCATTCGAGGTACGGAGTACTCGAGTGGCTAAGCCGAGCTATTCTCGGCATCATCGGAAAGGCGGGCCTCGGTTACGATATCAATTCCCTAGAGTATCACGAAACCCCCATTAGAATAGCATATCGGCTCATGTTTTCGTTTGACTTTTGGTCCCATGCCTTCATTTTCATTACCGACCAGGATGAATCGAGATATGGACCGTGCGTGGGACATCGTAGTGGAACCCCAGTGCCTCTGACATTTTTGCAAGGGGTGAGGGGGGTTGCAGCTTGCTCAGCACGTATGAACTCGGGCGCGACGACTCGACCGCCGCCCCGGAAGCATTGGAAATGTGAAGAGTAGTGTTGCTGCCCGGGGGGGGGGCGGATAAAGATATCGGCGACAGAGCAGTAACGCAGGACCGAGCATCTGCGACAACGGAGAAGTAGCTGGAATGGCGCAACATTGCTCTCCTCGGCGCACGAAGGAGATGCACAACACGGATGCAGGTGGCGAATAAGACAAACGAAGTTGAGGAATCTTTCGTTCATTGTTAAAGTGGAAGGCGCCGTCGAATGGGGAAAATCATGCACGCAAATTACAGGTTATGTAGGCAGCAATCAAGTCTCGATTGGGACAGAAAGAATGAGTGCGAGTCAGGACGCAAGGACATACGGCCCCGATTTGGGGATAATGCTTTAATTGCTGAGGATATAATGTTGAACACTTGGAGAGACATGCCTTGAGGAGTAAGGTCAAGCAAGGCAGCCAAAAGGGGTTGTAAGAAGAGAGAGGTAGGACTTTTAGCTGGTACAAGCCCAATTGCCGCAACTTTATCCTACATAACCTTCCTAGCGTGTTGTTCGGCCTTAGGAGGCTCTTCTGACACCTTGCAGGCTGTTCGGGGTGCGTTGTTTGTTCACTGGTGTAGGGTCGGAGCCAATCGGCTATATTATCTAGCAGATGAAACTGGTCGAAGAGCATGTTGAAGATTTGTATGATGCTGAAACCTGAACTGGAGGAGCCCAATTCTCCTGACCAAGGGCTTGATCGCTGCCTACGTCTGTTGCGCATCTCGTCTCAGCACCTTCAACCACGCCGATACCTGCTTGTTGACCTCGGCAGGTGATTCCCATAGAGCCCAGTGGGATGCTTCGACCTCCCCACGAGTCAAGTCCTCAAAGTATTGGTCCATCCCATCCGACATGCTTGGTGGTAATTCTTCGTCCCTCGTAGCAGCGAGAAAGAGCGCTGGCATAGAAAACTTGATTGGCTTTAGCAAGAGTTGCAACTCGTCGAAATAATTGTGCGCGTGTGTGCGATACCAGTTGAGAGGGCCCTTCAGCCTAGGTTCTCCCTTTCGAAAATACTTGGAAGTGTAATGGTCCAGATCATCGTCCGAGATGAGTCGGGATTGGCCTAGTGTAGGGAGATTGCCAAAGAGGACGCCCTCTGTGACGCTGAATCCGACCTCACCCTCAGGGCTGGTCCCTCCAAACATGGCATTGAGAAATTGTCGAACCTTCTCTTCGTCCCTTATCTCGTCTTCGATCTCTGTACCCCTAAACTGGACCTGGTACCTCGAGCTTACCAGACTTTTGTTGCGAGCGGCATCGTCTGGTGAAAGAAAGACCGACGAAGGCGGAATGAAAGGGTTGCCAACGCTGAAGACGCCCTGAACAAGACTCGGAAACCACATGGCAGTGCGCCAGACCACGGCGCCACCCAGGTCATGTCCACCAAGGATGATTTTCTTGTCTTTGGCAATCACTTTTGCCAGCTCTTTGATGTCCTCGGCAATGCTCTTCAACGCATACTGGCTCGGCTGGTCGGGTGCAGCAGTATCGCCGAAGCCGAGCAAGTCCGGCGCCACGACCTGATAGCCCAGTGATGCGAAATGCGGAATCTGGTATCGCCAGCCGAAGCCCAGATCTGGAAATCCGTGGATGAGGAAGATTGTTGCAAGGGGCTCTGTTTCCGGATCTGCCCGCAGATAGTGGTATGTTTTGCCGCGGATAGAAGCTGTGTCCGACGTGACCCTCGGGTCGTTAGCCTCTAGCTTGTCAAACTCCATTTTGCCTAGATCAAGGGCCTGGTGGTGTTGAGGCTGACCTGGTTGACAGTTGGAAAGACGGTGAAAGGGAATATCTTGGGCGGGACGGGAAATGGGATGCTGAAGATTGTGTTTAACAATGGTAGTTCTGACCTGAATCTGATGCAGTAGAGGATGATTTATAAACCAGTACTTAATATGACGTATTAGGACTCTGGGCCGATTTTTGCTTTCGAGAATGTGTGTGACAAAGAAGGGATGAAGCTCTGCATGCATGCATTGGAGTCGATTAGTAGCCTCGACATGGCGCAGCCGAAAGAGGTAACAACACTTAGCGGGGCGTACCTAAGTGAACGAGGACGCGAGGGATAAAAGTCAATTTTAGCCATGATACCACAAAGGTGTCCTCTTTATCCTGCCATGTAGCCTTGGAAGCATCCAAAATCATCCTGCGCCTTCTGTGGTTGGATTTTCAGCTGGGTCACCCGACATGTGGATCTCTACGTCTACTTGGCGGGTCATGAAAGTTGACGATCGGGCGAATAACACTGTAATGCAAGGCACATCGACACCAAACGTGCTATGGAAATCTGGTTCATGGGTAAAAAGCACCGACGCGGGGGCGGTATTCGGCGCCAGTTGACATGAAGGCGTGGCTTCGAAGAATAGTCTCGTCGACTCTGTCTCGTAAAAGGATAACATGACGCCCATCGTCACTGTAAGAAATCTCAGGCTCCTGTTTTCCATTCATTTTGGCCTCACTTGAATCATTCTTATCCGGCACTATCATCCGAACGAGAGACCAGAAGAAAGCAGCCCACGGCATCGCCATGCGGCAAACTTGATCCGGTTACGTCGACGATATAATGCCACTCTCCTAGGCTCGGTTGTCGTTGGCAAACCCGGGAATGGTTTCGTTGTACGTAACTCAAGGCGAACGGCCCCTTTCATTGCCCCTACTAAGTAATATTCATGCCCCATCGTTCAGTCTCGACACGAAGCCATGCGAATCCAGCGTAATGCAGCTGCCGTACCGTAGAATAAAATCACTGCTTTGATCCCATGTCCCCCGATATCGTCTTCTGGAAGCAATCAAAAGATGCTTTCCAAAACAGTTGACTGCTCCGCGCATCGCGCCGTGAACTTATCATCGGTTTCACTGTTTCGAGCCCATTGACACTCATCACGTCGATGATGTCCACTGCTATGGTTGAGTTACAGGATCGAGGGGTGCCGCAGGGTTCAGGACTTACTATGATTAGAGGCAATGACTTCATGTGACCTGTGGAATATTTCTGGCCCATGACTGCGCGTCAAGTCTTTCATCACACGTTTCGGTATGTCTTCAGGCCAATACATCCAATATACTCGAGCAAAGACATGATACGGGTCAGCAGCCCTAATCTCCAGTATATAGGCAATCCAGTCTCTCTCGGGCCTCTTCGGATCCCTGACAGCGTGCTCTGTCGGGCTATCCTGGCTCGCCAACCGGTTTGCCACCCTGACAAAATCTCCCAGCCTGAATCGAGTGCCCCGAACTGCGCTTACCGATTAGCTAATTGTACGGCGTGTGGAAATCGGGTGACGTCTCTCACAGAGGAAACATCTGTAGCTCTGCAACCCGGACCACTGCGCGGCGGGCAGTACGCGGTAACGGTAAGAGACTTTTGAACTGGAGAAGGGAAATGGTTGTCGCTTAGTGACTTCAGCGCCCACGCTGCTGGAGCCCGTTCGTGTCTTTCGCTTGCGCTTTGAGGGCAGGGGCTCGTTGCATTGAACGACCCTAAATTGGTACTCTTCTTCCGGAAGTTTCGCCATTTGAAGTACGTTGCAAAGGAGCCCGCTACTCGAGTCGACGCAAGTGTCGCGGAGCGTGGAATGAGCGAATGGAAGATGATGAACAAAAGTTAATGACCCGGATGCTTTCCAGAGTAAGCGCGAAAAACCTAGTTAGCAAAGATTTTATAAGTAACTAGATAATTTGTGGGGTTTTCGTTACTCGGCTAAGCCGACATCCGGGGCCTCATTTCCATACTGCGTGAACGAATCTGGCCATTGGCAAAGTGGGCCCAAGTTGCTCATGCCCCTGAACCAACGCCACTTGTGATCGATTTTCGCCGTGGATTCCTCAAAGCAAACATAAAGGCTACACGTATTGACCGTTGCTCACCCAAAAATGAAATAAAATAAAATAACTTAAAATAAAACAAATATTGACACCCGTCCTAGGCCTTACCCTCATCAGAACTCCCAGACACTGCCAATTGAGGATGACTCCTTCAGGGTTCTGCCCGACTCGTCGTCATCTGTGCCATCTCCAACCGATTCCTCCTCGATATTGTTCGCTTCCCAATGCTTCCAAGAATCCCACCACTCGAATGTGATGCTTTCCAGATTCGTGGCAAAGTGGCGGGTGCGCTGCAGATAGTCCCCAAGGTTTCCACATCCACACTCGTGCCTTTCGATCCTGACTGTGATTTTTCGCACCAGCGACTTGACCGGAGTGGCGTCGGTCCACCGGCCAAGTAGATCGCCGAAAAAGCGATCCAAGTCGCTCCAGAGGACTATAAAGGAATTTTCTTCGTAGAACACTTGCCGAGCCTCTTGCAGCAGACGCTGTCCAGCCTCGTTGTCTCGAGCTTCATTCTTCAGAAGCAAGAACGAGTCAATGCTCTCTTGACTGGTCCAGGCAATAGGCTCCTGTATTAAAATAGGCGTCTTCTCGGCCAAGTAGCTGCGGAATACATTACGGCGTTCGTGCTCGGAGAGCTTTTCAAAGTCCTCGAAGCTCTTCCCGCCTGTGAAGCGGCAATAGTTGTCTTCGGGGTCCGGAAGGTACCACGTTGAAGCTTCTTCGAGCGGTGTAGGAAACTAGAGAGTCGCATTAGAATCATTATTCATCTAGGCGGGAACCTAGCTAAGTACGAGGCGTATCGTAGGAATGCAGCTAGCGGCAATGCTACTTACCCTATGGCGTCCAGCCATGATGTATGTTGAACTCCTGTACGGATGACACCTGTGGCTTGGCGAGCTATACAGGTCCCTCGAGCGTGTGTGCGGCGTGTTTATGCGCAACCGATGTCCTGCAAAGTCAGATTGATGCGACTGCCGGCCGAGAAGAAAATCGCGCAATAGCAACTTGAAAGTGGCATTCGCAAGTGCAAGACATCAGGGAATGCCAAAGCCCACTCATATACTGCTGGTTCAGGCGATAAGCATGCCGCGGCTTTTGTCCGCTTCCCCCCTTTGCTTCGTCGAAACAAGCGGGGCCAATACGGGCTGCCATGATTGAGGATACATGTTTTGCGAGAAGTCTGTCGTCACGCCTGTGAAAGGGACTTTGCGCAAAGCTTGGAGGCTTTCTCATCAAATAACTGCCCAAACCGATCGACCGACCGTCGTGGTGGTGGTGTGTGGCCCTGGGAAGAATGGTATTCTATCCGCCCTCCTCTCTGTCTGTCTGTGGCTGCAACTCACTACAGTATTCTCTTCCCAAAATGTAGATTATCATGGTTTTTAGAAGCAGAATCCCGCCTCCTGGCCCACATGATCCTTTATGTTCATTGACAATATGATGCTAGAATACATTTATTGTCCAGCCACTAGAAACCACTACGTACTCTCTTCCACTTAGTCGCTATCTTGGGCCTTTCTGAAAGCAGCTTCCAAATTTCAAAGCAGGCATCACCTCTCTTGAAAGGATTCCCCTCCCTCTCCTCGGCTTGCATTCTATTGCAATCGGTAAGGAATGCCCCCGAACCGTTCTGATCGTGCCTCGATTCCGCACAGCAGGCATCCCTTTCTCTGATAAAGCTACACTCTCCTTGCAGACGATCTTGCGTTTTCTCACAAGCCCCAAAACGTATTGTTTGATTCACGCTCTCTTCTGCCGTGGCGTAAGCCATCTCCCAGTCATCAGGAACACGGAGGACTTCGCCGTCTGGTGCATCGGACCGCAGCTCTCTATAGTTGAAGTGTCCCTGCTCGAATGGTTCTGCCAGAATTTCACCATAGAAAATGAAAGAAGGGTCCCACGGCATCATGATAGTTGGTGCATCTCCATCTGGCCAGTCGCTGGGGAAATCGGCAATTGACCCAGTAGAACCCCGTTGCTGGTTCATAGTATCAGTGATGCCCTGGTTGCGCCCGGTCTCACTGGCCAGACGAGCACCGCCATATTGGCATGGCTGTTGTTCTGGGCGTATGTGACAGACGGCAAGTGCTTGGTCGGGGACAGGCATGGTAGTCTCTTGGTTGACCTGCGAAGGAAGAGGGGCCACAGACCTTGAACTATCCTGCAGAGGGCAGCCTTCACGGGTGGGCTCCCGAGGGCCGAATACCCAGCTTTCCGCGAACATATCTGGTGTATCAGCCGCCAAGTGCGGCGCCTCGCTCACGCAAGAGAGAGTGGTCCCTTGTGCCCCCTCGAACACCCTCGATGTTGTAGAAAGAAGGGTGAGGCTTGGGTCAATATTTTCTGGTTGGCAGTAGTTTGGGCCAGACAGGAAGCTTCCATAATACATTGTCATCGGATGCATTTGGTCTGGTGATAATTGCTCCCTAGGCTGGAGTGATGGAAATAGACCCTGTGTGGTATCCTGGAGGTGTGACATGGCAGGATGCGAGGAAAGTCTTGGGAATGAGCGACTGGATAGGAGAACGTTTTGACGCCGAACCTATGTTGAACGCCGCGAATATCTTTTTAAACCAAATTCGCCACATAAGGCAAGAGAAGAGTTTCTGTCCTGTCGGTAGACCCAGGGTTATGAGAGAAGAATAGAGCGGGTTGATTGAGGATCATGGAGGCAGTGGCTTTTAATGGTATGAAGGGTGTGAAAAAGGGGTTGAGGACTTGATGACATGCGGTTACCCCCAGGGGGCACCTACCTTGAACGACTGGTTTTCCTCATGCTGATTTGATTGGTCACATGTCCGTGCCAAACACCTGATTTTCGCTGCCGCTTGTGATAAAATGGCACATGTCAACGGACGCAGGGCGCTGTCCTCGTGGAGGGGGGTTGCTGTTCGGAGAGGAAGGAGCCAGTGGACTTCGTCCTTGCCTCCACATCTCCCATCCTTGCGCGACACAAATACAAGCCGGAAAACACCGGAACTGAACGTGGGAGATGTAAACCAGATAAGCCCATGTCCGGCAAGAAGGGAGGGTTCTGAGGAAGCCAGAGCCCCCTAAGGGGATGGCTGGACCGCCCACACACTGTTACGCCTCCGCGCTTGTGTATTCATGCGCGGTGCTTCGCAAGTCTGGTCCATCTCAAATATCCATAGAGGCTTCTGCTGAGGGGTCAAATATAGAGGCTCCATCTGCATCATAACCCTCGCAACCTTGTTCGGGGCTAGTCGCTTCTTCAACTCTCCAATAGCCCGGTTGAACGCCATCTTCACCTCGGCAAAGTCTTCATTGTCGAAAGCTGTCTCTTCCATAGAGAGCCCTGGCGCATGTAGTCTCAGGAGTAGCCCTGATGCGCCAACATTGGGCCGCATGCATAAAGTTTGTTTGGGGGGGGGTTTGTCGGTGAAGTGTTGTTCCGGATTCCAAGATCTGCCGACAAGAGTGGGTGAACGCGACGATATTATAACATATTTGAACCGTATTTTGGCCTCTGAAGTCTGGCCATCGCGATTATGCGATTCGCCGTGGTCGTTCATTGGTTCTTCAAGTCGCTCTCGATGACAACGCGGAAGGGATGTGTCGATGACGGGCTTTGGTTTAAGCATCGATGGAGATCTCGGCGCTGGTAGGAAGGGCACTCGGAGTAATCAAGCAACTGCAAGGGAAAAACAGGGAACGGGGAGAGTGAGGAGATTAAAGGCACTGCACGCGATGGATACCTATCTACTGTTCTCTATTTGCGAACCCCGTCAAATTGTGTCCGAAAGCGACGGCGTGGAAGTGGGGACCAAGCCGTTAGCTTTTAGTGGCATCTAAACGTAACTCGAAAGGCTCAAACGTGTCCGGTGGCCTTGAGTTTAAACGTCCGAGTCCTCAAATGGCTGGAAGCGGAGACGGATGTCCTCAATCTTGGCCTGAGTGGGGGGGGCAGGGGGTTTCTCTTGGCTATGAAGAGTCAACCTCCTAGAAAAGCTGTCATGGTTTCTGGAAAAAATAAGACTGTCTGAAATCTCTTCATCCCTCGCCAAGTCAACGTCCTAGAGCGTAGATACGGTATCATCCAGCCACGAGTCGGGTTCTTCCAGTCGCACATATCTATCAGTCCGCAAGCTAGGTGGTCGAGTATTGGTCTGCACCATCACCGCGACACGTTCGGAATCTTCAGAGCGGTCCAAAGCATGGAAGGCGCTGGCCCAGGTACAGGCGACATGCCTTCCGATCAAGCACTTGCAAACGAAACACTGTTCGAGTGGATGATGCTAGGACGTAGCCTTCAGGTATGACGATATTTCAAGCCGATAACAAGTATAAAAGCCGATGCTGAGCCTGCTTGCAGAAGGCCGATGAACTCACCCGGGTGAAATTCTGTTTATGCTTGCAGATTCTGGGCCTGAGCCTGCTTGGAAATTACGACGGGGCCGCAGCATCTGAACTGCTGGCGCGGGATGAGGCTTCCTTACTGGCGCCCTTCATGCAAGTCGAAGGACACTTAGAGCCGGGATCTTTTGATTACGCTCAGGCCCATCATATAGTCGCCCTCGCGCGCGGCCTCCTCGAGGAGCTGGGCGGCGAACAGGATCGTTTTCAGCGCCGCTTCGACCTGCAATACTCCGCCCGAGAGAATCATGTGATATACGGCGCTATCGTCGACATTGAGGGGACCGGTTCAATGGAGGAGGCTGACCCGGAGCAAATGCAAAAAGCAATGTCTCGGTCGAAGCTGATCAGAGATCAGAAATTGGTGTCTACAGAGGTTGTTCAACTCATGAACACGTGCCGGCATGTTCTGGAACAAGACTGGGTGTACGTGTAGATGTTACTATAGGGCATCTGAAGATGGTGCAACGTTAAATAGAGCGTTTTGAGAGACGAACTCCACGCCTCGCCCTTGTGTGGCCAATACGAGAGTGGAAGAGGCAATACTAGAATGTATGGAACGACGAATAGCTTCCCGCTAGCTGATGGAAGGGAGGGGTCAGTCGGCGGGGATTTGAGTTGATGATTCGGGGTCGACTTGGTCGGGATCACATCTTGGTGACGGGCGCGGGGTTCTCTGGCCGGGAACAATGCTCGCAGGACATTTGTTTTCAGGAGGGGGAGCCGTGGGAATTGCCTAGGGCACGGTACATTGATGACTATGAGAGAGTGATAGCTACAGTGTGTGTTTAACAAGCCCCTTCGTGCCTCGTCCGATTGTATTCTACATATCCCATACTTCACTAGTGGACACCACATGAGTCCCTTTTCCCAACGTAGCCAATCCATAAAGGTTGAGTATATTATATTTGACGCCGAATCTTGCGCTGTGGAAGGAGCGCTGGCCTAAAATTTGACACAGACGCGCTTTCGAAGCTTGCCGGCTTCCATCATCTCTATTGCCTGCGGAAGATCTTCCAGCCCGATGAACTCCACAAAGGGCTTGATGCTATGCTCAGCGCTGAAGCTAATGCACTCTTCTAGAGTTCTGACAGTTCCGTTGCACGCTGTTTTTATGACGTATCGTTTGAAGATGATGTCCAACGGTTCGATCGTCAGAGGCCCATCGACAACCCCCACTACCATCAGGAGGCCACCCCATCTGATCATGCCGGGCATATCGTCATAAGCTTTCTCGGAAGGCGCAAAGCTGACAGCAGCATCCACCCCATGTTCTGTAACGATTTTGATGTCATCTGCATAAGTCGGACATAGTTCTGGATTGAACGTGTAGTCTGCTCCTGCCATTTTCACGGCATCCAGCTGACCTCCGTCGATGTCAACAGCGATGACATTCAGCCCCATGGCTTTGGCGTACTGAACGCCCATTTGTCCGACACCTCCAGCGCCAATTACAGCTAACCATTTTCCGGGCGTAAGCTGACATTGCTTGATCGCGTTGTACGCAGTGACGCCTGCACAACAAAGGGGTGCTGAAGAGGCGACGTCCAGACTTGCTGGGAGTTTTACGGCACTGCGGGCATCGACCACGACGTACTCCTGGAAGTATCCATCGCAAGTAAACCCTTGTGCTTTCAAGCCTTGTGGACATCCAACGCTTGACCTATTGTCGACCATTAGATAAACCCGTCCTCCCGCGGCCGAGGCCTCGTGCACTTACCACGTGGTGCAGGCATCACATTCAAAACATCCGCTGGAAGCAAGAAAACCGACGGCGTCCCCTTCCTCGAACTGCCTCACCTGCTTCCCGACCTCCGTGATGACACCGGTTGCTTCATGCCCTAGGGTAGTAGGAACTTTCACCTCGCTCATGGCGAGGCCCGGATCGAAGGTTAGGCAGTCGGAGTGGCAGAGCGATGCACTGACGACCTTGACCAATATCTCGCTCTCGTTGGGCTTCGGGATCTCCACCTCGTTAAGATGCAGTTTCTTATCAGCCGGGTCATATCTGGAGGCTGTGTTAGAGACCGATACGCAGCAGAGGCAAGTATCCTCACATACTGCTGAGCCCTCATTGTGGCCTTGATAGACTTAGGGGGGCCATTACCTCGAGGGTGAGTATCCATGCTGGCGGAAGGAAAAGCGATCGCGAGGCGCTTCGTAAGGGCTGAGAGGCGGTGTGACGGCCCTTCCAAACGGCGTAGGGGTACATTTGGATTGTGTGAGCGATCTGGATTCAAGAGAAATATACTATTCGGTTCAGTGATGCCATTAGAAATCGAAAATGGCTCATTGAAGCTGCCGGGTACTCGTATCAGCCGACAATGGGCCTTCTATAATCCAAAGCCATGACCTAAAGTGGACAGGGCCAAGCATCGCTGCGAGACTTGGACCCAACGCATTCGTCAAAAACAAGACTTCTAACCGACATTTTCAGATCGGCCGGAAGTAATGATACTTGCACTTTGTGACGGTACTAGATTGGTTCATTATTGGTACCCGGCACCCTTCCTGCGCATGCCACCCCTGGCGTTTTACGGGAGCTTTTCTTCAAATACCAAGTCAGGCTCATGGTTCTCATTCATCGTCATGTAGAAAGGCAGACCGTCAGGAATCTCAAACTAGAAATATGCAGCTGGCGGAAAACTAATGCAGTTTACTGATGTTCTTCCAGCGTTCACTCGATGGAGGTATATTTCTATCAGTAAATCTTCGCAAGTCTCCACATGCTGCACACCAATAACCGTCGATAATTGATGTCTTCGCAAATCTCTTGACATGTGCTCCTCCGCCCTCAGATATTGTAACTCTGCTGATCCAATAACAGTCCACCTTGCTGGACCAACATCCAACTGCAGTGCCACCGTGATTGGCTGAGAAGTGGGAGGCTTATTCACGACCAGAACGGACCAACTCTGTACTGACGTGTGGAGTCCTACTTACGGCCGAAGCACCTGAATCTTTTTTCTCGACCATTGCCCCCGAAATCCTTCTCCCTCATCCGCCTCGTTGCTCACTGTCCCTGAAGTGTGATTTGAAAACCGGTTCTGTATAGCGCCCTCTTGCATCGTAGGGAGTTCGAACAAGGTATATCTGTAGCCTGGTCTCTGGGGGGTAGCTGTGTTCTGCTTCTACTCGCAACCGCACGCACCGTTCAAGGTAGTTCACACGACCCAGCCTACTTGCCGAAATATCCCTGCTGCTCTCCGTAGAGTAATCCGATGCTTGGTGACATCAGCTCAGCCGGCATCTCCCCACCAACGGCCTGCATCCAACGGGGGCCGTCGAATCCTTCCTCCTACCTGGCCTCGCTGGTGTAGGAGACTAATGATTGGAGGTGACACAATCGCCTCGTGCTCTGTGAGATTTATGAAGGACTTCAGCGCTGAAACTTCACGCTCTCAATCCTCTGGCACGGATGCAGGGATGCTTGGTGGTAACGGTGGTGGCTTTAAAAGGGGTCGAATTCCCCTAGCCCTTTCACGCTGCTGATGCGTCCATCTCTCTTTGCCTTGACTCGCCCCATCCCACTCGATCATATTCCTCCCGAGAACTCGCCAAAGCTGCTGAGCGCACAAATTCAGAATGTCAAGCCCGCTCTTCACACAATCTTTCTTAGACGAGGACGAACTTAAACTCCGATCTCAGAACCGCTCAGCGAGGGAGAGAAGAGGACATAAGCAAAGAATCCGACGAAGTCGCGAGTCGATTTCTGGGGGTGTTACCGGACCAGGCCCAGCCTCCTCCGCCACTGCACCAAGATCGTCCATAGAGGCGGCCACACCAACAGAGCCGGGCCAGGAACCGACAACGCCCACAAGGGTCGTTCCTTGCACCCCTTCCTCCTCGGCAAGGTCTGAAGGCGACGTGTGGCACGAACAGAGACGCAAGGTCAATAAATCACCAGTCACTATCGTTGTGAACATCACGGTAAGCTACAGCCTTATCTTCTAGCGAACAATGAAGAAGCAATGGAGCTAATAATACTTTAAATGTCTATTAGATACCCGGCGAGCACGCGACCGATACGCCGACAGCCAGATCGAACTCCAGTTTTTACATAAAGATTCAGCTAGGCCCAACGAGTGAGGTGAGATTGGAGGGGAGTGGCTGGGCTGTGACTGGCATTAACGTGGTCGGCGAAACTGGTTGTTGATAACCAGATATGAACTCAGCAGTACATTCTTAGATATGAAATAAGCTCTTCTTATGCGCGATTTATTAAGCATGACATGACTTGAGATAAGCCGACCTGGGGATGAGGGAGACCGCAAAGCAGTTCCCGTTGGGAGGATGTCCCAAGAGGTGGTGTGTGCTTGTGTCCACGACCTGGGGAAGGCAACCTCAGTGAACTGAGCTACTTCGAACATGACTTTCGACCATCTTCGACCCTTCCCCCATTTGTGCCGTGGCTCTGCTTCATCACCGCTTCGTTGATAACGCTGGGTTGTTGGATTCGGCCCGAGCAATGAGAGGCCGCTCAAACTTCGCCCTTGTTGCAGCTTCCATCCGAGAAAACCGACGATGATGCAGGCCTTAAACTCTTGCACTCCTGTTCAGCTCTCAGTACGCTATCCATGCCGCACATCGTCCACATTCTATGGATTGCCAAAACAACATGGTTCGCTCCTAGAATGACGACTCTGGTAGACGCCTGATCTCGGGCCAAACTCGAGGTGCCAAGAATAATACAGCCAGCCGTGACCAGCGTATAGGCCCTCCAGCGATCGCCCGACTCGTCAAAGATGCTCAAATAACGAAAAGATCGAGCCAGGCTCAAAACGCAGCCGAGAGCCATCCACATGGCCCATGCGGCCGGCCAATAGGCGGGCAGTGTGATTCGTAGAGTGACGGCGACGAACGTGGTAATCACGAAAGATATGAGAGGGACGGTGGAGATCTGCAAGACTGGCTTGTTTTGATCCCAAAACTCTCTGTACGAGCTGCTGGCATGGAGGGCTTTGGCGGCTGAAAGGGCTTCCTCTGGCAAGGAAAATATCTAAGCAGTTAGCTCTTGCTCTGCATGCAAGGGAAGTGATGTCTGGCAAACCTGAAATAGAGACGAAGATAGGATAATAAGCCCCCAGAAAACCTTCTGCAGTTCTTCGATTTGATAGAACCAAGAGACCACCAACAATGTGGATGCCATGGGCGTTGAAATGGCGCCAAACCACATCTGTCCTCGAACAGCGGCCTTCATCCTTTGGACGCCATTCCGGTGCACCGCCTTGGATTCGGACACAGACTTGAAATTGCGACCATACAGGATAATCGCCGAAAGAGTTTGAACTACCAATGGGATGATCGTCGCGACGGCAAAGATACTAAGCTCAAGCGATGCGTCCATCTCGATGGTGGGAGTACGTCCGAAGAGGAAGCCAACGATCGATGGAAGGATGTGCGTATGGAAGAGGAACGATGCTGGTGGGCGCCAAAAGGAAATTCTTTGAGACTGCTTGTGTTCATGCCAGAGAGTTGACGGTTTCCGCCGGTATTTATTCCGAAGTGGTGGCGAGAAAGTGGTAGACGAGTGGTTGGTTGCATTCTCCGCAGGTCCTCGCGCGAAGCTAAACATGCGCCAAGATGGGGATAGTGATGACGGATGAAGCACATCGCACACTGTTTTGAGACTCGCGACCACCATGCCTGCCGCGTCTTTCGGAAATCTCTTGATCCGACTCTATGGCAGAGCCTGTTTCCTCAGATGCAGCCGGACAACAGGCACATTCGCGTACACCCGCGTCAACATCCAACTCCTCCATTTACCGGCATGTAAGTATAATAGCTATCAAGAGCACACTGGTATCACCAGAGAAAGATGTTAGACGCGCTCAAGACGCAGCAAGGAACGTCGCGTCATGCGGGAGCTAACTAGTCAACACAGACTAAGCCGCACTGCCGGACTGCGCTTCCCGGCTCCCTTCCCTAGCTATTCTGAGACCCATCCTCTGGATTCCCCTGGCTGTAAGTGGCAAGTCGAGCCGCTTCAACTCATACACGAGCCGAACGGCTTGATTCGGTACATTCTCGATGAAGTAGTCGACCGTGAAACTCCTTTCTGTGGCTGCAAGATTGGCGCAGTAAGAGTATACAAAGTCAAAGCTTTGAAGGAGCTTGGGATAGCGACGTAGGTAGCGCGAAGTGTCCTTGGAAAAGGCCGATGAATTGAGAGCATCTAAAAGCTGCAAGAAGATGCCCACTCGAATGCGGGCACCATGCTGCAACAGTGCCGACGCGATAGCTGCGTCTGCGCGATTAACCGATAGCACTCTCTGCAGGAGGGCATCCAGGAAGCGATCTAACTCATCAGTCTGGAGCGCGGATCCCGAATATACGGCAGACTTTTCTCTCTGCAACAGATCCAGCAGAGTGTGCAACGCGGCCACCTGCTGGCTCTTCTGAATCGGCGCCGCCTGTTCCATGACGACGGATACGACGAGGTCAAGGAGCCCTCTGGGGCCCAGGTGTTTCCGCAAGGCTACAGCACCCGCTTGCAAGGTCCACAAAAGAGATGCGAACGAGTGAGTCTGGCTAAAATGCCGTAATGCCCCTTTCGCCTCGGCTCCGAGGTCGAGGAGGGCGCGCAACACTCGACTCTGTCTGTAGTACGCAGCCAATAGGAATCCCGTGCAACCGTACCCAACACCAGAGTTGACGTCGATGCCCCTTGCCTTTACGATGATCTCTGTGAGCTCTGCAAGGCCCTGGCGAATAGCAGCGCAGTATGCCTCGAACTGCGGAGGCTGAAGCCCGACGGACGCACCTCGATGAACTAGAAGGATGGCAGCCGACTCTTGGTTGTGTAAGATGGCCTCCGCGAGCGGCGTTCTTTTTACATCCTCCAGTCCATCTGGGGGGATGCCTTGATCGATAAGGAAGGAGACGATGCCATCCAGTCCACGCCTGGCTGCCAGATGGATGGGAGAATGGAGCGTCGCGTCGGAGTGGTGGAGGGACGCGGGATGATGATTACGGGAATCACGGCATCGCTTGAAGTCTGCTCCACCTGCCTTGGCTGCCGTGAGGGTCTTCAGGGCAAGGAACTGGTCGTGGCACCAGGCTATAGCATGAAACACAGAAGAACACCTGTGGTTCCGAGCGTCGTTGCTGTACAGGATGTGATTGCATATTCCATGCAGCCGGGTACACGAGCGTGCCAGTGAAGCTTGATCCCTCAGAGAACACTGTTCTGCAATCATGCATATGATCTCTTCTGGTAACATGAGCAGCATGATGAAGAGACTTTGGGGGGGGGGGGGTTGGTTGATGTGGGTTTGCTGAGCGGTGGAAAAATTGCGGGTGGCGGCCGAAGAGTTGTAATCAAGCTGAAGGGCAAAGAAAAAGAAGTAGAAGCAATAGAACCATGTAGATCACGCAGTATTCTGACCCGTTATGAGTTGCAAGCGATGTCTTATCTTATAAGGTCGTCTGGTGAGCATATCATAGGATGTCATGGACAAACAGCATGTTTGGGTCACTCCGAATGTCCCGAATCGACGGTAGATGCTCCCGTACGCGTAATACAGGTGCAGAATGGGCCATTGAAGAAGCAGTCAAGCTGCAGATAGAGAATATTCAGACCGCGATAGGGAAGCAGTCTATTTTCCTCCTCCTTTTCATCTTTGACCAGCTCGCTGGGCACCTCATTCGACCGTGAGCATTACTCAAGCGTAAGCAAGCCCGATAAGAAGTAATTAAATTTCTGAATCGCAGTCTAGGTGGTGGATATCGGCTTGTTGGACTTTTCTACCCGGATCCCCCTATCTGCACCAGAGGGAGCTCATCCCACGTGTCTTTCAAACTCATGAGACTCTTCGACATATGCGGTCACGTCCCCGAGGTCGACTTATTTAGTAAAATCTCGTTTTATTTCTTTCAGGGACTAATTCCTGAACACAGAATGATCAAATAGCTACGCGGAGCCTCAACCACCATTGACAAATGGCCTTTCCACCTAGAGCAATCGTAATCTCTTACAGGGTATCACCTGCCGGCGTTCTCACGGAGGCGCCGACAAAGTATCCTGCTCTCTCCAAAGTTACAGTGAAATGTCTGAGCCTTTTGGACTCGTCGAGAATCCGAAATCCTCTGAATATAGTCGATCGGCGGCGGTAGATACTGATCAGCGCATTGGCTACGACGTCTAGCTGATCGTTCGTGTACACCCTCCTCGGGATGGCGAGACGCATGAATTCAGCTTTTGCACGACGGTCACGACCCGTGTCCGGGTCCCGATCATTCATCAGCGTGCCTATTTCTACGCCCCGCACGCCGGCCTCAAGGTACAGCTCCACGGCCAGCACCTGGGCGGCGTATTCGTTCTTGGGAACTAAAGGCAAGAAGGCACTGGCATCGACAACTATTGCATGGCCACCGACCGGCCGTTGGACAGGGATACCAGCTGCTATCAACCTGTCTCCAAGCCGCTGGACCTGGCCAATGCGAGAGTCCAAGTAGTCGGAGCACGTGGCTTCATCGAGGCCGATAGCCAAGGCCTCCATATCTCGCCCAGCCATTCCACCGTATTTCGTGAATCCTTCAAAAAGTATGACGTTTTCGGAAGCTTGTCGAAACCAACCTTCGTCCCTCATCGCCAAGATGCCTCCGACATTGCCATTACAGTCCTTCTTGGCACTCATGACCATGGCGTCCGCGCACTGATGCATTTCCCAGACAATTTCCTCAATGGTCTTTTGGGAATAGCCGGGCTCCCGTTTCTGAATGAACCAGGCATTCTCTGCGAATCGTGCCGAGTCAAAAACCACAGGGATGCGGTATTCTCTAGCTAGTGCCCTGACACGACGCATGTTGTCTAGGGACACTGGCTGACCACCGGTCTTGTTGCAGGTGACTGTCACAACAATCATGGGTACGTTGTTATTCTCGGAGTCTAGGACGGCCTTGAGCTTCTGCAAGTCGACGTTCCCTTTGAAAGGGTGATGCTCGCCGATGCAGAAGGCGTTGTCGAGGGGGCAGTCCACCGCCGTCGCCTGTCGATATTCGATATGAGCCCGTGTAGTGTCGAAATGAGAGTTACCCGGCACAACATTGCCCCTGTTGATGAGCACGGAGAATAAGATGTTCTCGGCGGCACGGCCCTGGTGGACCGGAAGGACGTACGGGAATCCGAACAGGGCTTTTACTTTCCCCTCGAGGAGAGAAAAGGAGGATGACCCGGCGTATGTCTCATCTCCCACTAACAAAGCCGCCCACTGGCGATCACTCATCGCTCCGGTCCCGCTATCGGTGAGAAGGTCGATAAAGACTTGATCACTTTGGAGTTCGAATAGATTGTAACCGGCCGCACGGATCCATTCCTCACGTTGACCCCTAGTGCTCTGACGAATACGCTCGATCATCTTGATCCGCCAGGATGCGGCCAGAAAACCATCAGGGCACATGTTGACAAAAGCCGATTTGGGTTGGACCTGTTTGTATCATGGGTTACAGAGATTGGAGCCTAACATAATGAAAGAGGAGTCCTACCATTGTTAATGATATTGATATATAAGAGATTGATAGACGTCCAGAATTGAGCATTCACAATCCTGGCGACTTTGCAGTAACTAAACCATACCGGTAGTGCTCGGACCCGAAGCACAACGCATCTTCACCTCGAGGGCAGACCGAGGCTAAGCCCGCTATTAGCTAAAGTCCAAATTAGACGTATCTTCTTATTTCTAGACTGACTAGCTAGCCGCAGCACCGTCCGTTTAAGACGTCAACCTTTGCCCATGTTTCTGCTTTGATTGGGCGTGAGTGGTCAGCAGTAATCGATCACCATGGGTATGAGATTCTAGTTTCCACCGGCCCTGTTCTGGACTCAAGCCACCTCAAGCGTTCACACTGAACGATACCGGAATAGTAATAAAGTGATGGATGAGGCCGTTGTAAATGGTGTCGGGTTTCGACGTTGCCTGCGAGATGGTGCTGTTCCCGATATCACTCTAGAGTCAGCTTCTGATCAGCTTTAGATAATCGCCTCAGTTTACCATGCTACGCGGGTTCACTATTCCTCATTTATCTAATGACAGAACGGTCAATTGTTCCATTCTCGTGGTAATCGATGGTAGACAATTTCCCCACTGACCTACTAGGTACATGCTGTGGCTCACGGCCACGTCGTCGTGCTCATTCGAGTTTCGGGCGATAGGAACTTGACGCATCAATAAAGAATGTGAAAATCTTGTTAAGCATTGCATTATTGCCGAGACATAAAAAACTACCCTAAGCCCACATACGGTTGCCGTAATTGCTCGATCCTCAGCTCGTTTCGCCCTACTTTTCGGCTTCTTCTCTGTCGACGAACTGTAAATGTCTTTCGTAGAACTTCAGCATCTATTGATAAGAAGGTCCCGAGTTATTTTCCAATCTATGAGATCGTTCCCGTTATACGTACCTTTTGTGGGGATTTGTTGTAGATCTCTACCTTGTCGTGCTGGGATACGTCGCCATTGGGCCACTTCACAACAACGATGAAACTTCCAGTCGACTCTTCGAGTTCCACACGATCAATCTCCAAACTTTCCCATTTGTAGTCTTCCTGTTTCGTGCTGTGTTTCCGGCGGATCCTATTGGGTCTGAGGCTTGCCTTTCCGCTGGCTCTCTTTTGAGATCGGGTTTTCATGACGCTAATTGTCTGGGTGTGATGATGAAAAATAACCTACATCGGTGATGCGACTGGCCGAGAACTTGTCTTCAACTAAGTCCATCGTTACTAGGATAACGGTCCGATATCTGATTTTGCGGAGGACGAACGATTTCAGGACACTGTCCGTCCGTTACAACAAGCTTCCGCCGGGGATGGAGGGGTCTTCTGTCGGCCGTCCAAATTTTCGCGTTTGACTCTAGGTAACGCAGGGATGGATGGATACCCGCCTGCTGCATCTGGGCACCTAGAATTAGTGCAAAACTGTCGCTGGTCTCTGCCAACTTTACCTACGACAAGTACCTCCCACAGTTATGCTATGATACTGTGTGAGACGAGTAGGGATGTCCTGCGCAATACGAGAATCAGTGTGCCGAGAAGGATCCTGAAAAGCGACTTCGAGAACGTTAAACAAAAGATTCACTGCTCTCGTAGAGCGTTGCTTGCTGAGCAACGCCAGTACTTAGATGTCGTTAGGTGCATGGTGTGGGTGGTATGGCTGGGCCCCACTATGTCTCTTGTCTGGTTTTCTGTCCGCTTCACCAACTCGCACGCCTTTGCTGTCCCTTCTTATTTCGTCCGGTTGCTGACTGTCCGTGTGCCTGAATGCCTTCCCAGCTGCTCTCTCGGCCGTGGGCCTCAGAGTGGGCACGATGTGGATCTCAGTCCCGGTCGAACCGAGATTCCATCACGGTCTCTTTCTGTGCTTGCATCATGTCGGTCGGGCCGTCGCTCGAATCCCCCAGTCTCAATCTAGGTAGGCACCAAAGCCATTAACGGCTTTACTGTGCTCAACGCACTAAACGCCATCGAACCAAACGTCGTATGTAACATAGAGGCCACAATCCAATTGCGTCTGATTGAGACGAATGATAGACGCACACCATGTTACGGCTCAGATTCACCATCGACCTTTCTCTGTCTCTGCCCTTAGCCAAATAGCCTATTTCCGACCGATCATAACGCGGGTGGACCGGTGACATCAGCGGCTTGAATTATTCGCTGCTGCTTGCCCAAACAATCTCTTCACAACTCAAAAAGTTCTACCAAAGATCGTCTTTCATGGAGGTGCAACGGCATGTATCATAGGGTTCGCCGTCAAAGTCGGACATGCGCGGCCAACGTCATCACCACATGCGACCAAACCCTTTTACTCCCTCCGTAATCCTGCCTCTCAGCTCACTACGTAGGTTTAACATGGGTCTAAACCTCGGAGCTTCCCCACTTTCCCCTTTGTTGGCCGCACGACTAGGACGGACTATAGCTAGGCCAACTTGACCTAGTAGGCGACGATATCTGAGTGGACGGAGCAAAGGTTGCGGTTTGCAAAACACCAATGGTCACTGACGGCATGGCCAAACAACGCAGAGAAAAACGAAAACTCAAGTCCGAGAGTGACATGTAAGCTCTGATGCAACAAGACTGGTGCGTAGTGGATAATAACGACGTTTAGATTCATAGTGGACTCAATCCAGGAGCATGTTATGGACGAAAATGTAATAACGCCCCGCCCCCGGCAAGTCCCCTTCCATTACAATGTTGGCGTCTTCCAGTTCTCTCCCGCCACCGAGAGAGCCTGAAGCGTAATGGGTATCATGTCAGAAAGAACCAAGCCGCTTATCTCTAGTTTAACATCGTCCTTTCGCAGGGAAACACAAAGTTCCGAGTCAAGTGGCAAGGTTATGAAGCCGAGAAAGACTGGACATGGGAGCCTTTAGAGAACCTCAGGTTAGTGATACAATCCCTCAAGTCTCATGGCATTTTCCTAAGATTCTCTGGGTTGTGGCAGAATCTCAGGCGAAGAAATGATTCGAGATTACTTTGATCGGCTCGCTGGAAAGCCCAGTGGTATGAAGGAGTCGAGAACGGCGGTCCGCACCAAACGCCACGAGGGTGCTGGTGGCCATGTTCCCAGAGCATCCTCTCGAAGACTCGGTCTTTCTCTTCCTGTTTCTAAAAAGCTAAAGTGGAGGCCCCCTGTCGGCTCTTGGGAAGATCACATCCAGACCATTGATGGCTGCGAGGATGCAGGCAACGGGGACTTGGTCGTTTACGCTACGTGGAAGGGAGGCGAGAAGACAAGGCATAAAGCTCAGATGTTGCATACAAAATGCCCTCAAAAGGTTCATTTCCTCGCCACCTGCCAAATGCCCTCTTTCGCTAATAGATCCAGCTGCTTCGTTTCTACGAGCGTTTTGTGGTGTTTTCATGATCACGAAACGCAAAGACGGCATGCAGGTTTCTTTCAATCAGCCTCGCCATCTCTGTGTCTGCACACAGAGAAGGCAATCCTGCCCTTGAGGCTACCTCGATTACTTTCGCATTCCAGGATTGGTATTATTTGGGATGGTTTACCAGCTCTTGCCGCTCAAGCCAGCCGTGTTCGCACTTCACCTCTCCGCGGCGGAAGGGAATTCGGAATATTACGAGATAGCTATAATACTACTACACCTGCCTTTCACGTGTCTGATCATCTTTCGACGTGAATCCACCAGTCCGGCTTTCAGGTGAACAATGATTGAACACCAGCCCGTGGCCAATTTGGGCCTCGGCTTGAATAGCGCTGCAGCAACACTGATGTTCGCAAGGCTAGGCATATAACCACACTTATAAATCGGCATGCCCAGTTAGCCAATCCACCACCTCTGTACTTCATTCATCTCCGAACTAAGGGGGCACCGTTGGCTCCAGAATCACCAGCCATGTGTTATTCTCATTCTCCGCACCACAAACAACGTCAGACACTAAGGACGAACGTCACACGCGAGGATTTCACCGGAAACGATTCAGGTGAATCAGCCGATGTTGCAAGCCAGTCAAAGACGTGCGTCCATGACAGCCTCGATGATAAAAGGTTGACAAAAAGTCACATAGAGACTGCGCATAAGAGCCTTTTGGATACAATGGCCAAGGTGAGCCAGGAATTAGGCGAGCTGAAGGAGACAATCCACTACATGCGGGGCGTGCAGGACGTGCAAAATCAAACTATCGAAAGATTACTCTCGCTGCACAGACCAGGCACAGGAGTTGAGGACTTAGAGGAAGAGTCCGAGGATCCCATATTGCTTCCAGGAGACGAATCCTGTACCTAGGATACGCGTACTGCATTCTCGTTTGGATGGCTAGGCTTGATTACTCTAACGGGGAAAGAAGGGAAAAAAAATTAAAACTTATTAGGCCTTGCCGAAAGAAACATGCTTGAAGTAGTATTTGGCCTTCTGATCAACAGTCGCAAAGCCAATACTCGCCTACCATTCGGAGTCAAATATGTGGACCACACGACGCATGTCAGTATATTTACGGCTGTGCAATATGAAACAGCACAGGCACGAAGACCTACCCGTTCAGCCGTGTCTCCCTTCAATTACCCAGCAATACCCGGCATCGGTGGGCTAAAAACAAAGCCAATCCATCAAAGGGACTCAAGCTTGCGAGAATGGACAACTTCGTTGTAACACTCCATGAGCGAGAAACGAGTTCGTTGGAACAAGTGTGCTAACACTCCATGAGAACGGCGGTGTCTCGTAAAAGTGTAGGGAAGAACTTGCCGCCCATATAAGTAAGACGGATTCGATTGGAACAAGTGTGCTAAATGCTGACTCTATTGAAGAAACGCGAACAGGCATCACGATCGAACCCTCGAAAGTTCGGCTCGTAACCAAACAGAGCGATGTATACACCTGGGTTTATACGGCAGAGGTCGCTCATCTCTTTTCGAAAAACTTGAGCGACCACGGCTTGACGGCGCACAAAGAACTTTGCCGGGAGGTCGGGCAGAGCTTCCATGCAGTCACCTTTGCGAAGGCCGCTATTGGCGCCGACCATTCGAGCCTCGGCATATATCGCCCATCGACCTATCCGCCAGCCTCTAGTGTCCTCTCCGCGGAATCCGAGGCAATGGCGCGTGAGGAGCTGTGCGTGCATACTACATGCCAGCTGTACATGATCCAAGAAAGTCTGAAGGCGGAGACAGCCAGAAGAGAATGCTTGCAGAAGGAACTAGAGACTTTGAGTGCAGAGCACGAATATCTCGCTCAGCGATTCAGGCAAGAGGCTGAAAAAGCTAGCCAGGGCGAGTCAACGCTGTACAAATGCCTCCAAGTCATCAACCAGGTGGCATCACTGGCGGAGGAGGTGCAGCAGGATTGTAGAAGCACGGAGGACCTCACTGTATTTCCAAGATAGCAGCACAAGCGAGACTCTGTGTTTCATATGCATAATATGTGGATATCTCTGCATTAGGGTGGTGAGTTTCATAAAGGGTTACCACAGGGTGAATCGGTGTGAATGGTTTAAGGGCTAGCGAGGCTAATGAATACCAACCATGTACTCCGTATCAAGCGATTAATGCGATTATGCAACACCTAGGCTCTGGGGCGTCACCGATGATCGCGTCATCAAGGATGCCGTACGAAAACCTCATCCCCCACCCTTGCTATGATTACCACTGCCATTGCGCCTCGGTACCCGGTACTCGGGCCGATCTCAGAAGGTATGATTGCGAGCAGTCCGCTCGTCCGCTCAATCAAAGCTTTGCTTCTCCCGATGTGTATGAAACCCGACGCTCAGGCGCCGGAGCTAGGAACGTGTTGAGCTTTGGCACAAACCCTACACCTTTTGAGTGCACAATAGTGGCACTCGAAAAAGAGAGCAGGTTCTACGTTTTTGCAGGAAGGACAAATCCATTCGATTAGATAGCCGACCCTGATTAGCCAGGAATGTGTGCAAGCCTCTGGCGTGGGGCGTGTGGTAGTGGCCCGTACAACTGACGTATACAGACCTGGGCTATAAGGATAACTGTCCGATGTATCATGTTCTTCACTCTCTTGATCGTTGCCACGCAGGGTATACGAGGGAGCATTCATAGTTCACAAGACACAGAAACACATTAGTGTCAGCGGAGCAGAAAGGCCTCGGACTCGAGTAGCAAGAGAACTAAGCAAGCTCGCGGCAGAGAGACATTATTATACATTTTCGTCTTGGAGCGCCATAGTGCGGAACCTACGTTGTCCGACTGCTGCGTATCGGCATGCCTAATATTACATTAAGATGCTTTCCATCCTATTTTTACCTTCCTCCAGCTTAGAATCCCACACTACATGTGCGCAAAAACATCCAGTTCTTGGCCGGGGGGAATTTGACTGTTGAGGGCAGCCAAATTGAACCTCTCAACATAAACACAATCCGACCCGACGATTTTGCTGAAGTAGATGTCAACGCTATCAATCCGACTCAGGAGTTACAAGGTGTAGACCTAACATGCAGTGATAATCGACCACTCACGCCAGAAGTTACAGTTGGGGCGGAACGGCAAGAAACGGAAGCAACTTCTGAGATCAAAGGAATCATTGAAACGCCCGCGCGCTCAGTTATAACTTGTACATGTTCCGACCTACCCACCGACCGCGCCTCAATAATCTAACACCACGACTGTCTTCAGCATCACGTACTTCTCTGGTCAATACCTTGCCTTACAATCCAACCGGTGGCCGTCGACTTGCCTCAAAACCAAATATGACTCAGCGTAGGTTAAAAGTCACACCTTCTACACCTAGAACTAACCATGTTCTCCTCGCTAGCCGATACATCATCGACCATTGTCTTCCGTAGGCTGCTGCAATATTACGACGACTTCAATACGTTTGCCGCTACGTTGGGAGTCATGTCCCTGACAGCCATGGTCTTTGGCGTGCTCCAGGCTGAAGACATGGGGGTGCGCTCGCAGATAGCGTGTAGGTTGCTTATCAGCGCCACGATAACCTCTGTCACAGCTGTTGCCTCTGCTACGATGCTCCAATTTACATTCGAAGGCTGCAAACAACCAAGCCGTATGGGGAAAATCCTCGCCTGGACTCCATTGGCTATGCTCGATCTCGTCATTATCGAATTCTCGGCCGGCGTCATCTTGTGGTACACAGACAAGTATCCCACCTGGATTGCCACATCGGTTGGAGTGGAGCTCTCCGTCCTGCTGGACTCATCGTCATGGCCATCTGGGCATGGATAACGATGAGTGAGCCTGGTGGTCTCGTTGAACCAGGTGCTAATGGTGATGGCAACACCGTTCGCCCTAGGCGAACACGAGCCAAACGATCTGCGTAGTTCCAGGCCCAGGACCTGAACGGCTTTGAAGCTACAACAAGGCGTCATTTGTTATATCCCCCTAACGGCCAAAGTTGGATATATTTCACTTTGGTTACGTCTACCTCGGAGACATGACCGTAGAAGATTGATGGCGGAACTGTCTGCTGGCCGTATAAGGGGCGGGTGAGCATTGGCAGACTTGGTTAGTTAACGGCAACGATGATAGACGCGAGGAATTTTTGTTTTTGATTCAGAGAAGTGGTGACTGGCCTTGACACTGCCGCCTCTCTACGCGATGTGTACCGACTTGAATATAACATACATTGGAAGAATTGAGAGTCCCCCCTTTACTATGGTGAGATGATTAAAGCTTGAAAGTCCTGCATTGACAGCCCAAGGCCGTGGGCAGAGATCAGTCAGTGGTAGAATGCTTTGAGGGATCTCTTATTGGTGACAACATAATCAAGGACAATAATTAATTCAATAAGAACATTTCTCCATCTAACTACACCAAACTATATTGTCCAATTCAGTGCCAGCATACGAGCCAGCATACGACTGTGCCCCTCTATGCTTGTAAAATTCGTTTCACCTGGTCAAATTCATACCGGTTGCAAGTCCCCTCCAGTCACGTCTTGGTTGTTGAAAGTCGCCGCATGTCAGACTGAGCAATCATCACAGGTTCGGTGGATAGTTTTTAGGGGGAGTTTTGTTGTGGTACACCTCCGATAGAGACCCCAGCCGCGACGTCCAGAGTGCCTATTTCTAAGAGTTTTCTTGCACCATGTTTTGCGAGACTCTCTCTCCATTATTTCATTGCAAGTGGTGCAGGATGTTTTGATGACCTGAATTTCACACATGATAGGACTTCTGGTGCCGAAAGAAGTGGATAGCGCATAGTTGGATCGAGAGTACTCCTGATTTATAATTCTCTGCGCTGGGTCCTAAAAGGAATCAAATCCTGTTGTGGATCTCTAAATATACGACGGATAGCCCAAAGAGCTAAATCAGTCTGCTTTCTCTTTCGTTCCGTAGTTTGCTACCATACCAAGCACTCGTCTCATGGGGTCTCAATGGCAGTTTTTGGATCTATCTCCACGGAATCTTGGATGACTTTGCAGATTATCAAGCTCCTCGGGTCCTCAAACTTATTTGCGTAAATAGAAAAAAAAGGAGACAGAATGTTTTAGTTTTGCCTTTCTATGCAGAGTTCAAAAACGACCCTTCAGCGTAAGCCATGTCGTAGCACGAAACGAGACGCTGGATCTAATTTGGAAGTGTCCAAGAAAGTGCATTCAGGGCTAACTCTGGCTTCACATGCGAACAGACGTGGTAGTCTCAGTGAACGTCTACTTTCAGAACTCCTCACCAGAGACAGGAGCTAAGGTGTTGATAAGTCGCGATAACCTCGTTAGCCTGGAAAACGGAAAATCTCTTGAGCATTTCTTCATAGTCTTTGACTCTTCTAGTATTCATTCAACTCACACTCGCGTTCTGGCCGTGTCTTATCCACAGGGATCCTTCGACGCCACGCGGTTATACGTCGCCTTGTCATGTCTCATTCGCGAGCGATACTCGAGCAAGATGTCTGGCAGCATCGACAAAGATGTCGCAAGAGCCAGCATCGCAGAAAGCTATCGCCCTGCATTATGAAAGAGCACAATCAATGTGCCGCCATGCTGGTGAGCAGCGAAACTATGAAAATGGATCATGTTGACTGATGAAATCCATCCAAAGCCTTGTCACTTGGCGATATCCAACACCTGAGCCAAAAGTTTTGGAACTTTCATTTTGATCGTGAGCTTGAAATTGCCTGTCTGGAAATACGAAACAGCGTGCTAACGTTATCAAGTCATTGCCGCCCGAGACATGACGGCATTCATCATCGCCACCATCCACGTCAACCTCTGCATCGGGACACTTAGTCCCTTCATCAGAGACCGTCCCGACCTTGCTGACCTTCTTGAGAAGCTATTGAATTTCGACCTCTGCGGCCAATTCATGCTCACAGAAGTTGGCCACGGCTTGGACGCACGCAGACCTGGAGACCAGGGCGACGCTGCAAGCCGATGGCTCCTTCGACCTCCACACCCCCAACGCCGGAGCGGCAAAGGCGATGCCTCCGACTACTCCCTATTGTGGAATGCCAAGAGTCGCAATCGTGTTTGCTCGCCTGATGGTGAGTGGGAATTGCCACGGGGTGAAACCTTTCCTCGTCCGCTTTGAGCGACTCCGAGGCCATGAGACCAGGGATCACTGCACGGATCTTGCCTACGAGGCCCGGAACCAAACCCCTCGATCACTCAATTACAACTTTCGAGCATGTTCGCCTACCCCCAAACGCTCTCCTCGGCTCCTATTTCCAAGCCGAAAGATGAGCGTGCCGATTTTCTCCGCCAGATCTGGCGGGTTTCTATAGGGACATTGTCGCTCTCCATCATGGGTGTTTCTGCCATCAAGGTTGGTACGCACATTGCTGGTACTTACAGCCAACGACGAACGATTACCGCTCCTGACGGGCATACATGCCTACCGATCATGAGCTTCAGCACCCAGCAGCGCCCAATCATCGAGGGATGGGTGCAGGGTAAGATACTTGGAGTTGTATGCCCGTTGGACCATAAAGGCATTCATGAATGCTACCCATAGCCCGCCCGTGCGGCATGCCCTTGCGACCATTTTCAAATCAACCGTTGTCCGAGGCTCCCGTATTTTGAACGAACTTACGGAGCGATGTGGCTGGCAGGGCCTTTTCGCGTACAACCAGATAAGCGAGTTGGCATTGACGTTTCAGGGCAACGCCATTGCTGAAGGGGACACTTTGGTCCTGTGTATACGTGTGTCTCTTTGAATTCACCCACCTCAGTGACTGAAACTAACTGTTTTGCTAGGGTTGGTCTCAGAACTTCTTGGAGGGAAATACAGCCTCCCGGCGCCGCGGGATCCGACGGCAGTTTTGGCTCGCCGTGAACAGCGAATGATGGAAGCTGCCATGTCTAAGCTCAAGGATATTGGTGGATATGGCGGACACAGAGGCCAGGCATTCAACCAGCATATCCTTCCTTGCTGTCGCCCTATAGCTGAGGCAATCGGCCACCGCATGGCTTACGAGGCAGCGACGGAATTGGGGGCCTGTCCAAAAGTTCTCCGTCTATACGAACACATGTGTGTCGGTACGGACTTCAGGCAATTTTCGTGCGACGGCCATACGCTCCAAGCGTTCGAGGACGCCGCAGTCGAGGCATACGATGATGTGTTCGCCGACATGTTGCAGTCGCTGCAAAATTCTGAAGCGGATGCCTACACTACTGCACCTATCATGTCCAACAAATCATGGGCCGTTTTTGTCGACAAGATGCAGGCATTCAAGGGCCCGAGTGGTCATGCTCGAGGTGCCCAACCGAAGCTCTAAATTGATCTACAAGTTTCCGGCGAATCAAGCATTCCAGACGGGTACACTTCTTACGCGGGCTACCGATGGCACTTCACCTTAGCCTTATAGTTGCTGAACTTCGGCGCGGGATGGCATAGAAGTGGGAACTTGTACTCTAAGAGGCAAGAAAGAATGATGTAGGCCGCACATGTGTGTCGCTCTAGCGGGCACGGAATGGAGACGGGGGCAGAATGCTAAACTCAGACCACAATTTTGTTTAGTACCGTATTTTATGGTTTATTTGTGGTTTGCTCGGGTCCAACAAGGAGAATGACTGGAGGCGCGGTAGCTCCTTTCGTGGATAGGCGGACAAGCCTAAGAGGCAAGAAAGAATGATGTAGGCCGCATATGTGTGTCGCTCTAGCGGGCACGGAATGGAGACGGGGGCAGAAATGCTAAACTCAGACCACAAAGAATGCAATATCTTAGACTTTATCTACATCTTCATGAGATATTTCAATTATTCTATCCCAGCGGTTATCATTGGAAGGCGGTAGTGTCAGCTATTGATGAATGACGCGTCTGAAAACCATCGTTTGTTTCTGCTCATATCTAAGCAAGCACCATCAAGGACAAATTGTTAGTGAATTTTATCTTTCAATACATTGGTTAACATCCGTAGATACACTGTTTCAAATGCGAGATTCAACATCGTCTCCCATGCCTTAGGGGGCTATATACAGCGTCGATATCGTAGCTACCTTTGCTTGTATTCCTTGCTAGTGTTATGAAACCAAGAGCCAAGGGTTGTCGACCAGCCGAGATGGGACCATTTCCCGACGGGGTCTTCCGCAATGAATCTCGGTCGTGCCGGTAGGTATAAAACAGATCAACAAGATAGAGGAGCAACCTCCCGTTTCGGCCCCTTCCCCCCTTTGTATTGTACTTTTGGCCTAAACCTGGGCCAAAAAAGAAAGATCATACGAACCATGGTGGACGCCCTGGAACACAAGCTTTTGCAAGTCTCGCTTCGATATATAAGTAGTGAAGAAGCTGAATGAAAACTAGCCTTTCCTAATATCTAGACCACATTTATACGTAGCTCTGCCATGAATCTGATACATTTTGTTCCGATTAGAAAAGGCATGCTGCTTCAACGACCCGGGTCATCGTTGACCGCCAACGCCATCACTATTTTGGCTTTCGCAGGCTGTGTGGTCGCTGGCCACCCTCGCAGCATCGCCAATATCACACCTCACGAACAGTACTCCAGCTCCATTGGTGTCCTTGGTTGCAAAATAGATAACAACCGTGTCGCGTATTGGCCGGGCTCTGTTGGCTGTGATGAAATTTGTGTCAGGGTCTACAACGAGGACCGCTCAGTTCATCTTCTCCGCATCGACACTTCCGGGGGGGCCTATGACATATCCTACGATGCCTGGAACTACCTTGCCTTCGGTAAATCTGCCGTTGAGGAGCCCCATGCTGGTGGAGGCATTGACATGAACTACGATGTTGTGCATGCCTCGGAATGCCGGCATCTGCTTCACGATGGCAAGCTTCCCCTTTCTGCTTCCAATAGCATGAACTATGTCGCGTCTTGCATTAGCCAGCCCGCCAGCTGGGTCGCCCAGAACTACGCACTGTATAATATCAATGACCAGTTGTGCAAATTTGGCTTAGATGAGGAATGCCGCCTAGATCTAGCCATCAGCAACCAGCCATCCTGCCCTAGTCCTCTTGGCATCGTGACACCTCTTGACTATAAGGTTGAGAATATTCAATATGGCACAGGTAAAAGGATACCTGCATAAGATGTTGTGCTTATAACATGGAAGGTCTTGGACTTCTTCCGAGTTTGCTCCTCTTTGGTATGGTATGGAAAAGGAGAAGCGGGCGTTTAACATATGTAACTAAATAGAATGAAGTGAAATCAGTTAGGGCGGAATCCAGTCATGCGTTTATAGTCTTCCCTTTTCAAGACACTATGCCACCTCGTTCTCTGCACAGAAGCCTAAGCTTTCTAGGTTCTAGACCTCCTTGGCGCTGAAAATGGCCGTTTGATGATAAGCTAGGCGATATGAGGGCGGACGGATAACTCGGTGGCTTCTGCTTGTTTTGGAAGAGTCTCCTGACCTTTACCCACAACGATGCGGCAAAAAGAGATGTTCAAACTAGGTACAATGATATATTGAATTGCTGTACAGCAGTGAGAAATATACTTACCATCAAAGATTCTCATTGGCCATGTAGCTCGAGACTTCGTTAACTCCAACTACAGCCGCTAGGCACGTCGCTTTACGACTCCCCTGAAGGAGAACATGTTCTCTTCGCTACACAATTGGACGTGGGGTGCTTGACAAGGGATTGTTGGCACCAATGGCGTCTCCAAACAAGCATATTTATCAATCCATAGCAACATTAAAATCCAAAGCTGAAAAGCAGCGTGATTGGCAAGACGATCAGGGGAAAACTGAACGTAGATATGGGTAAGAGACCATCGTCATGTATTCGATAATTGTGTCTCTTGCTAAGTGGCGGCCACTTTCGGAGAGATAAGTGATGACAAGAACACCAATATACGGTATTGGGTTTTGGTACTGTCATGTTTTAATAACTGTGTTTTTGGCTGTTGTGGCTGATGGCTTTTTGTCGTCATTGCTGACAACAATAATAAGAACACCAATAGATGGCACACAATGCGCCGAAGCTTCTCAGGTCTTGAAGCGACTCCCTGGGAACCCCAAGGCTGGATCCAAACATCACGGTGGGTCCATAACTGGAGGCGGAAACACGCTCAATCAATGGCGATGTATGACCTCTAAGGCTCAGGGTACCTTCCATGATGGCCCGGAATAACATCATCTACATTGCGATGTGAAGCAGTAGTGAAGGATATTCGGCCCTTGGAACCAAACGCTAACCCGGACATGGTCATGCTCGACTATAGTGGTCGACCGACTAAGGAACTCGAGCAGGGCATAAAGCCAAGAAGTTGAAATCCAGTGACTAATCTAATCAATTGAGGATGATCCCATACCATACCTCACGAGACAGTGTAGCAATTCTCCAGATGTTACTGCCGACGTACCCGTTTATACCCTTGGAGTTTCCCTACTCCACCTCGAAATTTGTAAAGTAAGCAGCCAACCTGCGTCACGCCACCAACTCCTCCATTACCGGTGCCTGTGAATATATTAGCGTTGAGGAAAAGTTGTATGACTCCCAGACCTACACAAACTCCAGTTTTTAAGCATGATATCCTTGCACGATGGACCATCCTTTCCAAGTGGACTTTCTCGATATTGTACCTCACCTACACATCCCTCTGCCCAACAGATAGAATACTCGTGGCCTACTTCACCGAGCCATTCTACGCCAAGGGAGCACTTATCTTTCGGACCAATCAATGTTTGATACCGCCCGTCAGCGCACCATTTGCCCGCGGTTGTCTCAACCCTCGATTTCTTGATATCTCCATGCCCTGGAAGTTCTGCCTCATCTCCACACACTGGTGGAGGTAAGCTCGTCTGACTCAGGTCTGCTGTTGTCGCCGTCGCCTTCTTAGGCGGAGCCGATTTCGTTCTATGCAGCGTAGTTTTCTGACCCTTTGAATGGGGGGAAGATGATACCGTAGTTGATGAGGCGGTTTTGGCGATTGGTGATTTATCAGAGCTGGTTGTTGTAGCAGTCTCATCATTGTGCTCACTTTGGTGTATCGTGACCGACGATCTTTTTGTCTCCATCGCAGATGATACAGTAATCGTGGCCGTTTCGGAACTCCTTCTGTCGGTTGAGACTGTAGTGAATTGTGCATCCGAGGTCTTCCTATTCTCCCAGGATGATCGTGTGGCCGGCGGCGTGCTTGAATTCTCGGTCAGTACAGTCTTCATTAACTCTATCAACGACTGCCAGTCATTATCATTTACTGGCGCTGTGCTCAATTCAGTGACCGACGAGGTGACTTGACTTGCTGAAGCCTCGAATGCCTGGGTTGGCTCTGTCTTGGTCTTGGTGGCCGCGCTTGTTCTCCCGCTTGAGTGCGTATCTGGGGGCAAGGTTGCTGGTTCCTCAGATGGCGTCCTAGTTCCTGTAGCCGGAGTGTCCTTGGATAATGGGGCAGTTTCTTGTGTCGTACCCAATCTTGAAGAAGGCGAGTTTCGTGAGTAATCCTTTGCCGGTTGTGTGGCTGACGATGTGGTAGTTCGCGTGGAGGCTAGTGTAGCGCAAGGGTCACTGCTGCCCATACTCGAAAGGTCTATTGACGCTGCTGCGGTTCCTACTGCCGGCATTGGTCTCAAGGTACTGCTCATCTCTTCGCTGGAGGACGTTATAGATGGTCGAATAGTATTTCCTAAAGGAACGCCTAGAGACGTGCTTGCTTCTCTGACTGGAGGCGTAGTGGATGACGTGGGTACTTCTCGGCTCGACGGTGTGTCTGATGGGAGGTCCTTATTCCCCTTATGTCGAGACTTTGCAGCGCTTAGGGACGATGGCAACATTACGGGCCTCCTAGACACTAAAATGCTCGTAGCATCAGTTGTAGTCGACCCGCCGTCGGTCGAAAAGCTGGACGAAGGTGTCGCCTTTGTTTTTGTGGCGGACGAGGGAGGTTGACTTGTCATGCTCTGTCTATGACCACACACGAGGCTGTCAGGGTAGCCGGCGCCGCCCGAAAGCTGCAGCATCGGCGGGCAACCACTAATCCACACGCCCGAGTACCTAGGCACCTTGTAAGGCACATTATAGGGTATTGAAGGAAAGATATCGTCAAGGTCTACAGATGGATTGAGGTCCTCAATTTGTTGTCGATTGATATCCAGCTCCCTCATTACCAACGCAAAGCATTGGCCTGGCTCAGGTACCCACTGCCCATATGTAAAAGCGCACGCCTCATTGAACGCATGTACGTAAGAAAACAAAAAGGGGAGAAGAAAAGCCTTCATCTTACCCAAGCCTAGGCCTATGAGCAGGCGTTCTTTTCAATCAGCGCCCTGTGAGTTCACGTACAGCTACCTAGGGAGGATTGATATAGGCTCCGAAGGTCCACAAATGAATGTATTCCAGTCAGACTTGCCGTCCAATTGCGGCCTTTGTTCCAATAAACCGGCATTTTCTACGACGGACGAGATACTTCGGCGTCTGCTAACGACGTCGAAGGAGGTGAACACGGGAAAGAGTATTCCGCGCCCAGTCGCAATTCGTATCGCGAGATGGTGTTTACAGCATCTATAAAAAAGATTTACTCTGGGAGAAAACTGTGCAACTCATCCGCCAACTCCCGTAGGTCATCGGCTCGGCGTTCATATCTACGTTTAAGAAATTTGATAAATGGCGATGGACAAATTAATGATTCGTGTGGGGCAACAATAGTGGACAAAATCACACCATGGCCTGTGTGGTTGTTTCGCCGCTTAAAGAAATATGCCGGACCTGGCGGGGTAAGAGGCTATCGTCGTGAGATCAGCTTTCTCTGGGCAAGGTGCGATTGAGACTCAAATTTGCTTAGCCCTACATCTTTGGGTGGAAAATAGATGGATGTAATTGGAGCGTGATTAGCCATTCTCGGGCATCCATTCTCACCTAACACACGATCGATCTCAAACCCGCCGTTACGCTCGAAGGCTTGGGGCAGTATAACTCGCCTCGGCGCGGCTCCAAATGGCCTTCTCTCTCTCTCTCTCTCTCTCTCTCTCTCTCTCTTTCTTTTCATTCTGTGCCTGTCCGGAAATGTCCTTTTAAAAGAGCAGTCCGAGCTTTACAAAGACAAAATAGCTCATAGGCCTACATCTTCTACTAATATAAAGGTTCGACCTCACCTACACCATCTCCGGGTATCAGCCAACCAAATTCACTTCCTACACCGCCTCTCGAAATGTCAGATTCTACCACTAAACAGTCGGCTTCTGGTGAAAGCGCCGCCTGGAAAGTGATTCTCAAAGACAATTCGACATGGCTCAAAGAAATGACAAAGCTGGGTTACCGGCTCCATCTACTGAGCTCCGACTTTGATAAGCTCCACGACCAAAGCCAGACCCCAAACGCAAGCCAAGTCTATCTGGTCCTAGTGGTCGAATCAGCTCGGCTAAAGGACGACGATACAGACCACAATGACCATCCTCCACTCAGAGAAAGGTTACTTAAGGAACTAAAGACTCATGACTGGCTGAATGAAATGGGGCGGGACATCATACTGAAACAGTCGGGCATCGTCCTGAACATCAGCACGTACTATGTCGATGGCTACGGACAGTCCCCCTTTGCCGACTTTACTAGACTACGTCGCCAGAAGGACACCCGCTTATGTGCAGTTACGTACGGAAATGACAGTGCAAACGTCACCTCTTGGTTTTTCAAAAGTGGCTATCTCTTTATTATCTACGAAATCAGCGGTGAGAGAAATATCTGGCAATTCAGGCCAGAAGATGGCTACAACTTCATTACCCAGGTGGAGTCTGATAAGGAGTGAGCGGGCTTCGAAGGAGGTGAGGGTTACATCCCTAGTTAGCCAATACCCAGTCGACATGACTCCGTAGTGCCGGCTTTTTAGCTTCAGTTTGTATAGATGAATCCATTTGCTCAGTTCTGTTCAAGAATATACAATGACGCACTGAGTCCTCTTAATTTCATGTTCACGAGCATGTTCAGTGTTCTATCTTCTAAAACCCCCATACTCTGCGTACATATTAATCTTCTTTGCTTCCCATGGATTTTATTGTGGTTCTTATCAAGCTATGTAGATATTTTTATCTCTTCAAATACATGGTGTATTGACCAGCGGCAGCAATATATTAGAATTATCAGCGGAAGAGCATATTCTCGACGCAGGCCTTGGGCAACCAACCAACGTGGACTGGCGTACTATATTATACATGAATGATGAAAAGAGACGGGGCTCTGAGTTTGCTCAACTCGGTCTCATTAATGATAATCACATCGTCTGGCGATAGCGCCTTTATCCATATGCGTACTCCAAACTATCGTTGGAGGGGCAGGGAATAATAACAAAGATGGAAAAAGACTATATCACATCATTGTAGGTATCAATGACGTCTTCAAGAGGAGGCATCGGGCACAACATCAAAGAACACACCAGGCAATACATGAGAACATTAGAACTTGACTCTATAGAACATCGTATGTGGCGTTATGATCCTGTTTAACCTCGCACCTGAAACTTATATTAAATCAAGATATTAATCACGAGTGCGGCGCATCCATGACGCGCAGTGCTTCTTATTGCCATCAATAGATCTGGGAGAAGCTAAACTTTACATAATTCGTCTGCAAATTTTAAGCTGGCTCGTTGTGTACTAGGGTGGCGATTTAGATCTTAGCAATAAAGCCGCACCAGAGACTGGTATAAGCAATGAGAGCAACGTAGATGTAAGTTTCCTATCCTAACTTTATGACCTAACAAATGGAAACGAAAGAAAAATTCGCAAAAACCTTCACTCATCTAGATAACAATAGCCCTTAGCTTTTTTTCCAGGACAATAAAAGAGAAACCATCGAATCGCGATCCTTATCATCACTCCCTCACTTTTAAAAAGAAAAAGAAAAAAGAAAAGAAAAGAGCCTACAGCTCCCGGAACAACGTCGACGACGAAAACCAAGGCAAGACAGGCTTCAGAAGCTGCGCTATCACGTTTCCTGTTTCCTACTCTCTTATGCCAAAGCCTACGACTTATAGGTCCTCCAAGCCTCTGCACATTGTTGCTGTTTGGCCGCACCTAGTTTTAAAAAGTCTCCGGCACTCCGCAGTTCTGGCCAGTCTGAGAGAAATTCCGCTTTGAGCTCAGCGAGACTACCCGCACCCTGCATCTGTCGCTGGGGAGACACGGTGGACCTGGGTGACGGTAAGAACTGAGTTGGCGATGATCCTCTATTGCTTTGCGCCAGCCCCCGCTTGCTCCGTGATGACTTGCCCGTGCGCCTTGCCGATGATCGGGTCCTGTCCCTCGCTATGTTGAGGCCTCCTTCTAGAAGGGGAACGGAAGGCGACCTGCTGATCGCCCTGCGCCGGCCCTCCATGGCCTCGATGTACCTATGTTGAGACTCGACCGCAGCCTTGTAAATGTGGATATCGGCCAAAGACTTACTTCCGATTATGTTTCGATAAGCGGTTCGCGTTTCCCACCTCTTCTCCTCCTTTCCATCCATTGTCCATCCCACGAGAACGTAAGTGACAGTATGCGTGAAAGACTCGTTACATCCAGGGTCGATCAGCTCCAAGTCATCCTCCAAGTCACCTGAGTTCAAGCCCCGCCAGGCAACTCCCCAGATCCTGGGCGCTTCCGCATCGGGGTAGTGGAGCCTGCCGATACCCGGTAGTGTGTCTCCAAATCTGTTCTTCGCACTTCCCACGTTCTCATCTTCTGGTGGATTTTCCGCATAGCTACGGGGGAATGCACGGTTCTCTAGGCGGTAGGTTGCTGAATTCTTTTTCCCATACATGTTGATGTACTTGCGAAGGTGCTTACCAAACCATCCGACTGTCTTCACACCTTCTTCGCTCACGCCACTTGTTGTCGGGATAGTCAACAGCGGCTTGCCATACTCCGGATCTTCAAACTCTGTCGTTTCATCATCATCTTGGAGGAACAAAGATCCATTCGGTTCGTCAGCCTCAATGGACTCCATAACATCAGGCCCCGTCCCGCCGCGCCCTGTCTCTGGTTCTTGTAGTTGCCCTCCTTCATCTGCCGCCCCAGGCTCGTGCCCGGGCTCATTTTCGCCGTCGCCGCCTCGATTTCCGGGTGCCTTTGAGCCATCATCATTCTGGAAAGATGATGTGCCATTGCCGGATGGGGGCCCTATTATTGGGGAGAGGCCACCGTCATTTCCATTCGTTCCTTCCAGACCCGCCGCATTGTCTTGGAGAGTGTCTCCTTTTTCGTTTGGTCCCTGGTCAGGCGGGTCTACAACCATCGACTCGGCAACCGCACGGAACGTAGTGACCTCATTACGCATGCCATCAATCTCGCGTTGTTTTTCCGGACTTGCCTTATCATAGGCTGCAGACGCGCGTTCCAGTGAGGCCTTTTTTTCTCAAGCTGTTGTTGTAGTTGCTTCGATCTTGTTATTCTCGCACTCTCAGCTGAGGGTACTGCCTTGGACTTCTTTTCCTTTCCCTTGCCAGGTGCCATGGCTATTGCAAATGAAATGGCGATTTAGATGTTGGCCACTGAGGGACTGCCTTGCCTTAATATACCTCTCTTGCTTCCGTCCTTGTCAGCTACCGAGGAGTGGGAGGCGTCCGTACTCGGACGATTACCAGCAGTGAACCACTGCTGATTGAAAAATAGACAATGAATCTCAACTCTGACAGCCATTACGAACCGGCGCAGCCTTGTAATATCCAAGAATGGATTTTTAACATAGATGAGTATGAAATATGATTTTTTTTTTTTTAGTCTCTTTGCCTATTAAGCTTCTAAGTTGATACAGGGAACCCTTTTGAGCAAGGTATCTAGAAGTGAGTCCTGTTGGACTGACTATGAGTCCTCTCCATCGTTGCGACTGGCCATGTGAGCCATTGCGTCGGCACACTCTGACCCTTAAACCTCCAAAGCTCGCTTGAGATGCTTTCGTGGTGTGATGTTTGCTGGCACCCTAACAAAAACCAGCCTTGGACGTCTTGGAAACAACTTTCCAGTTTTGATGGGACAGTAATCAACGCCCAATCTGGACTCGCTGAATGCTTATTTTCAGGTGCTACCGTAGAGAAGCCCCAGCCGCCGTATCCTGCTCTGCAATACAGCAATATCCTTGGACATGGCATGAAGTCTGCCGAAAAGTGGACAAACTTCTTCTAATACGGCCGAAAATGGACTTCGCTCCTGCGGTGCATCCACATATCTGTAAGCAAGCCAGCGCCTGCCGTCATAGGACGCTTTACATCTTTACTAATTGTCTAAATGACATTCTAGTTCTGGAGATGAAACTGCTTTTACGTCGCTGAGAGGAGGAATTGATCCTGGAACGTACGGGCCTGCTTTTGCCAGTTCTTCTACAACCGAAGCAGACAATGCAGCCTTGTGTTCAATCGAGACTGAACCTGTAGCCCGCCAATGTCGATTTCGGTATTGGTGGAAACCAAAACCCACCTGCTTCAAGCGGTCAAGAGCACCGTCTCCAGAGGATTTGAGCCTTCAAAAGCCAGAAGAGTGCGGAACGGACCGGCTTTAAAAACCGCCTGCTCATCCTGATTTCTGTTCGTATGCAGGCACTGTAGCTACACACGGTCGGCTCGATTTAGGCGGTCTTACTATAATGCCAACATCTCCAAGGCGTAGCGTCCTACCAGCCCAATTCCACTCTCGCGTTGATTCTTTTGCCGTTCAAAGTTCGTTGTTCATTGTTCCAGACGAAATCGTGGCGTGTGATGATGGGGTAATGGGAAGGTAGGAAGGTATACAACCACCTTTTCAATATATCAACTCTTGACGAGTGCGCAATCGTTGACAACCTCATGTAACATAGGCCAGTCCTGGCCTTCTCTCGCAATTCAAGTTTCGCTTTTTTCTGTTCATTGCATATAATTCTTTACCGCCAAGAAATATGAATTGTTTCCTTTGGCCTCTATTGATATGAATGAGGGTTGGGGAAGAAGATTCAGTCAAAACCCTGCACGCTCTTCTCGAAGTGTTGAGTCTGCAAATACTTGAGAGGACAGTAGTCCTTGACATGATGACCGAACCAAGTCAAATGAATTCAACGCCGGCGAGATCATGGAAAATTCTTGCGACCAGAATGTGAACAAAAGCATCTGCTCACTACAAAGGTGCTGCACCAATTCGGTGGGCTCGTTGAGCAAATCAATTACCCCAAAGGCGACTTGGCGTTGTCGTATGGAACGTGTGATTTAGTATATAGCTATATAGGATTAACAGTTCTAACAGTTCTAACCTAGCTTCCAATCACCTTCTTCTATTCAAAGTTTCTATAACACCGGTACTTCCCTAGGGCCTCCTGTGATTATCCACCGCATCGATCATCCAGCTATTCCCGGCCTCAACTCGCCAGCTCAGAAGGCCAGGGAATTCCTTGTATTTCGGAGCGGATTTGAGGACTAGAAGTGTCATCCATGCATCGGAAACGGATGATAAATGCGTATTCGTCCGGCTGCAGCTCTCCGTCATCGATTGCCCTAGACATGGATTGCTCTCCAGTGTTCAAGCACACGTAGGGCATGGTGGCTCGGACTTTGTCCTTCCTATAACCGAACAACTCAGGTTGTCCTCCTGGCGTGACCTTGCTGCAAGCATTGTTGCCACCGACTGAACAGTGCCGTCCCCCCATAACATCGCCTAGATGTCTAGCATCATCTTGCAGAGGGCATAAATCGACCCGGGGAGTGACGTCGTGTTTTTCGCCACAGAGTTGAGGAAAGTGCGCCCAGACAATCTCGATGTGGCTCCTATTTAGGCTGCTGCGCTTCCACTGAGGTGACCAGAGTCCCCGCTCATCGATTTTTGTACCGCCCGGTGGCGGAATGACATTGCTGTCTGTCAAAACCATGTCCGTCTCGCGGAGCCTTTTGATCCCCGCACCGTAGGTCGTGGTTCCATCCCTCAACACCGAGTACGTGGCATACCCAGAGCTCTCAAGCCGTTGTTGTCTCTGCCGATGGATTTTACGGGAAACCCTAACGGCCAGCCAAATGCGCAAAGGTTTCTCGTCTTCAAAGCTCTCGCCCCCGAAGCTCTTCCAGTAGCGTAAAGGGCTCCTAAGCCTCAGCATCAGACGTGGCACATCAGAGCCAACAAGGAAAACGGCATGGCCCTTCGAGGCCACCATGTTGATCCATTTTTCATGCTCCGGGATGTCTCTGATGGGCTTGATGTACTTTTTCGATGCATTTGTATGTTCTTTTTCGGGCAAGTTAACGAGAGCGAGAACATACGCGGCTTCGGAGGCCGACAATTGCGATAGAATTTCGTCGAGAATATGCGGGCACGTGTAACATATTTTTTGGAATGAAGAGGAATTCGGTCGGAGCGTCATGTTCATGTAATGTACTGGTTAGGCCTGACCAGGAAGAGAACGATAATGAAGGAAGTGGTTAAATGAGACGGGACACCAGTTCGAAGCCAAGGGCCTCTATAAACTATATATATGTTCCCATGACGACTTACCCTTGCCATTAGTAATATCTTATCAAGACAACGTGTATGGATGTTTTCTTGGGGAAACCATAGGGTGAGGCTCAGGGGAAGGTTGGTTTTCTCTCGATGGCCATGTCTCACGATGATCCTTCTACGCAAGTTTTGAGGTATTGATATGATAGCACTAAACTAGGTAACATATTTAGATTTTTCGTATCATGGAAATAAGCGCAAGAGGCTATCGTTATGCGATATCGCACTCTGGCAGGCGACCGTCTTGATTTTGGGATCAAGATGCCCTCTTATCCAGGTAAAGGGAAAATCACGGGTTGGTTTCAACCGGAATGCTACGCCCCAGCCACAGGCGCCCCAAATAGCTTTCGTCGCAATCTCTTCATCTGAGTCATTTCCGCGTACCCTTGAATCTCAAGGAGAAGATCATGTCCAGCTTCTGCAGAAATCTTGTCTCATTTGAAGATCTGAGAATGCCGTTGTGGATCCTGAGGGAGACGAGGGATATGCAGATGAATTGGTTCTGAATTGCCTCGACGGTGTCACGGCCGTAGCCGTCAAGTGTCACCAGATCACCATCATTCAGTCAAGTATCACGTTTTCAATCTCCCAGATAGTATGTTGTAAGCTAGCCTTTGGTCTTGTAGCCCCGGGAGTTTATTTGGCGATTTCTTCATTTTCCGTGCCGAAATATGGTTTCTCAGTCAAGCTATCCACCACGTTCATCGTGGCTCTTTCATCCCCACAGCTCTCTCATAAACGGGACAGCCCTTCCCCTTCTTACCCCCGATGGTTAACTCGACGTAGAGAACCATCTGCAACTGCCAATAGTCAGTCCGTGGCGTCTTTTCCAACGTTCTCCCCAAATTCCTGGCATCCGGGCGAACCTGAGGTTGACAAGATACAGACAGTATCTGTGAGGATCTAGCACGGGCTGGATACCGTCATCTGTGGCACCTATGCAGTCCTCCCTGGGGCGCCAAATAAAACGGGGCGACAACCTAGACATTGCCTTTCTCTGCTTCGGCGCATGTATTATGCATTGAGTGAAAGAAGTTCGCTCCAAGTCTCCTCTTCATCCTGCCGAAACCTTACTTTCTCCATTTTTAAGCATTAACGTCCTCTGCGAGCACGACCCCGGCAACTAAAGTTAGATGCAATAATTACCGAAGCCTCCCAACTGCCCAAGAGCCAATTCACTCGGTTCATAGACGAACACGGACCGTTCAACCCACCAATCAGGGTTGCTTTTGGGCGCCTCGACCATGGCAATCATCAATCTGTCACAGGAGAGGCAAGCCGGTCGCGGCTTGCGCATAGAGCCTTGAGGAACGAAGATGGAGAGGGTGGTTTTCATAGTGCTTTACAGCATTGATGGCCCGAGTCTGCTAAGGAGATTTTCACAAGTGTTATTCATAAGGTTACGTGGGGCCGTCTTTGGTGGCTTACACTTGAAGTCCAGGGTATCCTGGTGGCGCAGTTTGAAACGCTATGCCCTGCAACGTCATAATACTATAAAAAGCAAAGATGGTATGAAAGGGCGGAGAAAATGAGGGGATGGTGAGACAAGCATGATGAAATATTCCAAAAATTTTATCATAAAACAACCAGGAATATTCCTTCAAAAGAAGACACATTCGATATCAATCAATCAACACACTGCTGCTTGCTGCTCATCATTCCACTTTTAACCGTTCAAGCACGCTCGGTTCGACACGTTGCTACACAGAGCATCTAAAGCTCCGGAAACTAAATTATGGCAACCTCCACAGTTCAAGTCGAGTTCATTTGCCAATTTGGCGCCAGGCAATTCACACACAACCACAGCATCGCCCGAAGTCTTGTCATCGAGGCGAATCGTGCCGGACGAGATGCCGAATACAACGAACGGTTCGCGCAGGCCATGATGCCTCTTATGAAGGAGCATGAATCAGCATGTCGCAGTGCCTCGGGGGCTTTCTGTGAATGCTGCGGGCGGTTTGCGACAGACATCCTACAGAGTCCAATATCTATGTTGCACGGGGATAAACCTCGCATTGTAGTTTGGGTCACCTCCTTGTGTGGAAGCGGGCAGTGTGAGATCCAGATGCGACAGGAAATGCAATTAATGATGCAGGAAATGCGGCAAGAGGAGGAGATGCTTGGTGAGGTTTTGGGACACACTGATTGCCTGGAGGTCAAGCTGTGCAAGGTATGCGGCACGACTGTGGGAGTGAAGCGGTGCGATAGATGTCGTGCAGTGGCATATTGCGGCAAAGACCACCAAAAGGCGGACTGGAAGGTTCATAAGAAGGCGTGTGTGCCGAGAGAATGTCAGCAGACAAGGAGAGCCTGGAAGGAGACGGGGACAACATCAGAGATTGTGGATGGAGTGAGGGAACAGACAAGTTGGGTTCACATTGTGGCTGATGAATAGGGCAAGCTGCATTGTTGTGTACTTTCCTGATGAAAATAATTGCAACAGACTACCATTTATGTAGTTATTCCTTTTCCAGAATTTTTTTGGTGGGTTGACGGCTTCGATGTGGCCAGTTTGGCGAATCTGATGGCAAAGCGACAATTCAATCAAGGACAGGCGTCGAAAGGTTTATCAAATATTGGTTTTGGATTGGATTGGGTGATGTTGATCACATATGTAGGTATCTGCGGGAGATGGGGTCCTTTCAAGGGTATGCCGGCACATCCTCGTCGAGGTGGTGTAGGAAGCGAGGGGCCCTGAAACACAATGCAAGATTGAAAATGTCGTGCGATGGAGACGCAACCTTGCGTCTGTAGAATCATGTATCCATCATGACCAAATGACTAGTTCGCCTCTGTAAGGTATGTGTGGGAAAGGACAGAAGGCATCGAGTTGCGGGCGATTCCGGGCCGGGGGCTATTGTAGGAGGGAGCATCAAAGGGCAAAGTGGAAGATTCACAAGAAGGTCTGCATGCCCAAGGATGAGTAATGTGGGCGAGGAGGATTTGCGTACTTTGGGGGATATTGATGGCCGCCACTGGTGGATGGACAACAGATATCTCAGTCAATTTGTTGCTTTACAAAGTGACCATTTGTTGCTACAATAAGGGGATTTTTCGAGTGGATCCCTATTCAACTTCCTGATGAAAGGCATCATAGACATATCACTGCCCGCGTTTGTCTGGCTCTCGAGAGGTTTGCGAGGGTTCGAGGGGCCATTGGGGAAGGGAGCGGGAGGAGATATGATACACTGGAGCAGTGGCTGCCAGAAACGAGCCAGGAATACCGGAGATGAACGCTGGAGGTAATAGGATGGTAGATGCCGCGGTCGGGAAGAGCAAGTAGGAAGTGAGCGAGGTGACGATGGCTTGGTCTCTATATGGATACAGATGCAGTGGTAGTTCTCGCGGGCCGCAGTATCTGGGGTGCGGGGTTCGGCAGATCAGAGCCCAGACGGCGGTCCGGGAAAGCTTCAGGTTTCAAGTAGATAAAGAATGCGGGGTTTAGGTCATGAGCAAGGCCGATTTGGCGGCAGAGACGTCATTGAAAGTGATGTATGTTAAATGTCAGAAGTGAGATGTGACGGTAGGGGATGGAGCAGTGTCTTATTCTGTGAAGCAGGTGAATGAAGGCCAAGTGCCGACATGGAATCAGCTGATATCGGGGTAGCAACGGTTTCAGCTTAAGTGTGTCACCGACTTGAAGGATGGGAGTTGCGGCGCCACAAAGGGCAACATCGGCAGTTGAGCAAAGAGTCTGGGTTGTAGGCATACAGGAAGGGTTGCGGGTGGTTAAGGGGACTATTAGCGGACCGCTGGGATACTCCAGGAACCAATGCCGTATTAAGGAGCATAATCATCATCATCGTCCAGAAGCGAAATCGTGCAACTAAAGGGAGTCCGACGCGGAAAGCCTTGTGATCCACCGTCCCGCCTGGAGTCATTGATGTCGAGAAGGCAGCAGCAGGATGGATAGTCCAGCGGCGAAACCACATGAGGCGGTTGCTCACGTGGGAGCTTGCTCGTCGTCAGCTGGGAGCGGACAAGGGGGTAATGATGTAAGCTTGTGGGAGAGAGAGCAGGAAGATGGGATGACAGGAGTCGGTGTAGATGTGGTGGCGGTTGCCGAAAAGGAGCCCAGCGCACGGGGCAAGAGGCTGGGACATTCATCAAGATACCATTCACTGGCGAATGCAGCATCAAGGTTCCGACAGATTCTGCCGAAGGAGCCTGAGGTTGAAGATACCGAATGGAGGCAGCATGCGGAAGCAATCGCAAGGTCGTTGCCCAGAAGACCTCCGCGAGGTGGCTTGCGGTCAAATAGAGCACGGAAGTCTCATGATACGGCCAATAGTGGAGGTTCCGCGCGACATCTGCCATCGGTTCAGCTTGATGATAGAGAGCTTCGAGGGACGGGAGGAGTTGCTGGACCGGGGTCGTCGGCATGGCAGCCCTCCTTGCTCAGTGAACCTGGCGCACCGGAGGCGGCGAATTCTGAACCCCCGCTCTTTCATCGACACTTTTTGCCTCGGGAGAGGGGTCCTGAAGATGATGAGCCGGGCGGTACGGCGGCGGTTAGCGGCGCTTCGCTCCTTCGACGGAATGCAGCATACACGCCCGGGCCTATCGAACCCAAGCAATTGCAGGGCACCCGGCCTATCCAGTGCAAAGAGCCGGAGGCCGCGGCGGGGAATACGCACGTAGTCGGACGGTCGTCGCCGGGGCTGCCACATCAGACGGGTTTTGAAGAAGCGAATGAGCCATCGAGAGAAGAACTCGCGGATTCGAGGCAGAGAGACCGTCCTCCTAGCCGGGACGAGCGCCCGAGGAAACAGGTTCGAACTGGAACCGGAAGGCAGAGGAGACGGGAGATGCAGGCCGAAGACTTGGCGAGCGTGCTTCGCTTTTTGGAGGAAGACTTTGCCGTGAAGGAGAGATTGTCCAACGATCAGACGTGGTGTACGCCAATACCGCACGAGAGGAAGGTGTCGACTGTGAGAGACTTCTACAAAGCGTTCCACGATGCGAGCACTTTGCCGATACGGACCTGCGGGCTGTGCTACCGTAAGCGCGCGAAAAAAGAATTGAGAGAGGTGGCGTGGAACCGATGGTTGTCGAGCCGCATCGATAAGGGCGACCGCTCTCCATTTTCATGTCGAAGTTGCCTTCCCGTTGGAGGGACTATTTTGGGCTGTTCAGAGTGTATACGCTTTTTGAAGCAGGGGGGGCTGTCGCCAGCGGCTCAGCTTCATAGCCGCCTTGGATGTGAGCACATGTTTCCCAACGAGCTCAAGGGCCTCACACTGATTGAGGAGAAACTCATCGCGCTGAATTCGTGTTATGGGTTTGTCACAAGGTACAGCATTCCGGGTGGCCAGAGGCAGACTGTGAGGTATCCGAGGCACGTCAAGGGCCACATCACGGTGTTCCCAAACAATGTGCAGGAGCTGGCCACGAATGTGCTCCCCCATCCGCTTGTGCGAGTCATGGACGAGATCCACGTGTCGTGGCAGGGCGCGGAAAAGCCGGGAGCGAGCGATCTTTCAAGCCTCCTATCGGTGAGGCGGCGAGTTGTTGAGAGGGCCCTTGTCTGGCTGAAGAAGAACAATCCACACTATGCCGAGATCGAGATCGACGCGGCGGAGATGGAGAGTTGGGGAGCCCCGCCGCATGGGGTGCCGTCGTTGGTGTACGATCGCATGGAGCGGAACGAGCCGTCAGCGTGGGAGAAAACACGAACTGCGCAAGTCGTGCCGCCCACGGAGCGCGCCATGGACGACGAGGGTTCGGTGGATATCGAGGAAATCCTCACCGCGCTCAATCAAGAAGAAAACTCGCCTAGATGCGAGACTGGAACAGCAGGGGAAAACAAGGCATACAAGTCTCCGGCTGAAAGGGACGCTGAGCCTGACGAGACGGTGAAACCGATCAACGAGGTCACCTCGTCTGGAATGTTCGCACTGGACGGACCGCCAGATGTAGCGGACGCCGAGAAATTGCGGTTCGCCTGCGACGCAGTCGGTGAAAGTGATGACGACGGCCGTATGGGCCCGAGAACGTGGGTTGGATCGTCGGGAGACAGCCGGCGAGGATATGCCGATGGCTCTGAGCCGTACATCCACGTTCGTCGCGGGGATGAATTTGCCGACTCGTTTGAAGCCTCGTTCTTCGCGAAGACGTTTCCCACGCTACTACCTTTCGGCTTTGGGGGCCCACGGCTGGCCGAAGAAGCCACCTTGGAGCCGGAAAGAGGTCCCGCCGATATCCTTGGAGCAGAGGCGGCGGCGCGAGACCTCTTGTCATCTCGAAACATGAGCCTTCGGACCTGGGCTGACATTGTGCTGCGGCGCCATGGTGGCCGATTTGCGACGCACCACATTTTCGCATTTCTGGTGTTCAACATGGGCGTGCGGTCGAGGAACCGTCGTGTCAGCATGCTGAGCGTGTCGAGGAAGAACTTCCGCAAGGTGGAGCGCATCGTACGGTCGCTGACTGCAGACAGGTTAGCGGCAGCTAGGGCGGAGCTGGAGAGCTCGGGCAGGACCACCGATGAAGGTGTGAAAGAGCTTCTCAGGAGCCTTTCGCTGTATGGTTACCACCAGCCTATGTCCAGGGAGCTCCGTCTCAGTATGCGGCACAGGATCCAGGCGCTCATCGTTCGCTATGGCGTGCCTGCCATTTGGTTCACCATCAACCCAAACGACATTACGAACCCAGTGAAGCTCCGACTGGCAGCGTACCGCACACGCGATCCCGAGGCAGCCGAAGAGTTCTTGCGAAGCCTTGACATGTCATTCAAGCGTATGCGGCTGTCCATCTCGGACCCTATGAGCTCGGCCCTATTTTTCCACAGGGAGATGACGTTGTTCTTCGAGCATTACGTGAAAGTGGGAGAAGAGTCAGTTTTCGGGCGTATCATCCAGTACTATGGCGCTGTGGAAACCAACGAACGAGGGGCGCTTCACGTTCACGGGCTGCTCTGGTTGCATGGAAACGCGCATCTGAGCTCTATGCTTGCCGACATCCACGGGGAGGATCAGGCGGCGTATCGTGAGCGCATCGTCCAATACGTCGATAGTGTTTTCTCCGAGGTAGGTAATGCGCAATGCGTGCTGTTGGCCATCCAGGGCTCCTGGTGGGTAAACGGGGTTAGGCTGACATGCTCCGTAGGATCTTGACCAGGAAGGGTTCTGCGCCGTGCAAGCGGAGCGGTCGGTGACGGCCGACATTTCCTCCCTGCTGGACAACACCGAGCAGTTCTCGGCAGCCTTTGACGAGGAAGCCAACTTCTGTGCCGGCGCAACGCAGATTCATACTCACAGTCCGACCTGCGTCAAGTATTCCCTGGGCAAGAAGAGACGGAAGGGCGACCTCTGTCGGTTCAAGGCGCCATGGAGATTGGTCGACAAAACTGCATTCACGCCAGACGGCGTGCTGCAGATTCGCAGGACGCACAACATGGTTAATCGGTGGAACAAGGCCATCGCCGTGGGGCTTCGCCACAACCACGACATCTCCTTCATAGCGACACAGCGGAAGACCATGGCCCTCGTCTATTACGTCACGAACTATGCGACCAAAGTAGAGGACCCGACGTGGAAGCGCGTCGCTGCGGCCGCAGAACTGTTGCCTGTTGTCTCAGCAGGTGGCCAGCCGGCCGCTGGGGAGGATGCTGGAGGCGGCGGCGCCGCCAGCGACGAAGACGGTACAAAAAACAAGACGCGACAGTTTCTGATGAGGGTGGCGAACCGTATATTCACAGAGCAGCCCCTATCGCAAGTCGAGGTCGTTGCCCATCTTCTAGGGTACCCGAGCGAGTTCACGAACAGCAGCGCCTGGGCGTACCTTAACGTATCTCTGCTCTACTGGCACGTCTTCCGACGGTGGCGACACCTCCGGCAGGAGAGCGGCACAGCGGTCGCGGACGCTTCCGTGGACGAGTCGATCGTCGTGGAAGAAGCAGGCCAAAGAATCAGCTTCGCTGAGGCTTATCACCATCGTGGAGATGTCCTGCGAGGCCTGTGCCTATATGACTACGTTTCGCTCGTCTGGCTCCAACGTGTTGGCAAGAACGGAAGTTCCGGTGCTTGGGGAGAGGTGCCGTTCGAGAGCACTTGGGCGCCTGGGAAACACTGGGTGCAGGTGCTACGACGGCCAGGAAAGCATGCCATCGTCTGCCTTGACGGGTACTTGAGCAAAGATTTTGAACAAGACGACGAAGAGGAGTCGTGCCATCGTAGGTATGTGTGTGGCGACGACCTAACCGAAGGTGGTTGAAGGGACTAACTCTCGTGCTGAAGAGCAGCTGTGCAGCATCTTGCCCTGTTTGTGCCGTGGGAAACATTCTTGGGCGAAGAGCGAGACGACATCAACGACATATGGGCGCGGGCACGGGCAGCGCTGTCTCCGAGAATCTCATGCCTCGTCGGTAACGTGCAACTGCTCCGTCGATCCGCCGAAGACGCAAAGCGGGACGCCAAGCAATGGGCGGCCTCATCCGGCGACGGTGAAACCACGGCTCCACATGCCGATGAGGAGGGGGCGGGCGATGCGGGCGAAGGGACCGGGCCGCTATACCAGTCCGGTAACGTAGGAAACGCAGCGCGGCTTCTCGACGTCATCAGAAGTGCAGCAGGCACGAACCAGGTCACGGCTGGGTCGCCGGAGCTCCTGGCAATGACGCAGCAGCTCTGCCACTTTCAACAATCAGCGTTGTGCTCGACGGCCGAGCTCCAGGCCACCGTGACGCCCGAAGGGGGGCCGAAACGGATTGACATGCCAGGGCGTATATATTCCGGCGCCAGAGTGCCGCTACAGGATCAGGTCAAAGCAATCAAGTCGCAGCAGACATGTGCTTCCAAGGAGAGGGTGAAAATGATCCAGGGCATACAAAACATGGCCTCAGCCCATGGGACTGGTCGCAGTGCAGCGGCGCGTGGCGTGCTCACCGGCTTTGGGGAAGAGGACATCGAGATGACGATGGCGGACTCCGAGGAGATGGCAGGCGACGCGGATCCAAGTGTACAGGTCCACTTCGGCCCATCGACCTCTTTCCTCGAAGCTGGCAAGGATCTGGTAACACGACTGACGCTCAACAAAAGACAGGCGATCGCTTTCCTGATAATATGCCGCCAGCTGGACATGATTCATCGCGGGGAGAAGGGCGACGCAGATCAACTCTGCCAGTTCGTCGGCGGCGAGGGTGGAACTGGCAAGTCGCGCGTCATCGAGGCACTCGTCGAGCTTTTCACCAAGAAGGGCGTCTCGAATCGTCTGCTGATCACGGCGACGTCGGGGACGGCCGCCGCTCGGATCAACGGCATCACGATCCACTCCGCCTGTGGGTTCACAAAAGACCAAGGCGCGGGCGCGAACCCGGCCAAAGATCTCGACGGGGTGCGGCTGCCGAAACAGGCGGAGCGGTTCATCCACGGCCAGTCTCGAATGGACTGGCAGGAGAAAGATGTGCTTGTCATCGACGAGGTGAGCATGCTCGGAGCACGAACGCTGCACGCCGTGAATGAGCAGCTCTGCCGACTGCGCGGATCGCAGCAGGATTTCGGAGGGATTCCCATCATTCTCTTTTGTGGAGACTTCCACCAATTCCGCCCGGTCCAAGACCGGTCGATCCTCCTCCCCAGCACGGCCGTCTCGTGGGACGTAGACAACTCGTTCAAGGCCGAGCAACGGCACCAGCATGACAAGGCACACGCGCTGTGGAAGAAATTCACGACGGTCGTCATGCTGAACGAGCAAGTGCGCGCCGCCGGAGATCCGGAGCTGCAGAGACTGCTAAAGCGGATCCGATCGGGCGTGCAGGACCGTACGGATTTGGACCTCCTCAACTCAAGATGCTACCGCGAAGGCAGGCGGATCCCGTGGGAATCAGGCATCACCGTGGTGACGCCGCTGAACAGGAACCGGTGGAATCTGAACATGGAGGCAACCTTGGCGTTCCAGGTCCAGCAGCGGTCTATGATGCGCATCTTCATCTCCGGGCACAGATGGAAGGACGGCCTGCCGACGGAGGAAGAAGCCATCATGATCCTGAACCAGGGCGACGATAGCGCGATACCGGTGCCGGCCGTCCTCATGTTCGTGCCGGGGATGCCCGTCGTTGTGAACCACAATACCCATCAGGGGCTGAAGCTGGTGAACGGGGCCAGCTACTTGGCGGTGGAGGTCATTGTCGACAAGGCGTACCCGGGGCATCGGATCTCGGCCGACATGACGATCCACTTCGGGCCGCCGGCGGGGATAATCCTGGAGTCGGAAACGACAAGAGACTTCCACTTCGTCGGGATGCCGCAGGGCACGATCCTCCTGACGCCCATGAGCGTTAAGATACAATGCCAGCGGAAACGGCCGTGGCAAAAGAACGATGTCAGCCGAAAGGGTCTGCCGTGCGCGGCGGCCTTTGCCTGCACAGACTACAAAGTGCAGGGCGGGACGTTCGAGCGCGTAGCTCTGGAGCTGCGAGGGACGCGGACGACAAACGTCGACGGACGCGTCGTCCCCTCGCAGTGCGACCCGTACAGCCTGTACGTTCAGCTGTCGCGTTGTCGGACGCTGGACGGCATCATGCTGGTGTCCAAGGTGCGGGAGAGAGACCTGGTGGGAAACAGGGTCCCCGAAGAAATGACTGCGGCGCAGGCGAGACTGGAGAAACTGAGCGACAGGACGGTTCAGGAGGCGTTGCGCCTGTTTGATGGTTTGATGATGAATGGGAGAGGGGGATCAGGCGGCGGCGGGCGGCTGGGAAACGCGCTTCCTAGGACAAGACACAGGGAGAAGAAACAAGGCACCGACGACCAATCATGACGGACTTTGAAACGCATCCTGGTCAATTCTTTGGAGCCAATCAGAAGCGGGAATTTGAGGGGTGAGGGCGGGGCATAGACCTTTCGTTCCTCAAGGCATTGGTTGAGCCACGACCAATAGAGTAGAGTGGATCTTTTGGAAGAAGAGGCAAGAGCGAGGCTTTGTTTTGTGTTCTTGACCTAGAAATGTGACCGGCACATAGCGTGCAGGTTGCCACGAGTCCTGTTCTGATCCTCCCCCATTATCTCCCTCTTCATGTTTTGCTCTGCCGACTCAACTTCCATCTGGTGGCGTTCCTCGGTGTTGTCAAATAGAGGACACTTGCCAGTGATACCAAAGTGGTTGTAATCGCAGGTTGTGGAACATACATAACATTGCATGTTGCCGCAACTTTTGAGGGGGCATTTCATCCTGTTGCACCCGTCCGACTTGACAAAGGGGGTTTGACCTGTGTCCGTCATTCTTTAGTTATAGATATGCCAAAAAGAGGGATGGTTCACACATTTGTTGCATTTCCGGATGAGGGCCATTGACTTGGCCTCCTCCACCCTCTGCGCATCGGTTGCGCTTTTCTGGCCTCGGCAGGCTGGCGATCAATTCAATTCAATCACACATCTGGTGGACAAAAGATCAACAAGTGAACCGTGCGAGCGCGCAAGTGCCATAGAATTGACCGTGCCATCCATGCTTCAACTCAATCGATGTCCTAGATTGAATTGATCGCCAGCCTGGGCCTCGGACAACACCAGCACAACCCCATGGTTCATGGCTTTTGTTGTGGCATATACGGCAGCTGATGATTTCGCATGCAGGATCCTGGCAATAGAAGTTCGCACTCGACTCAATAGGGGGGTAGATGGCAGCGAAGCCGCAAAATGGACACTGACTTAGAGGCTCAACACCATCCCTGGCAAGGAGTTCCTTGACTTCTTTGGCCTCAATCCGGTCTAGTGCCTTCTGAAGAGTATCGTCAATGAACTACTTCCGCTGCTGTTGTGAGAATCCAGCACCGCAGGGTTCGATGGACATGCAACGAATCTCATGCTGCGCTCTCCCGACGACAGCTTCGGCATTGCGACAAGCACACTGCACGCAAAACCACTTGGTAAAGTCAACCAGCACGCCAAATAGAATCAAGAATAGCACTCAGCATCACTTACGTGGCTTTTCTCGGCATTGCAGCGTGTCATGCCAGATCGGGGAAAGCTCCCGAAGCAGCATTCACACTCGGCCGAGTTTTCGTCACTCCGGGGGCCGGGACTGGTGCGCTGCTTAGACCCCGTAGTTGCCAGGTCAGCAATTCTACTCCGCAGCCGCTCCCTTCGCTCCTCTCTAAGAGCTTGAAGCGTAATGTTCATCTCTCTCCTGATGGCATCGTTGAGCCTTATATCCATCAGGCAGGTTTCAGTTTCCCTGCTGGTGTTCGCGGCAGTGCACTTCACAGGCCATGGCGGATCGTCGACGTCCCAATAGTTGACCATGTCGCTCAGCTCGAGGTAAGATCTCCTGAGGTCGTATTTGTTTGTGTCTAGCGCTTTTTGGATGTCTTCGGGAGGCAAGAAATGAAATTCCAAGCTGATCAAGTTCTCTCTGGCGTGAGGTTAGCGCCCGTGGCTGCGGGAACAGAAGCTCAGGGGTTACTGAGATGGCTTCTTCGTAAATCCAAGATGCTCACATATACTTTTGTTCAACTCTTGTCGAGCTATGCATGTGCTGGCCCTCGTGTTTCCGTTTAGTACCCATTCTCGATGGGGCTGTAAGCCGGAAAAAATGTCGATTATTTCTTTCTCCTTGATTGAGGCACAAAAAGTGGCAACAGAGTGATATGCGAGGAAAGTCTTGGGGTTTCAGAGACTGCACCAGGAGACACTATTTATAACATAGCCCTTATCCTGCTTGAGCTTTCGGATGAGACAGGGTGGCGCCAAGACGAGGCATAATCCCGAGTACCGAGTACCACACCTTCCTGAGACCTGCCCCAGACCGATGTAGAAGGTACAAACCCAAGCACGAGGCGTACACGTTCCTGGAGGCTCACAGGATGACGTGGCCCCCGAGATACGTCCACAGGACCCGACCGTTCCTAGATGAACCCGGTAGCGCAGTTCGAGCGGATACTGGGGTGAGCTCATACCCACAGTATTAGTGAGTTCTGGGCATAGCAATCGAGAAATTAAAGAGTTCGTTCGCATATCATACCGCACAATCACTGCTCTCCTCTCGCTCTTGTACGGCACACGACCTCTCTCGTTTTTCCCCAAAAGGGAGCTTCCACCCGAAGTCTTGCCTGAGGCGGATCCGATTTAAACGCAGAACGCGGTGTAGTTCAACCACCCCCTCTCTCCTGGGCATCCCCTACCGTCCTGCTAGGAAACGCTTTCTACTAAACGGTAAGGTCGGCCCTTCGATGAGGGAAGTGTCTTGGCCACCAAATAAAGCATGCATACTATGGACGAGGGTTTGACGAGTGTTTACGAGTCACCAGAACGCACAGCAGCTATCACGGGAACAAGGTGCAGCCCACCCTTTCTCCTCCTTCAACGACAGTGTCTCCAAGGATTTGCTTAAGGCGCAAAAGAAGCTTACGTGCCATGAAAGCCCGGACATTGAAAATGAAATCGGGCATCGAGAGGGCTCCACCGCCCGCCTCCCTTGGCTTGGCACGCTTCCCGTTACTGCTATCAAGTAGCGTATCTGACTTGTCCATCCGGATTTCACCCCCAAAACACACACATACACACGGTGTCCACTCTGCAAGGCGCTGTGGGGGGACAACGTAAACCTCTGACGAGGGCGTCGAGTCCACGTTCGGGCAGCTACCAGGAGTGGAAAATCCTGCTTCGGCGGCCAAAGACATAACAGGATACCTTGATCGTCTATTTAATCACCTGAGGCCAAGGGCAATCTTTGCCTTCTCTATACTCGGCCAGGTCCATACTTTACCTCCTTTACATCGCTGCCTTTTACCCGAGATAGCGGGCCATCACGACAACACCCTCTTCATCGAATTCAATATGGCCAACCAGCATCAAAGTCTTACTGCTGAGGAAGTTTTCAGCTCGAATGGTCACCAACGGCAAGACATCATTGCCGGGAAGCTTTCATGGCTGATACGCGACGAATATCTAGAGGACATCATCCAGCATAGAGAGTATATGGAGGCATGTCCGAGCATCAAGCGCATTTCCATCATGACTTTTACTGATCAATACTAGAATGAAACTCTGCCCAATACTTCTCTCATTGACACGCAGCCCCATATCCAATGGTTCATGAGGCCGTACCTCATCGACTTCCTCGTCGAGGCCCATGCTGCCTTCAATCTCCTTCCCGAGACGCTCTTTCTCGCAGTCAATCTCCTTGACCGGTACTGCTCGAAGCGACAGGTGTATAAGGAGCTTTACCAGCTGGTCGGATGCACCGCACTCCTCATTTCCGCCAAGTACAGCGATAAGAAGCGCCACGTCCCCAAAATCCACGAGCTCAATACCATGTGCTGCGAACTGTACAACGTCAGCATGTTTATCCGGATGGAGTGGCATGTGCTCGATACCCTTGAGTGGGTCATTGGGCACCCGACTGCCGACTCTTTCTCACAACAATTGGTGGAGGAAGAAGGAGAGGACCAAGAGGTTGAGCACATGGCCGCCTACCTACGCGAGATCGCCCTCTACCACCGCGATTTCGTTTCAACGAAGCCTTCCATTATGGCCCAAACCTCCCTCGCCCTTGCACGAACTATCCTTGGTCGGGCCGAAGTCAGTGACGGAGAACGGGATCAACCCGATTATCTACAGCTGTCGGACCACCTCCATAACCCTTCACCCACTCTAGTCCTCAAGTACTCGACTAGCCACTTTTCCTGGGCGTCACAGAAGCTTGTCAAGTTCGTAGCTGAGCAAGCTGCCATCACCTGCCGAGCGATGAATCCTACCATGCCTCATATCGAGCACACCAACAAGTATGCAAGCGACGTCAATAGTCCGCCCCAAGAGGGCCACGTGGAAGGCCGAGACTATGTTAGATACCCCACTCCTCCTTAATACATGGCAAACAGCACGTTCAGTATAAGACAGAAATGGCGTAGCAGCTCATACCGGTATGGGGAGCATTCAGCACAATATTATACGTCAAGTTCCAGTCAAATTAGATACAGTTATCGTCCCTCTGAATATTGGTTTTGTTTTCGCTGTGTGTAGTTGTAAGTCAATTCGTTGCCAGGTTCAAGCCGAAACCAATGTGAGCACCCATTCAAGTTGTCAGAGGGATTTCACACCTCTATGCGGCGAGGCACAACGGCAAGTATGCTGAATGACGCAGATCTTAGAGAGCTGGCTCCAGGTGTTTGCGAGGGTGCGTAAGGACAGGCTTTGACTGCCCAGCGAGTCACGCTATGAGGCTCTCGTTGCTCGAGTTCACAAGCCGTTCTTTCCATCTCTTCCCACCGTGCTCCCTGCTTGAACAGTCATGTAGAGGTTCCATCAGGCATGAGTGGTTACTAGGGCATTTTGGTCAAATCCTTGGCACACTTGACCGTGGTCTTTCCGGCTCAACGATTACTATAGCTCGAACTCATTTTCCAGTCTTGTGGAGCATGGGAGGCCTCGCCTTTGACAGTTCGACGGAATGACAGCGGAATACTGGGGAATTTTCAGCAACAATACAGCAGGCACCAAGAGACAGCGCTCGTATCCATGAAGCAGATGGCTGCCCTGTTGCAGGGCTGAATTGAAGGAGTAGGCTCAGTCGTAAATTACACACAATGACGTGGTCGCGAATACACCTCCCTGATCCTCTTGCTCCGCGTACGGATCCCCCACGGCGTAAAAGGGCATATGGAGAGCACAAAATGGAGAGTGGGTGAGAACGTTCAACTTTAGGCGCCCGGCGCCCAGTCAGAGAGAGTGGCGGTGGAAGCCTTCATCAGAATGCGGGAAGAGACGGGCGTGGGGTGCAAGGCAGACCGCACATGGCGAGGAAAGATGGCTTGAGACATGGACCATAGGCCATCACCAAGCGCTGGATACGCCCTCAATCCTCCCGCGGCCTGGTGGTTCATCCCTCGTCACTCCCGTGCTGGCCTTTCCTACGCCTAACGTTGGGAATATTTAATCTACAGTGTCTGCTCCTCACCTACCGTCCGCTCTCCATCTATTACCGATTCAATTACCAGCTCAGGTCTTCATAGCCTTGGTTTGCTTTTACGCTTTCAAACTCTTAAAATACCACCGCCTCTCCTCGAACAATTCGTCCTTCCACCACATCCATCCATTCTTGCCTGTCAATTGCGTCCATATCAGAGCCAGACCGACAGAAGGGGGCGAGCAGAGGTTCGACTTATCGTCCCAACCGTGCCTGGGCTATCTAGAGCTTCGTCGCTGACAAGAGCGACGATATCGAATCCCGCGACGCCTCTCTACTTCAACTCCCACTATCAACCAACGTCCACCTTGCCCAAAATGTCTACCTTCATGCCACAACCCGCTTACTCACACGTGGCAGCACCTTCTCTTCCAAGACAATTCTCGCGTGCCAGAAGTGCTTTCAGCGCTTTTGCCAAACCCGATGAGGACTGGATCAAGATTTCTGACCTTGCCGAGCGCCGACGGATACAGAACCGCATTGCTCAGCGCAGCTACCGTATGTTACTCCGCTTGGCGACCCCAAGAACCTGGCTTCCACCCGGCTAGACTCCCGATGACTTCTACAAATCTGATTCTCAACAAAAGCTGACGCCCATGACCTCCTGTAGGGAAGAAGCTCAAGCAGCGTCGCGTGGATCTTGAGCAGAACTCGAAACGATCCTCCAAATCCGGAACGCCTCAACCTTCTACCGCCGCCAAGCCTGTCGTCTCTCAAGGCCAGTTCATTCCCTCAATGGAGCCAACTGACGGTTTTTTCCCCGGGATCTATGGCCCTCGAGCCCGCTCCGACAGCCCCCCTCAGTTCACTTACTCGACTTATTCTACTTCCGACGAGGTCTTCCTGGCTCCATTCGGCTCCGCTCAGTCCTATTCGATAATGGCCACCGCTGGTGCCTATCACAGCTGCCCCCTAACTTCCACCGTCCCTATGATGCTTACCTCGGCGATGCACGCTAGCGCCGCAACCAAGTGGGAGCCCTCCAGCGATGACGAGCTGGCCACTGACATGATTTATGGCTACATGCCTCCTATGGATTTTAATATGCTCAGCCCCTGCGACCAGCCAAAGCCACACGTAAGTTACCTACGCCGGTCCAAACCTCCTCCGAGATAGTTCAAGATCTATGTTTCTAATGAAGTTTGCAGATTTCTAACTCTTCCGACTACTTAGCCAACTACTCAAAGGCCGGTTACGAATATCCTACCATGTCTGTGTCAAAACCAAATTAGCCTGGCCCAGCTCATCCCCAGAGGGAGACTGAAGACTATATCCGCCATTTTCACCTGAATACAACCAAGGCGAAGACGATGACCAAGACATAGTTTGCTATCGATCATGAGCACGGCCAAATGTAATCAACGGAGTACGGGATTGTTTTAAGTGAATAGATACGCGGCGGTGGTGTTGGGCAGATGTTATCGAGCCATGGGAGGAATTAGATGACGAAGGTGCAACATACTGTATGGATGACGCGCCATCCGAGTTCTAAAGTTACAATTGATCGATTGCAAAACTGCGAGCCAGTGAATTAACCAGAAGATCCTAGGTTCTGGCTTTACTCGGACTGCCTGACGAATGCTATCCGACAGGGCATTGGTCCTAAGGCACTCATGAACCTGGCGCTCGTAAAACACGATGCAGGTGCAACTGTCTAACTGCTATATTAATCCTCAGTCTTGGTGAGAGGCCGAATGAGACAACCACAGTGGTTGGGTTTGCTGGGTACCAAATCTCTTTTTTCGGTACCAAATATTTCAGACTGTTCTGCCTTGATATGCACGAAGAGGAAGCAGCATCAGCTGACACTAGCACAGAGGAAGGCCATTCATTGTCTGAGAAGTGACGGCAAAGAAATGGGTCTTGTGGATCATCCTCCGACGCCTCTACTGGTTAGGCCGAACTTGATGGAGCTAATTAAAAAAAAAAAAATCCATTGGCGACCTCACGCAGTCAAGAGGGGCAGAGTGTGTATAGTTTGGCCGCAACAGGTCACCTGTCGCTGCGGTCTTATACGTAAACGTGTTAGACCGTAGCGTCAGAGAGGGCCCGACGCGCTCCCCTGTAGGGAGGCAAGTGCCTGTATATTGTAGTAGTGCTATATACAGAGGGAAGGCGGGAGGGTGAAAGTCGAGTCTTGACTGCGTGAGATGACGAGATACCTGCCGAGGCGAGCAATTGACTCCCCGTAAGGCCGTTACAGGAGAGAAGAAATCCCTCAGGAACCCCTCCGAGTCGGGAAGTCTATTCTGTAGTGTGGTCATCACGTGAGGCAACCCCAATAAAACTACTCCCAAAAAAAAAAAAGGAAAAAAGTTTTTGCAGGGGAAAGTTGCGCCGCCGCCCCCTAACTTTAGGACCAAGTCTCGACGTCCTAGGTAAGAGTTCAAAAAATCTTAGATAGAATCACAAACTCTTATGCCGATGATGATAGCAGCAATCGTCTCAATTTTATCGAGTGCATCCAGCAACTCTGCACAGTTTTACAACACGCCGCGGCCAAATTCTAACTCAGGGAGAAACCCCAAGCGCTACTGGTCCGCGTACGGCCTGGTCACCTGAGTGCCGCCACAACACAGCCTGAGTTGTTGGCTCATCACCGCTTTGAGACACGTCACGATCATTATCCACGCAATCCAAGTTTCGGCGACGCCGTGAAACAAGAGGCGTGTGATAAGGCAGGGCGAACATGCAACTATGTTACCGCAACAGAAGAAGCCTGAGGACGTTGTCGATAGCGTTCTCAGACGCGCCGAGTTAGCCAAGGTAAGTCCGACAGCGCAACTCGGCCCACCCCACCCCCACTGACTTGGTCTGGATCTGGTGATGGCCCCAAAGAGATCGTGCTGACTCGTCTTTGTCTCTACGGGAAGATTGCTCGCCGGCTGCAGAATCGTCTCGCCCTTGCCCAGTTTAAAACCGACCATGGATGCGAAGACCTTTCCTTCGGCGCTATAGAGCTGGCATACAGGGGCGAGATACGGCAAAGACATTTGACCGAATACGACCTCCTTTCCCGCTCTGCTGCGTTCACTGCCCAGCTTCCGCACCCTTCTGCCCTCCCAAGCCCGCCGCACGAGGCGGACCCGTGCTCGCAGGCCAATGGGCACGCCAATGCGCGGAAGCGCGCTCTTTGCCCATCGTTTGTCGAAGATAGCCCATGTAATCCCAGCAAACGACCCTGCCCATCCCCCACTACTGTGACAACCTTCAACGACCAGTCACGGAAGCATAGTGAAGATAGTGAAGCGCGTTCTCAGCCATCGATCGTCGACCAAACCTATCGCGGACGTATCGCCTCAGTGGTCCAATATATCGGTAATCCCCCATTTAGCCCGACCGTTCCTGAAAGGGACGACGACTTATCAACTGCCCGACTTTTCCACGCCACTAATCTGCGACCGTCACTCATGCCAAGGTTCCCGTCTACTGCCTTACAGGAAACAAATAATCCAGACCCGGTTCCGTCAGTCAGCCCACTCGGCAGCGGCAATCTCGTCCCTGCCACTCCAGCATCACACTTTGACTGGGCAGATTTCATCAATGTCACACCTAATAGTCCAGCTCAGAATGATGGGAAGACCATGTCGTCTATCCACTCAAAGCTGCCTCCTGTAACCGTCAGGAAGCCTTAAAAGGCCGAGGTCACGATAGCTGGATTTGCCCAGCTATCCTTCACAAGGGAAAAAAAGAATGAAAAAAAAAAAGAAAAAAAAAAAAGATGGCGGAGGATCGATACGCTTTACGATCCTTCGCCATTCATCAAGCAAGATCCGCGGGCGCTGTACGGGAGCTCATACTTGGAGGTTCAATATGCTGAAATGAACATCAGGCGGCTGATGCCAGCCATGGTCAACATCGTCAGCGGTCGAACTAGCGGCACAGGAACATTGCCACGAAGGGCTCTGACAGGAGGCAATAATTAGAGAAGCACATAGAATACCGAGCACGCAAAGAGTCGAAGGCTGATGAAGAAGATGAGTACATTGACAAAGCTGGTTGCTGGGTAATATGACAGGTGTCACGGTCGCTGTCAAGATCAGGTCGCTCATTCAATAGTGTGACACCGATAGGGCCTATCCGAGCCGGATAGAGACTATCCGAAGGATCAAACACACAGAAGTCTCAGTCCTGGCAACAGACTTTAACTATAAAAGACTAACATTTAGACCCTCATTAGATAGAAAATAAAGAGTCATCCCCAAATTCGATCTTGGCAAGAACTTCAACTACGGAAGCAGAATACTCAGCTCTTTTGTCTTCTTTCATTCTTCCCTTCTTTCTTCCCCTTTGCGCCGTAAATACGAGAAATGGAACGGAAAAGGTGCCGGGGGGCCAAAATAGTTTCTCCAAGATTAGGACGAAACCGTCTGCGGAGAACATTGGCGTACTAAGGCCGTCGTAAAATCAAGAGCCTGATGTGTCTCCCAAGAAAATATATAGATCAACAACTTCCCAACGCGATGACAGCTAGACAATACGGTTTTTGAGTTTACGAACCCCTAACCCCATCTTCCTTGCCGATCGACCATGATGAAATCTAAAGGGCATTCAGCGCATGGTGCTACAAATAGCAGCAAATATAGGCCATCTAAAGGCTCTTTGTCTAATGCAGCACGGGTTGGAATTATTATCGCCGCAGTCATCTTTAGTCTGCTGTTAATCACATTCTGCTATTATGCGGTCAAAGGTTAGTCGACAACCCGTCGGAAGGTTTTTGAATTCCGATATAACATGGCAATTCGGTGCTGAGACAATAGCATAGAGCGGCGCCGTGCACGTAACGAACAAGACACCTTCAGTTGGCACAAAGTGATTCGTAAGACGTTACGTGCTGCCATCTGTCTTTGGGTGTTTCTCCCGGTTTATGCCGCGCAGAAACGACGCAAAGCAGCCAAGATTGGGTCATGACAAAGTAAGCTCTGAAAGAAGTCCGAGTGCTCTCATTTCCCACACTTTTCCATGCAATTGTCTAAATAGAGGGAAAACAGCAAAGAGTCTGGGGAGAGGGCTTTCTAAGTTGCTCTTGAGAGTATCTTCATCCAACGCCTGGCTTTTATGGGATCGATTATAACTGTAGTACTGTCCATAGTTGGTAAAGAAGTGACAACTACACCACTCAAATCCTACCATGAAGCACGTGGGAACAAAAGGCACCATCTAATACAATATTATACAATTCGTTGCACGATGGGTAGATGGAATCCCTCCGGGTCTGGATGCGTACGCCTCAAGCTTCGTTTGATCTCTGTGGTGACCGATTATCATTAATCTTTTGTTCGGCAGGTCTTCAGGGCTGGAATGGAGTTGGCCCTTGTTGTGGTCCACATAGGTATGTCGGACCCGAACTTCACGCTGATAGTGTGGCTATGTGTTGTTTCATTCCCAGATACTCTACTGTACAAGCCTCATTCCAAACAGACTATCTAGAGATAAGCGCGCCGAATATTATTCGGAAGGGAGATCGGACGGCTCAGAAATACCGATTTTTACGGCCAAATAGCGGCCTTGCGATCTCGGATTCTGCTTATATTGTCCAATTCCCGCCTATTCCACGTCCAAAGTATGATAAAATCCTAAATAGTGGCCCGCCTGGAGAATAAAAGAACCCACAGAGCTGTCATTGGCAAGTGGTCAGGTCTGCACAGTAAATCCTCGTGAATCTGCCATTGCTCGACATGTCAACACTTGCTGATTCCTCTGAGCCATCCGCGCCACGCCTGCTTAGCGTTCAAGGCCGACTTAGGACTCTGCAAGAGTCGCTCAGCTCGCTTAGCAACGATTGGGAAAATGCTCGATCGGTAAACGACTTTATGTTGATTACATGCTCACGAAACAAAGCCGCAACTCGTCTCGTATCGGAATCGGTGCTACTTGAGCGAAGAGACACGATAGCAGAAACCATAGCCCTCATGGAGGATCTTGGTTTTCGTTTGTTCTCCGTTCAACAACTGGCGTATGATATGGAATGGGAGGGGGGCAGCGAAGATCAAACCACCCAGAAGCTTGACAGCCAATTCGATGAAATATCGGACATGATGGCGCGAGTGAAAAAAAACGCCGAATCGCTGCATATTGGGACAAATGCCATGATCGAAAAACTAGCCGAGTGGATGAAGCCATAGCAGTATTACATCGTTTCTTAGGCATCGAACTGGAAAGTACTGAAGCAGATGGATGGAAGCATTTCAACATTAGCGGCCCAAGGCAGGGTAGGACGTTTCGTGCCAAAGGGGTTGTAATCATACCTTGTGGATGATTATTACTTATACTAGAGATCTTGGATTATTTGGTAATAGATCTAGGAGTCAAGTATCTCATCCAGACTTAGTATGCCTATGATAGCCTCATGGTGAGAGAAACCTCTCATTTCGCAAATCGCCAGAAGAAAAATAACCAGCCCCTGATCCAGCTGCTTGTACCATCGATGTTTAGTGATTCTAAGGATTATTTTCCACCCCGTATTAAGCCGTCGTAAACCGTATTTACCGTGCTACCTTTGTCATTAAAGATCGCTATCGGGGCCAACCCTAGGCCTGGCCGGTCGGTTCGCCCGGTTGGTCTTTGAAAACGGCCATGCAGGGACAGTTTTTGCAGCCTCATTTTCCCTTATTGTTATCAAAACACGTCTATACAATGATCAGAAGTCTCGAGGCTTTCAAAATACGGTCACATGGTTGGCCATTCTGCCGCGTTCTAGGTAAACTTTCCGCGCTTTTCATCAAAAGAGATTATCTTGTGGTGGTTGTAACTAAGTTACTCTGCAATACCCTAGCGCGTGGCTTGTACCTTATGGTCGATATTGGGGGTCGCCTCGGCAAAGTATCTCTACCTACTGACGATGCCAAAACGGAGCAACTCATGTCGCGAATCCGTCATTCTCGGGTGTGGAGACATCTGGATCATCTCGCCCATATGGCACCATCGCAAATCCTTGATTTGTGACAAAGTAGGCACATAGTGCTCACAGGCATCAAACTCGATCAAGAACGAGTCACTGTCTTGGGCAGAGCGAAAAGTCCATTCCTCCCCGTTGTCAGACGCTGTTATAAACCGAAATCCGCGAGTGACGTATTTTTCCACGGCATCTTCCGCCTTTCGATGGACAGCTTCAGGAACTTGCCAACGAAATGCGCGCTTCCCTGATGCAAGACGGTAATACAGATGTATGGCTATATGCTTGCTCAGCATGCACTGCACGTGGCTTCCGTAGAAAGACAAAATGCTCCCAAACACCGTCTGCGATAAGCCATCGGTGATGGAGGTCATTCGATGATCGATTGTTCCGACCACTAACTGGACGGACACCGCACTTCCGTTCCGATGGGCCGTGCCAGAGAGAACCTTTGACGCGACGTTCTCGGGATATACATGGGTGATCTCTTCGTGCGGCGGCAGGAAAGTTACACGGCCGCCCTCCCGTATGAAGATGGGAATGAGATCCTCCATCCAGCCGACCGAGCCATTCTCGCGAACGTGTATTGTCATATCCCTTAACGCTGGGTACATGTAGCGGACGCTATTGATCACTATCCGCTGCTCCATCGACCATGAACTTTTGTTAAAGAATGCCTCGTAGGCGATAGAAACGATCTGGTTCTGGTTCAAAACCACTTCTGACTTCTCTCTCAACTTTCGGGCGGCCGACTCAAGGCTGGATTCAAATGTCACACCCGACTTCTCCAGGGCATTCTTGACTGCTATGATCGATGGCAGTATAGGGGGCACATAGAAATCCCAATCGGAATCGTTTGTGGAAGACCCCGGAACAAAGTATTCCAGAGCTCTAGATCCGGAAAGCACTGCACCGTGTCTTGCCATTACCTCCAATAACTCGGTGCTGTCGGCAAAAGGGCCCGTGCTTTGGAGGTATCGAGACGGATCGATGCGTTCAGCCAGAACCGGTAAAAGGCCATGTGTTGCGCGCTTCAGGGATACAACGTCTGCGATTGGCAAGAGACCAGCGAGGTGCAGGATAGTCTCGTTCGGTAGCAGCTCGAAGAGTCCCGTTGGTGTCTCTATCATTATGATTGAACGGCAAAGCGGAACAGGTTCGTTACAACAAGGACCTAGAACCGTTGGCACCCGGTCGTTCCCTATGACACTTGTGTCAGGTAATACGGTTTTCCCAAACTCGGAATTGACTGAAATCCAACGAGACTCGGGCTTGTGTAAGCTCCCATGACATGCTTTTCAGATCTGAGCCTAGTCGCTTTATAGGGGTTGTTCCTCGCTCCGGATGGGGCATTCGGATTTGGCCGGGACTCAAAATGGCAATTACGTGCCTCTACTGAAGCGGACTAAATAGTATCAGAGTCCAAGATCTGCCGTATAACCTTCAACAGATCAGCCCCTAACAAACCACCCCACCTGCGGAATGAAGGAAGGATGGCTCAAACTGAGAGTGGGTGCGTGATACGCAGGTGGCGACCAAGTTGCCGACAAGTGGTGGCCAAGAACGGTCAGCACGACCGAGGGCAAGGCGTTGTGGAATGAACTTGCGACAAGTCGGGTCAATATTGAGACGTCTGACGAAGAGCAGAGCAACTTGTTATAACTAACTTGTTGCTTTTCTGTCTTTTTATCCTACACACGTACATTAGTCAACTTCATCACTAATAGACAGACGACTCGATTGATAATAGGCTGTAATTGGCGCGTCCAACCAACTGTGGCCTGTGAATATGATGCTCTCCGACTACCATCTGCGTCGTCCCAATGTCCTCGGAAAATGCCCCGCCGACTCGAGGCGAGCCTGCTGCCGACCGTCAATTCTCCACCTGGCCATGACAAGGTTCTTTTCCCCTTTGGAATTCGATCTTTTCTTCCGAGACTGCCGAACTTACCAACAACAATAATACATTCATACATCTATGCCTAGCTCGCCTCAAAGCCCTAGTCTCATCACACCCTTGCGATGATCTTAAAGTCCATCGCTTAGCTCGCTATAAAATATTTGATATGGTCAAGATGCAGTCGCAAAGCATCCGTAGATTGAGGCACCAACATAGATATACTTGATGACCTATTCAAAGCACGCAAGGAGGCAACGTCGCGCGCAAAATAGCTAGACTACAGGTCCCCATCCAAAGGCGATGGATGAGACACCATTCTGAGTTGTGCCAAAGGACCGAAACAAGACTGCGTCTTATTTGTCCCAGTGTAGTCTAGACCATGCGAGCGACCTATTCATGCCTGCATCGCTCCTTTTTAATAACCTCGAATGCCCTACCCAGAGCAACTCATCCTCAATGTCTTTTTGGCATACTATATCTAACGCAGCTTACTGTTACTTCGCCAAGGCATCGCCCACCAACGGACTAGCAACCAAACATTCCTACATGAGGGCCGACACCAACGCAATGAGCCCTCACACTTCTGACGTGCCGGGGGGTGGGGGAGGGAGGGGTACTAAGAGCATCTCTTCGCACAGAGGGAAAAGTAGAAGAGACAAGAACGAGTCATCGCAGACGTCAGTCGACTGTATATGGACGAGATTCTCTCAACGGGAGTTTAGTCAAGTCGTTAACGTCATTCCTTCCGACTCGGACCCGGGCGCCCTCAATATTTGTCAGTCGAACAAGTTGCTACAAGATGATTATGCCTGAGCCGCCGTAAAATGTCGAAGAAAAGTCGAAAAGATTGTTGACGAATGCAAGCGTGTCAATATGCGGTAGCGTGACCTAACTTGGGATCTGGTCAGTTCGCCTTCTCCCCCGGCTCTCCAACGATGACTGGCCTTACTCTAGGACTGGGACTTGAAACACTAGAAAGGAGATTGTCTGAATGGTTTATGTGAAGAAAATTACGACTTGAGCGCCGTGTCTCTGTCAAGCTCGGAGGACAAAGTACCCAAGGCCGTCAAGCGAGTCCACGAGATATTGGAGCAGCCCACATTCATGGAACGCATCCAGGGTGGCGACATTACGCAGGGCAACTTGAGCGACTGCTGGTTGATGACAGGCTTAGTTGCTCTTGCTAACATCCCCACCGCTGTCAAGCGGACGTGCGTTAGCTACAGCACGACGATCGGCGTCTACGGGTTCGTCTTTTACCGAGATGGGGAGTGGATATACTCCATCATTGACGACAAGCTGTACCTCAAATCACCCTGTTGGGACTCTCGGAGTACGCAGAGAGATCTGTTGGTACAAGTCGGCCAAGACGGCACCGAGAACCTGTATCGGAAAAGGTACCGGACAGGATCTAAATCTCTCTTCTTTGCCCAGCGCAGAGATCAAAACGAGACCTGGGTGTCTCTCATCGAGAAGGCGTACGCGAAAGTGCACGGCGGCTATTCTTCTCTCGCCGGTGGCTGGACTAGCGAAGGCTTGGAGGACCTGACCGGTGGTGTCACCACGGAACTAGCAACTTCTGATATCCTCGATACAGAGCTGTTCTGGCACAGGGAAATGTCCAAAGTCAACCAAGACTTTCTCTTCGGCGCATCCACTGGCTATCTAGCAAACGGAAAGGGTGAGCGCGACGGCATCGCCGAGGCCCATGCCTATATCGTCCTGGAAGCGCGTTCACGGAAGAATGGCCACCGTTTGGTCAAGTTACGCAACCCTTGGGGCGATGCTCGCAAAGGCATCTGGGAAGGTCCCTAGAGCGATGGCTCCAAGGAATGAACCATAGAGGTTCAGGACGTCCCTTGGAAGGCCAGCTACCAGGAACGTTTCGCATCAAGGTAACGCAAAGCTCACTTCTCGTGGTTGTAGTATCGCAACTAGATCGCCGCTATTTATTTTGGGGGACTGCACGGCCAGTACTCTTTCCACCTGCACTTCCGCCTCCCTTCCTGAGATAGCCCTAATGCCGATAGTTTTATTGCCCGGTCTCACGGCAACTACTTGATGAATCGGTCAGTGTCTGTGGACATCCCCGACATCTCACCAGGAACGTCTACCTGAAAGTGATAAGCGAAAGAGACCATTCAGTAAAGTCGATCGAAGAGGTTGTTCGGCAAGAATGCCTTGAGAGGATTGAGAACGACAAGCTTATCCAAGTGGGCCATGCCTACAATCTAATTAGCTCATGGAAAAGCTTTGCTCTATTTGAATAAGGTTGCCAAGCTGCGTCAAGACAAATCTTCAAAAAAAAAGAAAAAGCGTCCGAAAACCGACGAAAAGAGCGTCGTCGACAATGGGCTAAACGCAGTGCTAGGCGCCACGCTACCAAGAAATAAAATAAGAAGAACCTGGAGAAAAGTCGGCGGCGAAGTCTGGAGTCTGAGCCAGCCGTTCCCGATGACCCACGGAGCGGGGTGGAAGAAGTTGGCCTGGAAGGAAGAAATCGCTTCATCCAAACAGGAGGAGCCGGAGAATGTGGAGAGTAATGACAAAGGTCCCGGGAGTATCGTTCTGAATGAGGGGCTCGAAACGAGCAGCAATAGCGGCAAGGTCTTGGCGAAAGATTTGCATAGTTCCCAGCACATCACCCTGTAGGCGCTCTCTTTGCCGTGCGCCCGTGGAAAGGAAGGAAAACCCTTTGTCATAGATGGCATTACTGGCAGAAGCCCAAGTCAACTGAGAAGAAAATGGGCTTGGTCAAGGAGACAAGAAGTGACATTGTCGCAAATCCGTCCGCGTCGGTCCGTCGGAGAAAGCCCATAGCGTCGGATCTCTGTACAGGGATAGAGATAGAGTACAACCCTTGCACGACGCAGCGGAGGACTCTTCGGACTCGCCGGTGGACGATTGGGAGGCGCTATACAGCAGCGACGACATGACCCATGAACCAAGAGACGACGATATAGGCAAGCCTTCATAGGCGGCAGCGCACCCTCGTCAAAAGGGACAGAGGCGGCGCAAGTTCAGTGAATCTTCGAGCGATGATCTTTGCGACTCGGACGAAGAGGAGTTGTCTGATCCTTGGAATGCAGTTTGCACTGTTGGCATCAGGGTATACTCGAAAGACCGAGACTAGGTCCTCCTAACGGTTGAGGATAACATTCTGTTGGAAGAAGTACGGACGAAGCGGATTGTGTAGGTAGTGAATACACTCAATTTCGAAGAGCATGGTCTTTGGTAAGCGTGTTGCCGTCTGACTACGAGAATATATCGACGTCCTGCAGGTCAGCGTAGCTACTCGGCATGAGGTTCCTAGTCAAATCAGGAGCTGCCAATCAATTTGTCATTTCGTCAGCCAACCCACCCAAAAACCCCAAGTCCACTCCTTGTCGATGTCGTCGATCTTGAACTTTACGTTCGGTGGCACGCTGCTCTACAAAACCGCCCAGTGATTTCCAGACACAACTTTCTCGACGCCTCAGGGATGTATGCATGTATATTTTGACGCCTCAAGAATGATTCTGGGTCGTTTTGGTCTAGGGTTGCTATCACGCTTGTCTTGAAGGAAGGGAATACCTGTGAGCGCATCAAAGAGTCAGGTATGCGGAGTAATAAGCCCAGCAAGAACGGTAGTAATTGTGAGATGTATGATGAGGAATCCGACCAAGCCTACTTCGAACGAAACTGTGGCAAGTTCCAAGGGTATCGAGTGGGAATGTCAATCAGAGAACCCTTATCCCAGGGCAGGGCTCACGACTTCGACCTAGCGGTTTGTGTCTGTGCTATCTCGAGGCGGTGAGACAGAAATGTCGAGCCCGGTTGTACTCCAGGCAGCAGCCGTAGCTGCAGAAGGAAGAAAATCTCTGGGCAGTGCATAACTGCAGAGGTCGGTCACGCAGCATGAAGCTACGGAAGACAAGGAGTGATTGAGGCCCTGTACGTTGAGGGCCTGAGAGGGCCCAAGTGGTCGAGTAGCTGGCGGCTGCTGGTGTTGTCTGGGCAGCCGGGGCTGCCGAGGTCGGTCGTACGGGAAGTCGAGGGCACGGGGCCGAGAGTGTCTAAGGCTCGCAAAGCCGGAAAGTCGAGGCTCAAAGAAGCCGGAAATACTACATAGGAAAGAGCGCCTAAAGGCGATGCCAAGAGCTCGCGAAGCTTAGTGTCGTTGGGAACAGGCGTCACAGAGAAAGGTCAACTCTCTGAATCCCTCTCTTTTGGCATCTGTTAGAGTCCCGTTAGCTCTACAACTGCGCTTGCTGCCATTTTGGCCTGCAAATATTTTCGCCCTAGCAGAATGCTAACAGCGGGTGCCAAGGGAAAATGTTAACAGGAGAGAGTTGGGCAGCAGGTCGGGTGTAGAGTAATCGAACCAGGGGGGAGAACGACAGAACATTTCCTTAAACTGCTAGCGTTGCAATACTTCAAATATCAATCGATTCGTACTTACGTTAGTCTCTTTCATCGAATCTGACTTAGCCTCGCATTCTGTGCTATAGGACCGAATACTGAATGGCGGGGCCCAGCGCAAAGCCGAAGCCTCTCGGATCAATGCTCATCCGCGGCACCCCACCTCGTCAACGATGTCAGCGAGCTGGCCTCCGATTTCCCGCTTTTCTCTTTCTCTAACCTCTCTATCTGCGCTTGTCGACTAGCCTCTATAGACACCAGCAGCTCTCGAATAGCGTAATCTTACCTGTTGTGGCCGGCTTGGAGGTTTGTGTCGCCTTGATACGCATCCTGTTATGGGGGGTTGAGATCATGTAAGAAAACCCCGCTTTGTGCCACCACCTGAATCGATTGTTTATTTGGACTCGATAGCTTCTAGGCTTCAGCCCAGGTATATCCATAACCGCTGCAAAGTGTTGAAGAGGATGACTCACAATAGGCGAAGCAATCTAAGGCCATCACAGTCAGGACAGTGGCTGTGCAGTCCAACGGGATGCAGAAACAGGAAAAACAGAAAAAACAGCAACGAGCTGACTCACGGATCAAGAGAATCACTCAGCAGCGTAAGCGTCGGTTGCAACTAAACAACGAACTCTACGAAGTGGGTGTTTTGAAGGGCACAAGTCAGCCACCGCTCCAAGGCGATCCCAGCAGACATGTTTACATATATTTTGTAAACAGTAGCAGATACTGCCTGCAGGATGGCAGCCGAAGGGAAGTCTGTTGGGAGAACGTCGAATTTAGAAAAGGATATGCGGCTAGGAATCTGGAAGAATTGGCGGTCCTGGTGATTGGAAAGATAGTGAACCGGACTGAAAAGGAGTACATTCGAGGCGAAGTATAAGTCATCATCTTCGGCCACCTAGGTAGCGGGTAGATGGAGACAGATGTATTTGTGATTAGTGATAGCCAGCATACGTCACAAAGCTATGCGGCAAAGCCAGTCCAGTCAGCGCCCGCGTAATATTATGCAAATTATTTCTGGAAACGGATGGCCTTTGACTTGTCTCCAGCCAAGGACCTGTTAGCAGCGGAAGTTTTACTTCCCAAGGCACAAACTCTAGACTTTCGCCCGTGGGCGGCATGTGGAAGCATGTCTCGCTTGTGGTCTTCCTTCCTATGTCGTTTCATATGTTGGCCGACTTCGAACTAGCTATTGCCGGCCCTGGAAGAGAAGAAGCACTGACATGCGACTCTCGCGATCCACGGTAGTTTGGGAGTAAACTGGACATCCTATCGTTGATGATCCTGCATTGTCTGGGTTGATGAACATCGAGGCCGCACACTTCAGTCAATTCAGCCTTGCTGCAGCAGGGCAAGCACGGGTTCGGTCGTTGGTGGATGCTACTTACTACTATTTCAACCTGGTCTGATTTCATAGTGCTTTGGGGACTTTCTGTAATATTCGAGCCAACCTGACTCGGCGGTGGCTCAGGATTGGGAACCGGTTGTTACGCGGCATGCATCATTTACCCGACTGCTGGAGAGATCAGTGTGGCTAGTCAAAGCAAATCCATGGCGTCAAAGGAGGAATGGCGATCAGCAGGTCAACAGCGGTCGACATCATCCTTGCGTCTCTATACAAACACAAGGCAGTCGCATCGGTCACAGTTCTCACGCATGCCCTCTTCATGAAACTACATCTAGGCGATACTAAATTGGGTAAATTGGCAACTACCTCCGCTTTCCTAACCAAGAGCCCCTTTTCCTAATCAGTGACTCTTCCAGAGGGTCATCGCCGGACGGAAGGGCCCCCCAAATAAGCGAGTACCCTTGGCCAAGCCTGAGCTTCAGCGTAAAGTCTCGGGCTCTTTCCCTACAATGGCATCACCTTGATGCCGCTCTTTCGCTGCATCTTCCCGTTTGTCACGCTGCTGATCGTCATGGCTGCCGTCGAAGAGCTGCCAGCCTTGCGGCCGGAGTCGGTACACTTCCGCTTTGCCACTCCACCTGTCCAGTTCTTGCCGGCCCGTTTCTTACTCCCCGAACATTGCACGTTACCTTCACCGCTCCCGTCGGACATCCTCGGCCATTTGACTAGCCTGCTGTCAGTCGCCCCGTCTTCCGATACTTGAATCGACAGCATCAGCTTCCGCTGTCCTGAGAGAAATAGGCGGTGTGTCGCTCCGAGTTTCATGTACTGGATTGCCATGCCGTGATTCCCAACGTGGTTGTTCTCATCGAATACCTTCTCGGCGGACAGTTTGTCGATAACTCGGATGAGCTCATGCTTCTTAAGGCTCTTTGCCATGCCATACCAGTTGTCCGAGAGATGAGCCGCATAGGGCGGGTACTTCTTCCCCATCAGGATGTCGGCGCATTGCACCGCTGTAATCCGGCCCTGTGCCTGGACGACGCGGATGGCAGCAATCGCGTGCTCGGAAAAGTCCTGCTGCTCAAAGATCAAGCCCGCCTTGCAGTTGTCGCACGTCTTGCGGCACTGTCCCGCGGTGAATTCCTCGCCGAAATATCGAAGAATTTCAGCGCGCCGGCAATCAGACCTGTTGTCGCAGAACGCTGTGACACGGTTCAACATAGACATCTGCCGCTCCTTCTGTTCCTTGCTCCCTTCGCCGTCGGCGATCAGCTTCTTCAGAACCCTTATATCCCCCTTGCCGTAGAAGAGAATGCAGTCCGACGGGTTGCCGTCTCGACCTGCGCGACCAGTCTCCTGGTAGTATCCTTCCAAGCTCTTTGGAAGTCCATGATGCATGACGAATCTCACATCTGGCTTGTCTATGCCCATACCGAACGCAACAGTAGCAACGACAACCTTGACCTGACCCCTTTGCCAACCATCCTGCACCTCCACCTTTTCCCGAGGGTCCACGTGTGCATGGTAATGCCTGGCCACTATCCCCTGTTTCGTCAGGCTCTCCGCAACCTTTTCTGCATTCTTCCGAGAGATGGTGTAAACAATCCCGCTCTGATTCCGGTATTGCAGTCTGATCAGCGAGGCAATGCTGTCTATCGTCTTATCGTTTGTCGTCTTTGGGCGAACTTCGTAATACAGGTTTGGGCGATTGAAGCTCTGCGAAAACGTTTGGCACCTGTCCATCCCGAGATTGTGCCTAATGTCGGCGATGACATTCTGTGTTGCCGTCGCTGTGAGAGCCATGACCGGCACGCCAGGGTATCTCTGGCGGACTTGGCCCAGCGCCTTGTAGTCTGGTCGGAAATCGTGGCCCCATTGACTGATGCAGTGGGCCTCATCAATGACGATGCGCGCAAGCTTGCCTCTACCATGCAGAGTTTGCATCCCATTGTTGAAAGCAGTGCTCTTGCTCACCATCTCGGGCGTAACATACAGGAGCTCAACATAATCCTCCGGGCTTCCCTCCTCGAACGCAGCCATCACTTGCCTCCTGTATTCGGCAGGGCACTCGCCATGGAACGCGACAGCCTGAATGCCCAGTCTTTTCATGTGGTCGACCTGATCCTGCATCAAGCTGAGCAGCGGCGACACCACTACGGTGACACCCTGAGTCTTGCCAGTCTTGACAATAGCCGGTAATTGATAGCACAGGGACTTGCCGCCACCCGTTGGCATCAGCACGAAGGCATCTTTACCCCCCAATGTGGCATTGATCGCCTCAAGCTGATTATGACGGAACTCTTCCATTCCGAACCGGTCTTTGAGCATCCTTCGGACTTCAGGTGACCATGGGTGTTTCATCAGGTCAGCGGGGATTGATCCTGGCGTCACCGAAGGCAGTGGCTTCCTTGACGTGGCTCGAGACTCTGCAACAGCTCCGCCGTTGGTAAATGTCTCCGACCCCGAGGAGGCTTCTCCAAAGTCTTGCGAGACGGGAGCATGGGTCTGACGAGCCTCGTAATCTTGTGCAAAAGCAAGCATCTCCTCGTCGTCGTTAAATTCGCTGAATTCAACGTCGTCGGGGAGGTGATGTATCGCCTGAGGCCTTGCCTGACTATCTGGTACCAGGTTGCTGGCAGCTCTGGGCGCCGGCTGGGGCTGAGGTTCATCCAGATCGGAGAAGCCGTCATCATCAGCATCCAGCCCTCCTGCATCCACAAGCATGGAGTTCACCGCCGAGGGCGTCGTTGCCGGCTCTGGCCGGCATGGTGCACCCGTCTCTCTTGCCGGTATGGCATCCTTCGACGCCACAGATGCGGACACGGTGACGCAGTTCTGAAGCATGTGCTGACCGCCCATCACGACCGATGGTGCAGGAGGGGTGCCGGAGGTTGGTTCCCGGAAGGTCTCAAGAAAGCCAGCTACGTCCAGCCCACTACCATCGATTGTTTCGACAATGCCCTGTTCCACCGCATGGATTTCATCAGTGAGGTCGTCAAGTCGAACCTCGTCCCCATCTGTGTCAAGGCCTTGGACGTAGGCCTGGGTAATGGTTTGGGCAAGCTCTTCACGGTTCCTACAAAGCGCCCTGTACTCATCCGCCGTCGCAGCGAGATCCCTGATGGCCTTCTGTCGTCGTAACAATCGCTCCTTTTCCGACTTGACCTCGCTTCTTTTTTCCTTCGGCCAGCGTTCGCTCATCGCTTTCATGAACTTTGCACCGTTTTGCTCAATGAGCTTGTCCATCAACTCACTCCATCTGGTCAAGGCCGACGGTTCCGACCTCAGCTGATACAGAAGAGCCGGCACTCGACTCGACTGGGAAGGAGGCTTACGGGGACGCTCGGCGGACGAACCCTCGGGGGTCGCCTCGATGGTCTGCGAGCTGCTGCTCGTCGCCACGGCGTGCGCTCTGGAAGCCGCATTTGCAGGACACAATTGGCATTGTGAGGGTGAAGCAACGTCCGCCGGGGCCGGAGGCACGGGTGTCAGCGCTATGTGCGTACCCGATTCTGTTGTGCTAGTCGTGGGGATCTCCAAGAGAGCGATCGAACTATTGTCAGGAGGCGTCATCAAAAACTTGTCGCGGGGCTCGGGAATGAACGGTTCATCCCTGCCATCTGTGAGCTGTGGAAGCGATCGAGTCTGATGAACGGCGTCGGAAGCTTCCGATCTTGCATCAGACCTTTCCAAAGAGCTTGATGCCTTCTTTGGGGAAGGTCGAGTGCCAGTGATGGGTACCGTCTCCTGCTGGGATTGTCGCTCGCGGGCAAACTGACCGTGCACACGTCTTGACGGCGATGCTATGGCATCTCTGTCCTCCTCGCTGGCGGGTAGAATTTCGGCCGAAAGAGGATGCTTGCTCCCATCGCGGGTTCGGTGTGTTTCCGTGCGGCACGATCCGCCGCCTCTTCCACATTTTCCAGATTGACCTCGAGGGCTCGGAGCAGGAGGAGAGGTACCGAGAAGCCGATAGATGTCTGGAAAGTCGCCCGAATCGCTGGATTCTTCCACGCTGGTCCCTTTGCTCTGCCTGTCTTTACTGCTTGACGCAGCTGGCTTTGGTCGAGATGCGCAATCTTTGCCCCAGAGTTTCCCATCGCTGCCGAACGGTAGCGAGCCGGAGGAGGCAATGGTATGATCAGGAAGGTCCAGATACGCCACACTGTCGGCGTTGAGGTCGCCGGACTCGGGGCTTCTCGCGCGAAGCGGTCGGGTCTGGGTCTGGGTCTGGGTCTGGGTCGGAGTCGGGGCCGGGGTCAGGGTCGGATTCTTGGGTGAGGCGCCTTGCGCATGTGTCTTGCCAAGATCCGACCTCGATGTGCCTGGACCCTAAGTCAACATGGATTGTCTCTGTAGCACCCGTGCACTTACCGAGATTGGCGCGTTGGGTAGGAGTATCTTGTCGGGCTGAGCGATCAGCGGCGATGGAGATAGGAGCGAGAAACTGCTGGGATCTTGAAACAAGACGAGGCTTCCTAGATTTCGAACTCGACACCAGTCGGGTCATGGTGTGTCGCCCTCCGATATCACCTCGTCCGTATCTCGAAAGCCGGCGCCGAGCTCGCCTGGTCCATTGGACGTGGTCGACGCGTCGTCGTTCGAGCGCGTTCCGTCGTCGGATCGATTTTGACAGCCCAGTACGAAAGCCTCGTTGTTCTTAGCAATACTAACGTCCATGTATGGTTTGTCTCGGCCATCTTCTCGCCACCCAGGCAGTCATCAGGGTGGTGTTGCCTAGCGCGTCACGTGTCAGCTCCTTCGGCAAGTACAATCACGCCCAGGCTTGACAGGCCGCTTCGCGCACCTCTGCCAAGCTCATGCCTCGACCAAGGTCGAGGACATTTCCAATAAAAACTATTGTCTCTGATGGTCACTGGCAACCTTTGACTCAAATTTGATCAGATTGATTGGACTGATGCTCTATATCATTACGTGGGTTGTGGCTCAGTAATCGACCTGCGTGCTTCAAGATTACCCAGCACTTTCGACAGCAGCCAACCAACGAACACACTATTCCTGTTCATTGTTTTCTACCTAGTGTTCTTGCCCTTCTGGCACGCTCAGTGCGACCGACCCATCTCAATTCTCCCGAGGGCGTCCAGGGCCGGGCGGGCTCTGGGCCAACTTCGTTGTAACTGGTCGAAGGCCCAGAACGAACAAACCCTAAAACGGCTAGCCCCTTAGACGCAAAGCTCAACAAAGGAGGGATTCAGGCGTAAGCCCGATAGGTACCTAGCCTTTTACAATCGTAGCTCATATAAACAAAATTATCGTCTTCGTCCGTCCCCACTGGGTTGCAAGTCGAGAACCTCTGGACGAAGCTAATGCCCGACAGAGCCCGTCGCGAATTCAAACAGAATAGCACCTACCACGTTCAGCAATGGTTTTTGCCCTCGTCGGTACATGTGTGCCACGACACGACGCGTGCTTCAGGGGTCCACGCGGCCCACCGACAGGTTAGGACGGAGCAGCCTCCACCATGACCGTTTTCCCGCGACGGTGTCTCCTCCCACATCCATCGTGCTAGAGTGCAACAACATTCCCGAATGCGCACCTACTCATGACGACGCTGGTGGGAGCTCGGAGGTCGCTTCAAGTTATCAGCATGAGCAATCATCCAGCGCGACGATCGGGCAAGCGCCTTATCGGTAGGTGTGGGTAGAACGACGAACCATAGTAGGGATGGCGCGCTGAATGTAATCTAGCAGCTGCCGATTTTGAACAGGACGGTGACTTCCAGTTTACCCGCAATTCAAAGAGGGAGAAGGTAAAGGAGCCGGAACCCGTCAAGAAGTTTGAGGGGGTGGGGAGCCGGACGTCAGCGGGACCGCGCGCTACTGGGGGCTCGGCGATCAATGGGAGCATTCCGGAGGGGAAGGGCGTGAGGACGAATGAAACGTTTGCAGCGGCAAAGCCTGCGACGAGGAAGTCTACGAGACGAAAGGCAAGCGCAGATGTGTCAAACGAAGAGTCCTCACTCGAAATTGTCGAGGGACGAAGCAGGAGGAACGTACGACTATTGGGAGAAAAGTTGGAAGAGGCAGCTCCCGCGCCAGGGTCAGTTGCTGTTGCGCAGACAAATGGCGCACGTCATAAACGTGGAGGTCGCGCAAAGGCGCCTCCTCGCGGGTCCCCAGAGCCGGATCAGTCACAGCAGAACGAACCGTCGGTGCAATCGAGCACAGTCGCCCTCGCGATGAGCGACACGCCCGTCATCAACCGGAACAAGGAGATGCGAAAGAAGGGCAACACCAACCGACGTAGCAGCTTGGGCATGAGAGGGCGAAGGGCCAGTTCCTTGATCGAGAGTGGCCAGACGGCCATACCACACCGGGAAGTCAACCCGGCCGAGTTCTACAAACACATTGAAGCCGAAGGCCTGACGGAGCCTCGCCGGATGAAGCAGCTATTGATCTGGTGTAGTGAACGTTCTTTGACAGAGAAGCCTCCTCGCGGAACGCCAAGGTCAAATGCTATTCTAGGTGGTGAGTAGTCGAGATGTATCTGCCCATCTTTCTGCAGATCCTGTTCCAGGGGCCCAGCTTGCTAACACTGAGCAGCCCGTGCTATCCAAGACCAGCTTCGCAAGGACTTCTCGTCTCGGTCCGAGCTCTCGGACTGGTTTAGTAGGGAAGACGACATGCCAAAGGCCCCTGTGGTCCTGCGGGCTAATCCCAGGAACATGGAGCTGGATGAGAAACGGGTTCAACTGGAGATGAACGTTAAAAGGTGTGTATAAGATAACTGGTGTTTTATCCTGAGACTACAAGTTCTGATTTTGGATAGACTGCAAGAGGAGAAGAAGGCGTGGCAGGCAAAAAGAAAGCCGCTACTCGATGTACCACCTCTCTTCCCCAAAGGTGAAAATGGGCCTGTTGCTCTGCCCGATTTCGATTTTCTGGATCCCGACGAAGGCAAGATCAGGGGACTGCTGACAGACGAAGCTGCATCTTTCAACGCAGTTCGGACAAAAACGGAATCCCGATTGGGTACCATACAGTCGTTGCTCGAATTCCAGATTGACCAACTCGCCGATGCCGTTCATAAGCTCGAGCAGCGGGTTTTTCTTGCAGGAAAAGAGGCGGACAAGGTTCTCAGCATTAGTGCCCTGCGTTTGCGTCAACGAGAAGAGAAGGAGAAGACTGCCGCAGGGACGAGGGATATGCCTGTTATGGAGGTTCTTCATGGCTTAGGCAGTATTTTGCCCAAGAGAGGCGGATGAGGACATACTACCTCGGAACCGGACACATGAACTTTGATGCCCCGGTCCTCGTCCCTTTCATGCTCGGCCCATGAAGTTGATGGGGAGATGAGAAGGCCCTTTTCTTCAATCGATTCTCTCATCTAGAACTTGTGCGTGTAGATTACTGAATGGCTTTTCGACGGACTTGGGTTGGTTTACTATGGATTTTCTCTTTCTTGTTCCTAGTGAGCTAGGCATTCTATGTGCTTTGTGGTCCTTCCTTTTTCTTCTTCTTTTTCTTCTTCTTTTCTTTTTCCCCTTCTTCTTTTTTCCTAGCGTTATTGTCTTTCACGGTGGCCGGCGCCCGCTACAGAGGCGCCCGTGCGCGCTTTTAGACTCCGCGCCCCCGGACGCGCAACTCTGGCCGCAACACAACACAACCGCAGAGATCCGAGGCTGGAACAAAACGAATGGGAGAGAGAAGTCTGGGCTTTCCCTTTGTGGTTGGGATCAAGACGGCGGAAGTGTAATTGGCTTAGCGTATCCAGCGGCTCTATGAGATTAGTTCTCCTGGGCGTAATAAAACCTACCTACCTACCATCTTCCCGCTAGATATGCAAAGAAGCAGAGAACCCCGATAGTATACTATACCCAGTACACGAGTCAATCTCCATCTTGCGTGACGTTTTGAACTTCATGATCCATTGGATTCATCCCACGCAAACAACTGCTTGCCCCCGCACGTCCAAAGATAGCTGTTTTTTTCTGCTTACGTAAAATTTTTAACTGATCGAGGCTCGAGAACATGTCGCGATGGGGGATATGTCTTCGCCGAGGGCCGTGAGTTGCAACGAGCGAACTGACTTTGCTGTGTTGTCGCCCCCAGGAGAGCAGGGGGCAGTGATAAGGCCCATTCCACTTTCCGAGGAGGCATTGACGTCCTGGAGCGTCATGGGATGCCAGTCCATATGTGTTGCGTGACGCCTCTCCCTCTGATTGGTCAAGAACAGCCCCTATTGTGGGGCACTAGGTGGCTGATAAATCCGGCTTTTCAGCCACTTTCCTTTGTAGAAGAGCAAGGCTCTTTCAACCTCAATTCCAACGCTTGCTACTGTGAAACGCGCTCTGTTTAAGACATCCTCAGGCCTCAAGACGCAGGTGACTGACTACTAGATCAAAAGACGACCCAAAAAACAGCCCATCACCTGCCCCGGGGCGTCTTCTCCAGGACCTGTAGTGAAGCAACTGGATGGGAGCTCGCGCGGGACGTTTGCGACCGGCCGGCCGCTCCTAGATAGTCCCAATATACGACGGTGCAAGCACTGCAAAGAGAGTCTGCTGGCGACGGCGGCAAAGGGCACATTGCGCGGTGTCTTCGACTTAAGGAGGAAAAGGCGTAGAGGAAAAAGGAAGCACGTGAGGCTAGAGAAATGGCAAAGAGGGCTGCAAGACAAGAAGAGCAGGCACGCAAGGAAGATGGGGAGAAGGGTGAAGGCAAGGGTGGTGATTGCAACTGCAACGACAACGACGACGGTATCGCAGCCGACAAGAAAGTCGCCGGGAGCAAAACTGGCAAGGAGGCTGCCGGGGACAAGTCCGACGACGACAAGGAGGGTAGGAAGCGAAAGGCCGATGGCGATCCAGATAAGGGACCCAAAACCAAGAAGAAGAAGGATGAGCCGAAGGCCAAGGTGCCCAAGCCCAGGGGCAAGTGTTTCTTAATGACCCTTCTGTCGAGTTTACTAACTATTCGCAACAGGCCCTGTGGACTTGGACTTGCAATGCGGTATAATGTTAACCAACAGTCAACCGTGTGCCAGATCACTGGCATGCAAGAGGCACAGTATGCGTGCCAAACGTGCCGTTGCCGGCCGAACCCTGCCATACGACATGCTTCTTGATACATACCGGAAGGAGAAGCAGGCAAAACAACAGGGTAAGTCGGTCCTTGTTGGTCGCCAGGTACCGAGTGATCAAGACAGATGGCTAATATTTACTTCCTTGGCTGGTCCAGAGGCAGCACTAGATGTTAAAGCTCCTGTGGAGGACGAAGGCCAGGCAGAAAATGGATCAGTCGGTAGACCTAGCGGAGGAAACAACAGCTGGCATGAGTCCGCTGGTCCATTGGAAGCCGATGCCGGTGCTTTCACGGATATCCACGCATAGAAGTGTGATCGGGTTGGCGCGAGGTTGCGTGGGACTTAGTGTGATGGTGCCCTAAAAAGTTTTAAACAGTTAGTTGCCAGCGCTATTCTGCCCATCGCTAATCAGTACTATAAGCTTCCCAATCTCTCCGGAGGATCTCTCTTATTGTAGAGTACAGCTTCTCATCCTCTCGTTCCCACGGCTTGTCTCGAGGGAAAACAAGTTTTCGCAGCCCATTCAATAATGGGATAAGCGGCTCGTAGTGCTGCGTGAAATTATCGGAGATTGTCTCCAGGAAAATCCCCTCTTTCGCCACGGTACCCAACTTTAGTTTTGCCAACTCTTTCATATCAACATAGTTCCACTTATCGAACTCTTGGACGACTCTATTCTCGCCTGGCCCGTTGTAGTGGATGCATATCCAGAACAGCACCCAGAAGAACGACTCGAGATCGTGCATAAAGGAATGCTGCTCGCCCAGTAGCGCCCCGATTGCCATGAAAGCCCGTGTTCCCGTTTTCCCCTTTGCCCCTGACGCAGCCTCTCGCGACTCTTTGATGGCCAGGTCAAGGTCGATCACAAAAGCAGGCCACGACGGATTGTCGTCATCCTCGTTGATCATGAGATTGTTGATCGAGACGTCTCGGTGAAGCAAGCCTGCCCGGTGCAGAGACTCATGTCCCTCGATGCAGCGCTCAAACGCAGCAAGCAGAGCCGACCGGGAGCTTGCCTTGTAGATGGGCATTCCATAGTCTCGGACAATGAGACGCCGATGTACCCGGTTTGGTACTATGCTGGCGGCCTTTGTTGGAGACACAGAACAGGACCGCTTGCTAGAAGGAAGAGGAGCAACGATTTGGCTAGATGACCGCTTCCTGCTGGCACCGGCTCTGCCGCGATCCCCTCTCGATGTGCCGGACGCGACGTTGCTCCGCCGCATTGGTCGTTCCGGACGGTAGTTTGCAGCTTGCGTAATGTCCAGCCCCCTTCGAACGTTATTCCGGATATCATCATCTTCCCCGTGAATCTGGACCGTCTCGTGGTGATAGTACCGAGCTACGTTAACGACACCCTTGCCAGTCACCTCGCGTAGCAGTTTGCCTTCTTCATCTCGTTCCGGATACTGCCACGAATCCTTAATGACAAGCAGCATCTCCGGCTGTCCTTCGGGGTGGGCTTTCCAACATGTCGTCGCTCGACCAGCTATGCAAGGCGCCCGCTGCATCTTCTTGTCGATGATGATCCGCTCGGTCGAACCATTCCGGTTGACCTCGATGAAGCGCTCCCCGTTTGCCGTCATAATCGTCGGGTCGAACCCTAGCTGCTCTTCGTTCATCCAGAGAAAGCCAAGGATCGTGGACACAAACTGACGCCCATCTTTGTTAATGTCGAACTGCTCCGATGCGATGCCCCCGAGCCGGTCAAACGCCCATACCCTCATGAGGGACCCGCAGATGGTAAAGCCTAAGACGAAGCGACGCGTGTCCTGCGCAGTAAGCACTTCCCTCGCGTACCTCCCCAGGTCAAGCCACGCCATCGAGGCTTTGTCGGCGGATGGGTTGCTCTTCAGCTCTCCAGGCACCAAGATCTGCGACCAGTGGCACCGCGAGTCTTTTCCAGCCTTCGTGTCCTTGACGAAACCGACGTCCAGCTTGCGCTCTCCGGTGGAACCTTGAATTGGCTTGTTGGGCTGTGCAAGAGGCCGTCGTCGATGTTGATGCGTCGAGATTGACCCGTGGCCGTCTGCGAATGCCGCTAGCTTGTCGCTGAAGTCGGAAAACCAGCTCAGCACGTCGTCCTGGTTCGCGTCCTCGGGCCATCCCTTCCAACCGTCCTCAAAGAGTGGATCGCTGCCTTCGATGCACTGGTCAAAGAACGCCTCGGAAACTGCGTCAAGGCCGACCACGCCTCCAAAGTACGTGTTGTGAAAGTGACGGAGCCCGACATACATAGACCCAAGCTCCTCTTTCAGCACGTCGTCCACGTATTTGCGGTGCTCGGATGAGTTTGCGAAGCTGCTTGTGTTGCGCAGCCATGGGGTCTGTTGGAGGGACGAGGCTATCGGTCGGGGAGGCGGGGTGGATTCGGTAACGGCGACGTAGACTTGATCCCAGATTAGGGTATCAGGTTCGCTAGTGAGGGCTGATTTCAGGAGAGGTTTGACGCGATCGAAATTAAAGTCGTCGGAGACGGCAGCGGAAATGAGTCTGAGGAGATCGCCTCGGAGGGTGCCACGACCGGTGTTTGTGAGGAGCAAGCCCGAGACCGTATGGCTTTGTAGAGCGAAAAGGAGAGGGAGCGTGAGGTTTCGAAGATCTAGAGGCTAGTTAGAGTAGTGCTGCAACAAAGTGTTGGGCGCCACACCTTCTTGGTCAAGTTCGTCTAACGCGTCTGGACAGCAGGAGATACCTGCGCCTTCGCATATCGAATTGAAGGACGCACAAAAGGCATCAAGGCCATTTCCAATAGGGTTGTCCTCAATAACCTTGGACTGCGATTCATTTCTCATGGCGGATGGGACACATTCAGAAAGACAGGAAAGAACCGAGGTCGCGTTTGTGACATCGCGTTTCTGGTTAGCAACCAGACCGGGGCAACCGCCGGCAAATCTTTGATCCGTCATGGCCTGTGAATGGCCGGATGTTTATGTATCTTATCTTATCATATCATATCACATCAGACAAGAGCAGGGACCTCGCGCGCTGAGTGGAGACTTCGTTTTATTCGTCATCTTGTTGGCTGTGCCCTTCCAGACACAACCGAAGACCTAAACCCATCATTGATCCCCTCATTTTGCATGTAAAGTTTGGGATACCCCGGTCAGGGGCAATGAACAAGGCGACGCGACCGGCTTAGACCATAAGAAGAACGCGTGGCGCGCGAACGCCAGCCAATTTGCTCGACTTTGTTTTTGATCAATGTTTCTCGACTCCTCACGCCCGTCCCACGTTATGACTACCCTCCTATCGCTTCCGGTGGAGACTACCCAGTTAATACTAGGATACCTCTCCGCCGATGACCTCTGTGCGTTCCGACAAACGTGCCGAGATATAAATGCAAAGACTTTTAGTCGATTCGCGCGTACATACTTCCAGACGCGTTATGTAATGCTGGAAAAGGAAAGCTTGAACACGCTTATCCACATCTCAGAACACCCCTTGTTGGGGCCGGAAGTGCGCACGTTGGGACTCTGCACCGATCACTTCCCGGAACCAGAAGACGACCTGAGGGAAAGCCAAAGCCCCTGGAGCATTATGGCCGGACACCCAGACCCGGATGGGCCTGACTTGTGGCCTAGCGGGGAGCTTAGTATGTGGCCAGAGAATGATGATGATGATGACGACGACACCCCCAACCAACCCTATGCAACCACATACCGCCGAAACTTCGATGCCCAAGAGGACTTTCTATCAGGCCCGGATGTCGAAGCACTTGGACGAGCCATGAGTCGCCTCAGCAACTGCACAACACTCCTCCTGACCGATGCATGTATTCCTTGGGGCGCCGCGCGGTTGGAAAGGGAAATAGGTGAACTCGACAGAGGCCTAGGTTATGACGATGCTGGTAGCGAACGGTTTGTGAAGCATGTGTTGCATGTCATGCTTACGGCTGCAAATGCAAGCAAGCTTCCTCTAGAGGAATTGTGCATCTACCTTGGTCAGGAAGATAGGCCCCAGACCAAGTCCCCAATCAGCTTCCACCTACTCGACTTGTCACCGGAGCATATGGCGCAGTCCGAGAGTCGCAGTGACATTCCCAGCCTTACGACTCTAAAGTTACTTGCTTCTCCGCCGTTTGAGAAAACCTCCGAGGAGAATGATTCCGCCCCTACCTGGAGCCAGAATCTTACCCGTTTCATTGGTCTTTTTCCTCACCTGGCGCACTTTTCTTTGGCCTTCAGCAATGACTTCGATCTCCAAACTATTTCTCCATGTCTTTACAGCATATTGTCAATCCCCCAGCTACGGAAACTGGAATTAGCCCGGTTGGAAGTCACCGAATCGGAACTGGCTGGCTTACTTCTCCGCCATCAATCAACACTGGAGGAAATCAGTCTTTGGGAAGTGGTGATGGATGACAAGGTTAGTTGGACGACGCTGTTGAAGAAAATCGAGCAGATGCCCCAAGTTCACGGGGTGACGTTGAAAGACTGCTGGCTCTCTGCGCTCAATCGCTACGGTGTAACATATGATTATGAGCTAGATGCGGTCTATATCAGAAACAGACAGGGTTTCAAAGAGGCAATAGCTATGGTGGAGGAGCTGGAGATGATATGGAATCTGGACTGAGCCATGTATAGGTCTTGTTGGAAATCCGAGGATCCCCCTTCCCTTCAGGATTAAGACCATCAGTCTGAAAGTCCTAGACTTAGAGTTCAAAGTCCTGGATGGAATCATTTAGAGATATAAACCCGACAAGGACTCTCATCTCAACAATAACAATCAAGTTCAATCGATACCTGCATTCAGCACCCCTGCGTAATATTTCCAACATAGAATCGCTAGAGCGAGTGTGTTGGACATTCATCTTCGACTCTAAATATAGCCCATTGTATCCCCCATCGACTTTGACGAAGCAAGCCGCCTAATTCGGCCAGGTGCTAAATAGTGACACCGATACAAGCCTCGACGCTTCACATCGACACACTCTGATAAATACCAGTCCTCGCGCCGCTCACACCACACACTTCTAACACATCACAGCATACATTTCAACATGAATAAAGAACACCATGAAAATCGTCATATTTCAGTGAGAGTTACTGATGTTCAAGTCACTGGACGTGGGGTGAAGACCATTCATATTGACGGCGAACCTCTCAACCGTCCAGTACGCAGCTTATTCGATATTCGCCGCGTGTACCAGAAAGCGCTGCAGACTGCTGAGTTGGAGCCTCTATTGAGCCAAGCCGAGAAGCCTTCCCGAGGGATTGGTAACGATCGCGTAGAAAAACTCCCTCCTGGCATAGGATTCTACGTGCAAACGCAGAAGACATTATACATCTACTTGCTTCGAATCTAGGTGTGTATCCTACATGGAGCTACCACAACCATCACGGAAGAACAATCAGCTCCCATAATGACTACTATTACACCATCGCTCACTATAGGGCACACTTTCAGGTGTTGAAGGCCCTAGGCTACTGGTTGTTGTGGAGCAAGAGGGGGAGAGAGAGAGAGGAAGGGCGAAGGCTTTGAGTTTGTGGATGCGGGACCCCGATTTATCAGATTAAATAGTATCCTCCGCCATTAGGATTTGCTGATGAGGAGGTAAGGAAAAAATAAAACCAAATTTAGCATCAATGTAGTCACACTCTAGCTTCAGAGAACAAAGACTGCCTCATGGGCAGTGGTGACTACTCTTTAACGTCTCGACTGTAACATAGCAACAGCAACCTCCGATCCCGTAAGCCAGGGCGTGAAACAGCTCTCTGCTACACTACGGTAATACAGTGTGGTGCGTTTTCAGCGTCAGTAACTTGACATTGTAGTTTTGACGAAAACGGGCATAGAACAGTGCGCAGGCATCGGGCCCTTTCTAGCAGCAAGACCCATTTTGTCAAGAAGCTCACCGCGTACAGAGAGTGCACAGGTTGCTTCAGTTGCCAATTTAGGCCTCAACTTGGAAAGTCTAAAACCAATACACTGACGCTGAACTCGCACCACACTGTAGCGATAGGATACCTTGTTTCGAGTTTTGGGACTGAAATGGCCGTTGTATCTTGGTACAAAATAGACTTGCTAATCTAACGTCTTTCTAGGTTTTTAAAACCTCACAGCATTTCAATCCCGGGCAACCCTAGGCCCCATGCTTCCTGCATACTAGCCGACGGGTCTGACAAAGGACGCAGAAATTTGGACTAAAGCCTAAGTTCAGTAGAATTCGGCTAAGACGACTACAAATCCAGAGCATGTAAATACTTTAAGATCTGTGGCACCCAAGACCAACGGCACCTCGTGCCTGGTCGTCCCTAGGCACCAAGAGGGCGGAAGGCGACAGCCGCATCACCATCGTAGGCTTCGTACATATGATAGAACTAGTATCTCCAGGTGCTCTTCTCGTTGCTAGAGCTGCGGGCGATAGACTGCCTGGTGGCGCGCAGAACGACCGAGGCATTGGCGTTGTTAGCTTCCTTACCGCCGTCGGCAGCGGCTCTATCATCTTTCTCATCCAGTTCCTTTTGTTTCTATTCCTCAGAAACTACCTAGTCCGTGTTTTGTGAGTTCGCTGGCCTCCACCTGGGACCACACCACATACTGACACGCGCAATCAGCAAGTCAAAATTATATCTAGCTCCCCCGCACGAGCGGCCGGAACGGCAACGCTACGGGTTCGTCACCACCGTCAAGTGGCTGTGGAACGTGCGTGACGAAGACACCATAAAGAGGTGTGGGCTTGACGCGTACTTCTTCCTCCGATACCTACAGACTCTGCTTGCTATCTTCGTCCCAATCGCCGTGGTGGTGATACCCGTGCTAGTGCCATTAAACTATGTCGGCGGACGGGGTAGTCAGCTCAACTCTGACGGAGGGGGAAACTCGACAGGCCGGCACCCGGATCAGACCACGGGGCTGGACACTTTGGCGTGGGGAAATGTGCGGCCGACGAGCACGCATCGCTACTGGGCGCACCTCTCAATGTCTGTTGTCGCCGTGACATGGGTCTGCTTCATCTTCTTTCACGAGATGAAGAGGTACGTAGAGGTGCGGCAGAGCTATCTCACGAGCGCCGACCACCGGGCCAGGCCTTCGGCAAGGACCATATTGGTAAACTCGATCCCCGCTTCGTTGTGCACCAGAGAAAAGCTGCGGGACCTGTTCTTCCTGTTTCCCGGCGGGGTGGAGAACGTGTGGGTGAATAGAGACTTCTCCTCTTTGGCAGAGAAGATTGACCGCCGCGATGAAATCCATCGTAAGCTCGAAGAGGCCGAAACGCTCCTCGTCAAGGCTACCCAACGGGCGTGGAGAAAAGCGGGCAAACCGGTGTTGAGACCTGACGGCGTGTTGGAAGTCGCAACCAGCGGGTACGAGAGGTCGAAATCGGCGTCTGGGCGTCGGATGCCCCGAGTTCCAGGCCTCAGTCGTATGGATTCCGAGAAGCAAGGGAAATTATCCATGAGAGACTCTGGTGATGGCAGCGGTGGCGGTGGCGGCGGCGGCGGCGGCGGCACTGACTGCGAGAAACATGACAAGGTATGGCCTTGGTGGGAGATCCTGAGCAGTGACGACCGACCCTCCCATCGGCTGCCGCTCTTTGGCTTGCCATGGCTTCCCGGGATCGCGCCCTTCTCGAAGAGAGTCGACACCATAGACTGGTGCCGAGAGCAGCTGGATGCTATGAACTCGGAAATCGAACTGCTGCAGAAGAACCCGGAAGATCGCTTTCCGCTCCTGGACTCGGCATTCATCCAATTCAATACCCAGGTGGCAGCTCACATGGCCTGTCAGAGCGAGATTCTCCGTCTCCCGGGGCAGATGACCCCCAGAATTATCGGTTTCTGCCCCAAGGGAGTTATCTGGGCCAATCTGGGCCTATCCTACCGGGCGAGCTGGTTCCGATCGATGGCGGCGTACGGCATCCTGCTCGTCATGGTCTCGCTTTGGTCCATTCCCGTGGCCTGGACGGGCGCTCTGAGCCAAATCGACCAGCTTGTCGAGGGGAGCCACTGGGAGTCGCTTTTGGAGGACAGACAGATGCTCAGAACGGCCGTCCAAGCATTCGCAGGCCTCCTGCCTACCGTACTGTTGGCACTTCTCCTCTACCTCTTGCCGCTGTTCCTGGAACTCCTGGCCGAGTTCAAGGGCGTCAAGACCCACGCATTAAGGGACGAGTTCGTCCAGAGATTCTACTTCGTCTTTCTGTATATCCAGATCTTCCTCGTCGTCTCCATCGCCTCCTTCTTTACGGCGTCGATCGGCGAATTGGCAGCCAACGTGCGTGAGCTGCAAAGAGCACGAGACGTGCTCGACATGCTGTCCAGGAATCTGCCCAAGGCAGCCAACTACTTCTTCTCCTACATGATCCTGCAGTCGCTCTCAGCCAGCTCCGCGACGCTCCTGCAGGGAGGCGCTCTTATCACACGCTACGTTCTTGGGCCGCTGCTCGATTCTACACCTCGTGCCAAATGGCTCCGCCATACTAGCCCCGTCTCTGTCAGATGGAGCGCTGTTTTCCCTGCCTACACAAACTTTGCGTGTATCGCCCTGACGTATTGTATCATTTCTCCCCTCATATCTGCCTTTGCTATTCTCACCTTCGCCCTTCTCTGGGCCGCTCAGCGGTACATGATATTCTACGTCTACCAGTCTGACTACGACACCGGAGGGGTGCTCTACCCCGCGCGCTCAATCAGACCTTCACTGGCGTATACGTGATGGAGCTCTGCCTCGCCGGTCTCTTCTTCATAGTGAAGGATGGAGATGGGAGGCTCGCTTGCACGGCGCAGGGCGTGATCATGATTCTGCTATTCATTGCTACAGTCCTCTACCAGATCTGGCTCAACGGAGCTTTTGCACCTCTCTTCCATCATCTGCCAATAGAAGGGAGCGATTGTTTGAACGAAACGCTGCGCCGGGGCTCATCCACCCAGGAGCATCGCGTTGCCGAGTGCAACGTCAATGACGAGGCCTGCAGCCGGAGCGACAAAGCCACTAGTCACAAATACCTTGAGGTGGCCGCTGATAGTGCAGAATATTCCGAGCTTCCCACAAGGTTGGAAGATGTGCCCGAGGGTATGAGAGACATGCTCGTCCGCACTGCCTTTGAACACAGAGCCCTACGTGCTCGGCGGCCTACTCTGTGGATACCTAAAGATCATCTTGGGGTAAGCGATTGGGAGGTTCGTCAGACGACGAGGGGCACTCGCCACGTTTCCGTGTGTAACCGTGGCGCTTCTCTTGATGAAAAGGGTGTCGTATCGTTTGACTTGTGTCCTCCGGACCAGATGCAGTTTGATCGAGTCAGACTATAGACAGGGGTGCGTCTTGTAGGATGAAGCCATAGTTTTAGGGAGCGTTGCCATGCACAACCACCCTTTCGCCCCACAAAAAAAAAAAAGCACCACCAAAAATCAGCAACTTTACTTACACAGAACTTGACCAAAATGATAGATATGCGCAAAATTTTTCGTTTTATAAATAATAAATGCACATATCTATTGAATCCTCGGTCTTCTGATAACCCGCCCTGATCGCGTGGTTGGTTGATGGGGTATGGTTTCCTCTCCGACTTCAATGACCGAGCCAGCCTCCGATTCTGACTCCGGCTCGCCTGAACAGCCACCTTCCACCACAACGGCCATATTTTGAGTCTTCTCTTCGGATATGGCTTCTCCACCAGCTAGAGTCTCACCAAGAGTCATAAAACGTTTGTTAGGATTCGGCACCGCCTTCCTCTTCTTCCCTCTCTTCAGGCGAGCCAATTCCTCCTCTAGGCTTGCAATCCTCGCAGTATGTGTTGGAAGAACTGAGAGTTCCCCCTTAACTTCAGGATCAAGATTAAAGTTTGAAGTCCTACGATTAAGGTTCAAAGTCCTAGATGGGATCATTCAAAGATATAAGGCCCCAAAGGGCCTCTCATTGAGATCATGGAAACTTAACAAAGAATAATCACAATCACTACAACAAGAACTACCTGTTGTCAAGTGCACTCAGCATCCCTGCGCGACATAACAACAGTATGCGCCGCTACCGTCTGCTATTAAGCCTTAAAGCCCTTTGCTATTACGTTGTACCGTCTCCGCGTCTTTGGTGTTTTGTTCAGCCCGAGATCACGAATTTGACGGCTCGTTTGTGTTGTATCGTCCGAGTCAAAATACGGCGCGGGTTCGGGGGTTGCTCTTGGGTTGCCATTTGGCCTATCCTGTTAGATTTCTGGATGCCGCAGCGCTTTGGCACGTGAGATCGGCCAATTCCCAGTAACCCTCCAGCCGGAGAGTATGTTCTTCTTAGTCATTCTAACTCGACGCGCCTCGGCGTAGGCCCTGATGAAATTGACCTTGTCCATTAGAGTGGAATCAGTCAATGAAGCGAACTTTTCCAACTCTCGTCGATATGCGGCTTTGGAGGCATTGAATACTCCATTGTCTAACGGCTAGAGCCCATGAGAGCAGTGTGCTGGCAGATAGCAGCAATAAACGTTGTTCAAAAAGCACGTGGCCATCCATTCATCCTTCCGTCGCTCAGTAGTGATCTTGAGCTGAAGGAAAGGAAGAACATATCGTTGCATGACTCCCATGACCATCTAAAATGATTAGTCTCGCGTCAGAGTCGTCGGCAGGCATGGTCTGGGGCAGATAGACTCTTTCAAGCCATTCAACGCCAATGTGGTCGTCAGTCCACCCGTTAGGCGAAGTTATGTAATACCAGTCTGCTATCTTCTTGAATTCCTCAAGAAACCACTGTTTCTGGAGTTCTTTCCCCTTGAAGATTATGCCAGGGATCAAGGCGCGGCCGCCAGCAGTGACAGCTTCGATAAATGAAGTCCAATTTCGAGTCTGTGGTCCCTTGAGAAATGCCTTCCGCTTTGGGTCCACGCTTCCAACAACCAGGCTATCTAAGCCTAAATAAAAAGGATTAGTCGGCCAAATTTCAAGAACTGACAAGGTATACAGATAGATGCTTGCCGAAACCAGTCATAATACCCCCTTCGTCAACGTTGACGATGTTTTCAGGCTTGATCCAGCCATACTGGCCCTCCCTGATATCAAAGTACCAGTGAACTGCCTTGGGCGTGAAAGAGTTGAACCTGTTGGCTTCCTGACGTCTACCCATCTTGGTCTTTAGGGCTATGCGGCGATTGATAAATCTGGTCACCCAATTGCGTCCTAACTCGGGATGTTCGTCCTGCTGTCTCAACAAGCCGATGACGCAAGCGAGGATCTGACTGTGGGACGGAGCATGGTCCAAGGATTCCTGACGGAGTATCCAGAAAGCCAATCTGTCCTCTTGATTCTTGGACAAATGTCGGCGAGGCTGAATCTACTCTTTCACGGCTGTGCGGCCGTTACGTCTGTCGATTAGAGTCCCTCGGGGCACTCCTCGTCTCCGGGCCGCTTGAGAGGGCGAAAAGCCATTATCAGGAATATCCAATATAGCCTTAACCATGTCGTCCTCTGTGTATTCCCATCGAAGCCGCGAGATAGGCATTTTTTTGTCGTTGTCAAAGACAAACACAAAAAAACACGAGAAAGAGCAGTGAGGAGCTTGGTGATTAACCTGACAATATTTCAATAGCACGACCTGCATATATCGCGTACCCCGCACAGCCTTACAGAGTCAAAATAATCACCTCCAATCATTTCTATAATCAATAGAGGTACCTTCTTTTAGGTAGCTATTTATTTTGGCCGACTTTCGTGCAAGTGAAATTGACGAGTTTTGGTGGTGCTTTTTTTTTTTTTACGTGGCGAAAGGGTGGTTGTGCATGGTATATCAATCATTTCAACTTAGAAAATCGGATGATTTGATTAGATTGAAGGATGAAATTATCCAACTCGGTTGGTATGATTGTTGTGCTTGATTGACTGGCTGACATACGGGGAGCTCTGATTATAGGCGTCTGCCTAACAGTATTCTTCCGCCGCCGACCTCATCGTTATCCCAAATCTCTTCCATCCTACGTCAACGACAGCCGTGACTCGACAATGCCTGTTCCGCCTGAAGCCAATCCCTGGCATCTCTCCTCTCATGGCTGATTATGCACGCAAGTCTCTTTCACGATGAAGCATCATCCTAGCCATCAGCCGTGCCCACGCGCCCTGAATGTCTGGCAAGCCGCTGCACTTCTCTGCCCTGACATCTGGTGGCGACAGCCATCATTGCATATGCTAGGTACACTGTTCATGCAACTGCAGGAACAGATCCCCAGGGACACTACGCGTTTGGGACGGTTCGCGAGCCCCATTTGGACGCCAGTGCTGCAAGATGAGGCGTCCTATTTGCGTAGGGTGCAAAACTGGATCAGCCATTAAAGCCAGGAGCGATGACCTTGCTCGGCGCAATTTAAGGTCGTCCCTTCCTTCCCCAACGAAGCTCTTGCACTAGCTTCATCCAAAGAACATGACCCGGCGGATTCTATCGTGCCAGGGGAAGTGTTCCCCCGGCCAACCACCAACTCCAAAGGAGGAAGCCGAGACTCAAACGACATCTACCATCTGTCAAATACCATTTAGGCCTGGTGCGGGCCTTACACGCGAATCATCTCAACCCCCGCCCCCTAACAACTCAGCCAGCATCAAACGGGAGCGGTCTCGGCAACCGAGGACCCATGCCCGGAACCAATGTTTCCGCGGCTCGAGGGGCTCCTTGTACTGTCACAGCTCCGAGGATGACCTGGATAGCAGTTCTTCGGCTAGTGGTAGCGATTCTGATGACATTTCATGCAGCGATAGCGAGCATTCCTCGCCGGGCGCTGCCCAAGAATACGTTTTACCACACAACCACCGGTTTCAGAGCTCTAGGCCGGAGCTTGTAAAGTCCGCCCTGGATTCTCTGGATGCTTGGATGAAATCCACACGACATATTCTGCCTCCTGACGACAGGCTACCCCCCCGGAAGCGACTCCGGACATCACACTGGAAGGAGGGCAACGACAGCGATGACAGCATCGGCGGGTTCGTCGTAGTCTCCCCCTGGTCGGATACTTCCACCTGGCATGCCCATTCTACGTTTACAACCCGGCCAGATACCAGCAATGCTTGCTGCAATACGACCTGCGGTCCATCGAAGACGTTATCCGTCATCTAAGGCGTCACCACATGAAGCCCCCCTACTGCCCCCGTTGCTCTCAGACCTTTGACACACTGTCCAGCCGGGATAGCCACATCTTGGAGAGAACGTGTGAGCTTCGTGACCCACAGCCCATTGAAGGCATCAACTTCTACCAAGAGTCAAAGTTGAAACGACGAGATAAAATCTATCTCGGCGAGGCAAAGCGCTGGCGACGCATCTATGCCACCGCCTTTCCCAACTCAGACCTTCCTCGTTCCCCATACCTAGACAGAGGCTGTGGGAAGGCGGTTTCCATGGCCCGAGACTGCTGGAGGGTAAATGGTCGACTCTGCGTTTCCCAATTTCTAGAGCGCAGCGGGTTTATTGGCGGGGAGGACGAGAGGGATAGGCTTGCGGAAGAGGCATTATGCAATTTGGCACTGGAGGATATGGTCCGCGTGATAGTCCGACGCTATGGCCATTGATATGAGGGCTTTGACAGGGTGAATAATACAGATAGGTAATAGAACTCATGATTTTCAGGCCCCTAGTAATCCGCAGGATTATGATTACGAGCTACCTACGGATGGCAGAGTGCGACAGTTGGACCTCCGTATCACGGATGAGGCGCAGCATGCTCCACCTTCACATACCCTTGCTGATCCAGCCGCCTTGTCGCTCCTGGCTTCCCTACTTAAGTCAAGAAGTCTTCCCGTTCATATGGCTCCCTGTCTTGCTTGTTCCTAGGCACATAGGAATCATCTCTGTTTGCCAAATATTCCTACACCCTAGCTCACACTTATCGCATATTACATTCTTCAACAAAGACCAGGCGCCCAATGTCGATCGGTTCATTCAACGAGAGCTCGCCCCTTATGAGGCCGGCCCCTATTAATAGCCTCGTTGGTGCCTCTCCTCATGGCAATGTTGACGGCCGCATCAGTCTCCGTCGAGGCTCGAGCACCTTGAATTTTCTCCTGGACTCAAAATATACACCGGGTCTCAATAGCCAGAACTCTGCCTTGAGACATCTCGCCTACTTATGGCATGTCACCAAGATTACCCTTCTCAGCAGTATGTTTACGCATGACTCTGAAACCCCATTTCTCTGGTGGCGATGTGACTGACTTAATTCCAGGCTATGCCAACTTCCTTCTGGTTATGGTCCCCATCGGCATTGTCGCCGGGGAGCAGTGCTGGAATCCCACTGCCGTCTTTACCATCAACTTCTTCGCCATCATACCCCTCGCTGCTGTCATGTCGTTTGCGACCGAAGAGATCTCTCTACGGCTGAGAGAAACAATTGGTGGCCTCCTGAATGCCACCCTTGGAAATGCCGTCGAGCTAATTGTGCGCCTCCCCTACGAAAGACCTACGTCGAAACCGAGATGCTAACCATGACTGCAGGTCAGCATTGTAGCGCTCAAGGAAAAGCATATCGACATTGTCCAGGCCTCTATGCTCGGGTCGAGCCTCTTCAACCTTTTACTGGTGATGGGCATGTGCTTCCTGTTTGGTGGTATCGTCCATCGCGGATCGGCTGGCAACGGTACAGAGCAGGTCTTTTCTTCGGCTACAGCACAAACTACCTGCTCGCTCATGGCACTCTCGTCTGCCTCGCTCATCATCCCCGCTGCCGTATGTTTCAACTTTCGCCACTTTCAAGGAACAAGCTAACTGGCCGTGGATATAGCTGTCTGCCGTGCTTGACCAGAGTGGCTACAGGGATAAGGACCAGAGAATCCTCGCTCTGTCGCGCGGAATCGCCATCATACTGCTTCTCCTCTACCTCCTCTACCGCGTCTTCCAGCTTCGTACTCACAGCAGCCTTTTCGATGCCGAGAACCAGAACTCTGGCGAGCATGAGGAGCCCGAGGAGCCCAGCCTGGGTACCGTCAGCGCTGTCGCCGTCCTTGTTGTCACCACCATCATGGTTGCCGTCTGCGCCAACTACCTTGTGGGAAGTATCAACAGCTTTGTCGAGACGTCAGGCATAAGCAGGGCTTTTATTGGCTTGATTTTGATCCCCATTATTGGAAATGCCGCCGAGCGTACCACCGCCGTCGTCGTTGCAGTCCGGGATAAGATGGACCTAGCCATGAGTGTTGCCGTTGGCTTCAGCATTCAGATCTCTCTTTTCGTCACTCCTTTCCTCGTCGTCGTCAGCTGGGCCTTTGGCTCAGATATGAACTTTCATTTTGAGACTTGTAGGCTTAGAACAACCCGCAGCCGTGCCGGATGTTTGTATGTTAACCTGTTACCCCTCAGTCCAAACTGCTGTCTTTTTCGTCTCCGTTCTTGCCGTTACATACACTGTGCAAGACGGCAAATCCAACTACCTTGAGGGCGCTATGCTTCTTGGACTTTACGCCATTATCGCCCTAGCCTTCCTCGTCCTCCCCAGTAACCTCGTTAGCGGAGAGCTTTGAACCTAGTAAGGCACACCTATCACCCACTCAGCTTTCTCTCACGCGTTGTGATGCAGGGGGCGTCTGGCCCAGAAAGTGAAGGCGAATGTGCACGTCGGACACAGGATTGTTATCGGCCGGAAGTCTTGATTAAGTTAGTTAATTCTCGTGACTAACGTTCTTGGAGAAGCGTCGCGCCGTGTTGCTATCGAACAAGGCCTTAAGAGTATATCATAATTGATGTCTTAATAAGACGTTTCTTGTTTCTTGTTGCGCCAAGCCGACGATAAAATACACCAATAGGGCTATGAAAATGGTTGTGACTGACTAGCGGTTTTATACCTATCGTCATTAACTACCAATTGACACTTTTATCTTGCCCACTGTTGCGGTGGAATTTCCATCTTACACTATTTTCTACTCTGCCAGGCCGTCAGATTTCGTTGCCTTGATAGGTTCTATTCCTTGATCTGGAAGACAGAATCGCTGCACCCGCTTTTGCATAAGAACGGTCACTTCTTTCTGTGGAGCTCATTCACAAAAGACAAGTGCTGGCCTTCTGAACAGGCTACATTGGGTTTTCCCCTGTAGCTCTGCTCTCGCACATGTCTGTTCCCCTTCACTACAAAGCGTGTACCGCCATGAGGCGATGTTTTAGACATTACATCGCTCTATAGAAATCCGTTCGCCGCCTCCCAACCCTTGCGCCTCCTTTCCTCACATCCCTTCTTGGACGAACTCGTCCTTCACAGGCCAGGGTGGCTTTGAAGAACGATCATACTTTTTGACCACTTCCAGGTCAGCCAGCCCTAGCCAGAGCAACACGGACGTCAGATTTCTTTCCCATATCGGCATGGAGACTTTGGAGGCCCATGACCTATCGACGGCGTTAGGCCTTTGCATTGGCTGAGGGTCATTAAGTGTTACACACCTGGCTAGACGATCCGCAACGTATCGGTTGAGGACCATGACAGCCCCCACCATACCGATGTAAACAGGCACACCAGCTGGCAGGCCAGAATCATGAATGGCAATAATAGCACCCAGGAAAACAGCGTGCGCGTAGATCGTGGCGTTCGAGTGAATCTTACCCACACCGAACCTCTTGGCCAAGAATATGATCATTCGAGTGTAGAGGAAGGCGTGGAGAAGCTTGACTGATGCCCGATGTATAGAGGGGCTTTGATAAACAAGCGCAGCTAATCCGATGAAGGGTCGCATCAGTGCGGGAGCTTGGTAAGACGGTCGTGTCCTTACGTCGCCCCGCAACAAGGTCTTTGAAAGGCGTAGAGTTGTGAATGCCTGGGCGAAGCATGCGACCGTGTCGATGACTTCTGGGACCACATCCCCGTCAACAGCTCGGGTGTAATATCGTGCAAGCTCAAACGAACCGGCCAGGATGTGTAGTGCCAGTGATGAAGAGCTTTGTTGGCGAAATTTGACATGGTAGACTGGCAGGCTGCGCCGGGTATGGTACGTAAAGATCAAGATATACACTGAGCATATCAAAAAGTATTGTGTCTTCTTGTCAGACGTCAGCAACTCCCAGTAACCTTCCAATGAGTGCCGGGCATGGCCCATGACACTGGCGGCTGTCATAATTGTGCGAGTTACCAGTTTCACGAGGATAGCGTTTATTAACTGCTAGGTAAAAAAAAACTGGGCGTAAAACTGATTGAAAGACCAAGGCAGATGATAATAAGGGCAGTGGCAGCAGCAGGAAGGAGAGGATGATAGGAACTCAAAGGAAGGAGGGACACTCGTTTATTGGGGCGAACGGATCGTGTGGTCACAAATCTCAATCCAAGCACAGCAGCCGAGAACTACACTTTGAACATGTAGTCAGGGCCTTTTCAGTCCATCGTCTGAAAAGAGTATACACCGGCTGTTGAAGTCCCATTTGCACCGTCCCACAAGAAGGTACACAGTCAGTTTCGCCTCATCGTGAAGTGTCCTAAAATGACTGCCGATTTCACTATATATATACCTCGTCGGACTTGTTCCCAACACTCGCTTCCTTTCCTCAGAGTGTATCCGAGGATCAATGTGACTTCATCCTGATTTCGAATTGAAGGCTTGTCAAATGACGTCTCACAAGTTCGACCAGCTGATTGAGGAAGCATGATGATCAACAACAAGCGAAGTCTTGCCTTGATTCCCTTGTAGTCAAGGGTAGGAGCGACAGAAGCCTTTGGCTCCTCAGGACTACACATTTCTTACTCAGTTCATCCTGATCACCAAGTCCAGACAACGAGCCCAACTCGCTCGTTGACGAGACGGATAGGTTTTTGTTCTTACCTCTTGGAGCGGCTGGGGAGGAGACTGGGAGAATGATTTGCTTTACCTTCAAGAAGCATGTCTATTGCACTTCTTTCGCTTTCATAAGCCAAGGCTTCGGATCAAGCGATACGAGTTTGGAAAATCTTTCCTTCAATTTAGGAGGGACCTAATTCCATTGGTCTTTTGACTTACTAGACGCCCTTTGAAGTCCTTTTTTTTTTTTTTTTTTTTTTATTTCACCTTACTTCTCCCCTCTCCTTGTTGGAAAGGAAACTATCCTCTCAGTCCTCTTCTATGGGGTCACATCTTTCATTACCACCGTTTGCGAAAGCAAAAGGGGGCAATTTTACCAAGAGGGCACTGCTGTCTCTCCCTACATGGTGCAGTGCCATAATTCGGAAGAAATAGACAAGTTGGAAGGCAACTCAGGGTCCATGATCTCGCCACGCACGTAAAGAAGACAAGAAATCTGTAAGGTCTTTTACCAAGACCTAGTATCCCTAACGACGCGGCGGCTGACTTGCTCATTACCTTCTTGTGACCATGCCAGTCCGACAATTAAAATGTAATACCAAGAAAGTACGTAGAAACACCAAGATCCCCTCTTCCCCCAAAACCCCCCCAAATAGGGAAGGTTCAAATTTATTGTTGTGGGAGTGTCTTCGTTGATAAAAGTCCCAGTTAGTATCAGAGATGCTGTTAAAGGCTTGTCCGTCTTCCTGCAAGTCTTCCAACACTACTAGGTGGCAAAACTCATCACCAGACCGTCTCCGTTCAATCACCTCAGCAGAAACTTCGAATGCACTGAGCCATCGCCATTTTCTCACTCCCTCATCCGGCATCTCAGCGGTGCCATCATACATCCTGCACTAATAAACGTTCTAAATCTAGATTGGCTTCCCACCCCCCACCGCCCTCTCTATTGCATTCCTTTCATTCTACCGAATAATCGACATGCATTGAGCATGATCCCGTCGCGCATGTCGGAGCAAGCTCGGAGGCGGACCTACCCTGTACCCAGATGATGGAGGATACCAAGGTTCTCACCTATTCTATCATGAAGACCCCAGTACCTCTTAACTTCTCCAGCCGCATTTTACAGCCGAGTTGACACGTTCTTCAGCCTCTCTCATACGCGCAACATGGTCGCCGTGGAGATTGGTTAAAGGCCCCATTCAGTAGATTGGCATTGAAATTTTATAAAGCAGCCAATTGTGGGTTACCATAGAGGATGATGGCTGCAGCTGCAAGAGACCTGGTTTACATTGGAAAGCTTGGGGTGCTTGGATGTACTGGCTAACTGATCTTAGCACCCACACCGCACCCTGGCCATTAAGACACCAATCATGCTCAGCCGCGTAAGATCGCGCGACGGGCTTCTCAACGCGACAGGACCGAATCGAACGCTAAGAAATTCGATTCGACAGTCGTGACTTGGCGTCGAATGACTATCGATTCAACTCACATTCGATAGATGTCCAACCCTGGTGGTCATGTAGCACGCTCTTTTGATTGACAACGGGCTCCAGACGACCTTGGCCAGCGCTGCCGTCAAGCCGAGTCGGCTTGAGTAAGCTTGGGCTCGTTGACACAAACAAAGTCAAGTAAGTTAAGTATGGCCCCCCGGTAGCTTGACTTGTATGAGGCATTACATATTTTTTGATGTTTTCCGTATTTTGCTACAGTTTCCACTCGATCCAACATGAGACCGAAACAGTGTCCCTTTTACATCATGATCGCCATTTATTTTTTATTTTATTTTATTTTATTTTTCTTTTTTTTTTGGTGTTTTGGAGCGTATTACACGAGCCGGCCACGAGCCGTGGCTCGGGCGCTGCCCGAGTCAACACCACAAAATTCCACAGATTTCGCGCTTTCAGCCATGAGCTCCTTCGTCCTTAGGTCTTTTGATGGCACTCTACTGCTACTACCTCCGCCACAGTCAGTTCCGCCCCAGTTGATGCTATTCGCACTCTGATGCTTCATCTAGGCCGTCATAACGAAGCCGAAGAATCCCCTCGCCCTTCACGACGCCTCAGAGCATTCCAGAGAGCATCCCTGCGCCGTACGCCTTCACCCTCCTTCGTCGCCAAGCGCAGGCACGCAAAACTATAGCCCAGCAGCTGGACGAGCTATCAATTGAGGCTTACCCGCAATCGACGACATGCAATCGCTCTCGCGCTCTAATGTAAAGGGCCGGTCACATGTACTAGAAGATAAGGCCCGCAAGAAGGGAGGGCAGCTACGGACGATTTGGATTAAGGACTACGGGGTATTGTTGCTCGAATTAAACCCCGATGACACTACTAAACCGAGCCTGTGGCAAGATGGGGAGCCCTATGCTCTTCCAACATCAAGCCTCGACCTCCGCATTAGCACATCTTAGAGAGTATCTATCCCTCCTCCCTCTCAGATCTTACTGACGGCCTTAGTAACCACAGGATCCTTCTAGGAGACCCCAAGGCCCCAGTGACCCCAATGCCGCCGATGACCACGATTCCGTCTTCGACCTTCAAATGGCCGCCTCGAAGCGCCCCTGGCTCGGGCCCATGACGGAAGCAAGCGCTGCACGTGCCGAAGAATTATGACCTGGCGTATATCATCGACGCCGACCAGCCTTTCTCAACTTCTCGAATAAATACATGATAGAGCTGCTCAATCTGTCCGTTTCGAGCCTGGAAGGTCAATTGGCCCTTGGGCGGACCTCTTTCCCAGAGAAGCTGTCAAAACTATTCGAGAAGACGACGAAAGAAGGGCTCCAGGCTGACTTACAGGATGTCTTTTGATAGTTTCCCTCCTTCGATCTCTGAGCCTCTCCTAACCGGCATGCGAAGACTGCTATATCGGATACTGCAGCGAACAACGATACAACCATGGAGGCTCTCTACAAAGTGTTAGGCCTATTAATAGATATGGATGAAACCAAGGCCCACTGGGTACACTGTTTTGGCCATATCTTCGCCCCCATCGCCAAAGCCTTCCTCTCAAGCTTCGGGGTTGATGCCTTTGATGATGAAGTTAATATGGGCGATGCTGGAGCTGACTTCCAGTAATAGCGTAAGAATAGCCCTATCCTAAAGCGCTATAACATCGTCAGGTACATTCGGACATCGCCGCAGCGGTAGAAGGCATTGGTGGATTTTGCAATGCAGCTTGAAGTCGAATCCAACTCTAAAGAATTCTATTGAGCTTGAAGTCACCGACAACGAGTCTAAGTTGGATTCAACCTACCTATTGATTGAGTGAGCTATGCGGAAGCGGCGTGGCATCGTCGGCTCCCTTGCTCGAGAGGCACAATAAGGTAGCAATCCCCCTCACGAAATTTCATCTTGAACCTAACGATTGAAAGCTTCTGAGTGATACAGGGATAGAATACCCTAGCTTCTCGAGCATCCCGAAGCCTTAAAGCAGCATTATGACCCAAATAAGCCGAAACCGCGGTCAATTTGTAAGCACCAGACCGTGCAGACAGGATACTGACGATGATACTATTCAGTGCCCATCGTCTCCCGCCAACAGGCACGGAGGGCTCCCAGTCCGGTCTAGCAACTTACCCGCCTAACTCGAGGCTTACGAGGTTAACATCACTCGTCACAGCCACCGCCTTCAACCGTATCCACAGTCACCATTAAGTGAAAATGCCCTAAGCAACCTACTTACCTCTATACCAGATGAATACACCTACCCTTTCGCCCGCGATGTAAGTAAAAGAGAGGGCATCGCTGCCGCCAAGGCCGCTATATCTCTGCTTCCATCCAATGCACCTGGTTTGAGCTCAATATCTACTACACTAAGCTTGCTGACTCGCCCTTATTTGCGACCTCCATTATCCTACATCGCGAGTGCTTGATGACATATCTGGAAGGTCTGTAGAATGCAGATGTTCAACACGAATGAATCCGCGATGCTAAGAGGGACTACAAGGACCAGTTCGAGCGTTGGTATACCACTTCCTCTGATCATGCCGACGGTAGAGAGCAGCCGAACCACTCTGCATCGCAAGGCCTTGAGTACGAGAAGAGTTGTTGCAATGGTTGGCTAGATGCTCAGAGGCGCCGGATGCTACAGCAGCATTAGCAGCCAGGTTCCTTACAAGGAGAGCTTCAAAAAAAAACTACGAGGCAAAGCTTGAGGCCATAGATGACCCCTTGGGCAGCGGTGTAAGACGAAGAGCGAATATCAGGCGCCGTCACAGATTACCCTCGATATCTTGGCTATACCAGCGATGGCTGCTGACTGTGAGAGGGTCTTTAGTTTGTCGAAGCTCACGATGACGTCACAATGTCAGACAATGCATCCGGAGGCCCTCGAGTTCTTACAGTGCTTTAAGAATTGGGGCTGGACTCACGGTATACGGTTTTGGCAATCTCCTCGCGGATCCCATTGGGAAAGAATGCCGCGAGGACGGCGGTGAGCTTGGATGATAATCGAATAGAGCCGGTCGGGACAGAAAGCGGCTCACACTGTCACACTAGGTCAGTTTGCCAAGTTGAACCGAGTAAGTCAAGTTCCGGTAAGTTTGGGCTGGTGAGGAGTCAAGCAAGTCAAGTTGGCCCCCAACTTGACTTATTTGACTCAAGTTGACTTGGCGGCAACGCTGATCTAGGCTCCCAGATGCTAGGCCATTCTTCTCGAGCGATTCCTCGTCGTAAAGCTCGAGGAAGAGTTCGTCCTAATCCTGACTGCCAAGCCACGGGCTCTCCGAGGAGGCCCGTCACTTGTAATCTATTTAAAGGCGGAAACGAAAAATGGCTAATCGGCATGCTTGTAGGACAGGATTTTAACCGACTGAATCCTTCGAGAAAGGCGAAGGGCTAGTAACGCGGGGTTGATAGCCCGAACTGCTCTTCTCGTCTAGAAAGACAGCGAGAACCTACAACCCGGTAATGATGGCGTTCATCTTCTGCACCACCTAGCAAAACGCTGATTTGTTTACGTAGCGAAAAAAGGGGCCCTCCCTCGATCACGCGATGCTTAGTTGACGGGAAAACACGAATTTAACAACTTCCAGCAACTTGCGAGGCATGCCGTCCGGGACTTGATTTTTGGACTTGCCCACTCTGGAATCATAGTCAGTTCGCTATTTCTGCATGCTAATGACTCAGTACCCGCAGATGACTGTAGGGCTATTGCCGGCAATCACGTAGATCGTCGTCCAGACAGCCCACATTCCTTGGCTGACAGAAGCTGCAGAATAAACTTATGAGTTGACACGGAATGCATAGCTGATCGTCAGAAAAGGGCTATCTGAGGCTTGAAGTACTCGTGTGAACCAGGTTGAGTACCCGCGGGATATTTGTGTTCGTCGTATCCGAAATGATTGACGGTAAGTAAGTACGACTGGGAATTGAGAAGCCAGCAGACTTACGTTTGTGCGAGCATGTCCCCTCGGTGGAACAAGGAAAGATAATTGAGGCATAGTTTCCTTTGACAAGGTGGATTCAGTGTTTATTGAAAAATCCCTCACCTCGGGCTCGGGTAGTCGACTAAGGCCGCCTGGCGACCTCGTCAGTGATGCAAGGTGCCTCCAAATCCAGTGGCGCATTTTCCAAGAGCGAGAGTAAGACATTAACCGAGGACTTGTTAGGCAACTATTAGTGGGCGTGGTAATGGGACAACGAGGATAGCAAGCCTACGCACTCTCGGGTAAGTCTCTAATTGTTCGAGCGGGATGCGAAGGTCATCGGGATATCTACAATGATCTAAAATAAGGTATGGATAAGTGAGAAAAGTTTGTTCCCCTGGGCTTTCCGTCAAATTCCAATCCCTGAAGATCATCAGCCATCGAATCTAAGGTTTACAGGACCATCGAAAGCCAAAGCCAGGAACCCGGACCTCAAGATTGCCATTGCCCTTGATGGTTGGGCCTTCAGCGAACCCGACTCATGGTAAGATATCTCCCCGTCGCTCGCTTTGAAGAAGGAGAACATGGCCACCTTGATCAGCAACCTTTTAGGAGTTTTTTTTTTTTGCCCAAATACGAACATGGCGATGTCGGTAAATATCATAGATTATCATACCACAGGGGATTCGGACTTAATGCTAATACCAATCGATTGCTCTTCACAGACTTCGGCGAGGGCTGCATTTGGGGGCTATTCATATCCCGCTCTGGTAGTCTTGCCTCAGCTCTTGCCGCTCTAGCCGTTTTCGAGAAGACTCTCCGGAGCAGAAGGATCACTGACATTGTCACAGACTAGGGATGTCTCAGCGCTGACGAGGGCGACGGCTCAGACGGGGATGCCAAGAACTATCTATAAAGCATCACTGGAGACTATTAACGCGAGCAGTCGTGACTACATTATCACCTTTGCAGCGCCCCTTTCAGGCTAGTACTTTCGCCATTTCGATCTCAAGGGCATCGAGGCTCATATCAATTAGGTTAACCTCATATCGTATGACTTACACGGCGTTCTAGCATAGCGGCAACCCTATCATAAAGAATTACCGCATACCAACCTGACCGAAATCGACTACGCCCTAAACTTAGTAAGTGCCATTAGAACACTCAACATCTATCTAGCACCTTTGACAGACACACGAGCTCTGCAGCTCTGGTGCGTTGGCGTTGAGCCTTATAACACCATTCTCGGCTTGGACTTCTATGGCCGATACGTTGGGCTCGAATCTTCGTGCTGGAAGCCCTGAAAGCCCGCTAGCCTTGCTGACATGCATTTTCACAGTGGGCTCCCAATTCCTTGGCCCGAGCGATCTCCCAAAAAAATCTGAAGACCGACGCCTATCTATCAGCCTCTGCCTGTTCTCCTTCTACTAAACTCCTTTGCAAATGAAAGCCTGTCATCTTTCTACCCGCCCATAGCTCTACGCGAAAGGTCATTGACTTCGACTTCGATATGGACCTGAACCGCAGACGATGTGGTGCTGGAAACTCCAAAGTCCGCATCGACAACTCCGGGTTCGGAGACTATTGGAACGTCACTATCGACCCTCCAGGCATAGGGTCAGGTGATCCTTGTGCCGCAGGATCGCAAACGATTCTTCGCCGAGCGCCGGGCCGGCTGGTGAGATATGTATAAAAATACCGAAACGTACAAGAGCGAAGGGGAACGACGCAGTAACGAGGAGATCGAGACTCCCATCAACTAGGACATAGCCGGTGAATTGTGAGTTGGACGGGAGGACTACAAACTTGACTTTGGAGCTCACGTTAAGGGTAAATTCAAAGCCGGTTTCAGCTACAGCCTCTCCATCATTGTAAGTAAGGCTGAAGTCCCATAGCACAGACTTCCTGCTCGCCCTCGTGTAAACATGCATGGGATCTAAGGGACAACTCAGGCCTCAATGGACAGCGAGCTGGAAATTGAACAAGCTAACATCTGGCTCAACGTAGAGGAAGAGTCTGATCTGACCTTTTCCGTCCGATGCATCGGCGACGTTGACTTTGACCCAGCCTATACCAAAGTCAAGCCCACCAAGCTCAAGGCGCGCACGCTGAGCCCACCCGGAAACACTTGGATGACTTTCCAGCCGTAGGGGAAGTCCACTGCATGCTCGCTCGCACCCTTCAACGACACCGATGGTAGTTGCCAGCGGGCACAGCGCGCTCTACTTTGAGAGAAAGCTCAGCACCCGCGTCAACTCGGACTCCGGAGACTTCGGCGCGAACTTCCAGCCTAATCCAGAGGATAGGCTGGACACCAGGAACGCCGAGCATGACGACAACAAGGTTTCCATGGATAACAACAACGAGAGCGCCATCTACAACTCTGGGGGCGACGCTGGTAGATTTGCACTGAACACTGACTTCGAATTCGGCCTCAAGGTCGACCCAGGCTTGCTCAGCGACCTTAGCCTCTTCGAGGTTCCAATTATCGATGTACGTGCTCTGTTAAGCTGCCATAGTTTAGAAATTTCCAGCTAACTAGAGCAGATATCGATGCAGTACAGAAAGTTCTTGATGTGGAGCTTCTTCCTGTCTCCAGACCTTGCTGCTGCGACGGGTTTGAGCACTACCGTCACGCAGGTCCCTTCATCCATCCCTTAATCGGGGTGGCTGGCTGTAATGCTCTGAAAGACCATTGTGCTATCTCAAATCTTCGAAGAGCTCTCGGAACGCAATGCCACGACGTAGATGACGAGTAAGTCTCTCGGGCCCCGGCTCGCAGGCAGAAATGGTTAACCCTGAACTGAGCTCGGTCTAACAGCCGAACCATCGCATAGGAGGAAAAGGACGTTCGTCCCTACGTTGTCAGTGACAGCATAAGTATTGCAACCTTCTGGTGAAATGCCATGCCTTCTGACCTTCTGCAAGAAACACTTTGGCATTCAGCAACAACAAAATGGAGATGACAGCTTTTGAGATGGTAAGTGGCCCTTCATGGGCCAGGACAGAGCCTGTGGCTATGGCTCCAGCTCCAACGTCAACTCGCTGATGCATTTAGATAATGATGCGGCCAAGTTCATCCAATACCCCAAGAAATCGTTTCCGTGCCCCAGCTGTCTTGTGTGTGGTAAGAACCGCAAGAAGGGTAACAAAAAAGAAGTATACTGCCAGTGCGCTAACATGGGTCTCGGCTATGGCTAAAGCGATGTTCCGAAGTCCCAGAGGTGCCAACCCAAAATTGACACCAGGGGCCCTTGGCCCTGAGATCTCTCGGCCAGCTCGCTGTCAACTAGGGTAGAATCCGCAGATGATCAGGGCGTACCTAGACTGGAAAAGCGCAAAGACGGCAAGGCGACATTATCACTGAAGAAAATCTAGTGACAGCAATTGAAGGCACGCACTCTATGAGGAGAATCATAAATAATTATCCCGCATTCCCAGAAATGGTAAAGACCAATGGGAAGGTATCGAACAAACAAAAGGTGGAGTGGCATTTCACGTCAACGGGGCAACAACTTCCTGGTATGATCGGACTGGGAGGTGGGAGCCTTGCAATCGCACGACACGGCGTGGGTGAAGGATGCAAACAGTAACCTTGAAGAGGTTTGGGCAAACTATCAGAGTAAGTTACTTTCATCAGTTGAGATGATGCTGCAGCAGAGCCAGGGGCATATTCCACACACCTGGCTCCCACCGAGTTACCTGGCAAAGACACTGACACAAGGCCAACTCTCGCAGCCAGGCACGCCTTAGAAGGCCAGCTTATTGTCAATTTCTTCGACCAATGGCTGGACAAGGGTTAGAATGAGAACTAGGGGCTGATGTTTTCAAACTCTTAGCCTAATGTCCCCTGCAGCATTACAACTAAGTGGATCCTGAAGGCGGACGGCTCGTAACCCTTGGAAGCTCGACAGTCCCAGAGCCTTCGTCTTCCTGCGGCTTGCCGAGCTGGGCAACGTGAAGAACCACGGTAGCCTCACCATCTCCAAGGCCCGAGTCAACCGCATGAAGGGCCCCATGTTTAGCGACAAGCAGTCCACAGCCCTTGACACAGACGCAGGAATGTTTGCGGAACAGAGGCTTCTTGCCACCCACCTTGCCTGCCTCGTTGTGTTCTGCTCAACCCGCTTTTCGGCTTCTGACTGTTTTGCTCCTGGATTCTAGGCATGGTGTTTAAGTAGTTCAATGGCCCAACGGTGTGGAAGAAATTATGCGATACCCACGAGGCGCTCTATACCGGTAACTATTTTGCGGACCTTGATATCTTTAATGCGTGTCGAGGTTCTGGCGTCACGACTCCCTCGCTCCAGGACGAGTGGAATGAGTTTCTTGAGGTAGTACTGACCTCGGTGGTACAGACCTCGGAGGTACACAGGCCCAAGACCGCTTTTGAGCTTCTAGCCATCGTTGCCCTCAAGTAAGATTCTCCTCCCTTTTTATGCCGTCCTCTCTTAGAGGGTATTACTCGCTAATTACCAAACCTCAGAGGAATCTTCAACTTTACCCCCAGTATGGCAATTCGTGGGATCCATTGGGTTCAGGAACATGGAGTCATTGGAGTCATTCAGCCCAAGATTTCGCATCGACGGTGTCAAAACGCAGATGGAAAGATGGGGTCTAATATTTTGACCCTTGGCCAGGGCCCAAGTCGAGGGGTGCGAAGGTCCCAGCTATTTACGTCGGGACGCCTCCTCGACTGTGGTGGAGTATCGTTTGACAGAGGAATCGTGTCCGCACATTGGCTTGATTAACGACAAAGGCTAACTATCATTTCTTCTTCTTCTTTCTTTTCCCTTTGATCGTTGAGAATGAAACCATACTATAGGCCCTCGTATACGGCCTCGCAGCGTTTATTGCCGCTCTTTGCGGCAATGAGACCAGAGATATACCCAAGAGGATACTTACCCAAGAGGACACTTACCCAAGAGGACACTTACCCAAGAGGACACTTACCCAAGAGGACACTTACCCAAGCTATGCTTGGGGAGTGTCAATACCCACGTACCTAAATGAGTTGCGGAGGAGCGACAAGAAGAGAGCAAACCTCCTCGACACCGACCGAACGTTGCTCCTCTATGGTATGGCATTGCCGCCTGTTGGCAGACGAGGATGATCTTTGCCATTGGACCCTGCCTCCAGAGTCTTGACACCCCGATATCGAAATGCCGATACCGTAAGTTGCATTTTGGACAGGTTCTCCGCAGTCGTTCATGGGCCTACGTTAGTGAGGAGCTTATCTAGAATCAGGAGACCATGTTGCTCAAGCAGACGCATAGCGGTTGCGCCACGAGTGCTGGGATGTTGAACTAGAAGGCGCTCATTTGAAAATACATTTGCTTACATCCTTGGGCTGAAGGGCTGGTAGACCTAGAAATGGACGGAAACAACAAGACTGATTCGAGCTCTGGCTCCCGCCGGAGCTCTTCTCATTGTCGTACTAAGCTAGCCAAGGACTGGGTTATGAGCACAGACGTCAAGTGTATGTAATCCCATTAAGCAAGGTAAAAGCTAGCATATTATGGGCCTTGTTGTTTCATTGTCGCGACGAAGGCCATTGGCAAAACCTAAGAAGCCCATTGACAGTTCTTTTGGGAAATGGGAGTTGGACATTGGATTTGTGAATGATCCTCGAGCTGGAACAGCTCAAGATGCCACTGATCCCAGATACTCGTGCCAGAAGAGCTTAATAGCAGCACGTCCGCCGACAAAACTTCAGAGGCATGACTTGATCTTGGGAAGTACGCGAGGAAAGTGCTCGCTGCCCAGGACACTTGTCGTTTCGTCTTGGGCTTTACTATCTAGGTATCTCTCAACAATAGCCAGCCAGCCGTCAAGATACAAGACGTACAAGACAGTGGCTAGAAGTCTGAGACACAGGCTTCGCGATACGATGATTGGCACGTGTCTTCATCAACCCAAGCAGAGATCTTCCAGAGAACTATTCAATCCTATCCCTCGGGATTCCTTTATCCGGCAGCTCGCTTAGGCCAAGGCATAACCATCGATCGGCAACCATGGCAGCAGCCTCCCTGTTGATCTGATAGCGCTGATTGCTGGGATTGTTGTAGCCAGAACGGCCGAGGGGGGCAGTGGGGGATGCAAAGGTGAAGATGAGTGTAGCCATTGTCGGTGTTGACGCTGAAGCAGCTGTTTGCTGAGAAATAAAATATGGGTGGCTAAGAGGCTTTATAGGTGTGTTTCATAAGAGCGACGTCTAGAGGAATTGTTAGACACCAGATATTAAAAATAAAATGCACCAAGGCAGATGATAAGAAGGACAGTGGCAGCCGCAAGAAGTGGAGGATGACAGGGGATCAAATGAAGAATGGGCACCTGTTTATTGCGAACGACGGACTGAGTGGTCGCAAGTCTCAATTCAGGGATAACAGCCAAGAACTACGCTTTCAATATCTATCCAGGGGCCGTTTTTGCCCGCCATCTGAAAAGAGAATCCGCCGGCTGTATAAGGCCAATCTACATCCTCTCACCACAGGATACACAGTCAGTTTCGTCCCATCGTGAAGTGTTCTAAAATGACCGGCGGTTTCCTATATGTATTTTATCTCCTCAGACCTACCCCCAACAATCGCTACCTCTCTTCAAAGTGGATCGAGCGTCAATCTAACTTCATCCTGTTTTCAAATTACAGCTTGGCAGATGGTGCCTCACAGACTCGGCTAGCTATTGGGGGGAGTATGATGATCAGCAGCAAGCGAAGTCTTAACTGGGCCTCCTTTGGGAAAAGGTAGGAGCAATGAAGCCTCCCGCTTCAGGAGCACACACCCACTCGGTTTCTCTTGGTCACTAAGGCTCGACGACAAGCCCAGCTTGCTAACCCACGAGACGAACAGGCTTTTATTGTACCCCTTGGCGCGGCTGGGGACAAGATTGAGGGAATGGCTGGCTTTGACTAAGAAGTTCACTCCTCCTGTTCTATCCATCTTTCGGCTAATGTTTCTGACTTAGCGATACGAGTTTATAAAATCCTGCCTTCTACTAAAGAGTGATATATTCTATTGATCACCACACTCAATAGATGCTTTCGCGTGGCCCGTATATTTTTTTTATTTTTCCTCCACGTTCAATCATCTTCATATTTGATTTTCATCCCCTTTCGTTGTTGACAGTGAAATTATTCCTCTTGGACCCCTTCTGCGGTGTCTCAGTCTCCATTACCACTGTAAGGTAAAGAGAAGAGAGCTGATGTAACCAATGAGATATTCCCGTCTCTCCCTAAGCGGTCAAGTGTCATAATTAGAAATGAACCGGTTAAGAGGCAATCCAACATTCATACTATCACCAAGCAATTCAAGACAAGGAAACAATAGGAGGTTTTATCAAGACCCAGTATCCCTAACGACACGGCGACTAACCTCCCATTAGTTTCCTATGACTGAACGGTCTTGTTATCGAAACGCAATAGAGTAGGCACGCCAAGCCTCATTATCCCCTAAAGTTTTCCCGATAGAAAGATTAAACTTTATTGCTGTGGATGTCTCTTCTTACCTGACGGGTCCCGGTTAGTATTTGAAATGTCGTTCAATGACTGTCTTTCTTCCCGACTCTTCCAAAATTAGTCATCCCCAGATTGGATCGTCTCCGTTCAATCATGACTACTTCGGCAGGAACCTCGGATGTAGATAAACAGCTAGGTACATGGAGCCGATCGGTTTCCTATTTTAAGACACCCCATTTTACCGAATAGCAACATGTTTTTACACCATCCCATCGCACATGGTCAGAGACAGCTTGGGGGTGAGCCTACCCTATATCATGGCACTGGAGGATACTTCATATGCCCTGGGTACCTCTAACTTCCCAAGTCGCTTTTTCTTATGTGTTCCGTATCTTACTACGCTCGACCCAAAATGAGATAATATAACCGCCAATTTTTTGCTCTTCTTTTTGCTGTTTTGGAGTATAGAATATGGAATGATCACTTAGGCACACTTTCCTTCAACAGGGTGGATTCGGTATTTACTAAGCAACATCCCACCTCGCCCCTTATACCCTTGTTCGCTCAAGGCCAGGGGGCGGGGGCCTCGGAGCAACTCAATAAAAATAATGTATCCAATGGGGGCGCGGAATACATATATTTGCATGCAGATGTGGCCTAATCCGATTAAAGAAAGAGAGTTTAAGACTCTAAACAAGGCCAAAGTTTTTAACAACACGTAGCTGTAATAGGCGGGAGTGCCTCTATAAATATAGTTGATAATTAGGAAATAACTCATAATCTAGCCCTTGACTTAATATAAACCTTAGATAAGGAAATAATATAAAAAATAATCTTACTTATATATTTATAACTATTAGCTGCATTAGCTATTTATATAACTTTAGTATACTTAATTCTTATAACTATATTATTAGATATGGCTTAAACTGAAATAAAAAATAATAATAGAATTTACTTTAAAAATATAAACCTAGTATAATATAGTTATATATCTCTTAGGAATATAAGGAGTATTTTATTTATATATTAAAAAATAACATAATATTTATATTATTTATATTATTTAAGTATTAAAACTAGTAATAATAAGTTGAATAATTATTATATATATATATAGTCTGTTGTTTATATATTATATAATATTTAGTAATAAAAAATATAACTTATAAATCTAATTTTAAATATTATAGTTTTTTTAATAATAAATAAAAATACTTAAAATGTCTTATATTTAATTAAAATATAATTACATTATTATATAAGTTAACGTACGTAATAAGCGAGTGTTACTGTGACGATCGTGTATATTTCCCAAGGGATAAACCGGTCGTGCTGGGTTTATGTTGGCAGGGGATTATTGGCGTTGTCTTGAACGGGGGTGTAAGTCACGTCTGGTAATGTGCTCAAAGGTATTGAGTGTAACCAAGTTGTATTGATAGCTGAGGTAGCTACTACATAAGAAATTGCAATGAGTGCGGCCTATATACTTTGTGCGATGGGACGGATCATGATGGATCATGACTTGCAGAGCCTGAGCCGTCATGATCCCGCTGAATGGATCAGAGGGGATCATGGCCCGCAGGGCGTGATCCGCCTTGATCCGTTTGTGATTGGTAGGATAAGGTGGGTCCCTCCTGTCACGTGTCCTGGAGGTCTCTTGGGCCGTGACAGTTACAAACAAGCAAGTGTTACAACATACTGTATAACTAAAAACAGCTAAACCTTAAATTTATAATGCTAGCTATAAAATAGCTAAAAATCTAAAAGAAATAGTTTTTTGGCTATTTAACTAGAAAGGAAACTATATAGTATTTTTTTTAGATTTTTAAAAAATTTCCTTTATATAGAAATAGCTAAGTATACAGTGCGACTAGTGTTTTTTCCTAAGTAGCTTAGTAGGCAATTTTTTAAAAATCTAAAAAAATTATATATAGCATTTCATGATATAATAAGCCTATTTTGAAATTTATAGCTATTTTAAGCTTGTCGTAAACTTATTAGAATTTTTTAAAGTATTTTTAAAATAACGTACATGATAAGCGTATGTCACAGACAAGTATGTGTCTCAGGAAGATTTTCACCTTAAATCGCGATTTTTAAAAAATTCTTAAAAACTGAAATTAGTTTAAAAATAACCTAAACTTTAGAAATAACTTTCTTAGCAGTATATAAAGTAAGCTTAATTTTTCTAAGATTTTTAAAAAAAAAACTCCTATTAAGTTATTAAGAAAAATCATATTCGCACTGTTTTTTTAAGCCTTTTTTTACTTTATAAGCTAGATAATTTTTTGAAAATTCTAGAAAAAATACTAACTTTCTAACTGTTTACTAATTAGGTTAAAAATGCTCTTTTTAAGTTTATAGCTATTTTATTGTAGTTTTTAGAAATCTAGCTTTTTTACTTTTAGCTGCACAGTATTAGTGTGACACATACTTGTCTGTGACATATGCTTATCATGTACGTTAAGGCATAAATACTAAGAAATTTCAAACTGTAACACTCGCTTGTTTGTAACACTCGCTTATCACGTACGTTATTATATATTTAATTAATTTAATTTAATTAATTTAATTAATAAATTTTTATTTACTATTGAGTTTTAATTTAGCGCTAAGGCTTAATATTAATATTTTTTAAGTTTAAATTTAAATATTAACTCTAAGAATTAATCTCTTTAAAATTTATAATATTAATAACTTTTATTTCTTAACGTAATTATATTTACAACTATATAATTAGATCTTAGCTAGTTAGAATAAGACTTTTTTAATATTTTTATTTCACATTATAAAAAGTCTTGATACTTAGTATAAGTATTATAAACTATATATTATATTAATTATACTTTAAATTAAAAAGGAATTTATTTCTTTTATTAATAAAAGGGTTTTTTACCTTGAGTCTCTTTCTAAATAATATTAATAAAAAAAAGCTTTCTTTTAATAAAATTAAACCTATTATTTATATTAGAATTAAAAAAAAAGGCTACGTATAAACTAAAAAAATGTTACAATTGAAGATTATAAGTTTAATTAATATTAAATTATTAAATAATATATTTATCTTAATACTTTAAAGGTCTTTATTTAATATTATTACTTATAGCTTATTATAAATATTTTTTATGCCTTAATAAAGCTTATAGACTTCCTTAGAAGGTTATCTTAATTATATAAATAAGTATATTAATCAGTATTAGTTATATTCCTTTAATTTATGAATTAAAGGTCTTTATAAAAAGTAAGTATTATAATCTTATTAATATATTATTAATTAATTAAATAATTATAATTACTATTAGTTATAATTAAACCTCTTCTTATAAAGATAATAAAAATATAACCCTTTAAGATTTTAATCTCTTTAAGTTATTAAGAATTATAAAGGTAATTAAAAGTCTAATATTAAAGTGAAGAGCTGTTATACAAAAGGGTCAAATTTAATCTCTTTAATTAATTAAGACATAAGCTATTTATTATAAGTAAAGCTAATTTTAGTATATTATTAAAGCTATTAATAATTATATAAATAAACCTTATTAATTTAAGCCTATTAAGATCTTAAGCTTTAAGTATAACGCTGTTATTATTAAAATTATTAAGATATTAATTATAATATTTTGGTTTCTATTTTAAATAATATAAAATAATAAAATAATAATTAAAATTTATTTTATATTTATTATTTTATTTTAATTTAATGTATATGATAAGCGAGTTGGCCAGGCAAGCGAGTTGGCCAGCATACTGTGCACCTAGAATTAACCTACCCTAAATAACCTAACTTTCTCTATAAAATAGCGAGCAAGTTATAAAAAGTATTTTTATACAGCTAAATCTAGAAATGATCTAGAAATAATTTTTCTAGATTTTTAAAAAATCCCTTTATATAGAAACAGCTAAGTACACAGTGTGAATATACTTTTTTCTATACTACCTTATAACGAATTTAATTAGATTTTTTTTAAAGATTAATAGAAGATAATATAGTATATAATAACTTCAATATTAGGTTTATACTTATTTTAGGTTATATATGAAATTTTAAAGGTTTTTTTAATTTCCCTTTTTAAGGTATAAATACCTCTGGCCAACTCGCTTGCCTGGCCAACTCGCTTATCATATACGTTAATTATTATGATTTATTATTTTATATATAATAATTGTATAAATAAGTTTATGTTTTTAATAATTAATTAAAAAATTTATAAAATAGTAAGCCTTAATAGCTAAATTAAAGTAAAATTATAGATTAAAGGTAAATCTCTATTATATATAAGACTTTAACTTATTAAGCCTTTTATCATAGCTTAGCTATAGAGATTTTAAGAGGCCCCTATATATATAATATCTCGCAGCGGTTATCTTAATTAGTTAGTAACTTTAATAGCTACCTTATATCCTTATAATTACCTCCCTTCGAGAGATCTTAGTCCCTAAGATCTTTAAGTAAGTATAAAGGCTTTAAATTATTTCCTTTAAGCCTTTGAATTTATAAATAAAGCCCTAATAAAAGCTCTTTAATATACTACTTTTAATATTTAAGATTAATTTTTATTTTCTTTTATGATAATATATATAATTAGAAAATACTTTATTAATTTTTTAATATTATTAACTTTAACATAAGCATATCTTTATTTTAATTTATTTTAATTTATTAAAATAAATAATATTAATTACTTAAAATATTTTATTTTACTTCTTTTCTTATATACTTATCTTTTCTTTTTATTAAGATTCTTTTATAACTTTATTCCTTTTCAATAATATATCAGCTTTTCTTCTATAATATATGCCCTTAATATTATCATTTATCTTTTTAGGCCTTATTATATCTTTAATAATAATAGTAATTTAATTAATTAATAAGTAAATAATTATTTATATTTTAATTATTTTATTTATATTTAAAATACTTATTACTTAATATATATTATTAATATTAATTTAATTATTTATATTTATTATAATTACTATATTTAAAGATATACTATTACAAGTCTTTTAAGTTAACCTTTTGGCTTTAAATTATTAAACTCTATCTTAAATCTCTAATATGTTACTTAGCGCTATCTAATAATATTAAAACTTTTATATTACCATCTAAGGGTAATATCTAATTAATATGAACTCTTTAACAAATATTTTACTTATAACCTCTTATATTATTATTTAATATTATCTTAGTACTTTTAATACTTATAATATTACTTAAAATAATATTAACGATTAATACATTAATTTTATTAAGAATATTAATAATTAAATAATAATTAGTTATTAATTTATTAAATTAGCTTTTGTCAGTAAGCTTTAATTTATATAAATTTTTATAAATATATATTCTTTTTCTCTTTATTTTATATTTTTTATTAACTTATTATATAAATTTAGGTTTATATAAATTAAACTAAGATGTACTGTCTTATAGATATTACTTAGCGTATTCATATTTATAATAATATTAAGCCCTCCCTATTCCTTTTATTATATATTTATTTACCTTTAATCAACCAAGACTATAAATATCCCTAATAAGTGAAGAGGTTACTTTGTTTTTATTTTAATTTATATTAATTCTTAATTACTTATATTGTTATGTATTTTATAATATATATTAATATTCTTTTTATTCCCCGCGGTAAAAAATATTTTAATAATAATAATAATAATAATAATAATAGCTTTAATAGTAATTTATTATTTATTTACCTTTTTTACTTTATTTATGAAAAGGCATGAATTACCTAGGTTATTAATTAGGCTAAGGGTGAGGGCCTAGAAAATACTATGCCTTTTAATAATAATCTCTCTAATATTAATCCTTTAACCCTTAAGTAAGTATTTTTAATTATAATTTATTCTCTGTAGCTTTTAACTTATATTTAATACTAGCTTAATAATAATTATTTTCTTATAGTTTAATTATGCTATAATCTTTATTATTTATTTTTTTTATCTATGTCTTTTTTATAATTAATATTTTATTTTTACTAAATACCTTATTAAAGTATTAATTATATACTATTTTATTTCTTATTACTTTTTTTTATAACCTTGTAATATTTCTTAATTATTATTTTCATAGTTTCTAAGTAATAATCAGGTATTATATTTTATCAATTAGCTTTTTTATTTAATAAAATAAAATAATACTTTACTAATAAGCTTATAATGTATTATTTCTTTTGTCTCTTATTTAGTAAGCGTATTTTCAAGCTATGATAAGCTTTTTAATATTATAATATTTTTAATTAATTATTTTACAGTTTAGATAATAATATATAAAATATATTATAAATATATTTATATACCTCTAGTACTTTTATGATATAGGCCTATTTTGTATATCGTATAAGGATTTTAATCTTAGTATATCTTAAGGCTAATTTAAGATATTTTAATTTTTTATAAATACTTTAATATATTATCCCTAATAATATATTCATAGCTTGTATCTTATATTATAACACTTAGATTAAGACTTTAAAATATAATACTAATAATCCTTTATTAGCTTATATATTTAAGTCAATATCTCTAAGCGCTTAGTAATACCTTAAATATTTATTTATATTTTTATAGAGATATACTTAATATACCCTAGGTAATACGTATATAATATTTTATTAAGTAAAACCTTAATTATAAAATATTAGCTATTATTATATATAAAAGTAGCCTTTTAAGAGTTATAAATTCCTTAGTCATTAGGTTTATTTTTTATATATACTCTTAGACATCTTTTTAAGGTTTAATATGTTTATTTTATTTAGTTTTTTATTTATAAATAATAAGTAATAAATAATTAATAATATATTATATTTTTTTATTAAATTTACTTAAAACTTATTTATAACAAGCATATGTTTATTACTTATAATATCCTTAGGTATATTAAAATAGCTTTTTATATATTTATACGATCGATAATACTATAAAGCTTATAGCTTTGAGCTTTTTAAAATTAAAATACATATTATATATTATATTATATAATATATAATAATTAATATAATATTATAGTTTTTATTATTATTATAACGTAGTTGATAAGCATGCCGATCAAACAAGTATGCCGATCACTTATACTGTACAGCTAAAAGTAGCAATATTAGATTTTCTAAAACTATCTATATAATAGGTAAAATCTTTAAAAAAATTGGTTTTAAGCTCTTTAGAAAAAGCGTTATAAGATACTGTTTTTTAAAAACTTTTCCCTAATTTATTAAGCATATTATATTTAAAATTAAGAAAATACACAGTGAAAATAGGCTTTTTCTTAATAACTATACAAATAAAAATTAATAAAATATAACAAAGTTCTTTTATATAACGTCTTATTTAATTAACCTAATCTTAGATCTTTAGCTATTTTAGGCTTAATTTCGATTTTTAATAATTTGTTTAAATTTGTGAGATAAGGTATAAAACTAAGTGATCGGTATACTTATCTGATCGGCATGCGTATCAACTACGATATGTATATATTAATAAATTAAGTATAAAATTGAACTTAATTTCTTAACATAAATATAATAAAAATAATAATAATTAAATTTTATTATATAACTTATACCTTAACATATAAATAACTTAATATATTAAGTAGCTCTTAATAGATTTATAAATATTATTTATTATATTTAATTAATACAGTTTTTTTTATTACGTCTCAGGTATTTAAATACTTACATATTTTACCCTTGGATTAATATAATATTAATAAAATATCTTTGATCTCAAGGCTTTTTACTTTAAGATAATTAATTAATCTTTAAATTATAATAATCTAAATCTATTAATAATATAAGTTTTATATTTAAGAGTTTTTTTAATTTTTTCTTTAATATTATAAAAGATATTAATATTTATTAAAATATGACAATTTATATCTTATATTAATTATTATTTTATAAATCTTTAAATAATTTAATATTTTTGTTCGTAAGTTTTGTTTTAAAAATTTTAGTTAAAGATTTTTAATAAACATAGCTTTTTTTTTAATAAAATGAAACTTTTTATCAATATTATAATTAAATTAAAAAACAAACTAGGTAAAAAAAAATACTATAATTGAAAATTAAAAATTTGATTAAATTTAAATTATTAAGTTATATATGTATTTAATACTTTTAAGGCCTGTATCTTATATTATTACTTATAGCTTATTATAAATTTTTTTTAAATTTTTATGAAGCTTATAGATCTCCTTAGTAAAATTATCTTCATTATATAAAAAAGTATATTAATAAGTATTAGCTATAATATTTTAATTTATTAATTAAAGGTCTTTATAAAAAGTATTATTACAATCTTATTAATGTATTATTAATTAATTAATTAATTAATTATAGTTATTATTAGTTTCAATTACATCTTTTTTTATAAAGATATTAAAAGGTTAATATTAGAGGGAAAGTTATTATATAAAGGGGTTGAATTTTAATCGCTTTAGCTAATTAACATATAAGTTATTTATTATAAATAAAGCTAATTTTAATATATTATTAAAGCTTTTAATAATTATATAAATAAACCTTATTAATTTAAGCGTATTAAAAATCTTACGCTTTAAGGAAAAAGTCTTTATTCTTAAAATTATTAAAATGTTACTTGTAATATTTTAATCTTTATTTCAAGTAGTATAAAATAATAAAATAATAAATAACCTTTTTTTATATTATTTATTCTATGAATATTATTTTAATTCTTTCTATAGCCTAAAAATAATCAAAGCTTTAAAATTAATAATAATAATAAAAATCTAATTGTAATTTTATATAATTTTATTTATTTTTATATGAAATATTATATAGCTATAAGTATGACTTTATTAAAAGTCTTAGCTTATTTATATTTTTATTACCTCTAGTAATAATAATACTATTAATAATACTATTAATAATAATAACCTTAAGTTTATATTTTACTTATTTTCTTTAATTTTATTTAATAAGAGATTTTTTATTTATTTTATAGTCTTTATTAAATTTATAATTATTTATATATTATTCTTTTTTTCATTTAGTATTTTTATATAAATATTTTAATTTAACTTATTCCTTAATATTTTCTATCATTTCTTTATTATAGGCTTATTTATATCTTATCTTATTTTTTATAATATCTTTTTAATTATTACTTATATATAAGGCAATAATTAGGTTTAAAAATATTATATCTTATAAGTTAGTCTTTTATTTTATAAGGTAATATGTCTTAATTTTAAAAGCTTCATAAAATATTATTTCTTTTATTAAGCTTATCTTTAAGCTTTAATAAGTCTTATAGTTTATGAGATTTCTCTTTCTTATTATTTTATGATTTTAGTAATAATATATGAAATATAGTATATATCTATTAATAGGCTTTTAAAATTTTAATGTTATAAGCTTGATTATTATATTTTTTTCAAAATTTTATATTTAACCAATCTAAGAACTAATTTTAAATACTTAAATCTTTAATTTTTAGTAATTAAAATATTAATAATTTATTTCTCTTAATATTCTTAAGAAATATATCTTATATTATAATACTTAGCTTATAACTCTAAACCTTATATTATTTAATACGTTTATAGTTTCTATCTCATTTATCTTAAGATCTCTAAGGATTTAATAATACCATAAATATTAATTTTAAGTTTGATAAATATGTATTGAATAATTTTTAAGTAATAATTAAAAAGTATTTATATAAATAATATATTAATTATTAAGTATTTATTATCATTATTAATATATAATATCTAATAATTGGCTTAATACTTTGGATTATTTCTTATATATATATATTGAGATATTTCTTTAAAGCCTAATATGTATTTTGCATTTAGCCATTTATTTAGGAATAATATAAACTAAATAATTAATAATAAATGTATTTTTTTAATAAGATATATTTAGAATTTATTAATAATAAGTTTATTATAAATACCAATAATGCCTTTTAATATAATATATATATTACCTAAGTATTGTAATCAACTAAGTGCTATACTTTTATCTCTTATAGTGAGTTTTTTATCTAATTAATTAATTCTTAATAACCTACGGTATTAATCATTGTTCTTAAAGCTAAACCTTTCTTACCTATTAGGCCTTTTAAAATAACTTAAATATAAGTATTTAATATATTATAAAGATATATATAATTAAGAAATAATGAACATATTAGTATTGATAAGGCATGTAAGTTAAAATAATAGTATTAATAAATTATATTAATGAACTATTAAATCTAAAAAAAAATTAATGTTTATTTAATTAATATTTAATTTAAATTTAAAAAAGTTCTTTTTTTAATTATCAAATATTAAACATATAAGTAATTATGTATTTAATAATTATAATATATTATTAATTAATATATATTAAGCTTTAAATTTTAATAACTAATCTTTAAAACTTAAAGTATATTTTTTTTATAAATTTAATTATTAAAAAATAATCAAGAATATTAGGTATTATTTTTAAATATTTTATATTTATATTAAATATAATCATGATATATAATATTTAATTAAATAATATATAATAATTTTAATAAGGTTTAATTTTGTATAAATATAATTATAAATAAAATAATTATTATATATAAAAATATAGATAAAAAATTAAAATTAATATCAAGATTAATCAAAGAATAAAAATAAATCACAATTATTTAAATAATTGATACAAAAATTAATTAATGATATTTTTCAATATTAATATAAATTAATATTATTTTATAAATTAATATTAAGAAAGTAATTTCTAAAATAATTAAATTATTATACTAACTTAAAGTATTTAAATGAGTAATAAAAAATATTTTATATAATTTTACTATTTTAATTTTTATATAACTAATTAATTAATTAATTTCATTATTTTTTAATTATTAAAAACATTTATTTTATTAAATTTAAATAGTATTATTAAAGTAATAAAAGTATTTTATTTATATATTATTTTATTTATTTTATTTATTTTAATTTCTAATATTACATGTTTTAAGAAAATATATAACTAAAAAATATATTATTTCATTAGATATTTTATAATTTATATTTAAACAATTACGTTATTTTTAAATTGTTTATATTAAATTTTAGGTTTTAAAATATTAAATACAGTCAAGATTCTTTTTTAAACAAAACTAAGTAACGTACTTGATAAGTGAGTGCACCGGACAAGCAAGTGCACCAGCATACTGTATAACCTAAAATTACAAAACATTACGCTTCTAAAAATAGCTATAAAATAGCTATAAAGTTAAAAAGAGTATTTATATAAATATAACTCTATATAATAGCTAAAAATGGTTTTTTCTAATTTTTAAAAATATCCCTTTATAAAAAAACAGCTATATATATAGTGCGAATAAGATTTTTTCTAAACTACCTTACTAAGGGATTTTTAAAAATTCTATAAAGAATAATTAGTGTTTTCCTTATTTTATATAAGCTGGAGTTAAAATTATAAGCGGTTAGGATTTTTTCTTAATTTAAGAGAATTTTTTAAAGAGATTAATAATTAAGGTATAAACCCTAAGAAATTTCAAAGTGGTGCACTCGCTTGTCCGGTGCACTCGCTTATCAAGTACGTTATATTTTTTATTATAATTCTTAAATAAAAAAATAAGAAAAATATAGCAATTAGTTAATTATAATACTTAGGTAATATATATATTATTCATACAAGTTTTATATTCTTATATAATAAAATTATATATTTTATAGATTTAAGCTTATTTATAATAAAATATAAATTAAGTATTATTTTATAACTTTATATTACTTAAAATAGGGACTAAAGTATTATACTTAATATTTTAATAATCTTAGGAATATATGCTCTATACTTAAAGCCTAAGGCCTTAATAGGCTTAAATTAACATGATTTATATATATAGTTATTAATACCTTTAATAATATACTAAACCTACCTCTATTTATAATAAATAGCTTATATCTTAATTAGCTAAAGAGGTCAACATCTAACCCCTTTATATAATAGCTTTCCCCTTTAAGCTTAACTTTTTAATTACCAGTACAATTTTTAATTACTTAAAGAGGTTAAAATTACTTTTATTTTCTTAATATGAAAAGATTTAATTATAATTAATGATAAGTATAATTAATTAAGTAATCAATTAATAATATATTAATGAGATTATAATACTAGCTTTTTACAAAGACTTGTAATTACATAATTAAAATACTATAACGTACATGATAAGCATATGTCACAGACAAGTATGTGTCTCAGTAAGATTTTCACCTTAAATCGCGATTTTTAAAAAATTCTTAAAAACTGAAATTAGTTTAAAAATAACCTAAATTTTAGGAATAACTTTCTTAGCAGTATATAAAGTAAGCTTAATTTTTCTAAGATTTTTAAAAAAAAACTCCTATTAAGTTATTAAGAAAAAACATATTCGCACTGTTTTTTTAAGCCTTTTTTTACTTTATAAGCTAGATAATTTTTTGAAAATTCTAGGAAAAATACTAACTTTCTAACTATTTATTAATTAGGTTAAAAATGCTCTTTTTAAGTTTATAGCTATTTTATTGTAGTTTTTAGAAAATCTAGCTTTTTTACTTTTAGCTGCACAGTATTAGTGTGACACATACTTGTCTGTGACATATGCTTATCATGTACGTTATCTAATACTTATTAATATATTTATTAATAATAATAATAATAATATTACGTGACCTTCGCCTTAGGGCATGTCAGTCTATCGAAGGGTCTAAGTATGGGAAAAACCGTGGGCTATCAGCCCTGGACTAAAACCCCACTCCGGCGCAGTTCTTCGTTCCTCGTGTCGACGTTCACCGAGCTAATATATTTATTAATGTAATTAGAATAACCTTATATAAGAGGTCTATAGGCTTTATAAAAAAGCACTTAAAATACTTATAATGAGCTATAAGAAATACTATTAAAGAATATTATTTAGACTATTATCTTAATTATAAACCTTAGCTATTTAATATAAATTTAACTTATAATCTTTAGTTATAATATTTTTCTTTTTTTATTTAATTAGAGTATTAATAATAGGTTTGATTCTATTAAAAAAAAGAGGTTTTATTAAAAGCTCTTAAACAAAATTTAAAAAAAATAAAGTTCTATTAATAAAAAATATAAGTTTTATATCAACTTATAATATAATTAATATAAGACATAATTTATAATTCTTATTATAAATATTAATAATTTTTATAATAATAAATAAAAAAATTAGAAAAGTCTTATTATAATTAGCTAAGACTAAGCTATATAATAATAAGAAATAAGAGTTATTAATATTATAGGTTTTAAAGAGGTTAATTCTTAGGGTTAATATTAGAGTTTTATAAACCTAAAAAGAGTTAATACTAGGGCTTAATATTAGATTGAACCTTAGTAGTAAATAAAAGTCTATAAGTTTAAATAATTAAATTTATCTAATTAAATATATAACATATATATCTTAGTTTATATAAATATAAATAAACTTAATTTTAGTAATAATTTTAATAATAAATAAATTAAATATATTTTTAATTTCAAGGCCCTTATAGGAATTAAGTATAATTAAGATTTTAGTATGATATAAATATATAACGATTTTATATAAGAACTTAATAGGCTAAAGAGAAGAGGTAATATAAATATAATAATACAAAAATAAATATATGAGAGAGTAAAAGAGCTAATATAACTAGGAGCTTAGCGCTATATTATATATAATAAGCCCAGCTATAATAAAAGGTCCTATTAGGTAGTAAATATAATATTTAAGGAAAAGTAAAATAAGTAGTTTTAATTAATTAAATAATTTAGAATATTTTAAACATAATTTTAGTCTTAAAGGCTAGGAGTTTAAAAATATACTTTTATTTATTATATAAGTTGTATATATATATATATATATATATGTATTATATCTTAGCTGATAAGTTTTTAAGTCTTAAGGTATTATTAAAAATATATAATATTACCTTAGAGTTAAGTAATATACTATCTCTTAGTAAATAATACTTATTTAAATTTAATTAGCTAAGTTATTAATATTAATAAAAAAAACTATTTGTTTATTCGTTTTTCTTAATAAAGTATTTAATTTATATGTTTTATGCCTTTTTTTATTATATTAATTAACTAAAACATATAAGTAAGTATGTACTAGATATATTAATTATGTACGTTTTTCTCTAGCCTCTTAGGCTATTTTTTGCCTCTGTAAGGTAACCCCTAAGTTGCCTCTTTATTATTAAAGCTCATAAGCTCTAAGTTATTTTTATTACTGATTATAAACAGGGTTGTGATTTAGTCACCTCTTTAGTCATTTAGTCAAACCTTAGTCATACTTTAAAGAGCTATATAAAATCAGTATTAAGGACTAAAAATATAAGGGTTTCTTAATTAAATAGTATTACTATTTTCCTACTAGGAAAAAATAGCTTTGCTTAGTCATTATTCTTATATAGCTTATAATAGCCTTTAGTCACTTTTAGTCACTTTTTAAATCTTAAACTGACTAAAAAACTGACTTTTTATATTTAAAAATTCATAGCGCCTTATATAAATTTGCTTACTAAGCCACTTTATTTTTCCTAGGTAATATGGCTATTTATCTATGTAGAAAAGGTCTTTTTACAATTTTAGCTTATAAGCCTGATATTTACGGGCTTGACTAAAATTATAGGTATAGTGACTAAAGGTGACTAAAACGGTGACTAAATCACCACCCTGATTATAAATACTTTCTAAATTTCCTTTTCTTTTAGGGCTTTCTTCAGGTTACTAAAGGCCTACTTTATATTTATAATTATGAAGGTAGTTATAAGTATATTTGTTTTTAATAAATAAGGATTTAAAACTTAATAAATATTAAAAAAACACACCTTAAGGAAGTTTAAGAATTATCTCTTTAGTTTTTTAAAAGTTTATATCCCGTATCTTATTAATTATATTACAAGAATTTATAATTTATTTATTAGCAGCCTAATAAAAGATCAAATAGGTTCAACAAGACATATTGAGTAAATTTTATATACCTCTTAGGTCTTCTAGCTCGAATTTAGTATTACTAAGAAACCTCTTTATATAAGGATTTTACTTAATTAATAAATAAGTTATTAGCTAAGTAATAATAATATATAAAAGGCTGATTAATTATTATCAAGACTTAATTTTAAACCTTTAATATCTTTATCTTAAGGTTTTTAGAATTAATTAAATAATATTTATGAAGGGTTTATAAAGAATTATAAGTTTAAAGATTAATTATTATACGATTTAAGATATCATTAGCTCTTTAATTACTATTTATACTAAGATGAAGTAAAAGGATTTTTTTAAAAGGCATTGCTGAAGGTTTATATATAAGGTTTTATTACTAATTATTAAGTTAATTTTTAACTTTCTCTATTTTATATTTTATATATTTATCCTCATAAGAGGGCTTAATAACAAATTTAGCTTATTCTTAGCTAATAGGTTAATATAAACCTATAGGTCTTAATTTTTGCCTTTTACCTAAAGGATCTTAAACTAAATAGCCGAATTATTATTAGGGGCTAGTTTAATAATTAAAGTTATAATTATTATTTAAGACATCTTTAGTAATAACCTGTTTAATTTATATATATATTAATGATTATTAATTACTATATAAGACTTTTAATTATTATAAAATAAGGCTATTTTTATAAGTTGCTTTGATTTAGATATATTATTTATTTTTACTTTTATAATAATTTCTTTTTTCTAAACTATAATACCCCCTTTTTAATTAGGTCTAGTCTGTGTAGTATCCTAGAGATTACCTTGCCAGATGTTAAAGGTACATAATACCCTTAGAGCTATTATATAAGGTTTAATCTAATAGGTTTCATTATATAGCTTTCTTTTATTTTCTTAATTAGGTTATTTTCCCTCTTTTATATAAAGTACTTATTAATAGAAATACTAAGGTAAGACCTAAAATAATATAATACCCTTTAAGATAAGAATATACTTAAGTAAATATATATCTTAGCTTATATAAATATAATTAATAATAAATTTAATAATTTTTTAATGATGACTTTATTAATTATATATCTTAAAAGAAATGTAATTAATAAGTTATATTTTATATCTATTATAAAAATAAATAATTATATTTATTAAAATATTATTTTCATGAAATTAGTATATTTTATTATAAATTATTAACAATTAAAAATTAACAATTATATTTTAAATGTATAAAGTTTTTCTTTTAATTTCGTAAGACTTCATTTCTTTAATATAATTATCTATTACTCTTAATTTAATAAAATTATAAAATACAACTCATATTACTAAAATTAAAATTAAATATTATTATTATATAATTTTATATTACTTAAAGTAAACATTAAAGTATTATAATTAATATATTTATAATTTTAATAACAAAGGCTTTATACTTAAAGCCGAGGGTCTTAATAGGCTTAAATTAATAAGGTTCATTTATTTACGTATTAATAGCATTATTAATAATATATAGTTAATATTATTTATAATAAATAGCTTATATTTTAATTCCTTAAAACGATTAAAATCTGACCTCTTTATACATTAACTCTACTCTGTAATATTAACCTTTTAGTTATTTTTATAATTTTTAATTACTTAAAGAGATTAAAATTACTCTTCTTATCTTTATAAAAGGATATTTACTTATAAATAAATAATTAATTAATTTAAAATTAGTTAATAAATTTATAATAAGCTAATTAATTAATAATATATTAATAAAAATATAATAAGTATTTCTTAGAAAGATTTTTAATTATATAATTCAAATAATATAATTAATAGTTATTAATATATCTTTTAATATAATTGAAATAACCTTATTAAGAAAGTTTATAAGTTTAATTATAAAAGGATTAAAAATCCTTAAAATAAATTAAAGGAAATACTATTAATTAGAGCCCGTTAAAATAATATATTAAATCTAAACCTTAGCTATTTAATATAAATTAAAATTATAATTTTTATTTACAATATTTTATTTTTATATATTTTTTTTAATTTACTTATAATATTAATGAAAGGTTTAATTTTATTAAAAAAAAAGCCTTTATTATTAAGACCATTTTAAAACAAAAAAAGCTAAATAGAGAATAGTATTAATTCAACAGTTAGATTCCTTAGGTACTTATAATATAATAACTAATATAAAGCATAGTTTATAATACTTATAATAAATAATAAGGCTTTTTCTAATATTAAGTAAAAAAGTTAAAAAAGTCTTGATATAACTAGATAAGATCTAATTATATATCTATAAATATATTATATTAAGAAACAAGAATTATTAATATTATAAGCTTTAGTGGGCTTAATTCTTAAAGTTAATATTAGAGTTTAAACTTAAGAAGAATTAGCACTAAGGCTTAGTGCTAAATTTAGTAATATATAAAAGTTTATAAGTTTAATTAATTAGATGTATTTAATTAAATATATAACGTATATATCTTAGCTTATGTACATATATAGATAATAATAATTTTAATAGTAATATTAATAATAATTTTTTAAGTAGTAAATAAGTAGTATATTTTTATTACTTAAAAAATTCTTAGAGCTCTTAAAGGTAGATCACGCTGTAATGATAGAAGTCTTTAAAAATAATAATAATAATATAAAAATCTACCCTTAGGTAGTAATTTACTTATAAGAGAGAAAAATATATTAGAAGCCATTTACATATGATACTGAGATATAAACCTATAAAACTAAGAAAATTAAGGTAATAGTTATTTAAATAAAAAATAAAATAATAAAAATAAAAGCTAAGCTCTTAAAATATCTTTAATTAAAGATAATAAAAGTAATAACTTACTAAGAGAAATCATATACCCTTAGTTTAAGAAAAAACTTAATATTTATACGTATTATTACTTTAAGAATATAATAAAATTGAACCTCTTTTACTTATATAACTATTTAACTTACAGATAAATATTCTTATAATTAATGATTAATTATAAATAAATTATATTTATAATAACGCCTTATAAAGAGATTAATTTTACTTAATTATTATACTTGATATAATTTTATTACAATATAAAATGTATTATATAAAGAGATAAATATAATAAGAGATATTATGTTTAATAAAAAAGAATTCATTAATAACTAAATTAAGTCCCTAAGGGATAACCTATTTAAGGAAAATATTAAAATACTTTATTATTAAAATTATTATTAAAATTATTATTGTTTATATATTTATATAAGCTAAGATATATAAATTATATCTTGCATTAGATAAATTTAATTTATTAAACCTATAGACTTTTATTTATTACTAAATTTAGCGCTAAGCCTTAGTGCTAGTTCTTCTTAAGTTTAAACTCTAATATTAACTCTAAGAATTAATCCCTCTAAAACCTATAATATTAATAACCCTTATTTCTTAATATAGTTATATTTATAGCTATATAACTAAATCTTAGCTAATTATGATAAAACTTCTTTAATTCTCTTATTTAATATTCTAAAAGGTCTTAATACTTATTATAAATATTATAAGTTATATTATATATTAATTAGATTCTAAATTAAAGAGAAATTTATATTTTTATTAATAAAGAGTGTTTTACTTTAAGTCTTTTTTAAGAGCTATTAATACAGAAAGCTTTTTGTTTTTAATAAAATTAAATCTATTATTTATACTATAATTAAATAAAAAAAAATATTATAATTAAAGATTATAAGTTTAATTAATATTAAATTGCGAAGTAATATACTTATCTTAATATTATAAAGGTCTTTATAAAAAGTTATTATAATTTTATTCATAAATTATTAATTAATTACTTAATTGTAAATTGGTTAATTAAATCATTAATTATAGTTATTATTAGTTATAATTAAACCTCTTATAAGGATAATAAAAGTAATTTTAATTGCTTTGAATAATTAAGAATTATAAGGGTAATTAAAAGGTTAATATTAAAGAGAAGAATTATTATATAAAAGGATTAAATTTTAACCTCTTTAATTAGTTAAGATATAAGCTATTTATTATAAGTAGCGCTAATTTTAGTATATCATTAAAGCTATTAATAGTTATGTAAATAAACCTTATTAATTTAAGCCTATTAAAACCTTAGGCTTTAGATATAAAGCCTTTATTATTAAACTTATTAAGATATTAATTATAATATTTTAATCCATATTTTAGATAATATAAAGTTATAAAATAATATTAAAGTAATTTAAAACTAAATCTAAAGCTTATAATAAAGTAAAAAGCCTTAGGCATGTAAATTACCTAAGGGCTAAATAAGAAACTTAATAAGATTATAAAATTAAAGTATATTAAAAATGAAAAGCCCCTTAAGTCAATGTTAAAATAAATAAAAAAAATATAAAAAAAGAGACTTCTTAAGTTACAATAATATATATTAACTAAATTTAAAGTCTTTTTTATGTTGTTTAATTACTTATTAAAAAGTATTTTATAACCCTATATTAGCTAAAATAGGGAATTTATTAATATAGTATAATTAATATATTTATAATTTTAATAATAAACGCTTTATAGATAAGACCTAAAGCCTTAATAAGCTTAAATTAATAAGATATACCTATATAATTATTAATATATTTAATAATATACTGAAATTAACTTTATTTATAATAAATATCTAATATCTTAATTACCTTAAACAGGTAAAATCCCCTTTATATACTAACTCCTTTTTAATATTAACTTTTTATATATTTTTATAATACTTAATTACTTAAAGAAATTAAGATTTAAAAGATTATATTTTTATGATTCTTATTAAAAGATATTTAATTATAATCGATAACAATTAATGAATTTTTAAATTTATAATTACCTCGTTAATTAATAACATATTAATAAAATTATAATCATCTTTTATAAAAACTTTTAATTCAATTATTTAAATAATAAAATTAATACGTACTAATATATTTTTTAATATAATTAAAATAACCTTATTAAATAAAGTTTATAAGCTTCACAAAGGTATTAAAAATATTTATATTAAGCTATAAAATGTAATGTTAAATAAATACCTTAGTTATTTAATATAAATAAAAATTAAAATGCTTTAGTTAAAATCTTTTTCTTATTGAGCCTTTTTAATTTAATTAGATTATGAATAAAAGATTTAATGTTATCAAAAAAAGGCTTTTTTTGAGAAAGATTTTTAAAAGAAATTTAAAAAAGAAATAAGATTTTATTAATTAAAGAAATAAATTTCGTAACGCCTTATAATATAATTAATATAAAATATACCTTATAATTTATATTATAAATGTTAACACTTATTGTAATAATAAATAAAAAAAATTAAAGAAATCGTATTATAGCTAAGTAAGATTTAATTATATAGCTATAAAGATAATACTAAAAAGTTAGAGTTATTAAGATTATATATTTGAAAGGGATTAATTCTTAGAGTTAATGATAAAGTTTAAACTTAAGCAGAATTAATATTAAGGCTTATTATTAGATTAAAACTTGGTAATAAATAAAAGTCTATAAGTTTAATTAATTAAACTTATTTAATTAAATATGTAATATATATATCTTAGCTTATATAAATATATACATAATAATGATCTTAATAGTAATTTTAATATTAAGCTTCTTAATGATATTCATTTATACCTAGGCTATTAGTAGCTTAAATATAAAAGATATAATATACAATTAAAATATTATTTAATAAAATATATCAAGACCCTTTTTTTAATATAATCTCATTATTATTAAGGCTTATATAATCCATTAATTAATATATAAATACTTATTTCAAAATACATAAAGACTAACTTAGCTATAATATATTATAATTTATAATAATAAAATAATATATATCTTTTAAATATAAATAAATAAAAAACCCCTAAGAGAGATATAAAAAGTTCCATATTTAGTAATAAAAAATAAGCTAATATTAATATATATTACAGGCTATTTACATATCTTCTTAGTTACTTTATAAAAGTAATAACTTATTTATACTAAGACATAATCTATAGGACTAAAAGGGTATATTTTTAAAGCGATAAATAATTAAACTTCTAAATAAAAGTCATAAGCGTAATATCAAAAAACTATCAAAGATTAAGATATTACGAGGGATATAGCTATAAATTAAATAAAGATAATAAAATCCTTAAAATTTAAATATATTTTATAATTTATAGAAATAAATAAATAAACTCAAATAGAAATATATATATAGCTATACTTATTAATATATTATTTATAACCTTGATAGCTATTTTTAATTAATATAATTATAAGATATTATACTATAATAGAGTTAATACCTTAATATATACTTCTCATAATAAAAATTTCTTAATATAAATATTAAAGAGGTATTAAAAGCCAAATAAAGTATTAAAGCTCTAAAAGGCCTTTTATAATCTAAGAAAATCCCCTTTCTTATAATAATATTAGTTTAAAAAAGTCTATTAAATAATAACTTAAAAGAATACCTAGTAGGAATTATTATTAAATAATTAAAACAATCATTTCGTATCTTTATATATATAACTATATTTTTTATATCTTAGAGCTAAAATAAGAAAACCTATAATATTAAAAAAAACCTTAGAAGCATTATACTACCTTAAAAAAGTAATACTTAATAATGATACTTAAGAATAAAACTAATATATAACGAAAAAAACTATTGAATATAATTCTCTTAGGCAATATATCTTAATCAGATATATTACTATCTTATTAATATCCCACCTTAATATAAGATAATTAGTTTAATCTTATCAAAATAATTACTTTAATATTATAAGTTAATAAGTCTAAGAAGTATTAGCTTATATCTAATATAAAGAAATATAATTATATATACGATAATAAGAATTTAGCTAAATATTACCTTTATTATAAGTAAGCTTATAAGGTTTAATTAAAAGATAAGTCCATAATCTTATTAGGTTATTAATTAAGTCTTTTAATATTTATTTTAACTATACGATTCTACTTTTAGGTATAAGGTAACTTAATAAGCTAAGGATAATATACTTCGTATAGTTATTAATATAGACTTTATTAATAGTAGAAAAGACGAAAAGAGCTTCTAAGAAATTCTTATTAGGCTAGTTAATAATATAACTATATGCAGAGGAAATAAATAAAATATAACTATTGTATTTATTATAAAAATAAAGGATTTAATTCTCTTATGAGTTATTAAAAAATTAGCTTTACAAGCTATTTATTATCTTCCTTAGAGATTAACCTTATAGAGCTAATGACTTAATACGGCCTAATAATTAAAATTAAATTTATAATTTAATATAATCTTAGGAAATAATTTAATTTATTAAGTCAAAGTTTATTTAATTATATATAAGGCAAACTTCTATAAATGTATATATTTATTAACTAAGGTAAGAGTTTAAGAAAAAGAGGATTAATCTAAAATATGCCCCCTTGAATAAGCTTAATATTAATAGCTTAATAAAGGTATTTTTATTAAATAAATTAAAATAGTCTTATATTTTATTGAACTGAAAAGATATTTTAAAGTTATTATAGAAACAAGGCTAGAAATAAATTATTGAGTAAAAACAAGGCCTTAATATTATATAGCTTATTAATTAAAGCTCTCGAATAAGAAGAGTCTTAAGAAAAAAGCAAATAATGAAACTATTAGAGTACTCACTTAATAATATTAATTAATAAGTTATATAATACTTTATAAAAATAATAATTATAGTAAGGCTTATAAAGGTTATTATAAGTTAGTAAAGTTAAAAAAATGTATTAAATAAAAAGATAAAATATATAAAATATATTACAAGTTTATTTTAAAAAGGCTATAAAATTAATTTTTATTAATAATAAAAACGGCTTAATTATAATAATTAAAAGTAATTTATGTTATAAGGGAAAACTAAGAATTACTTTATTATTAATACTATCAAAAACTTATAATATACTTTATAAGCGAGTATCTTAGAAATCTCTTAATATATATTATCTTTATTTAATGAATTATTTTTTAATTACCTAGTATATTATAAAGAAATTACAAGGCTAAAATACTTTATATTCTTTAAGCCCTTTAAAACAACTTAAAATTAAGTCTCTACTATACTAAAATGATATATATAGTCGCTTACAAGACGTTAGGTTACTAGTAAAAAGGCATTCTCTCTAAGCAAGATATTATTATAAAATTATATAAGCTATTTAACTAAGAGGAATAAATCTTTATTTATTTTATTTTTGACTTAGATTTATAAGGATTTCCCCTCAGTTATATAATATAAAAAATATTAATTAATTAATTATTTATTAATTATACTATATCATTTATTAATATAAATTAGGCTTTAAATTTTATTAAGTAATGTTCAGTGGTTAAGATATATTTTTTTTAAAACTATAATTACTAAAGAGCTAATTATAAAGCTATAACTAATATTTATACTTAATTTATATTTATAATAAATATAATTATGAAATATAATATTTAATTAAGTTTTATTTATAACTTTAATAAGATTAATTTTCTTATAAATATAATTATACATAAATTTAATATATAGTAAGCTTAAAAAACTTTAAGAAGCTAAAATCGATATAAATGAAAATTAAAAATAAATTATAATTATTTAAGTAATTAATATAAGGCTAATTAGCCTTACTACTTATTATTAATATAAGCTAATATTATCATATTAATTAATATTAAGAAAATAATTTCTTCAATAATGAAAATATTATAATAATTTAAAATAATTAAATTAATAATAAGTTTAATCTTAAGTAATTTAAATATTCTAATTAATATATAGTAAATTAATTATTTAATTAATTCTTATTATTTCTTAATTCTTAATAAGTATAAAAAATTATTATTTTATAAAATTTCAGAGATATTATTAAAAAAATAAAACTATTTAGATTTATATTTTATTTTAGTATTTTATTTATTATAGCTCTTTAATATATTATATATTTTATTATATTTAAGAAAACTTATAATTAAAACCCTAAATATTTAAATAAATATTTTATAATCGATATATTAAAAATTAAAATAATTTTTAGCCTTTTATAATATGTTATACATTATTAAGATATCTTTTAAAAAAGCTAAGTTTATTTCTCTTAATGCTAAAATTATACTTTTACGGCTTAATATATAAATATAAACTCTAATATATTTACTTAAGAAGAAACTAAATTATTAACCCCTTAAGTCTTAAAGACTAAAAAGAGTATACTTAAGGCTTAAATCTTAATGTAAATACCGTAAGCAATAAGCTAAAAGGTATTATAATAACTCCCTTAAGTTAATTATAAAAGCTATAAAGTTTAGTATTAAGATATTAAAAATAAATAGATTTAAGATCGCTTGAATAAAAATAAAGATCTAAGAGCTTTAATTAATAAATAAGATATTAAGTTAGCGCTAAAGAGTAAAAAAGATAAAATTATAAAAAAAAAAGGGGTAATACTAATAAATAAATTTTTAATTAATTAAATAAATATAAATATATAAGTAATAAGTAAATTATTAAAAATAAGAATAAAAGAGATTAATATAATAAAGTATTTAATATTATAGTACTTATAATAAGCTTAATTATAATAATATAAAGATATATTAAGTAATAATTAAAGTATATAAAAAAAATTTAATAAATAGTTTTACTTAATTAAATAATTTATAATATTTTTATTATTATTTTTATATAAAAAGTTAAGATTCTTAAGATACTTACTTATGGAGTATATTAATATTAATCATTTCTTTCCTAAGAAGACTCAAGGCCTATAAAATTAACTAATCTCATATAAGTATAAAAGAAATACAATAATTATAAAAAATATAAAACAAATAAAAAGGAAATAATTAAATAAATTATAAGTAAAAGAAATTATTACTTAAGGAATTATTATTATTTTTATTATTAATACTATTAGTATAATATTATTAAGTAAAATAATTACAAGTTATAATATTTAAACTATCTAAATTATCAATATTATAAACTAAGGGCTTTTTAATATATAAAATAATATAATTAAAAGTAAAAATAGTTAATACAAATTAATAGCTATATGTAGCAAAGGCTTATACTTAGGGCCATAATATTAGTTTTAAATTTCCTAAAGTAAGAAATATCCTTATAATTAATAAGCTATAAAATTACTTTATTTAAATATCTATAAAAAGAGCTATAAATAATATATAATAATATAATATTTATTACTTAGTATTAAAATTACTACTAAATTATTATTATTTATATATTTATATAAGCTAAGATATGTAGATTATATATTTTATTAGATATATTTAATTACTTAAATTTATAAAAAGAAACTTAGAGATATAGACTTTTATTTATGATTTATTTCTTTAAAATCCTTAGAGAAGTAATAAAATTAAATATAAATATATTTATTTAATATTATTTTTTATATATGTTAGAAATTAATATGAAAAAACTAAATCTGTACGATTTTTAATTTATTAATTTATAATAAAATATTATACTTTATTAATAAAATTAAAATTAAGAATAAATATTAGTAATATAAATATAAAAAAGAAATTATTATAAAGTATTAATCACTTTATATAGATTTAATTAAATAAAAATTACCCTTTTCTAATAAAATAATATTTATAAAATAACTTTACATAATTATAAGAGTCTAGATATTAATAGCATTAAAGCTAATTAATACTATTAATAATTAAATAAATAATTACTTAATTTTAATACTTTCAATAGCCATAAGTAATATATAATCCTTTTTTATTAAGTAATCAATTTATTTATACCCTTTATAATTAGCTTAACCATTATAGATATTCTTAATAATTTAATTAATTAATATACATATTAAGACTTAGAAGTCAAGGATAATATATTACTCTCTATTCATAAAGAGCTTATTTTATTACGCTTTATAAAATTTAACCTAGACTTTAAAACTTTTATAAAAAACTGATGAAACTAATATTTAAGTATAAAAAGATATTACTTGATAAACTTATAATTAAGGGTATTCTCTCATTAATAAATTTAAAAAAAGATTTTTTATTATATTAATACTTTTTAATAAAAAAGCATTAAATTTTAAATAAGTCTTTAAGAGTTTTTTCCTTAAGTATCTTAAAGAATTTTTATCATATGTGAAATAATAACTTAAAATATATACAATTAAATATTTTTAAAGTCTTCAAAAAAAAAAACTTAAATTAAGAAATAAGAAATAAAGAAATTACTTACTTGAATCAGAAGTAATTATATTTAGGGCTCTTATAGGGATAAGTGGCCTCATACTATAACTTATATTCTTATTCCATAAGCTATAAAACTCTTTACTTATCTAACTTATAATCATAATACTAAATATATCTTAGTATAGAAAATAATTACCCTAGCTATAAAGATTTTACTAATACTTAGAGTAAAAGACAGGCTTGAGGTAAATAGCTAGCTAATATAATAATTATTAACTAAGACTTAAATATTTTCTATTCTTATAATATTTATAAATCTATTTTAGTACGATGAGATTATATAAGTAGTAGCTTAGTTATAGGACCAAGGTGTAATATCAAAAGAAAATAGAAATAAAAAAATAAAGATAAATAATTAAATAGTTTAAGATATTAAGATATATATATAATATTAGGGAAAGGTGTTAAGAATAAATAGGTAAGTTGTAATAGGTTTTAAAAAGGTTTTCTAGGAGTTATAAGAATAGGTATTAAAGACTTATAAGGAGCTATAAGTTAAGGGCAAAATATATTAAGCTATTTTAAGCTATTAGTTATGTTTCTTACATAAAGGTAAAAAAGATTAAGGGTAAGTTTTGCCTTTAATTATTATTATCTTTAGTAAAAGTTAAGATAAAAAAAGCTTTTGAGCTCTTTTTTCTTAAAATAAGCTTCGTTATTATTAATTAATTAATTACCTTTATTTCTTTTATAATATTTATTATACTTACAAATATAAAAGATCTCTTCTAGGGATCTTATAATGAGAAATTAAGAGTTAATATTAGAGTTTAAGCTATAGTTAATAAATTTTATTGTTTTTAAAAAAAATAAGTACTTGTTTATTTAATATTCTAGGTTATTATTTAATATAAGGTATAAATACTTTAGGGTACTTGAGAAAAAAGCATTTAAGGGCTTACTTGAAGTTTAAGGCTTTTTTTTTAATCTTATTAAGAGGTATTAATATAATAAAGTAACTTTTTTTTGGGTAAAATTTATTAATAAGGTGATATCCTTAATTATACGTTTATTAAATAATTTCGTTATATACTTTAATATTAGGCTTATTAGTTTTTTTATTATAGTTTCTAAGTCTAAGTTAAATTTTTTAAAGCCTGATAAAACAAGCTCGGTATTAATATAAAATAATATATTTTCTTTAATGTTCAAGTCTTAATATTTATATGTTAATAAATTAAACTATTAAGTATATCTATAAAGGTTAAGTTTATAATATAAACTATAAATAAATTAGCCCCCTAGAAGAGAAATGTTAAATTACTTAGGGTAATTAATGAAATTGAAATTTAATAGTTGTTTATCATATTACTAATAATATTATTAAGCTTTAATTTTGTAAATATATAGCCTCTTATATCTATATAGAGACATTTTATAAATATTATTATATTAAAAAGAATTAATTTATAATTAATTAAATCAATAAACTTAATTAATATTTTATAATACTTCTTTTTTCTATTTTTATATTAATACTTTTACTTAGTTTTAATTTTATTAATAATGATACTTGAACAAATACCCTTGATTACTTTTATATTATCATTATATATAATACTTCTAATCCGCTTTACTTAGGTCTAAAAATTTAATATCTAATTATAAATCAGTAAATTAAATATGTTTTTTTTATTGGTTTCTAATGTTTATAAAAAAAGTTTAATAATTATATTTATATTTAGTTTTATTAATTTTTTAAGTGTTTAAAAAAAAATAAATATAAATAAGAGGATATATTTTTATAAAATTAAGGGAATTATTTAAACACCAAAATAGTAAGGTTATTTACCTAATATAAGGTAGTATTATTAAATAAAAATAATATTGTTTAGGTAAATCTCTTAATTATTTAATAAAATATTAAAACACTAAAAGTCTTTTTTATTTTTATTTAAAATATAAGGTATAAAATACTCAACATATTAATATTAAATAAAATTAATAAAAGTTTTATTTTAAAAAGAGATTTATGTTATTTTTTAAGTTTATTAAATCCTATATTAAAATAAGCCTTAATTTATTTATAATAATTTAATACAAATATTATACAAATATTTTATTAGAAGTAATATTTTAGTTCTTTTTTTTAGAGATCTTAATTTTATATTAAGTAATTATAATAACTTTCTTAAGTTTGTTTCCAAGTATTTATAATATCATTTTAATTAAAATATTAAATATACTTTTTTTATTATGCCTTAAATCTTTATGTAAATATTAAAAACGTTTTATATATTTCTTTTATCAGATATTAAATGCTAAGTTTTTAAAATAAGTTTACTAAAGCTTAATATTGTTTAAATTTAATTTAATTAATTAATAATTATTTATTATGTAAAGGTATTTAAAGATTATTAAGTCTTAATAATTTTATTTATATCTCTAGGTTATTTATTACTAATATGGGTATATTATAGCCTTATTTTAATTATTTTTAGACATATTATCTTAAAATAAAAGAAACAGTTTTTTATTTAAATAATTATTATTGTAAATAAAGTAATTTTTTAGGCTTTTTATTGGTATATAAATAGTTAGTTATATCTTTATACTCTTAAAAATAAATATCATCTAAGATACGAAATTTTTTAGTAAATACAAATTATACTAAAATAAAAATTAATATTACCTTTTAATAAATTAATTATATTTTACATATTTCAAGTGAGGCTAAATAAAATAAATAAAATAAATAAATATCTTTTTAACGTTAAGTTAATTATAAATTATAATTAAATCTCAATATTTAACTTTTTAATAGTTATATTCATAAAAGAGATATATATCAAGCTCTTAGTATTACTTAATAAAATTTAAAGCCTAATATATATTAAGTAATAATATATTATAATTAATAAATAATAAATTATTTATTTCTATAATATTATAAAGCTAAGGCAGGAATTTATATAAAATTATATTAAAAATAAAATAAATAAAGATTTATTTTTTTAGATTTAATAATTAATATAATTTCTAAACAATATTACAATAAGATTAAATGCTTTATTATAAATAATATAATATAATTTAATTAATCTTATATATATTTATGACATATTAGAGGCTTAGTCTTAGGTCATTTCAAAAGGCCTAAAGGGTAGAAAGTATTTTAACCTTATAATTAGACTATAATATACTATATAGTTCAGAATTAAATGATTAAATAAAAGATATAAGTTTAGGGATTTCGTGTTTACTTACTTACCTAGTTTACTTACTTATTATATTTATTACTATATATTTAATTAAACAAACTTGATTACTTCAACTTATAGATTCCTAACTACTATTAAGTCTAGTGCTAAGCCTTAATATTAATTCTAAGAACTAATTCCTCTAAAACCTATAATATTAATACTACTTATTTCCTAAGATTATACCTATAGCTATATAGTTAGATCTTGGTTAGCTAATTTCTTTAATTCTTTTATTAAGTATTATAAAAGATTTTTATATAAATTATGATATTATTTAATTATATTATAATAACCTATAAATAAAAAATATAAGTATATAAAAGATCTAAGACTTAATGAGAAAGAATTCTATTAATAAGATATTATAAAAGATATTTATAGGTATATTAAGAGCTATATAACTTACAAAGATGTTTAAGTGTATATATATAAGTCTTATAATAAGTTATAATAATAATTAATCTTATTATATTTATTTTAAAACATTAATTTATATTTTATTATATGTTTTTTTAGAAATATATTAAATAATAAAAATAATTATTATATAATTATTATTATTATATTTTAAATAATAAAACTTATTAGATATATTTTAATTATTAATAAACTTAAAGCTATAAAGCTTATACCCTTCTTATATTAAGATAATTAAAGCTATTTAAATATATTTAAAAATATTATTAATACCTAAAATAAATTAAGTATTAATATAATCTAAAAAAATATAATACAAAAAAATATTTTGTATAAATTACTTATTATATATGATTTAGAAATAAATAGCTAAATTAAATATATTTATTAAGTATATAAGAAATCTCTAAGGGTATATATATAAGACTTACATAAAAAATAAAAAAATATAATTATTAAATATTACTTATAAATTTATTAATAATAAGTATTTTAGTATTAATATTTTATTAATATAAGTATTATTTAGGTATTATCCTAGAAATATTAAATATATTTAATTAAAAATAAATATTTAAGGTATTGATAAATATTTAAGGTATTAATAAATATTTAAGGTATTAATAAATATTTAAAGATCTTTTGTTAAATAAGGTTAGGGGATTTATAATATGAATAAAAGGTTTAAGATTATAAATAAATTATAGTAATATAGGATATAATTTATAAGTTTATTATTATAAAGACTGTATAAAAGTGTTATTAAAATATTAATATTTTAAATACTTTAAGTTAATATTTTAATTTATAAAACCTAAGATAACTAAGTATTATAAATCTTAATATATATATTTAACCTCGTAAGAAGAATATTTAAAAAATATATAATATATTTTATATATTTCTATTACGGTTATAAATGGGTTATTAAGTCCTTACTAAAAAAAGTTCTAAACCTTATTAAGTCATAAATATAAGCTTAATACATAAAAGATAAGAAATATAATTATATTTAAAAAAATAAAAAATAAAGACTATATTTTATTATATATAAGAAATACTTAATAAAGTATAACACATAAACACTTAATAGATATTATTAAAATATATAAGTAATAATAAAGAAATATTATAAGATTATAAAAATAAAAATATAAATAATAAAATAAGATATAACTAAATATGTATTAAAAATCATATATTTAACTTAAATATTTAAAGACTTAAAGATAATATGAAAAGCTAAAACCTAAGTAATTTATTATTAAAACTTTATTATTATAATACTAATATTAAAGAAATAATAAGATTAAAATTAAAAGCATAATATATAAATAAATTATTATTAATAACTTAGCAAATATTAATAAATACCTTAGGATTGATTAATAAATAAAATAAACTAATCAAGATTAAAGTTATTATTATTAAAGGTAATGGAGGTATAATTATATATTAAATTAAGGCTATAAAATAGATATTTTTATAACCCTTAATTTTAATAATTACTATTTATATATTAATATAATTATATAAGCTATTAATTATCTTTATTAAGCTCTTAGTAAAGGCATTATTATATATATTAGTTAATATACTAATAAGAAGATTAATATTTTATTACTTTGTAGTACTTAAAATAAAGATTAAAATATCTTAATTACTATTTTAGTAATACTAATACTAAAAGCTTTATACCCAAAGCCTAAGGTCTTAATAGGCTTAAATTAATAAGGCTTATTTATAGGATTATTAATAGCTTTTATAATATATTAAAACTAGCTTTATTTATAAGAAATAACTTATATATTAATTATCTAAAGAGATTAAAATCCCCTTTTTATAATAGCTCTCCCCTATACTATTAACCTTTTAATTACTTTTATAATTCTTAATTACTTAAAGAAATTAAAATAATTTCTATTATCCTTATAATAAAAGGTTTTATTATAATTAATAATAATCAGATTTAATTAATTAATTAATTATTAATATATTAAATAGATTATAATAGCTTTTTATAAAGACTTTTAATTTATATATTATGGTAATATATTTACTTAATAGTATATAATTTTATAATTAAATATTATAAAAATAAAATAAACCTTATAAATATTTTATTAAGATTACTAGGATATATTTTAAAAGAAAATTAAAGTTTTAAATTACTTCAAATACTTAGATATAAAATACCTAAGATTTGAGCTATTATATAAATATAAATAAGGCCTATAAGGCCAAGTAAAAAGCTTAAATTAAGCGTAATAATGTCTTAGGCTTTAGAAGAGCTTAAGGTAAATAAGTAATCCCTAAGGGAGAAAAAATTCTTTATTTAAACCTTAAAAATTAATATTAAAATTTTATTTAATTTATGTTAATTTCTTAAATAAATAAACAGAAAACTAAGAGTTATTATAAATCTTATATTAATAACAATATTATTAATAAAGTTATTATTATATAGCTTATTCTTAGAGTTACTTAAAATAATATAAGATAAAAACTCTAAGAAAACCGAGAGAAAATGTTATAAGGCTTAAAAAAAAACTATATAATATAAGTTATAAAATAAAACAAGCTTTTATTTTTTAAAGATTAAATATATGTCCTTAGAGACCTTTTATTCTAAAAAAATATCTTTTATTTATATTAGAAAGACCTCTTAGTAAGTTATTTTAATACTAAGAGGGCTATTAAGCTCTTAAAATATAAACTATATTAAATAGCTATAAATATAAATATTAAAGAATATATATAAACATATATAATTTACTGAGAGGTAATTATAAATAGGTATTACTTATATAATATCTTAGAAAACTTATTAATTTTATATTAATTTATAATATAACTCTTTATAGATTTTATTATAAGGTTATTATTTATTAGATATAAGGAGTAAGAGGTTAATATAATTCTAATTATAATAAATAAGTATATAAAATATATTATATTTTTACTTATTAATCTTATTATAATAATAATAAACCTTATAAAGCTCTATTATATAGAGGTAAAGATATATTATGAAGTCTTATAAAGAGTTATATTAAATTAAAGACTTATATTTTTAAGTAAATATGAATTGAAGCTATATTAGATATTATAAATTAAATAAAGACCTTTTAATAATATTTTACTCTTAAATATATCTTATAAACTAAATAAAGACCCTTAATAATATTTAATCCATAAATTAATTACTAAATAAAATATATAAATTCAATAATTAAATTTTTTATAATATTTTTAATAAATTATTAAGAAAAATAGCCTAAGCTCTTAATAATAATATAATTTATATATAATTTAGTTTTTAATTAAATAATAAATATCTCCCTAAATAATATATTTATAAGCTATAATTTAAAGCATTAGCTAGCCCTTAATAATAATTCTAGAAAAATAGTAAATATTAAAAGTAAAAATATAATTAATATATTTATAAATGGTTAAAAAAATGATTTAACAATCTTCATAAAAAGCTATTAAAAAAATATAAAATAATATAATTCTTATTATAAACCTATAAACCTTAAATAAAAAATCTTTAAAATATTATTTATTAAAAACCTTAAATTAAAGAAATAAAAAAAATTTTATTAGGTATATTAAATTATTTAAAATCTTAAAGAAAATTAATAAATAAACTTATTACCTTATTTTATTAAATAAATACTCTTAATTTTATAATATCTTTTAAATTAACCTCCTCAAACCCTAGGTATAATAATAAGGATAAAATAGAAAAAGCCTATTAATACTTAATCTGAATAAAAATAAAAGAAAATATAAAATTAAAAGATTTAAATAACAAAAAAATCAAAAAAATAAACTTATTATTTAATTAAATAAGAGAAATAATTAATAAAGTATACTTATTAAGTTAATATAAATAATATACAATATATCTAAGAGGCTATTATTAAACAGCATTAAGTTATAATAAAAAAAATAAAAGAAAATATAAAATAAATATTATAACTTAACTTTATATTACCTAAAATAGGGATTAAAGTATCTTAATTTATATCTTAGTAATTTTAATAATAAAGGCTTTATACTTAAAGCTATAGGTCTTAATGAGCTTAAATTAATAAGGTTTGTCTATATAACTATTAATAGCTTTAATAATATACTAAAGTGAGCTCTATTTATAATAAATAGCTTATATCTTAATTAATTAAAGAGGTTAAAATCCCCTTTATAAAATAGCGTTTCTCTCTAATATTAACCTTTTAATTATAATTCTTAATTACTTAAAGAACTTAAAATCTTAAAAAATTATATTTTTATTATTCTTATAAAAAGAGATTTAATCATAATTAATAATAATTATAATTAATCAATTAATTAATTAATTAATAACTAATTAATTAATAACTAAATAATTAATATATAATATACTAAGGAGATTATAATAGCTACTTTTTATAAAGATTTTTAATTAAATAATTAAAGTAATATAGCTGATACTTATTAATATACCCTTTAATATAATTAAAATAACCTTGATAAAGAGATATATAAGCTTTATAAAGATATAAAAAATACTTATAGTAAGCTATAAGTAATAATATTAAATAAAGGCCTTAAGAGTATTAATATAAATATATAATATAATAATTTATTATTAATTAACCTTATAATCTTTAGTTATATTCTTTTTTTTTATATCAGTATATAATAGCTTACGCATATATGTAATAAAATTATTACCTTTAAGATATAAATAAGAAATTATACTATATATAATAAATTATGAAGTTAAAATTATTAAAAAAACCTAAAAGATATTATACTTAATATTATACTAATATATTATTAATAAAATAAAGATATAATAATTACTTTCTAAGATTTTACTTAAATATAAACAAAAGAGTCTATATAAATTAAATTAATCTTTAAGGATAAGGTCAAAATTAGCTAATATACTTATAATATATTAATTAAGTGTTTTTTAATAAGCTTATTAATATAAAATTAAAAAGCCTTATAAAAAAGATTTTAAGATAAAATAAAAGTAATATTATTAAAATAAAGTTAATACGTCTAAGATATATAGATATAATAAAGATATATTTAATACTAAACATAGCCTTAATATAAGATATTAATAAGCTATATAATTAAACATTAATATATAAAACTATACGTTTTTATTATATACCTTATCATAAAGAAATTTATTTAAGATAATATTTTTATTACTTTAAATTTAATTATTAAAAATTATTACAAAAACTAAGAAAATATAAATAATATATAAGTTATATATACCAAAGAGGAAATATAATATATATTATATTAATTAAATACCTGTTATATAATAAATATTCTTATTTTTAGGTAAAATAATACTTTGAAGTAAAAAAAATCTAAAATAAAATAAAAAAGACATGTTAAATAAAACCTGAGAGATTTAAGAGCCTTATAAAAAAGCTTAATTCTTAAGGCGCCTAAGAAATATTCTTATTAATAAATAAACTCCCCTTAGCTTCTAGAAACTTAATAAAAAAAGAAGCAAATAACCCCTGGGATTTATTAAAAAGAGATATTAATTATTACTTAAAGTATTATAAACCCTAAGATTATAGTTTTAAAGCTCTAAAGAACCCCTAGTATTATCTTAGCTTATAAATGAATAAAAAACCTGAACTTAATAGTTCTTATAATAATAATAAAAGTATTATATTAAAATGTATAAAAATATAATATTTATATATTTAGCGATTATTAGATAATTTATATATAATATAACAATGTTGTAAGAAATATACAAAACTTATTTTATAAGACTCTTAGCTTACTTAAGAAAAAGAATTATAAATTTATATATTATTTAAGTTATACTAACATACTATATATATATAAATATTATATAAATAAAAAATTAGGTATAAAAATAATTATAAAGCTAAGAGACGTAATAATACTAATAATAATAATAATAATAATAATAATTAATAATTACTTAGTTTAATTAACTTCTGAAGAGGTAGGCTTTAATAATAATAGTAATTATACTTTTAATATATTATAATATTCTATCTTCTTAAGAAGAACTATAAAAACATTTATTTTAAATAAAATAAAATAAAGACTTATTTAATATTTATTTATTTAATATATAATATATATATTAAAGAAATAAAAGTATTTAATATCTCTTTTTATTAAGCCTTTAATAATTATATAGCTCTTAAATATAATAAACTTTAATTCTTTTTTAATTTTTATTAATATAATATTATATTAATTACTTATTAAAAATTTATATTAATACTAAGTCTTTTAAAAAATAAATTTTTATAAATATTATAAAGGTTTAATATAAAAAAATGAGTTTATTCTTAGAAATAAAAAATAAAGAAATTATTTATTTATAATTAATATACTTAATAGCTTGCTTTAGGTAATATATCTTTATATATATCTTAAAATTCTTATTAAGATTTAATAAATAATAAAGTAATATAATTAAGTAATCCAAGGCGCTATATAGATTTTATAAAAAATAAGTAATAACTTATAATTTAAAAATTAATTTAAGTATAAATTTAAAGACTATTTTTATTATTTATTTTATTTTTATTAAATCTTACATTAGTTTAAATAGAATTCTTTTTATTAAAAACTAAAATATTTAATACTTAAGATAATATAAAATGTAAAAAATAATAAGATAAAATTAAATTTATTAAATTAAAGCCTTTTATTGGTGACCTCACGCAGTCAAGAGGGACAGAGTGTGTGTAGTTTGGCCGCAACGGGTCACCTGTCACTGCGGTCTTATGCGTAAGCGTGTTAGACCGCAGCGTCAGAGAGGGCCCAAATGACCCGGGCCAAACTAGGATGGTGGAGGGGACGGTGGTTGAACCAGAGACAGCGGCGCCGGCGAGCCCGTCTGGAACTGGTGGTTGAGCTGATACAAGACTGACGCGTTCGTCGTGAAGTAAACTCTGAATGCCTCCGAGGTCCATCTCCCGAGCATCTGAATCTGGTCGTTGAGAATCCCACTATCGTGCGCATGTTGCGCTGCACCTTTCCGAAAGCTGTGGCCTGAGTACCCGTCCGTTTGTAACCCAAGAGTTCTCAGTTTGGTAGAGAGGGTAGATAGGAAGTTGCTGCGACTGAATGGTCTTCCGTGGAAGGAGAATAACGGGGCGTCGTGCTCCTTGGGGTCGAGGAGCAGCAGCTTTTGAAGCGCGTCGACTGGGCATGCTCCGTCTCCTGTTCTCGCGAGGATGATCTGCACTCCTTCGTGGCGGCGGTCCGTCTTACTCCTCTTGAGTGTGAGTTGGGCATGGTCGGACGAAGACGAGAATCTGATGTCTGAGCGCGTCAGTTTCGTTGCTAAGAAGATGGAAGGTGTGCCAAGGTCTTCTCTCTTGTATGTGAATTCTCCGACGCGGAGGAATCCAGCAAATGCCACCCGGCAGGCGGCTGCGAAGTTCAGATCATCCCTGAGGTCAACGGTCATCTGCGAGGGCTGTAGCGGAAGTGTGTCTAAGCCCGCGGATAGCGCTGTGATGGCCTCACGCGAAATCGGCTTTCTGACTCGTACTTTGGCCGTTGGGCTGAGTCTTCTCGCGCCATCGATGAGACGGCGGAAGTGCTTGTTATCAAAGAGTTTGTCATCAAGAAAGTTATCAATGTGGTAGGCCCGGAGGGCGGCTAAGTCTGCCAGGGCCGTGTCTGGCTTGACTGATTTCTGGCCGGAATTGCCAAGGAGTCGTGAGGTTAGCCACGAGATCAGCGAGTGCCTCGAAGCTGGCCACGCTGGCAAGTTTTGCAGCGCGCAGTGTCTCTCGTAGTTGCGCTGGGCAGAGAGGTACACGGAGCGCGTGTTGGCGCCGAGCCCGTTCCAGAGCAGCTTCAGGTGGCCTGCGTTGAGCTGATGAGCTCGTGAGGAGAACCACGCGGGCGGTTCAATACCGAGAGGTCCTGCCAGTGAGGGCAAATGTTAGCAATCTGTTGAAGGTTATTACGCGAGAGCGCGTCTGCTAATGTGTTTTCCCCGGAGGGTAGCCAATGTGGCACGATTTGAATGTCCCTCGCCGCGGCTAGGATAAGCAGGCTCTTCAGAGGTGCATTGGGCGGACCATGAAGGAAGCCTTTACTTAGCCCTGTGTGCGCTGTAGAGCTGTCCGTGTGGACCACGAGGGTGTGATGAAGCCAATGTTGGCTGAAGAGTAGGAAGCCTTGTAGGATGGCGTCTACTTCGTTGGTGTTGATGTGCGCATGTGCGTCTTGAGCAAGGGCCAATGTGGCAGCATTGCTTGCATGAAGCTGGTGGCAATGGGCCAGCCAGCAGTCCGATGTGGACTTGGAAGAAAAGAAGAAGAGCCCCTGGCCTGTGGTGGAGGCATCTGTGTATAGATGCGTGATGTGGCGGCGGCAGGGGTCGATTAGGAGTACGCCGTTGAAGAGAGACAAGGAGTCCCTCCACCATTCCAAATCGTCACGTACCTCGTAGGGGATACGGCGGCGCGCGCTCTTCCCACGTGGGAAGGCGGCTTGGAAGGTGTATAGAGACTGTAGCCTTGTTCTTCCTAGCCGGACGACTCTTGAGCAGAAGGCTAGTAAGCCTGTAAGACTCTCGGTTTGCTTGAGGCTGAGACTCGCTGCGTTCAGGGCAGCTGCGGCGTCCAATGTGGCGCGGCACAACTTCTCTGGTGGCAGGCGAGCTTCCATCGCAATGGAGTCGATTTGGATACCTAGGACCGCGACGCATGTCCCTTGCTCGTCCTTTTTGGTGTTGCGAGGGATGCCTAGGCGGTCGGTTACGATGTTGTAGACCTCGTCGAAGGCACCCGCAGGGTCGGACACTGAGGGCGATCTTGTGATGGCGATGAAGTCGTCTAGGTAATGGTTCATGTAGAATGCAGGGAGGAGGCACTGGAGTATCCAGTGGAGAGCCTCCGCAAAGAGGTTGAATAGAAATGGGGCTGTTGCCAGGCCAAATGGGAGGCAGCACTCGACGTAGGTGGAATCGTTCCACCGAAAGGCTAGGAGGTGCTGGTTATCCTCAGCAACGGGGACTATTCGGAAAGCGTCCTTGATGTCCCTTTTGATGATTGTACAGCCTGGGCCGGCCTGCACAACCTGGTCGTATATATCGTCGATATTCATATACTCGATGGTTGACCAGCTGTCTGGTATACCCTGGTTGACGCCTCGGTCAGGGGGCCATGATAGGTCGTGGATGCGGCGCCATCCCCCATCCTGTTTAGGAACTAACCCAAGCGGCGAGATGAAGGAAGGTTCAGAGGTCAATCTAACCCGACAGAGCCTAAGATCCTCTGCTAATTTTTCCGTGATAATGTTGGGTTCGTGTATGTGGTGGTTGGTGGAATGGTAAGACTGCCTCTTGCCTCTGTAGCCTATCTGGACACCGTGCGTTAGGATGCCCACGAGGGTGGGCCCAAGGTTTCCGGGATAGTAGCGGAGGAAGTTGCTCCAGCTTTGCGTGTGTAGTGGTGAAGGAGAGAACTCTAGTTTCGGGAGTTCTGGGTTGAAGACGGGGTACTGGGTGGCTGTGTTAGGCCTCGCCGGTTGACCACACGGTATCGCGCCTGTCGCTGGTATGTAGGAGGCTATCCCGTTGTTTTCGCTAGGGCCTCTCCTCACCGCTCGGCTGGCTTGCTATTTCTTCTTGCGGCAGGACGAGGCACCATGGTCGCCTAAACCGCATACCGTGCATTCGTGACGTCTCTTGCAGCCTTCCCAGAGGCACCCTGTCGTGTTGAACTTGTCGCAAACCTCTGTCTCACTGTTTGAAGATCTGGCCCGTCTCGCCTGTCGGGGTCGGGCTGCTGGGGAATGCGGTGGAGACTTGGCTGGCAGGGTGAGGTTGTGGCGGAGGTATTTCTCGCGGAATTGGGCCGTGACCAGGTAGCTATCCGTCGACAGCTCTCCCTTATCCAGTATATATTGATGAAAGTTAAGAGCAAGCGGGAGTACCGCTTCCGACCAGTGATAGGTCTGAGCAAAGTCCAGGATCTGCCTCATAAACATGAGCAGGTTAGGGACCGCCTTAGGGTACTTGTCGCCGAAGAGGTATCCTATGGCTGCCAGGTAGGTGAGGAAGCAGCCGGTCCATATTTGGGGGTTGGGGCCCCAGTCCTTGAGCGATGGCGCTGTCTTCTTGAAGCCTACTGCCCCTCCTGACTCGGTCATCTTGAAGACCCTGTCTTCCTGATCTAGATCGGTGACCGATTTTTCTTTAAGGCGTATGAGTTCGGTTGCCTTCAGCTTCCTCTCGAAGATGCGAGTAAGGAGGGCGGCGGAGACACCCGGGAACATGTCGATGAGTGGTTTCACTTCAGGGGGTGGCTCACGGTATTCCTCTTGGTTATCCTCGTCGATTTGCAGGTCCCCCTGAGGCCTCCTCCGGCGGAGGTCGGTCTCGGCTATATCTAATTCCAGACGCCTGGCCCTGTCCCGCTGTATTTGACCTAGCCAGCTGGCGCGGTCTGCGGCGCTCATGGTCTCCCAGATGTGGGGTGGAGGCCATGCGGAGTCCTGTGGGGCGGGCGCGACGGTGATGGACTCGCTGGAGGGCGTCATCGTACAGCGGGGGGGAGGGGGCGGAAAGGGGGGTATATGCAGCCTTGTTAGTGCTATAGTTGCGAGAGAATGACTTGGAGACTGAAAGTCGAGTCTCGACTGCGTGAGAGATGACGAGACACCTGCCGAGGCGAGCAATTGACTCCCCGTGAGGCAGTTGCAGGAGGGAAGAAAACCCCTCAGTGAACCTTCCGAGCCGGGAAGTCTATTGTGCAGTGTGGTCATCACGTGAGGCAACCCCAATAAAACTACTCCCTTTGTTTAAAAGATTATATTTTTAAAAATTAATTAAAAAGTATTATTATATTCCTGTATATTACTTAAACTAGTATTGGAAATATTCTAGTTAATATATTAATACCTTTAATAATAAAAGCTTTATACTTAAAGCCAGAGGTCTTAATAGGCTTAAATTACCTAGGTTTATGTGACGGTCAAGGTTCCCAACGTAGTAAACCGTAACCTGATTTGGTTTATGTTGGCAGTTGCAACGGGGCGTGGTGTACTGAGTGTAGGGTGGCGAATCACGTCTGATAATGTCAAGAAGTATTCTTGAGTAATCAAGTTGTATTGAAAGCTGAGGCAGCGAGAGTGTCTGTCTAAGGGATGTTGTGTGGTTTTTTATAGGCAGGGTCTGGGGAGCATCTCACGATGCCCATCGTGAGATAGTGTTACATTCTCACTTGTCCGGAGTGAGAAAATGGGTCCCGCTCACTCGCACCGAGTGAGCGGAATACGTTGATCCGTGCCGTGTGGCGACACGCATTCGATCGCGGCATGGGCCGTGACAGTTTACTAATATAATTATTAACAGCTTTAATAATATATTTAAGCTATCTTTATTTATAATTTATAGCTTATATTTTAATTAATTAAAGAGCTTAAAATCTGATCCTTATATGTACTAACTCTCTCCTCTAATAGTTATCTTTTTACCTTAATTAATTAATATTTAGTTATTAAGGAATATATTTATTGTTATGGCGCATACCCAGTCACGTGTACCTCCGCGGATACAGCCAATCAGGAAGGTCGGCTCACGGTACGTACCGTGAGCCACGACCCGGACTCACGATTGCACTCACGGCTCACCGTGAGCTGCGACTCACGATCGTGAGCCACCACGAAGTATATAGCACACACGCATTTGCACTTTCCTATGTAGTAGCTACCTCAGCTATCAATACAACTTGGTTACACTCAATACCTTGAGCACATTACCAGACGTGACACCCCCCCATTGTTCAAGCACAGCGCGACTAGTCTATCTGCCAACATAAACCCAGCACGACCGGTTTATCCCTTGGGAATATACACGATCGTCACATTTATCTTAAAACTTGAAGTATCTTTAATTAATAGTTTTATATATAGGCTATTATAAATATTTCTTAAAATTTTATTTAAGGTTAAATATAAATAAAAATATAAAAATAAACTAAATTTTAAAATATTAAAATTAAAAATAAATAATTAATAAAATAATTTATTATTAAAATACAAATATTTCTTATATATATATATATATATATATTCTAAGTTATTATAATAAAAAAGTTTTCTTTATAATTCTCTCTTAATTAGTTCTTTCTTAATTAGTTCTTTCTTAATTATTTCATATTATTTATATATTATTTATATGTATATTATTAATAAGTCTAAACCTTAATAGGCTCTTATAGAAAATAATACAAGTTTTATTTATAAATATTACATTATTATATTAAATAGTTATTTATATTTTTTTATATTAATTATAATATTAATTAATAATAGATTATTTTTATAAATAATATTAATTTTTTAATAAAAATATTAAAAATAATTAATATAAACTCTATAAGTCTTTATATTACTTATATTATAAATATATATCTAATTTTAATTTTAAATTATTATTTTTATTAATAAAGTTTATTACTTAAAATATGTTTAAAATATTGTATTAACTTTATTAATAATTTTATCTTGTTTTTATAGTTATCTTTTAATTATTATTAAGCTATATAAGTTTTAAGTTCTATTTAATTAAAATATTTATACAAACTAATATATTTATAAAATATTTCTTATAAATTATATTTTATATAAATTCTTTTTCTTATATCTTTTATAAAATATATTAACTTACTTATCTAATAATAGCTTTAAACCTTATCTTAAATAAAATTAATATTTTATATATTATATTATATTTTTAATAAAACTTAATCATTCCAGCTGACGAGGCCGATGGGAGTTTGCCAGGTTTCGAGTCGAGTCTCGACTGCGTGAGAGATGACGAGACACCTGCCGAGGCGAGCAATTGACTCCCCGTGAGGCAGTTGCAGGAGGGAAGAAAACCCCTCAGTGAACCTTCCGAGCCGGGAAGTCTATTGTACAGTGTGGTCATCACGTGAGGCAACCCCAATAAAACTACTCCCTTTTAATAAAACTTAATCATTCCAGCTGACGAGGCCGATGGGAGTTTGCCAGGTTTCGAGTCGATTAGTGGTTCATATGCCCAGCGCTCCGAGAAATAGCCCTTGACCATTAACGCGTCAGCGCGGATGTTGACGTCGCCGGATTCCGTGTCCACGACAGGCCTGATCTCGCTAATTTTGCGTCTCTTCAAAGGCGGGCCCTCAAGGGCGGTTTCTGAGGAGTCTAAATCCTCATGCACCTCGCCCTCGCCGTGCTCGCCGAGGCCAGTATAGTTATGATCATATCTCGGATCACTATTCGGTGACGCATCGCGCAATATCACGGTTCGGTCCGCGGCCGGCTGTTGACAAACGAGCCGAAATAGTTCGCAAAATAGGTTTCGCCTGGTCTCGGTCGTACACTTGTCATAAGCTTCCCCGATTTTGAAATGGGGGTCCTTCTGGGAAGTGGTGATGAATTCTTTCAGTATCTCCTTAGTTGGGATGGTGGAAGATTTATCACAACCACAAAATATTGGGGGCGTGCATACTTGAGGCACTGTCAAGGGCCCAAGTCACGGAACTTGGGGTACAACGAGGAAGACAGAGGAATCCGTAGCTATCGGCGCGGGGGAGTGAGACCCCTGCCCGCTTGATGCAATTATCAGGGATTAGTATGTGAAATCGGGCTCCGTAGACCCTCTAGCTAGTACACACTCCCCTCGTGAGGTCTTGGACCGGGGGTCCTTTGTACCTTACAATCAATCATCAGTTCCTTAACATGAGTTGCATACCGTGTGGCCTTGACAGGCACTCATCCATATTACTAAGGCGGGGGGCCATTCATTGGCGCCGAGGCGCTTAATCCGCCACTTTAGAACACAGGCCGGTAAAGCTCACCTGCAGCTTTCCAAATTCCCTCCGCATTAAGAGAGCCCTATCGCGTGTCTGCCGTAACATGATTGCCCCCCGGTGTTGCTGTTAGGGCCGTCTGGTTGATCTTAGGGACTTTGAAAGCATCTCATGGCTTAGGATTTCAGGGGGTGAGGCACTGAAGACGGTACATGGCCTGCTCATTTTGAGACTGCTAGATGCATAGCGAAGCACAATTGGACGTGCTTCCTGCACAACTTTCCCATACACATCCTTGTTTCACTATTCAGCCACAGCGTTATGCATATTTATGAGTTACTTAGCTAATAGCATAACTTTGTCCCGCACCGCGCCGCGCCACACAGGACCAGTTTCGCACACCCTCCCTGGTCTTACTCAAACACGGCGCAGGTGGTAATTTACTCTTGTTTGTGTAGACATTCCCTCCCTCCCCTCACCCCTAGGAGGTGGAGGGGGGAGGTTAAGGTATAAGCATGTATTCCCAAGAAGTACCTGCCTTAGACGCTATTACACGGTTACGCAATAGAAAATAATTAACGCAAAGTAAACCAAGCCGGGCAGTGCTGGCCACTGACCAGACCTCTGCGTAAGCCCAAAGCGAGCTAGCTACCGCCTAGGTTCTCCTCCTCCTTTTCTGTCACGGCCTCAGCCGCGACAGGCGGTTGGCCCCGACAGAATCTCTCTATGTCACCTAGGGCCAACAGGGATACCGAGTGATGGGTCATCTAGCCTGACGAATCACAGGAGGAGCGACGGCTTGAAGCATCAACGCTCCCAACGCTCCCAGCGCTGCCAAGGAACAGCACGAAGTATATAGAACACCCTCACTTGCGTTTTCCTATGTACCAGCTACCCCAGCTGTCAATACAACTTGGCTACACTCAATACCCTTCAGCACATTACCAGACGTGACTTATACCCCGTTCAAGACAACGCCAGTATCCCCTGCCAACATAAACCCAGCACGACCGGTTTATCAATAATACGATCGTGACAATTATATTCCATAGCTGTTCTCAGTTTGGTGCGCACTGCCAAATTCATACTCCTTATAGGCGCTCGAACTATGAACCACTACGATATACTCATTGATGAAACACCTCACTCCAGTCCAGGCCTTATCACTGTGAACATTCGGTTGCTCTTCAGTGCACTGCTTTCAGCCTTATAAGCTGATCGCATATCACGAGGATATATGGTTAAGGCAAAGGCTAGAAGGGTACTACTCTATTGGGACGCACAGTCGATCACTATACAAACAACAGGCTAGACATATCTAATGCGAATGCAGAGTCCAGGAGGCTTTAACTAAACCGTGCCCAATTTCAAGACTAAAGGAGTCCAGAACGGATGTTATGGAAGTGGGCACCGTAGTCGGACAGATGGGATTTTCACGCTTTCACCGTGGCCATAAATAGCTCTTACAGTAGTACTTATATCAAGGAACTCCTGCCTATTCAACATTCCGTGTTCGATTTTAATGGATTACAAATATGACTTTGAAGAAACTCTGTGTCTTGACTTTGGCCGGCTAGCAAAGTGGGATAAGGCCTGGGGCGTCCTCGTTGGGGACTTCCCTAGTCCTATGAGGAAAGCAGGGGACATGGGCTCTTATTAGGGCTCAAGCGAGTAAACGTAAGACTCCAACGCCCATAAGAAGCCCGTCCCCAGACATAGGACAAGACACCGCTGGGAAGCTGTCTGCATGAGCCTTAGGAGTCTCAGTAAGCACCTATGATGTCCGTGGAGTTTTCACATGAATCTACCATTGGTTCTTCAGACAACAAAGATTTTGATAGTTGGTGCCTTGATTGTCTGCGGTATAGATAAGATTCCCATGATGAATAAGCAGGAGATGGGCCCGCGGTTTCTCATCAGTCGAGAGAACGGGGAAGGGGTAAACCATAGGATTTCGGTGCTTCTGGAGGAGTTGCCTAAAGATCAGGCCCGGTAAAATTATCTTTCCTCTTAGGTATACTCTGGTTCTATTCTGGGCCGGGGGGAGGGGATGTGGAGGCGGGACAAATTACCCGTTAAGACAATGCCATTGTTATCCTTTGAGGTTTAGGAACGCTGCTCAGCTAAGGGAATATGTTTCTCTACTTATACGTTGAAGTGTATTGTATTACGTGGTGCTAGGTCTATACCCATCCATTCCAGCACCAACAAGCTTCCTTCGGATTCATGCCGCTTTCATAACTACACAGCACCTATTGAAGCAGCGAAACGAGAACAAACAGAGCTAAGGAGTTATATACGGGCGGGTTGTAGCCTAGGCATACCACGAGTATGGTCAATAAGACGAAAGGATCAACGCCGGAGGCGAGTATGCAAACATAGCACGTATGAGGGTATAATAAAGCTGTATCAAATCCATATATTTTTATTTATGATCGGTTCTTATCTCCATAGAGGTGCTTACCTAGAGAGGCGACGTAGGTACACCCGGACTCATCCTTCACCCTGGTCAACTTCTTAGTTCGTCTCCCGTTGGTGCAATGCTTCCCCGACCCTGTACTCCTCATTGTTCTGTGCCGTCTTCCCACTCCTCTTTTTATTTTGTTATTACCTCCTCAAAGTATGTCCAGACAACACTCAGTTCGCCTTGAATGCCTTGTCCCATGTCTGGACACCAGATATAAACTTGTCTGAGGTGCCTTCTTTACTCTGCTCTGCCCTGCCTAGGGATGTCGAGGCAACCATACGCCGGAACTGAATCACAATGCTTATAGCATAGACTCTATTTGAAGCATGATTCACAGGTCCAAATGGATTTCTGATCCTGTAATCAAACGTCACAAAGCCATTGTCCCCGCTTGCATTCCATAAGAACCCATTAAAGATTAAAACTGCGGCTGTTTACAATCCAAAAACTTCCAGAGCTTTCCGAACTGCCTGACGGGTATAAGTGAACCAGGTTTCTCTCTCTTCCACAGTAATCAACATCCAATCATTCAAATTTTGTGGCCATTCCCCTTTCTTATGGCCGAGCCTCTCCATTTTGCTGAAATAAATTTTAAGCTGCTCGGCTGAAGGATGTAGGAAGCTGGTTTCAACTGTTTCATGTTAGAATAGGGAGCATGCTTATGCTTCTCAATGATCTCACTCTGTATCCTCTGGCGTTGGAGCTCGTTGTTTTCAGACGAAGCTGTTTCAGGCTCCTTTGCCAGGGTGCTGTAAAACGTCGGTGCCAAACACCATCCTAGTGATGCCTGAGTTGCGTCGAAGGGCGTTTTTGGATCCATAGTGGCATAGAGTGAGGCATCGGTACCAGGCTGGGGTAGCTCAGCTACGTTGAAAGAACTTGATGGATCCATGGCGGCAATTGGGGAGGAATCGGCACCAAGGAAGGAGTGGGTGAACAAGTCTGTCAGTTAACGATGAGAGAGGTGGTGGATAGTTGTTTTGGATGATAACGGAGACGCAGCAGCCATTTTATGCCGTGGGACCGAGCTCCTCAGGCTACCATTTTGATTCGAATATAATTACATGGCCCTTATGTCGGGATTATCAATCTGTCGCACTGAGCGTGCTAAAAGGATCAAGGATCAGGTAAAGAATAATGGGCAGCAGCAGTGTGTTGATTGATTGTTGTCTGAGGTTGTCTCTTGTGCGGGGTATTCCATCCCGCAGAGTTACTTAAAGCATACGGCTAGATTACTAACGCAGTTGTTTCATGAGGCCGTGAAGATCATGCCTACCCTGCGACACAATCATACCGCCTTCTGTGGCTGCGGAAAGAGGAGATCAAAGCGAGGCGCTGAGTTAAGCGAGCCTGCAGTAGTTTGCAGCTCGTCAACTGCATCTCTCACGGTACGGGACAGCGGTGAAGCCACCATTGTTCCCGTGTCACACCGAGTGTTGGCTGTTAATACGTGGTGTCCCTAGTTGAGTGTGGGTGGGCTCGCACGGCTAGCATGCGCTTCCCTGTTGAAAATGATGGGTCAATTGATACATCAAATGAGGCCTGCTCCTGCAGGGGCCCTCGCCACCCGTGAGATCAGAAACTTTGGAGCACCAGCAGTCGTTGCTGTTCTCGTCATTGTTGATGACCCATGCGGGCACCTCGACCAAGCCTGCCTCGTTTGGCGGCGGGGAAACAGGGTCAGGGGTCATCAACAAGGGAACTCGATTATGTGTATAGCGCCCGAGCCATCTTGATCCTGAATGCTCGAATGGCTGGTTTCCCGGATACACATTGAAGACCGGCTCGCAGGGGTAGCCCAAGGACACCGTTGGGCGATAAAAGCGAAGAGGGGCAGCAAAGCTGGAAACGAGGCAACAAAAAGCAAAAATAGGCAACTCCAACAGAACTTAGGTGGTTCGGAGTCTAACGAGAAATAAAAGGCTACGAGAGGTGCCCCAATGTTGGCGATGCACCAATGGACCAGCCCTTGTTGTTGATGCATATCCAGTGCCGGGTATCAGAGCTTTACCGTTTAGTGGCAGCGCTTGAAGCATTAGATCAGCAAATCCAAGGATCAAACGGTGGTCTCAAGGGACCCGCGTGTTGGATGAGGCGGGTGGTGAGAGGATACGTCGATGGGCCCTCCATCGCTAGCTCGCCAGATGGGCTCCGTCTTCTGGCTCAGTTATCCCATCAGGTTCAGGCACGAGAGCGAATTGGACACATTGAGCTAACCGGGTGCCACCGGACGTTGATGACAGTCGATTACTACCTGAACCGACCGTACAGCCCACACGAGTCTCTAAAGTCCATGATGCTGGATAAGCCCGCTGTGGCCTGGGCGAAGCAGCGAGGAGAGCGTTTATCCTTCTCGAAAGCAAGTGCTTGCAGGGTAAGGTGAACGATCCAGGCAAAATGAATATCGATGCAACAAGAAGAAGTGTAGTTTGAATCATTATGCTTCTAGAACACACTTTATCTTCAAAGGACGGTTCATACTACCCGGCCCCAGTCCGTGGACTTAGGGTAGGAGAAATGACAAAACACTCCTCAGCCGACCACCTACTATAGCTCACAGTACTCTCTGCGGTATGTTGGGCTTCTAGCTTGAGTCCTAACCGTACATCCACTTGCTCCTATCTCGAAAGTGCTTTGGAACTTCTTTCAAGGTCTCTAACTGCACTTCGAGCCACTTTTGAAACTCTTCTTCAGTAGGGCCTGGCAGGCTCCGAACTGTCTCACATTAGAAGACAGTCTATTTACGTTGTTTTGTGACCTTACGTATGGCTTGAAGCTCATTCGCCTTTGCAATCGATGCAGGATTTTTCGAAGCATACGCAACATCTAGCGAGAGTTGGGCATCTGCGGTAACGCGCGGCTGCAGATGGAACCCCAAAGAATTCTTCGTGTTCACGGGGGTCTTTTGGTCAGACATGGTGGATGCCTCAGCGAAATGAGAATCGAGAAAATAGTGGGCAAAGGAGGCCACAACCAGGAAATGAGAGATGCAGTGTGTGCCCTATTGAGATGAGAACAGGGGCAGAACAGCAATTTATAGCGCGAATCTAAGCTCTCCAGGCCACGGCCGGGGTCCGAAGACAGTTACATCATGGTTCTGTTTAACACATGTAGCCTTTCTATGGCTACGCAAAACAGAAGTCAAAGCTGACGATTGAGTCAAGCAGGTCAATATTGTAGTCTGCTGCCTATCAACTGCGGCACCCACGATCTAGGACAGTAGCGAAGGCAATGATTCCACCGTGGTACCTCGAGTGTTGGTTGGAACTAGGTAGTACCTCCCCACAGCCGAGTGTGAGCAGGCTCGCATGGCAAGCGCTTCGCTGTTGTGAAATGATGGATCAACTGGCACTTGCGTAAGCACCTCACCACCGACCGAATATGGGACTTTGGGCGACAACAATAGCGAGAAGGGACAACAATGCAAGAAGCGAGGCAACAGAAGGCAACAGAAGGCAACGGCGAGATAGCATGGGTGGTTCGGAGCCTGGTGGGAAATGAAAGGTTATGAGAGGTGCCAGGATGTTGACGGTACGTCAGTGGGCCAGTCCTCATTGTTGAAGTGCATCCATTGCCGGGTACCATCATCTTACTATTCCGAGGCATGTAGTGGATCAGTGGACCCAGGGTGAAGAGCCAGCATGTTGCATGGAGTGAAACAAGTCGATGAATCCCCAAGCGCCTCCATCATTGGCTCACTAGACTGACTCAATCGTGCCTAAAGGTTCGGGAGGCTTGACAAGGGCCCGTCTAAGGCACGCTTCGAGGTGAGCCAACATGCGTCTTGCGGATGTGCCATTCCGCGGCATCAAATGGGCCGAGGCCGAGTTTGCGAGTACGTGGTGGGCAGGTAAGGCTTGCTACGACCGGTGGAGGGTTTGATGTGGATCAAGGGTGAGAGCTTTGGTGGCCACGAATTTCTTCTGCGACTTCTCACAATGAAAAGTCTACCCGCGTAGCAGACACCGGCAAAACCGGAGAGGCTGGGAGGCACTCACCGGTCTTTGTCAAACCAAGGATGAACAACGCTTGGCCTGAATCGCCTAAAGGGGCCTTTCCATTCTTGGTTTCCGATGCAGCCATGCTACTGTACAGTACACCTCGATAGCGGCAGCCACATGATCGAAAAGGGGCGGACGGCGGGTGACCTGATCCACTTCTCTCCTCTGGCTTCAAGACGAGATTAGATGTTGGCCTGGGCAAGGTTCCCCCGTGTCATCTCTCATGCTCTCAACCGAGCCGATTCATGCAAGTCTCTTGCCTACATGCTTCGTGCTTTCCAGCCCCTGCAGGCTTGGTAGCGCGATGCCGTTCGAGGAAATGTCGAGGAGGTAGGGGCATGACTGGTCAGCTTGACAGATGAGGTGTGGTAGGGCGGGCTTGACTAAGGTCGGCTGAAACCCGCCATCTCCCCGAGTCATACCATGCGGCTGATCACAGTGTGCTCGGATCCTTGGGGGCCTCAACCGTAATTGTAAGAGATCACCATCGCAAGCGGCAACGGGGCACATGTTTGATTTGGGTAAGCTAGACCGTCGACGCTGAGCCTTATTCACCTAAGCAAGGGAGCCTGCTTTAGCTGCCAGGTCACTTTAATTATGAGGCCAACGACCGAACAGGCTGTCCCTATGTGAGTCATGTATCTGTATCCTCCCACAGAAAGTCGCTATTCTCGCCCTTGCTCCGAGACCCCGGCGTGGAGGCAATCAGTGCACGGACTCTGACCAGGGGCGTGATGCCTGCCTTGGCGCTGTTTTCAATACCCCCGAGCCTCTCCTCGAGTTGCCGAGTCTTCTGACCCAGGGACTTCCTTCTGCTGGGTCTGGAGCGTGAGTCGGTGGCGAGTCGATCATTGGTCAAGGGAGCTAGATATGGAGACGAGTTGCTCAATGAGCGGCTGTCACATATACAGACTATCCTCCAACTTGGCCTGTTTTCTTCCTCTATCTGCACGCACATGCACTCGAACTCAACATGCCTTACATATATGATAAAATCTCTTACACCGATGAGCCTCGACGCCCTCCTGGCTCGCAGTTCGGTGCTCCGCTGAATATGAATGCATGCCCCTGTCTTCCATTGCGAGTGATCCCATTTGCCAGATATCCCGGGCTTGTACCTGACGCAGGTGCTGGAGCGAGACAACGAAGTCAGCATGCAAGGAGAGCCGGGCTTGACGGAGATCTCGCTGTTACCAAAACTCGGAAAGGAGGTTTGTTAGGCAAGGAGAACCAGGGTCCCGACGAGGGGCGCCGCCGGATTGATGAACGAACGTGCGGATAGCAAGGCAACTGCATAACCCCTTTGCTTTTTATCTGCAGCCTTTGTTCATATTATGGCGAGGTCGCTTGCTCCGGGAAACACGGCACACCTCGCTAGACATCGATGGCTACATTACATGGGACCCATCTCATCAACGGACAGATCGCCCACTTTTTACGCCAACGGACAGATCAATCCACTTTCTTTTACGCCAGCGGACAGATCAATCCACTTTCTTTTTACGCCAATGAACAGATCAATCCACAACCTAATTTTCACGTCGGCCGACCCATGAGCCCCTTTTCACATTTCTCACCAACAGGCCATTCCCCACCCACACAGTGCTCATCGAGAATTACGTACAGGTGTTGCACCCTCTCTCATCTCATTGGTACTTTGAGCCGAGTTAGGGCTCAAGGAATTGACCGTGGAGTGCCGACGATTCACCATGGGCCTTCCCGTCCGTCAGCAGCTTTGTGCGGGCAGTGAAGTGCACAAGGTTAGTAATATCCCCTTGCATAAACGGAGCCTACCCTGAGCTTTAACCTGGAACGTTAATGTGACCCTCGGCAATGAGTCTGGAGATATGAGTCGAAACTCCCCGTGCTTTTATGGACACATCAACACAAACGGGTTTCCCGCAGGGCCTAACGCAGCGCGGGAGAGACTGCAGCTAGTCTGCCTACACGGCCCCGCTACCCAGCAGCCCAATAAAACTGTTTGCAGGCGGCGCTGGTTGCAGCCGCAAAGACTTTCAAGCAGCAGACGCTCTGGCTATTGCTCCATCACTGATTTCCGGCGAAGATATTCATGGGTCCAGGTGATGTTCTGACGCCGATACTGTCTTCTCTGTACCAAGCACGTCAGGCGTCGAAGACAGATGTGTGTCGGTGCATTTGCCGAAGGATCGAGCACTGAGAGGGTTGGAACTCGAAGGGGTGCTAACGCTACCCAGCTAGTATTCAATATGGCTATCTAGAAAGCTGGTGAGTGGACGAAGGAGACAAGATAGCGCTCCCCAGGGCTGTATATGATGCTCCCTTGTGTTGATCGTTTCGTTCCTGCTTGGGGGGCTCAGCTCTAAGATAGAATGAAGATGTCCAAATGAGCCAGCAGCAACCGTTTCTATGAACCCCCCTGCCAAAGCCCAAACATTTTCCTCCGTCATCAAAGTTTCCCGGTGAATCTCGCTCGGACTGTTACTGAAGGCCGCGCAAGGGTTTGTGCGCTCAATGCCTTTGGGGGTGCTTGTTGGGTTGCCCAGACGGATAGTATTGCTCCTTTGCATCCAGAGCATAACATTCCATCGGTTATTTGCACCCAGGGCTCTGGATTCTCTATTGAGGGAAGCAAGGCTGCTGTGGGATCTTGGCGATGTGGCTGTCGGCTCACTCTGCTCGGGGAATCATGACGGTCCATCTGATTAGCGTTGTGGACTGTGTTTAGATGAAAAGCCCTATCGGAGAATAGGGTAGACTACAGCTCAAGGCATGTTAGGCCGAAACTAAAGCAATCTGGCGCCGGCAGCCGAGTGGATGCAACTGATGTCTCGGTGTTGGCTTAGTTTGTGGCGACGAATCGAGGGGGAAACTGCTCTTGTTTCTTCTAGCGAATAGGAAGACATTGTTATTGTCGGCAATGAAGGCCCCAAAAGAGGTCACCAGGCACATAGCAAAAAGACATAGTCATAGGAAGACGCATATTCAGAGTCAGAATCGGACGCAATGTCTCAAAAGCAACAGGATAATAGGATGATACATAGCCGCCTCAATGGTGGCTTTGCTGCTGAACAGACCCTCTGTCCAACACACTTTGGTGCTTCTTTCCTATGAATAAGGACAATTGGGCCTGACTAACTTGAATCATGAAAACTACCCCTGAACTAAAAGTGATCTGTGTATCCCCTATAGCCGGAGGAAACATATCTCTGAGTGGGCGCAATTCATTCCGTACCTTAGGCGACTGATGGGTGACTGACTTAACATCATACTTCGCCTTGGACACCCTCGGCGCTGGGCTCCTCGTCGTCAAGCTCGGTGGCACCCTTCTTGCCCATGCCCCTCCAGAAACTCATCGCCCTCCATGATAGTGTGGAGCTCAAGACCAGAGTCCTTGGAGTAGACCCGGATGCCAACGATGCAGACGGCATTCCATGGAGCAGGCGCCCCCTCTTCTTCGGTCTCGTCGTCGTCCTGGACTGCTGCTTGTTTATAGAGAATGCCGTGAGGCTTTAAAACTCTCTCATTGGCCAAGTGGACAACCTCCCAGTCCTCAACGGGAGAGTCTGAGGACTCGTCGGCGGAATTATAAGCAGGCCGCGCCCTGACAGGCAGGGGATCTTCCTCTTGAAAGAGACCAAGTGTTGCCCCGTCGATCGGACGCACCTCTTGCTTGTTCCTAGCGGCCCCATCCACAGATTCCACCGGCTTGGGGGTCAAGTGCGGTGAGCTAGTCGAGATAGACACTGCACCAGCAGTTTCAGCCTTAAGATTCTCGGAATTCCTGGAGACTTCAATGGAATCCAGGACATCCTTGTCGGCACCAGGCTTGGTCTCAGCACCATTGAATGCTTCGCCCTCAGACTCGCCGTCAGCCTCCTCCACCGCCTCAGAAACCTTGGCTTCAACTTAGCAAGCCTCTTCTTCATCTCAGCCCTCTCAGCCTTCACCTTGGCATTGTACTCCTCGTCTAGGCGAGCTTGCTCGGCCTCCCAGGCTTCACGACGCCTCTGCTTCTTCTTCATGTTCTTCTCCCTCTGCTTCTTGAAAGCGCGCCCTCTGGCCCGGCGCAGATCCCAACTGAGGCGGCGCTTTTTCTGTCGGCACTCAGAGGCCTTCTCCTGGCGGAGCTTGGTGAGCTTATCCATGTAACTCTTTGCCTTGCTCTGAGCCAGATCATGTAAGTGGCCGACCTGGACAAACTTCTTGTTCTGATCCCTATTGAGGCACTCGCGCTCGACGACTTCTTCGACGGAGCAGGCCTTAACGTCTCGCTCGCAAGTAACCTTGAGATGAACAACATAGTTGCCTGCAGGGAGTTCTGCAAGATCCACCGACACCGATCGGCCCATGACATAGTGGCCATGGGGTCTCGCAACGTAGTCCTCAGCATCGGGACTATCCTCTTTGTGAAGTCGAAAATCTAGATGGAATGAATATTGTCCCCAGAGACCGACGTAGTACCGTCTATCGAGTTGGGACAGAACCAGGACAAGGGGTGAGTTCTTGGTCAACTTGAACTGGAACCTCTTATAGTACTCTTCCTTCCATGGTATGTCGACGGCAATCCAGCGCTGGCAGCATCGCCAGTCGAGGCCACGGAAACTTCGCATGCAATCGAGGTGGGTAAATGTTTTCATGAAGTCCTCGTACGACATCCAGAAGACAGAGTCGCTCCCAGGCGTATGGCCGAGCTCCTCAAGGACCTGGATTGTCCACTCCTTAGAACCATCACTCCAGGGCCCTTTCCAGGTACCTTCGCCAACCTTGCCTCGAGGACCCCGGAGTTTCACCAAGCGTTCTCCAGATTCGAGCTTTCGAGCATCCATAACGACGTAGCTATGTGCTTCCAAGATACCGTCGGACCGAACGTGGCTGCCTCCCAGATAATCTGTTGAGGCACCAAAAAAAAACTCGTCATTGGCTCTGGACATCTTATCCCAAAACCTGTCCCTGTTGAGGATGCTGGACATCCGTAGCCCGGTGGAGACATTGCCTGAGAGGTCTTCTAGGCCCTCGCTCATCCGGCCGTCAGATAAAGACGCATAGTCCCCGTGAGCTTTAGCATAGGCCTTCTCTATCAGTGGGACCCAGGTCTCGTTCTGGTCCCTACACTGGGCAAAGAAGAGCGCCTTAGAGCCAGTTTGGTAGGTTTTTCGATACACATCCTCGTTGTCCTCGCGGCTGATTTGTTCTAGGAGGTATCGCTGGATGTTAGGGTGGTTCCAGTCGGCTGACTTGAGGTAGAGCTTGTCGTCAATGATGGTTTGGATCCACCCGCCGTCTCTGAAGAATACGAAGCCGTAGATGCCAACCTCAGTATCGTAGGCGACGCAGATGCGCTTCAGTGAATCTGGAACATTGCCAAGAGCTGTTAGAGCGCCCACGAGCCAACCGTTGCTCAGAGTTCCTTGTTGGACGTCGCTACCATTCACATTCTTCATGAAGGTGGGGTTGTCGAAAATCTCAGGGACTCGCTTGACAGATCTGGGGGTTAAGGCTGAGGGGGAAGGGGGTTGTGGGGCGACATAGGAGGCCAAATTGTCTCGGTACCTGTTGTAAGGCACTTTACACTTTTTCCGAATGGTGTAGTGGTCAATTGTGTTCCACAGAAGTGTATCCTTGTCGAATTTAAAGCGCTGTGAGCCAAGGCTATTCAAGCAATGGCCCTCCTTTTGTTTGAGGTCTCGTTCCTATCGCAATTAGCAGAGGAATCCACTGTGTGCAGTATTCTATCTTACCAAATCCCAATCGCTGTCCTCGTATCTCTTGTCCGCTCTCTTGCATTCTTCGGCTCGCTTCTGAACTGTACGCCTACACTTCTCCGCAGTGCGCTCGTACGCGTCCGACAGCAACTCGTTCGATTGACCCTGACAAGCGGCACTGGCCGAGACCGCACTGGCCGAGGCGCATCCAGGAGGGAGGACGGTAAGGGGTATTCCAAAGTGGCGGCCGAAAAATTTACTCCAGATGAGGTTGATGGACACCTGAGGCGGAACTCTCTTCTCTCTCTTCTTTGACTCGTTATTTCTGGGGATAGTGACGGTGGGCTGCATTTGAGGGCGCCCAGAGTCATCTGACTCCTCCGACGAGCTATGATCGCGCATGTCGTAAGCCGCAGGAAAAAAATGTTGGAGTCCCGGGAGATGGGTGAGAGAATTGCTTCTTAGGAGAAAGAAGAGCAGGTGAGGGAGCCAGTCGTAAATGGTTCTCCATATCTGACGCTTTTCCCTCTCGCAGATGGATTATTTGTCAGGGGTGAAAGGGCAATGACCGACACCAAGTTGCAGGGGGCCTCATAACCTTGTCGATGCCAAGCGGCGGTGAATCCGGGTTTTCAGCCTCATTCTGAAAGCATGAGTGAGTGACCTTGCAAGGCGCCTGCATTCGCGCCGACCACGCATATTTTACATGACAGTGCATTAAGGTATGCACGATTGAGCCAGGGTCACTGCGTGTCACTCCAAACATTACTCTGGGTGGAGTACATCGCTGCCGTTCTCGTCGCGCAGATGCTACTTAGTTATCTCTTCCCTCTCTTGTTGACCCTTGGCGGCTGAGTGTTGGGCCCCTCACTCAGCCGCATGATGCACGGGGCCGCACTTGGCCCGCATTGCTCTGCACAACAATGGCAAACACGCCCTTTGGCAATACGTAACCCTTACTATGCATGCTGGTTCTCAGCCCCTCAAAGTCATGTCTAGGATAACCTGACACCTTTCGCACTCGACCGTCGCTGACTCATACCCTTCCGCCAAGGCTGAGACATAACCAAAAACAGGAACCATGATGCCTCACTCGCAGCATGAAGAAGATGCTCCCACCACCGGCGTCCCTGATGCCCCCGTGACGCTTCTCACCGATTCCCTTGAGAAGCCATCGCGCGACGATCGTGACTACCGCGTCATTCGCCTGGACAATGAGCTCGAGGCTCTTCTCGTCCACGATCCCGAGACCGACAAGGCCAGCGCAGCCCTTGACGTCAATGTGGGAAGCTTCAGTGATGAGACCGATATGCCAGGCATGGCCCATGCGGTCGAGCATGTAAGCCAACACCCCCAGATGCCCTCAATTGCCTCTGGTGCACTGGCTAACTTCTGCCTCTATCCATAGCTCCTTTTTATGGGAACCAAGAAATTCCCAGTCGAGAATGAATACGACAAGTATTTGTCTGCTCATTCGGGAAGCTCTAACGCCAAGACGGAACCGACCTCGACAAACTACTTCTTCGATGTCGCCGCCAAGCCAGCCAACGACCAGGATCCTTCAAACAGCAACCCTTCTCCCTTGCGCGAAGCCCTAGACAGATTCGCCCAGTTTTTCATCGAGCCGCTCTTCCTGCCCAGCACGCTGGATAGAGAGCTGAAGGTGCTCGACTCCGAGAACAAGGAAAATCTCCAGAATGATACCTGGCGGTTGCATCAACTCGAGAAATCTTTGTCGAACCCCAATCATCCATTCTACTACTTTAGGACGGGTAACTTTGAGGTCCTCAAGACCCTCCCTGAGGCTCGTGGTATCAATGTGAGGGACAAATTCGTCAAGTTCCATGCCAAACACTACTCGGCCAACCGCATGAAGTTGGTTGTCCTGGGTCGCGAGCCGCTTGATGTTCTCCAGAAATGGGTCGTGGAGCTGTTCTCTTCGGTTGTCAACAAGAAGCTCCCGCCGAACAGATGGCCCGACGAGCTTCCCTTCAGGGAGTCCGATCTCGGCATGCAATGCTTTGCCAAGCCCGTTCAAGACTTGCTGCAGCTGAACCTATACTTCCCCTTCATCGACGAAGAGTCAATGTTTGCCAGTCAGCCCAGCAGGTACATCGGATATCTCATTGGACACAAAGCTCCCGGAAGTATCATGTGGTACACCAAGTCCAAGGGATGGGTAAACGATGTGACAGTAACAGTAAATTCCATCTGCCCTGGCACGCCCGGCATTTTTAAAGTCCGTTTTGACTTGAAAGAAGAGGTAAGTCATCAATAACAGTCTATTCACTATTAACCAGTGTTAAAAGATCGCAGGGCCTTCATAAATACCCCGAAATCATCAAGACTTTCTTCCAGTACATCGCCCTCCTTCACGAGTCTCCGCCCCAGGAACGGATCTTCCAGGAACTGAAGGACATGGCAGACATAGAGTTCGAGTATATGGAAAAGACATCGCCCAGCTTTTTCGCCAGCACGATCAGCTCGGTCATGCAGACGCCCCTATCTCGAGAGTGGCTGCTCAGCGGTTACAGTCGCCTTCGGACATTTAAGCCTAAGCAAATCGAGGAAGCCCTTGCCACGTTCCGGCCTGACAATTTTCGAATGATCATTGTATCTCGCAACTATCCTGGTAACTGGAACCAGAAGGAGAAGTGGTATGGAACCGAGTATCGGTCCGAGAAGATTCCCGAAGATCTCATGGAAGAGATCAGGCAGGCCGCCTCGGTATCTCCCAGCGAGCGCCTGCCATGCCTTCAGCTCCCCGACAAGAATCCGTTCATACCCGACCATCTCGGGGTCAAAAAGATGGAAACCACAGAGCCAACGCTCAACCCGCGGGTGCTGCGCAACGATGGCATCGCTAGAACATGGTGGAAGAAAGATGATACCTTCTGGGTTCCCCGTGCCAATATCATCGTCAGCTTGAAGACGCCGCTGGTCGACTCGTGTGCCGAGGATGTCGTCAAGGCCCACATATATACATATTTGGTACGCAGGGCGCTGGAAAAGTACTCATATTATGCGGAGTTCGCTGGCTCGCAGTACAGCATCGATGCTGATGCGCGGGGGCTGTGCTTGAGCGTTAGCGGCTACAACAGTAAACTTCTTATGTTTCTCGGGAAGATTGTCACGGCGATGCGGCATCTGAACATCAAGGAAGGCCAATTCCAGGACGCCAGACAGTGCCTGACTAGAGCGTACAAGAACTGGTCGGATCAATCCCCCTACCTCCAAGTTGATCACTATACCGATTGGCTGAATGCACCAGACCGATTCTTTACAGTTGAAGAGCTTACCGAAGAGTTTTCGCATCTGGTGGAGGAAGATCTCCAAATGTTTCAGAGCCAGATACTGAGTTGCCTGTTCATCGAGGTTTATGTACATGGCAACATGTACAAGGAGGATGCTCTGGAGATAACGGACATGGTGGAGTCCATCCTGAAGCCTCGAACCCTGCCTCGAGCTCAGTGGCCTGTCCTTCGGTCGCTCATCCTGCCGCGAGGGTCTAACTATGTCTTCAAGAAGACCTTGAAGGACCCTGCCAATGTCAACCACTGTGTCGAGACTTGGTTCTATGTCGGCAGTAGAGAGGACCGTGTCATTCGCACCAAGACTCTCCTTTTGGACCAGATGCTGCACGAGCCCGCTTTCGACCAGCTCCGTACCAAGGAGCAGCTGGGCTACATTATCTTCAGCGGACCCCGAGAGTTTTCAACAACGTACGGTTTCCGCTTCCTCATCCAGAGCGAGATGACTCCCGAATTTTTGGATTCCCGAATCGAGGCTTTCCTCAGGAGATACGTGGATACACTAGAGAAGATGAGCGAGACAGAATTCGAGGGCCACAAGCGAAGTCTCGTCATCCGTAGACTGGAGAAGCTTCGAAACTTGGACCAAGAGTCGTCTCGCCACTGGTCACAAATCACCAGCGAGTATTACGACTTTGAGCTCGGTAGGTACAAGCAAACAGAAACATTTAGGCGCATGCTAACTTGTCATAGCTCAACGAGATGCTGAGCAAGTCAAGAAGCTGACGAAGCCGGAGATGTTGGAATTTTTCAACAAGTATTTCGACCCTGCCTCGAGCGAGAGGGCTAGGTTATCGATCCATTTACACGCGCAAGGCAAAGCTGAGGGGGTGGAAAACAGACAGGAGGAGGCTCAAAAGAAGGCCGACGAGGAGGCGCCGGCTGGAGATATCCCATCTGCCATTTCCACCGCCGTGGAAATCACCGACGTACGGGTCTTCAAGGCAAACCTACCAGCCAGCTCAGGGGCACGACCGGTCAAGGGAGTGAGCGAGTATGAAGATACGAAAATGAAGTGACCGCAGTCTTGTCGGACGGTAAGGGGGGCCGGATCCGGAGGAAGGTCGGCCAGGCATGGTCCCAGGTTTCGCGCCTTGTGGCTCCGAAGCCCAGTCTCTACGGGGAGTACCTACACTTACTGTGTTCCTTTAGTTCTTATCAAGACAATCAATCACGATTTGCAAGAGATGATGTTTCGGCTGCGTATCCGCTGAATTACCAGTCTCCCTACTTCCCGTGTCGCTGAAGGTAGCAACATGATCCGAATGTAACACCCCTACAAGGCCCTCGCGCCTTCTCCCGTGGCACACTCCTCGTTCTTAACAATCTTGATGCGTGCTTCATAAAACTGGAGCATCTGGGTCGTGTCAGTTCGGAAACTAATAAGCTAATGGTGGGACGAAAGGGTGGGCAACCTTCTGTGGACACTTCTTGTAGATAACCGGCGCGTCATGCTTGGTCTCCTGGCCGTTCTTCCAGATAATATAAATGATCAACTTTCCGTTGTCGTCTTCTTCGCCGCCATCGATCTTCTCTACCTCATCCTCCCACGACCCCAAAGGAGGTTTCCACTTCTCCGTTGTTGCAAGCAATGACTCGTCGGTAACTTGCGCCTCGGTTCGCCGCAATCGCTTGTGCGTTGTGCCAGAATCGTCCTTTGATGTCTCTGCACGCCTTTTGGTATTGGGCTTCGGCCTCCCGCCTATCGAGTCAAAATACTCGTTGAGTATCGTGTCGCCCGATGCCCTCGAACAAACACGCTGGTAAGCAAACTGAAGGATGACGCGGAGATGCCTAATACATACGTGAGATTCTTCTCAGGTTCCCAAGTCAAGTCTGTCTCGCTCTCGAAACCCTTCCACTTCACCTGAAAGACAAGGCTACCCTGATAAGATGTTAGCTATGGACGCAACTACCGTCAGCTTGGTGAAACACTATCACATTTTTTCGAAACATGTGGTTCTTGATCGTCTCCACAAGATACCTGGGGTTCGTGAGCACGACAGGAAGGGTGTTGTAGATAAACAGCGTACCAGCCACCTCCAAGGTCGCCATCAACTTTCCCTTCGCCACTCCCACCCGTGGTGACGCCTTGGGGAGCTTCAACCATGTCACGGTCGACGACCAACCGTTTGCTGCGTGGCCTTGACCTTCGGCTTCTAGGAGTGGGAGCCGCAGATCTGCCCTGACCCGAAGGTTGTCCATGGCTAGACACTGCAGCATGTCAGCTCTTGTCTTCTCCATCGCGTGGCAGGAGCTGGCGTTGCAGGAGCGGGAGCGGGATTGGCGCGCGAATGCGTCGCGCTCCGCCTCTTGCGTTGTGGCCAAGGTAATTCTAAGGAGGTAGAATCTCACATGGAGGCATCCTGGAAATGTATGGATCCCAGGACTTTGATATGGCGGTGCCTCCCAAAGAAGAAATTTCAAGGACGCTGTTCAAATGGATTGAGTTAGGGTCAGACACATTCCGGCGAGGTTTGGAACCTTTTATCTCTCGCCTCTCCAATCAACAGACCTATGCTGACTCAGCTAGCTCACTGTCGCAGAAACTGGGGGCCTTGCGTTGGCTCGGCCCTTAAAATCAAGGCCCGGCGACCTCTGCATATGACTGGCTGGCCGTGTTGTTGGCTTCGGTAGGGTTACCCTTGTCAATGTCGGCGAGGTTCGTGGCATCTCTCCTGGCGGACCATATGAGTCAGCCAACATGAGAGTCCAATGTTAGGAGGGAGGGGTACGGCCTTGGGAACGTGGTACACATGCGGGTCGCCAGCCTCTCGGGGTTGTGCGGGGGTCCGTGCAGCCAGTCCGGACGTTTATGCCAGACGATGTCTCTTGAGTTCAATGGCTAGTGTCGCACTGAGCGTGCTGAAAGGATCAAGGATCAGGTAAAGAATAATGGGCAGCAGCAGTGTGTTGATTGATTGTTGTCTGAAGTTATCTCTTGTGCGGGGTATTCTATCCCGCAGAGTTACTTAAAGCATACGACTAGATTACTAACGCAGTTGTTTCATGTGGCCGTGAAGATCATGCCTACCCTGCGACAGCTAGCAAGCCAACCTGCCTGCTAGAGTAGATCGAAGGACCCTTCGGCATCGTTGTAGAGGGGCATGCATTGATAACTTGACCGCGCAGATGCCGACGATGAACCATAACTCTTCGAACCCGGGTGCAATTGCAGCACCGGGGTTGACGCTCTTGCAAGCGGAAAGGCCGACTTCCAGGATTGAGCACATTACCGACGTGACCATCACTCGCCCAGAGTAGCGCGCCTGATTCTCTGCCAACATAAACCCAGCTCGACTGGTACATCCAATCTGAGTGGCAACCGGACACCAGCTGTCTTCTTCCGGATCATCATCTCCCTGATGAATCTGCATGAAAACGACAAGCATGTGTCTGAGCTTCGCGCAGCGGCGATAGATCATTTATCGCCTGACTGAGATGATTAACACCAAAATCATTGCAGCCCTTTCAATAACAGTGGCTGGCATGTCTTTGACTGTGTAATGGTTGCTGTGTGTGATGCACATCACCAGAAATGGGAGCTTTTTTTTTTTTTAAAAAAAAAAGGAATAAAAAAAAATGCAAATCTTGCGAGGACCATCGTAGCCACGTTGCTTTGACGATGACGCCTGTGATAATGCACCTTTACCCTGAAAATATCTTATCTCTTCTATTTATTGTCCTTCTATCATAGTTACGACGAGTCATTAACGTGCTCTTCATAGGTTGATCAGTCAAACGTGGCAGTCGGGTAACTGCTCTACTGGCTTAAGCCACCCGTTGCATCGACTATGTCAAGTACCAGATCTCTGAGCCTGGTCCGTCAAGGATAAACTACCTCGATACTCATAGACCAACCCGCTTCGATGAAGTTGAAGTCGTTGGTGTCAGTATATGACATGCGCCTTTGACCTTGGAATGCGAAAGAACGTGGCATTCAAACGGGAAGTGAAGCTGATGAGAAAATAGCTGTGTAATAATACAAACGTATCTAATCAATTTTGAGACCCGAAATTGACTACCCACCATGATGCCCAAGCCTTGTCTTTGCCTCATTGTGACTCCTCAAATAAGCGTGGCCCAACGATGGATAGAATTTGTGTCCTGGAATACTGTTTCTCCCGTCTTCTAATCCAAAGGCCTTGTATCTGATCTGTCCATGTCCTGATGAAACGTGCAAGTGGAGTTGAGGAGTGATGCTCGACACGGGGGACACTAGTTGTGACCCTGAGGCAACTCCTTCATGGAACCTGACAGAGAGACTGACCGAACCGGGATGCAAGGCACCATGGCTTCCATGCCCCCTCACCAGACATGTTCGGCGGCACGAAGTCCTGATACCATATCGCTGCGGGAGGAGGAATCAGGCATGTAACATTGTGATGGCCGGGAGTAGTCGTGCGAGGAGTGGCTGTTGAGGAAGGAGGCGGCGGGGCCCGGTGGACAGGCCAGTGTGCAGGGCGGGCATAGGCATAGGCATAGTGCGCATCTCCTCGAAAGGGGGAGGTTCTCTCTTGCCGGCTGGGAGGCTTTTTAGGATTCGTGGAGGGTGAGGAGGGTACCCGCGATCGCAGCATGCTCTGGGGAGGAGGTGGCGCCGTGCGGCGGTACATGGGTATGCCCATCCGGTCCATTTCCCCTCCTCCGTTCTCGATCTTGATGCGGGGTTCGGGCGGAGACGACGACCGTAGTGCCAGGAGGTGATGGGTGCCGAAATGCGGAGACGGTGCGTACCCCGGGGGCTGCCGGATGGCGGGCAGGGGGACCTGCTCCGAGGCGCGCAGGCTCGCGCAGCTTGAGACTGGCGAGGATCCAGGGTCAAAGGTCTCTGAGGGGATGCTAAGCGCTGTAGTAGAGCGCAGGGGAGCTGGGAGGATGGCCCTATTGAGAATCTGGCGACGGCGCTGTTGGCGCTTCTTGCAGTTATACTTGCCAATGTCCCAGATGTCAAAGTGCTGCCGATAGGAACGGATGCTATACCGAGAGTTTGTCAGTAGTTTTCTCTTGGATACTATATAAGTTTATTCAAGAGCATAGAAACTTACGATGCCTCAAAGTTGTGCTCAGTCATCATGATGACTCGTACATCCTCAAGCGTCCTCCCCTCCTGGATGTATAGCTTGGTAATTGTCGGCCGGTGCTCGTTCCAGGGCTTCGCCGACATCTTTGCCTACCGATGAGAATTCGATCAAAAACTGTGGCTGGTTTGAGGAAGGGGAGGAGAAGAATGTTGTCGTGTCAAGGGGGAAGAGTTTCTCGAGTTGCTCTCTGCCTCAATCCTACAGGACAACGATGGCTGAGGTGATGGTACGAAAGTCGACGGGCGTTGAGGTACGACAAGGAGATGAATCGAATCTTTTTCCCCCTTCCTCTTTTTCTGATCCTTTTGGTTGGTGTTGTATATAAGTAGCGTTGGGTTGGCGTGCTCTTGTTCCTCAAAACCCTGAGGCGAGAGAAATGGAAGGGTTAAAAAAAAAGATTGAGACGAACAAGGATCAGAGGCGTAGCTCGCTATTGAGAGAAAATCACATACGTCTAAACTGAATAAAAAAAGCAGCCCAGAGCTTTATTAAGTACTTCGAAGAGTCCCGCGTGCCCTTAGAGCCTCGTTCTCGCAAAGGGTGGGAGGGGAAGGCTTCACAAGGCAACTGCAGTAGCGAGGCAGATAAACAGGGGGGTGGTTAAATTGTATACCTATATTTTCGCCTTTTTGTTTTCCCACTTTTGACCATGTGCATCCTCTTCTGCAGGACTGTCGAGATGACTGATATTAGCCAGGCTTGTGTTAAGGCAACACACACGTTGACGGGCCAGGCTGGTCGGTGGTGGCAGTTCAACTTCATCCTGCTGCCAAACGTATCAACCACAATCATCGTAAATCACCCGATACTCTCAGATGAGATAAAAATGAAAGCGCGGTTCACATAGGAGTGGGAACAAGGTGAGAAAGAAAAGAAAAAAAGCCTGCTCGGCTTGGCCAGGCTGCCGCTGAGCTGGCTAACGCAAGGCGACCAGGCTACAGGGCGCGTGCCCCTTCATTTGTGATGGGATGCTGCATCTTTGAGTGGTTCGCCCCGGAGCCTGATTCTCACTCACAACCGTGGGCGCGATCTTGTCTCCCCTGCAGGAGCACGCTTGGCGGTACGCATCCTATGCAGGGGGTTGGGGTGAAAGACAAATCCTCTCCTCTTCAGCGTGGCACTTGCTCTAGTTCAAAGAGGCTGGCAGCAAAGTGACCGCTGGCGAATGCAACTGGTCATCTTGGCCACCACACGCAGTGAATCTCCAACCCGGTGCAAGGCGCACAGTGGCGGCTCAATCATTGTAATGTGTCTATGTGTGTGCTTTTTCAACCTAGGCCATAAGATTGCAGCCCTAAGCCACAACGGATTGTCTTGCATGTATGACCTCGACGCTGCTCGGTTGAGCAATGGGGAATGGGGGCTTTGTGAGCTGAAGTGATGGCTACCTCCACCTTGTCTCAGCTTGACCGGAACAGCCGGGCGGTGTTCCGATCCTTGCGGCGGTTTGCCGTTGCCACTTGTACAAGCTGTACATGGGTCTCGTTTGATCTTCAAGCCTTGTTGTCCCCTCTCCCACCTCAAACCATGGTTGGTGGACACCATGCACAGGACTCATAAGCAGCCACATCTTCGGGGCTGTCACAGAACACCTCGGATTCATGGAAAAGGCGTCACCATCCCCAGGCCTGTCTGCTCTTCGCTCCACTCTCAGCACCTTTTAGCATCCGACCCCAGATCCCCAGGGTTAGCCGACCACCTCATGAAACCTGTGCTACTTGTTCTGTCAAGTCACAATACAGCGAAATGTCAACGCCGGCGGTATGTGGCCTGCCTTAGCACAAGCCTCGACCTTTCCCCTCGACCCTTTTTTCTAATATTAGCATTTTCCTGTCTATAGCAAAAAGCCAATCTTGCCCGGATAAGGGATAACCAAAGGAGGTCACGAGCCTGGAGACGAGAGTATCTCCAAGAACTCGAGCAACGAATTCGAGTCTACGAATTCCAGGGCGTCGAGGCATCCTCTGAAGTCCAGCAGGCCGCCAGGAGGGTGGCTGAGGAGAACGGTCAGCTTCGCGGCCTCCTCAACCGACACGGTATCACCGAGGATGAAATATATCGTTACTTGCACACCAGCGGCGCGGCAGCCCAGACCGATCCGACGCCAATCCCTCACTCCCCTTCGAGAAACCCTAGCGAGGCTGTTCAGTCACTCCAGGACGTTATAGCGCCCAGGATACCTATTCCTCTCGATCCCGGTGTCCCCTATGTTGCGCCGCCACAGGAGAGTCGCGAAATCCCCATTGCTAGCGTCTCAACGAGCAGCTCCTCCCCGTGGGGGCCAGAGCAAGCTTACTCACACGGCCCGGTATACGACCAGACAATCCATCCTCCATTAACGCAGCCGGTATCATCTCATATGCACCCACAGCAACAATTTTTCCCGGTCGTTCCGGTCACTCAAGCGCCACCAATTGGAACCAACTACTCAAGTGCAGCATTCGCACGCCCGCTGTATCACTCACCCTTGCACTCGAGCTAGGTTGGGGAAACGCCGATGGAAAGTTGGGGACATCCCGCAGGGCGATGTTAAAACCTGGTCCTCTTCTAAAAGCGATTGCAGTTTATCCTAGAAAACATAACGATTCTGCCAGTCCCTCCGCATGTTCAGTGAAGTTCTCGACATGGCTCTCTCATTCTTTTTCTCGAAGCTTGCTGGTAGTCGGTGAGTTGGCTCTCCGCGTCGCCAGCCATCAATAAATGCAACTATACTACGCAAAGAATCCCCCCTTCGCTCTCAGTAATGGCTGCTACGAGTTTTTCCCACCAGGGATCCCTCTCACAAATGGCCTCTGGTAGAACCGCTGGAAGCGTTGGCGTCTTGATACCATTGTCGATCCAGCACCAGGTGCGCTTCAGACTCTGTAACAACAAAGGAACGCTCTGGTCCAAGCTCATTAGCATCCTGGCCTCGAAGAAATCGTCATGGGTGCAAAGGACGTTTCCACTAACACTTCGAACCGGGGTATTGAGGACTTGCTCAAACCGTGTTTGCGACACCTTCTTGTGGTCGGTGCCAATGGCGAGCAAACCCAAGATGAATGCAGGCAGGAGGGGTGCTTGCGCTGTGAAATACGGGCCTGACGTAGGAATGATGCGAATGCATCTCGCAAGGTCATCCTTTTGGTTGACAACTGACGGATGGTTTCGGGGTAATCTTGGGTTTCTGTCAGCGCCGTGGGCCTTCTGAGCCAAGGCAGCGAAGATAACAAAAGTATACTGATTCAGCAGGTCTCATTCGGTCCTTACCTGAGAAGTCGGCAAAAAAGGTATATCATTGCTGTAATCCTCCAGGCTTCAGCTGTCACCTCTGCCACTCCCGATTCGGTGATCAGGACAGTCGGCCAGGACCTAATCCATTCGATCGGCTGAGGGCTTGCTTTAGCCATTTCCCAAGATTTATGCTCACGGCTCCACTGCCGGGTTGTCTCGAGATCACGGAGAAGGTATTTCGGTGTCATCTGGAAAACAGTACTCTCTGGCTTTTGCATAAGGCAACTGACACAATACGACACCTGTGCTATACTATGCATTAGCCTAGTCAACAACCCGCATCCACCATGGATCTCCGATGTCTTTCGCTCATTGCCGAAAAGTAGCCAGTTAAACTCCGTGGCCTGTTCCGGTAGGTCGAGTAGATCTGCGTCGGGAAGAGGGGCGAGTTGCTGGGAAAAGATTAGGCCGCGGCCGACGATGACAGACAAGGCATCGCGGAGGTGACTTCGTTGGACGGCCACGTTCTCCCAAAACGGACCACCGGGATTTGTCTGGTGCAGAAAGGACTTGCATTGCTTGTAGCCTTCCAGCCAGGATGGAGAGCCAGGTTTTCCATGGCGCTGCTGGGCCTGGACAACCTGCAATAGCATGAGAGTTGAAGGACAGTGATTTGGGATCACTACTTACATGGATTGTGGAAAGAACGACCCAGAGGGCAACAAACTCCTCTCCTTCCCCAGGCCGACTGCTCTCTAAGCCGTTAAGTAGCTCTTTGTAGTACTCAGGAGCCATTGTGTATCGACGGCAAACTGCTTCCCGGATGAGCTCGTCTGCTAGGTAATCGTAAATATACATACCAGCCAAGCACCCAATAGCGCTGACAATCGCATCAGAAACAGCTGTGTCCCTGCATGCCTGCGATAGGATCAGGGGCCATGGGTTCGTTTCGACAAGAACGCTCCTTCCGGGACACCAGTTTTTTTTTAGGTCTTTCATCAATGTCAGTATTTGATACTCGAACAGGGGCGAACGAGGAACCAATTCGTCGTACAGAATGTGAGTAGCTTCCTGACAAGTCCGTCCTCCTGACTCTGGAGTCTAGAATGCGACGACGGAAACATCGATCTGATCTGCGCGGGTCGGGCCTGAAGTTGGGTCCATGTTTGCTGACTCGTGATGTTTGCTGATGACACAAGTGTCCGGCCCCTGTCGGTCGTCACCGATGATGTAGATCTACTTGCTATATCAGACGGGTCGCGGGAGACCGCAGTCTTCGTCTTGCTACCACGAAATGGCAGGCGCCCGGAGGCAGGAGTGTCCTCATTACTGTTCTTCTTCGGCTGAGATGATATCCCCAGCGTTGGCAGCCGTCCTGGAGTTTTGGGTGGGGGCCAATTGAACTTGATGTAACCATCCACTCTACCGTCGCTTGGTCGAGAGGGGATCGTGCTTGTGTATAATGTCCGGCGAACCTTCAGGCAGAGTGAAAGGGCTGTCTAGAGGTCTCACATCAGGCGATGTGGCTCTCCGAGGCTCCGCGTCAAGCTCTGCAGTTCCAGAAGTTGGTTTGGGTTGTAATGGACGTAGTCGAGGTTGGTGAGGGGCTTGTGAAATGGGACGCAAACGCTTGCCCGGTGGGCAGGAGGAGAGCATGGTCTGACTGCAACGGTTGTCAGCACAATGGTCTACCATCCCATGCCTCAATTTTGACACACTTTCATACGATTGATGAAAACTCTTGGTTGGTAACGGTGATCTAGGTGCTGAGGCGACGACGCAATAGGTAGAAGAGGAGCCGACAACTTGACATGGTTCGCATACTCACCTTGATGAGGCAGTAGGGTAGAAGGATTGGTAGATTCAGCAAGGCAAAAGGCCAAATCCGGCGAAGCTGCTGTGTCAAGGGCTCGGCAGGTAAGCCAAAGACTTGGCAGCCCCATCCAATGCTGTTACCGTAGTCGTTGCCGTTGCCCTCGTGGGCGTTCGCCCATGTAGGAAGGCCGTCAACATACTCAGCGTCAAGCCTGACGCGCTTGGGACACCTGGTCAAAGCATCAGAGTTTGTCAAACACTCCATCAGAACTGACCGTCGCCCTGGCAAGGCAGCTAGTCGACAAGAGAGCCGAGGTCGGTTTGGGGTGTGCCGCACCCTGCGGGTTGGAGCTGGACAGCAATCGCGCCGCCTGGAGCACCGCCTTTCAAAGAGTTTGTTCGCACGAGTAGGCGAAGTGCAATTTATGGGAAGAAAAAAGACCGGTGAGAATTGAGAGGTAGATTAAGACGAGGGAACAAAAAGGCAACCGCAGGAGAACATGAGTTTATGCGAGGTTCTGAGCTCCGCCTGTCAATAGCAACGATGGACCTATCGCCATATTGCTGTCGTCATGTGAACAACGAACATGGATATGTGTGCGCAGCTCGAGCGGAGGACAACATGCATACATATGGTGCCAAGCCCGTATACCAAAGCAGCGCGCGACCCGAAACAACAAAATTTAGTAGTGCTAGTATTGTAGAATGTGATGGTCTGCGGTATAGTTCCAAGCAGGGTCGATTCCAGTACACTGCAGAAGGAAATACTCAGGCTAACAGCTCCGGGAACATTCGTTGGGTTGACCACGTTGAAAAAGGCCGCCTTGCGGTGTAGTAAGTGTGCGATGATGGCCGTCCGCTTCTGCTTGTCGCGATGATGCTTGAACTTTTGCCATCTCCAGGCCCGTATATTGGGTATCCCGCTACTACAGCGGAGGAACCTGGTGGCTAGAAGCAAGTCAAGATCATCACAGACTGGCCCAAAATCTTGCTTGGTTGGGTTTGGCTCTTTGTTGTCGAACGCCCGAGAAGCGCTCCGTCCAGAAGCTCTTGCTATGTGTGGCACATATAGATCAATCGTCACCTCAGACTGCGGGAACAGCAGGACAATGGCCAAATGTAGTGTCGGTCCTGGCAAGCTCCTCGGTCTGATCAAGGGTAGGAAGATGCGGACCTTCTTCACCCACGGTAAGACACCCCCAACTGCTCGGGTCTCATCGCTGGTACTGCGGTTCGGCCTTGTAGGATGTGGACTTGTTGCCCCCTTCGTTGCCGCTGTCACTCCCCATCGGCGCTGTTGCCGAGCCGGATGTCACCCCTTCTATCATGCCAGGCAAACATGACGAGAAGAGCGACTTGAAGGAAGCATCGGAAACCCGTAGCCACCGCACTGTAGACCGTATCAACTTCCGAGGGGTGCGAGGCACAGCCATAAGTTCGACAATAAAAAGTATCTCCTGCAAGACAATGGTGGCACAGGACCGGAGGAGGGCGTGCCAGGCCGGCTTCCACGCCTCCTTGTTTTCGTGCTTCAGGGCCAAGAGAGAGTCGATCTAGTACAGGAGCGCGAGGGTATATAGGATCGTTGTCGCCATGGACTGAGCGTCGGGTAACTTGCCAGACTGGATGGTAAGGACTGCTATCGAGCCTATCTCGGTCGCTGAGACGAGGAATATGGCAGCCGAAAGCCAGAGAAAAGGTCAGGCATTACGCTTGCGCGTTTTGGCCTGCTTAGACTGAGCTCTGGGGAAGTAGAGGCAGGCTGTTGCGGCGGGGGTAGTCTGAGAGACCTCGAGGACGGCTAGGAGGTTCCATATGATGTTGAGCTCGGAAAGGTCGAGAGAAAGGGTGACAAGAACGGGAGGCGCGGAGGGGGATGACCAAGTCTGCAAAACTGTTAGATCTTGACCTATTTTTCGTAATATCCTGTGAAAGCAAAGAAAGCTCACTGGCATAGAGTAAAGATTGAAGCCACAGGCTAGATAGCATCCATTCATAAACCACTTCCAAATGGCTCTTGCCTACGGATGCATCGGGAGACAGCGCCTAAGGATACCTGTGTCGCTACAAAGCTAGAAACGTTCAGGCCTAGGGATCTACGGCTTGCGTACCTCTTGAAGGCAATATAGTCGAGCAGACCGAGCTCTTGGTCCTCTTGCCAAGTTTGGCGACGTGGGCGTGGAACAGGGCAGTCCTGAATCTCAGGAGTTATCGTGACATCGTGGAAGCATGTTTCATGCCGGTTAACAGGGTAGAGACCAAAGATCCTCCCAATCCTACGGGTACCAGAGGAAATAGTTGTCTTCGAAAGACTTGCAGTGGATGACAGTCTTTCTTTCTTTTTTCTTCTGGGCAGTTTCCCCAGAGTGAAATGGCTGGGCTTTCACAGTGCTTCAGACTGACGAGGATGTTGCGGCACTGTTTTGCAGGCTCGCCCTGACAAGCCAATATCCGCTGCAGACTCGCAAACAAATGACTTATCCGGATCTCATCACATAACTCGCCAAGACGTTGGATCCAAGTCGCCAATTGGACGTCATGGTCTTGCTTGACGCTTGTGAGGTAGCGGTGAAGCAGGGGGGTTACGTCTGGAAGAGGCGCGAAATCTCATACGCCTGATACTGGACAAGCCGGATGCGGCCCTTGATGGGATGAGGTGGGGGGTGCAAAAGTTCGTCCGTGTGGTGGACGAGCTCCACCTGCACGGTGTTGTCGGACTCCGTACGTATGAGCTCGCGGTTCGCCGTCGTTCGTTTTCCCTCCAGCCTGATTTGGCCATCCTGCTGCTGAGTACCCAGGTGCAGCAAATGCGCTATCCGAGGTGGCGAACTTTACCAAGCAGCACATGGAAATTCTTCAGGGGTAGTACGAGATCATCTGTCGACCACAGAGATCGCTTGATTCGACCTGCCTGCGCGTTCCCAATATCGTTTACGTTCTTTCCGCCGGACGCTTTGGGTGAGAAACGACAATAAGCAGATAAAAGGCGCTGTGCTAAGATAACTAAGGGGGTTTCCGACCCTCCTTGGCTTCTGACCCCCCCCCCTAGGCGGTGGATAAAACTGTTTGGCTGTCAAACTCCCATGTTTAGTTAATGGATCGAGGCCAACTGGTATCACTTGCCCTCCCCTAGAGCACCTGGAGGGGTCAGAAGCCAAGAGGGGTCGGAAACACCCTTAGTTATCTTAATCGGGAAGCCGTGATGCCACTGAAAGAGCGCATCGATTGCATGGCCAAGATGCACTGGGTGAAGGGTTCACTTTCCGTATTGACCTTTTCTGCATCTTCATCTCCCTAGACACTGCTTTTAGGGAAGCCCAGAACATGGCTGGTAGGGAGGTGGTCAGCCTAGCACCACTCCTCCGGCACCCCGGCCTCCTTGATGTGTCCCCAAAGCTGCTCGACTGTCTCAAGGCCAAGGTTGGTGGATTCTCAACGCGGTCCCTCCCTCCCTTACCCATGCTGACCAGGTCAAAGCGCAGCCTGATCGCCTCGAGAGTCGGGGATGGAGGATTGTCAATATGGATCATTGGAAGCTGCATATGTTTCGGCTTGAGCCAAATGCGGCCTTGCCAGTATCCCAAGGCCACCTCGACACTGTTGTACTCCTTCAGGAGTGTGGTATGTTCATCCTTGCTTACCGCAGTGGCAAGGAGCTAAGGTGGGAACCGGACCAACTGCTCTGTTACGCCGGGCAGAGTGTGCACTACAGGAACGAGGGGCAGACCCTTTTGCCTATTGATTCAGCTGGAGGTGGAGGAAAATTGGCACTGCTTGGTCTGGAAGCGCCACTTTGGTGATCCTGTTTGACGAACCGGGAAGGGGGTGCGGATAGCTGAGGGATCGGGCGAGAGGAGAGGAAAGCATGCTAGCTAGATAGGGATGCTCAACACTGCTCATGCAAGACGTATCCACTCACCCGTGAGCCAATTCAACAACCATAGGCCTGAGACAGCCACACGATGATACTACGGACCGAATCTTACAGCTGATACTAATAGGCCAAAGCATGGCAAGATTGGGGGCGGTCATGATGGCAGTTGAGTCCAAGTTCCGTCCAGCCCCAGTCTCGACCGCCCCCATTTATTGCAGAACGGCTTAGAACCTCCATTGGTGTCGTGTTTTCCATGGTGAGGATATTCTCCTCACTCCAGCCAACGGGCGGCGGTCTTCCCAGGCGGTTCCCCATAATCCGGGAGGCCACAGAGGGACAGAACACACCCACAGGTAAGTTTCCTCCACGCTTCAAAAACAATCTCCTGCCTCTGTTGGGCTCTAATTCCTTCTAGAGAGCCCTCGGCCGATGGATTACCCATGAATCACCACCCTTCAACCTCCCGCCGCTGAGTTTCCCGTCCCGGAGCTGGTATCACCGAGTCGCCCGCCCCAAGTATCCCACCCCCGACTCTCCCTCCGTCGGCTCATATGTCTTGTTGCTGTACCGCGACCCATGGCAAGCAACGTCCCGTCAGTCATCTCAGGCCCGGCAGCGCAGCGGCATTGACTAGCGCCAGTCATTCAAGGCCAGTACTACAGTCTATAAACCCCGTGATTCATCTGGCTCCGCTAATCGGTATCATGACAGACCCTCCGAACACGATTGGCCATGACGCCCAGTTCGCCGAGTCTCGCGACGATGCTGTGACCACGAGAACGAAGGCGCGATAGGTTTTCCAAGGTGATGACCAGACTATGACAATAGGGCATGGCAGGGGCCTCTGGTGGCTGTTTTCCATGCGATCGGTCTTCGTCCCGTACCACTCTTGGACGACAATACCACGAGGGTTTCTATGAGCCGGAACAAATACAGCATGGCTATGAGCCTTGTTCATCCCCTCGCCGATCGAGTATATAATTCCTTATAGGCCAACGAATGAAAAGGTCCTCTCCCAATCCAAAATCCATCCTCCACTGGCGCCGGGCCAACGCCCTACCTATCATTGATCGCCGCTACTGTCTGGAGAAACTTCTTCATAACGATATTGAACCCTAAGAAGGCACTTTCTGTACTGCGTGGAATCCTTCCAGGGCGCACCCCATCTGACAGTTACGGAAACCGTGTTGTCGGCGAAGCGTGGTGCCTCTTGGAAACGAGGGAAACAGAATGCATGGACAGTGGGCAGAGTTCTGTGAAGTATGGCAGAGGCTCAGGGGCAGACTAATGGATAGCAGGATCACCGTGTTCGAATCATGAGGGGAATCAATTCAAGATGGCGCGCAGGCTTCCATGCCACGTCGCCAGCAGCTCTTCCTGCGCAGTACCTTGCCCTAGATAGAAAGCCAACGCCGCTCACATTGCTTCTTTTGTGCTTTCCTGTGGTACACCGTAGATCGTGTCCCGACCCTGCTGTGAAAATATGTTGAATACCTGGGTTGCAGACTTATACCGTCATTTTGCGGACTATCATGATGATTTCGTTCTTGGACACGCAGAGATCAACATCTCTATTAAGAGTGACGTGAATTCGTGCCATGCAAGACGGCAGAATCGATATCTTTTTTCGAGATGCAGATAGAGAACGTCGCGTCCTGCTCATTATGGACGACGCTTTCGCCGATCCAAGGAAGCTACAGCATCCTGAGTCACAGCCGCAGTCCACAGCCAGTTGAGCCACTGATTCAATCAGTGTGCTCGAAACATTCCCGAGAGCCTTGCCTAACCAAGAGAGAAGAGCATTGAGATGATAATAAGCTGCATATCCAAGACAGGGTCGATCAACTGCATCACCGGCTGACATTGCACAGGATTACTCGCGTAGAGCGTGCCGAGATGAACTCACAGGTACCTTCATAAGCATTTGCTGATGATTACACTGTTCTGCTCAAAGAAACTCGATCGCAGATCCACACCATCATCTTCGTCGCCCTGGCAGAGGTCGCGATTGGATTGGGCTCTCAGGTTAGAGCGATCAATGGCATGGTGACTGAGTGATGGGGGTCCTGTAGAAGCATCGAGGGCAATGAGACTTGGTACGAGAAGATAGATCAAGGCCTCATACGAGCTCCAACGGTCGTGGCTTGGCCTTACGGATGAGCTGTCTTTCCGTCGTGCATGATTCAGAAGACTTGGCCCAAGGCGATACCTAATTTATCCACACAGGGAAGAACATCATCTACCCCAAAAAGAAAAGTCCACGGGTGAGGATGTCAGAGTCCCCAGAGATGCACGTCATTGAGGATCACGCGGTACTTCAAGATATAAGAGAGTATAATAACATATACGGAAAAACTCCTGTAGAATACACAGACCAAGTGTGGCTCTTTGTTCCCGCTCAGTCCTCAAGTTGTAAATTCACTCAACCCCTTCTTCCCCTGAACCACTTTCTGACTCCGATGGCTTCTCGCCCCTTGAGAATCGAAGGCAGCGTAGAGCTCGCGCCAGTCTTCTGGCGACATTGCCCTGAGTTCTGCTATCGTCGGAAGGTAGAGTTCGCCGTCCTCGTCTAGGAACTTATTCCTCGTCGGCGCAGAACCAGTGTTGGCTTCCTCAGTCGCTCTAAGAATTGAATCATGCTAAACAACCGTCATGTAACTATTAATATGTTTGCCTTACAGAGCATGAGAAGACTTTGTTTTGTCACAAGCTTACCTTTAATGAGCCGTTCTTTTCACTCCTCAGCTGTGCCACTGTTCTGCCAGTCTTGACAGTCTGTCGAGTGAACCCATTCGCATGACGGCCTCCCAGAGTTGAAGTATCTGGTGCGTTCGCTTCAGCAGCTATCTGTCGCTGGTAACTTGCAGCCGTTTCCCCTTCGAAGCAAGGTTCGGGGTGCCTGGCTGCTTCGTGTTAGTAATCGCTCCTCTCGTAGATCCCACCCCCAGATCAGCCATACAAATGGCATTCAATACTAACATGTATAATTACCTGGTTCAGTGGCGGTCGTCACCACAGAATCGTGCATGAAACTGGCTGACGTGAGGCGTTGGATATTCCAAAGTGCAGGCCCACGTTTGACTTGTTGTCTATCTGGGCTCGCATCTCGGTGGCCATTGTGCCCATGTAGATATTCCATGATAGTGCAGAGTACAGAGTTTCAGAATGCGGGTGAAGCGTGATATAAGTACTTTGGACTTGGGCACCCACGACACAGACCTGCGTGTCCACGTGGGGTCGGCTAATCTTGATACCTCCTCTGTGTCGAAAATAGACACTCTGTCTCATCAACGCCATGGCCAAGGCATCCCGCATCTTCATTCTATGCTAAGAGTTATGTTTGAGGCTGGCGACGCGCGGAGCGTCAGATTTTTGGCAGTGCTACTGTTGCCGGTGGCGTGAAGGAAGCCCGATGTGTAATTTTAATGATTAATTATAGATACAGCTACTTTCTCAATACTTGTATGTCAAGCAAGTCACGAGGGGGCAGGTTGTCGTTGTTGCTGAAAGGTGCCACAAGGTCACCACCGTACGACAAACTAGCACCCTGTAATGTAGAAGAGAACGTAATGAATGTCACCGCGGAGCACAACAGTTCGCCCATCCAGAAGATGATCGTTCCTAGTTTGTTCCCTGCTCCTGCCACTCTAACAACACCTGCGAGGTTTCGCAGCGGGCCAGATAAGTGACTCCAGTCTAGCCATCTACAACCTAGCCTGCTTGGCCATGCGCTGACAAGACTCGTCGATGCACGTCCGCATCCCATCGCTGCCACATGATCACCGTTGGTGGGGGCCCTTCCACACGCGCCCACCAACGTTCCGCGAGCCCATCGGCTTTATAAAGCATCGGTTATTCACTCGGATTGTCTTCACTACCCGCGACATTTCCCCTTCGAGCCACTCATCACAAATCTTTCCCACTGCCAGTAACCGATCGTCTTGTCTACTTTCCTTGCCCGTCTGCGGCTCGGCTACTGTCATGCTTGTGCCACTTCTTCCTGCCTCGGCTGCTGCCTTCGCTCCTCAAGCCTCATCCGTCAATGTCGTCCTGGGTTCGAAGGTTGAGCCTTGGCTCACACAAACCCTCAAGCGCATCAACCGAGTAAAGCAGCGTCGCTTCAACAGTGTCCCTCAGCACGAGCGATTCCTCACTGAGACTCTATCGTCACCCAATGCCATTTGGACCCTAGCTTCGATCATGCTCCCTAGTACTCCTGAGGCAGACTTTAAGGGTGATGCCAACAACCTCTTTGCCGGGGCCATCATGAATTACAAGATCATTCACATTGAGGGATACGTCGTGTGTGTCGATATGGTTTTGCGCAACGAGGTCATCTACAAGCTCACCAAAGATACCATCAACACCCTCATCGAGCACCACAAGGAGGTCTGCTGCGTTGCCGTGGCTAACACCTGCGACAGGTCGGATGGGGAGCAGTGGTGCAAGAAACTTCATGAGAAATTTGTTCAGGCCATTAACAAATTTGTCTTCCGCACCCACGTCTCGGCTCTCGAAGGACTCGAAGAGGGTGGAACTGGCGAATTTATCAACGGCAAAAGCGATGAGATGAAGAGAGAAATCCTATCTCGCATGAAACTTCCTCGCCAGCACGCTTTTGATGTCATCCAACAGACTTCAGTGTTTCCTATGGACAACGTGTGGTCGCAACCTGGCATGCAGAGTAGCCAGCCAGCTTTTGAGCTGCGGAGAGTGCCTCCCTCGAGCTCCAGCGTCGTTTCACCTGCTAGCACCGATGACCGTCTTGTCTGGGCGCCTATGGCACAAAGCAATTCGCCTCAGGAGACGGCCCCCATCTCTGTTATGCCCATTTCCGGTATGTCGGCTGTTTCACAATGTGGCATTAGCATGGCAATGGCTGGAATGGTTGGCAGTCACAGCTTCGACTGGGATGAATACCAGGAGTGTGCGGCTGCGCATGTCTTTACCATACGCCAGGACGACTGTCTCCCCTCAGTGGTGGTGTGATCGAGCAAATACGCTTCTTTTTCCTCGTCCATGCCCAAAGCTCTCGGTTAGTTGAGGCCTCGTGGCGTCGCGCATATCAGGGATAGTGCTCAGTAAGAAGTCTACTCAGCCGTTACACAGTGGCCACGACTGACACCATTCCAGATACTCGCATTTTGTTGGTTGGACCACACCTCGCCCTGGAAGGATTAAAGGCAAAGCAGGTAGCCAGACAGCGTGATGGATCATTTTTCACTCAAGCGACGTTTAACTGATGGAGCTATGAAGCTCTCAATCCAGTTCCGCTCAGGACGAACGCTCCGGCATCGTACTCGAGAAGAAAGTAGAGGCTAAGACAGAGATTACTGTTAAGCCAAACACTTAGACAAAGTCATAGAATAGACAATAGGGTCGGGGGTTAGGTAGTGAAATGTGAGAGGGTTCCTACTGTTCATAGAACACGATTTAATCACGATTTAAATTTTATATACCTCACGTTTGATACAGTTACCTTTCTTCATGTAAGGATCCCTTTACTTGAAAATACATAGAGCGAACGTCTTGGAAATGGTCATCGAGGGTGTTGACATTGGTGATCATGAGATCTGGATTAGCGCCAGCCGCCAACTAGTTCAGGAAAGCTTCAGATAAATCTCCCACAACAGGACATCTCCACTACTGACTACACCGACATAGCCCAACGATTTATTCAACAGCTCTTCTCTTCGATTTTGACGTCTACTAACTGTGGTCCAAGCCGGATTGGTCTCACCTTGCGTGATTCTATGTGATAGACCTGTTTGAAAGTCACTTTTTCTAGGTGTCTATTCTATCAGCAGCAACTGACACGTGGTCAAATAATTGAAGGCTATTTGGTGTTAATATGACTAGTTTCGGGCCACTAAATTCCATTAGTTAGTAAGTCGCCCTGTCTAGTTTTCTTCAAGTCGCCTTGTGTCTATGGTGAACTTGATCGCTGCTTAGCATCGCCTGCAGGTTAGGTGTCCATTTTCGGCTCTCTGATGTTGCCGTCTCTCTTGAAAAAAACCATGAAACACCCTAACTTAGATGAATATAGCCCCCTCGCACACTTTATGGCATTATTATGAGATAATAGACCCGAGGAGACATAAGTACGTATATCTGGAAGCTGCCGTCCAAACTCCCAGGCTGGGCAAGATACACAGCTCCTATGGCACAACGAGTTTAACATCTTACCTCGTCACTGTCACTGTTTAAAGATCGTGCACTCATTCTTCGAAGATGCCTTGCTTTCTTTGTTTTCCCCAACTTCAAAGGTATATGTACCCATTCCAGCACTGATTACCAGACGATGCTGCCTATGCTCAACCTGAACATCCTTGTATTCCTCAATCCAGATTCCAGAGGGGCCATTCCGGTATTTCCCTTTCCTCTACTGTCCACCACTTGCCCTCAATGGCTACCCATAACTGTTTCGTATCTACAAGTAGACCACAATGCAACTCTTCAAAGACCCAATCCATCTTCCACGCGACCCGAGCGTCGCAAATGGCACAGACTATTTTGTCTTCCTCCTTCCATATCGGTTCATCCTTTTCCTTTCCTGCCCTGACTTGCTCCCTGCCCCCATTAGTCTCCTTAGATTTCCAATCGCAGGGCCAATGTGTCGGTTCCTTTCTTATTAGCAATGCACCCTTCGTATTCGTGAGGCACCATACGAACTCTCAGCCGGGGCCTCTTCATTGGATGATTTGGAAGCTGTTCTGCGTGGTGCAGGTCCACACTGAGCTTCCTTTTCATGGCGCCGAAAATGGGGTTTGTTGTGGTTCACGTTTTAACAGCTGCTCATCGGTCGTGGGAAGAAGGGGGATGAAAACCATTGGTAAAGGGAAGAAATTTTCATTCTGCAGAAGAGGCGCGAGCGTCCTTTTGTTTCTCGAAATCCCCTTGTAAGAAGGCGCCGGTTGCCTTCGCAATGCAACCAAGCACAGACCACCTGCTTTCCGGCGGTGTGATGCTCGTTTCAGCGATTTACTGGGTTTGGAACAGCCTATCTCGCGAAGGCGACGAGATATTGTCAGTTTTCTTGTCCAGTTGTATCTTAACGGCTTCAGCTGCGTTCTCGACTCTGTCACGTCGGGATTGCGTCTGGTACCAGCTGCTATATCCTCTGGTATTGTGGTCGAAGGCCTTTTTCAGCGATAGAATGGGAATCAACAGCAACTGTGAAGCGCTGTCTACATCTTTCATGTTGGCGCTCGAACGGTCGGCGGCTTAATCGCGTCCTTTGAGACCGTTCCAAGCACTGTCGAGAAACGTATCCCTGACCCGGCCTTGGTACAGCCCTGGGGAAACAAACACTATTCCAGTTGCAGGTAGCCTCCTAGGTTGGGTCGGCCGTCGGGACCAATCAGCATGAGTTGTACCAGTTCAGAGAAGAGGGAAACAACTTATCCCATTGGCCGCTTTGAAGGCAAGGTTTTCCTTTGCGCCATCGGTCCCGTCCTTTTCAATCTCTTGACTGATAGCAGTCCCATGGTCCATGTGATGATATACGAGTTTCACGAGAACTAAGATTGGAAATGGCCAACCGGCTTAGGGAGTTTGCTACAGGGACCAAGCAGGTGTGTGTTATCCCTACGGGTAGATCCCCTTACATACCACAACGCAACTCACCGGGTCGCGAGACTATCGCACGTAACCTGGCTCCGGCTCCATCCTTTGATGGAAGCTCGACTGACCTCATATTTCACCAGTAGCTTGTCCGGAAAGAAGTCTTTAATAAGTATTTCACAATACAGTCCCACTCCTCATGTTAGGAGAACGATACACTTTGCCAAGCTCAAACCAAAGCCCCAGTGCCAAGATGTGTTGTTTGTATTGCGCAGCTGTGCTGGGTGATGATGTTTTTTTTTTAACTTGATTATATTATTATTATTGATATAAGAGTTCTTCTCAAGTTTATATCTCTGAATGATTCCATCTAGGGCTTTGAACTCTAAATCTAGGACTTTCAGACTGCTAGTCTGAATCCTGAAAGGAAGGGGGATCCTCGGATTTCCAACAAGATGCGGCCTGTCCGTGGCCGGAGTCCGCAGTGCTTCCAAGGTAGCAGCGACGAAGCCAGATATCTCATCAACAGCTCCAGGAAGTCAGCTTTCTCATACATAGACCTCACTGACCTTGGCGTTCCTGCAACTCAATAAATAACATCCCTATTGCATCTAGTAACCAGCGCCTCCTTCATTACTCTAGAACTGTCATGATGTTGTAGCCATGCCAAAACATCCTGGATTGGACGAACAAGCCATGGGAGTCGTGTTCCAGACGAGGAGTGGTACAGGGAATACGTCATGTTGGGCATGGATTCTTCTTGCTCGATGCCGATTCTATGACAGGCTTGCCCCATCGTGGCCTTCCGTCCGCGAAAACCCAACTTACATCGTCTTCGAAACAGAGGAACAGTCAAATAACACTCTTGTTCCCGCCTCATTGTCAAGTGCCCCAGTACGACCGACCTTTTCAACTATATATTACCCTAGTCAACCTTAGTCCCCAGCATTCATCGCATTTACTCAGAGTTCACCTGCAGATAAATGTAAAATCTTTGTGATTTCGAATGGGAGCCGTGTCAAGTGGGTCCTGCCCAATTTGACTGGCCGGATCATAGAAGCAATAACAACAAACAATAAGCCAAGCTTTATGTTGATTTCCTAGCACTACAGTCAAGAACTATCGTAAGAATTCAGAACAAAAGAAATTCTCAACCTTTTTAATGAAAAAGGCCACACTGGATTCTCGTTCGATTGTATTGTGAGGGTTGCGGGTGTCGTGGTGACAGGACTAGCGGTGCTGCATAGTGGCGAGAGTTCAAGCCTCCGTTTCCGTTTCCGTTTCCTCGCCTGCCCTGGATGGGCTTGCTTCAGAGGCTGCGGAGGCTGCGGAGGCTGCGGAGGCAGAGTTGGTGGTTTAGAGTCCGAACAGAAGGTGGTGTATAGTATCATTATCTTTCTGGACTTGGGCTGCTCAACCTCGTAGGAACACGACGAGCCATCGAGATGCTGACGGAGCTCTCGCTTTGTGAAACTGCACCAGCAACGGAGGCAGATGGCGCTAGCGGCGTGCTCTCTATCGTCAAAGTCTTTGTCTGTCCACGTCTGAATGTTGCTACACCTTTGACACTGTGAGGTGCCGCTAGGAAGCTCGTGGTCGCTTCGACAGACCGTAATGCACCTTTGATGACCCTTCCTACTTTGACCACCCCGAATGAGGCCGTGATAGGTAACGGCATGGCTGATGTTGTGGGATACCGCCTTATGACTGGACAAACAGGGAAGGTTGCCGGCAAACTTCTGAGGCTGGAATGCGGCAAAGAAGCAAATCTCTGTAAGCCCCTCAAAGTCCGCTTCTGTGAGAGTCGATTGTGCGTTGATTGGGGTCGTTGGCTTTAGGGAGGAATGCATCTCGCTGGTGAAGATCGAAAAATAAGTATGACATAGAAGATTCTGAGTGTCCATCTGGAAAAGGCAAGTAGAGTTGTTGAAGTGGCTGGACTACCTCTGAGAGGAAACGTCAACAAAGAAAACAGGGCAAAAAATGAGACTGAAACAGCCAAACCAATTGGAGAAGGTGGAAGGCGGACAGTTTTAACTGCCTGATCCACATCGGCTATGGTGGGGGTCCAGCCAGGCCTTTTAGCCTCCCTCGGTTGCTTCATCTCTTCAGTCTGACGACGGCCTCTCTGACGGCTTTGCCTTCGCAATCCTGCCTTCCACCCGTACCTCCGCCTGAGAGTGGACGGACCCTCCCCAGAAACATCCAAGTCCTACAGCCTACCTAACATACAAGAACGTTGCGGCCACATTACGAAAGGGTCCCCGAATCCCAGGAGTCGATGATATGGAGATCTTCTTGATGAAGCTGTGCTAATATTGCGTTGAACATGAGACTTGGAGGAAGGATCCCCTCAACATCCGTGATTGCCAGGGCCCATCTCCGAGCATCGATGAAGTGGCGTCGGTCCGCGGATGAGACTCTCCACCCGGAGGCGGGGGCCACCTGGGATCGCCTGGGTGCGTGTCTGTCAATCCTACCTGACACACCGGGGTGGGCTTGCTGCTGGTGGATGCAATTCCATCCTGGCGTTGATCAATCATGAACCCCCTCCTGGGAGATTCTCGACACTGTGTTGGACACTGTGTTGACCACCCCAGGCGAAAGGGTCTAATGGTGGACTTGCATGGGTGAACGCACGGTCGGACTAATGCAGGTTCCAATTTTATGCTTCCTTCTGGCCCGAGGAGCTGAACGACCATCTCGACAGAGGTCATCATGCTTGCTTTTCGTGTGCGACATCCCCTCCGCCGTGCACCAGCCGGAATGGGAATGCCGGGTTTGGTAACCATGTCCCAATTGCCTACGCACTCTGGCTTACATCAGCACCCAGCGTGCTTCCAGATGGCAAACACTCGAAGCACAAATTTGAGCCACCTCTCCTCTCTGCACCATCTAGCCTCCCACGCACGCCACGAGGTCCCTATTTATCACCAGAACTACGATGACCAGCACCAGACGCACCCGCCGTAGGATTGTAACACAATCTCGCGGACGATCATCGAGGTGCACAAGAAAGTCGGTCCTTCTCCAGCCTCCCCTTCGCAGCGATCGCCAGGTCCGAAGTTCAACGACACCGAACCGGCCATCGCCTCTTACTCTCGGCCGTAAAGAAAATCGGCTATTGCTAGAGACTCTGAACGTCCACCAATTCATCTTCCCGTTTCCCATCAGCCCCAAAAACGATGTCGAAAACCTTAAGCAGTGGGGCGTGCTGGAATATATCTCGATGCTAGTCGTGGACGTTGAGAATAGCCTGGACTCGTCTTCGAGACATACACTCACACGTCAGCAGCGTGACTCGAGATCTGAACTCCCGCTTCAGCAGCGCGTCGAGCGCATCCAGAATCGCTGCGGCCTGATTGAATGCCCGCAGCATGAGCGACCGGACCTCACAGATTCACAAGCACTTGATGTGTTGCAGCAGGACGGCAGTCTTGGCGCCGACTATGAGAGTATTATCGCCGACTACGAGAACCGGAGCCCTGACGGCCCCCCTCCCATCAGTGCGTCGGTCTTCGCCTCCAGAGCATTCGGTGGTCTGCGCTATAAGCTCCCACCTGATGTAAGCCGCGAAGAACCATGCCTACCTCTCCTCATCCCAGTCTACCGTGAGCATCAAGGGCGCCTTAAATCCTATTACAAATGGGAAAATCGGAGCCTCTTCCGTGCCTATGACTCAATTTCGTCTCGGAACTCCGACCAAGTCAGCGCTCCTGAGGTACAAGCCTTGCACGCCCCAGCTTGCGTGCCTCAGCTCTGACGCGCCGAAAGATGTTTTGTATCGGTTACAGGATGTCTTGAATGGATTTGGTATGAGGTAAACGGCCAGCGAGGCATAGGTCTAGCTGTTTACGGGCAGATTTTTATGGATGCTGCCTCGTTATACAGGCGTCAGGTGTTGAAGTGTTGGCTGGTTAGAATAGTTACTTTTTCAATGTTCGACGAAATGACCTTACCCTGTAGTCCCGCTCCGGGGAGCTGCTTCCATACCAGAGATGACACCGCCTAGCTACCTGCACCCTTTGGTATTCTTTCTGCGGCGCTGAGATACAGTCAACAGAGTCGGCACACGAAATATCCGTTTGTTATACGAGTCCCTTCTAGTCACGAGCTTGCCACAGTTGCCTTTGACTTGCCACCCGGTTATGCGGCATCAAGGTCTTCATTCCGTTGTTCTCCGTCCCCGCATTCATCCTCTCCAATTTGGCTCTGTTTTCAGACCACAAAAGAGGCTCTTTGGACCACTCCGGAACGGCAAGTGAGGCCGACACTTTCGGAGAGGAAGATCGGTTTTTATGAAGGTATTGACGGCAGCGGAGCCTGAATGACGGCAGTGCGGTTCTGCGTGGAGTTTGGGTTGTGGTTTTGTTGGTGACCAGATCCAGTCACAGCCGAACACGACACGGACAAGCCATCAGCCTAGGTCACACCAAAAGAGAGGGTGGGGCCGGGGCATGGTCGGGAAGACAACTCGCAGGCGGGGAAGTTCAGGCGCCCCCTTCACGATCAAAGCCTGTATCACTGGCCTCCACACCCCCTCAAGCGAGAGCCTGGTGGCCTGCTCGAGCTTTGAGTCAAGACTGAGATATCAGTGGGGCCTGGTTCTACTTTCGAGGCCCGAACTTGCAGCCTGATGCCACCGGTGTGGAGCTGAGGGTTATCTTGCAGATGGATGAGGCTCTGCGATGAGGCTCTGCTCAACTCCTTCCTGTTATAATGTGCTCCAGCCAACAATTATGAACAGCTTTGTGCCATCAACGGCGACCATATTTTGCAGTCGTTCAAAGACCTTCTTTCACCTATCCGTCCCAGCTCCAGCACCGTCATGAGCATCTTCCACCTTCCAAGCGAGATGTTAGTCCTCATCATTGAGAATGCTGATATAGATAGCATATTCAATCTCGGTCTGACCTGTTCCCGCCTTAATCAATATATCCACCAAGATAAACAGATCGGCCGCATTGCACTCAATGTGTGTCCCTCCCATATACACCTCCAATCTATAGGTCTGCTGATGACAGCTTAGAAGGCCAGCTACTCGACCGAGGCTATAGTGGCGAACACAACGAAGGAATTTGCAAGGGGCTTCAGACAACTGGCTAAGCGGCGAATGGCTGTCCGCTCTGCCGAGCCTTGGACGGTGGCCATCATCGCTATGGCAGAACGCTTCATCTATACGGATGGATATCTATGCTACACAATCAAGGAGCATCTGCGTATTCTCAACATACGTCAGACTCGTGCGATGGAGCTTGTGGTCAACACCCAGCTACTTATGCGTTGTGCGGTCCGCGACTTCAATCGATCTGCGCCGTATACCTTTGAGCCCCTTTACTGCGCCAAAGGCATCCTCTCGTGCCTAGCTACCCAGGTCGACGGCCAATACACATGCTGCTGGCTCATCATCTTTGAGGCGAAGGATAATCTCAAATGGGTGGTCGTGAAGGGGATATCTCCGGAGCATCAGATCTTGATCCGGAACAACAAGGAGTACTTGTTCTGCATCACCAAATCCCACGCCGGAATCGATGGCTCCAGAAGATGGGGTCTCAAGCGGCTTGACCTGAGGACACGCCGGTGGTCGGATGGTCAAATCATCCTATGGGACTTTGACGGCTCTAAAGCAGGGGAGGACATCTGCTTCGAGATCATCGACCACTATTTCTACTGTGTCTCGATCGGACAGAGACACCAGGCAGACTATGAATTACAAGACCGCACTTACCAGGTCGTGCGGTTTCCCGTGAAGGAAGCAACACTTGAAAGCTTCGAGAAGCCTCCAAAACGTCACCTTTGGCGGTGCCATGATTCAGAGGGCATCATCGACAAGCGTTGGACTTCCCTGCAACTCATAAAGGACGAGAACACGGGAGACATCTTCATCGTCGAGATACGTCAAGAATGGCACCTAGGGAGTGCTGGAAAGCAGCGGACGTGCTACAAGAAGCGACTCGAGTTCGGTCAAGGCCATGAGAGTTCCGGAGAGCCAATCTCTAACAGAAACTCCCCCGCCGATCCGGAGTGGGAATGCAAAGAAGACTCCCAGATACGCCACTTTGAGAACATCCACGTCGGCGACAATCAAAGCGATGCCACTATCTACACCCTTTCACAGTGTCCACTCCATACCTATAACCCATCTTGCGACGCATTTGTGGATCTTGTAGGCGAAGAAAACAGCACCGGACATTTTTTGCAACTCAGAGTACGCCCCAAAGTGGAGATTGTGGAGCAGGACCAAACAGTAAAGCTGTGGCCAGAGAAACCAAGTCCTTCTCGACCCGATGACGCCTTGGCTCAGCTTCATGAGATCATCAACCCATCACAGAGTGCTGGCGACGTTGAATGGACTATGGATGAGCGAATTCTCGTATACTCACATAAACCAGCGCTTGGTCAACCGCCTGGTCAACTGAGGCCCATCACTCTGATGTCATTTGATTCCAGCCTCCGGTTCCCCGGGTTTCCGAAACATCCCTCCCGCACCACAAACGCAGACCGTGTAAGAGTAGTACAGCCCGGGAAACCTGAGCTCTCGCAGGAGTCTGCCTGCAGTGGCCCAGGCGACCTTGCGTTACCACCACCGCCTGGCAGCTCGGGCAAGTGGCTGCCCTCTAGGTGTGGAGATGAGAGCATCTCATATTTCATCACGTCGCGCCCTCCGCTTTATCAGACAATGAGCATGGGAGATGGCACTCAACACGGCTTTGACATGTCACATGACAATAGAACTGCTGGTATTACTTAGGCGCCATAGACATCGTTGGCGTCGCGTTCCCTGATTCGGCTACCTCAAAAGCTCTGTGGCGTTTGTGGCATGGTTTTGAATCAGACGGCTCAATATCGTGGGAAGATGATATTTCCTTGATTTGGCTACCATCATCGTTACCGCCGTCACCTTCTTCATCTCCTTCCATCGTATTGTTTTGGAGCTACTCGTCTTGTCAACACCGCTGTCCAGCATGGACTTGTCCCACTCCAGCAACTTGTGTGTATCCAATCTTCAATGTATATGCCATCTAAGAAACTGATTAGCCTAGACTCGTTCCACAAAGTCCCTTCACTTGATCGTTCCTCACGATCCAGAACGTCAGATATCACTCCACTCATATCCTAAACCGTGCACACCGACAGGAGCCACTCAAGACACGGGCTCCTAAAATGATTTGGAACATATGCAGTACACCTGCGGCCAATTCGTTATGTAGAACCTAGCTTGACTATCAACACAACTCGGCCACAGAAGCTTCATTGCCCGTTGTCAGACGTGGCACTATTTTCTAAGAACGACAGTTACTTTCAGCTATCAACATTAAACTAGGGCATCTGGCTTGTCCCCCAAAGAACACCGACCATCACATAAGCCCTGGTCTTGAATACACTCAACATTCGATGCAAACCATATGCCACGAGAACTCCAGCTGTTGGACACACCAAATTCAGAGGTAGTTTCGTGAAATCCGCGAGTGCAAGTTGAATAGTTGACGCAAAGTAAACACTAATCGTCTGAGTAAGGCCGACCCCTGCATTCTCAAGATTGCCACAAACCGTCTTATCCCCTTCCTTCAGGGACCAAGTAGGTGAAATGTTTCAAAAATGTCCACAACTTCTCCAATAGCTCAGTTCTACCGAACATTCGCCACAAAAGTTGATGGAGTCGATACCCCAGCGTTCTGAGACATAACCCACCTTGTCGAAGTATCCTGCAGGGTTTGTTTGGGCGGCAATTCGGAGCCACGTCTACCGGTGGGTGGATTGACGAAAGCTCCGTACACCGATGCCGGGAGCTCGAGGACTTGGCTCGTTCGGCAGCGTTTTAATGGTCGTTCGCCTGGTGAACTCCCGCCTCCATAGTTTTGTGGCCTTGCCGCCAAGCTATCCATTCTTACAGTCGTCTTGCTCGTCTGGGACGGGAAATCCGACGCTTGGGCCCAATAGGTTAGCCATTGCGCGTGCATGATGAGGTCCCGATGTGAGTTTTGTTCCTCTTCCATAATCTTCACACGCTCTCTCATTTCTCTCACCTCCGTCCGAAGCTGTTTCACCTCCGTCCGAAGCTGTTTCGCTTCCTCAGACAGCTCATTCTGTTGCCTTTTCTTCTTCTCTCGATGCCTCTGTGATGCTGCAGCATTTCGGTCCCTCTTTTCTTTCATCTTCGAGTTTTGGACATCGACCGGGACGGATATTCGATCATCACTTCCTGGGAGGATCATGAAATATTGTCCTTTAGGTGCATTAAAAAGTCCCTCGTGCCAGGGCGGTACTGCCTTTCCCGATGTAGACGTGCCTAGGTATGGCTGCATACCCGGGAGATGTGCGGATGGATCTTGCATCTCCTGGACATTTTGTGTTGGAGATCACAAGTGTGAGGCGACCAAGTCGGTGGCAAGGTGTGGAAGAAGGAGGAACATTCTACAAGAAATCGTGCCTGTACATAAATAGTGGTCCCCCTACTTCACTTTGAGACAAGAATTAAGCAATTAGCATCTTCTCATTTCAACATTTTGGGGCGAGACAGCAGCATATGGTGGATGGATGTGCGCCTCAGGAAACGCCACGGAAGGCTGGGAGTGCGATCTTGCAGCAGTCGAAGTTGGTGAAGAAAAGCCCTCAGTAGCATCAATGCCAGGCCGGGAGCCCATCGAATGTTGCCTCGTGTTTTTTAGAGTTTCGTACCTACGCGAAGGCTCTGTCGAAAAGGCCCCATTTGATCGTTAGCTGACGTGATCAAGTAGTAAAGACTTGGAACTTACATGCGTTGTTCAGGGTTTGGTTTTCGCCTTGGATCATCGATAGCGGGGAATGGGAAGTTCATGGATTGGGAGCTGTTCGCCAACGAAGAGCCACCGGGGGAGGGCATGCAACCAACTCTCGTTGTTGGAGGGATTGTTGGCATAACGTACATGATAAGTGAGTGAACCATCCAAGTGAGTGAACCACTTTTCCCTCCTACACCTAACCTTCCAATTGATCAATTGATTTATCAACCACTAGACATGTCTGACCCAAATTATGAGGCTAGAATGCTTCTTGCACTTCAGGCCCTTCAAAATAATCATAGATTGAGCCTCCGACGCGCTGCAGGTATATATAAGGTTAATCGCATAACCTTACGTCGCCGACAGAATGGCATTCAATCAAGACGCGATTCTATACCAAAGTCACGTCGACTATCTGATCTAGAGGAACAGATCATTATTCAGTTCATTCTCGACCTAGATTCGCGAGGATTTCCCCCGCGACAGCGTTTTGTTGAAGAAATGGCCAACCGACTGCTCGCCGACCGCGACGCGCCACCCGTCGGCAAGCGCTGGGCTCATAACTTCGTTACGCGACACCACGAGCTTAGGACGCGTTTTTTTCGTAAATACGACTACCAGAGAGCTAAATGCGAAGATCCAACTATTATTCGCAATTGGTTTAGGCTCGTGGCGAATACAATCGCGAAGTATGGCATCCGATCAGATGATATCTGGAACTTTGATGAGACCGGCTTTATGATGGGCATAATTCAGAGCGGAATGGTCGTCACAGGCACAGATAGGCGTGGAAAGCCAAAATCAGTGCAGCCTGGAAACCGGGAATGGATTACGGTCATTCAGGCGATCAATGCGGAAGGCTGGGCGATCCAGCCGTTTATCATCGGTGCGGGCCAATATCACCTCGCCAATTGGTACCAAGAAAGCAACCTCCCGGGCGATTGGGCTATTGCAACGAGCCAAAATGGTTGGACCGATAACGACATCGGTCTCGAGTGGCTAAAGCACTTTGACCGGTGTACAAGCAACCGATCAGTTGGTTCCTATCGTCTTTTGATCCTCGACGGCCACGAAAGTCACCACTCCGTCGACTTTGAGAGATATTGTGAGGAAAAGAAGATTATTACGCTTTGTATGCCGCCTCATTCGTCTCATCTACTTCAGCCTCTTGACGTCGGGTACTTTAACCTGCTTAAGCAGGCTTATGGTCGAGAAATAGAGCATTTGATCAGATGCTCTATAACCCATATTTCTAAGACCGAGTTCTTTCCAGCCTTCTACGCCGCGCATCAGGCTACTATGACAGAAAGAAACATCAGGTCAGCCTTTAGAGGAGCTGGGCTTGTCCCTCTTGACCCAGAAAGTATAGTCTCAAAGCTTGATGTGCAGCTACGGACTCCAACGCCTGCCGAGGAGGTAGTCAGCCCTACGACCCCTTGGGTCTCAAAGACCCCAAAGACCGTGCTTGAGGCCGGATCTCAGTCTGAATACCTCGAAAGACGAATCAGGAGGCATCATAGTAGCTCTCCAGAGTCAATTATTGCAGCTATGAAGTCTCTTGAGAAAGGGACAAAGGCAGTTATGCATAAGGTTGCCTTACTGGTTGCTGAAAACCAAGACCTTCGGCAGGCAAATGAGATACTAAGCCGGCGCCGGAGGGCCAAAAGGACTAGACTACAGAAAGGAGGGGTAATGATAGTAGATCAAGCAAGGCAAGCAATTGATCAGATGGATGTAGATGCGCAGGTAGCTGCGGAATCGTCGAGAAGTGGTGGTCGGGGAAGGTCGGTCGGGCCGGGCGTTCGGCGATGTGGTGTATGCGGCAAGCCCGGGCATAATGTAAGAACATGTCAGGTAGTGATTGAGACGTCTGGGGAAGAGTATAGTGAGTAATTTCAATTGATCAGATGCTTTGTGGTATTTTTATACTTATTTATAGTAGTAAGGGTTGAGAAAAGTGGTTCACTCACTTGGATGGTTCACTCACTTATCATGTACGTTAGGCTGACCCGGTCCGGAAAGTTGCGCAGTTGATCGTGGCTCAGATGTTGATTGCGTATTCGCGGTAGATTCTCTAAACCCGTTCGAATATGATTGGAAATTGGAGGGTTCATATTTAGAATTTCCACCAGTGGTTCCGGCGCCCTCTGAGATTCGCGTCGTGTTAAGGAGGCTCTGTAGACCAGGAAGACGGGTCTCTGTTGTGAGTGCTGTGTGTTGTTTCATGTTTCAGACAAAAAGGCACACTCAATGTAGCATGAAACTTTGTCAATATTCTTGAGGGTTAAGAGGTTGTATTTATAGATCGATGTCCCTGCTGCGCGAGATGTCCTTGAATGTTCCGCGCTGCCCTTAGCACCCCTGTCGCACATCGAAGAATAGCCCCCCTGTGATTCAGCATGAAGATTTTCCTGCTGACACTAACGAGCGGCTTCACAGTTCCGGCGAGGAAAAGCAAGCAATCAAATAACCCACAACGACTGCATTAGCGTGCTGATTCTGCTCTTTCGTACCCTTCTCATCCCGACCCCCACGATTCCATGCCCTGGGTTCGAGCCGACACAGTGTCTGGCCAGGCCACCATATGCGGCGAGGTGTAGCAATTCCGAGCTTGGATCCATCAGGTGTCATGCGTCGCGACCGGGATGGCAATGCTTATCGCCGGTCCAACAGCTTCAAGATCGAATGGCGTTCTTAATGTCAGCCGATTATCAATGAACTGAAGCTCGGCCGGATCAAGCAAAGCGTGAAGCGATACCGCCCACACCGGCAACCTGTGTGTCGGCTCATGTGCCTGGAAAGGGGTGGGATACTCAGGCGAGTCTGGTACCCTACTCTGAGCCTTGCTCCATCTTCCCTTCCCATTTGCCTTTGCACCGGGATAGTCTTGTAATAGGCCAATGGAACACTGGACTACTCTCTTCCTTGTATCGCCATCTGGGAATTTGGCTTTTGATAATGATAAACAATCGCACTGCGACTGCCTATTCATCACACTCCCTGTTGGCTTGTCATCATCTACCCTAGCTGACCCGTAGATGGCGCGACTCTGCTAAGATAGCGCTGATGCGGATGGTGTTAAACCAGCAAGTGGCAAACCATGTTAAGTTGGCTCGCGCTGTTCTCTCCCGCTCCACTACATGCCTCGCGGCGACGTTGGGTCAACGCACATGTACGTGCAGGGGTCATACTCCTACTTTGGACGCGACTGTTCCGGGAAAGGAATCAAATGAAGCGCGTGTGCCGCTCATTTGCATCGACGATGTGACCGCGGTGGCTCGGCATTGGAGGCAATGACTCGTTGTAGCCCGCAAGCCCCCTGGTCCCAACCCCAAGGGGACATCACTGCGGGACCACCGACCCAGGCGGAACATGAACCGCAGTCAAGTAGAAAATGAGGAGTGGGCTCTCTCGGCACGTCATATCTGTGTCTTTTCTCCGGTTGGAGAAACAAGGGTCCGCCAAAAGCGCCTGCAGCTGCTTCGTACTGCAAGTCATACGGCTGGCAAGCAACGACGTGCACCACTGCAGGGGAGCCCAGTTCAAAACTCGCGAGAGTATGGCGCCGTGCACAAAGGACTCTGCCCAGCTGAACTGGCTGTCCGCTTTGGTGCTGGCGGTATCACACAACCACGAAGAGGCCTAGAAGACCAATGTGCTTGTCGCTGTGATCTCATGCATCTTTTGCCATTTATGAGCGTGTAGGAAGCTTCAATGATTGCGCTAGGCGCTATGGGTGAATCTACCCTCGTCCAACACATATACAAGACAGGATACAAGATGAATCATCGCCCACTAGACGAAGAAATTGCCGCGGCAATTTACGATTGAATAGATACTTTTAAATTCAGGGGCAGGAAGAAAGGATGGGAAGTAGTAAAGATGAAAACACGCCGCAGCTCCAAAGCCACCTGGTGTCAGAGTTTCCAACACAGCTGGATGCGCTCGGCACCCTATCCAGAGCAGTATTCCAAAAGAATGAACAATTTATCCATCAACACCACTCAAACAATCTGACCGAAAGGGAATAATTAGATACAGGTACTGTACATGGGTTCAATAGTCACGAAGAAGAGTCTCTCGCGGCACCTCGACAGCTGTTGCAAATCCGCTATGGTCCACGGTTTCGCATCGACCGCGTCGATCGATATTGTAGCCTGGGTATCTCCATGTCGATGCCCTCGTCGGCCTCCATGATATCTGGATCCACCACTATCGGCGCTGAGAGGTCCATCTCAACTGGCTCGACAGCTTCTATCTTACGGGGCTCTTCCTCGCCAGACTCCAGCTTGATCTTCTTGGCAGGTGTCGGGCTGCCTTCCTTGAGGCCGACGCTCATATCCCGGCGCATGCTGATGGGCCTTCTCGTGCGAACCTTGCTCACCTCACCCGTCTCCTTTGCTAGCTCAGGCTCTTCACGTTGCACACGCTCCATCTCCTTATTGGCCATCTCCAGGACCTCGGTGAGTCGTTTCCGGGCCTTGGAGATCTCGTCGTTGCAGTCTCCGTCGCGGAGGAACTGGTGGGCGCCATGCTCGCACTTGCTTTGCACAAACTCAAGACCCTTATCCAGGTTGTCGTATACATCGGGTGGTCCATTGTTGGGACCGTTTCGGGATATTGACATGGGACCGAATCGTCTGCTGCTCATATATCGCAATGAGGGGAGCTCGTCCTCGCCATTGCTTCCATCCTCTGACACATCCTGCTCAGCGAGCTTCTTGATCTGGGCAACTCGGGCGGCCATCTTGGCCTTGCGCATCAGGTTTCGGCTTGATGAGACAAACCTCACAAGCTCGTCAAAGAATCTTTGTACATAGCTGTCATAAAACACAATGATCAAGCTGCGTGTTCTATATGCTTGAGGGGCATCTTCGTTCGACATCATGGACGGTGACTTGGGCTTCTTCTTGACCTGGGCTCGTGCTCGGGTACGCGCTGCCCTGATGATTTCTTGCTGCCGCTGGATGGATTCGGGGCTCGGTGTGTGCTTCGGAGGCTCTGCGTGGGTTTCTGAGGGCTGCTCCGCGTTGGTAGGGTCTTCGAGAATGGCATCCCCAGCGGGGGGTTCGGCATGAACTATAGGAGGGTCATCCTTGGGCTTGAGAGATTCAGTCGATCCCTTGTTCCGGAGGGACTTTGTCTCTGCATTCTTGCCCTCGGCAGCAGCGATGGCGGCCAGTTCGGCCTGACGACGATCTATCTGGCCGCTGAGGTTGTCAAGACGCTTGAGCCAGTCTGGGACGTTTGTGGAAAGGTTCTTCAGTGCATCCATTATGGTGCTCGGGAGGGACAGAGCTTGCGCTCGCGATTCGTACTGGGAGTGAAAGAAAAGATATCAATGATCGCAAAGGGTTAAAGATAATGGGACGTGCTCGGTAATGGTGATAGTAATAAGTTGGAAAAGGACTGGCGACTCTGAAATAAAAGCTGGCGTAGAGCGTCGACTGTTGATGGAGGGACAGGGAATATTTGGAAGCGCGTCAGCAGGCCGGCCCCCAACCACAAGCACCTGTGCCGCGGCCCTTTCGCGAACTGTTTGCTTTTTGGGTCTCCGCAATCCTCTGACTTCCGCGGGACCGTGGCCCCATGCCGGGGCCCACTCCGTTGATACCTTTCTACTCCTGGCGCGACCAGTGGGCACGGCAAGGATGGGTGGTAGAGAAGCACTGGCGAGGTGTGGTGAGACCTGGCGATCTCAGCCAGATCTGCGTGGCCTAGAATGGCCAGAGCTGTGGAGGCTACACTAAAAGACGTTAGTTGAAACCAAGGGAAATCTTTCACGCTCCAGCGCGCAATCATGTGATATGTCATGGTACAGGGGTGGCATGGACATGACCATTGACCATTGAACTGGGCAATCATCGCCAGAGCCCCGGGCCACCGTCCTCTAAGAATTGACAGATGCCTCACCTCTAATGTACCTGAAGCCTCGGCCTTCCACGTTCCCCGAGATCGCTACGCCGATGCGGTTCGTTGTGCCGTGGTAGTTGTGGCCCAGTCCATGGCAGCTGGTACCTACATCACCAATACGGACCCGACACGGCGCATAGAACTGCCAGAGCAAGTGAATGACTGTTCAGATCGTTGTATGAGGCGTGTTAGGGGAGGTTATTCAGTTTGGCATGAATGAAGCCCCGATCCGGTCCACCGTGGTCCACCCGCGCCCTGTGATCCCCTGATTCTGCCAGTGTATAGCGCTGAAAAAACATTTCGACCATGTACTCCAGGGGTTCGGCGTGCGAATGCAAGAGGTGAGTCTCGTGTTTCGCTTCATTCTTCCCCCCGCCCTGGATTGATCGCCACGAACGGGGATGGGCGACGTTGGAGTTCAGTACTGCGTCCCGACTCGCCCACCCTCAAGCAAATCCACTGCGGCAACACAGAAATCAGGCCTACAGCTGATGAAGCTCTCAGTACTCAAGTTGATCAGCCAGCCACTGTATCTTCTCGCCTTATGCTTTCCAAGTTGGGTGTCGGCGCGTCGGCAGGCTGCCTTCTCGGGCCTATCAACCGTGGACGGTGGTCAGCTTGGCCTTTTCGCCTGTGTGGTAAGCGGATATGAAAAGTGGATCGGTAGTTCCTGGTGGGGTAAGCAGTTGATTCGCTCGCAGATGCAAAATAAGTACTCTGTAGTCGTCGGTCTTTCCTTGCCGGGGAGGGGGTGAGACACCCCTGCATGCCGAACCCCCCCGTGCCCCGCCAAGACAAGAACGGCACAACCAGAGAAGGATCACTTGTTGCTGCCGACTCTGCAGCCCTTTTCGAACGGGAAAGGCCTCAACCCTACGGTGCATAATACGTATTACTCGCTCGTGTGGCGAGCCACTGCTTGAACTTAGGCTAGAGGCCTAAATTCATGTCAAGTTTCCATTTGTCAAGAACTGGACCAACATCCTTTCCTGTTGGTTTCTTCCCCCAATAGCCCCGATGTGCGCACCATGCCTGGTATGCCTTGGTTTCAGACATGCAGATTCACTACCACTGTGCGTTGAACACGGCCAGATCCGTTGGAAGCACCGCTGATGGCAAATAGCCCGAATGCTTCCACAAAGCGCTGGTATGAGGGTCTGAATCTGGCCCATCTATCTGTTTGGAGAGAAGAGCAGAGTACCTGTCTTCCGATGCCCAGGCAAGACTTCTTTCAGCTATTTAACAGTCACTTGTAGAGCGGCAGGACAGCGTCTGGCGTCGTCACTGCTTGGCCGTTGGTCTGGGACAGGCTCGCACCTGTCGGCCCTCATGTCACCAATCCAGCTCACTGATGTAAACCCTCAGCCAGCACACTGTAAGCAGTGAAATCACTACTGTATGGCCCTGCAGCCTCGATCTTTCCAGGGCGTCTTATGGCTGCCCAGTCAGTGCTGGCGATCTGCTCAGTAGGAGTCATGGGAGCCGCTCATGGCATTTGGTACATCGGCAGTGAGTGCTGTACACAGTGCGCGGAGCCATCGAAGAAGCAAGGAAAGGCCGGGCAGGTCTGTGGCCGGAGTGTGGTAGGGCGAGCCTTGCCCAGGTGTGTACGAACGAGGCCCAGGCCTGTCTCATTCGGTCCATCCACGCCAAGCTCCCATCACGCTCCATCGGCATGCGTGCCAAATGCATCGCATAGCGCTAGCCATGTCTGTGTCTGGTTGTTTCAAGGGCCAGAAGCCCACAGTAAGAAACCACAGTCGCAAGACACCACTCGGGTTAGGCGAAGAGCCCACAAATGTATTGAATTCTACATTGAATAGCATACACCGATCGAAGCAGATCCACCCCATCATCACTGAGCTTCATCACGGCTCGATTTCAGCGCCATCGCTCGGTTTGGGTCTCCAGGTGAAAATAACTGGTAAGCCATACACGGCCCCTGCTGAGACGACACGTACCGCGCAGCCCCATGGGATGGTGACATACATCCCTGGCTCCCATGGCAAATAGAGCCATTCCCCGGACTCTCTAGACCTGTACTGAACGCAAGAGGCGACCTCGTACAGTGGAAGCAACACCAGGAGATCCTCAGACCCGGCGGAAAGGTCGGCTCCTGCCGAAAGCCGGAAAGGGCGCTTCACATCAACCCATACCTCTCGCTCAGCTGCTGTCTGAGCTTTATCCAAGAGAGCCTTCCCCTGGTCGAATAATCAGCAGAGACTCTGTACTTGGGTTTCTCAACGTACGTGATAATCTCGAAACTTCTGGATAAACGCACGTTGTCCCGGAGACATCACATAAAAACGCAGACCCCTCCCTTGGTCTTCCATCCACTGCAAATCACTGGGGGAGCCCAGGCTCTGCATTAACGATTTGACATGGGCATCCAGATATCCCGTCCGAACCATATCCATTTTAGATAGCGAGGAAGCGGAACCAGTTAGCAACAATGTGCGACTCAGCACTTGGTTTGAGGCGTTGGTGAGGATTCTGCCGAGTTTGCACCCCCACAAGGACTAGGCTCGATAAGATCGCGGCTAGTGAGAAGGTCTCGGGCCGCTAGATCTTCCGCTTCTCAAGTCCGACACTTGACGCTCGGACATTGCGGCTGGAGCAAGCGAAAATCTCATCTGCGCTAGTATCATCAAGACTCACCATCTGGCCCACTCACTGACACACCGATCCACTCTTTTGAGTCTTGGCAACACATCGATCCACTATTTATTCCTCATCACCAACCTCCTCTCTCCTTTTCTCTCTTTCCTCATCATTTTCAGCCTGCACAGTGCCCGCTGAAAATCCCAAAATCCACCCTCCCTCTATCACCCAACGTACCTAACCGATAATGGGTTCGGAGAATTTCACATGGGCCGGTAACACATTAGCACAAGGTGCTCTCGCCGCTCGCCAAGGGTCCAGCGACCCTGCACTCGAGGTTAGCCACGTTCCCCTGCACAAGCTGAGCTTATGCTAAGCCTTTTCCTAGGTTGTCGAGCCTTCACACCTATTGTCTCTCAGTCATGACACCAAGAGCGTAGTCAGCAAGCCCAAGTCGACCACACGCTCCCACCACTTTTACCAGGATGAACAGATTTCTCGTATGGTTGACCAATGGAGAAACTCTCCGGATGAATTTCTTGGCGATCTGCCTACGGAATGCAATGTGGCATATTGCATTTACGAGAAAATCGGACGATCGTCTCTGATCGAAATGTGTCCGGTCGATGTCGTCAGGCGTCGGGTATATATGGTCCACTATTACAGATTACGCAAGGCATTTGGGCATATTTTCATCAGCCTAGGCAACACACACTCGCTATCGCTCTTCCTACAACACTTCATGCTGCAGTCGGTGCAAGAACATGGTCTGTTCAAAGAACAGGATCTGTTCAAAAAGAATCTTGCAGCATACGGGACAGGCGGTAAAAGGTATGATGACTTGGCCACGACAACTGGGCACCCCGGGGTCTTATTCCTGCTGACAACCTTCAGTTCTACACAGTGAGTTATCTGCCCAAAACTTTCTCTACGTTTTCCGGTTAAACTAATTGTTTGGGTCAGGATAGAGTCCCGGGGTTACAGCCTCGATATCCCGGCGGCGACTGCCATCGAGAGCATTGCGCACCTAGGTGAAATGGGAAAGTATGACGAAGCTGCTGAAAAGATTTACGATGTCCTGGAGGGTTGGTGGACCAGCTGGCTCAACAGCATTAAACCTACGTCAAGTTCCCGGATGCCAGTTCTGTCTTTATTCTCCAACGAAGAGATCGCAGAGTTCATCCGTCCACCCCGGTCATGTCACAGTCAGACTGGCAGGCTGCTGTCGACTAGTACAGCAAGCTCCACGGCCCTGGAACGCACCGGCCCTATTCAGGAGACGGCTTTCACGGCCCCAGAAGCCATCGTTACAGCCGAGGACATAGACGGAATCGACAGGCAATTCAATCTCCGCAACCTCCAGCAAGTCTTTGTCTTAGTACAGGATATATCGGGCCATTGGAGATATGTTCAGGTCCGTACGTTGACTGACGTGTTGAGCAATCATGCTGCCAGGATGCAACTGCAGCCGCCTCACATCGTCTTCCCAGCTATGGCGATGCCCAGCGAAGGCACCTTCCCTAGTAACATCTTTATCAACCAGGAAAATCTCTGGTAATCCGACATTGTGTGAAGCATCATTTTGTTATTTATTTAATATTACAAACACTGAATATCCGCTCGGGTCCCTCCAACACCGGAATGCAAGGTGGATCGTTAAGTCAAGCTAGCAATGACAGTTTCTTCCACCCTCACCCGCCTTCTCTCTGTCGCTCTTTTCTTGAGATCTTTTAGAGTGTAGATTAGAAAGCCTTGCGTTGCCGTGGACGTTTAATCACGAGGCAAGTCCAAAAGTGAAGCTGAAGCGAGCCTTCAGGAACCGCCAAGGCAGACTTTAGTGACTCCCCTGGTTATTCAATATCAAGTGCGGCGTTAGTTGAGTGGCAGTTAAGAAGCATCGTATCATTCTGATCAGCCAGCGAATCTTCAGTCTTCAACTGCATCCGGATCACAAGACAAACTAGTCCTTAGGCAAGGCCGTGTCAACATATAAGCTTAATGCTGAGACGGCCATGAGGGGCCCGGAGAATACAACCACGCATGTTCCGACAGCAATAATCCGGCAGATCTTCAACTGGCTCGCACATGAACCCCCCCGCCCAAGGGGTCTTCCGATCATGAACCCACACGACACCCATCACCAGCGCGTAGTTCGAAATAGGCATGATTGAAGCAAGGGTAAAGACGATTGTCTCGACGCTCGCGTACTGAAGTACCAACGGTAAAATTATCATGACACTGCACTCAAAGAAAAGAGCGATCATTGCCCATTGGTGATGCTCAAGCCATCGACTCGTCCATGGGATCATGTCAATTGTGGGCCTAAGAGCCAAGGTCTTCTCCTATTACAGTGTTGACACGGTATCGGAAGTTGATGGGCCCGCGATACCTCTCAAACGGCGATGAGATGCAGACAAACCGTTCCCCGGATGTTGCGCAGCAGCACACCAGAGATTCCTCCCAGGTGGATCACTGCGCCGGCATGTAGAACACAGGTGACGATGAAGACAACTCGAATAGCCACCCAGGATCCAAGCCAAACACGCGGCAAGTTTGGCTTTCCGTAGACGAAAAGACTGAAGCAACCAAAAGATAGTATAGATAAGAAGGCAGCATCGGCTAGCCGAGTTAGCAGACCATGATATGATCAAAACAAATAAAATAGGGTGAAAAATGCAACGATTCCGAATCGGATGTGCTGTCTGGCGAGCATCGTACTTGAACCTCGCCTCTCGAGCCGGCACCTTGTGGATATTATGAGAGCACCGGAAAAGCCTACTGTAGCCAAATCAATCTACCCCGGTCTTCTCTACGGTCCCTCTTTCTTGGCGCTATGCTAGGCGGGTAGGACAAACGATCTGGTGGAGATGACAATTGATGAAATCAATCACAGATCAGTTGATCCATGTATTACGAGAGGGGAGCATAGGAAGCTTGGGCATGATGACGGCCATTTGAACAGTGTCAAATTGGTGATATCGGCACATCTGCTAAGCACTGTTTCTGCCCAAGAAATCGCCCGACTTGAATACAGTTAAACCTCGCTTCCTTCTGCCCACTCCTTCCCTGAGTAGGTCATAACCGTCGGCATTGACATTGCTGGCACAACTTCATTCCCTGACTGACCCCCATTCTCACTCGTTCCAGTCTGCGAAGTGGTCTGCCCCCCGCTATCTTTGCTGGATGTGCTGGATGAAGTGGATGAAGTGGTTGGGGTGGAGCTCGAGTCTTCTGGCATGGCTTGGGATGGGACATTAGAGTTTTCATAGCCTCGAGGGAAGAGCCCGCAAACCTACCTAGGTAATGGATATATCCTGGCGATGGGGAAGTGGATGACACGTCAAGTTGATAAGCAGGGCTATAGAAGAATGTCCTCGAGGTGAATGGATTGAGGTCTTGCTGTTCAACTTCCAGGAGGTGCAATCCCGCATTTTATATTCGACGAGAGTTGTCCAGTCCCAGCCGATGAGGACCTATACGGGCCAGATTAGTCGATCAAAGGCATCTATTATATACAAACTAACCGAGTCTTACTTCGCAGAGACAGTGACTGCCCGTGGGAAGGCAAAAGGGCCTGCAAATCGTGAACGACATCTCGAGATGAGACATATGAATACCCCCAAAGCTTCTGGATAATTGACTTGGCAGGATTGTCTTCAGATAGTTCTGGCCATTCGCCGTTAGATAAGGCCTCACTGACACTGTCGTCTGATATCTCGGTACGAGAGCCATATGGCACCTTCCACTCGAGGACCTCGTAGATAGCACTTCCAAGAGCAAATAATTCACGGTCCATGGTCCCGATATTGTGTTGTTGAGGTTTATCCGAGCCGGGGGGGCAGTAGCGGTCCTCGCATCCGTACCAGTCCTTCGGATAATCGCCTACTCCGTCCGAGTCGGCAAAATCACCCAGCTTGACGCGCCACTCATCAAACAGAAAGGCATTGCGAGTCGATAGGTCGCCCTAGACAATCCCGCTCTGGTGCAGATGCGCAACACCCTCGGAAAACTGGTATGCCAGATGGAGCCGAGTTGACTGGCTAGGAGGATTTGTAGAGGTATTCACAATTGTGTCTCGGAGGCTGCCAAGGTGAGACCGCTACAAGCGTAACGCCCATGCTTTCGGTGTCGGGCCTGGATCATCAGGAACGCCGGTCTCGACGCGAATACAACTGAGGATACGGCCATGCTACCCAAGAGTCTGATATATGCTTGCCTCTTTCCTGATACACTTGTCTGACTCTGCGATATCCTTGCCTGGTCCCAGGGCTTCTCGCCCCTCATACCAGACCGTTCCACCTTTCAGAACAGAAAGACTATCCTTAGCCAACCCAGTGTCGCTATCGGATCCAACAGCATAGACGACACTATTTGCTGTCTTATCTAGACGATCGTGGGAAAGTTTCTTCGCGGCTGCATACCTGGAAGGTCGTTAGGACGGCATGATCGATCTAGCGTGATCCGTGTGAATAGAAGCTTTTCAACTTACGTGGAATTCCTCGGTTTTGATTAGACTTGCGTTGTTGGTCAACGGTCGAAGAAGGAGTGGTCTCTTGGATGGGCCAACCACATGCTTCAGTAAGGACAGCTGTTTCAACAAGTGTCAAGCTCCGGAGACCTTCGCTTACTGTTGGGGGCAAGGATCACGATGAGAGTGAACGACCACAACTAGCGTCAGGCAACAGCCTGCTGTCTATGAATCGGCAGACTGAACACGGGTATAAAGAGACCGACTCTCGTCGCTCCTTTAGATAAGAGGGGGGACGCTCGTTTTAGTCCTCAATCTACACTGATTTTTTGTTCGATGTCTGCATTCACGTATCGGTGCTAGGTTGACACAAGTTTCCAATGTCTCCGTCAACTCTGTCAACTCCGTCGAGATGGAGGTTTGCCAAGAGAAGGACCTCAGAACGGAGAGCAGCCACATCAGCGACGAAGACGAAAGCGATGACGAAGATCCCCAACCGCCGGTGAAGAGACGCCGGACGAGACTTAGCTCCTCGGCTTTGGTCTCTACGTGTCGCAGGGTAGGCATGATCTTCGCGGCCTCATGAAACAACTGCGTTAGTAATCTAGCCGTATGCTTTAAGTAACTCTGCGGGATGGAATACCCCGCACAAGAGACAACTTCAGACAACAATCAATCAACACACTGCTGCTGCCCATTATTCTTTACCTGATCCTTGATCCTTTCAGCACGCTCAGTGCGACACTACGTCTCCGACGAGATCGTGCTCGTCGCCGCGGTTTCGGCTTAGACGACGTCGCCAGACCCCGCAGTCACGTGGATCGTCTTGTGGTGCCGTGCCCACTGACAACCGCCCCACCGCTGAGCCTCAACGTCCATTACGTCGTGACGTCGCGTCGGTACCACTCACCGATGCCTCTGATGACCTGGAACAGATGACGCAGAATTCAAGGAATTTCCCTTCCAAGGCGTTGCGAAGTGCACTACAATTGGTGGGGAGAGAATGTTCCATTTGGAGTTTTCGCTTCCTGGTGTCTTGGGAGACGTTAGTCTGCCGATGAGCGCGATTGATCATGGATCGCCGAATTCGGGTTCAGGTCCTAATCAGAGGCGGAGAGTGTCGAAGATATCATATCCGGGATCGAGGTCACCTGGCGATAAGTGGACGCCGGAGGAGGATAGGATGGTACGCAGCATGAAACGCGATGGCCGCTCCTGGGCTCAGATACATAGCGCCCTCCCAAATCGTTCCAAGGCCACGATTCAAGTTCGGTACTCGACAAAGTTCAAAGCTTAATTGTATCAGACTCAAGTATTCCCTAGTTGAGGACTTTATAGAGGCTGTTGGTACGGAATATTGAGGCATAGATAACTAGGAGTTGTAGTTCAATTTGTACTGAGCTTCGCCATAAGTTTTATCTAGGCTATATAAAGGGGTGGGTGATGAGAAATTACGCCCGCAGAGTCTTTCTACTACAGAACTAATTCGTCCTATTGTCAACCTTACTGTTTGCTTCGCCTGTCTTCCGGAAGCCAGATGTACTAGTCACAGCAATCAGCTGAAGAAGAGACCGTGTCTTCCTTCTTCGGGGGCGCCTTTGAAACTTAGTCTTATAAATTCTCTTGTGTATCACAATGTGAGCTGGCAAAGACGTCAAGGGGTATTCCACTCCTTCCTCTGAGTCTTCTATACGGCATCTTGAACTTTCAATTCCATCCCCAAGCTCTCCTCGCGAATGGTGGTTTGATTCTGCCCATGTGCCCAGCCATTTGAATTTGTTTGCGGTATTCGCTCATCTCCGTTCTGTGCCCTATGTCGAACCGACCCTTCTGCTAAGCTCGAAGTCGAGTTAAACGCAGCGAATGCTGCACGCGTTTCCTTCGCGGCTGAAGCATATCGACGTCGCAGGCGGAAAGTACTTATCGAGAGCATAGCAAGATCAAGTAACACAAAACCATAAGAGATGATCTACTTCGTTAGTGCCAGCCCCAAAATATTCTTCCCGTGAACTCACAAGCATCTCCGTATAGGTAGAGGCCAAGCCCGGCTCAGCTAGACGGATCCCGAACGCAACACAGGTGATCCCGAGAACTGCGACTTGCATCATCATGCAGAGAAGGAGCCTCGGTTTCTCCATTGTATCTCTCACAATTGTTCCCCACTCCCACACTAGCCAGCCACGATAAGCGCTGGCGGAAAGGACCACGACGAATATTGTCTCTGGGGCAACCCAGATACTCAAGATAGCGCCAAGAGTCAATGAACAGGCGGTGCCTAAAAGTACCCACAGGAGCAACGTAGAGAACGCATCTTGCTGAGGGTTCCTTGAGCTCCTCAACCACAGGCACTGCGCGCCTCTCAGCATACCATCCATGCGTTTTTAGGGTGCAAGTCGACTTACCTCTATTATCATACTCAAAAGAGTCGGCGTGGTACCAAAAGCAGTCGCCCAGTGGCCCCCTCGAATGAAGGTCAGAACCGCCGAGGCAGTCACAATGCAAATCCCGAAGACCGCAATTGCCACTGCGAGACACATGAAGAGTAAAGGGTGCTCCTCGACGAAGGTTGCGGATGCATCAGGCACCCGGCCCAACTTGAGGATTTGACACTGTTCGGACGGATGATCATGCTTGGAAGGACAGCCATACTTGGGCAGACGAGCCATTGAATACCGAAGCCAGCTGTGGTAGGAAACTGTGCCGAGAGTGAAAGCGAGCGGGCCAAGGAGGATATACATTGCGATCAGATGGCCATTTGTCGGATCCATGATGCATTCGTTTGCGAGCATGAAATAAGTGGTATTGAACAACGAGTCTTGTTGGCACCTGGGTTTATATAAGTCCCCCTCACTCCCAATTCATGTACTAATCCGCCCACGACGTTCCGCGAGCGACCCGGGTGTTTGCCGGACCCCCACGACCTTTTCATGTGCGCGTGGGTCTATCATTACCCCTATTGCGTCGCGCGACTACGGCATCGGACCCAAGTAGGTAAGTAGAGGATCGTTGGTCCCTTTGGTCAGGGAAACTTTAGGAGTCTGATCGCGGAAGACCAACCGGGTGGGTTGTTCCAGACGAGCAGATCACCTCTTTGCTAGAGGTCGGGATATTGACTACCGGTATCACAGTGGGCTGAGATCACGCTTGTTGGGATCAAAGGTAATGAGAATAACTAATTTGATTTGGAGAACATGCTACAGCCCATCGCCCTGCAACGAATTTTCAAACAGGGCTGTGTGATGCCATGATGCTGAGACTTCATCCATTGCTTCACTGCCTGACAACTATGGACGACCCGCCTGCCGTCCTTCCGGCAGATTTAACTCTTGGCTTGGTAATTCTCGATCCCCTGGAGTGATTCAGTGTTTGAAAAGCGGTTTCGACGGTAAACTTACCCATGTAGAGTCGGCATCTTCGTGAGCCTGTTGCCCTTCAGCCTATCCCTCACCCGATACCAAGCCCGGCTCAGGGTTGCAGGCTCATATCCTGGAAACGCCTTGCAAAGTTCGGCCATCGTATATGATTCTCGGTCGCGACTCATCCATCCTTCCAGCGTCGTCTCAATTTCTTTCATGGTAACCAGCACTGTGCTTTCTGCAGGGCCTTCACGAGAGCTAATGGTAGAACGCAACTCAGAATCGGCACTCTCAATCTCTTCTACTTCATCTCTAGACTCGCAATCGTTGGGGAGGTCTAGAATTTCAGGGCTATCACCATCAATAGGATCGCCTGGAGGGGGAAAATTCGTCTTCAACAAGTCAGGCCTACAGTGTGTTAGCTAGTGCAGAATGATAGACCAAGACAGACCTTAGTTTGAGGACGCACACCAACCCGTCAGGCCTCGTAGCATGTGAGCGACCGGCCCTGCATAGAGGCCCGCAGTATGTCAGAGGCTTTGATATCACCCGTATGTCATTTTGACCATTTGAGGCCGTAAAGATCACAGAGAAGCCTTCGTAGCCCTCTGGATCGAATATCGTCGAAAAAATATCGTTGTCGTCCGGTGAGTACGTTGGAAATTCTCGCGAAGCTTGCCCCAGAGATTTAACATCACTCTCCCTGCGAAGCTCAATCATGACTTGTTTGAAGCCTCTGGGAAACTCTGCCGTCGCTTTGCAAGATCGCTCTCCCTCCCACGTCAGCTCTGCAAAACGGCGCCAACCCGAAAATTCTATATAGCTGGATAAGAGTCAGCTATGATCGCGGTACAATGATTCGCCTTACACCTCGAAACCGGTATGCTTCACCATGAAGTTCTGTATTCTTTGCTCCTCGACGTTGAAACGGCACAGCCTGGGTTCCAGGACTTGGAGAAATCGGTCATGATCGCTTCGAATTGAGTTCACAGCGCCGTATCGTGTGATGTATGCGATGTTGTCGATTGATCGCGACGAGAAACAAGAATTGCGCTGAATCACGCAGTAATGAAACACGTTGTACTCCATTTCACGCTTTGCACTCTGACGGAGGACAAAGAGCAAGATGACGTCTAAAAGAGAAATGAGACATAGCACTGGGTTCGGTATCAATCCTTGCCGCTACAGCATCAGAAGGTTTCTTCCTGCTGCAAGTGCAAGGATAAGAAATAGCTGGAACCCGTTGCCGCCACAGCTAACTAGATTGGTGTATCTAGTGGAGCAAGGATAACATCTAAAACGCCGTTGCCCCGTCACAAGCGCCCTTTTTGGAGCACGAACGAGGCACTTGGAGGTAGGGTTCAGCTGAGTGGGACACTGGATTCGCCAAGAAAATCCCCGTCCCGAAATAGGAAGGATGTTCATCCTCCCGTGTGTGTGGTAATTTCGCTAGCTCCGCATGGTGGGTGTATGGAGAAGTAAGCTAGGATCGGAACGTGCGCTTAATTGAGTGGGAAGCCCGGCATGACTTACCAATTACCCCACCCCAAACTTGCGATTCTCTTCTCTTCCCTCGAGGGTTTTTGTGGGCAGATCGGCGTCGTATTCCAGATTTGTGGGTCAAGGACGGGGCCAATACCCGTTCCGCGAATTGCGCCGTCAGACGGGAGGCCTAGCGCATAGGCCTGAGGCAGCCACGCAGATCTATCAACATCTTGCTCCGAGGCGCGGTGGAGGCTCCGATCAGCTGAGGCATTCTTTATCGTCTGCGGCCTTTTCCGTGAGACTCCATGACCAACAGTACGATAGAGACAGACCAAGCAGCGCTCTCTCGACCGCGGCCACTGTTTGGATTCCACCCTCTGAACGCAGAATTGAAGAGACTTCGTCAGGAGGCAATAGCAGACATCGTCACTGTGCAACCACCAGAAAAAGAGTTCGGCCTTCACAGTTATGATTCGCCAAAAGCTTGCATCAAGATGCACGAAATCCTTGAAACTCAGGTGCGTTGCCCCAGTATGGAGTTCCCACTGTGGCTGACGACCTCGCTCCAGACGCATTTAACCGAGCTGGTGAGTGCAGACATCGGGCGAAGGGTGCGGGAACCGGAGGCTTTTCGGCTCTCCGTGGGCCACGAGGCAAGCATACCAGAAGAATACTTGGGACGTGCCGTTCTCTTGTCACAGTACAAGGCGAACTTCCGAATTCGGCATAGGGGTATCTCATCAGAGCAACAGACATGGGAGCCTGATCAGGAGTTGCACTTCAGTGGAGCATTGGTAGCCGGCGCTGAACACATGAAGTTCTCTTTGGCTATCTATGAACTACATCCAAAGCCGAGGGAGCCGACTCTTTCATCATCGCCATCATATCGTGGCTAGTAGGCGGGTGGTCACTTTTATCAGGGTTGATGTCGCCGGTGCCGGGAACATCGAGATAGCGTTCAATCTCAATCAGACTTGCAAGTCAGCAGTGGCTGTGAAGCTGGCCTGGATGCATACCTGAATTTCCCGCCATAAAGCTCGTGAATAATATCAGGCAGACGGAGTGAGTCCGAGGATAGCTGTTTCCTAGGGATGTAGACCCTGACATCATCGAGCACCGCATGATCTTCTTCGATCCTCATCTCTCCAAGGATCCCGATATTCTCGTCTGAGAGTTTCTTCATCGTATGAATAAAGTTTTTCCCTGTAAGCTCTAAGCAAGTGCATCATCGGGATAATTCTTGTGGGCTACGAACGACGAAAAGGTAGCTCATCTGCACGGCCAAGCCACGTCCGCCGAAGCACATCTGAGGCTTTGATCCACCTCCGGACACCAAGTCGCATTGCCTTCACTGCGGATTCAGGGACCCCTGTGCATTCGGCCACCATCGTATTGACGTCTTTGGCACGGAGACCTAATCCAACCGCAACTTTCCCCAACGCAATGAAGACAAGCATGTGGATTTGTGATTGTGCTTCCTCGAGCAAGGCAGCATGCTCCACTGCGAATGCTTGGAGAAGTGCCCTCGGCCCCATTCCCGCACGCTCTTCGCGAGGGATTTTGTCTAGCGTCAGCTCATGCCGTAAGTCATTGATATCTGCTTGGGTGTGCGGCCTTTTGTCATCCCAGTCTTCTTCTCCTTTGGGTAAAGCCCTCAGAAAAGTCTTCACCAAGCTGATCGCATCAGGCGATCGGCCCGGCTTTGGCTGTACGCGTGGTTGTGGTCGCTGCGACCTACCCGGCTCAAAGATGATACTGTCCATGGGGGCAAGGATGTCGGCTTGCTTGATGGCGCGAGGGAGACAGGGCAAAAAGAAATGAGGGCGGAAGGTCGCAGGAAGGCAGGACGAGTCCAGTTGGCATCGGGTGAGTGGAACCCAAAATGTGGAGGCTGATTGGCGTAGCCAGATTCGCTAAAGTGCATCTTGTCCAATCAGCATCCGTAAAGAAGGGTAAAGAAGGCAGGAAAAACCGTAATTAATTGGTTGGCGCTAAATGGGGGGATTTGCTTGGCATTGCCGATCTTGCCCCCTTGGCTGAGTGATTTGCTCTTGCTTGCAATCACCACCCGTCCCCCAGCTGCCGGAGACTTGAGGCACATGACTGGCACTGATGCAAGCCACCCTGTCTGCCTCAATCCCTTTTCCCATGGTCCGCGAACCATTTTCCCATGGCACAACCTGTTTTGACTTTCTTTTCTACCACACAATACCGTATCGACTCGACAAATTGACAAAACCTGGTGGGTCCTGGCACCCCTGCTTCATGCAAGTTCTATTCCTCATATAGTTAGTATGTGATGATGAACTCTCGATGCTCTTCCCCGCAATATCAGACAAGGGTTTTGCAATGTTGAGGGATTTTCCCCCTTCCAACGTAAATCACCTGTTTTTTCATCCGATGTGAAGCTATCATGACCCCGTTTTTTGCTCAAAATGACACTTGTGGAGCGGTCAGTCAATATTACGCCCCGGAAATCAGGACCAAAGAAGAAGCCGCTGTCCCATCGGAAATATACTCCTCCAAAGCCCCTGCAACGCCGTGAGAATACATACTCACCACGCAAGAAAGTCGAGGTCCTTATGTTCCTAGAGCATCATAGGATATACGATCCAGATCACTACTTTTCTGTCAATGGTTATCGTCATCCACTAGCCAGAGAAGCCGCAGTCCAGTTCCTAATTCCTGAGTTTACAATATACCGTTGGAAACGGGATAAGGAGGCCATCCTTGACATCAAGAAACGAAGATATTCCCCCCACTGGTCGGACCTCGAGGACGAGCTTTTCCGGCGGTTTCTAGAGGCCCGGGACAAGAAGCTTATCGTGACGACTGGATGGTTCAGGAGACAGGCCCAGATTATCTGGGATGATAAATACCCTCAGTCAGTGAAGGTATTCACATTCTCAAATGGTTGGTGGCTAGGCTTTAAGCGGCGGCGAGGCATCGTCAAGCGTCGGATCACCAAGGAGTCAAGTCGTCGCCCCGAGGAATACAAGGCTATCACGAATAACTTCCTCCGCTTTATCCGCCGGGTATCCAATAACACCAATACACTGCAATTGCGCCACGACCAGTCAGCCAAAATGACTATAAATTATATCCTTGACTCGCCCGTTCGTCGCTTTGAGAAGAAATGGACTTTAAACGTCGATGAGACCCCGATTCCATTCGAATATCTCGATGGAAGTACGTGGGAATTACGTGGGGCAAAAACCGTGGCCGGCAAGACCGACCGTAGCGGGTGGAGCAAGAGACAGGCCACCCTGATCATGTATATCTTCGCCGACGGGTCTTTCCGACTAAAGCCCAAGATCATCTTCCACGGCACCGCCGGTCCACAAGGCAGGATTTTCGCAGATGAGGGCCATCTTTATGCACCAGACGTGACTGTCGCGTACAATGAGACAGCGTACAATAATGAGGACCTATTTTATGACTGGATCAAGGACGAATTGGCGGACGTACAGGCGAAAACACGAGACTTCCTTCTCGTAATGGACGTCGCCACATTTCACAAGTCTGACAAAGTCACAGACCAGCTACGGCAACAGAAGGTGACGAGGGCGCTTATCCCGCCGGGCTGTACGGGTCAGCTTCAACCGCTTGACGTGTCCGTCAACAGACCATTGAAGGACTTGCTACGAGAAGAAACCCTTATTTACATGATAAATAAGGAGGCCCAAGGGCAGACAGAGTGGTCCGTCAAGGATAAGAGGATAATGACAACATGGGTCGTCTCACGGGCTATCCAACGACTTGCCCAACGCCCTGAGATGATTGCCAAGTCATTCACAACCTGCGGTATTAGTGTGAGACCCGACGGGAGCCAGGACCACCTCATACATATCAAAGACATCGACGAGATCGATTTTACGGGTTGGGAGACTGCTGAGGAGGTTATCGTCAAGGAGGAAGAAGTTGTGAATACCCTCACGGACTTTGAGGAGCTTATGTTAGCTGGGGACGAAGACAACACCCCAGAGGACCTTTATATTGGTCTCATGCAGCTAAAGAAGGAACAGCTAAAGATAATGGCCAAGGGGCTTGGACTTTTGGTGGGTGGGAATAAGGATGACATTGTGAGACGGCTGATGAGGAAATATACCGACGGGACTACTGCCGAGGCCCCGATTACAGTGGAGGAAGAGCCTGAATCATGTATTGTAGTTGTACCTTAGCTATTGACTTGTCCTTCGTCGTCTCTATCGACCTTGCAAAAACACACCTTTCCCCGGCTCAAGACATCGTCGGCAGCCTGACTACTTCGCACCCTAACCTAACCGTAGTAATGGCCTTCTTTTGCTAGGAAAATCCCTGTATTTTGACCGGGTGAAGAGGGCTGCCTGTACTCGAGGCGGTAGGTCTGTCTAATCTCGAAGGGTTCGGCGCGTTCAAAGTCATGGGTGACGTCTATTTGGCCCTAGTTAGCTTCCGTTGGGAATGCCCTCACTTCTGCACATACAGACGATATCAATGAAGCCGCACACCAGCGATGGCCTCGATTGGGGCATGCCGGCGGCCGTGACACGAGGAATTTGCCAAAATCAAGGAAGAGGGGGAGATGAGCTGACGTTGTGTTCTGATTCTCATACTAACTGTATGAGGAATAGAACTTGCATGAAGCAGGGGTGCTAGGACCCACCAGGTTTTGTCAATTTGTCGAGTCGATACGGTATCACTGACATTACTGGTATATATGATGTCGTGGCGAGGATCGATTTCGAAGGGTGCTTATTTGCATTCGTAGGCATGTTTTGAAGCTCGGCTTAATTAAAGTGGAGCCCTATTGCGTTGCGAGGGGTTACCCGAGTGCTAGCGCAGGCACCGCGGAATTCCTCCGTCTCCGAGACTGCGACGAATCACCAAACTTGATGCATCACTTTATCAATACAGCATGCACCCGTCCGTTTGACATTGACGACACTGGATCAACACTGTGCAAACAGAAAAAGGAGGCCATTGTAGCGTCCTAGACGGGCCCTCAGGAGTTCCACTAACATTGTCGGATGCATGCATGGCAGAACAGCAAGCTTGAACACAGACTTCCCAGAGTCACCCCTTGGACAAACGGCCTCACAATCGAGACCATGCCCCCTTTAACGTGCTTTCGACCTATTTGGAAGCCCTAAAGAAATTTTTATGCCTTACTTCTCGGGTTCAAAGACTTGAACGCTGCGACGAAATCTAACTCGTCTCCCACCTTACGAATCTATTTCATCAGTTACACTTGCCTCGCAGGCTGATTCATCTTTGATTTCAACTTCTACCCATCCTCTTCTGTCCCTATCCTGCCCGCTTGAGTCACTCTAGCTCAATCTCGTGCCCGCCATGTGCCAAGGTTGTGTGCATAATGGCTGCACGGTAAGTCCATCCTTGCACTTGTGGAAAGACGAGGCCTAACCTGCTTCACTGCCAGATGATAGCTGGCGTCAATCTCTCCATCTATCTCGAAGCAGATTCCAACAGACAGCCCTGGACGCTCAAGTTCTGTTTGGATCTCGAGGCAAAGCTGATGATGGCTCTGTCGAAACGGTTGAGAGGTGCATCGATGGAATTCATCGACCCAAACAATCTTCCCGAAGGTCCGCTGCTTCACCAGTTGATTGACGACGTAGATTTGGACTTCGAATACACAGCTCGTCTTCATAATGTTGTTTTCCGTATGCACTTCCGTGCAACCCTTGGTGCCCACAGCTTACTGACGACATACATATACAGGCGGCTTGGCTGCGCAAGCCAAGGGAATTCTTTCGGATGCGATCGCGTGGGAAGCCATCTTCAAAGTCGAAAACGGGAGAGATGAGAACCTCTTTCAGTGGAGAGTCGGTTTCATCTTGAACGATATGGCGACCGTCGAGGGTGCGAAAAAGTACATCACGGCCAAGCGCATCGGCGAGGCTCAGAGCCAGAAACTATGGGGGCCACAGTTCGTGGCTCATCCATCTACACTTCCTCCAACTCAAACTCCGGGTTCGGCTCCATGGCAGTATGCCAACCAACCTCCAGCACCGGCGGCTCCGTCACAGCCAGTGACTAGTGGCACTCAACCCGCCCACGGCTATGAAGAAGGCGTAGATAGAGTCTCTGCCTCCCATCTATGCTTCGACTTCGAGTCTGAACCACAAGCGCCTGCTGCCGTTCCCCCCACTCGGGAGGTCAGCCAGCGTGCGGGTCCTTGGCGACATGGTCATGCCCACGCTCACGCACCTGCTATTGCTTCACCTCTGTCTACTGTGCAGTCATCCTCTCTCCTGGACGCAGGCGCACAGCCGTCGGTTCTTCCTCCTTCGCAACCTTAGAGAGGCATGCATCAGCCGATTGCCCACGCCAACGTACTCGACAACCGCCATTCTACTTCGTTGTCGGCGGGGAATCAATCCTTTGCTGCCTCCGCCGAGGCTGCTGGGTCTTCCTCCCGCCGCCGACGACCTGTTGGAAATATTGTGCAGGGGTGCCGAGTGCAAATATTTCATTGAACTTGATTGTTAATTTTTGAGATGAGAGTTCTTGTAGGGTTTATATCTCTAAATGATTCCATCTGGGACTTTGAACTCCAAATCTAGGACTTTCAGACTCCTGGTCTGGCTCCTGAAGGGAAGGGCGATCGTTGGATTTCCAACAATTAATCTATCCTCTAGCCTTAGATAGCTGGCATTAATACATTCCGAGTTCTTAATTCCATATCATTATCACAGCTACAAGGAAGTATAGTTAAACTAGGCAAATTTATCCAACCTTTACTAAAATATCGAGATGCGTTTTCGGGTTCTTTGGCCTGTCTCGGCCAACTCCATGATCTCCCCAAGCGCCACGATTGGAAGCCCATCCCACCCAGGGCTATCATTAACCAGTGCACAACTGACAATTCGATACCCGTTGGATTCAGGCCGTAGAATGATCGGTATACGCAAGCCGTATAGTATCCAAATCTCATCTCCGCGTTCCGCAGAAGACAATGAGTTGCCACCATAACCTTGCGGAGTCTCAAAGTTTCCAAACGGTTCATTTCTGATGATCGACCGTATCGTGTCAACATGAATACCCCAAACCTCGATCACTAGTGTGCGATAGAGGTTCATTGAGTCTATAATTTCGCGAAAAGAGGCATTGGCGCTTGTGTGCGTGATTCCACAGCGCATCTTCAAAGAAAACTTGCCAAAGTAGTCATCTCGCCCTCTGCAAGTCCAATCCACAACCCAAGATGGCAATGCTAGCCTCCGTGAAGCAACAGGAATTGCAGCCTGGATCAAGACGTCTAGACTGTCTTCGGCCTGTATAATCTTCTTTGTCGTCTCAATGAGAACATCAGACGGGCTGTTTTGCGATGAATAGTCCGGAATGATGTGATACTTCGGATATGCAAGCCCAATGAAGGAGTAGACCCTATCTCGGTCATCAGAAGACTCGCAATAGCGAGAGTGTGCTAAAAGCATCTTGATATCCGTTCTTCCGTTCCAGCGCAACTTCATCTTGGTCATGACCCTTGCTCTGTCCACATTCTCTTGCGCTCCTGTACGCTGGATGTGCTCCAAGACACGACAAAAGACTCGATCTTCCGGGCCATTTATCTCAAGGCCATTGGTTCCAATAAGCCGATCACGACTTGTCAGGAAGCTTTCGTGGATTTCGCAAAAACAATCCAGCATTTGCGATATCTGCGCCCAAGAGATGAACTGGCGCCCAAACATGAAAGTAATGTTGTGGGACATGATGAACTCCTGAAATACCCATGCTCGTCCCCACCAAGGGCTTCCAAGGACGTCGTAAAATGCCATCCATCCGTTTGCAAATCTTTCGTTCGCCATGTTCTCCCAGAAATAGCGGTTCAGTCGATACCACCAGAATCGCTTCACCGTAGGTTTAGGATCCTCTGGACACATTAGGATGGTCTCGATATAGTAAGCGTCATGGTGCCATTGGTTTTGTTTCCTTTTCATTTCGGCATCCAGGTTCTCTCGCTCTTCATCGTTCTCAAAGCTGAGCATATTATCATCCTCTCGAAGTGGCAAATTGCGACATAGCTCGCTCAACCATTCGAGTCCCGTTCCCCTTGTGTCAGATATCGATAAACATATAAGGGTATGCTGCGCACACTCGTAGATGTCTCTCATGAATCCGACTTGGTGGGATCTCTCTTGGTTGTTCTTCTGGTTGATACATAATTGATCAACCCATAAACGAAGGGGACTGTTTCCGAAGCTCTTGTTGAAATACTGGCGAGCAAGCACCAACGCATGATGTAGGTTGGCGAAGACATTGCACCTTATCCCATTGACGAGGATAATGTTGGTCGTTTTTGCATTTCCCGCGCAATATGAGAGAGCAAAGTATCGGCCTTTCACGTCGACTAAAGGCGCTTCAGGCAGGAACTCGCACTCAATTAATCCACCGCCAGAGTCGGGAAGAATATTGATAATCCGGATTTCTTTGCTGGTTGCATCAAGGTCATTGTAGAGATTTGCCGAATAGAACTCTTCATTTTCTGGAGTCTGAAAGACATCGTGTCCTGATAGTGCTCCTGGTGGCTGTTGGCTGGACTCTGTCGCCTCTGCGGATTCGTTCATTGTGAGAGCATTTGATTGCGAGGCTACTGGGGAGAAAGACGGTGAGCGGGGAGTTTATGGTCGGCATGACTTCAGAGCCTGACGAGGCAGAAAAATGCTCTACTTAGGTATATGCATGGCTGCAAGCTGCGCCACATTGCTCCTGCATTCTGAGCTAGGGGATGGGAGCATATCCGGTATAAAGATATCGCATCAAAGATAACACATCTACATACAAATGACGAGCAAAGCCCCTTATGACCTTGACTGATGACCCTGTGTCGCAGGGTAGGCATGATCTTCACGGCCTCATGAAACAACTGCGTTAGTAATCTAGCCGTATGCTATAAGTAGCTCTGCGGGATGGAGTACCCCGCACAAAAGAAATAACCTCAGACAACAATCAATCAACACACTGCTGCTGCCCATTATCGTTTACCTGACCCTTGATCCTTTTAGCACGCTCAGTGCGACACCCTGTGTCGCATATCACCACTAGGTTCGTGCGACTGGATATGAAACGCGGCCCGTACTTTGGGGTCGTGTATCCGGTTTCACATCTAGCTTGTCGCATCAAGGGTTCCAATCCTAACGACATGAGCTTAAATAGCTGTGCCTGAGCACATGGCTGTTCAATTTCCTTGGTTCTCCAGATAATTCTCATCAATTGACTGGTGCCATCAATGATCCCTGTAGAGCTAGTTGTCTGACACCCTGACTGATCAGAGAAAAAAAAAAAGAAGTCGGTCGGGTCCGCATTCTTCCGAGCCGAGTGCGGAGAACGCCGGTCCAATCACGACCCCGATGCGGGCGTCGATATATACCAGGAATGGATTTCACCCCACCAACAGCACGAAACTTCAAATCAAAATAAACAATCTTGCGAAAAGGTCACATCTCCGCCAGCACCACCACCATCATTCTCTCCAGCATCAGACCTCCATGAACTCCACACCATTCGTGGATTGGATCGAGAATTGGCTGCAAGCCATTCCCAATCCCTCGTCCATTCAGCTGCCAAAGTCGTACAGCCTCCAACCGCGTGGACCTGAAATGACACCTCCGCCATCTCGATCAAGCAATCGAAGCGGTTCCCCATCAAAGAGGCAGAAGCTCGGGTCTCTTCCCGGCCAATCTATTGCAATGGATCACCAGTATGACAGCAACGATGACCAGGCAACACCAAGGTCAGCATCTGCAGCCGCCACGGCCGTCGACTCTCGGTCTCTTCCAATTTTCTTGGGCAGAGACATTCCCAGCCTGACTCCTTCGCAAACATCGAATTCGCAAACGGAACAGTCTATGGGAGGGTCAGAAGCTGGTGGACAGTCTTTGCGAAAGTCTGAGGCTGGTGGCTCTCCAACGAGGGGAAGGCGCAAGAGCCCAGACAAGAGCAAGGTCAAAAACGTCAACAGCCTCCATGCCATGGATTTGCCTGTCGTCCGGGTTGCTCAGCAAGACAACCCGTTCGAAAAACTGCCCAAAGATGTCCACGAGCTTTTCACGCGGATCCACGCCATAACCGTGCTGCGCGATCGGTTCATTCCTTCCGAGATCCAAACCCAATTCAAGAAACTGCAACCGCTTGTCCCGGACAGTTGGTTCCGTCCACTCGAGGAACTTGGTGTCTCCATCAACTATGATCCGAAAAGCAAGGACGCAATTCTCGGGATCGGCGGGCCAACAACCTCTACCGAGGCCGCTCTTGAGGAACTTCGTACGCTGCGCCGCCTCAAAGCCGACGCAGACACATGCGAGCTCTGCGGATACTCCGAAATTGGCTGGAACATGACTGTACACATGCCACTCTTGGTGCATGCGCTTTCCGCCCAGCCGACGGTTCACGTGGTGCCGTCCCTGACAGCGCAACTAACCTCCAAATTCGTGCCTTCAGCCGGGAGTAGTGTAATCGAAGCCAAGATGATCGACTTTGCCCTCGCTCTGTGGCTAAGCAACGGAAAACCACTCCGCTCAGATGCAACGGACCAGGACTGCCGACTAATGACTGCCATCACGAACAAGGTGTTTAATCAACCCGGGGACTCGCAGACTGTCAACCAGACCACCTTTGCACCACTGCAGTTTGCCCCGATTGGGTGCAACGTCGAGACCAAGCTCGGAACTGCCATCACCGACGGCCGACTACAGCTTGGCGTTTGGACCGCCGCCTGGTTCTGCCGCATGGAGACGTTTCGTCCGAAGGGTTGTCCATGGGTCACGATACCCCTCCTTTACGTAGTCGACCACAGCTGGCGGATCTCGTTTGCTTGCCACCGCGGCGATTGCATTGAGATCCTAGAGGAGATGGATATTGGGGATACAAGATCACTGGTAGGGATATATCAGTTGACTGCGGTGTTGAGAGAGCTCGCGAGCTGGATATCAACAACATATCGGGAATGGATTGAGCGAGTATTCCTTGGGACTGGAGGGTCGTGAACTGGTAATGATGATAATGAAGCGTCTCGTGTTTTTCATGTCTGTACGCACTTCACTCGTTGCTTGCATAACTAGTGATTTATTAAGTCCGAAGGACTTCTATGCCTTTCGGTACGAAAGGTCTTCTTAAGCTCTGGGATTCCCCCCACCCGCATTAAGTGGTTACCCGATTAGGAAGCGTAACTGCACCTCCTATTGGTCCGGATTAACCCCATCCGAATGCCCCTCAGAGGTGCCAATCTTCTCTTCCTCATTTGGCAATGCGCACATGTGAACTCTCATTCGCTCTCTGAGATTAAGTGCAAAGGAGTCTTCTTTTGAGGGTTTCCTGTTAAGACACACGTGAAATGCACGTGAAATGCACGTGCGAGCTCGGTTTGTGTGATCGCATTATTGCTCTTGTCTTTATATTTTATGACATTTTCTCTTATGCTTGAGTTAGGTGTAATTAATGTATTAGTTATTGTTGGATCGCGTACCACACATTCAATCCAAGGGATTAATGGTCAATAGAGTGTGGAGACCAAAGATGATGATTGTATTGATCTAGGATGCCTCGCGGCCCCCTCTTTTTTCTCGAGAGGGGTTTTATGTCATCTCACGCCGCCTCTGACTAAGGTCGGCATATCGATCTATCAGAGGTTTCGTAATACAGGGTCACAATCCAACAGTTATCTAAATTACATTACTGCTAGTATTGTGCAGATGGATATGACAATAACGATAATCGGGCCTCATTTACTGTCCTCTCGCACAACTGTTCCAGCCTAGCCTCGCCATCAAACATTTCCTGTGGTATTTCATTCCCGACTATGTCCTGCACCCGCGCCTTTGACAGCAACATAATACCATCAAGCGATTTGCACCGCGATAGCTGCACATACAGGCTGTACGGATCGCACTTTCCTGGCTCGAGTTGTCCAGTTGTCGTATTCAGCTTTGTTCCGGTTCCTCGCAGCTCCAGCGCAATCTCGACGAGGGTTTCGCCTTGGATTTTGTAATCGGTGCATGCGAACGCGGCAGTGCAGGGGAGTCCTCGGCGGCTCACTTCGTGCCTCTGCCAAGGCCTCTTCTTGGCCCTCTTCTTCTTCTCGATGGGTATCTGGGCACTTGTTGGAGTAAGCAGGACCGTGCCTGGTGGTGGCATGTCATCAAACTTGAACTTCTTGGTGGACTCGGACGACAGGATGATGCCGGCAGGTGGTCCAAAGTGGAGGATGATGTTCGAGGCGAGTTGATACCCTGGGAAACTCTTGGAGTCTGGTATAACTTCCAGTGCTTTGTACTTGGCCCCGTTCACGAGCTTGAGGCCTGGGTTTATATTCTTCGTCACTACCACCGGCATGCCAGGCACGAACATGAACGTGGCCGGCACACAGATCTTGCTGTCATCTCCGACGCTGGCCATGAGCGTAGCTTCTTCCTCCGTTACCGGTAATGTACTGGGTTTACCCCAACGGTGCTGGGGTAGAAATATCCGGACTGGCTTCTGGTGGTGCCTCTGGAAGGCCAAGACCGCATCCATGTTCAGGCTCCATCTATTGCTGTTAAGGGGTGTAACTACTGTGATGCCCCTGCCCCATGGTATGGCTCGGCCTTCCTGAAAGCACCGGCTATTAAGAAGCTCCATGTCGGACTCGTCTTGCTGCCCCTGCCGGATCCGAGTCAGCAGCCGCTGCAGCTGCGGGTCCCCCGCTGCGCGCACCTGTTCGGTGAGCATAACGACGGTGGTAAATCGAGCCCAGAGTGCGTGCGCCCTCATTTCATCTGCAATCCTGAGGGCGGACCATGGCGTCAATAGCGACTTGTTTTGCACTGGGCGGAATTGGTGGAAATCTCCTGATAGTAGCACCACTGGGATGCCGCCAAAATCTTGATTCGATCCTCGGGAGGCGCAAAGTCGCTTGTTGATGTTGGAGAGCGTCTGGAGGCCCAGCATGCTCACCTCGTCAATGATGAGCAGCCACTTTTCTCTCCATCTTCTTCGAGCATCACCGTCCACGTAGGTTACCGTGCTGCCATCGTCGGCATTGCCGCCGGATACGTTGGGTTGCATCCCACAGGCGGAGTGAATAGTCACGCCGTGGATCCGCGCTGCTGCGGCCCCCGATGTCGCCGTCATAAGCAGCCTGTGCGATACGTCTTTGCTAGCGAACAATTCCGCCAACGCCTCGATGACCCTGGACTTCCCGGTGCCGCCCTCCCCACCCAGGAACTCGCATAGTTGTGCGTTATCATTGTTCTCGACATTACTGCTATCGAAATCATCGCTGTCACCTTCGTCCGGGATGGTGTCGAGATGGCGACATACTAAAAGGAAGGCAATTTCCTGCCGCTCGTTCAGGGTGAACCTGCTTGCGATCTGCCGACCGGCATGGAGGAATGTGGTTGACGGTCCAAAAGCGACCGTAGTGCTGGGTCCATCAGTGTTCCTGGTGTCTGTTTCCGATATCTCTATGCTATCTTCTCCTGCACCCGCAAAAGTATGGTTCAATAATGCTTCTGTGCCGGCAGCCGTGTTCTGAGTATCCTGAACTCCGTCAGAGCCTTGGATTCTTTGCACAATTTCCTTGTCGGCTTTATCCTGCTTGCTCTTAATCCCCCTGAGCTGATGTTGCATTGGGAGCTCGCTTCTAGCTACCATAGTTGGCTGGTACTGCTCAAGGCTCTCAGCAGGGGCGACAGTCTCAAGATCATCTGCAAAGTCGGTGATATCTGCGTGGGCTTCATGAAGCTGATCTAGCAGCTTAACGAGAGACTCCGAACCAGCGGTCACCTGGTTGGGAGCTGTGGCACCCCGTACTGTTTCCATCAGTCGGCGAAGCTGGCCAACCTGATCTGAGCGATACGTTTTTACTGGGCCCATAGAATCTTGGATATCATCCCCCATAGCATCGATATCATCTAAAATGGCATCGTCCCCTGCAACTGCCCACTGCTTCGCGTCTCGCCGCGCATCTTCCGCTGATCGCTTCAAGAGCTGGATGTTGCTTGCGATAGTCTGGAGTCTTTTGGGGAGTCGCCGTCTCCAGTGTTCCCAGATTTCATTAATATCGCCTGATGCTGCTGTAGTGAACTTCTCCCATGGCACAAAGAGTGCGAGGTGCTGTACTGCAGCTCTGGTGCTAATATTAGTGTATGCTCCTCGTTTATCCATCCCATCTGTTCTATGGCTTGTGCTTACCTGCGGTATCTGTCTGCGTTTGTGTCAATATCAAAGTCCATATCGAGAAACCCGTTCATGCATGGCACTGCATACTTCCCCGGGGGTCTTAGAACCTGCACCCAGTCCCTTCCCGGCTTCCAGTTCATTTCAAATTCTATCTTCACCAACTCCTTGGAAGATGAATCTATCCTCTTTTGTAATGTAACAAGCGACACGTAGTCATAGAAGCATAATGTCTGCAGCACCTCTCCACGGTGGTGGTAGGCTTCAATGTATGGTAGCTTCTTGCCATCGCTTCCCACCAAGACCCTCTCCGCGCTGGCTTCCGCGTCGTTGCCGTTGCCATTGCCACTTATGTTCTCGATAGGTCCATCATCGTCGTCGCCTATAGTGCTACCGGTACTGCATTGCTGGAGATGCGGCCAGCGTCGGAGTATTGCCCAGTACATCGTTGTCATATTCACATATGACCATTGTTTGGTACTCGAGAACTCACTTGGGTAATCCAAGAAGTGCGCAATCACCTCCACCTGCGATAATGGCCTCTCGGTGAATATTCGGTTTGCGATTCTCATCAGATACTGGCGGTTTATATTTGCCTTGGCTTCGTAGTTTGCAGTTGTTGCACCAAGCCCGACGGCGCTGGTTGTGCTGATACTCGGAAAGAGCTCTGCTGCTATGGCCACTCTCTTCCAGATCGGATCTTCGATTTTTGTGGCGTAGTTTGTCAGGTAGTATATCAGCGCCATTGTCTTGCTTTGGGTTCCGATGAAGGAGATGTCGTGATTGTGCCTCAACCCAACCGCCATTGACTTGTTCCATCGGTTGATCATGGGATGTGAGCGTTGGAGCCGAAGTATACCATCCGCGCCGAATTCGCTTTTTGTAAAGAGCTTCCAAGGCGCATGGAATCGACACGTGGGCTTCTTCCCTCCCTCCTTGTTATGAGAGTATTTGACACAAGTTGCGGTGTGGACATGCATCTGGACCCTGCCCGCGCAAAAGTGGGCTTCATCGTCAAACTGTTCAGAGAAGCGCCCTGTATCGGTCATCAAGTGGGATATGTTGTCGTAAACCACCCTAGTCTGGCTCTCCTCATTAAAGGCAGCAGATTCGTTCAGATCCTAGATAATAGTTTAGCTTCCGACCTACGTTGGCTTTTGGTTACGTGGATATATGGATGCACATACCTCGGCAAAGACAGAATCGACATATTTCAGGATTCCTTCCCGTTCCATCGCCGCACTCTCATCATCCTCCCCGTTTCCATGAGCACCGATGAAGTTTCCGAGCTCCAAGTTCCCCTCGAGCCATAGCAAACCATGGACATGAAGAGCACCGCGTTCGTTGGTCTCGACGGCGGCGAAATACTGTCCAATCCGACCAAACACAGATTCCTCCCCAACCTTGACGTAATGCTCAAAGAACATCTCTACTTCGCGGTGGAAGAAGATGGCAGAGCTTATGGGGTCGGTTATCGCCAGCTTCACTCTCTCATACCTATCCTGAAGGGCCCGAAGCAGGGTTGCTTCCGCGCCAGCCTTGTCCTCCTTTCGATATGCCGCCAGACGTAGTTTTACCGGGTTCGTAATGTCATTAGGGTTCAGCGTAAACCAAATCGCCGGTATACCGTATCTGATGATGAGCGCTTTAATCTTTCTGCGCATGGCTAGCCGCGACTCCTGCGACATGGCCTGTTTGTAGCCAAAGTATGAGATGTGTCGCAGGAGCTTTTTGATATCTTCATCTCGGGTGCTCCCGCCAGCCTCTAACTCCTTTTGCACTTCCGCCAGTCTGTCTAGTGTTAACGACCGAACGATCCTCTCAACCTCAGGAAAATCGGTCCGTCGCACGCTCACCATACTTACTCCTCTATTCCTAGACCGAACCTCTATGTTGAAGACTAGGAATGAAAACGCCGGATGATTGGCAAAGCGACCACCATGTCGTTGCAGCACCTTCTTCATCCATGCGCGAAGTCCGAGATTACGTGTTGGCGAAATCGCATCCTCTCCACCCTCTCCAATACCGTCTCTATTACGGATATGCCCTGTGAGCTGGACACTGTTCTTCCACAGGTCCGATTCCATCTCTTCCTTGCACCGTGGCCCACCAAAACCGAACGGGAATAGTGTTGGAAATGCTTTTGCAAGATGCCAGAGATCATTGACATCTGCAAACTCGTTGCCTCTTGAAATGTGAATGTATGGCTGAAGGTGCGAATCCTGCGCGCTCCCAGCCGGCGGGTTGGGCGGCTGTGCCTGCGCATTTGTCTGTCCACCTCTGATTGTATCAATGGCAAATTGCAGTTTATCGGCATCTGTTGCTCGCGGTGCTGTATCCAGTGGAAACATACCAGATGCAAGCATCTCATCAAGAAAGCTTCCCATGCCCTCATACTCGAGCTCCTCCCGACTGCGCTCGTCATAGAGCTGCTGATCCTCGTCGTAACTTACATCATTCTCATCATACGCTCTGCCCAGCCCGTCCACAATCTGTTCGAGTGACTGGGGCCCAGTGTCATCCATTCCACGTTCTGCCGGGGGCACAATGTGCGCTGTTCGCGTTTCTTCCCATGCCGATGGTTCATCTCTCTCTATCCTGTCATAGATCGGGCTCGGAACCCCATGCGCCGGCTCTCCCCAACTATCCAACTCGGCTTTGTCGATTTCGATGTGCCGATAGTGGGGGTTAAATTCTTTTAGCCAAAGCAACGCCCGTTCCACAGCTCCTCGCCGGACTGAGAGCAACTTGGATAGATCGCTGGGGGCTGGTCTCTGCGGCCCATGCCAGGATATATGGATGTCCTCCAAAGATTGTAGAAGCGGATGTGGTAGTACTGTGGTAACCAAGTCTTGAACATTGTTTGGAAACACAGTTATATGACCCTTCACATGCCGTGCATATGCCGTACTCTGTTTGGTGCTTTTTGTGACTTTGATTCTTGCAACGAAACCGAAATGGGTGTTGAGTGCGATCAGCTTCTCCTCAACCAATGTCAAGTCTCTGAGAGCATCCGGGTACATGTGCTCGCAACCAAGTGCTTGATGCAAGTTCCCGCCCCGCGCCATATTGCATTCGCGGATCTTCATTGCACAGTTTTCGCAGCTCGGTATAGCCTTGCCAACAGGGAAGCAATCGGGACATGAATACGTGCGGCAGCTATTCATCGCTGCGCTATTCGTCCACTCTTCCCAGCTAAGCTCTTTCATCTCCATGGTGCTGATCTTCTGATAGCATATCATGCATGTGTGTATGGGTAGGGTGTCCATGTTGTGAAATGCTTGATAAAAGTCCATGACTGTGGATATATTCCTCTCACGGGGGACCGGCTTACGCCAATTCTTTGTGTAGGATATTCTCTCCTTCTCTGTAAATTCATCTTCCAGATACTTAATAGCTCTCTTGAATGCCTGGGTTTGCTCTTCAAGGTTGCTATTCTCAACCTGTGTTCGATTTTGCCTTTTGTTTTGTTCTTGTCCGTGTTGGTCAGCCTTACGCTTGGCGCCAAGTTCTTGTTGGCCATGTTGATCCACATCTGAAAAGCTTGGAATGCTCATACATTGCTGCATGCCCAGTGCATTGTGCCGGTGATATTGGCTCGCGTTGCTTATTTCTGCAGCTTGTGTGGGGTTTGGTGCTATAAGCGGTTGCACTGGTACAGGTTTTAGTTGCTGTGGAGCATTAGATGGCAACTGGGAACTGGCTGGTGGGGTCCCAACGGCAACCAGTGGTCTTTGCTGTTGGGTTTGTCTCCTTTGCCGCCAGTTTCTTTCCCGGGCATCTTTCCGTCTTGATGCACGAGAAGTTCGCGGCTTGCCTCCTGATCTTGGAGGCGCCTGTATTGGTGTCGTACTCCTTGGCGGCGGTCGACTCATCCAGCTTTCAGGTCCCTGTATTTGAGTATTGATGGTGTCGACTTGGTATGCACTTGGCTGATGTTCCTGCACCCGATTTCCTTCTCGAACATCTCTCCGCCTTGGTGCACGAGAACCTCGCGGTCTGCCTCTTTTTCTTGGAGGCACTTGTGTCGGCGTCGTGCTCCCTGGTGGTGGCCGGCTCATCCAGTTTCCTGCCGCCTGTGTTTGCGCATTGGCATTGTCGATTTGATTTACACTTGATTGGTATTGTTGGTGATTACCTGGTTTGCTTGGTTGGTCCGCTGATTGTGGTCCCTCTAGTGCCGCGTCTATAGGTACGGGTTCTGGAATATCGCAAAGTGTACTCGGTTGGACAGTAGGGAGCGACCTCCTTAATGTCGGGCCCACAAGCTGGACACCCGGAATACGACCGGGTGTGCTTGGTTGGACAGTAGAATGTGATTCTCTTGGTGTTGCGTTTGTATTCGAGTTTCCCGCACCAAAGATATCATTGTACGTCTTCAGCCCGAGACTGCTGAGTGTGCTGCCAGGCGCTCGACCACGCAGCCTTTCAAGTAGAGCAGGTAAGGACGAATCCATTACAAGACAGCGTATGTACGAATATTCTTAGGGTGTGTAATCATGTGTATTAAGCCAAATAGTGTCATAAATATGAACGATAAAGGTTGATGCCATTCACAATGCTGTTTTGTAATCGGTACATTCTGGGGCAGATTTCGATTCTCCCACACCAACCGGGCCAACCGGTCCTACTCTCCTCTTGATCCGATTCTATCCCGATACTCCCACGTCATCTTCGTCTCTATTACACCTATCAAACTATATGGTAATATCGTCGATCGTCATTGTCTTGACCCACCTACCAATAAATGATAGGTCTATCCCACCTTGGTCTTCTTTACCTACTCTTCCAATTTCATCCCAATATCAGACTTGATTATTCATCCTATTATCTACTCGGAGCATCATCACACCGACATACCAATAGAGCATCATATTCCTTCACCCTCGTCCTTTCGTGATAATTAACTTCGGGCTTGATTATTCATCCCATCATCTGCTCGGAGCATCGTCACACCGGTATACCAGTAGAACATCATACTCCTCCACCCTCTTATTATTATAACATTAATAACATCGGGCTTGATTATTCATCCCATTATCTAGTCGGTATGCCATTATACCGAATATACCAGTACGGCATCATACTCCTCCACCCTCTTATTCATATGGCTGTGGTCGCTGCAGTATTGATATACCAATAGATCAAAATATCCCTTCACCCACTTTCATTGTAATGGTAACATCTAATATCTTAGTCAATCCTTCGTAATCGCGGAAGAAGCAATTCTGTTCAACAACTACGTTGATTGATCAATTCCGCTTTGCAAGTATCCACTTGGCAGGGATCAAGGCTCTTAACTAAAGGTGCTTTACGACGATCGGCGATACCATCCAGTACCCCTCTGCCGATAAGACCCCTCTACTGATAAGCAAAAAAAAAAGTTTCCCCATACAAACTGCTAATTTTCAACCCCCTCACAAAGAGCCACCAGAAATACGAAAAACAAGTCAATTCCTATTTTTCCAGCTTGGAATCGAATGTATTTTAATATAGTCTTGGTCTTCTAACTGCACGGCCTGCGCGCGTGCGTGTGACAGCTAACTCTTCCGCCTCCGAATCTGAGCCCTCATCCTCTTCCACTCCTCCCACCTCGATCACCTCTTCGACACCCTCTGTCTCTTCAATCATTTCGTTTGGTTCAGAAATAGTGTCACCGGTCACTAGAGACTCGGCCAGTGTCATAAACTTCCTGTTGGGATTCGGTATCGCTTTCCTCTTCTTGCCTCTGCTCAGCCTCCCGACTTCCTCCTCTAAACTGGCTACTCTTGAGCTTAGAGAAGCGATCTTTGACTCTTGTGCTTCAAAACCTTTCGATATCACAGAATAGCGCCTTCTTGTCGAAGGGCTTTTGTTCTTACCTAGATCCCTGATGTGACGGCTGGTCTTTGGCGTGTTATCAGAGTCGCGTTGCCCGTCGCTGAGGCCGTCTGATGCGGGCGTCGTTTCCTTCTTGTCAGGCTGGATCTCAGGATGTATGAGCGCTTTCCGTCGAGAAATCGGCCAGTTTCCGGTCACTCTCCAACCAGAAAGGATGTTTTTCTTCGTCATACCCACTTCTCTGCCTTTGGCATAGGCCTTGATGAAGTTGACCTTGTCCACCGGCGCAGAATCGGTCAGGCTTGTCAGCTTTTGGAGTTCTTTGCGATAGGCCGCCTTGGATGCATTAAATGGACCATTGTCGAGTGGTTGTAGGCCGTGGGAGCAGTGAGCCGGCAGGTAACAACAATACACGTTGTTCAAAAAGCACGTAGCCATCCACTCATCCTAGATTTACGGTCAGCGACATCCCCGGCCCAGGTGGCCCGGAAAAGGCGGATACGAACAGATACATGGCTTCGATGACCATCTAAGATGATAAGCCTCGCATCTGACTCATCTTCCGGCTGTGTTTGGGGAAGATAGACCTGTTTGAGCCACTCGACTGCGATATGGTTGTCTGTCCAGCCGTTGTCGGACGTGATGTAATACCAGTCAGCCACTTCCTTGAGCTCATCAATAAACCACTGTTGCTGAAGCTCTTTGCCTTTAAAGATAATCCCCGGCTTCAGAAGACGGCCAGTTGCAGTTGCGGCTTCGAGAAAGCTGGTCCAAGTGCGGGACTGGGAGCCTTTGAGGAAGGCTTTCTTCTTGGGGTCGCTACTGCCGATAACTAAGGAATCCAAGCCTACATTGGCAGCTGGTCAGTTTGTCTCATGAAAGAAACGACAAAATACTCACCAAATCCGGCCATGATGCCGCCCTCGTCAACATTAACAGTGTTCTCAGGTTTGATCCAGCCATATTCGCTCTCGCGGATGTCAAAGTACCAATTGACGGCGGTCGGGGTAAAACAATTGAACCTCGACGCCTCCTGGCGTTTTCCTATCTTCGTCTTTATGGACGGATGTCGTTTCATAAACCTGGCTAGCCAATGTACGCCGATAGGCTTTTCCCTGCCTTGCTGTTGTAGGAGGGCAGCGACGGTGGCGCGAACTTGACTGTGAGAAGGAGCATAGCCCAAGGCCTCTTGTCGGGATGGGTGACCTCAGACTTTGGCGGTACACCTCTTAATCGGTTCGAAAGAGTCGGCTGAGGGATGCCGTGCTTCTGGGCGGATTGGTTCTGCGAGAGACCGTTATCTGTGACATCTAATATTGCTTCAATAACGTCATCCTCTGTGTAAGAAGCTCGAGCCATTTTTCAAGGCGATTATGGAAGGCCGGCGCAGATAAAAGTCCTACAAGCTTTGGGGAGGAGTGTTCGTGGAGGAGGCATTGATAGAAATTTTGCGATAGTTCCATGCGGCCAAACCGCCCATATAGCGTAAGCAACAATAGCATAATACGAAACAGCATGAAACTCTCAATAAGACACAACTTGTTTCACGTAAATAACTTCAATTTTAGCCAAGCACCGTGTAAGTGAAGTTGGGCATTTTGTATGGGGAAACTTTTTTTTTGCTTATCAGTAGAGGGGTCTTATCGGCAGAGGGGTACTGGATGGTATGTGCTGACGTTTTGGCCAATCCTTTGTACTCATGGAAAAAGCAAATCTGTTCTCCATCTACGTTAATTGATCAATTCAATTGTGCGAGTATCCGCATCGGCAGGGATAGTAGCTCTTAGCTGAAAATGTTGGATGGAGATCGGCGATGCCCATCCTCTCTGCGCAACGAAGTACTGTATCTTTACCAAGTGGTATCGATCTTCGTATTGTATATACTATATCATTTAATCGATCATAAATATCTGATGTGTTTCTTCTTTATTCTGTACATTTGCATGCCAATCTTGCAGGCTTATCTTACAATTGCTCTCTGTCTCTCTCTCACACACACACACACTGTCGTAATCCTAACTGCTCTCTCATTTTTTAGCGAAACATTTGCTAGTTCAATGTGTTATGTCTTCATCAACTTCTACCTCAAATCCTACCTCAACTTCCACCCTTAGCGGCCATCCCCCTCCGCGCATGCCTCATGACTCTCCGAAAAACCTTGGTAGTGATATGACCATGTTCTTTTTTGGTCAGCCAGATACCCCAACGCGGTTTCCTACATCAGATGAACAACTTATAAAGAGCCTTAATGTTGAAGCTCTTGGCAGGGTTTTTCTTCCACCTCCTCCCTATATGACACTGCCTGAATATTCTGTGCTGCGTCCCGAAGGGCACCGATCCCCTGATCCACTGCCGATCTACTTTAGTCTCAACCTCTCTGTCTATAACCAGCAGATTGTTGAATCGGAGTGGGAGAATCAGTGGTTCCATTTCACTGGCAAAGTACACCCCTACGCACTGGAGTGGGTCCTACGGGAGCCTGATGTTTTCAGCGATGAAGATGGTGACGGCGAAGTGTACAAGGTTCCAGTTGTTCTCATACGCGACTTTGGATACCAAGCGTAAGCAGACTTATCCTTTCCCTTTAGCTCGAGTTCGACTATCGCGCTTGCCACTAATGTACCTATTAGTATTGACCCACGAACTCTTTGTAATAGTGGGGGCTTTCCACTTATCCAACCGGTCGTTTCTTTGACGGGGCAGGTTCTCGGGACAGGTCAAACCCACTTGATCAAGGACTCTGTCCCGCTGTTGGATGATGCGCAGCTGAGATGCTGTGCATTTATCCAGTGCTGTACCTACATCACTCCGGGTCAGCCATCAAAGAGTCCTTTCAAAGGCTTCCACCCGTTTCAAGTTTTTATTTTCTTTCCTATTCACGCTTTACCATTCTCTCTCCTCTGCAAGAAGATGGCAGATAGGAAAGATACGCAGTTTGTTCCAGGTGTTCCCTTCCACTGCGTCGGCAAGGTAGTTGGCCTGCTTGACCATCGTCTTATGGTGGCTGCCCCTGCAGCTGATGAGAAGGACTACGTTTTCATTGTCGTTCCCGACTCTTGGACGTTTCCGGACAAGAGCATGCCACCTGTACCTGCTTCCAACACAGTCTCCCCCTCTAGAACCGAACCTGACCCATCCCAAGCTGGCGGCTTCGCAGCGATGAGGTCAATGTTCAAATCTCCCTCAAAGAAAGCTTCACAGGCGCAACAGTCACAGTCACAATCATCACAATCGTCGCAGGGAGGTCCATCCCAACAGCCCGTTACTCCATCTCAGAACAAAAGGCCCGCAATCTCCGCATCTCAATCATCTCAGTCAAGTTCGAACAACCCCGTCCCCAAGAGACTCAGGGGGTCTAGTGTGACTACCGCAACATCTCCAGTCATTGCAGTGTCGCCGGTCTCCCCTTTAACATCCGTAGACTCTGATGAAAACGATAACCATGAAGAAGGTGAAGCGAAGGAAAACGAGGACTCTCGATCACCTAACATATCTGCCACACTCCGATCCTCCGTTCGTCCTAATATGAGGTCATCAACTACCGAACCAGGTGGCAGGAACAAGAGGCATCCGACAAAGAGACTTTAAGTAGCATAGTATAGTGATAGTGTGTGGTATTTTGGGCTGTTTTATTGGATTTGAAAAACTTATAGGTTGATATGTGGGGGAAATAAGCGTGCGGTTTCAACACCAGTGCGAGTGATAAAAGCCCGATTGTCTCAACACCAGGACATCTTGGCATGGCAGTTTCTTATACTCAAATTGACAATTTTCCCTCTTTGGTATTGCAACTGATTGATCTCTGCTAGTCTCAGTCCCTTGGTCTACTGTCTCAATTATTCACCCTCACCCTATTGGCTAGGTCTCTTAGTTCCGCATTAAGCTCTTCAAATCGTGCCGCTCAAAATGGTGCCTTCTCCTCAAAGCCTGCTGCATAGGTCTTATTGGCTACGCAAAAGAAAGGTAAAACACACACACGCCCTATTGGCCAAGTCTCTTCATCCACCCACCAGAGCCGACCACTTAAAACCGCGCCCTCTTCTCAACACGTGCAGCAACCCACTAGTAAAACAGGCATACAGGCTTTTATTGCAAGCTTCGTACCGAAAGGCTACTCAGCGCAAGGGAGCCGCCAACTTGCCCACCTCGCCCAGCTTCCAACCTTCCCCCGGCGGACGTGCGCCTTCCCCTGTGCCTTTCGGTACGAAAGGTCTTCTTAAGCTCTGGGATTCCCCCCCACCCGCATTAAGTGGTTACCCGATTAGGAAGCGTAACTGCACCTCCTATTGGTCCGGATTAACCCCATCCGAATGCCCCTCAGAGGTGCCAATCTTCTCTTCCTCATTTGGCAATGCGCACATGTGAACTCTCATTCGCTCTCTGAGATTAAGTGCAAAGGAGTCTTCTTTTGAGGGTTTCTTGTTAAGAGACACGTGAAATGCACGTGAAATGCACGTGAAATGCACGTGGAACTCGGTTTGTGATAGCATTATTGCTCTTGTCCTTATATTTTACAGGAGAGCCAAACCGCTTTGCGGTTTGCCCAAAAGAGCCTTGAGGAACGAATTTGAACAGGAAAATTAATAGTATCAACGTTGAAAATATATATTCATTGTATTGACGTTGAAGGTTTCGGTGAAGCAAGTCTTGTTTGGTGATTTCAGCTCGGCTGGTTTTAAGCCGAGGTTGTCCCGTACCGAGATTTGACCGGTCCCTTCAGGCCATGACGCCATGACGTCAGCTGTTTTTGGCTCACGAGCTCCGTCATGCGAACTTCCACCATCGTTTACGATCCGCCAGAACACTCTCCCTCCATCCGTCTAGTCATCTCATCTCCATATCGCCGATACTCGTCCGCTAGGCTGCCTAGATTTCCTGTTTGCGTTCTACGGTCGCCATAGATTTGCCAATCAAGAGCGGATCGTCAACGCGCGAAGCAACGGATCATCAACCATGGCCGGATCTCTTCCATGCCCTTCATGGATTTGGTCCAATAATTCCAACGTCCAGTACGTATCATCCCGCATGCTCGCAATATCATCACGTACAAGTCATATATACACGTTGTCCGTCTACCGGTCCGCTCTATTCTATCCCTCGTAGTGGCCAAGCCGAAGTCGAAGTGAAGCTTTAGTTGACATCTAATCGAATTTTAGTGCCGCCAAGGATCGGTCGTGGTTCGGCGCCGACTACACACCTCTTAACTCCATGGTCGGCCACTTGATGGGAGGGATCCAAACGCCGGTTGTGGGGATCGGCACGGTCGAACTTCCCGTCAAACGAAGTCCGAGGGCTACCGGTCCACGATCCCACGGCATCCTACGACTGCGCGATGTCCTTCACGTCCCCACAGGCATCTGTAATGTCATTGGAAGTCCGATTCTAGACGAATACGATATCCATACGGGATCTAGTATGCAAAACACAAAAGCCACCATCATTGATAAACAGGGTAGGACCGTTGCCTACTTTGAGCCCCGCGGCAAATTCTTACAGGTGAGGTTGAGCGGTCCACCGGTTGGGCCTCGGGTTGGCACTACTCCGTTTGGGCCTCGGGTTGGCACTACTCCGTTTGATCCGTCGGCAATGTACTGGATCAACGTGCGATGGGCCGACAGTGAGCGGGAGAAATGGGAGGCATCGCATGCCAGCAAAGCCCTGCAGCAGGCGGAGGTAGGTCCTCTTTCGACCGAGGAAAAGCAGTTGCTCAAGAAACACTGGGGCGGCGAATTCAGGTTTCTAGCGAGCCACGGTCTCAACATCAACAAGGAAGACGATCGCGAAGAGGGTCGTATTATCCTCCGGGCCATCCTGGCCGGCAGTGACGGCGACGACAGCGACGACAGCGACGACAGCGATATTGGTCGGGACTACCCTAACGATGACCGCCCGGAGGGGCAGCTAGCTGACTCGTATTTCGACGCCGACGAACTCAAGTTCATCAAGAAGCATTACGGTGACTCGCTAACATTCATGTTCAGCTTTGGGCTGAAATTCTACAAGACTGAAGACTGCGAAGAGGCCAAGTCTATTGTTAGTAGCATGATGTATCCCGATAATGACGACTACGCACCCGATTAGGGAGTGAAGGAATAGTTCCAGCAAGAGGCCGGTCGGCTTAACAAGTTGGTACATGTCAGGCTGTCGGCAATAGGGGAGGGCTAAGGGGGAACCCAGGTCCAGCAGAGGCTAGAGCAACTGAGCGAAGAGACGACCCGGGGCTGCCGGGCAGATAAATCGTGGGACTTGCTATAGGAAGAATATTAAGAGCATTGGTATGCATTTTAACTGTGACTAGGTGACAGGGCACCATTAATCATCCCCTTTCCCCTTTTCCCCTTCCTATTCTTAGCTGAACCTAAAGTAAAGAGCAAGATGCTTTTTGCTTTCCCCATGTGCTGACGTTTTGGCCAATCCTTTAAACTCATGGAAAAAGCAAATCTGTTCACCATCTACGTTAATTGATCAATTCAATTGTGCGAGTATCCACATCGGCAGGGATAGTAGCTCTTAGCTGAAAATGTTGGATGAAGATCGGCGATGCCCATCCTCTCTGCGCAACGAAGTACTGTATCTTTACCAAGTGGTATCAATCTTCGTATTTTATATACTATATCATTTAATCGATCATAAATATCTGATGTGTTTCTTCTTTATTCTGTACATTTGCGTGCCAATCTTGCAGGCTTATCTTACAATTGCTCTCTGTCTCTCTCTCACACACACACACACTGTCGTAATCCTAACTGCTCTCTCATTTTTTAGCGAAACATTTGCTAGTTTAATATATCATATCTTCATCAACTTCTACCCCAAATCCTACGTTAACTTCTACCCTTAGCGGCCATCCCCCTCCGCGCATGCCTCATGACTCTCCGAAAAACCTTAGTAGTGATATGACCATGTTCTTTTTTGGTCAGCCAGATACCCCAACGCGGTTTCCTACATCAGATGAACAATTTATAAAGAGCCTTAATGTTGAAGCTCTTGGCAGGGTTTTTCTTCCACCCCCTCCCTATATGACACTACCTGAATATTCTATGCTGCGCCCCGAAGGGCACCGATCCCCTGATCCACTGCCGATCTACTTTAGTCTCAACCTCTGTGTCTATAACCAGCAGATTATTAAATCGGAGTGGGAGAATTAGTGGTTCTATTTCACTGGCAAAGTACACCCCTACGCACTAGAGTGGGTCCTACGGGAGCCTAATGTTTTCGGCGACGAAGATGGTAACAGCGAAGTATATACGGTTCTAGTTGTTCTCATACGCGACTTTGGATACCAAGCGTAAGCAGACTTATCCTTTCCCTTTAGCTCGAGTTTAACTATCGCGCTTGCCACTAATGTACCTATTAGTATTGACCCACGAACTCTTTGTAATAGTGGGGGCTTTCCACTTATCTAACCGGTCGTTTCTTTGACGTAGTAGGTCCTCGGGATAGGTCAAACCCACTTGGTCAAGGACTCTGTCCCGCAGTTGGATGATGCGCAGCTGAGATGCTGTGCATTTATCCAGTGCTGTACCTACATCACGCCGGGTCAGTCATCAAAGAGCCCTTTCAAAGGCTTCCACCCCTTTCAAGTTTTTATTCTCTTTCCTATTCGCGCTTTGCCATTCTCTCTCCTCTGCAAGAAGATGGCAGATAGGAAAGATACACAGTTTGTTCCGGGTGTTCCCTTCAACTGCGTCGGCAAGATTGTTGGCCTGCTTGACCATAGTCTTATGGCGACTGCCCCTCCAGTTGATGAGAAGGACTATGTTTTCATCGTCGTTCCCGACTCTTGGACGTTTCCGGACAAGAGCACGCCACCTGTACCTGCTTCTAACACAGTCTCCCCCTCTATAACCGAACCTAGCCCATCCCAAGCTAGCGACTTCGCAGCAATTAGGTCCATGTTCAAGTCTCCCTCAAAGAAAGCTTCACAGGCGCAACAGTCACAGTCACAATCATCACAATCGTCGCAGGGAGGTCCATCCCAACAGCCCGTTACTCCATCTCAGAACAAAAGGCCTGCAATCTCCGCATCTCAATCATCTCCGTCAAGTTCAAACAGTCCCGCCCCCAAGAGACTCAGGAGGTCTAATGTGCCTACCGCAACATCTCCAGTCATTGCAGGGTCGCCGGTCTCCCCTTTAACATCCGTAGACTCTGATGAAAACGATAACCATGAAGGTGAAGCGAAGGAAAACGAGGGATCTCGATCACCTAACATATCTGCCGCACTCCGATCCTCCGTTCGTCCTAATATGAGGTCGTCAACTACCCAACCACGTGGCAGGAACAAGACGCATCCGACAAAGAGACTTTAAGTAGCATAGTATAATGATAGTGTGTGGTGTTTTGGGCTGTTTTATTGGGTTTGAAAAACTTATAGGTTGATATGTGGGGGAAATAAGCGTGCGGTTTCAACACCAGCCCGAGTGATAAAAGTCCAATGGTCTCAACACCAGGACATCTTGGCATGGCAGTTTCTTATACTCAAATTGACAATTTTCCCTCTTTGGTATTGCAACTGATTGATCTCTGCTAGTCTCAGTCCTAGTCTACTGTCTCAATTATTCACCCTCACCCTATTAGCTAGGTCTCTTAGTTCCGCATTAAGCTCTTCAAATCGTGCCACTCAAAATGGTGCCTTCTCCTCAAAGCCTGCTGCATACGTCTTATTGGCTACGCAAAACAAAGGTAACACACACACGCGCCCTATTGGCCAAGTCTCTTCATCCACCCACCCAGAGCCGACCACTTAAAACCGCGCCCTCTTCTCAACACGTGCAGCAACCCACTAGTAAAATAGGCTCTTGTTGCAAGCTTCGTACCGAAAGGCTACTCAGCGCAAGGGAGCCGCCAACTTGCCAACCATGCCCAGCTTCCAACTTCCAACTTCCCCCGGCGGACGTGCGCCTTCCCCTGTGCCTTGAGGAACGAAAGGTCTATGCCCCGCCTCCGATGCCAAAAGAACCCCTCTCATTGGTCGGTTTCCTCGCCTCTCATTGGTTCCGTTTGGTCGTCGCGTGACGGGGGAAAATCGTCATCCAGCCACCGCAGAGCCTCCTGAACAGTCTTGTTGCTCAATTCCTCCAGTCTGGCCTCTGCCACGGTCATCTCGTGGGGAACCCGGTTGCCCACCAGATCTCGTTCCCGCACCTTGGAGATGAGCATGATGCCGTCCAGCGACCGGCACCGCGACAGCTGCACGTACAGGCTGTACGGATCGCATTGCGCGGGGACTATGTGTCCGTCGACATTTGTCGTCCTCATCCCCCGCAGCTCCAGCGCTACGCGCTCCAGCGTTCTGCTCTGCACCTTGTAGTCTGTGCAGGCGAAGGCCGCCGTACAAGGCAAACCTTTCCGACTGACGTCGTTCTGCTGCCACGGCCGCTTTCGCTGGCATTGGATGCTGACGCTCATGGGTATCAACAGGACCGTGCCGGGCGGCATTCCGACGAAGTGGAAGTTCTTTGTCGCCTCCGACGCCAATATTATCCCCGCCGGCGGCCCGAAGTGGACCATCGTATCGGCCGAGATCCGATGGCCCGGGTGCGCCTTGTCGAGGATGACGTCAAGCGCCGTGTAACTGGCCCCATTGACAAGCTTCAAGCCCTGATGGGTATTGTGGTTCACGACGACGGGCATCCCTGGCACGAACATGAGGACGCCTGGTACTGGTACCGTGCTGTCGTCGCCCTGGTTCAGCATCATGGTGGCTGCTTCCTCGGTCGGCAGACCGTCCTTCCACTTATGCTCGGATATGAAGATGCGCATCATCGACCGCTGCTGGATCTGGAACGACAAGGTTGCCTCCATGTTCAGGTTCCACCGATTCCTGTTCAGCGGCGTCACCACGGTGATGCCTGTTTCCCACGGGATCCGCCTGCCTTCCCGGTAGCATCTCGAGTTGAGGAGGTCCAAATCGGTGCGGTCCTGCACGCCCGATCGGATCCGCTTTAGCAGTCTCTGCAATTCCTCATCTCCGGAGGCGCGTACTTGTTCGTCCAGCATGACGACCGTCGTGAACTTCTTCCACAACGCGTGCGCCTTGTCATGCTGGTGCCGCTGCTCGGCTTTGAACGAGTTGTCTTCGTCCCACGAGACGGCCACGCTCGGCAGCAGGATCGACCTCTCTTGTACCGGACGGAACTGGTGGAAGTCTCCGCAGAAGAGGACGATGGGGATCCCGCCAAAGTCCTGCTGCGATCCGCGGAGCCGGCAGAGCTGCTCGTTCGCCGCGTGTAGCGTCCGCGCTCCCAGCATGCTCACCTCGTCGATCACTAGCACGTCTTTCTCCTGCCAGGCCATACGAGACTGGCCATGGACAAATCGTTCGGCCTGTTTTGGCAGTCGCACCCCGTCGAGATCCTTGGCCGTGTTCGCGCCCCCCGCCGCTTGGTCCTTGGTGAACCCGCAGGCGGAGTGGATCGTGATGCCGTTGATCTGCGCTGCGGCAGTCCCCGACGTCGCCGTTATCAGCAGACGGTTCGAAATACCTTTTGATGCGAAGAGCTCGACGAGTGCTTCGATGACTCGTGACTTGCCGGTTCCACCTTCTCCTCCAACAAATTCGCAGAGCTGACCGACATCGTCTCTGCCGCTACATTGTATCGAATCGAGCTGGCGGCATATGATCAGGAAGGCGATTGTCTGCCTCTTGTTCAATGTGAACCGCGCTGCCACAGCCTTACCTGCCTCAAGGAAGGACGTTGATGCACCAAAGTCGACTTCCATGCGCGGACCTGCCTCTCCTGCCTCGCCTGCCGTCTCTTCCAAGTCGACTGCCGTCATTTGGACGTCGTCCTCTCCGAAACCAGTGAGCACACTTCGCACCGCCGCACTGTGGTCAGTTTTATCCGCCGCGGCCATATTTTGTATGCCCTGGATCATTCGCTCCCTCTCTCTGGAGGCACGGATCTGCTGCGACTTGATGGCCTTGACCTGATCCTGCGGTGGTATAACGGTCCCCGAAAATCTCCCTTCTGGTATGCTTATCCGTCTTTCTCCCCGTTCGGGCATTACGGTGGCCTGGAGCTCAGCGGTCGAGCTCAGTGCTGACTGCTGGAAGCGACACAGCTGCTCCATTGTTGCTATGAGCTCCGGCGAGCCGGCAGTGATTTGGTTGGCGCCCACTGCACTTCTCACGACGTCAATCAGACGCGTTGCGTCACCGATGCTGTCAGACTGGTAAACCGATGCGACCTCTTCACCACCAGCCTCGCCTTCTCCTTCCTCACCGGCACGTGCGGCCGTGAAGTCAGCGTCACCGGCTGAGGCTGCCCATTGCCTGGCGTCGCGTTTCGCGTCTTCGGCCGACCGTCGGAGTAGTTGCACATTATCGACGAGGCATGATATTCTCGGAGGAAGTGCCTCTCGAGCCCGCGCCCAAATGCTGTTGATCTCGTCCGTTTCTCGGCACAGAAAAGACTCCCATGGCACAAATAGCGCAAGGTGCTGGACGGCTGCTCTTCAGCATGGAGGTTAGCCTCTTCAACACGACCTTTTAACACTCTGTCGGCGGCGGGCAGACCCACCTTCGATAGCACGACTCTTCGTCATCCTGGTCGAAATCCTTGCTCAGGTAGCCATCAAGGCAGACGCTGGCGTGCTTTCCCGGCCGTCTCAGCACCTGCAACCAGCCTCTTCCAGACTCCCACTCGCTCTCGAATGGCACCTCTCCCCAAGCGGCAGCGATCTCATCTTTACTGACTCGTTTGAGTCTGACGAGCGACACGTAGTCATATAGACACAGGCTTCGCAAAACGTCTCCCCGGTGCTGGTATGCCTCAGCATAGCTAATCCTCTCACCTGCTTCTTCCACAACTATCGACTCGTCCACAGAATCGTCTGCAGCCTCTGCCCCGCTCTCTTTCCGGAGGTGTCGCCATCGTCGGAAGACGTGCCAGTAGAGCAGAGAGACATTTAGGAACGTCCAATCGCTGCTGTTGGTGAACTCGGTCGGGTATCCCAGAAGGTGGGCGATGACTTCGACCTGCGATAGAGATCGCTCCGTGAATATGCGGTTCGCCACCCTCATCAAGAACTGCCGCGTCCTGTTCCCCTTGACGGCGTCATCGGTAGCACCTTCTCCCCCGTTCCCCCATCGGTTGGCCGTCCCTTCACCCGTTGATGCGGCCAAGAGCTCTGCCGCGGCGGCCACACGCTTCCACACCGGATCCTCCACTTTCGTCGCGTAATTTGTGACATAATAAATGAGGGCCATGGTCTTCCGCTGCGTCGCTATGAAGGAGATGTCGTGGTTGTGGCGAAGCCCCACGGCCATGGCCTTGTTCCACCGATTCACCATGCTATGCCTCCTTCGAATTTGCAACACGCCGTCTGCCGTGAAGGCAGTCCTTTCGACTAGTCTCCATGGCGCCTGGAATCGACAAATGCTACGCTTCTTTCCTCCTCCTCTGCCCCTGCTCAAGGAGTACTTGACACAAGTTGGGCTATGAGTATGGATCTGTGTCGCACCGGCACAGAAATTCGCTTCCTCGTCAAATGCGGCCGAAAATTGCTCCCTGTTGTCAAGCAGGGAGGAAATGTCCGATGCCACCGACCGTTCCGCTTGGAGGGTGCAATACCCTTCCTGGTCCAAGTCCTACCTCATAGGTATGTCAGCTTTGGCCCCCGCCTCGACCGCTGCATCTTCTTCAATGACATGCCTAGTTAGGGCCATACTGTACCTCGGAGAAGACACTATCTATGTATTGGACGATACGTTCACGGTACGTTGCTTGGTCTTCGCCGTCGATATCGGCAATCATCGAACTCAAGTGCGTGTTCCCATGCAACCAAAGCAAACCGTGGACATGAAGCGCCCCTCGTTCGTTGGTCTCGACAGCACCAAAATAGTCGATGATGCGCCCGAATACCGACTCCTCTCCCACTTTGACATAATGCTCAAAGAACAACGTCATCTCCCGGTGGAAGAAGATGGCCGAGCTCATGGGGTCGGAAATGGCCAGCCGCAGGCGTTTGTACGACATGCCAAGGCTCTTCAGGAAAGCCTCGGCCGCGTCAGGCTCGCTGGTGCGGTATGCTGCAAGTCGCAGCTTTACCGGGTTCGTAATATCATTTGGATTGAGCGTGAACCAGATCGCCGGCACGCCATGCCGAAGAACAAGCGACTGTATCTTCCGCCGCATACTCAAGCGATTTTCTCTGGACATAGGCTGGCGGAAGCCGTACAAGGAAAGACTTCTCAAAAGCTCCTTCACACCCTCGTCACTCGTTTTTCCTGAGTTCTCCAACTCGATCCTTGCCGCTGCTAACCTGTCTGCCGAGAGCGACCGTACAATGCGCTCTATCTTGCGGAAATCTTTCCTCCTTACGCTCAACATGCTGACGCGACGGTTCCTCGACCGTACACTCATGTTGAATACAAGGAATGCAAAGATGTGATGCGTCGCAAATCGGCCACCATGGCGCTGGAGCGTGATGTCGGCCCACGTTCGCAGACTCATGTTACGGGACGAGACGAGGTCTTGTGCCGCCGCCTCTGCTCCGCCCATATCGACACCTCTTCCCACGCTTAGGGCGGCTTCTTCCACCAACCGTGGCCCCCCGACCCCAAACGGCAGTAGCGTGGGAAACGTCTTCGCGAAGAACGAGGCATCGAATGTGTCGGCGAATTCGTCGCCCCGAGAAACGTGAATATATGGCTCACGTCCGTCGGCGGGCCCTGTCCGTGTCTCCGTCGATTCCACTCGTGTTGTCGGGCCCGCTTTGCCTCCCCCGACAACCGTATCCCCGTTCACGGCATTGCAGGCAAACAAGAGCTTCTCCACATCGGGTACATCTGGCGGCCCGTCCAGAGCAAACATACCCGATAAAGTGACTTCATTGATCGATTTTCCCAATTGACCAGACTCGGCCTCGCTCCGGTGGCCACCTTCGTCTTCGGTCAGCCCCGGCCCTTGGGCCTCGCCACTGGGTATATCTTCTCCTCGGTTAAGACGAGCGAGGATCTCCTCGATCTCCAACGATCCCTCGTCGTCCATGCCACGCTCCGTTGGCGGAACAACTTGCGCCGTTCGCGTTTTTTCCCATGCCGTTGGCTCATTCCGTTCCATGCGATCGTACACCAGCGGCGGCACCCCATGCGGCGGCGCGCCCCAGCTCTCCATCTCCGCCGCGTCAATCTCGATCTCGGCGTAATGCGGGTTGTTCTTCTTCAGCCAGACGAGCGCCCTCTCAACGACTCGTCGCCTCACCGACAATAAACCTGACAGGTCGCTTGGTGCTGGCTTCTCCGCACCCTGCCACGAGACATGGATCTCTTCCATCACTTGGACGAGCGGGTGGGGAAGCACTTTTGTGGCCAGCTCCTGCACATTGTTGGGGAACACCGTGATGTGGCCCTTGATGTGCTTCGGATACCGGGCACTCTGCTTCTGGCTACTCGCAATGCTGTACCTTGTGACGAACCCGTAACATGAGTTCAGCGCGATCAGCTTCTCCTCAACCGGCGTGAGGCCCTTCAGCTCCTCGGGAAACATATGTTCACACCCAATACGACTGTGAAGCTGGGCCGCAGGCGACAGAACACCCCGCCTCAAGCAACGAGCGCACTCGGCACATGCCGAGAAGGTCTCGCCCACGGGAAAGCAGCTCCGACATGAAAATGGCGAACGGTTGTCCTTCTTGACGCAGCTCGACATCCATTGGTCCCATGTCACCTCTCTCAACTCCTTTTTCGTGCGCTTACGATAGCACAGCATGCAAGTCCGTATTGGCAAAGTGTCCACATCGTGGAACTCCTTGTAGAAGGCTCGGACGGTCGACACCTTTCTCTCATGTGGTATCGGCGTACACCACGCCTGCTTGTTGGAAAGACTCTCCTTCACAGCGAATTCGTCCTCCAAGAAGCGCAGAACGCTCGCCAGGTCTTCGGCCTGCAACTCTCGTCTTCTCTGCTTTCGGGTTCCAGCTCGGATTTGTTTCCTCGGAGGCTCGTCTCGGCTGGTGTCTGGTCTTGCTTTCGGCCGCCGATACCGTCCTCGACGTCTCTTGGGCAAAACCCGTGCAATTGCTGCTGCTAGCTCGCTTCGTCTAATGTCTTCAGATACTGATTGATTGGGCTGGATAATCCGGACCGTGGGTGCCTCATTCCGAGAAAAAAGCGGCGGATCGCCAACCGCCGCCCTACCGCGCCGCTCATCATCTCCATCCCGCCTCTCCTTGGGCAAAATGTGTCCATGAAAGAGCGGAGGATCGGGATCCGCGGCCTCCGGTGCACCACGTTCTCTCGGCAACGAGGGCCTTTGAAACTGACTCGGTGGCTGATGCTGCGCGGAACCTCCGGTAGCTGACAACGAGCAGGCTCCCACATGGCCAACCGCTTCATGCTGCTGCCTTCTCGACATCGATGACTCCAGGCGGATGGTAGATCACGAGGCTTCCGCGTCGGACTCTCTTTAGTTGCACGATTTCGCTTCTCGACGATGATGATTATGCTCCTTAATCCTTAATACGGCATTGCTTCCTGCAGTATCCGAGCGGTCCGTTAATAGTCCCCTTAACCACCTACAACCCTTCCTGTATGCCTACAACCCAGACTCTTGCTCAACTGCCGACGTTGCCCTTTGTGCCGCCGCAACTCCCATCCTTCAAGTCGGTGCCACACTCAAGCTGAAACCGTTGCTACCCCGATAGCAGCTGATTCCATGTCGGCACTTCGCCTCCATTCGCAAGCTTCACAGAAAAAGACACTACTCCATCCCCTACAGTCACATCTCATTTCTGACATTTGACTTACATCACTTTCGATGACGTCTCTGCTTCCAGATCGACCTTGCTCATGATCCAAACCCCGCATTCTTCATCTATTTGAAACCTGAAGCTTTCCCGGACCGTTGTCTGGGCTCTGATCTGCCGAACCCCGCACCCCAGATACTGCGGCCCGCGAGAACTACCACTGCGTCTACCTGTATCCATATAGAAACCAAGCCATCGTCACCTCTCTCACTTCCTATTCTGCCGTTCCCTACCGCGGTATCTACCGTCCTATTGCCTCCAACGTTCGTCTCGGGTATTCTTGGCTCGTTTCCGACAGCCACTGCTCCAGTGTATTATGCCTCCTCCCGCTCCCTTCCCCAATAGCCCCTCGAACCCGCGCAAACCTCTCGAGAGCCAGACAAACGCGGGCAGTGATATGTCCGTGATGCTTTTCGTCCAGCCAGACTGCCCGTCCAAGTTTGCCTATCAGGACCAGCATCGCATTAACGGGCTCAACGCAGAGGCATTGGCGAGGGTCTTCCTACCTGCCCCACCCTGGATTCTGACCCCCGAGTATGCGCAACTTCGGTCGGACCCCGACAACCCCTCCGCCTGCATCTTCTTCAGCACCAACCTTTCCATCTACAATAAACAAGTCGTTGCATCAGAATGGACCGAGCAATGGTTCTTCATGAACGGTCGTGTTCACCCGTACGCCTTGACCTGGGAGATTGAACAGCGAGATGGTCCAGAGTCAGATACTGGCGCCATCACACAATACACCATTCCGGCTCTTATCATCCGTGATCAGGGCTACCAGCCGTAAGCATGCTGCATACAACTGACCTTGGCCTCCCGCCCTGACTCGAGCTAAAGCATTCTCCCCCGAAACTTTGCCTCCGTAGACCACTTCCCCGCTGTCCCTCCCGTTGTCGCGTTCACTGGCCCTGTTGTCGGTTCCGGCCGCACATTGCTACGAAAGGAGTCTATTCCAGGACTCGACGGCGTCCAGTTGAAGTGCTGTGGCTTCGTCCAACTTTCTACGTTCATTGCTCCTGGAAAGCCCGACAAGACTCCCTTCAAAGGCTTCCATCCATTCCAGGTCTTTGTCATCTTCCCCATCCACGCCAATCCTTGGGCAGCCCTGTGCAAGAAAATGGTCGAGAGACAGGACACCCAGTTCCAGACCAACGCGCTTTTCACTTGCACGGGCAAAGTTGTCGGCCTGCTCGACCACAACATCATGGTGCACCCGCCCGGCTTTGACCGCGACTACGTTTTCATCGTCGTGCCAGATACCTGGACCTTTCTCGACAGGGCCACGTCCAAGTCGGCTTCCGCAGCCCTATCACTCTCTACCCCACCGAAGCAACCGTCCTCCGGCCCTATGGCCTTTGGGGATGCGAAAGCTATGTTTGCCTCGCCACCAAAACCAACAGTTCACCGATCTCCTCCTATCCCGTCCACTCCTCCCACGTCTGCTTCGCTCGAACCGACTACACCACCGGCCAAGCGAACAAACTCTAACTGCGGCCAGACCCCTACGAAGAAACGACGTCTGTCCCCGGCCTCTTCTAGCACCATTCCATCTTCTCAGAGCAAGGAGCCTGTTGGATCCCCCGCGATTTCGGTTTTCTCACAAGATGAACTTGATGTATCGGAGGCAGATATTGCCACTACCTGTCGTCCAGATGCGCCTGCGTCCGATTCAATCACAGCGTTCTCGCCTGATCCGCCCCGACCACATCGCAACCGTCATCCCCCAAAGAAATATCAGGAACTTGTCTAAGAACCTATTGGAAAAATCCCCTTACCCTAGCAACAATTAGTCACTTCATACAGCAACAAATTGACTGAGATAGCTGTTGTCCATCCAGCAGTGGCGACCATCAATATCCCTCCTCGCCCACATTACCCATCCTTGGGCATGCAGACCTTGTGAATTTTCCAATCCGGCCTTTGATGCTCCTTCCCCACAATAGCCCACGGCCCGGCATCGCCCACACATCTTGATGCCTTCCGTCTTTTCCCACACATACCTTACAGAGCATGTTTTCCATCATTTGTATGCTAGATGCATGATTCTGCAGATGCAAGATTGCGTCTCCATTGCATGACGTTTTCACTCTTTTGCATTTTCATGACCCCTCACTTCCTACACCACCTCGAGGACGCTGCCGGGATTACCCCTGAGAGGGTTCAGGTCTCCCCGCGTGTATATTTATGGCCAACACCACTCAAAACCAAGATTCGCATTTGCCTTTTTTCCGTTTCCAACATATCTCATCTCAATTGCCGAGCAAACTGCCACAGCCATCTTCGTTCCTCAAGGCCTTTGCGCAACCCGTGGTCGGGTTGCCTCTCCTGTAGAAATTAGGTGGGGAATAAAGTACCTCTCATTTGAGGCATTTTAATTGGACCGACCCCGCTGTCAGTACGGGAATTGAGGCATGTGGAGATGATGAGCCAGACAGAATGTGATAGCTCCACAGATTTGGTGCCTCGGCGTGTGTTTTCCGAATTTACGCATTCATTACGAAAACCCAAAACTTAGCTCCGAGAGGCTAACCCAGGCTAGTTAGCCGACTACAGGGATGAGATACTATTACCTAAGAACTGTTCAGCTTACAACGTCGTGTAAGGATCACCCTTGGAAAGCAGAGATTAGCCGGTGAGAGTATTGAAGGCAACATCCAATAGTTCCGCGGATCGAGGATACCTTCGCCCCCTTCTCCACCGAATCGTGGGCATCCGGCTCCGTTCCCGTGAATAGCCGCTCGCCAAGCCGGTTCCCCACATTGATGGAATACGGTTTTGTTGCGATTGGGTCTGTTGCACACTCGGGCAACCTCCAGTGACACGTGTACCCGGGTTCGCCACCTCTGATGTGCGAAGTATTCGTCTGAGGATACAAACATTCGCCTCGGCGAATGCTTGCACCGGAAAAGGGGAAGTACGAGCCTCTGCGTATTCGAGGAGGTCATGACTTATCACATGTTTCGAAGTAGCTACGGAGTCTCACGGTGCTATTTTTGAACTGTTGCCCTTTTTTTGCTCTTAAGGATCTATCAGTAGAGAACTTGGAGTAGTTCGGTAGTCTGGAGGTGTATTACACATTTTCCCCGAGATTAGGAGACCAACCACCTACCTGTACTGGCGATTCTTATTCAATGCCTTCGCTAATTTAACCCACACTTCACCAACACTGTCACTTGGCCTCTGGAGGGGGTACACGGAACATCCAGTTATGGGCCACAAGGCGACCATGCCTGTCCGAACAACCTCAATGCAACGTGACCAAGTTCAATCGTGCCGAATGAGAGCCAGCAGGGATGTACGACTGAATTACTTTTCGACTGACTGTGGAGCTAGTCAGAGACTGGCAGGGTTCCCCCACATACATTGATCCTTATTGCATGTCTGGGGCAAAGGCCCACTTGGCATGCTGTGCTCTCGGGACTCGGTGTATTTGGTGGCGAGAATGCAACTGAAAGCTATGTCGCTGACCGACGTAAATCAAGGCGTGCCAATCAATACATAGGGGGACTGGCCTCCCCGCATCTTTCTAACTTGAAACACATCACATCACATAATACTATATCGCATCTTTAGTTCTCTCCGTTGAAACATCAGTCAACAATGGCCACCACTAACGAGATTCCGCGCCTGCAGAAGGCGCCTAGTGGCCGTTGGGAACTGCTAGTCGATGGCAAACCTTACCTCATCCTCGGAGCTGAATTGCAGAACTCGTCGATGAGTTCAGCGCGCTACATGGACACAGTTTGGCAGAACCTCAAGGATATGGGGGTCAACACTGTTCTGGGCGCGGTCGCATGGGAAGACATCGAGCCGGAAGAAGGGGCCTTCAACTTCTCCGAGCTGGACCAAATTATCGCAGGAGCCAGGGCATACGGGCTCCGCTTGGTCATCTTGTGGTTTGGCTCATTCAAAAACGGCACGCAGACTGTGTTTTGGCGTTTAGAGACACATTTCTAACTACGCGTCTAGGCAGGTCAAGCTATGCTCCTTCGTGGGTCAAGACAAACTCAGCGAGGTTCCCGCGGATGTATATGAAAACCCCGAAGGTCGTCTCCAGAACTCGGGCGTTCTCTCCATATTCCACAATGAATGCGTCAATGCGGACACCAGAGCCTTCTCCAGACTACTGCAGCACCTCGGCGAGACGGATAAAGCACGCGTTGTTATCATGGTCCAAGTGGAGAACGAAGTTGGCTTCCATGGGGACTCGCGAGACCGTAGCGTCGTGGCGACTCGGCTATTTGAATCTCCAGTCCCGAACGAGGTAGTCAAGTTCCTGAGCGACGAGTGGAACTCCTTGCACCCTGACCTAACGAGAAACTACCCCAATTTCAGGGAGACTGTGGACCGAATCAAGGCCGGGGAATCTACCGGAAACTGGGAGGATTATTTCGGGAAGAGCATATGGACTGATGAGCTTTTCATGGCATACCATTACGCTTTGTACCTTGAGAAGATCGCTTCCGCTGGCAGAAAGATCTATGAGCTCCCCCTCTTCTCCAACGTCTGGTTGCCGCAGCCTGGCGAGCCCGGTGCCGCTTCTGGCGGTGGCAAGCCTGGAGAATACCCGTCCGGAGGTGCTTCGAGCACTGTCCTGGATATCTGGCAGAAGTTTGCGCCGCATCTCGACTTCATCTCTCCTGACATCTACCACAATGCTTATGGCGAGACTTGTGCGACCTACACACATCGTGGCCAGCCACTCTTTATCCCCGAACAGCGAAGGGACCACTTTGGCGCTAGGACTGCCTGGACTGCCATCGGTGGCTTCCACGCGCTTGGAGTAAGCCCTTTTGGCATCGATACTCAAACACCAGAGGAGGCTGCCTTTACAGATCACTACAAGCTCTTGAGCTCTCTCTCAAAGCACATCCTGGAGGCGCGGAGGAAGAACTTGACCGTGACTGGCTTCTGCTTCCACGATCTCGAGGACAAGGAGAATCCTTCCCCGCCGGTTAAGGTGAGTTTCAAGCGCTATGATGCCACCATCAGCAGGGCGTTTGTGTTCGGTAAGGAGGGTCCCGGCTATGGAATGATTATCGAATTAGAGCCTTCCAAGTTCTTATTGATAGGAAAGGGCTTCAAGGTCGAGTGGAAGTCCAACTCGCTGACTCATCCGTACACGGAAATCTTGAGGTTTGAGGAGAAGAGTGTCATAGACATGGAAACCCAGGAGCTCCGGACAGAGAGAATCCTCAACGGTGACGAGTCGGGTAGTGGGAAAGGGGCCAACATGCCTAACGACGACCCTGATCATGGGGACTGCCCTGTTCCGCTCATTATCCCAGCCCGAACCGCCATTGCACAAGTCGAGGTTTTCTCCTTGGAGAATTAAGGGAGAGAGAACAACAAGAGGCCAAGTCTGGAACGGACACCTAAGGCGCGTCCAAAGAATAAAAGTGTCTAGTACACAAACCTAGTACTTGCATGAAAAGCCTTTAGTTAGGGAGCTTTGCAACTTATCTGCGCTGCTACAGCGACCTTGTCGTGCGTTTCGTTGGTTATAGAATCTACCGGTATTGAGGAAGATTATCAATTCAACAGAACTAATAAATATACGTTTGAGGAGCAGACCAAGTGCTTATTTATAGATCCCTCACTTTTTAGTCTTCCAGAGGGTGCTTATTTCGAAATGTCTACATAGTAATTATCATTTATTTACGATCCAGGGCGCCTCACCTGTGTCAGAAGTAGCACCACTATGAGCCCTGTTGTCCCTGTACTTAGGTATGGCGGCCCCCTACTTTTGGCCAGATGGTCAAATGCCCAAATTCTGACAACTTGTTCCGCAATGCAAGTTCGTGCTAGGGCTGTTCCGGCGGTGGAAAATGGAAAAATCACCAGTCTGATTCGTTAGTAGACAAATGTTGTTGTGTCACGCAGGGATGCTGAGTGCACTTGACAAAAGGTAGTTCTTGTTGTCGTGATTGTAATTATTCTTAGTTAAGTTTTCATGATCTCAATGAGAGGCCCTTTGGGGCCTTATATCTTTGAATGATCCCATCTAGGACTTTGAACTTTAATCTTGATCCTGAAGTTAAGGGGGAACTCTCAGTTCTTCCAACAACAAATCCTTTTAATGAGGCTTAATTATTGGATACGCGGTACGTACTTCGAATGCACGGCGGGGTAAATACGATACAATACTCCGTGTGGAGCAGAAACTCGTTATCATATTAATTAATGGCTTGATTAGTTATGTCTTGTCTTGCTTGCTAAATCTTGTTGCGGGGACGTTGGTCCATTTCCTGTCTTTAGGCTTCCAGCGGGGTGCAGGCATCGACGCAGCATCTGGTGCCATACAACCATGCCAGCACACGAGGGATGATGATGCATGCTCCTGGTGAGCCGCGCCGCTCATGACTCACCGCCAAGAGGGCTGAGCAAAATTAGCCAGCGCCGATCAAGATGGGGTCCCGGATAAATGCAATGAGGAGTTAGGCGCTACCGGGATAGTGATCGGCCGAGTGGGCTGTCAGTGCCAAAAGGCTCGGTGAAAACTCGACTTTTCCTCGGCGTGATGTTGGAGCGAGTTGGCTGATGGCGAAGCTGTGCCACCTCAAGCTAGTGGAGACATTTACGCTTGGCTAAGCTAGAACCAAAGGCTATAAGCTCCGTCAGATAACGGCAAACTTTTTACCTTCTGTCTACCCACCAAATGTGTTGAGCCTCTACCGCCAAAGATTCGCATCAATCGCCCAACATGACTGACGAATTAGTAAACATCGACAAGCTAATCGATGAGCTCAGCTTGGCCGAGAAATGCCTTCTTCTCTCTGGCACCGGGCGGTGCGAGACGAGAGGGTTTGAGAAACATGGCATCCCCAAGCTTATGGTTCGTTCTCCTCCTTTTGCATGCCAACTTCACGAGCGAAGTCACAATTGTCTGATTGCGAGCACCCTAGATGTCTGATGGACCTCACGGCATCCGAACGGAGAAGTTCTTCAACAAGGTATGCGCAGCACCTGGGTCGAGCAGGTGGGCAGTCACCAAACCCCCTCCTTGCAGCCCTCCAGCTTGAAATATCCTGCTAATATCCAGTCTAGGACCCAGCTGACTGTCTACCGAGCGGAACGGGCATGGGGGCAACCTTCGACACCGAATTGATGCACCGCGTCGGTAACCTTCTGGCAGATGAAGCCAAGGCGCATCTCGTACACATGGTGCTCGCTCCCGTCGTCTGTCTCCAGCGCTCGGCCTTGATCGGTCGCGGTTTTGAGGCCTTTGGAGAAGATCCCGTGCAGAGTGGTAAGCTCGGCGGTGCTTATGTGAATGGCCTTCAGGAGCGTGGCGTCGCTTCTTGCATCAAACATTATGCAGCCCACGATCAATCCGACAACTCTATCGAGGACAACGTCATAATGACACAGAGAACCCTACGCGAAGTCCATACCTTGCCCTTCCAGATCGCCACTAAGGACTCGAATCCCTAGGCGTTTATGTCTGGTTACCACAAGCTCAACGGTATTCATTGCAGCGAGAGCCCTGAGCTCATCAAGGACATTCTTAGGGACGATTGGAAATATGATGGGTTGGTTCTGAGCGACTGGTGGGGTGTGTACAGCACATCCGAGGCCATCAATGCTGGTCTTGATTTGGAGATGCCCGGCCCCCCTGACTGGCGCGCCAACCTCTTGGACATGGCCGTTCGATCTCGCAAGGTCTCTATGGAAACTCTCAACAGCTCGGTGCGGCGTGTACTGGAGCTTGTCAACCGCGTGGGCCCTATCCTCTCCCTCCAAGGTGAGCAGGACAACAACACGCCCGAGTCCCGAGAGCTTGTCCGGAAGCTCACTGCCGACGGTCTTGTCCTTCTCAAGAACGATGCCAACGTTCTCCCCCTGCGCAAGGATGTTCGTAAGCGGTACGGTCTGATCGGCGACCATTGGAAGCGGCCTGCTGTGGCTGGTGGTGGCAGTTCCGAGGTCGAGCCTTACTACATTAGCAAGGGTTACGGTGCCATGGTCGAGGCTGTTGGAGAGGGGAATATTGACTATGAGCTGGGCTGTTACTGTAAGTGTGTCCAAGCTCATCCCGGCCCGACTGCTCGCTAACTCATAACAGCGCATAAGTTCGCCCCTCTTTTCACCGAGGACCTTTTCCAGCCTGATTCCCAAGAGCAGGGCATATTGCTCGAATTTTACCACAAGAACCCTGAGGAAGAGTCCGATGCGAAGCTCTGGCACGTGGTCGGAGCGCGAAAGACCGAGCTGAACCTGGCTGACAGCCTGCCCCGCGGCTCAATTCCTGACCTCTTTTTCCTCAAGATGCGGGGCATCTACCGGACTCAAAAGTCTATGAACTTCCGAATCGGCCTCTCATGTGCCGGTCGAGCTAGGCTCTTCGTCAATGGCAAGAAAGTCATTGACCTGTGGGCCTCCCAGCCTGAGAAGACAGATTCTACGCCAGTTTTCAACTGCTTTACCATGGAGGGTCGTGCAGACATTTCCATGGAGCAAGGAAAGGAACACGAGATTGTCATTCATCTCGACAATTCGAGTCTTAAGCCCACGGTAGGCGTTGCCCCCGCTGGTGGCGTGCGCGTTGGTGGATTCGAGGTGCTCGACCAGGAGGAGACTATGAACAAGGCCGTGACTCTCGCTAAGAAGGTCGATGTTCCAATTGTCTACACTGGTCTCGGGCCCGACTACGAGTACGAGGGAGTTGATCGGAAGACGCTCGATCTTCCCGGCAGAGTCGATGAGTTGATCAAGAGAGTCTGCGAGGCGAACCCTAACACTGTGAGTAACAGTTCTCTCAGCACAAGATTTTACGTCTTCAGATCCTTTGACGATTGACGCGTTTCTAGGTCGTTGTCACTGAGGCCGGAACTGCTATTGCCATGCCTTGGGTCGATGACGTCAAAACGCTTCTTCACGGCTGGCTCGGCGCCCAAGAAACGGGCCACGCCATTGTCGACGCCCTTTTTGGCGACGTGAACTCGTCCGGCCGCCTTCCGCTGACCTTCCCCAAGCGCATTGAGGATACGGCGGCCTTCTTGAGCTTCCGTAAGGCTGATCGAACCATCGTGTACGGAGAGAACGTCTTCATCGGATACCGATTCCATGAGATGACCAAGCGTGATCCCCTGTTCTACTTCGGACACGGTCTCTCATACACCAAGTTCGACTACTCGAACCTCGTTGTCCCGAAGACTTTCGAGGTAGATGAGAAGCACACCATGTCTATCAAGTTCGACCTCGCCAACGTCGGAGACGTTGCCGGATCTGAAGTCGTTCAAGTTTACATCGCGGACCTCGAAAGCACTCTGCAACGACCTAAGAAGGAGTTCAAGGCATTTAAGAAGGTCAGCCTTCAGGCTGGCGAGAACAAGACTATTGAGATCGAGCTTGACAAGTATGCACTCTCTGTTTGGTCTGAGGAATACGGCAAGTGGCTGGCGGAGGCAGGTACCTTTGCAGTCATCATCTCGCGGAGCGCAGCTCCTGAAGCCGAGGTGCTGCGGGAGACCTTTGACTTGCCCAAGACGTTCAAGTGGACTGGTCTGCGAGAGACTGCCGTTACTACATGAACCCGAAAATAGAGGCGTGCCCGTGTGGGAATATCGCAGATTGGCCCTCGGGCTCGGTACGATTTGGTTCGAGCTTAGGGTTACCTATGACCAAAGATGAAAAAGAAAAAAATAAGACTGGACCCAAAAGGGGAAAATAGACAGGCTGGGAAACGCGTGGGGAGTGCTTGAAAGATGCCTGGTGTCTTACCAAGGGTCGGACCCACTACACTGCAAATCCACGTGGACCACATATAAGTGGCCCATCTCTATTACATCCACTCGTCGGCGGGACCTCATACCGGCACCACCGGTGGTGCGATTAAGATCCGTTATGTAAGAGGCATTCGTGTGTGTGCAAGAGATATCTCTCTTCTATCAACAGAAACAGCATTTGATCACATAATTGAAGAGAGAGGATGATGTGCTATATGTGTAGCTATTCAATGTATGATAGATCATCTATTGGCAGCGTACCAGTATGCGGAAGGCTGTGAATAACACCACAGCTATCACGATGCAAGTGAATCACTTCAACGCGTGTAATATATAAATAGCTCTTTCTCTCGGAAGAAGCTCTCTATTCCTACATTAAACATCATCGTGAAAATGTATAACCGCAGCCAAAGCCAGCGTCAAAACCCTCAAGATATCCCCATCTTTGTAGATAATACAGCAACACCAGCAGGGCCTTTAATAATAAACAGTAACAACCAGTTTCTTCTACGGCCCATTGCCAATAACCAACAAGCACAGCCCCCAGCCCGCCTTCCTCATGCATCAACGATTCCGTTCCCTGTTGAGGTTTGGAGGTCTGTTACTACCCTGCCAACAGATCCAATCTCCCCCACGATGCTCTATGCGGACCCCCAGGCGCTTGCAAGAGCTCAAACCATTCAATATCCTCCTCAAGGGCAGCCTGTTACCGTAGAGATGCTGCCATTTGGATATCAGGTCAGGGTGTTCTCATCTCTATACCATCTCTCCTGTAACTTAACATCTCTCTCAGCAGCATCCCATATATCTCGCATCCCTCGCCGCCCTGAGAAAGGCTGCTCCGCCATCTCTACCCCTACATTCTGTTCGACCCGCTCGTTCTCAGCTTTATCCCAATCAAGATAACTCATCATCTCTTCCTTGGTCCAGTCTCTGATGCTGTTTCCCGCCTTGCAATGACGCCCCATTTGCTTGTAGTCAAGGCACCAGTCATAGTCCGCTTTACTATAACGTAGAGGCAGCCCCATAGCCTTCCGATACTGTTGATTGGTCTTGTAGGCTCCCCGAGGCAACGTAACAAACCAAGCCTCTCGTGCTTCTTTGTATCGTTGGAAGATAGCACGGGGGTCATCAGCTCGTAATGCGGGCACCGCTGCCGCATTTGCTGCAGGAACAGTTGCCGATCTAGCTGCCGGAGGAGATAGTACCTGAGTTATTGTACGTGTTGTTGTATGTGTTGTTGTAATAGTCTCGGATACGATAGAGGACCCTGATGGCGACGACGGGGATAATGAGCGGGTTACAGAGCGAGTAGATGTATGAGTTGTTATATGCGTTGTCGTAGAGGTTTGGGTAGGAGCCTGCAATAGATGTTCGTAGCGTAAGGGGCATGCTTTAGACCTCATGTTGTGGCCAAGCTCATGACATCTCGAACACTTTGGCGGTGCCTTTGGTTGTGCTGATTTCTCAACACGTTCAAATGCAGAGGGCTCACGCTGTGTGCTTGTTGGCGGCAGCTTTGAACTAGCCGCTAGACGATCGAACTGCTTGTGAGGCTCAATAATGAGCCGGGGGGTTCCTGAGCGTTGGAGATGCCAATGTCGATGGAAATGATGTAGTTGAAGGGGCTGCTTTTGCTCCAGCAAAGGCTGAAGGGTATGAGCACAAGGCAGACCAAGAGTCTTAGTGAAGACCCTTGTACACGCAGGATGCTCTTGCAATAGTCGTTCCCGCTGAGCCTCAACCTTCTGTAGGGCTTCATGTGAGATCCAACCACGTATGTTGCCGTACAATACCCCAGATAGTCGAAGAGGTGTGCTGATATGCTGTCTGGCCTGGTTTGCCTCGAGTTCACTAAGCTGGTTTGATAGAACAAGCTTGATAATCCTCCAGGCCTCAAAGAGGTCAACTTGCGAGCTTTTCATGTGAGATTTGATAAGCTGATGAATGCCCTCGCACCGTGATGTAACATATTGCTCAAAGTGAAGGTATTGGTTAACCCACGCCTTGACAAACCTCTCTTTGTAGAGATCTAGCCAGGTCTCCATGATATAGCCCACCTCGTTGATATGGTCAGGGATATAACGCTCCTTGAACTTCTCAAGCCTCTCGTTGTAGATATCCTCAGTCGTTGAGGCTACAATCTCATGCCAAAAGCCGTAGAACTCCTTCCACTCTTCATGCCCTTGAGGATTGTTATTATCTCGAGTAAATGCGGGCCTACAGTAGGTCAGGACTGCTTTGTTGATATGCCATAAGCATAATAGCGAGGTTGACTCAGGGAAGCAAGAGGGAGAGGAAACGGCATTCATACAAGCAAGGCAGCGATCTGTAAGTATCACAGATGGAATGGCCACTCCATGAAGCTCATACATAAACCGTAACCGTTGAAGGACCCAGATGAAGTCATCCTCTTCCTCGCCGCTAAGGAACGCAAATGCAATACAGAAGGACCGTTGACAGGCATCAACCCCAACCATATCGAGAAGAGGCATCTTGTACTTGTTGGTCTTATATGTACAGTCCAATACAAGCACTTCGGGATATGATTTGAGGTATCCCAGGGACTGCGGATGTGCAAATAATACTGCTACAACTCTGCCACTCTCGTCAAGGCGAATTCGACTCCAGAAGCCCTCGCCCTTGAGCTGATCGGCAAGGGCATGCATATTGCTTTGACCTTTAGCAAGCTCCCGTTTGCCCCGTGCAATGCAATTGTAGATATCTTGCTGTGTAGCAAGTGTATCCGAGCTCACGCGTAAGAAGGATCTGATCTCCTTTGGCGCAATACCGGCATTGGCGAGTTGTTGGACTGTTGATTCCTCCAGGCTTGATAGCTGACGAAGCGTTGGATGTGCCAGTTGACTGATGCTTGGTTCGTGATTGTGTTGATCAAAACCAGCCCCAGGACGATGCCTCAGACTCCATATAGTCTTACACATGCTTTCCCTTGCTGAGACGGAGAAGAGGCAATCAGTACGACGTGAGTCGGTTTGACGACGCCGTTTCTTCGAGGCCGAGACCGAAGGGGGCTTCCCGGCACGGTCACAGTTGAAGTGAACCACCATTCTTCCACTCGGAGTCTTCCTGGATCTTCCGGTTACGAAGGCATAACCTCGCGGCGCTGCCCAAGCATTGATTGATGTATATAGTTCCTCCCGTGAGCTGAATTGGCCTTCAGGAGGAAGGGCATCATCAGGGAAGCGACGTGGGGGCGTCAATTGGGTTCATTGTAGCAGGAGAAAGGCGCGGCAAGTTGAATTGATACCGTAGAAGCTGTTGATCGTTGAATTGGGGGGTCAATTTGCAGTGTGTTATCCCTCTTCAACAAGGCCACTGTCAGAAAGTTGGGTCCACAGCGGTCATTGATGGTACCAATCAATTGATGAGAATTATCTAGAGAACAAAGGAAATTGAACAGCCATGTGTTCGGGCACAGCTATTTAAGCTCATGTCATTAGGATTGGAATCTTTGATGCGACAAGCCGGATGTGAAACCGGATGCACGACCCCAAGGTATACGAGCCGCGTTTCACATCGGTCGCAAGAACCTGGTGGTGATATGCGACAGCCACGTATGCCTCTTACATAACGGGATCTTAATCGCACCACCGGTGGTGCCGGTATGAGGTCCCTCTGGAAGCCCCTTGATTGGTAAGCGTTCAAAGCAGACTCGTCTTGCCCCCGCTTTAGCAAGCGGCCAATGAAGTGTGGCCGCTTAATTTGCTAGCTTGAAACTAATCAAATATCAACCTGGCCCCCGCACTCCATCGCCGTATCTTTACGGCTCCTCGTGCGACCCCCCTCAACGCATATATCAACCAGACTCCGCACTCCATCACCGTATCTATACGGCGCCTCGTGCGACCCTCAACGTATCTCTCCATGACACGACACAACGGCTCATGACAAATATGATCAGAAGGCGTAAAGTGCACAGAAAGTCTCGGGAAGGCTGTGTTCAATGCAAGGAGCGGCACGCTAAGGTACGGTGAGCCCCCTCCCTGTGCTGTCCCTACTACTCGTCATGCCGAGGCGAAGCCCACAGCTGAACCCTGTAGTGCAACGAGGTCCATCCGCAATGCCTTCAATGCGAGCGGGCCAATATCTCGTGCAGCTTCTCGTCCCCTACCCTTACCATGGCGCCACTCAACGAGGACAGCTTAGCTGATCTCGAGCTGCTGGAGCACTGGCACCGGTATCCCATCACAGGCGACTTATCGGAGACTACGAAGCACCTGCAATATGACCTTGTCCGCCTGGGCTTCTCTCACCATTACTTGCTGAATAGTATCCTGGGCCTTACAGCCCTTCAGCTCTATAGTGAAGACCAGTCCCGGTCTAAGTGGTACGCTAGAGCCGTCGCACATCAGCAAGCCGCAATCACCCGAGCCAGGCCGCATTTCGAGTCCCTGGATCAGACACAACAACAAGCCCTGCTGGGATTTTCTGCTTTCACCTCAATGTATGCGGTAGCGGAACCTATGTTTCGCCCCCCTAGAGTCCGCTCTCTAGCACAGTTCGACCCTATCGAGGAGCTATTAAAGGCACTCCACTTTAGCCGGTCTACCTTGGCGTTTGTACAACAGAACTTCCCCCTCTAGTCGTCTCAGAATCGTGGCTTCTCACTAAATTCGTGGCTAACCACCAAAATACTCGAAAGGATCTCGAGATAAGATATCCACAGCTTGCGTCTCTCCGGGAATATATAGAGCGTCGGTGTATGGGGGAACAGAAGGCAGCGTGCCTCCATGCCGCCAGAGTACTGTTCCGCCGCATTGTAATGCTCTCGGACAACCTCGGAGACCCCGAACCGGGCAAGGTGATTTGGGGCTGGGGACTCGAGGTATATCAGACCTTTCTAGATTTGTGCTCGGCGCGACATCCCGTGGCGCTCGTCATTCTGGCTCACTTTACTGTTTTGATGAGCTTTTATAAGGAGCACTGGTGCCTGAGAGACTGGCCAAGCGGGTTGCTGGGATATATCATGGGGGTTCTTGGAGATGGGTGGGAAGACGCTATGAAGTGGCCGGTTGATCTTATCTTTGGGTTGGAAACTTTAGCGCCGAGGGGCCTGCCGCGGCCACTCGCAACGGCGTAAGGTATCAGGAGGTCTGATAGGGGATGGATGAAGGAGAATGTCTCATTCACGTCGTGTTGGCTCTAGTTCTCGTATACTGCGGTCAGTTAATTTCCCAAGGACCCATTCTCCCAGTACTCCGGATTACCATGTCCGTAAACGCAGGGGCCGCTGCTTCCGGAATCCCCACCGGCAGTAGCTCGAGCCAAGGGCGCCGCCTAGCGTAGCAGGCCGTATTGATACGGTCAGTGATCCACAAGCTATACATGGCAGCAATGCTCTCTGATTGCAGCTGACCTAATCCTCTTTACGCTGAGCATCATGTTGCCGAATCTATGACTCAGGTACACTAACCCTGAGGAAATGGCAAGGAACTTTGAGGCAATTCTTTCGTCCCCTTGTAAAATTATTAACAGCAGAATGAAGATGGTGTGATAAACGCGTTGATAATCAAAGGAAGACCGGAGAAAGGCTGCCATCTTATATAAAGGTTCAAGTTGTCCGACCAAGTATTAACTGTCCCCTTAAGCATCAAGTGGGTCAAGTCTCTTCACTATTTTCTCATCCAGATTTCAAATTTAACACTAATTTAAAGGAACCATCATGTCTACACCAAGAACCACCAAAGCCTGGACGGTTGAGGGCAAGGGCAGCCTCGATAGCCTCAAGTTTAACAAGGAGCACGTTCTTCCTGAGCTCTCCGATAACGAAGTATTGGTCAAATTCCATGCGGCGTCTCTCAACTTCCGCGACATCATGATTGCCCTGGTAACTACACCTTCCTATACATCCTCCACTGTCATCCACTAACCCTCGTAGGGAACCTACCCTTTTCATGTGACGCCAAATATCATCCCAGGCTCCGACGGAGCTGGAGAAGTCATCGCAGTTGGTTCTAAGGTCACCCGTTTTGAGAAAGGCTCCAAAGTTGTGACACTGTTCATGCAAGCACACTACGGTGGGCCGTTGACCCCAAAGGTCTTGGGGACGGGGGTAGGTGGTAGCATTGATGGCACTCTGCGTCAGTACGGCATTTTCAACGAGAATGGACTAGTAGATATGCCAAAGAACCTCAGCTATCTGGAGGCTGGGACACTGTCTTGCAGCGCCCTGACGGCGTGGAATGCTCTCTACGGGCTCAAAGCAGTCCTTCCCGGCGACTGGGTCTTGACGCAGGGTACGGGCGGTGTGAGCATCTCTGGCCTGCAGTTTGCGAAGGCGGCAGGGGCTCGAGTCATTGCCACGACTTCTTCTGCGGCCAAGGCTGAGATATTGAAGAACCTCGGAGCAGATCATGTCATCAATTACAGGGATACTCCGAACTGGGGCGAGGAGGCCAAGAGGATCACGGGAGGTGCTGGTGTCGACCATGTCCTCGAGGTTGGAGGCGCGACAACTGTGACAGAGAGTCTGAAAGCCGTCGCCATCGGTGGTCTTGTCACCATCATTGGCTGGATCGGCGGAGAGGGAGAGACTGGACCGAGTTTCCCCCAAATCTTATCCAGCATGGCAGTTGTCAGGGGAATCGTTGTCGGAAGCCGAGAACAATTCGAAGCAATGGTATGTACTATGGAAACGGATTACCTCCCTTGGGTGGCTTCTGCTAGCTTTTCGATTGATAAGCGGTTACTTACATATGTAGATCCGGGTCATTGAGGCCTCCAATATCAAGCCCGTTCTTGATCAACACGTCTTCAAGCTCGAGGACCTGAAAGAGTACGTCGATTCCATTTTGCAACGATTTATATTACTGACTAATGCATCACAGCGCCTACAAGTACATGTTAGATCAGAAGCATTTTGGCAAAGTTGCAGTGAAGATTGAGTAGATGTAGCTTTCTATGCTAGTTTATAGCAAGGATGTAACTAAGTGTGTAAGCTGTGAAAGAATCTTAACTATAACTTAACTTAAATTATTAAAACTGCGACCTTAATAGATGCCTGTTATTCCAAATATTGCTAATTACTTAGTTAGTGTTATAAACAAGGAATATCACGTCTTAAAATTTCTTAATATTTATTCCCTTTTCTAAATTTTAAGGTATTCAACTGAAATCATAACGACTAGATGCATACCCTGCACGCGTCGCTGGGTCCAGATCTTTCAACCGTTCTAAACTCGGATCTCATTAAGACATAGAAGAAGCAGGAGAGTCAACCAACCAAAAGGCCAGCGGCCCGACTTTGACTTGAAATTTGGTCGGAATCCTTTATTGAGAGCCCTCCCTCAAGTGAAAGTGGAATGCGGGGGAGATACAGGGATTATCAGCCAATGTGATCGGGAAACGTCCACTTTCAGTGAAAGAGGGAGGATCAATGAAGATGAGATCTTGAGTGACTCGGAATATACACACACCCAATCGGACGCCTCACAGAATCAGAGCTCGTGACAACTCCTCCCTGCGCTGGTTGATAGCACGCATGGACTGCTATCGCTTGCTGACAAACTCGGCAAGCCCTGCCAGCGGCCGTGCCCGAATGCTACACGACCACGAAAGTGGTGTAAAGTATCGTCCAGCCCTCGAAGCTTGTCCCCACATATACAGCCGTGGTGCATTTAGCAGAAGAGACGGCTGGGCCAGACACGATTCTACAGGTAAATATGGTCGGGGTTCCAATCGTTCCGATTCTACATAACCATTTCCCTCAGCATTTAACCGAAATAGTTCAGAAGATCCTGGTCCGCTGCTGGACTTCAAGACAAGCCAGACAAATCGCGTGCTTACAAAGCGTGATTTCGAAACCCCCCGAATGTGATGCAAAACCTGTGGATCACTGACCGTATTAATACGGCCAGCTACGCTAGGCGGCGCCCCTGGCTCGGGGTAAAATCCTTTCCTTGGCGGGAATGGAAGACTTCATACAGTCACCTAAGCTTGCGCAGAGCGCCGAGATGGCCCAAATAGGAAATGAGCGCGCGGTCTTCCATTTTGGGCGACATCGCGCGGTGAGTGAAGCGATGCTGTCGGTCACATCACGTCGGTATCACGGCACAGTCGGTGTTTTCTAGGAATAAATCAGGTATTTAAAGGGAACAAGTAGCCCCGTATCAGGTCTTAAATCCTTCATTCCATTTTCAGTTTGCATACATGGTCAATTTCCCTTCATTTTTCCTCGAACTTTACCATAATGGTCACCGTTGCAATCGCTGGAGCCACGGGCCACATTGGCAAGGCTATCCTCGATGTCTTGAAAAAAAGCCAAGCTCACAAAGTCATTGCTCTGTCCCGCAAGGTACTTGCCCTTAGCAGACATTTGAGGGCGGCTTGTTAACATAATCCCTAGGCACCAAACGACCATGACACTCACACTGTTGTCGTGGACTATAATAACATCGACTCGGTGGCTGACATTCTTGAAAGCAATGGAGTTCACACAATAATCTCTGCTATTCTAGTCAAAGATGATGAGTCTGGGGCTTCAGAGATCAATCTCGTCAGGGCTGCTAGCAAATCACGACCGACAAAGCGCTTCGTCGCGAGTGACTACTCAGCTCCCATTCCAGAAGAGTGAGTCCATCTCCATAATTCTACTACCACATCCTGGATGTACTGTGAAGTTCTAAACAATGGCCACTTAGAAAACAATTCGGGCGTATTCTCGCTCGAGCCGGCACAGCCAAGGAGCTGCGCCAAACGGATTTGGAATGGACGTCTATCCGCATCGGGCAGATTTCCGACAGCTTCGGCATCCCGCACCTTAAGAGCTACTTGCCTTTTCTCCCCATCAACATCGACGTGGCCAACAAAGCAGCAGCTATTCCAGGCTCGGGAAACGATGTCATTGCTTACACTTACAGCTTCGACATGGCGCGGTTCCTCGTTGCCGCACTGGACCTGCCCAAGTGGGACGAGGATCTGTTCTGCTACAGCGACAAGGTTACGCTCAATGAGGTTGTCAAGTTGGCAGAGAAGATAACAGGTATGTAAAGTCCTGTCGTTGTTATAGTCATCAATGTTATGCTAAGAGACTTCCAAACAGGGTCCAAGTTCGATGTGGCATATGATAGCGTCGAGAAGCTTCAACGGGGAGAAATGACGGAACTCCCGGCGCATGTTGAGTCATACTCGGTGCTTCCAAAAAAGATTCTCCAGGCGAGCTTTGCCGCCTATAGTTTGTACGCAATCGATGGATTGTATGACTTTCCAAAGGAAAGTACCTTGAACGCAAAGTTTCCCGAGATCAAGACGACGACCATTGAGGACATGTTGAACCTTTGGAAGAGCAAATGAATCGCTCCTAAGCATGCAGAGTGTCTAGATAGATTCAACATTCTGTTTCGTTCTTTTATTCATTAGTTTACATTAGCAGGACCGGCCGGCCTAAATTTACAGATAATACTCCAAATCCCACGTCTTGTGACCCGTCTTCTCCTGGTTCCCCCACACAGCCTGCATAACCTCACCAGCCTCACGAAGCGTATTCAACGCTTGTTGGTCGCCAACATCAGCGAGAAGCTCACGAAACTTTTGTTCATCGTCGGCAATTGCAAGACAGCCAGCCACACAGACAGGCCACGTTGAAGCTCGTAGTTGTGCCCCAGACTTGACTTCGCTCAGAAGCTCCAAGATGGCCGAGACATTTTGTCGAATCGTATCGCTGGCTGGCTGCCACCCTGAGATGGTGGTGGAGAGGTAGATCAGTGCAGCGTGTGCCCATATCCGCGTAATGACCCCAGAGATGCGGCTGTTTGTTGACTCGGGGCTGCAATAGCATGAGCGTAGACAGCTTAGATGATGATGATGATGACTCGTTTCAGACGCCGAAGAATTAGCATATAAAGCTGCAAGGCCTTCTTCCAAGCTCTGTGAAATGGACTTTGCTCGCTCGACCAGCTCAACAACTGATAGCCGACCGCCCCTTCTCATCTCCTTCTTCCACACAGAGAGCGATGCAATTTCCCCTACTGCGAGCAGGGCCCAGCTCTGGCAGCCCACAAAAGATGAAACATCTATGGCCACGGATACATCTTGTGCAATATCAGATGTCACGAGATGGGCATGGTGGTCCTTCAAGAAGGGCTCCCGGCCAACCGACGTGCTCGCTACGATACCAACGTAGATCAGCACGGCGGTGAAGAAGCGAAAAGCCGCTTGGTCGGTGTTCCATAACGGTCCATCAATGAAACTTGTGACTCTCGATGGCCACGCCATGGCATGCAAAGCGAACGACAGACTCTGCTCTGCAGATGATGAGTGTTCCCCTATGATATTTTGAAACAGAGTTACCGCCGGCTTCAGGTGCAAGTCCCAGTTTGTCGAATTGCACAAGAAGGACTCGAAGATCAGCAACTGGATAATACTTTCCATCAATCGGGCCTTTTCAATGAGTCCCTGCTGCGTAACACGCTGACTGACCTCGTCGAGTTCCTTATCTCCTGAGTGCGCATAGCCCTCCCAAGATGTCACGATGAGGGGTCTGGTCCAATCAGAAGGCGCCAAATAAAGGGTACTTAATTCCTCTCCTAAATTAGGTGGTGATAGAAGTCCCAACAATGTTGGTTATTACAAATCGCAACCTTGCAAATACGGCAGCCATGTGAGGTCTGACTCCGTACATTGTGCCTCCTCTTATTACCGCTGGTCTCCGTAAGAGGGCTCCAAGCCTCACTTTTTGCTCTCAGCTGCCCCTGCCGACAGCCCTGACAGGCTAGGCAGTCTGATTTGACATGACGGTCGACATGATTGATCTCCCGATTGATGTGATCCCTCTGTAATTCAGGGTTTTGTAGATCACGCTCGTCTCCTGGTCGGTATCGCTGCCTTGCCTGACTGTCATGACCGTAGGCGTTGAATAATTCGTTATAGATGCACTCTCGCCATTCCCTCTGATTGGTATATCTCTTCCAATTTGGCTGCGGTCCGTGAAGCTGAGCAATATAGCTGTTAACGAGGGCCACGTCGAGGAGGAAAGTCCATGCAAGTGCCTGCCACGCACCACGGCGTAGGGGATGCTCGTACTTATAATATGACCTCAGTTGGTCGCCACGGTCAACGTGATTCATTTGATCGTTATACTCAGCAGCCACTATCGGGATGTTGATCATCTTGACAGCTTCGTCACCGAAAAAGCGGCGTATTGGCTTGGCTTCTGACTTCCGTGACGACGGCTTCTTCCTCTGCCGTATGACACGCTCATCGTCGGCACCAGTGAACACGGTGGTCAAAAATAACACAAGCTTGTTGTCTTTCCAAGCGATTTGGTTGACCTAGGGTTACGGCACGAAGACGAATTAGTAGGGATTTCTCAGTGAAAAGTGTCTGAAGTCAGTACCTGGTTGTCAGGGGTTGGTATCGCCTTGACCGTATTGAATTCGTACATTTTCTTGACTTTGCCGTCGTTGTTCTTATCTTGTACGAGTTCCTCATGGATGCCGCTATTCGTGCGAGCCGTGCCTGTGGCCCCGAGGCCGTGGTTACGGAGGTTGCGGAAGAGGGGAGACGACGAGAAGAGGTTATCCACAAAGACGTGATATTTCGCTTTTGGCAGCATATTTGTAAGGGCAACGACGATAGCCTGAGTCGAATTCGGTGAGAAAGACTCGTCTTCTATATCAGGGGCTTCGACTGTGACTTTTCTTCGCTTGCTTGGCCGACCTTGTGATGATGACTTCTGAGTTGAAATTTCAACGCCAACGGCACCGTGTGGTTTCTCCTTGACGTGCCAAATCCACCGAATAAAGTAGCCGTATTGGGCAATGACCCATATCTTGAAGCCCACGGGGTTAGGCTTGCCTTTGATAACCGTTATGTCATCGCTTCTGCCCGTATAGCGGATCATGCACTCATCGACGGCAAGGTGAGACCCCGGCAGGAATATCTGCATAGATACGGCTTGTATGTGGTCAGACCACTCTTCAACGCATTGGAATACCTTCGGAATAGGTGCGGTTTCGTCATATTTGGTGTGGTCAAAGGGACGAAGGTGCCTGTGGATAAGCTGAAACTTGTTGTATGAGATGAACTTGATAAATGAGTGCGCAGGGCGTTGAACACCGGGCTTGGGGGTATTCCAATAGCTTCGTATCGTCTTTTCCTTATGCACACCCATATAGATTAGCACACCAATCATCGTCAACACCTCTGAGACCGTTGTTCCTTCCCATTTGTGCAGATATGAGGTCTTCCCCATCGGGTTATTCCAGCTGTCAACGACGCCGTTTTCTTTGAGCCATGTAATCCATGAATTAGTGTAAGATACCCATTTTTCAACGAGTGATATAGGTAGGAAAAGCTGGAATAGTTGTAGAGGCGTTGGAGGCAGTGGGCTGATGCGAAATTTGCGTATTTCTACGTGGAAAGGCCTGAAGTTGGTGCCTCGGTCATTTTCAGCCGGAAGATTAACGGCCTGGGTGGGGTCATCCTGCCACAAGCAATGACTGTGCTCTTCCTTGATAAAGCTATTGTCATCATAAGGGTTGATGACCTGTATCTCTTCTAGAATTGGAGGGGAAGTCATTGATGGTATCAAAATGAATTGATGGTGTTTTGGCGGGGAATTAGCAGGAATTCCTTCTGGGATTAAACTTTTCGTACCCCTCACGTACTTCCGGGGTTACCGGGGTCGGGTGGGTCTCGTTACATCTTGGGAGGGCTATGCGCACTCAGGAGATAGATACATCCCCGCAAAGGCGGTGAAACCAGTTTCGCTAAGATCTCCTTTTCAGTGTAGAAGCAATTAGGTCGGGCCAGCCCCCTTGAACAGGTCTTGCACAGGTGTCAAAATAAGGTCTGGTTTTCTATACAGAACAAGGCCAACTCTATTACGCCCTCGAAGGCAGCTATCTACACCTCTATTTCTGTCAACCTAGCACCGATACATGAATGCAGACATCGAACAAAAGATCAGTGTAGATTGAGGATTAAAAAGGAGCGTCCGTTTTTCTATCTAAAGGAGCGACGAGAGTCGGTCTCTTTATACCCGTGTTCAGTCTGCCGATTCATAGACAGCAGGCTGTTGCCTGACGCTAGTTGTGGTCGTTCACTCTCATCGTGAACAAGTTCACGATGATCGTGATCCTTGCCTCCAACAGTAAGCGAAGTGTCGCATAACATATAGGGTACTATTATTCCACACTAAGTGTGGGCCTACACTTTTGCTAGTGGCGTAACAGTTATCTGACACGAAGGTCTCCGGAGCTTGACAATTTCCTAACTGTTATCCAAGAAAGAACCTCCTCGTCGCTCTCAACCAGCTCCCACTGACTCCTTCGCCTCCGGGTGCTTGGTTGCGTCGATACTTGTCGCGGTGCTGGTAGCTGACTGGTCTATCCGGAAGTAGTGGTGGGCCGAACCTGGCCGGTCGGGTCTGTCGCTGTCGTTTTCGAGGATGTGATCGATCGCTCAGGCTAGGCCTTCGGGTTCGGCTTCTTGAATTGCTGAGCTATGAGGAGGCTCGGATTGGGACATCATGAAAGTTTTAATGGTTAAGGGCTGGGAGACTAGCAATGGATAACTAATTATCTGATGGAGAGCGTCGCGTCAGTCAACAAGGGATGAAAAAAACTCTACGTACAAATTAGAGCTGTCGGCAGAACCGAGATGTGCTAACAAAAGAGGGTCCTATCCAATCAGATGTTACAAAAGTCATGCCCGTATAAGAGTCAGGCCCGTGTAGCCAAAATGTCATGCCCGTGTAGCAATTCCCATTGGTTTTGCCAATATTTTCTGACTGCTTCTTGGCCAGTTACCCAAAATGAAACACGCGTAAAGGGATGCCCGTGCCCCAGGACACGTAGTGGAACGTGGTTAGAATTACTGCTCTGGGATACACGGGCTTCAACTCATCCGAAAGCCCGAGGTGTCCAGGTGGCATGGGGGGGATCATAGTGGATGGTAAAATGCTCCCTAGTTCTCAGCGGCATGTCGTGGGTCTGCAAAGCCGACCGAATCCGACGAACGGAGCATAAAACCTCTGGTTGGCTCGGATACCGTGGACCCTGCAGGCGAGACCGGTTGCGGCGCATGCCCATCCCGAGAGACTGCGCAAAGTTTGGTTAGCCTCGGCTGAAGCACGCCCGACCGGGGCAGAGTGCAACCCCTTTCACCGACTGGTAGCGACACCACGAGAGACAGTAGCCCTGCACCTGGAGCGGCCAGAACCATGACAACTTCCGACACTAATAATGCGCAGTGGGGTACCGCGAAAGCTGAGTCATGTGGGTTGAGGTGCAGGCCACGAGCTCCCGCGTGTCGAACTCGTTTGCGTAGAGTCGGTAGCGAACAAGCGACTCGGCGTCGTCGGGCTCGTTGTCGATGTCGGTGAGGATGAAGACCCTCGGCTTGCTGGAATAGAGGCGTAATCTCTCTTGCGCAGCCATTGTGAGTGTAGAGCTTTTCGCCTTGGATGCCCTTGTTATGCGGTATGGTAGATGTCGACCGGTCGCCCAATATGCACCTCTTGAAGCATATGAGATGTAGACAAGCATGACCCCGTCCTACACTCTTTCCCCTTTTCGGCATGGCAGTGCTAGGGCTCTCGGGCTTAGCAATCCCGACACAAGCACAATACTCTGGGGTTAGGATAAGCGATTAGGTGTAATTATGTCATTGCCCGGAAAGGCTGAGATAACCGCAAGGAGAGTCTATCGATCGTTGGGGAGCAAGACATGGAGGGTCAAAAGGTCCGTGGGATAGACCGAAGACACCAAGATGGCGCTAGAAATTGCTCGTTGCGTTGGAGCTCGGTGGCAGATATCCCGGAGATGTGGGACGGTAGAGGGCACTGTTGCAGGTATACGCGAGTACAAGCGCCTTCCATCTGACGGGGGGGCTCAGTCGGGATTCGCCTGAGGACCTCGAACGTCATTGTTGGCTCTAACTGCCGCTTCAGGGTTGACGAAGGGGTATTACGCTGCGGGGATAACTGAGTGGGGTTAAGAGAAGCGACCAGCCCCTCAGGGTTCTGGACAAGACAGGGTGGCGTGGTGTCCCAGGCTCATGATCATCGCGGTTGTGGACGTGGGGAAGCCGGGATATTTACGGAATGGAATACGAAAATCCCGAGGTTCCACATCAACCCCACCGATCGTCGCGGCTGGGCACTTGTGGGATCCGGGGTATTTTACGCAACTGGAGACGAAGTCGCTGGGTGGGTCGGCGAGCGGGACGGAATGTGTGTTGGAAGAACTGAGAGTTCCCCTTAAGCTTCAGGATCAAGATTAAAGTTTGAAGTCCTAGATGGGATCATTTAAAGATATAAGGCCCCAAAGGGCCTCTCATTGAGATTAAAAAGAAAACTTAACCAAGAATAATTACAATCACTACAACAAGAACTACCTTTTGTCAAGTGCACTCAGCATCCCTGCGCGACACAACAACATCTGGTGCGGGCGCTGAACATCTTTGGCGACCCCGAGAGCCGGAGGACTATGATGTTGTGGAGACGCCGCCATTCCACGTCCGGTATGCCAGTGGGACTTGAAGAAGGCTTCTAGGTGCCCTCATTGAATAATAATGGAGAGGGGTGGCGGGTATTGTATTGCATCCAGCTAAATACTTAATTTGCAATGGCCTAACTACGTATGTATGAGGTACAAAGCGCTGTGCATTGTGACAGTCGGTTAATGCCAGCCACCATGTCCTTCACCCTGCATTTCGTGATACAACCATGGCCCATGCGCCGGTCTCGGGGTATCTCAGCCCGAAGACGTCAGAGCCAGAGTTTACCTGACCCAGCGCTGTGGTACGGTTGTCAGAAACAGGAAACTTTTAGCACCGAAGTCCCCTTCACGAAAGGCGCCACGACCTGTTTATTGGGCGCGGAAACATGCGAACCCCAGCAAGCCGCCCATTTTCGGGACAACCAACGCCGAGGCGGAACCTCGCCACTCCCTGCCAGGTAGTGCCGCGCCAATACGGCGCCTCCGCGCTCTCCATTGTCTGAACGGTTGGATTAGCCTCATTCGATTATTTTCGGAGCCTATGCGAAAAATGTTGAAAACTAGTCTAGCGCCATGACACGAGTCGGGGTAGCACCTCTAGCTCCGGGGCATCCCCGCAATCGTCCTCCACCCCTCGGCTGGATGAGCTACCCCATGGGCCCAGAAATTTGGATGCTCCAAAGTCTGGGGAAGTCTAGAAAGGGGTGGAGCCTTGGCATCGGATGGAAATGTCAGCCGAGGTGTCGCGAGAGGCAAAAAGGGTTAGATAAATATACGCTCGTTGATCCCCTCGAACACGTCCAAGGGCCTGTCTGGTGTTGGCCCGGAGCAGCCTTCTATACTAAACTAAACGCTACCTACGAAGTATACTGTTACTTTGTACGTCGACTTAGGCGTTCTCTGGAGCGGGATTTGCGAATGGGCCGCTTACCCATGAGTCCTCGGCACTGCTCACATCTTGTCAACCGATCATACATGACCCACCTGCTGTTTCAAGCGACAATTGGACCGGCTGTCGTCGTTGTCGGCTACACTTATGCCGAGTTCGGTCGTTTGTGCTTACTGAAAGCGAACCAGGGTCGTCCAACATGAGAAATTAAGGAACTGCCCAGCCAGTCCAATCGGATCTCCCGCGGCTCCACTCACGTTTGCTACTCAGGACGTGATGGCCAGATTCCTCGCCAACCGCCAAACTGTGCCGCAGCCCCCGACGGAATGATGACTCGAAACGTAGCGAGCAGAACCTTGACGACGCCCTCGTGCCCGTTCCCGGCGGCATACGATAGCGGCGTCCGGCCCCTCCTATCCCTGGTGTCAACGCCTCCTGCAACTTGATTTGCCCTTTGTAAAATGCCTGTTAAGGGGTCCAAGACCCCATATCTCGATATAACGTGTAACAGACTGGTCCCGCTTGGTGGACAGTGACTGGAATACTTTCTATCATCTCGTAAACACGCACCCATGATTCTACGCGATCGTTTGATGGCCAGGCAAACAATCCCAGAAGATCATCTTGAGGGACACTTCTAGCATTGCATTGTTTGTGTGCGCCACCCACGAGGTCGCAGCATAATTCAAGAAAGGAAAGTCGTTATTTTCGTAGCTTGTTGACTGACCTGGACCGTACTGACACATATTAATTACATGGAATGAACCCCAGGAATCAACCGCTCAACTGTTCCCGCGCGAGAATTCTCTCAGATTGCAGCCCAGCCACAGCAGAAGCTCATAAATACAAGATAACGGGAATAAAAGAGGCAGCTTGTCGTCTGGCTAAGAAGTTTATGTTAGCACCAGACCAAAATGCCAAACCTTCTCCCTTCAGCCTTCAACCATTTACGCCTCGTCGGCTTTGTTAACCTCAACAATGCGCTGGGTGGTGGTTGTAGTCTTGTGGAACCTATACGGCTTGATTTTGCGCTCAAAGAGCTCGTCGAGTTCCGCGACAGTTCGACTAGTACAAAATCAGCTTCAGACTTATTGGTATGAGAAGTAATGTCAAATCAACATACCCAGATGTCTCGGGGATTAGGAACCACATGGCCAAGGTGAATGGTGCACCTAGACCGGCGAAGAGCCAACTGGTCTTAAGGCCCCAGTTCCACTGGTGCGCATTGAGCATGTAGGGGTTAAGGACTCCGAAGACGATTCCAATGACACAGGTAGAAGCAGCAGCAAAACCAGCTGTATAAGGTCGTAGTCTTTGGGAAGAGATTTCACCAATAAAACCCCAGCCAGTAGCTCCATTAGCCACCAGGCCGACATCTGGGTCACAATAGTCAGTATATCACTACATCAAGTTTTATTAGCTTTCCAGAAAACTCACTCCAGATGCAGGCGAAGAGAACGAAGACATAGTTGGTGGCGTTAGTTGTGGGCACGACGCCAATAATGCCTACAACCACACAGCACACCCAGCAGATAGTTGTTCCAGAACAAGCGAGCCATCGGCGACCCCAGATATCGGAGACAAGGATAACGATAACGCTGAAAAAGATGTTGATACCGGATGTGATGCAGGTGACCAAAAAGGGGTCCTTAAGGCCGACCTGTTGGAAGAAGTAGGTAGAGCCAAAGAAGATTCCCAGGCCGATAAACTGCTGTGTCATAAGAGTCCAGCAGGAGATAATTGTTCGCAAGCCGTCGCGTCCCTTGAAAATGGCATACCACTTCTCTTGCTTCTGCTCTTGGGCGATTGCATGTTCATGTTCAAGATTGATCTGGATAAGCCCGATCTGGTGATCCAAGTCGAAACCGTCCACGCCACGGTACAAGAGCCGAAGTGACTTCCGTGCGCGATCGAGCTTGCCTCGGGAAACGCACCAAGCGGGGGACTCGGGTATCAGGAGGTAGATCATAAGCATCAGGCCAATCTGAGACCACTGGGTGTAGACTGGGGTGAGATAGTCGCTTGGGTCCTGTGAATGCATAACCTGGAGGGCAATTTGGGCAAAGAACTGGCCGAGGATCCACCATAAGCTGTAGCACATGAGGAAGACACCTCGTACGCGGGGAGGGGCCACCTCAGAAACGTAGGTCGGGATCGTGGACTGCAAACAGCCAACACCAATACCTCCAAAGAGCTTTGCAACCAACCAGAGCCTCCATTCTGTGGCAACACATTCGATCGCGACGCTGATGGCGAGAATTAACCAGTACCAGAACATAGCTGCCTTCCTGCCAAACTTATCGGAGAGGAAGGGCAAGGTTGTCATTCCCACGATCTGGCCGACGGATCCGATAGAGCCCCAGGCACTAATAACAGAGGACGCCAGGACCACACCGTCCTCGGTCTGCTGCGTACCGAATTGCTCAACGAAGCCCATGTTTGCAATGATGCTTCCGATCAGTCTGCAAGGTCTAGCGTTAGTGGCGGTTCCAAAACACACGAACACGGGCAAAAGTAGTAAGGATATGGAAATACGCACCCAATCTGGTATCCATCTGTAGCAGCGCTGAGGGTGACGGCGAAACAAACAATCGAGCTAAGCTTGAATTTCATGACTGTTTCCCAAGGCGTCAACTCCTCGTATCCCGAAAGGCCTTGACCCCTAGCAGCGGCCTCCGAGGTGAGCTCCTTGGGAGAGTTGACACCATCCCCAACGACCTCACGGTGCTCGGCAACTTCAGCTGGTCTGCCGAAGTCCTTCTCTCCTGTTGAGGTCAGGGCCATGGTTGAAGGTGGGCGGTACAAGTCGAGTGAGGGCAATGAGAGATGATTGATAGTCCTTGATGAACAAGTGTAAGCTGAATGAAGCAGGACAAGATTTACAAGGGAGCAGCATACGTCTTATAGATGTCTAAAAGAGGTCCGTGTATAGCCCGAGCTATTCTACCAAGGTTCCGGGAACTTGAGGCGGTAGACTATCAACCTGGGGTATGTGGGTTCTCTGGACGGAGTCGAGGCCCTGGACACTGGATCGATTTCTACAGTATACCTACTTCACTCGGCAGTACGTAGCCTACCAATTGGGATGAAGTGGAGCTGGCGTGCTACTATGTAGCATAATAACGTACGTTAGATCTGGGGTAACCACTACGTGCAGGGATGGGGTACAGCTGCCCTATGGGGTTAACGCTTAACTATGTTGGGGATCGGAAAAAGATCTCCAAACACACTATTAACTACACCGCCCAATCATGCGGGACATTCAGTTTGTGGAGAGACAATGGCGCACAGGCTAACAGGTCAGGATTAGAGTCTCGCTTAGCAGGATGCCACCAAAACTCTCCTCCCCCGTACTTTGGCAAACAGGCTTTACATGTGGGGCTACCGGCGGTTAGACTTGCCTGCTAAAAGGGTTAAATGAAGGAGGCTTTACATGTGGGGCTACTAGCGGTTAGACTTGCTTGCTAAAGGTTAAAGGTAGGAGCGGCGCTAGTTATTTTGCCGAAACTCCCCAGACCCCAGGATAATGAATTCGAAGACCATACCGCACTAGTGGAGTTTCCCCGGGAAACGCCAAGTGCCGAGGAATAAAGGGAGTAGTTTTATTGGGGTTGCCTCACGTGATGACCACACTGCACAATAGACTTCCCGGCTCGGAAGGTTCACTGAGGGGTTTTCTTCCCTCCTGCAACTGCCTCACGGGGAGTCAATTGCTCGCCTCGGCAGGTGTCTCGTCATCTCTCACGCAGTCGAGACTCGACTTTCAGTCTCCAAGTCATTCTCTCGCAACTATAGCACTAACAAGGCTGCATATACCCCCCTTTCCGCCCCCTCCCCCCCGCTGTACGATGACGCCCTCCAGCGAGTCCATCACCGTCGCGCCCGCCCCACAGGACTCCGCATGGCCTCCACCCCACATCTGGGAGACCATGAGCGCCGCAGACCGCGCCAGCTGGCTAGGTCAAATACAGCGGGACAGGGCCAGGCGTCTGGAATTAGATATAGCCGAGACCGACCTCCGCCGGAGGAGGCCTCAGGGGGACCTGCAAATCGACGAGGATAACCAAGAGGAATACCGTGAGCCACCCCCTGAAGTGAAACCACTCATCGACATGTTCCCGGGTGTCTCCGCCGCCCTCCTTACTCGCATCTTCGAGAGGAAGCTGAAGGCAACCGAACTCATACGCCTTAAAGAAAAATCGGTCACCGATCTAGATCAGGAAGACAGGGTCTTCAAGATGACCGAGTCAGGAGGGGCAGTAGGCTTCAAGAAGACAGCGCCATCGCTCAAGGACTGGGGCCCCAACCCCCAAATGTGGACCGGCTGCTTCCTCACCTACCTGGCAGCTATAGGATACCTCTTCGGCGACAAGTACCCTAAGGCGGTCCCCAACATGCTCATGTTCATGAGGCAGATCCTGGACTTTGCTCAGACCTATCACTGGTCGGAAGCGGTACTCCCGCTTGCTCTTAACTTTCATCAATATATACTGGATAAGGGAGAGCTGTCGACGGATAGCTACCTGGTCACGGCCCAATTCCGCGAGAAATACCTCCGCCACAACCTCACCCTGCCAGCCAAGTCACCACCGCATTCCCCAGCAGCCCGACCCCGACAGGCGAGCAGCGCTCCTAATAGTCCAGACCGTTTGGACTATTAGTCCAGACTGCAGATCAGGGCAGGGGAATACAGACGCCCGGTGTGGACGCTAAGTACGCTAAATCCAGGGTACCCATGTTTGTTGCTGTGCCAACCATTTTGTTGTGGATATTTCCGATCAATTTACTGGTGCGATCCAGATCAACAAGGCCCGTTTCAAGGGACGCGTCATCCTAGTCGTCAATCCACGAACGCCCGTCGTGGATTGATTATTGATCTTGGATTGCAGTCTGGACTAATAGTCCAAACGGTCTGGACTATTAGGAGCGCTGCAGGCGAGACGGGCCAGATCTTCAAACAATGAGACAGAGGTTTGCGACAAGTTCAACACAACAGGGTGCCTCTGGGAAGGCTGCAAGAGACGTCACGAGTGCACGGTATGCGGTTTAGGCGACCACGGTGCCTCGTCCTGCCGCAAGAAGAAATAGCAAGCCAGCCGAGCGATGAGGAGAGGCCCTAGCGAAAACAACGGGGTAGCCTCCTACCTACCAGCGACAGGCGCGATACCGTGTGGTCAACCGGCGAGGCCTAACACAGCCACCCAGTACCCCGTCTTCAACCCAGAACTCCCGAAACTAGAGTTCTCTCCTTCACCACTACACACGCAAAGCTGGAGCAACTTCCTCCGCTACTATCCCGGAAACCTCGGGCCCACCCTCGTGGGCATCCTAACGCACGGTGTCCAGATAGGCTACAGAGGCAAGAGGCAGTCTTACCATTCCACCAACCACCACATACACGAACCCAACATTATCACGGAAAAATTAGCAGAGGATCTTAGGCTCTGTCGGGTTAGATTGACCTCTGAACCTTCCTTCATCTCGCCGCTTGGGTTAGTTCCTAAACAGGATGGGGGATGGCGCCGCATCCACGACCTATCATGGCCCCCTGACCGAGGCGTCAACCAGGGTATACCAGACAGCTGGTCAACCATCGAGTATATGAATATCGACGATATATACGACCAGGTTGTGCAGGCCGGCCCAGGCTGCACAATCATCAAAAGGGACATCAAGGACGCTTTCCGAATAGTCCCCGTTGCTGAGGATAACCAGCACCTCCTAGCCTTTCGGTGGAACGATTCCACCTACGTCGAGTGCTGCCTCCCATTTGGCCTGGCAACAGCCCCATTTCTATTCAACCTCTTTGCGGAGGCTCTCCACTGGATACTCCAGTGCCTCCTCCCTGCATTCTACATGAACCATTACCTAGACGACTTCATCGCCATCACAAGATCGCCCTCAGTGTCCGACCCTGCGGGTGCCTTCGACGAGGTCTACAACATCGTAACCGACCGCCTAGGCATCCCTCGCAACACCAAAAAGGACGAGCAAGGGACATGCGTCGCGGTCCTAGGTATCCAAATCGACTCCATTGCGATGGAAGCTCGCCTGCCACCAGAGAAGTTGTGCCGCGCCACATTGGACGCCGCAGCTGCCCTGAACGCAGCGAGTCTCAGCCTCAAGCAAACCAAGAGTCTTACAGGCTTACTAGCCTTCTGCTCAAGAGTCGTCCGGCTAGGAAGAACAAGGCTACAGTCTCTATACACCTTCCAAGCCGCCTTCCCACGTGGGAAGAGCGCGCGCCGCCGTATCCCCTACGAGGTACGTGACGATTTGGAATGGTGGAGGGACTCCTTGTCTCTCTTCAACGGCGTACTCCTAATCGACCCCTGCCGCCGCCACATCACGCATCTATACACAGATGCCTCCACCACAGGCCAGGGGCTCTTCTTCTTTTCTTCCAAGTCCACATCGGACTGCTGGCAGGCCCATTGCCACCAGCTTCATGCAAGCAATGCTGCCACATTGGCCCTTGCTCAAGACGCACATGCGCACATCAACACCAACGAAGTAGACGCCATCCTACAAGGCTTCCTACTCTTCAGCCAACATTGGCTTCATCACACCCTCGTGGTCCACACGGACAGCTCTACAGCGCACACAGGACTAAGTAAAGGCTTCCTTCATGGTCCGCCTAATGCACCTCTGAAGAGCCTGCTTATCCTAGCCGCGGCGAGGGACATCCAAATCGTGCCACATTGGCTACCCTCCGGGGAAAACACATTAGCAGACGCGCTCTCGCGTAATAACCTTCAACAGATTGCTAACATTTGCCCTCACTGGCAGGACCTCTCGGTATTGAACCGCCCGCGTGGTTCTCCTCACGAGCTCATCAGCTCAACGCAGGCCACCTGAAGCTGCTCTGGAACGGGCTCGGCGCCAACACGCGCTCCGTGTACCTCTCTGCCCAGCGCAACTACGAGAGACACTGCGCGCTGCAAAACTTGCCAGCGTGGCCAGCCTCGAGGCACTCGCTGATCTCGTGGCTAACCTCACGACTCCTTGGCAATTCCGTCCAGAAATCAGTCAAGCCAGACACGGCCCTGGCAGACTTAGCCGCCCTCCGGGCCTACCACATTGATAACTTTCTTGATGATAAACTCTTTGATAACAAGCACTTCCGCCGTCTCATCGATGGCGCGAGAAGACTCAGCCCAATGGCCAAAGTACGAGTCAGAAAGCCGATTTCGCGTGAGGCCATCACAGCGCTATCCGCGGGCTTAGACACACTTCCGCTACAGCCCTCGCAGATGACCGTTGACCTCAGGGAAGATCTGAACTTCGCAGCCGCCTGCCGGGTGGCATTTGCTGGATTCCTCCGCGTCGGAGAATTCACATACAAGAGAGAAGACGTTGGCACACCTTCCATCTTCTTAGCAACGAAACTGACGCGCTCAGACATCAGATTCTCGTCTTCGTCCGACCATGCCCAACTCACACTCAAGAGGAGTAAGACGGACCGCCGCCACGAAGGAGTGCAGATCATCCTCGCGAGAACAGGAGACGGAGCATGCCCAGTCGACGCGCTTCAAAAGCTGCTGCTCCTCGACCCCAAGGAGCACGACGCCCCGTTATTCTCCTTCCACGGAAGACCATTCAGTCGCAGCAACTTCCTATCTACCCTCTCTACCAAACCGAGAACTCTTGGGTTACAAACGGACGGGTACTCAGGCCACAGCTTTCGGAAAGGTGCAGCGCAACATGCGCACGATAGTGGGATTCTCAACGACCAGATTCAGATGCTCGGGAGATGGACCTCGGAGGCATTCAGAGTTTATTTCACGACGAACGCGTCAGTCTTGTATCAGCTCAACCACCAGTTCCAGACGGGCTCGCCGGCGCCGCTGTCTCTGGTTCAACCACCGTCCCCTCCACCATCCTACCGTAGAAACTCGAAAAATTGAGCCTCTTGGCAAAGTGGAACCGGGCCAATTTCCCCGCCCGCTATGCCCTCTCGGGTCAAGCCTCGTGAGGCTCTTCATGAATCGGATATCAGAGTAATCCCTTGATGAAGGGATCAAAATTCACTCTTTTTCATGGAATGAAGCATTCTGATATATCTTCAGAGAGTCATCATGGTCCTCGAACAGTGCGAGCCCAATTTACAAGTGACGCCGAGGCGTAAGCGTGGTCCAAAGCCCAAGCCAATTTCTGAGCGCAAATCACGGCCATTCGCCCCACTGCAAAGGAAGGAAGAAACACACTCTCCCGCCAAGCAGGTCCGGGTTCTTCAGTTTCTCATTAACCACCGCATTTATGACCCAAAAGCCAAAAGAATACTAGGGGTTCAACTAGGGGGTTCAAGGTATTGATGGATATCGTCAACCGTATATTTCTGAGGCGGCAACGTGGTTCAAGGTCAAGGAAAAGACCGTTCGCGGGTGGTGGAAGCGGCGAGACAAGATCCTCGGTATCATCGCCTCAGATCCCTCGTGGAGACCCTTCTGGCCGAAGCTTGAAGAAGAGCTATTCAGACAGTTCGTTCAGCGGCGATCAGAGAAGAAAATCATTACAGTCTCTTGGTTCCGGTCTACAGCTAAATCCCTCTTCAAAGAGGTCTATCCAGAACATAAGCAGCTATTCGCATTCTCTAATGGATGGTTCTTGAACTTTAAGAAGCGGCACCGTATCGTGAAGCGGCGAGTCACCAACCAAGCCCAGAAGACCCCGGCAGAGTACCGTCGCATTGTCAATAGTTTCCTTCGCTTCGTCTTACGCAACTCTCAAAGGAGGGCATCACCAGTCCCTATGGACCCTCCCAAATACCCCTACCAGCTAGGGGAAAAGATCCCTGATCTTCTCGACTCCCCAAAACGCCGGTTTCACAATAACTGTATCCTCAACGTTGATGAAACACCAATTCCTTTTGAATACCTTGATGGATCAACCTACGCCCTCGAGGGTGATAAGACTGTCTCCGGGAAGACCGACAGAAGCGGCTGGAGCAAGAGAAAAGCGACTCTTCTACTATCTATCTTCGCTGATGGACTGGGACGTCTCAAACCAAAGCTCATATTCGAGGGCGCTGAACCACCGAAGGGGAAGATCATGCAGCGAGAAGGTCATCTATATCATCCGGGGGTTACCGTAGAGTTCAACCCGACGGCCTACAATAACGAGAAGTTATTCCTGAAGTGGCTGAACGAGGAGGTTATCCCCTGCAAGAGAGAACACAGGGAATTTATGCTCGTTATGGATGTAGCGAGTTTTCATAAGACTGACGACGTGAACGCGTTACTGAAGGAGTCGAAGATCCTGCCGGCGATGATACCCCCGGGCTGTACGAGCCTTCTTCAACCGCTTGACGTATCTATCAACAAGGTCTTCAAAGCGTGGTTACAGCAGTATGCCGATGAGTGGATCATAGAGAGAGAGAATGACCCGGATCGCAATTCCAAGCAGTGGACCCCTACTGAGAAGCGAGTCATGACAACCCACATCGTCGGCCGGGCTTGGGAGCGACTTCTAGAGCGACCTGAGTTGATTCAGAAGTCCTTTTCCACCTGTGGAATTGGCTTACGGCCTGATAGAAGTGAAGAAGAAAGGATCAGCATCAAAGACATGAAGAAAGAAGAGATTGACTTCAGCAACTGGGAAATAGCTTCAAATCCGGAAGAAGGAGAGGATCAACACCAAGAAATAGCTTCTACATTTGATGATGAACAACTAGGCCTCCCAGAAGATGACCTTATTGAGTCTCTGACCTCTCTTTCTACAGAAGAGTTGGCACGGATAGCTGTGGAGAAAGGAGTCACGGTCAACTTCACAAGGTCAGATGTCAGGGAAGAACTAATAAATCGGCTTGTGGACTTTAGTACCTCCTCTCAGGGCGAAATTACTACGGAGGAAGAAGTCACTTTGTCATTGGGGACCCCATCCTCGATCCAATAGAACGCAATTCCTTCTTGCCACTCCCTCTCGACCCCTAGCCTGAAGTCCCACTTCTTCCATCGCCGACCCCGGCTCTCAACCTTACATAACACCACCTTTCCTGCTTCCAAGATATCGTCAAAGCCTCGCCGACTTAACTCTCTTAACCAAGCGTAGTGGATGCCTTCATTTGTAAGGGAAATGCCGGTTTTATACCTGGGCTGGAGGGATCTCTGTACGTGAGGCGGCAAGTCTGTCCGACTTCAAAGCAGGCCGCGTTGGCGAAATCATCCGTCACATCTGCCGATATTGATTATGCAATCTGACCAATGAGAGGCCACATACAGATGATATCAATGAAGCCGGCCGGGTTGAGAGTCATATTAGAAGCGTGTTTTTGAGGGCCTCGTGAGGAGCTGTTGTGAGGGTATTTTGAGAAGCTATGATCAGAGGGATTGAGGTCGGATGATGATAGACACACTATTCCTAATCAGGAAAGGTGGGCGGGGAAATTGGCCCGGTTCCACTTTGCCAAGAGGCTCAATTTTTCGAGTTTCTACGGTAGTTTGGCCCGGGTCATTTGGGCCCTCTCTGACGCTGCGGTCTAACACGCTTACGCATAAGACCGCAGTGACAGGTGACCCGTTGCGGCCAAACTACACACACTCTGCCCTCTTGACTGCGTGAGGTCACCAATAAATAAGGCTAATATGATTGCTCACACTCTTCTCCTTGCTCAAGCTTTATCAGCAGTGCAAATCTAACGACGTCAACATGGCCCGCCTTGCCATACCGCACCTTCAACCTACCGCCAATTCAGCCCAATTGATTGTCAAGGGGCAGCCATTTCTTATGCTTCCTGCTGAGTTGCAAAACTCGTCCCTGTCGTCAGCTGATTATATGAGCTCAGTATGGAGTGACCTAAAGGCTGCAAACTTCAACACCGTACTGGGCAGCGTCTCTTGGGATGCGATCGAGCCTGAAGAGGGCAAATTCGATTTCTCTGAGCTCGACAAGATTATTCTTGATGCACGTCAACATGGATTGCACTTGGTGCTGCTCTGGTTTGGTAGCTATAAGAATGCTACGAGTTCTTATGTGCCAAATTGGGTCAAGTCAAACCCCATCAGATTTACAAGAGTGCAGATTCTAGACAATGACCGGCGTCTTAAGGCTACTTGCACCATTTCTCCCTTCTGCCGAGCAGCGTGGGAGGCCGATGCGAAAGCCTTTTCCACGCTCATGAGGCACATCAAAGAAATTGATGCCGCGCATAGCACAGTACTCATGACCCAGGTTGAGAACGAGTGCGGTGTCCTTGGCGACTCAAGAGACAGGAGTGAATTGGCAGACAAGGCCTTTCAGCAGCCTGTGCCACTTGAGCTACTGGCTCATCTGGCGGGCAAGCAGCAGCTGCATCCAGAATTCGAGAAGAGATGGCCCAGGTTCAGAGAAACTGTCGATCTTGAACATAGTAAGACCTGGGAACAAACCTTCGGCCCGGGCAATACTGCCGATGAAATGTTCATGGTTCATGCTCTGGCTGCATATGTCGGCAAAGTCGCTCAGGCGGGCAAGGACGAATACCCCATTCCGTTTTTCGCCAATGTGTGGCTGAATACCGATGACGAATCTATTCTCGACGTTGATGGAGTTCCCGAAGACCTCAGGCTCGGTATAGTGGCCGCTGGTGGATCCAAGCCTGGCGAATACCCATCCGGCAGCCCATGCCCTCACACTCTGGACCTGTGGAAGTACTGTGCCCCAGCACTGGACCTGTGGAAGTACTGTGCCCCAGCACTGGACTTCATCTCGCCCGATGTTTACTTGCAAGATTACGAATGGGCCTGTAAGCAGTACCGGTACGAGAACCAGCCGCTTCTTATCCCCGAGCAGCGTGCAGATGGACGAGGTTCGCGCCAAGCATGGCTGGCCTATGGCTCTTACGGTGCCCTGGGTTGCTCTCCCTTTGGAATCGACACGGTCGCAGCCGTGGAGAACGAGTTTAAAAAGCCATATGGACTCTTGGCCAAGATGAGCAACCACATTCTGACAGCACAAGCCAGCCACCCGGAGGACATGTTTGGCTTCTTCTTTGATGAGCCGTCTCTTACCGCCAGAGATAGCTGGATCCGGTCGATGGGCAACTTCAGCCTTCGCGTCGAGCGCTCCTTTACCTTTGGAAAGAAAACACCAGGCTATGGCATTATTATTCATCGCGGTCAAGGGCGTTTCCTGCTCATCGGTGAAGGTTTCCAGGTCAGGTTTGAGAGCCTGAACCCCGATACTACCTACACAGGCATTCTAGAATTCAGGGAGCTAAACGCAAGTCCTGAGGGTCAACTGTCAGAAGGGCGCAGGCTGAACGGCGACGAACGGATGAATGGAGATGTTGCTATGATGCCATCTGAAACCCCGGATTATGGTGGATACCCCATCCGAGTGACAGTCCCGTCAAGAACATGTATCGCCGAGTGTCTAGCATATAGCATCTAGAATATAGTCTGAAGGATGTTAAGGAATTAGTCATGATCATACTATCAACATCCTGGACACTGGTGGAAGCAGTCGCCAAATAATCTTGTTCAAAATAACGGGGACTGATGAAATTATAGTCCTGTCTCCAGGAACTAGATAAGATCTTCTTGCTGATCACTCTGCAAGTCGTTGATCTTCTTTCTATCCTTGTACATGTGGAAAGTGGCCAGGCTGGCGATCAATTCCACCTTCCACTCCACGTTTTCAATTTTGTGGAAGTTGAAGTCACGTGCGTCAATTCCATCAACTCCATTTCACCTTCACGTTGATGGGCTCAATTCCATCTAGATGCCTTCAACGTTGACCACTGGTTGAAACCGTCAAGGAATGGCGGTGGTTCAGGGTAGCATCTGCAGCCCCCGCGAGCCGTGTCGGTTAGACTTTGTCGCCGGTACTTCTTGCCCCTCAATTTTTGTGCACGTGCCAACTGTACCCAGTACTAGGGGCTCGCGAACGCGTCTCGACTTGTCGTCGCGCCTAAGGTCCTCCTTCAGCAAAAACATTATGTGCATCCCGTTCCTGCCTGGGGTCCAAATGGATGCCAACGTACCTGTCAAGCACCGGCAGCCTTCGGACTGCAACGCATCCAGTGCCACGCTTATCAACTTGGATGCTTTGCCAGACGATTGGAAAATCTTCCCATGGAACAAAGTTCCCGGGCTTTTCGATTTCTGAACGTGTTGGCAGGCAGACCTCGTGGGTCTGGCAGCATGGCTTTGACATCCAAGCCCGCGATTCTCCCACGAAGCGGAAATGGGTTTGGGGACCTTGCCTCCAGAAGCCTAAGCCCAAGACAACGGACTTCTCTGCTGTTGGCACAGAATATCGAGAAGCATCTATTCAGGGAGCACGGACTTGTCGACGAGTCCGGGAAGAGGAAGCCGCCCGCTCTTTGGAAGCGAATGCAGGAGAAGACTCACTCAAGGAACATCGTGGAGATGCTGAATCTTGACACTTCAGACCCCAAAGAGCAACCGAGCACAGCTGCCATGGCTTCAGGAGGCAAAAAGAATGGTGAGGACACTGTGGGACGAAGAGTACAAATCACTACCGACTCTTTCGAACTCGAATGAAGAACCTCCGTTCAAGCGTTTAAAGGCAATGAGTGCGCTCGAAAGACACCGAGCCCACAGGACTTCGCCTCTAGCAGGCAGATGTTCTTTGGAAAGTTCACTGAACGCGGACCATGAAGAATATAACCATTGGCTGTCGAGTCCCGACACTAAGAACGACCCTCTTGTCACGGATCCCATCCAACATTGGTGGGAGAGACGGAAAGATTACCCTCGACTGTCACGAATGGCTCTCGACTTGCTGTCGGTGCCGCCCATGTCTGCAGAGTGCAAGCGTTTGTTTAGTGTTGCTGGGCAAATGGTCTCACCGCTGCGGACTCGATTGGAAGCCAGCACGATAGGGATAACACAGACACTAAGGTTGTGGGTGCGGAATGGCCTCATCGACGCGGTGGACACATTAATTGATGTGTCAGGAGAGGTTGGGAACAGCATTATATGGGAGGCAGAGGAGGGTGGCTCGTGGCTGAGACGCTGGGGGGTAAGCGCTGGGGATCTCGGCGCGGGTATGCGGTTCAACATCTTCAATCCAACACCATCAATTCCATTTGGTGATGCGGTGGTTCAACTCCATGGGCCAAATGCTGAGTAAGCTGTCAACGCAACGCCACGCGACGGCGGAATTGATGGAATTGAATTGATCGCCAGCCTGAAAGTGGCAGGCTTTGAAACACCAAATTCCTCCGCTAGACCCTTGGGATGGAGAACCGTGGCCGCATAGTATTAGTGTCTTATCAAGTTTCGTGTAGTACTTGTTAAGCTTGGCCCAGGCTGAATTAACGCATGAGGAATAGTAACTGGGTTCCGCTCGCTATGCTGCATTACTTTTTGCTTTCTCTAGCGTCGAAAGGAGAAATTCGTATACGACGGCGACCTGCCAAATAATTCTATATTGGGCTTCGACGCCTCCCTTCCGAAGTCAGAGCTAACAGTCCCCTTCAAACCGCAAAAGACAGGAACCGAATATTCAAAGAATATCTCTGAACCAGCCGAGAGCATCCAAATCTATGTCACTCAGTAGGTTTGCTTCCTTAAGACATGGAGGAAGTGGACTTCGATACTTGGCACGGTAGATCGGGGTCATTGAAACTTCCTGCTCGACTGCATCGTAATATCAATGAGCTCCTCGAGATAGCGTCGGAGCTTCATTGCTCACTCGATTATATAGTATTGAGACTGCTAATACGTGCTGTTGTCGAGGACGGCATCAAGAGTGCCCGGATACGGCTTATCAGGGTCATCATCTTGTAATTTCCGCAGAATCGCTGTCACCTTGTTGGACTGATTGACCCAGACCACAAGGTTGTGTAGTTTGCCAACTGGACCTCTCCTTGCCCACACAGCGAAGTCGTCCGTGTTGAGGTTCTCGAGGGTATTACTGTCTTTGATAAAGAGGAGCGCCCTGGCGATGAGATAGAGAATATGCCCGAAATACTGGATCCTTCTGCTGGCCGGATTCTGCCACTGGAGCTTGTGACCAATCGCCTCGACTACTCCTTTGTTACTCGCGGCGTTATCGAGAATAATGCACCCTACTTTATTGTTTGCAATCAGCTCGAACTCATCCAATAACTCTATAATAGCGGCTAAGATATTTTCTCCTGTATGCGCTATAGTGACGCTTGGAAGGCCAAGCACTTGGTCCATGCGGGCCCCGACGCGGAGTCTCCCCACAAGCCTCCGAAGGAAGGAGGAAGCCACGCCTGTGAGTGCGGGTCGTGCGCTACATAGCATAAGAGCTTGCCCACCATCATGTAAAGCCCGTTGCCATCCAGCTACCCTCCTAGGCTATGCTTCAGCAAGTAGTCTCGCTTAGTAGGCCTATCTTCGTAGAAGCTATTCTCCTCCATATCCCGGGCCAGCGAGTCATTAAGGGCCTGGTACGATCGCTATCGTTGGTGTCTATGATCTTCCAGGGAGCAAGCGTACGCACGAAGCAACTCCTTATATCTCTTATATAGCTGGCGCGCTTCCCAGCTGCTGCGAGCAAGTCTTGGCGTCGATAGATAACCGTCAGAACTCGACACAGCAGACAAATTTTAGAGCTGATAGTCCGGCCATGGCAGGGTGTAGTCCGGAGAACACGGTAATGAACATGTGTTAGATTGACCGGAACACACGCTTCTCTCATTCCTCTCTATTTATTGGTGACCTCACGCCAGGCTTCGAAATCGATCGACCAATCGATTTGACCGCCAAGTACGAACTCATCCACTTCACGAGAGACCCGAAAATGAACTGTACGCATGCTCTACGCCTGCCGCATGCCACGATCAACGCGTCACCGTCCTGCCGTTACCTGGGCATCCAAATGGACACCAGACTCCGCTGGGACTACCATCGAGAGAAGGTGGAAGCAGGCGCCACAAAGCGGCTCTCAGCCCTATCGGCCCTAGCGTCGTCGACGTGGGGTACTGGACTCGTCAACCTCCGACAGGTCTACAGAGCAATGATCATACCTCAGATGCTACCATCCACCACCACCTAGTGGGCACCCCCACCTAATGCATCACCAAAATTTCAATCTTCCCATACAAAATCCAAATTTTCAATTGCACCGCATTCAGCCAGGAATGAAGGTACTCTCAAACTAAGGCCTGTACTATATTGCTTTTTTCATGGAATTTTAGCACCGGCCTTACTTTTCCCCGTCTCGCCTCGTGGCCTGATTCTCTAGCCCTTTGAATTTTTTCGCATTTCACCTCATCCACCCTAGCCGACTCCATCCACTCAAGCCGAATTTTCACCTAAGTTGCTGTCGGAACTCCTTCTGCAATGGTTCACCGTAATTATACCGAAGAGGATGTAGCTGAGGCTATATTCGATATCACTGATCGAGGCCTGTCACAGACAGGAGCGGCCGACAAACGTGGAGTACCTCGGTCAACCATTTATAGACGACTTTCCGGTCAAGCGAGCAAGAATGAACGTATCTAGGCCCACCAGCGTATTTCAAAGAGCCAAGAGGAGATTCTTGTCCGTTGGGTGCTGCGACAAGAGTCTCTGGGCTATGCTCCCTCGCACAGCCAACTCCGCGCCTGTGTCGAGGCCCTCCTACAACAACAAGGCGATAACAAGCCATTGGGTAAAAACTGGACCTCCAGGTTCATCAAACGACATTCAAAACTATCTACCAAGCTTGGAAAACGTCAGGAAGCCGCCAGATTTGACGGGTTTACACCAAGGTCGGTCAATTGGTACTTCGATATCCGGGAGACGGAATACGGCTGGATCAAGCCTGAGAACACGGTTAACGTGGACGAGGGCGGCATAATGGCGGGTTTCGGTAAGTCCTCTATAAGTTCTCTACGGGTTTTTATAGGTTATAACTAATTGGCTGTCAACCAGGCTTGGACAGCCTCGTAATCGGGAGCTCTGACCCGAAGAAGAAGGCGATGTTGAAGGGCTCCCAGTCGCGCAAGTGGACCTCATTTATCGAGGCCGTCACCGCAACTGGCCGCGCTTTAAAACCGGGGATTATCTTTAAAGGAAAGGAGCTACAGAAACAGTGGTTTCTGGACCAGTTCAAATTGATAGCCGACTGGCACTACATCACATCGCCCAACGGCTGGACCGACAACCACATAGCTCTCGAGTGGCTGAAAGACGTCTATCTTCCCCAAACAGAGCCTCGTGATGCATCGGATGCGAGACTTATTATCCTTGACGGTCACGGGAGCCATGCATAGGTGAGCCTTTTAGTATTTTCGCCCGAGAGTCACCCGCTATAGGGTCGCTAACGAGCAGTCAGGATGAGTGGATGGCCACATGCTTTCTGAACAATGTCTACTGCTGTTACCTACCAGCACATTGTTCCCATGGTTTGCAGCCGTTAGATAATGGAATTTTTAATGTCATCAAAGGTGTGTATCAGAAAGAACTCCAAAAGCTGGCTAGTTTGACCGATTCTGCGCCGGTTGACAAAGTCAACTTTATTCGGGCATACGCGAAAGCCAGGGAGGCGGGCATGAGGAAGGGGATTATCTTATCCGGCTGGAGGGTTACTGGAAATTGGCCTATCAACCGTCACAAAGCTCTAACACATCCGGAAATTCAATCGGACAAAGAAAAAGTACTGGAACGGTTCAAGACGCCTAGCCCTCCTCAACTGCACTCAGATGATACGCCGAAAACGAGCCGCCAGGTGAGGGATATGGCCAAACACCGAAGTCGTCCGACCAGGCGGAAGTACAGTAAGATCGCGAAGGGGTTAGAAGCTTTAGAGATGAAGGTGGCCGTTCAGAATGCGCGGATTACTGACCTCGAAGAGCAGATGGCCCAGGTGCGGCGAGGGAAGAAAAGGAAGGCGGTACCGAACCCGAACCGACGATTCATGGATCTAGCGGAGGCTCTAGCGACTGGAGAAGCTCTTCTTGACTCAAAGGAGGTAGAAATAGAGGTGGATATGGATGAGGAGGTCGAGTCGGTGATTGAGGTGGGTGTCAGGTCAGAGGACCAAAGTGAGGACTTTACGGTCGTAACAAAGCACTGCCAGCGCACACGGAGCGGTCGGGAGGTCAAAAAAACACGCAGAGAGTAGAATTTGATCAATTTTATGGAGAGTCTCTTTACTAACTTCGATTTTGATTGACAACGTGGTCTGTTTTTGTGTGCACCAAAATTTAGATTTTGTATGGGAGGATTGAAATTTTGGTGATGCATTAGGTGGGGGTGCCCACTAGGTGGTGGTGGATGGTATACGGCTGCTCTGCTTGGCACATTCCCGGCAGCAGCCGCACTGGAAGGGGCAGCTCCATGGTTAATGTTGTCAAGAAGGTTCAGAGACGAGCGGCCCAGATAATAACGGGCGCTTTCCGGACTACGGCTGGAGCAGCGGTGGATGTGGAGGCGCACCTGCTCCCTGCGCAACAACAGATCGAGCAAGCGGCCCTAGAGAGCGCGATGCGAATCAGGACTAGCCCACTTCATGGCGACATGGCCTCAGCTGGAACCAACGTGAAGAGCCCTCTGGACCAACTCTCGAACATTTTGGAAAGGAAATACAGGGTAAATCTCAACCGCCTCGAGAAACGCCAGCCACACTTAGTGCCACCGTGGTGGACTCCGCCTTTTGTCCGAATCGCCGGATCTGCCGACGAGGCCATCGAGGAGCACGATGCGGCGGAACCGGTAACAATACGCATCTACACTGATGGTAGCGGCATCAACGGCCATGTAGGTGCCGCCGCCATTGCACCTGAGCTCCGGATCGATGGCGTCAGTGCGAAGCGTCTAGAGTACATGGGCCCATCCAAGGCTTCAACAGTCTACGCGGCGGAGCTGAAGGGAATAGTGTTGGCGCTGCAGATACTGCGTGACGTGCATGCAACCAGAACCGCTCCCGGAAAGAGCGCCATCTTCACCGACAACCAAGCCGCTATTCAGGCTCTACAGAACCCCAAGACTCCATCAGGACAGTATCTCCTGGCAGAGGCCATCCAAGAGCTGGAAAACCTCCGAAGCCAAGGGTGGGAGCTACAGTTCCGCTGGATCCCAGCACATATCGGCGTGCCTGGCAACGAAGCGGCAGACCAAGCAGCAAAGGAAGCTGCCGGGTATGACGCGGCCACAGGAGCACGCTGCGGACCACAAATCGAACCCGACACACTACGGACCCTGATGGCAACCACAAAACTCACCGTTCGTCAAGCCATGCAAGACGAATGGACGATGGCGTGGAACACAGCCAAGCACGGCAGAGAACTATACAAGCTCGGGGTACGACCAGGAAAAGCGACACTCGACAAGCATCAGGGGACGCACCGAGCCATCAACTCAGTGATCACCCAGATGCGCACCGGCAAGATCGGCCTCCGGGCCTACCTAAGCGCCATCAACAAAGCCGAGACCGACCAATGCCAGTGCGGCCGCGGACCACAAACAGTACGACACATCCTGCTCGAATGCAGGAACTGGATAGAGGAACGACAAGAGATGTGGGCAGGCAAGCAACCATGCGTGGACATCAAGAAGATTCTCTGTAAATCGTCAATGGCAGTACAAGCAGCAAAGATGCTACTCAGGACGGGGCTGCTCGGACAGTTCCAAGCAGTCCCGACCACAGTCCTCAACACATAAAGTCGACGAGCGAATTCGGTAAACAGAAGGAAAGGAGGGCCGGGAGGCCCGACACGTGCATAGATGCAGAACAGAGAAGTAGGCTAGCAGTAGAGGTATCCAGACTCGGGCAGAGGGGGAAGCAGCTCTGTAAGGACACCAGTTGACCAGACGGAGAGTCCTGACAGAAGAGGCTTCCTGCTGAAGCAAGAAGCGGGAACACCTGTATTGTAGTCTGTACGCTGCATAGCTGCCACTAGGGCGGCTGGGACAGTCTATGAATAAAACAAACAAACAAACAAACAAACGATCGACTGAGAGGGCCGCTCGATCGATATCGATCGATTGAGAGTGACGATCGATATAAATCGATCGATCAGGGCCCGGAATCGATCTATACGATCGATTTCGAAGCCTGCCTCACGCAGTCAAGAGGGACAGAGTGTGTGTAGTTTGGCCGCAACGGGTCACCTGTCACTGCGGTCTTATGCGTAAGCGTGTTAGACCGCAGCGTCAGAGAGAGGGCCCGTCCGCGCTCCCTCATAGGGAGGCAAGTGTCTGTATATTGTAGTAGTGCTATATACAGAGGGAAGGTGGGGGGGGATGAAAGTCGAGTCTTGACTGCGTGAGAGATGACGAGACACTGCCGAGGCGAGCAATTGACTCCCCGTGAGGCAGTTGCAGGAGGGAAGAAAACCCCTCAGTGAACCTTCCGAGCCGGGAAGTCTATTGTGCAGTGTGGTCATCACGTGAGGCAACCCCAATAAAACTACTCCCGATATTATCAGACGTGATTCGCCACCCTACGCTCAGTACGTTACGCCCCGTTACAACTGCCAACATAAACCAAATCTGTGACGGTCAAGGTTCCCAACGTAGCAAACCGTAACCCAATTGGTTTATGTTGGCAGTTGTGACGGGGCGTCGTACTGAGCGTGGGGTGGCGAATCACGTCTGATAATGTCAAGAAGTATTCTTGAGTAATCAAATTGTATTGAAAGCTGAGGTAGCGAGAGTGTCTGTCTAAGGGATGTTGTGTGGTTTTTTATAGGCAGGGTCTGGGGAGCATCTCACGATGCCCATCGTGAGATAGTGTTACATTCTCACTTGCCCGGAGTGAGAAAATGGGTCCCGCTCACTCGGTGCGAGTGAGCGGAATACGTTGATCCGTGCCGTGTGGCGACACGCATTCGATCGCGGCATGGGCCGTGACAAAATCAGGTTACGGTTTACTACGTTGGGAACCTTGACCGTCACATCCTAGATATCAAAGTACTAATTAATGGCTATTAAGTGTTGTTGTGTCGCGCAGGGATGCTGAGTGCACTTGACAAAAGGTAGTTCTTGTTGTAGTTATTGTTATTATTCTTGGTTAAGTTTTTCATAATCTCAATGAGAGGCCCTTTGGGGCCTTATATCTTTGAATGATCTCATCCAGGACTTTGAACCTTAATCGAAGGACTTCAAACTTTAATCTTGATCCTGAAGCTTAGGGGGAACTCTCAGTTCTTCCAACATTAAGGTAAAAGAATTAAACCTTAAAGCTTCTTAGCGTTTTCCCACCTTCATCTTAATATCGGAATAGCATTTAATAAATCTGGCCACCTAGTGTACACTGATAGGCCTCTCCTGTTGAATAGCTCGTATGGCACAATGATGACCCTCAACGCGTGTTGTATTCTGTGTTCTCTGTAGAGGCTATCTCCAAGGCTGGTTCGACACGTATGCCTTTTATCCCTTTCCTGATTAGACTTTAGCCTCGCTGACCGGTTGCCGATGTGGCACCGTCGGTCCCGTGACCTTCCTGCGCCAAAGGCTTCCACATGGTCCAATTCAGCAGGTCTTACCGGGGGAGGGGTAGCGCATGGTACTCGCTTCATCACTCTCTCAGAGGTCTCCACAGAATCACAGATATGGCGGATTCTGTTGGATACGCGATGGGGTAGGGTGAATTCAGTAGATAGTGGACCAGATATTAAAGATCTTATTGATTGAAGTCTTGATGATCTTGTTCTTGCTCGCTTCGTCATCGTGCGGGGGCGTTGGTCCATTCTTGATGTTTTTGTTGGATACGCGATGGGGTAGGGGTGAATTCAGTAGATTGTGGGCCAGAAATGGATGATTTTATTGATTGAAGCCCTTAATGATCTTCTTCTTGCTCGCTTCGTCATCGTGCGGGGGCGTTGGTCCATTCTTGATGTTTTTGTTGGATACGCGATGGGGTAGGGGTGAATTCAGTAGATTGTGGGCCAGAAATGGATGATTTTATTGATTGAAGTCTTCATCATCTTGTTCTTGCTCGCTTCGTCATCGTGCGGGGGCGTTTGTCCATTCTTGATGTTTTCACCGCCACAAGCCACACATTGTTATAACGAGGAGCAAACTCCCTTCTATCCGCACACAGGCGCCAATCTAACACACCCCCAGTTGAGGCCGCGTCGGCAGAAACTGCCATGTCATGAAGTTCCAGCTTTGCCAACCCAAGTAGGATTTCCTCTTCCCCGATGTCCTGTAGCCGTCTGTTGTCTAGATAGCTCGACATGTCTGTAAGTCCAATTTGTCTGACGAATTTCTGGAATTGTGCAAAGCTTAGGGTCTTGGTGAGCCCATCGGCGATCATGTCGGTTGTTGGCCGATATTCCACCTTGATCCTGTTCTTCTGTGCCTCTTGCCTCAACCAATGGTTGTGGATGTCGACGTGTCTGAGTTTGGTTTGTAACTTGGCGATGTCTTTGTTCACCAGTTGTATGGTCTGTTGATTGTCGCACTGGATTTGTATACGTTGATCGTCCAGTCGAATTCCCAGCTCCTTGATCAATCTTGAAATGAACATTGCTTCTTTAGCTGCTTGTGCGAGAGCGAGAAGTTCTGCCTCAGTGGTCGACGTTGTAACGGTCGCTTGCTTGTTGGCTCTCCAACCGATCGTTCCACCGAACAGCTTCATGATATATGCTTGGGAGCTCTTGCGATCCAGAGTATTGTCGGCAAAGGATGCATCGCTGGCCACGGTGAATAGATCAGCTCCGCCGAATTGTAGCGCCAGCGTCTTCGTGCTTTCGAGATACAGCAGTACCTGGTCCGCCGCTGCGTGATGCTCAGGTCCGGGGTTGGCATTGAATCTTGCAAGTCTGGATGCCGCAAATGCAACATCCGGACGCGTGATAACTGCTGCATATAAGATTGAACCGATCTTTCGTTGATAGCGTCGGATAGACGACAGGCTGGCCCGTTCGTTGTACGGCCATAGCTCTTTTCGCCTCATCGGTATGTCGTGCCGACAATCTGTCCGATCAGCAAGGTTAGCAATCTTGTCAAGGTAATCAGATTGGGATAACCAGAGGAGTCTCCTCTCTCTCTGTCTCTGATGATTTCAATGCCGAGGAACCATTGCAATGGTTTTCCTCCTGTCAGTTTGTATCTTTTCTGTAGATTTTCCATAATACTTTGGATCTCGCTCTCTCTCTCCTTTCTGTATGCCAGAACGATATCGTCAACATAGAAGAAGAAGATGATCCCTCCTTTGGTCATACAGCAAGGTTCATGGGGAACGGTCTTGAATCCAAGCTCGTGTAGAGTGGCTGTGAGGTCTCTTTGCCACAGTAATGGCGACTCTCTTAGCCCATAAAGCGCTTTCTGGAGCATCAGGATCATTCCTGGTTTCCGATAGCCTGGTGGCATGCGCATAAAGATGTCTTTGTCGAGTCTTGCATTCACAAACGCGTTGACTGCGTCGTATTGAATTAACTCAAGATCGAAACGTGCAGCGATCGCCATCAGTGTGCGAAAAGAACGTCCTGCAAGGGTTGCGGCGTAGGTCTCTTCATGCACCGACTTGACCTGTTGGTCACCTCGGACCACTAGACGTGCCTTGCACTTCTGAAAGCGTCCATGCTTGTCGAACTTGTACACATAAACCCACATGCAATCGAGGATCTGGTTTCCTCTTGCTCGAAGGTCTTGTCGAGAGATCTCGGTCCAGGATCTCATTTCGTCATGGCTGCGCAGATGATTCGCCTCTGCCTCTTTGAATAGATTCCCTAAAAGATGAGTCTCCAAGTCTGCATGGCTTCGTGGCAGTGGAGGCATTTGTCGTCTGTGTAGACTCTTGGGGTCTTTCAACAGTCGTTGGAACTTTGCTTTGTCAATTTTCTTTCCATGAAGCATTCCCACTGGGTGGCTTGACGTCCTGCAACAAAGGCAGCCTTCCAGACTTCGATGGGTTCGCGGATATCGCAGAGCTTGAATCTCTCTTCAAGCGGGTCACCTGAGACCTCCCGGATCACCATGGCGAGAAGTGCCGTTGGCGGAAGAGACACAGGGGTCGGGTACGGCCTAGTAAGGGCGTCAGAATTCTTGGCTTGGTCATCGGTGCCGGCCATAGCCTGGTCTTCCGTGATGCCTTCTGGTTGTCCCTCACTGGCTTCCGCGCCCCTGGAAATTCCAAAGCCTTCGTCAGTACCAGTTGGCTGATCAGGCACAACCTCTGACTGTTCAGCTCCTGCGTCTACTTCCACTTCTTGGAGAGCGGCGTCTTCCCAGTTGAGCTGGGCTCCGACATCCTCGTCCTCTCCATGAAGGCCCTCCCAATTCGTTTGGGGTATCAAGGCACCAATCAGATCTTCTTCTGCCATAGTGGTACGGTCTGCCTCTGGTTCTTCCACCTGTTTGAGTAGATCAATTAGCTCTTGTTTCCCAATGTGCAATAAATCATCCTTTAATTGATTGATGTTTCCATCAAATCGTTCATCTTCGTTGAAGATGACATCTCTCGTAGAAATGATTCGTCCGGTCTGTGGGTTCCATATTCGATAGATATTCGTCGATTCGTATCCGACTAGGAACCCAATCCATGCCCTTGGGTTGAGTTTATGTCTTCTCTCTGCAGATGCCGCTGGGCCTCCTGGGTCATGGCGTATGCTTTGCATCCATAGACGCGAAGGTGCGCCTGATATGGCTTTCGGTCTTCCACTACGATCCCATCTCGATGAGCTAGGTAAGTGTGGAATCGATCGTACGGGGTTCGCCAGTTGTGCATGTACTTTGGCGTTCGATTGTATAAATAGGCCGCTGCACGGTAGATCTCGACCCAGAGGTGCTCCGGGAGTCGTGCACCTACCCGCATTGCTCGTGCCTTTGCCTTGATAATGCTTCCTGACGCCTCGGCGCCCCCATTCTGGGCTTGTGTATTGGGAGCAGATGGTTCGACCTTGATGTGGCGTGTGTGGAGGAACGCAAATATGGTCCCGCCATCTCTTGGGATCTCATTATCACATTCGATGACCTTCGGCTTGATTTGGTACTGTCGCTCAAGAATTCCAAAGAGATCATTAAGTACGTTGATGATTGGGCCGGTTTTTCTCTCAACGAGGTAGTAGTCCCAGATCATCCCGGACCAACGGTCTGTAATAAGCATCACGCTGCTCCTTCCTGTTGGGTCTCTGGGAAGATCGTGAAAGTCAATGGCCAGTCGCTCCCCAGGTCTTCTTCCAACATCCCGTGGTTGACGGCGGATTTGACGCTTCATTTTGGACAATGCGCAGCCGTCACACTCGACTGTAGTCAGTCCTTTTATCCGCACGCCTCTCGAGGTATTGACGAGGTGTTCGAGGGCCTGTGGTCCCGGATGTCCTAGTCGCAGATGCCATTTCTGGGCGTCTGCTTTGACGGGTCGTCTTTCTGTCCAGGAATTGAATCTGTATCGTCCAGTAACGAATGCGCTCCTCGGGATTTCCAAGGGCAAGTCCTCAATCACGAACTGGCCATGCCGTTCAACTAGCTTGCACACGATCGAGTTGCTTGATGTTCGAAGGCAATTGAACTGAGGACGATTGTCCCACCAGTATCCTCGTTTGTGAAGCTGGCGTAGCGAGACTAAATTGCATGGAAAGTTCTCGCAGTGTGCAACATCATACAAACAGATCACTCTTGGTCTCCGTGGGCCTCGAGTCCGAATGTTCACATTGCCGTATCCTTGGATGGGCACTCGCTGCTCACCCGCAAATACATAATCTCCTGGCTGGGCAGGGCGATAGTTGTCAAATCGGCTGATGTTGTTGAAGACATGAATAGTTGCACCTGAGTCAAGAAGAGCCGAATTCTTCAGCGGGTATTGGGTGATGGGGAATGCCGAGTTGAAGAAGGCAGTCACAAAGCTTGCCGCATACTCCCCAACACCCCGTCCGAGTCACTCAGTCTCTTCAAGTTGACTGGCCTTTTTGAGTCGGTTTATTTCTTCCTTCAGGGACGAGTCAATTCCGAGGCGATGTTCGAATGCATCACGGATTATCTTTCGTTCCTTGAAGTACTCCGGTGCGGTGTTTGGAAAAGCATAGTAGCACTTAGCCAGTGCGTGATTTCCATCACATGCCTTGCAGATGGTATCGGTGTTGTTGGAAGAGGCAACGCGCTTTCGCCTGGACGATGGTGCTTGATTTGCTTTGCGCTTACCATCACTACTCTGCTCCTGAGGATGCACGCTTGACTCTTTCGACTGTATCTGTGTGTCTGGCTGTGCCGTTGATTCCTGGTCTGCGGCGAATGTCGGACCAAAAGCTCCTTTCGTAATCCTTGAACGCTTTTCTTCGGTGTGGAGGATGTTCCGCCGTTCGGCTTCCTTTCGAAGATCCTTCGCGACTTCTCCTATTGTCAACGACTTGTCTTCAAGCTTGTCCTTGTATATTCCAGCGTAGATTGTAACCCAGTTGCCTAAAATAGGTTGGATGGCCTTGGCCAAGTCTTCGAACCAGATGTTTGGGTCTTCCACGCCACCAGTCCTCATCACTAGAGCATGGTTGGTCGCCATCTCCCAAGTGGTAATCCATCCTGCAAAATCTTTGGGAGGTCTTGCAAGAACTGCGGTAGCTGCCTGATACTTTCGGCGAGCCGCAGTTTGTTGCTCTCTCTCAGTGGCACCTACGCTTGTCTTGAGGTTGGTGTACCACGTTCGTAGGTTCCAAGTCGCTCGACAAGAGCTCTGGCGTAGGCCGTAGTCCACGGTTTCCGTGACCCAGGCCTTCAATTTCTCGCAATTGGCTTCTTGCTCTTTATACTCCCGATGATCTTGTTCGTAGATTCTCCATTCAAACGTGAACGAAGCCTTGTCTTCGGCCGTAAGCTCCGATACGTTTCGAGCGTGGAGGTGGAGATCGACTGTCTCCGGGAGCAAGATTATCGGATCGCCGGGGGACGACTGGCTGACAGTTTGGCTTGACTGCCCACTTCGGCGGGTCTGCATTCCCGGTTGGAGCGAATCCGGATCCGTAGCCCGTGCAGGGATCCTCCGATGGTACGCCTCAACGTCCGGTCTTTCGGGCTTGTCCATCAGAGTTTCATCGCTCTCTGGGTCGATGAACTCCCATAGGTGCAGGCTAATGGCTTTCGTCTGGAACTCTTCGTCCCATCGTTCCCAGTCTTCGAAGCTCTGCAACAGCACCTTCTTGGATGAGGGATTGTTGTTCGACATCGCGTATCGTCGGTATCGCGCAGTCGGCTCGAAAGCGGATTGAGACTCTTAATTGTTGGATACGCGATGGGGTAGGGGTGAATTCAGTAGATTGTGGGCCAGAAATGGATGATTTTATTGATTGAAGTCTTGATCATCTTGTTCTTGCTCGCTTCGTCATCGTGCGGGGGCGTTTTTCCATTCTTGATGTTTTCACCGCCACAAGCCACACATTGTTATAACGAGGAGCAAACTCCCTTCTATCCGCACACAGGCGCCAATCTAACAGATTCCTTCCCGCCCCGTTTGTTGCTGTCACGATGTGTATTTAGGGTAGCAGGGCGTGTACATGGCGTGTCACTGCTATAGCAATATCCTTCTAGCTACTCCAGCATAAGGATGTACAGGAACTCAGAGCGGGGTCCTGACGAAACCAAGAACATACACACATCCAATCAGACCCATCAGAGAATTTGGGCTCGTGACAGTTGCCGGGCTGACAGACTGCCAACGCTGCGGCCTTGTTGCTGGTTAAGACTGATGATTCGATTGCGGAGTTGCGCTGGTAGAGTCCAACGCCTTTGCGGAGCGCGTCTTGGGTGGGCCAATGCTAGTTGGTGGCGGCGCGCCTGGGCGCACATGTATTGGCCGCCCTCTTAAAACGGCCAGCGTACAGCACTGTGGCCTCGGCGAAAGCTTGGACTACTCGGCGGCTTCACTTTTCGGCTCCGGAGCGTAAAATCCCTGATAGGTAGCTAAATTGGGGGGGAGCTCCCTCCATGACTCGTACTCACTCCTTCTGCGCTTCCGGAATGCATGGGCCGCCGGCTTAGGGGGCCTTTGATGCTGGCGACGTTGTCTGCTAAGCACACTCGGCCTGCATCTCGGAGTACTAAGATTGGCGAGTCAGAGTGCTGCGATGACGCGTAAATGCTGCAAATAGACTGTGAAAACTGGGGACAACTCACGGGTTCCAGCGTTTACCAGCCCAGGTTCCCGCGTTCCGGATGATGACCAAGGGCCATTGCACATGCCCAGCTCCTCCAGACAGGATTGGTGCGGCTAGGACTCCCACGGCTTTGTGGTAGACAAGCGCCAGCCGACTGACCTGTAGACGCCACCGGTTCATCTCACAGCACGATGTCACCCCTTGCCCTCCGTCAACGCTGTAAAAGGCAACTTTACGCACACGCGGGGATGACAGCAAGACTCTGTTAGAGCCGGCGAAGCGGTAAAGATGGCTTTTTATCTAGTGGTTAGCTTCCCAGACCAAGACGCCAAATAGCCGGCCTTTGCTTCCAAATCAGCCACAATGACCCTTCAGGCACAGCTGCGGTCTTAGTGTAACTATAGTGACTTTGTTAACCTTCTGCCGCACCAGGCCCAGAAGTGGGCAACCAAGGGATAGCGTGTCACGGGCCAGATGAGATCAACTCAAGAGGTAATGCCAAACACTTATTCGGTTGCATTGTCGAAGTTACAAAAGCCCAAAGCGCATTCTTTGATTGACAAAGGTGTCCATAATCCTCTCGCCCAGCACAAAAGTGCTACCGGTGATATCGACCTCCATGTAGACGTGGCGGTTATCATCAACTCGGTTCCCCTCGCTTTGTGTCGACACAGGACTTAGAGCTGTGAAGACATATATGCCCGAGTTCCTCCCTCCCGCTTTGTATGCCACCTCATTCGTCTCAACTACTTCAGCCTCTTGATGTCTGGTGTTTTGGGCCGCTCAAGGAGGCCTACGGCCGGCAAAATAGAGCATCTGATCTGATGCTCTATAACCCACGTTTCAAAGGCCGACTCCTTCTCGGCCTTTCACGCCGCATTTCAAGCCTCGGTGACAAAAGCCAATATTCGGGGAGGTTTTAGAGGGGCTGGACTTGTTCCTCTGGACCCAGAAAGTGTCATATCAAAGCTCGATGTGCAGCTACGGACTCCAACACCGGTTGAGGAGGAGGTCAACCTCCCTGACCCTTGGGTCTCCAAGACGCCAAAGACCGTGCTTGAGGCCGCTTCTCAGTCTGGATACCTCGAAAGAGGTCCCATATACAAATAATTGCCAGGGGCTCGCCGGCGCAAGGCATAAATGTGAGGGTCTGTATATTAGATCCGTAGTTTTGTATTCATATTTTATTCTACTCTTATGTGTGCTCCAGGCGTCTCAGGCAAGGGCGCCGAGATTACGCAGCGCTTGTACCTACGTACTGGCAGTTTTGCAATCTCGCTGGACACCTGCAAGACGACGTGCCATTCCAAGCAGGTAATTCCTGTATAAGCACACCACTGGTGCAGGACAGAAGCATCGGGAATGGTGACCTCGACCTTGGGTCCCAGCACGACGTTCTCAAAGCCTGAGTCGTTGTGGGGCGTCGTTCCGTGCGAGCCTGCAGGAGGCGAAAGAGGTCGCAGACCGCATCGTGGCACAAAGCTGGCACCGCCAGGATGGCGGATGGTCGGCTCCTTGTACTGGTACCACTGGAAGTTTAGAGAGCTATTATCTTCAGGGTGATCCGGATCGTAGGAGTCAGAGGCATCGAAAACAAAGGTGTCTCCAGGCTTGCCAGTGAAATGCAAGAAATCAGGGCCTGTCTTGCCATCGATAGCCGGGACTGGCGGGTGAGTGGCAGCCCAGAAATCAGGCGTCAATGTCCACTGCATACGGGCAGCAAAATCGTTCTGGAAATGGTCTCGCCAGCGGTAGATTGTCGCCTTCCTATCCGTCTGAGACTCGCCTTCAGCTCCGATGACGATGTCGACGACATCGCCATAGACCGAACTACCAACCACAATGGCGCGGTACCGGCCGCCCCAGCTACCAACGTCGGGCCTTTCAGAATAGCCCAGGCCATTTTGAATCAGGTATAGAAAGGTTGGCGTATCGCCTTCCATCATCCATTCCAAGGTGGGGTAAACAGCGCCCAAGGGACCAATTTGAATATGTTCTCGCAGCCAAGGTGTCGACACCTTGGTGGAATCAGCTCCGTGGATCTTCTGTCCAATTCCTTGCCACGTAGAGTTGTCGAATGCTCCAAATCCATGGATCGAGACGATGTAGAAAGTATCTGGGTAGTTGATTCGAATCCACTCGCCCGTGTCGTCCTGATCCGAAATCGCGTATACTCGAAGTCGAGAGCGTAGAGCGGCAGCTTCATCAGGCTGCTTAATCTTGCTGATATGCTGCAGCGCCTCCGCAAGAACGTTGGAGCCACCCCAGATCAACACCCACAGCGGTTCTGTGGACTCCCCCAGACGCTCAACCAAGAGCCTAGCGCCATCGCTGGGAGGCAAAGTCAGGGCTTCTCTACCGTAAACCTGGAGAGAATGGACATGTTAATCATACGGTTCAGTGAAAAGACGAAGCAATATCCTAATTCCTTTCTGATCTGCAACTCACCGGGTGACCTGACGTAACGAGCTTCATCACCTCAGATAAGCTTTGATATTGAGCGTTGGGATGGACATGCTTGTTGAGGTTATCCACAACGCTTCCGTACGCAGTGACTACCTTTCGAATCACATCTGGAGCGGTTCTAGTTCCAAGCCATGCTGAGGTCGTGGCGCACAGGCCACGGGTGTTGAACTCGTTCGAGTACAGCAGATAGCGCACAAGTGACTCCTGGTCGTCAGGCTCATTTGTGATATCAGTGAGAACGAAGATGCGGGTTTTCTTATTGTGGGCAGCGAGCCTGGTCAGGTCCGGTACCCTGGTACTAGCCGTTTCAGCTTGTTTGGTCGTGTCAACCATGGTGAGGGTGGACGCTGGAAAGTTACATGCGAGGACAAGGAAGACTCGAGAGGGGGTGTTCGAAGAAAACGACATGTCCTTCTCTACGACGAAGAGGAGCGCTCGACTTAAAAGCGGTTGAACGGCTTGAGGTCTCGGGAGAATTGGCGCCGAGGATGCTACGTGCCTCGCCCCATATGGCCCCTACGAGGGCATGAGCGGGGAACCTCAATGTGCCTCGTGCAGACACATTCCAGTTTCCTTTGTTTACAAAACAGTTATGGGATGCGTGTCTGCCTAACGCCATGAATATAACCACAGCATAGATTTGAGTCCTGCATTCGCAGTCGTTTTCGAATCGGATGCTATTCGACCGGAGTTGGGTCTGCCTCAGCCACGAATTTTGGAACCATGACTGGTGTGCTGGGGGAGTTTTACAGGCTACGATAATCATCGTGTTGGAATAGGGCCAAAAATAGGCGGCGATCACGATCACCGTGAACTTGTTCACGATGATCGTGAACGACCACAACTAGCATCAGGCAGCAGGCTACTGCCTATGATATTGGAAGACTGAACACAGGTATAAGAAGCCTACCTTCGTCGCTCCCTTAGATAGAAAAAGTAGCGAAAAATCCAATCTCTTCTGCCCACACCCATGTTGCACACCTCAGACTTCTGAGACATCGAACAAGAATCAGACTCTAACCCAATTGAGACTAGAACGGAAAAGATTTCAGAGTTCGCATGGAGTATTCGATCGTCATATCTTATGTCCAATCGCGTCTCTCCGGTTATTTCTTCGCCTTTACTATCCCGCGCTAACTCGTCCTTAGGTACATCTAGGCAACCAATCAATGGAGCATATCACTCGGTTAAATCTTGCCCTCTGAACTTGTAAAAATATTTCCTAATCAAGGATAGGCTGTCACATGACATGCGTATACCAGATCAGGGAAAGGGAGCCTACACTTTACCTATTAGGCATTCATTTATTTCACCAGTGAGAACTTCTACACTTGGAAAAGCGCTAAGGACAGGTTAAGGTTCTATTAGGCATTCACGCATTTACTGCTGAATGTAACGGGAACGTCCAGAGTGCTGGACCCAAGGGTGGGGTCGATGGCGGTTTCCTCAAGCGGAAATCGATTCCGCTGGTGACCCCACCTAAACCCCGTACATATTTAATTCCATGTGACGCATATTCTCTGGCATCTCAAATCCCACCGTTCTCGCAGAGTCAAGTTTCAGCGTGCTCTCAATCACAATCCTAGACCTTCAGCACAATTGGACTCAGGCCAACATGTCGGACCCCATCGTTATTCATAATCCCATCATATCAGGGTTTTACCCTGACCCATCGTGCATCCGAGTGGGGGATACGTTTTATATGGTTAACTCAAGTTTTCAGGTCTTTCCAGGGTTACCTATTCACCGGTCTACCGATTTGGTACACTGGGAGCTCATAGGTACGGCACGCCGGTTCTGATATGATAGATTAAGCTTAGCCATTGCTGATGCATTACGATTCTAGGCCATGCTATTTGCCGCCCGAGACAACTAGATCTCACCTTCGCAAGGACTATCATTATCAATGCACCCCGCCGCGAGATATACACAGCCGGCCTCTACGCCCCAACTATACGCCACCATGGGAACAAGTTTTACATTGTTTGCACCAATTTGAGGGGTAGTCAGCAGCCAAATGGACACTCAGTACCACAAAACTTCATAATCACTTGCGAGGACCTGACAGATCCAAGCTCTTTCAGCGATCCCATCTACTTTGACTTCCATGGAATCGATCCCAGCCTATTTTTTGATGATGACGGCAAGGCTTACGTGCAGGGTAGCTATATTATCGACTACGACAAGCACCCTGCGACAGTGATTAAACAGGCTCAGATAAATCCCAATACCGGAGCCTATGAATCGGAATTGGAAGACATCTGGACCGGCGCCGGGGGCAAATGCCCAGAAGGTCCCCATCTATACAAGAAGGATGGGTCTTACTGGCTTCTGATAGCAGAGGGAGGCACCCATCGAGGCCACAGAATTACTATGGCTCGATCTGACCATGTTTGGGGTCCATACGAGTCGTTCGAGCGCAATCCTGTCCTCATCTCTCAAAGCGATAACCATATTATCCAATGTGTAGGCCATGGCGAGTTGTTTGAGGATGCCTATGGACGCTGGTGGTGTTGTATGTTGGCTCGCCGAGAATACGGACCCTCCTATCCTCTGGGACGAGAGACCTTTTTGACTTCTGTTTCCTGGCCGAAGGGCGAGTTTCCGACAATCACTCCTGTTGAGCTTCTTCAGGTTGTCGGCACTGATCTTCACGCACAGAACACCCAGGCGATTCTTGGCAACACTCTGCCCTCTGCACGGCTGGTTACTTTGCAGTCGCCACACACTCTGTTCTTGAGAACGCCAAGTCTCAAGAACTACAACTTCAATTCAAAACCACCGAGGTTCGACTTGAGGCCTACAGATGTGCCATTGACTGCCGCTGAATACAGCCCTACCTTCGTCGGACAGCGCCAGATGAACCTCCACTCTGAAGCTCGTGTCGTGGTTGATCTAGGTTCTTTGCCTCAGCAAGGGCACTGCGGACTTTCTCTTTACAAGGATACACATCGACATGCTTCACTGGACATCAATTCAGACAAGCTATTAAGCCTTGCTATAGTCCACGGCAAACAACCATTCCAATACCTCCACTCTAGATCCGTATCGGGCGCCAACTTGATCAAGCTGATCATCCGCTCAAGTATCCTTCAATATACTTTTTCCTACGACCTTCTCCAAGATGGAAAATGGTTAGGGGAAGCAACCATCGGAGAGGTTGGGGCCTCTGATATGAGCGGGGATGACTTTACGGGTAAGTTTAGCACAAAATCTCGCTTCTACGCGAGTGAAAAGCCGGGTTCTGACCTTTGTTAGGTACTCTGTACGGAATTTACGCCAGTGGCATGGGTGAGGTTGTGTCTTTCGGTGATTTCTCCATCACAGAGCCTATCCGCAGTGGATAGAAATTCTTCGTCACAGGGAAAGCTTTGTCGGGCAAAAGTTAAGCAAGGCTCTATCTAACGATGGGCTAGGTTACTCCATAGAACAACTGATTCTAAATAATATAGTCATATAATGGCTCTCGTAAAGTTTTGCGCGTGGCTTCATTCTCTAACTACGCGAAGCCGATAGGCCGGAATGACGGTTGTAGCGCTGACATGGCACCTTGTGTCCTTTTACTGGGCATCAAGAAGCAGCGGAGGTCTTCCACTGGAGTCGGTTTACGTAAGGAACCTTCATTGTGAACAGGCTAAGAGGAAGCTAACAGTGTACAGCAGAAGTATTTCAGCTAAACTCTGACCGAGGTGAACATTTGGTAAGTTACTGGGTAATTAATTTAGTGGGGAATAGCGAATGGAATTACTAGGGTGGGAAAGGAATCCTAACCCAATAGTTAGCCCACCGAGAGCACATACGTGGTTAAATTTACCAATTTTGCTAGAAGAACTGAGAGTTCCCGCTTAACTTCAGGATCAAGATTATAGTTTGAAGTTCTAGGATTTGGGTTCAAAGTCCTAGATGGGATCACTCAAAGATATAAGCCCCCAAAGGGCCGTATATCTCGATGATACCGGTAATAACTAGGCCAAGAATAATTAAAATTACTACAATAGGAATAATAACAAATTTTATCAAGTGCACTCAGCATTCCTGCGCAATCCAACATCAACTTTGGGTTCGGCAAAGTCGAAGACGTCCAAAATTCCCTACTAATACTGTATCGACTCAAAAGGTTGAGGATTTCTTGTAGGTCTATATACCCCTATTCCATTATTTCTAATTGGCTCAGAAGCCATCCGCAAGTACTTAAGAGCTGCACTTCAGTTGTGTGAACCCCATAGTTTTGACATCTTATCCAACCAGATTAGATTTTCAAGGATCATGTGACCCAGAGGGAATCTACAACCTTTTGAGTCGATACGGTAGCCTTAATGATCGTATGGAAAGGCTGCCAGCGCTGCCTCCAATTACTACAATTGGCGCGACTGGGGGGTTGGAAATGGCAACTGTGCCATATTTAAGGCTAAATGAGTGTTAACGGTGTCTTCGCTCGTCTCCTTGTCGGACCCCATTGCCGGCCAACCGAGGAGCTGATTTGATGCGGGGTTCGGGGTGGATCAAACTGGAAGCTTCGGGTTGCGACACGTCCACTCGCCACTGATCAAGGATCATGAGCCTGAAATCAGCTACTACCAAACTATCAGGCGGCTACAGACCATGGACTATTAGTGAGGTGAATGGAGAGGGCCGTGGGATTAGGACTAACAGTGCCGTTAGCATTATCGCTTAACCCATCAACCAGTTTATCTACCCGTTACCTTATGATAGCAGTGACATAGCGGAGAATTCCTAGCCCTTTGGCAAGCCGGGCTGTCCACGTTGACTGAGAACTAACTGGCTAACTTAGTAATGGAATTCATTCATTAGCACGAGACAAGCCTTTACCTTTGTTCAGCGATCCGAAAACCCCTGAATTCGCTCTTGTCCAAGACACGCCCAGGTACGCCGGCAAATTATGCATCCTGAACCATCCAAGAAAGGCCAGCAAAATTCAAGGAGTGGCTGCCACTGGTGTGGGAGTTGAGCAAGGGCCTGACCTGTAACAGGTATTTAGTAATTATCTGGCGCCAGTGCATAACCCTGAACATGGTGTTCCAGGATCACTCTATCGCAGCTTGCCAGGTTGGCAGCCATATCGTGCGTCTTTACACCAATCACCAGATCATTTAGTGTACGCAAGTTACTCTCGCAAAATCGATCACTAGCACCACCTATCTACTTAATCTGCCCACATCATTATCATAGCCCCTTGTTGCCTCTGCTGCTACATTGGGGTAGCCTAAATTGAAGAAAGTAGCCACCTAGCTAGCTCATATGACGAGTAATGAATATTACCGAGTACCAAGTAGGTTTCCTGGTATGTTGGCATCCAAAATGACTTCGGCCCTATTTAATAACGATCTCCCGGCGATAGACCCTACCTCTAGGACTCCATCTTAAGGTCAGCAATTCGTTGGGTGGCGGTGACTGTCTTATGGAAACGCCAGGGTTTGATCTTGCGTTCGAAGAGTTCGTCGAGTTCGGCAGCGGAACGGCTTGATGGCAACGTCAGCATCAATTGACGAAATGGAATGCACAGTAATCATACCTAGAAGTCTCAGGGATCAAGAACCACATGGCGATAGTGAAAGGGAGGCCAAGACCAACAAAGAACCAGCTAGTCTTGAGGCCCCAGTTCCACTGGTTTGCGTTAAGCATGTATGGAATTAGGACCCCCATAATAACACCAACAACACAAGTAGATGCGGCGGCGAAACCGGCAGTGTGGTGTCTGAGTCGCTGAGATGAGATCTCACCAATGAAACCCCACCCAGTGGAGGCATTGGCCATCAGGCCAATATCTGCACATCCAGTGTTAGCTTCAATACTGCGTTATTTGGGTCGGGGTGTCCTTACTCCAGAAACAAGCAAAGAGAACAAGGAGGATATTAGTTGCCCGTACCTGTGGTACGACACCAAGAATACCAACAGCCACATTGCAAAACCAGCAAAGAGTTGTGCCGCAGCAAGCCATCCATCGACGACCCGTAGCATCAGCCAGGTATATTATTGCCAGACAAGCGGCAATATTAATACCGGAAGTGATGCAGACAACCTTGAATGGATCTTTGATACCCGCTTGTTGGAAGAAGTAACTCGCGTAGCCCAGGAACAACCCGAGACCGATGAACTGCTGGGCCATCAGAGCCCAGCAGGATATCAACGTTCGCAGGCCGTTATTGCCCTTGAAGATCGCGTACCAAGTCTCGTTTCGCTGCTCGGCGGCCACTTCACGCTCATGCCCCACAGTCAGAACCAAGATGTGGTACTGGTGATCCACGTCGAAGTCCTTGACACCTCTATAAAGGTAGCGGAGTGACTTCTTAGCCTCCTCAGTCTTACCACGCGTAACGCACCAAGCGGGGGATTCAGGGGTAATGAGGTAGATAATGAGCATCAACCCAACCTGAGACCATTGTGTATAGATAGCGGTCAGGTAGTCGTTTGGGTCGCGTTCCGACATAACCTGGAGAGCGACAGGCGCGAAAAACTGGCCGATCATCCACCAAAGGCTGTAGCACATTAGGAAGGCGCCTCGAGCACGAGTGGGGGCGACTTCAGAAATGTAGGTCGGAATGGTAGATTGCATGCAACCAACGCCGATACCGCCAAAGAGCTTTGCCACGAGCCAAACCCGCCACTCTTGAGCGACACATTCGATCATGACGCTGATAGCGAGAATGAACCAGTAGTAATACATGGCGGGCTTCCTCCCGAATCTGGCCGATAAGAATGGCAGAGTAGTCATTCCAACGATCTGACCGACAGATCCAATCGAGCCCCAGGCGCTCAGGATAGAGGAGGCAAGCACAACTTCGCCTTTAGCGTTATGCTGTGTTCCAAACTTTTCGACAAACCCAGGGTTAGCGATGAGATTTCCAATCAACCTATAATATCCAGCGTTAGGATCAGAAAACGAAGGAATCGGCCCTATAGGTTTGAATAGGTGCTATACGAACGCAATTTGATATCCATCCGTAGCAGCACTGAAGGAGACGAGGAAGCAGAGAAGACAGTTCATTTTGAACGTTTTGATAGTTTCCCACACGCTCAAGGACTCAAATCCAGTAAGTCCTTGACCCTTGGCGGCAGCGTCAGAAGCAATATCGTTCGGCGCCTGGGCAGCTTCGTTGGCGGTCTCTCGATGGTCGACCACATCGGTAGGCAGCTTTTGGTCTGCAGCCATGGTGTAGCGATGTATTATAGAGTGTGGAAGGCCGAGGTAGGTGTACCAGAATTTCTATATCAAGGATAATTTGATGAGTATTCAATATGATTCCGAGGAGATGGTTCATGGCGAGTAGCGGGTGAGGAGATATTTATGCCCCTCCGCCAAACTGAAAATATCGGCCTAGGCGCTAGCCTATTGGATTGCAGTCAAAAAACACCCCGAACAGGTCCCGGTTAGGGTTAAAAGTTATGCGTCTTTGGGCTATCCATACTACGAGCCCCTGATATTTTAGAACCCTACTAGTAAACTTGCCATTTTTGTACGCCCGACCCACCTAAACCTGGGTTTAGGTGTCCGTGCGCCCCCTCCCCTCTCTAAACCTCTAAGCCTCTATCTCTCCTCCACCTTTCTCATTCGTTCTCCCTGACTCCCATCTATACTCCTTTGGTCACTTCTTGACCACATCTAATTCTTGACTAGCAGCCCAGAAGTCTCCCGTCTCCCGTCTCCGTCTTCCTTTCTTTTGATTGGTCACGTTCCCCACCCCCTGCACCTTAACCCTCCCATTCGATATAACAACCCGAGCCCTCATCTCTTCCCACCTGTTGCTTCGTACCCTTTTACAATTCCACATCCCACATCAAATAAAATAATAACAAACAATAAATCCCAATAATAATAATAATCCTCCATCAGTCAGCATCATATCATCAACATCATCAATCATCATCAATCATCATCACAAACAATGATCAAAATTGGTCGCCGTCTACCTCCCAAATCCAACCCCGATCCCCGGCCCTCCAAACGGCTGAAAACTACCCCTACCTACCCTTCCCATGAACCCCGTCTATCCACCTCTCCCTCCCTACTTCCCGTCGCCGACGATACCCCATCATCGCCATCTAAGCCCGCCAAGTCACCAAAGCCTCCTCCACCTTCCTTCACCGAGGTCGATTCCCTGAGGAAACAGGCAGAGCCCTACCGCCTCGCCGTCGCTGAGCTGCCCATCCATCTCCTCCATTCCGCCTGGTCTCGTGGCAACAACAGGCCCCTCGACCGCAATCATGTCGCCCATCTTTGTCGCTCTTTCCAGAATGGCGGCCTCGCACGTCGAGCCGAGCAGCACTACGTCCAGGTCTCTTGTAGTGCTGCCGCCGTTCAAAAAATGATCGACGCCATCCCAGACGCTGACCAGAGCACTGCCCAAGACCGACGTCAGCATGTGCTATCGTTCAAAAACTGGGCCGACTTCAACGGCGACGAGAAACCTGAGCTCATGGCCGGCCAGCATCGCATCGAGGCTCTGAAAGACTACGTGAAACAGACGGATTCTGATTCGAGCGATTTATGGTGGATTTGCGAATTTTACGACAAAGGTGTGACCCCTCTCAATTACCCCTAATCCGCAGATCTTGTCTACCTGATATACTATTTATACATACATACATATATACATAACAAACAATAACAAACAATACTCATCCTTATACACAGATACTCTACCAGTCGAACTTGACATCAAGCTTCGTGTCAACCGTCGCGATCTCACCCTGCCCGATACACATGGTCAGATCTGGTTACAGCTCGTCTCCGCCTATGATCGGGATCCCACTCTATTTTCTGCCGAGAGAAATGTCAATAAGAAGGGTATCGAGAAATGTTGTTGTGTCACGCAGGGATGCTGAGTGCACTTGACAAAAGGTAGTTCTTGTTGTAGTGATTGTAATTATTCTTAGTTATGTTTTTATGATCTCAATGAGAGGCCCTTTGGGGCCTTATATCCTTGAGTGATTCCATCTAGGACTTTGAACCTTAATCGTAGGACTTCAAACTTTAATCCTGATCCTGAAGTTAAGGGGGAACTCTCAGTTCTTCCAACATGCCCCCATCCACCTTTGCTTCAGGGCGCAGAGCCATCGTGGACTTCAGTGCTCCAAAGGAGACGACCGCCTTCTTCAATCGGGCATGGACTAACTCGGATTGTTTCAAGGAAATGGCCGTGACTGACCGAGTCTAACGGCTTGGTAAGACCGTCCGCTATTTGCTCATGAATGCTGACGTATTGTACGTCGATGTTACCAGCTTCAACTTCTTCTCGGATATGGTGTTCGACCAATGGAATATGCTTCGTTCGTTGGTGAAGCTCGGGGTTTCTGCAAAGTTTCAGAGAACCCTGATTGTCGCCGTTCAGAAGAATTGGTATGTTGAGAGGGAGTTGTAATTCGGAGAAGAGGTTTCTGATCCAGACTAATTCTCTGGCGCATTGAGAAAGAGCAGTGTACTCGGCTTCAGTAGTCGAGAGAGCCACAGTCTCGTGTCTCTTGGCTCTCCAGGAGACTGTAGATTCTTCGAGTTGAACCAGCCAGCCGAAGGT